>NC_141685.1:494415240-495665240 GCF_964263255.1 Lissotriton vulgaris
TAATAGTTTAAAAGAGCCCCAGCATCACAAAATGGATGCTGCAGCCACAGACACGAGTCTGACCTCCTGCTGCTGGACGAAAGTCCACCTGGGGAGGCCTGGACATTAGGTTTCCTATCATAGGGAGGTATAACCACCTCGCCAGACATGCTCTAGTCTATTGGGGCTGGGTGGGTGCATTCAGTGAATGCTTTTCGGACAGTGCTGGGGGCACACTTGGTGTCCCTGTGCGTATCCCAGGTCAAACCGGTTACAGGGGCACTCAGCCCCTGCTCTGCCCAAACCTGGACGAAGGGAAAGGGGAGTAACCACCCCCTCCCTGGACCCACCCACAGGTGGGTCCCTAGAGTAAGTCCAACCGCTAAACTTAGTATAAATATGGGAACCCAGTCCTTAGGACTTTAGAATACCCTGGACAAAACTCTGCAACATTTATCCTGGAACTTCGACATTCTATTTCGACTAGAAGACAGAAGAATCTCCCTTGGGGTCAAGGAGTGACTCCCCTGTTCAAACAGGCACCAAAAAAGCATCTTGCCGGTCTGCATTACCAAGGCTCTCGCCAGATCCCGACGGATTTGTGACACAGGACATTGACTTCCAGCCGTCTCTGAGGCCGACAGGAGATCCCAGTAAAGCTGAGACCCGCAGCCATCACAAGAGACATGGGACCGGAACTCCTGGACACCGTGCACATGTGCAAGTGCATCAACTTCCCCAGCTTTTCCGAAGTTTTGCATTGGGCTACTTGTAGTCCAAGCCTGAGCACCATTTGCACCGAAGATTGTGGGCCTTCACTCCATATGTGTTCCGTGGGCCCGCTTCTAGCATTTCTGCTCGAGGCTCCTTCGCGATCCCTGGTCCGTCAACTGGTGGGTCCCCACAGAGGTAACTCTTCTGTTTCTTGGGCCTTCCTGATTGCTCCAGACGTGCCCTGACTCGATTCCAAAGGCTGAGTCCCTCAGACCTTGCTGGTCTGCACCAAAGCCAATCTCTGCTTACTGTGTGGGTTGCTGTTGCCAAGGATTGTTGGGTCCCATCCAGAATATGACACCGCAGCACTCGACATCCTTTGTGGGACAGCTCGAAACCAGCTCCTGGTTGTCGTCGACGCCTCCTGGTCCTCGTGGCTGAAGAGTCAAGCTTCACCTTCTTCACCTGCAAGCATTCGACATTGGTTGGCATCTTCTCTTGCCTTCCTGGTCACTGGCTAGTGACATAGACTCTGTCCCCTCTGCTTTCAGGTTCTTCTCGACTCGGATCCAGGCTTGGATCAATCCGGACACTTTCAACTTGGTCACCTTCAGCACTTCTCCGCAGCTCGCCATTGAAAACGACGACGAAACACAACATCAAAAGACACCTATGCACCCGGCTTCCCTGGGTGAGGTAACTTGAGTACTCCGGTGCTCCCGTGGGTATTGAGTCTAGAACTGGCTAGTTCTAAATGGGTGTGCTCCAAGTCCTCTTCTAGCTGTCCTTCCTTTGTAATTTTCCATCTGTGACTTTCCCCATTGAAGTAAATGGTGATTCAGGGCTGTGTTTAGACACTGCACACGTCCCCCGTGGGTCCCCTGTGTCACTATCTTGGGTGGTTCCTGGTGACCCCAGCAGTTCTACAGGCTCTAGACCCTGTATCTATGTCAGTAGTGGTTCTTATACCACTTTCTTAGTATATGGTTTGTGAGGTCCCTAGGACTAAACGTATACTCTGCTAATTTACTGTGTGCTAAATAAGTTTAACTGATGTACTTTTACCTCTAGACTCATAAAGAGACTATAGGAGTAGAGGAGTGTGTTTAGAATAAATACATATATTGTATATATATATATATATATATATATATATATATATATATATATATATATATATATATATATATACACACACACACACACACACCTGGTGGGGTTCTCCTTTCATTTGGTCATTCACAAGATTATAGACTGGTAAAACAAGCTGATTTACATTACTTCAAGACTTAGCCAGCTACTACTAGGATAGCTTACTATAAGGTCGTCTTTAACCCACCATCAAAAAGGGGTGGTTTGGACTGTTGCAAGGTGCCCCCTAGAATAGTAGACATCATAAGCCAGGCCAACTTCTCACAATAATAGTGCCATACTTCTTAATAGTTCTTTCCACCGTAGTCGTCTTGCTTTACTGTGTTGCAATAGTAATGGGAATGAAGGAGGATAGCGTTAATCTGTGTTTCTGTTTTGAAATACTGAGCGATTCATAGATTTGTAAATAAACAGGTTTCTATGTATGGCATATTTTCATATAGTCGTCTATATGCTGTTAGTCAACATGATAAATGGTTAGCAAGATTATTGCATCTGAAAACTGACACCTCCTTAAAAATAATGGATTCCTTACATTATTTCGTAAGACGTGTTCAGTTAGCCTAGAGTAAAATATTGAGGTGATGCCAAATCAGCGTGTACTGCCAATTATATTCCCATTTAAAAATTCAAACATGAAGTGATGTTAATTATTTATGATTTCACATTCATTCCCGGCTCTATTTTCCCTGGATAGCTTGTTCACTTGAATTATAAAAAATATTCCTTCATTTTTGATGAAGTACTTGTAGTAAACCAGTACAACCTTTACTTAAATTTGAAACAGAAAGCTCTTAGCTAATAAATTTAGGAATTCAACCAGGTCTAAATCAAAAAGAATAATGTTAAAGAGCAGCAAAGTACATTTATGAATTTATTAACGGTAATTATTTCGGAAAAATGAAGGTTCCAAATATGCAGATTTGTGAAATAATATCACATGTGCAATTGCTGAACTTTGAAAGACATGAAGTGCATCTGCTTAGAAGAGCAACAGGTTTTCGTAGCATGAAATAAATGTTTTGCGGTGAAAATCTCGTGAAAATTGCGCTATCAAAAATAAAATATTTACCTGCTATGTACAATTTGACACTTTTTCGAGATGTGACATTTTTCTATGTTTTTCAACAATTTATTTGGGAAAGAAGGAATCCATTTCGAGCTGTAGCAATGAGAGGTTTTAATATTATACTATATATTTATTCGAAAAGCCATTGTGAATAAAATAGTGCTGATTGTAAGTAAATCCATTTGTGTTTTTTTATTTAGAACACCTCTGCTGAGCGGGGATGCTACCAAAAAGGTATGAGTCCCTCTTGTCTGAAAAATTGTGGATATTTGTACTATCAACGCAGCTCCTGCTAGGCTAGTAAGACTGTCATGGAGCTAGGCAGTCACTGTGGAGTTTTATTTGACATGAAAGCGAAGCTTGAATTACTTATGCTTCCCATCTAAAGGTTTATGTTATGTTTAGCTCCAAAATCCTCTACGTCTGCATTTAACTGATATGCAGGAGAAGACGCGTAATGGGGAATCCATATACAACATGAACTCCATCCCCGTCTCAAATCCCAAAAGAGTAAAAATACTAGGCCTTTTGTCATTGAACCAACCAACCAACATCTGCATTTAGTCTAACCCAAGCCTTTATGGAAAATGATGCTTGGCATCCTACCGCTCACCATCACCACCTTCTCCAGTTCCACTCCTGCCATCAACCTCACCACCCTCTTATGTAATCCCTACACCTCGTTCAAATATTTTAAAAAAAGACATGGCCTCATGCTCAGCACCCACACCACTTTCTGCTTCATGCCTCCCCATCCTCACAGCAGCGGCGCTCTCTGCTTACCATGGAGTAGAGAGTAGGTGCTGCGTTGACAAGCTTAAAGAGACCTGTCTGTGTAGATTTCAATTTCCATTCAATATGGATCTGCAGACCGCTGCAGCTTTATGGAAATGTAGCAGTTGGCTGTCCCAGAAAGCTGCCTGGATTCTGTCTCCTCACTTTGGTCTGTGGAGACCAGGGAAAGCTGGTTAAAGATGATGCGTTAAAGCAAGCACCATCATTCTACCAGACCTAGGCCGGGTGGATAAACAATTGTTCACCCTGGTGATGTGCTAAGAGGGGGAAACAACTTCTGTTTCTCATGGTTCTTATGTTACAGCAGGGAATACCCGAATTTCGATTCGGCTATTTATGATGGAGACTTCCAATGGAAACCATATATATCATTTTAATTATTGATTGTGTGACTTCGATAATAAACTAGGGGAGGGAATTAGTGGATGACCAAGAAATCCAAGAATCCAAGGCGTAACCCTGGCAGCTGCAGCTCAAGCTGAACACGCTTCTCTCAGAGTAGTATTTTAGCTGGACCAAAACAACAGTAAAGTCAAGAAATTAGACACATGAGATTCTCTAAATAGCTTTAAAAACAATATGTTGTATTACTACCATGGCCAAAACAGCTAAAACAGTGAAGCGAAGTTGGTGTTATGATTTTTATTTATTTTTTTATGTAAAAGTATGCATAAAGCGCAGATTTCAAGTGCCAATGTTTTTTATGAGGCATATCTTTTCAAAATGGACAGTAGGGTGCAGCAGTGAGTTTGGATTTACTTCTGAAAACACACTAAAGACTACAGAGAATAATCTTAACCCCTTCGAAGCTAATGATGAGCTGGGCTCGTCATGGCGCTTACCTGCCGTGCGCGGATGACAAGGCCAGCTCGTCATGAATAATGGCATCCTGCATATCTCAGCACAGGACGGGAAAACGCCTAGCAGCCATGTGGTTAAAAACAGTTCAGTTATACGTTAGTCAGCATCTGCCCAAAAACACAGTTTTATTCACTAGCAGCATCAAGTGTCTAAATTTCCAAAGGTTTTTCAATGCAAATGTCACACAACAGACCTTGTGATGTATCACTGTGTTATTCAGTACTATTGTTCAATTCAAGTTTCCAAAATGTCAAGAACTCTTCTGTGAGACCGACTGCACTGCTTCTCTGGTTCATGCCACCACCATAAATCTGGTGCTAACGTTTATGATTTAAATATCCAGAATACCTATGCCACCTTCACAACCTACACAGCAACAACTCCATGTTCCACATCAGCTAGCATAAAGCTCGATCAATTAGAGGAAATGTAACTATGTTAAACATTGCATTCATGCTTCTCAGATAAGAAGGATAAGGCTTCTAAAGTCCCATGTTTTTAAATATTCTGGTGTGTAGTTATCTTCTATGGATATTATGATTTTTACATTTGCCTAACTAGCTGATTCTTAACTAGCTGATTGCACTTCCTTATTTGCTTGATGTTTGTATCTATTTCTACCTCAACGATAAAAACACATAATATGATTAGCTTAGCACATCTAATAGTAATTCATCCAGACAATCAAAATACATGTTATTGAGGATAGGCGAATCTATACGAAAAAATGCAGCCGATTTTGTTTTTGTTGCTACTGCCAATTTCCACTAGTAGGCTTTCAGAGCCTTCAAACTGAACATATGATTTGTCTGTCAACCTGAGTGATTCATGAAATAATATAGCAACACCTCAATCTTTTGCTGAGAGATAATTATAGCACATTAATTGTACTGATTATGTGGGATGATCTAAATAACTGACCTGCAGGGGCAATTCCGAGGTATGAAGCGTTTCATAAGATTCTGTAACTGAAACCTCTAGATTTCAAATAGACTGATCAATTAATTTTATTTTATATGGCTGATCTAACATGTTTAGATCCGGTTTTGCATCTAACCTAAGTTTTCGTGTTACCTTATCGCAGGTTAGAGCATTTAAATAAAGCTACTTTATCAAATAAATTATCATGCTAAAGAGGTTCCCTGAAGTCAGATTCTAAAACATTATCTGGAGAGAAAAAATGTCTTAGAAAATCACTAGACTATATAATTACTTAAGCTACAATGTGTACATATAATGAATTACACATGTTTTTTCACATCTTTTAGGGAGTTGGCACGTCTGAATATACATTTTCACCTAAAAAGAATTGTGTTAAAGGGAAGTTAGGTTTCCTATGTTCTGTTAATAACACCATAACACAAATTTTAAAAACTAAAATCAGAATGGTGGTATAGCTGTTATCAACGGTGGCATTGCATATCACCTTAGCATTGAAATTATTTGTTATGTTATGGACTTGTCACTTTCTGCAGGATCATCCCCAAGCTTGTTGCCTTCACCCTCCTGCTTTCTGAACCTATTTTTGTTGGCATTTAGGACGCCGCGCACTCTACCATTGCTAACTAGGGCTAAAGTGCTTGTGCCTTCTGCTTAAAACATGGCAGTATTGACTTATACCCAATTGGCATATTTAACTTACTTATAGTCTCTAGTAAAGTGGTGCTACATATGCCCAGGGCCTGTAAATTAAATGCTACCAGTGGGCAGTGATTTGTGCCACCCACTCCAGTCTCTATTTAAACATGTTTCGGGCCTGCCAATGCAGCCTGTTTTGCAGTTTTTTCAACTGCCATGTCGACCTTTCAAAATAAGCCTTTTAGCAAGCTCAACTTTTACCTTGTCATACATATACGTCATTCTCAGGCTAGGTCTTAGTCAGCCCAGAGGGCAGGGTGCAGTGTATTTAAAAGGTACGACATGTACTTTTAAGTTTTACTTGTCCTGGTAGTTTTGTTTTGTTTTTAGTTGCTGCAAGGCCTACGTCTCCCATGGACTAAATTTGGAGTTACTCTATTTCATCTAATAAGCTATCATTAATTTCCACATGGGAGCAGGTGCCCAGCTCATGTTTGTTGTCATTGGAATTTTAATGAAAAATCATAATTTATGAAGAAGTCAGATTTTAAGTTACAATTTTCAAAATGACAAATCTAGACAGTTGGAATTTTCCTGTCTTAGCCATTTAGTGTCTGTAGCCTGATCCTGGGTCAAACATCAAATCATGCATGGCCTTCAGCCTCTGCGAAAGAGTTTTGGCCAAGCCTGTGGCTGTGCACTGCCTTCAACCATCCCACTATGCAGTGCTGGCTGAAGGACCTGGCCTATGAAATCACCATCAGCAGGAAACCTTCTAAGGACCTCCTCCCCATGTTCTTCCTTTTTAAAAAGTCTTTCTATGTTCGGTCCCGCAAGATTCCCACAGAAGCCCTGGGGTAGATGCTGGCTGTAACAGGTATTTATGGGCTAACATTTTTTTAAAAAATACTTTGACTCCTGGGACTCTTTCTAAGGGGCAGAGGCTCAGAGTACACTTATCCTTCTTCCTGTCATCTCTTTTGTTTTTAAGTTTCAGGACATGGAAACGGAGTTCCCTATGTAATGTAATCACAGCTACAACATTTATCCTCATTTTGCAGCCACCGAATGGGAGTGTATGATCCTGCAGCTCCACTTTGTCCTATGGGAACGTAAACCAACCAACAGGAAATAAACATTGCACCACTAAAACTGAGCTATTTATTGAATATGTGATCCTGCAGGACTCGCACGGGCTCACCGCAGGACAAACTATCCTGATATCTCATTCTTTGAAGCATAATTACTCAAAAATGACTGAAGGGATGCACACCACATCACAATAGCATGCTTTCTGAGAAAGAATCTAGATTTCTATCAAATTAGGTGAAATTATGTTCAGTTGTTTTTTCTAAATCATTGTCTAATTTTTCCTTTGGAAATTGTATGGGAAGTAAGCATTCTAGAAAGTTTTTTGAGGATTCTGCAAACAGTTCCAAAGTTACAAATCTCTCTCTCTCTCTCTCTCTCTCTCTCTCTCTCTCTCTCTCTCTCTCTCTCTCTCTCTCTCTTTCTAACCCAGGCCCCCGAATTAGGAGCCTGGACTTCCTCCATTAGAGGCCACCAGCAAATTCTATTCCAGGCCCAGTTGTAACTGGTCAACTGGTCATTCCATGAAAAAGATCTTTTGCCGCATTTGAAGTTTCTGTAGTCACATACGAGGTCAGACAACTGACTCTTGGAGTCAACCTCCTGGTGTTGGGTAAAAGTGAAAACTGCTCCAGCCCCTGAGGCCTACACAGAGGTACCTGATAGTCCTCTTCTGTTTTACCACTGGTCCAGATGCGTTGTGATCAGTTGTGGGTAAGGTGGCCCTTTTGTAGAACTCACTAGCCAATGGGTGTTGGTGACTCCTGCACACTCCTTAACCAATGAGCAAAAAGTTCTCAAGAGCAAACCTTCTCACTTTTGTGCACATCCTGTTTGGCTTACTGCACGCTGTACCACAGAGCTCCATTCTCAGGGAATTTTATGTCACATAACTCTTCTGCTGTGGTCCTGTCGTGGGGTTGTCTAGGTAAATTAACAGCGAGGCAGCTGCTGTAAGTGAAATGCTAATTAGCCTTTAGGTGGTTTGTGTAGGCACAGTCGAACTATTTGAAAGCATTTATTAAACATGCAATTTCAATACTAACTTGGATTTTTTTTAAATACCAGTTGAATGGATTCTTTAGCTTATTCTCAAACAAAGTTAAAGAATTAGTACATGAATTTCACATTACTTTTCTCTTAATGGAACAAGCCAAAGCCCTAATAGTAAAGTTAACTTTTGGGGGCTTGTGAATGTAAGAACATGCCAACCTTAATTTCTTATGTTTCACTTTTAAACAAAATACACCGTACTGTATGGGTTACTCGGCTTAATAGGGATGACTTGTCTGCAGGTTGAAAAGCTATAGGAATCAGGATAAACACTTAGCCCAGAAGCCATGTTTTCCTCGTAGGCTTAGTGGATGGCACAAAAGCTGCATCAATCCACGGGTGGCATTTACCTTCCATGGCATTCATGTGTTTCTTGAACCATATGCTATGGAAAGTTAAGCATGCATCTGGGGATTAGTCAAACTTACAAAGTAGTCATAGGTCAAACACATACCCTGGGGATTGGTAAGCAGTGCCCCAGTGTGTAAAGTTTATAAACAAGCATTATCAGTCAGCAAAACAATAGGAATAGCAACTAAAAAAAGGCTTTGTCTAACACTGACAAATTGTTGAACACTTTGGGCCCGATTATGAGTCTGTGGGTCCGGGAACCACCAGACTCATGGTAGGGCAGTGGTGGTGGATACAGCCTCTGCCACACCGGCAGTCTGACTGCCCCATTATGATTTGGGTGATAGGACTGCACTGGAACTGCCAACACTACCAGGGAACTCTCATTCCCTGGAGATGGCGTGGCAGTCAGAGGTCACAATATGCTTGGCAGGCAAAGCATATTATGAGTTTCTTCTCCTCTAGGGTTTACCTGGCGGTTCTTCCACCATGTAACCCTTGGAGGAGAGGAAACAAAGGGGGCCATACAGGGCCCACATGTGCCTCTACCCCGGTGCATGTACACTGGCGGGCATAACATGTGCCCCACTATGTGCATGCACAAAAGTTCCTGCATGGCGTGTATTTTCAAGACCATGCTGTACAGGAACCTTGTGAGGTGTTCCCACTGAGGCCTTTTAAAGAGAAACCACCCTGGGTCCGCTATTCCGCCCGCATGACAGACTACTTTAAAGTCGTAATCTGCTGCTGCCGCACCACTGGCCCACCAAGTGTCGTAATCGGGGCCTAAATGCTTATTCATAAATAATTGGAAAACAAAAATATAGTCTGATCTATCCTTCCACTCCTCACCTCACCTTCCAACTAAATGGATGAGAAGTTGTAGTGTTCAATTTGATTCAGAATAATGTTTATTGCCTTATATTGTCCGGTTAACTAGGCACAGTGTGTTCACTTAAAAAAGTCACGATCTAAGTTAAATCCTTCCCCTCACCTTCAATAATTCGAGCCACTTGCTTTTCACAAAAGTATATATTGATATTGATATTCATAATAATAATATTAATATTAATAATAATATAATGTTCACATTCCATACTTTTTAAAGTTGTTAGAATTAATATTGGCATTACAAGGCTAAACGGTATTCATTCTATTAACTTCAGAATCATCAGGTGACTCACTGAGATTAGCCTCTCACCTGTACAATTTATACAGAGTACAACCAAACAGGCATATCAGCTCTCTGCATCTTAATCTATCTGAAAAGATGCTACAGTACTTAAAGAGCAAGAAAATAATTACATTTAGATCCTATGCCCAACTACTAAGATAAAATTGAGTTAGGTGCAAACTGTGTGTTTTAAGCCTAACAAACATTGAGCAGGATATTGCACACGTTACCAGTTTGTGCAGCTCAGAATGGGAAATAAGATGCACTGTTGGTGTGATCTGCACCATTCTGAGGTGCAAAAGGATGAATCTGTTATAAATTGAGAGGGAGATTATTAAGAGTTGTGTGAACACGAACATATTGAATTAACCCAAAACCTAGTTTTAAACAATTGATTTTTATATCAGATTGATGAAAAATATTTGAATATATGGAGAGTTTTTAGCCTCTTATAATTGTATACGTTTTAACTTGTTTTTGTAAGATTTTAATTAATCAAACAAATTTGTTATAAATTGCTCACCTAGTGAATAACATATTCTGCATAATCAGTTTTTACTTAGTGCTCAATTTGTACTTAAGAGCTGCACAATTTGCAGCTCCCAAACGTTCAGGGACCTAGACTCAAGAGTATACCATAACACATACCAATTCCAAATGTCTAATAGTATATGTGTGGCAAGACCGAAGGAGGGCAGAGACTGCTTGTAGACTGCCCGTACACTTGTTCACCAAATTTCGAATAAAAGGACTGAACACAAAGCATTTTATTACAAACATGTTAGCGTTTGCATTAAATTCATACACATATTCTGGCTCTAAAAGAATGCTAACTTTCATTTTTGTATTGCAAACAGGTGGATATTTTCTTTGTTTTAATTATGCATGATTAATGTTGGGTGTTTTCCTGTTTGACCAACAGATTGTTTTTTGTTTCCTTAAGGAAATTCAAACATTTGTTTCCAAATCGTATTTGAAACTATACTTTGCTCGATTTAATTATATTCTAAAAGCCTTTCTTCAATTCTCTTGAGTAACATAGGAATGCATCGCATTTGTTTGAAATATAGCAAGGGGAAGCTTATAAAGAAGTCGTGTATGTGTTATATTTAATTAAGTGCACTGAAACTTGCAGAAGTGTGTCTGATTGCACAAGTAATACACACAGGGTGTGTTGTGATATGCTTTGCAAGTCAGTGAAGAGATAATCCGAAAACATTCCTTAGTAATTTCCAAACCATATTTGCACTTAAATCAGACTATGATAGTCACAAAACAAGAACAACACATGCTTTAAAGTTTCCTTGACTCAGAATGGTAGTAGCAGAACACAAAATGTTCTTCCCACAAGGAGAAACCTCCCACGTGACAAGGCCTCAAGTGGGTCACGATGCCCCATTCATTAATTGGTACTCAATAGCATTTTCCATTATGTGCAACTGAAAATATGGTTTATGTCACTACCGTATTTCACATGTATTTATTTTAAAATTCTAAGCCTTTTCTTTAGCATATATAGGGAATTAAGATGTTATTCCCTCAATCAGTCAGTCAGTCAGAACTTCTTTATTTCGGCTGTTACAGCCATAAAAGCACAGATAAAAAATACAATACTATTAATTATAAAATATCAAATATCTCAAAATGAATTTCATTATTCGAGATACAAATAGCATAATAAAGTGCATGTATGTTACAATATTATTTATAAAAATCCTGAAAAAATAGAGATTAAAAATAGAATAAATAGATACAAAATGCACACATACACCATAGAAAATAATATTATGGAATGATATTAAAAATAGACTAATCACAATAGAGGAATAAAATGATCAATCAGGCAGGCCCTAACTTTAAAATGTCTTGATGCATGCACCACATGGAAAATAAATATTGAGAACCTGAATACGCAATAGGCATACTAGTGTCGTATTTTGGTATCCGAAAGGCTTGAAAACAATGGTTCATTCCAAGGTTTCTACATAGCTGCAGTAACCAACGGTGTCTCGCCTACTTATATATGCCAGATAGAAGAACAATACTTGCTGATCCGTCTCAGGTGTGTTATTGCATGCCGGGCATCCCTGTGTTGATGGACCACCCCAGTTATTTGCAAAAGCACGTAGGGGAAGTACCCCATATCAAAACTGTACATAAAGCTTTTTGGCAAGAGCTGGCTGAATATCATCGCGTATGGGTTCCCTCTTGTATTGATGTTTTATCTCTAAGAATGCTGCAGTCAGTGCACTTGTCACAGAGGTCCTTTGTATTTGGGTGACTTTGTACTCCCTGAAACTCTCTGTCAAGGCCTTCCTAGAGATTGTCTGACAGCTTTCTGCAGCACTAACCCACAGTACACCCAATCTCATTGCAGCTAGGGAGTTTTTAATGTATGACAGCCATGGGATTTTACTAATTCCCTGTGAGCTTAGCACTTTCTTAAGCTCTTCCCTGTATGCAGCTAATTCTGGAGTGCTCCATAAGTGTTGCCAGAATAGGAGGGGTCTAAGGGCAATCTCCTCTGTAATTGGTCTAACCCCAAAATCCATTTGAAGCAGCATAAGTGGTGTACTTATGGGAAGACCCAGAAGCTGCCTCACAAAGGAATTCTTGATTTTAGATAAGGAGTCAGGTGGCCATTGGCCCCAGATTTCTGCCCCTTACAGGACCGCACCCCTGGCTTGAGTTTTATAGATTTCCATCACCAATCCAACTGTTTTATGACTGCACTTCCTGAGCATCTTAGCAAACCCCCCCTGTTGTCTGTGCTAGTTTTAAACTTGCTTTCTTTACACGAACACCCAAGTCCATGTTTTCGGTAAGTGTGGTGCCCAGGTATTCAAAAACAGTCACTCTCCCTAGTGGTTTTCCATCTAACTGGGGATTTGGTTGTGTGCTATTACATGCATTTAATACCATATATTTAGTTTTCTGAAGATTGATCTCTAGCCCGCAACATTTACAGAAGGAATGAAAGGTGTCTAAGGCTCTCCGTATTCCCATTGGGGACCTGGATAGCAGGAGGGTATCATCAGTGAACATAAGGGCTGGCACCTTGTGGTTTGCCAACCTGGGTGCGTCTAAGTCCCTCCTCATGATCAAGGTCTCCACTAGATCAATAATAAAAAGTCAAAAGAGGGTCGGGCAGGCAGACAGACTTGCTGATCACCTCTGTCTATAGGTATGGGATCAGTAAGCTCACCATTTTTTACATATCTAATTTGGGCAAAATTATGTTTGTTAAGCAGTTTCAGTTGATAGCAGAGATATGGAGGGGCCCCCAAATTTGATAAAATGGTCCACAAAATGCAAAGATGAGATAAAGGCACGCTCCCTCAAGGTACACAGTCTTTCAATTCAAAAGTTGAAGCCTAAAAATGTGATCTACTGTGGACATTCTTGCTCTAAAACCAGCCTGATAGGGACTGGCAATAGTATAATCCTCCATCCAACTCTTTAATTGGCCTAGCAGCATCAAGCATATAATTTCTAACTGACATCTATGAGGCTGATGGGGCAATAGTTGACAGGTAGGTGTGGTGAGCCCTTTTTATAAATCGGTATGATTTTGGCTCCCAACCAAGTAGAAGAAATAAGCATTCCCTGCAGGATAGCATGAGCAAAGTCCATAGGTAAGGGGCCCCGAAAATAGGTCATTTTGAAAAAGGTCACCAGGTATCTTATCTGAGCCTGCGGCCTTAGATGGAGTAACCCTGCTTAGGGCGTCCATTATCTCTTTCAAAGTAATTATGGGGACGTCATAGCAGGTTAACTGGGAATGGGGACACTCATTTATGGCTAGTCCAATGTCACCCTCTGCCCTTATATATAGGGACTTGAAATAAACCTTCCAGATTTCAGCTCCTATGTTCGGTTCAATTGCCCTTTTACCCTCTGAGCAGCTAGTGTTTACTAAATTCCAGAAGGTCCTCATGTCATGCGTGCTCAGTACACTTCTCAGCCTCTCCTACTTGTCGATTTCCCAACTTCTTTTTGCCAATTTAATGATGTTTTTATAGACTGACCTATTATCTTTGATTGATGGCCTGTCGTTGGATTTAATGGCTAGGAAAGGTTCCTGCTTGGCCTTATGACAGTCATTACTGTACCAAGGGTGCCCGGAGAGTCCCTGCTCTCTTGTTTTTTTAATATGGAAAAAGATATTTGCAGTTGCGGACATTAGATCTTGGTGGTTTTCAGCAATTTATGGGAAGGCGCTAGGAGGATCAGGAGTCCCACTAAGGTGATTTGTGCCCTGGAGAAATGGGATGGCGGGTTGATAAAGGGAAGCTAGCTTTTCCTAGGATTGGCAAAGTACCCCCCATCTAACTCTCCTCCTGCAACTGGTCAGAACTATCCTAGAAGCAAATAGAGATTGGACTTCAGATACGCTCTCAGCACCTGGTGGGACTGTCTCAAGAATCAGGGCATTATGGTCACTATCGTGTCGAAGCACAATCTTGAAATCTATTACTCTGTGCCAAGATTTTGTGTACACCAAGATATAATCTAAGATGGAGGCACATTTCGGTGTGTTGTAGGTATAATTTGCCGGGGAGTCAGATTTTGTGCGCCCGTTACAAGCCTTCAGTGAGTGATTCATTGTAAGGGTGTTCATCTGGAATACCAGTGGGGTCCACGGCCGGATTGGTGAGATATTAGGCTCTTGAATAGCCCAATGCTGGTCCTCCTCACTGGGGTACCTGCATTCAGGCCTTTCAGTGGTTCATACTGGCAATTGAAATCACCACCAAGGACCATTGTTACTAACATCCCTTGCTACAAGTGGATGGTCTGTTCATGGTGGATGAGGTGCCATTCATAGTTCCTCTGACCCTCATATGTTCTGGTATGCCTTCTGTGTCACTTCTTCCTTGTCCATTACTAATATGGATTGGGCCGTTAGTTGAGGGCGGGATTGCTCATGCACTAGAGGTGACAGAACCTCCATTATGGATGTACTTGGGGGGATACTCGAAGATGGTAAAGCAATCGCATCGCCATGACCAAGGGCGTTTTCTTGAAGATCAACCATACGTAGGTGTGTAGATTCTGCAATCTGGATTAATGATGGTACGGATATATTTTGGGACCCAAGGGCAGCTAATTTTTCTTCAATCTTCGTCAATTTAAAAAGAATAGGAGTGAGAAGAGTGGTCATTCGATTGGTGACTTCGGCCCAAAAAACATTGTCCAACTCTAACTCTCGGGCATGGCGATTGTACTTGGTAGCGCTTGCACTATCACAGTATCTGGTTTGGCTAATTCTACATTAACTGCCCTGGGTTTAGTCACTCTTGCAGGTTTAGCTTGTTTTCATTTGGCAGTCCCACACACCTTCCATTGTTTTAAGGGGGCAGGATTGGCCACATTGACGCAAGTTGGCAGTTAAATTCCCCTCGGAGTGAGCGTAGAAGTTGATTGAATATTTAATGAAGACTCCCTTTTACCAGGTGGGAGGATGTCATGTGACAACAATTGAGATCCGGGGGACAGGTGGGCGATCTCGACAATGCTACCAGAGTATGACCTATTGGCTAACAAAAGCGGTTTCATGGACAAGAGTCTCTCTGTGAGCTCAATTTCGTGAGAGAGGACACTTGCAGCTCTAGTCAGGAACACATCAAGGGTTGCCACTCTTTCCACCTCTGCTTTGTACACAACTGGTTTCTTTCTTACTATGATTAGTAAGGGATTCATAAATAGAACAAATGAGAGTACCTTAATCCAGATGTCAGAGGGGGGCCCAGCCATTTGCCATTGGATTCATGCTAGCCTGGCTGATAAGGGCTGTTAGGCCTAAACCAGACCCAGGATGCTTGCTTCCGGTCCAGGGAAGACATGGCTTTGCAGTTCGGGCTGGACTGTTCCCATGAGGCACAGGGGCAAGACTGATTTGCATATAGTTGTGTCTGAACTGGGGTGGCTTGGTGAGCAAGATAACAATGGATTAAACCCAAATCTGTGACTGGGGGTGAATATTTTGCCATTGTGCAACATTCTGTCCATCATCTTGTGTGTTTTGCTGTTCACCCTATGTGGGAAGGGTATGCCCAGACGTGGGTCCCATGCTCACTAGGCCACTGGAGTCAAGCTATCCTGGATGATGACGGCTGATAGCCAGAAACCAGCCCTAGGATGCTTGATAGCCTGGATAGCTTGACTCCAGTGGCCTAGTGAGTCCATCAATTGTTGTTTTTGCAATAGTCACACAACACCTGATTATACATGGAAAACTGGCTTACAACATTCTTCTGAAAGTGTTAAACTTGACTTTGTTGTCTTAAGGCATACTTTGAACTTCCTTTTCTGGGTTCAGACAGTCTTTAAATTCATTTAATCAAGAGCAGAAACTTATGCAAATCAAAACAATAATTCCTGGTTTTAACTAGGAAAAACTGTGATAAGCCAGTTCCTTTGTTTTTATTAAAGGTGCATCAATTTAACCATATTGGTGCAGGTGAGGTGAAAGTTCATACACAGTAATGTGCTTTATTTAAAATTGATGTGAGAGAAATCTTCACAGCTGCCTGGTTTCATGGCATTGTGCTGAGCCAGTAAGATAAAGAATGCCAACATAAATAGCCTATTTAGCAATTCAAGTGTGGACAGCATTATTAGCATTTTTTAAATGTATGTTGATCAGGAAAGAACTAATCTTTATTAATCCATTGATTATATTTTAAATTGTACCTGTCCAAGAAAGTTTTCTACATTCCAGCTTATCAGTGGAGTTCTTCAGATTTACATTGTTTTCGATTTTATTACTTCAGAAGGAAATTGAAGAGATTAATGGTCGCCCTTTTTTGCACCTCTGTTTGAGTGCATTTATAATAATCTGGGTTAAGGATGAATGGCCCTTAACATACCCATGCGACCACAGTAATACACTGCCTAATTATTTGTCCTAGCTATCTTCCTTAGACACTGAAGAGCCTGGAGGCTTAGGAAGTCCATTAGCTACAGTGACCTACAGACATTTTCACCTTTACTTTCACCCTAGACTTTCTCTGTGCAAGACACAAGAACAAGATTCATTGGTGGCCACATGCCACCTACGTAATGTGAGCATTTAGCTTTGAGTTTATTAAACTCTAGAGGTCTAGAGTGCCTCTGCCTGGCAGTTTCTAATCAAACATGCAGCCTTTAAGGTTTCCACCATAATAGCTACTTTATTTACGACCAAATGAAATAATAAAACTATGAAGTAGAAATATTTTTGGAATTGCCAGATCCTCATGTTTGTTGGCTGATGTGCAAGCATATAGATGTGAAAGTCTTCACCATCATTAGAGAGAATGAGTCTGAATCTGCCAAGGAACTAGACAGCTCCATAGTACCAGCTTGTAAGGCACATTAGTGGAAAGGTGTGGTTAAAATCTATATTTAATGCCCAACGTTTCTAATATTTACAGTTAAAATTATCAGTAAAGAAATTAGGGAATTCAATCTTAAATAGACCACTTCACTTTGTGGTCTTCTATTTGAACTCTTTGCAGTCACATGGTTTACCATTTGAGGTACCATTACTCAAAAGATTAGTTTTCTTAGTTGCCTTCAATGGTTGGCTCTGAATTAGTGGTGACCAGTTATTAACATATTTTCATTTTTTAGTTCGGGTTCTACCTTGCATTAGTTTGCCTTTCAATTGTTTTGATCCTTGAATTGTTATGGCATTGTATCCCATAACCCTTCTTGGGTGTAAGTGTTGAGTAATCCCATCCTACTAAAGCAAGAGACAAGGATACAAGGACAAATATTGTCTCTCAAAGGTCTGCTAGCCAGAGTTGTTTAGGGGGTTAGTCAGAATATATAGATACTCCCCTACCTCAACCTGACAGGAAAATGTCACAGTAATATTTCAGGAGATAGTGCCTGGAAATGGAGCCCATGGCTGTATATGATCATATCAATGAGCTTAGAAAGGTTCAATAGAGAAATAACAAATGTTAGTGTAATCAGAAATCAAAACTCAACTCTCAAAATCCACATTCAGTTGTCTTGCCCACTCTAGGAACAAGTGTTACGGGATTGGCTGGCTGTTAAAATAATACAATGACTGCATGCTCTGCATTAATAGAGCTCCTGTTTGTTCTAGTAATGTGTTCCCTTACTCATTTGGATGTGTGAACCCTTCATGCTTTTGTTTCTTTATGATACACACACTCCAGCCAACATATCATCCTTTCCCTCAACCTTTGCCTTTACTTTAGGTAACTACTGTACTCTATTGGTGCCTTAATGGGCTTTAGCTTTTTCATTCTAGTAAACACTTACATTTATGTAGTTACTATACACATTAAGCCTAGTATTTTATTTTTTGGTTGCTGTTATTATTGCTCCCAATATTTGCATATTGTAATTTAGTTAACCTCAGATTTGTGTATCTTGTGTAATTAATCTATAAATAACACTAAAACAATTCTACATCATTATGAGCCAACTCAGTGTTGACATGAATGATAATACTAGAACAGACACATATTTTATTTGTTCTGTTAATGTACGGTGTTTTGATAAAGCTTTGGATGCCTGCCTAGACCTCTATTACATTTTCTGACACGGCTGAAAAAGGTGTAGCTTAATCTTTGCTGAACCGTGAGAGTTTCAATGCAGTAAGAAGACTGCAATATTTCAGCTGTGCCCCCAGCTTAGTTTACTTCCTAGGAGCTCTAAATCTAACCAATGAGGTGTTACTGAACCTATTCATTTACTAAAGGCTGTAAGTGGAATAAAAAAACGATGCGGTCTCTCAAAGGGGCGTGGTTGATGTTATTAGGGGTGTGGCTTAAAAATACTCAAGGTAAACATATTTGCTTAGCATAGTGTACCTCCTGAATGGAGTCAGTGCTATTGGCTTTACCAATGGTTGTTAGTTGTGTAAGCTAAATAAGCAACAACTATGACTTTGTTGCACATAATATTGAAAATGCTTCAGTTCTGAAATGATGAGATTGTGAAAGAATTATAACAAGTCTTTTTAAAGGTCTCTGCACCTGCTTTTTAGAACAGCTGGTGCTGAGCACCGGCAGGACCCAGCCCACTCAAAGCCCTGCATTTACCTCCAAACCTTCTCTTTTCCACATCTTGAACACGTGTTCAATGATAGAACTGATGAGTCTGCTTTCTGCCATTTTCAATTGTCAAAACTACATTAGATACAAAAGCAAATGGAATGTCAGCATTCATGTATATTTCTATCTGCAGTTACGCAAGGATGGGAAACTAGCACCAATAGGAAAATACACAAGCTGTTTTGCCAAGGGATTAGATATCTACCACCCATATACCATCTTGGAAGAGATGTTATCACAACACAATTATTATTAACAGTAACCAGGAGGGATCTGAGTAAGACAGCCATTATCTGTCAAGAAAGTTATTTTTTTCTCCAAAGGGGATAGAAAGATGCATTAGACACTCGCAATGGCATTTGCAATATCAATGAAAAAACTGCTATTTAGATTCCTGACAGGTTCCTTTAGATGGAGGAACACAGAAATCTCTTTAGCTCTATTATTCTTTAAATGTAGAGTTAAATTGTAAGCACAATTCCAATCATCCTGGAAATTTTACCCATTTTACAGTAGAAGTATTTGTACCTGTCCAAGTAGGACAAGTATATCTTGTCTCAAAAGCATTTTGGCCAGAACACGTTAACTTAAAATCAGGGATAAAAGAGGCATGGGCCCATTTTGTCCACTGCAGTTATTAAAGGTTAGAAGCACAAACATAGGGGTGGCTGGGAAAAAACTGGGTAGCAAGTCCCTTTAAGGCCCTCAAGTCAAAAAGCTGAGTCGAATGTATAAGCTTGCTTCTGCTCAAAGCAATGAATCTGTTGGCTTGAAGTGTTTAAGTGAATATGGAGAAGGGAACCGTTTTTATACCCCTCCCATCCCATGTAACAATTCTCGTTTAGAATCGGAGAAATAGAGGAAATCTGAACTATATCTTGCAGGATGCTTTCAACGTAGTTTCTTAGTGGGAATCCTTTCCCCTACATTTTCGTAGCCAAACTAAACTCCCCGTATTCAGGTAGCAACGTAAAATATGGCTGTTTACTCTGTAAATTATTGTTATAATGCAATTCTGTTGTCCCTTTCAGTGCCAGGATTCCTTGTATATCTGCATGCTTCACAGAACTTAAAATACCTAAATTAAAAATAAATAAAAGCTCTTCAAATATAAAGATTGTTTCGGCAAATCAAGATAAGTACATTTGTTTGCTATAATATTTTTGAAAAATTTGGGACAAAAGGTTTTCCATCCTGTGTAAATTTCAGAACAGTACCCATAGTCTGGTTTTGTAACTAAAAGAGACATTGAACTTCATCTTCCACATAAAAACATCTATATATTCATTTTGGGCTATGTTTTTAATCTGAAGCAGAACTGAAATCTCTTCACCATGCCCACTTTTTGTCCTTTGCATGATATCCTTAATGAAACCAATCCCTCTCAATTCTTGGACAGATACTGAGATTTTTGTAAACGTCAACAAAATGCATATGGGATAAGTTCTCTTATACGACTGCCCATAATTTAACACTTAAGCCTTCTTCAGGGATCAGTCTAGAAAAGGTGTGACTGTCACCAGCCGTCAGACCCCACAGGATAAACCTGAAATGTGACTTACCACTTCAATCCACAAATTCTTCAAACGTACTAACTTCATATTACATTGTATCCTTACACTTGAACCTAAAGTGACAAATGTGTTCAATTACATCATCCGTGCCCCATGTTTACCAGATAAAGCCATTCTGTGTTTAGGTGACTCACTTTAATCCCACGTATTTTAATCTTTAGAGGTACTGACAATGGATTTTTCTGACCTCACCATTCTCTTTCTGCTCTTTTAGACATCAGTCTGCCATTTGATCAGCTCTGGACCACAATTACCAGCCTCTCAGAGGGACCATCAAGACAAGTAATTGACAGGCTTCTGAGAGGGAAAACCGGCATGTAACTGGTTCTTCTCCTGGATGTCATAACTTTTGTTTTCATGCCTGAGATTTAACTGGCTCAAAGGATTGCATAAAGATGGCATGGCATGTAGCAAGCTCTGTCCAGATACAACCAGCATTTCATATGGCTGCCTAAAAGTGCCTCATCTTGCAATCCTTTAATATACTGAATTCTCTCAATGCTCAAGGGTGTACTATGCGTTCCTGGTGTATGGATGGCCTTGATAACAGGATACTTATACATTGCACATTAAAACCCGGAAACTGCTGCAGACATTGATAAAATGAACTAACTCTCTGTTCTTGCTACCGGGTGGGAGGTATAAAGATAAAATAAGAGCCTACGAAGTAACATTACATTAAGCTTCGCAGGCTGAAATTTCGCACATGCTTTAATCCCTGAAAGGTCAACTGAGAATTTCATCTACCTGAGATCAGTAAAAGATTAGCATTAAATTCGATAATGATAATCATTTTTAATTACAACAATTTGAAACAGCAGGAGCGCATTATTAAACACTATATAAAAAAAGTTATCATTTTATGATACTCCCTGAATAAAACACTATCAGAAGCTTTCATAAACAAGCCTAGCACAATTCGTGTGTCCTGTGCTCTTAACAACTAAACATTCTGTCATTATTCCATCATGGAACATGAATAAATATTAAAAATAAATATATTATTGTCTGCTAAAGAGATAATCTAGAGCTTACTTCTACTATACAGGGCACCAACAGAGATTGGCAGCTCGCTGCTACACACAGCCCATGTTTAGCACAATATTTAAGACCCACATCAGGAACAGGGCATTGTGATGTGGACAGACTCAGTTTAGAAGCAATCATCTTCAACACAGGTGACTAGACAGAAGGCGTTTTCCTGACTAGACCTATCAGTGTTGGACCTTTAACACATCGTCGGGGATGCCATTTGTGTAGTTATGTCTTACAATTGCTTGAAAAGTGGACCATGAATAAGTAGGATCTGCAATACCATGGGACCCCGTGTTGATGCTGTGTAAATGTAAAATTGTAAATATCATGCACCAAGCACTTTCTGCACTTTGCTACACCTGCACTTTATCGTGCCCTTTACTGTATTTCAATTTGTGAGGAATATATTGAAATCCAGAAGTACTTAGAGGCTCAATGTTTCATTCAATACTTTGCTACTCCACCCCAATGTGACTTACTTACTCGGGTGGGTAAATCTGTGAATTATTTAGACCCACTGGGCCATTGTCCATGTTGTGATCAGAAATAGACATTTCTCAAATTCGAAGCTATGCTCCTATGTACATTTATACGATGCTAAAAGCAAGGCAAAACAGCCTATATGACGGACTGGAATGCAGCCACCCCTTAAATTGTATAACGTTCAACCTTATACGCTTTTGTTAATCATGTATACATTAATTCACTGGAAGACACTATATAAGTACTCAATACCGTAAAACATATTATCCCTGTTTCTTTTTCTTTATTCATGAAATCTTCACACATATAATTAAAAGCCAAAGGCTTTCCAACACGTCTTTCAAGATTATATATCTTTCTCAGTGTTCTGAATTAAAACAGAGGATTCTACCCTGTGCAAACAATGCAATTAAAATTACTTCAATAATAAAAAGTTATTTGGGTTAGGCTTTGCAAACAACCTAAGATTCTTTGTGAGAGTATTTTGGCCATTCGTGCAATGGGTGAGTTGAACTTTCTTCCCATAATGAGGAAGTGTCTAATTAGGGTATAAAAAACGTTTTTCAGGTATACTCTTTTTAAATATGGGAGGGATACCAGGGTCAAACGCAACATCTTGAAATGAACCTTGACAATGTGATGAAGCAAAGATTTTAATATAATCAATTCATATCCAGGAACTTTACTCGGTGATGCACAAATAACAAATATTCACTGATAACGCATTTTCCACACATTATCCTTTGTGTACAATATGGTTTCATCAGTAGAACTATATGTCAGTGCAAATTTAGTGCCCATTTCAATGGAAATTGTGCTGTTTCTAAATGACAGTGCACTTCCATACGATGCTTCAGTTACAACAAAACGTGCCCGTCTCATGTCTATTAAATCTAGGTAGGATTACAAAGTTTGTTGTTCCAAAAAGGGGGTCCTGAGTCCAAAATGTTCAGAAAACACAGCTGGAAAGAACCCACTATTCTCAAGTCCATGTTGGCATACCCTATTAAGTGGGAACACTCAGAGCAACTGTTAATTGGTTCAGTGATACCAGTTGGGGTCAGAGATCCCACCCTGTTATCCCTGCCCACATTCCAGCTAACTCATAATGACACCCCATATTTGTCAGAGGGGGAACATTGCCAGCAAGTGTGAGCTGGTATGCTCATCATGGAACATTTGGCAACCTATCTCTCACCATATGTTGGCTATTGTAGAATCATCCTCTTACTGCCACATATTAGAGATTTGTACATTTGTAATACATCCTGCCCACATAAAATGCCACCAATTCTGAATTGTGAATGTATCTCGCTTTGACTTCCTTAGGTGACCGATAAATAATCTGGAAACTAGGGGGCATATTACCAAGGAGGGCTATAGGCAATTATCGCCAATTTAGCAGCCATTTTCGGCGGCTCAGCGGCGATAATTCTATTGCCCTATTAGCAAGCTGTCGCTAACTGATGTTAGCGACAGCTTTTAGGCGATAGCTAGCGGTCTGGGGCCCGCTTTGCATGTCAGCGATGTTTATCACTAATGACATGCAAAGTGGGCGTACCAAACCAGTTAGCGACTGAAAGCAGTCGCTAACGTCGCTATCGCCTAGTAGCAAGGCAGGCGTAGCATTGGAAATATTCACGCTAAGCGCGAATATCTCCAAATACTAACACCTGTCCAGACCAGCTCTTAGCCATGTTATCCAATGGGAGGTGGATAACATGGCTAAGAGCATTTTGTCACTAATGGGTGAATATCGCTGTATTCTCAGCGATATTCACGCATTTCGCCGCTATCGCTGGATATTTTAGCACAATGGAGAACAACGTTGCTAATAGCATGTTTTCTCTGCTAACAAATCCAGAGATAGGCAGCGATAAATATATCGTTGCTAAGCCTCTTTAGCAATAAATATCTCTACTTGTTGGTAATATGCCCCTAGATGTACACCACTGAAAAAAATATTTTGCTCTAAACTGGAATACTGAAGGGGATATAATGAAATCTACTAATGCTGGTGAAGAGGTGCAAGGACTTATAAAGCAATTTGACAGAGAAAACAACAAATCATAGTCAGTAGTTGGTCAAATAAAGACAGGTAGGAATCTTTTGCAAGTTCTTTTGATTTTTGGCAGATATGAGGAACAGTGTAAAGAAATACTCAATACATATTGGATGAAAGCAAATTATAAGCATGGATCAGAATTTTACAAAATAAACTTAGCAAATGGTAACTTTTTTGACCAGTTAATGATTTCTTTGCCCTCTCGAACATCAAATCAGGACCAACTACTACCTGTTCTGGAAAGTCTGTGATTCTGCAAATGTGCAAATGAGACTGATATATAACCGCATAAGTTTATATTTTTTAGGCTTTGCTTATAGGATACTACACTATTTTTAAATAAATGCATCAATATTATACGCAGTGTCAATTCCTGGTGTCAATGTATGTGCACTCTGTGCCTGGATTACATATATCACATCTGGATTTTATCTGAAGTGCTGTTTTCAATCCCCGGTTTGGCTTAATCTGAAGTGCTGTATTAAAACCCCACCCCCTGATCTCCACACTATTGGAACCTGCTATTACATAAATGATTAAAATCTCTAGATGAAATCTCCAAACAAATTCTATAAAGCGATCTTATGTAACATTATGAAATTGTGAGACTTTCTTCATTGAATAAAATAAAATGTATATCTTGCTTAATGTATCTATTTAGTACTGTTACTGTTGGTTATTTGGATTACATTATACACAAATAAAAAAAGTATTGCAAACTTAAGAGGTGAAGATATTCCATCTAAGTATATTTCCAATACCATCTTAAAGATTTCCATTCATCTTTTCAGCACTAAAAACTCCTAATACGTTTGCCCCTCCAACCATCTTCACAGAGACAGACAAGGAGAGAACACAGACAGAACATGCTCATATTAACGCAGGGAGCACTGGAGACTATTCAACAAAACCAGGGTTACTGCTAACTTACGTTTCCATAGATCATCTTAAAACACAAACATTCTTAACACAACTGCAATTACACTGAATGTATAAGATGTAGAACTAAAATTATTCTTTTCCATAAGCGCCATCTTGGACAGGATGGCAGCCATTTTTCCACATTAATATATAATAGTGGTGATGTGTCTATTTGAAAGCAAACTTAATTTTTTTTTGCTTCAAATGAAAACAACAACAACAAACGAGGCATTGTTCTATAGTTAAATAACATAGCCTTCACATTTTTCTACAGAAAGCTGTTCTCAAATGTGTAAATTCTAATAATAAGTGAATGATGAGAGAACATCCTTATAAACCACGTTAAGGATCTGATTCACGAACCTATTTGCATGCATAAATGACAATTTGATGAGCAAGCAGTATAAATTAGAAAAGAAAAATATGAACATAAATTGCACCATTTTAGTCAATGTTTACACGTGCTTCAATCTTTTAACTTGGGTATACTTGGGCAGTGTACGATGGGGGCGCTTGCAAGCAGCGGCACACATCCACAAAGGTACAGGTATGTGTATATTTATAGCCCAAAAATTCCAACCTTTAAAAGTATCAACACATGTAATGTTTCAGCTATAACCATAACAGTGTAGGACCTACATATTAAAAGTTAAAATTTAAGCTAATACAGATCCAAGTCTAGATTACATGGTCTATAGTCTACAAATCTTAGAGAGTTCCAATTAACATTAAGAAAAACATATATAAAAAATGCATTCCTTTTCAACCTGCGAATAACCTAATTATATATTTAAAACGTTAAAGAGGCAGTAGCTTTAATGTCACAGTCTTTTGTCTATTTATCCTAGGGGGAGCATGAATCAGTTGAACTTTTACAAGTTATTTTGTACAGAGGAATCGGCAAAGTGAA
Source organism: Lissotriton vulgaris (assembly GCF_964263255.1). Classification (NCBI taxonomy): domain Eukaryota; kingdom Metazoa; phylum Chordata; class Amphibia; order Caudata; family Salamandridae; genus Lissotriton; species Lissotriton vulgaris. The sequence continues at coordinate 494,441,121 of NC_141685.1, forward strand.
AATTGGGTGCAATACAAGCAAAGATGGGGATTCATTATAATTTCTTTCCTCAAAATAAGCCACACAGGCTGAATATAAAAGAAATCAAATAAAACAATAGTAATTTGTAACATGGTGCAATGCTGGCCGTTGACAAAAACCTGTTCTGGCTGTTTCTTAAAAGGGAGCCAGGTGGATCACATAAAAGAACCAACAAAGCAAAGGTTCGTAAATGTTCACACAATCCACAAGGTAAGTACGCACTCTCAGAGGTCAGTTGATAAACAAAAAGTATTTAACCCCTTCCATGCTGGCACGTTTCCGCCCCTGTGCGGTAAACAAACGAACAGGGGCGGGCCATGACGAACCCCAGCCGTCATCAGCACACGAGCACTTTAGAGCATGACGGCTGGGGTTCGTCACCAGTATGGAAGGGGTTAATCCTTTAAACCGCTGCACGTTTCAACACCAAAATGTGTCTTGATCACACTATATTACAGTTCTTATATATAGCAAACGCAGGAGGTTAGAGACCAGGTATATTCTCCAACTGGATACCAAACATCCGAATGGATTGAACATTACGGAAGATCTGTACACATGTCTATAATTATCTTTCATTGAACCTCTTTGTTTAGCTCACTTTTCCCCTAGTACTTCTGTCTTTTAGAATTGGTTACACAATTTTAACATCTAGTTATCTACTCCAATTAGTGCAGTTTGGTTCACATTAGTTTCAGAATACCCTTTATATTCATATTAAAATAAACTTTTCCATTTTTATTCTCATTGCCATGCAGCTTTAAGCACGAATTGAAATGAGAGCATGTGGATGCCCCTTTAGGTATTACACAGGAGTATACTTTTAATTGTCATTTCAGGTCCTAATTTTATCTGATCATTGTACATATATTTATATGTAGTGTATTATATATTTATATATTTATATGGAGGTTTATTGATTTATTTACTTATTTACTTATTTTACTTAATATTGGATGATATTTATATCTAAACCTTATTGACAATCAATATGTACAGTTGGAGGAGGGCAGCCATTTGCCAAGCTATGGTTTTGGGTTTAGCCTGCTTTTTTAAGGAACATTCAATGTTTGGGAATCTGAAATTCTACAGTACATATGTATTTATATATTTATTTATGTATTTATGGATGTAACGGCATATTTTAGCACTTTAGAGATTGAACATGTGAGCAATGCGATTTTAGTAAATTGACTGACATAGGGGTAAACATTAGCTTAGATATACACGGTGATGATCTGCAGTTCACCTGAGTCCATCATCTTACATGTATTCATTATCCTATTAAGCACACCCAAAGGAGATGTTTCATAGCAGTATTTTACTGATGATGTTCTTGATTATGGAGGGAAACACTCGAAATGTGAATTTACCTCTAGGTATTAGACAAAGATAACATGAATTTTCAATTATTGAATAGTATTATAGCCGGGATGTGAGCAGTAGCAGATTTTAACAAAGATTCAATTTGCACTTTAGCACCTAATTTCCACATTTCCACCATGGTTTCAGTCCACGTGACTGATTAATTAAATCCTTAGAGACTAATGTTGTCTTTTAGCCCGAATATGAAAATGTGAATATTTGTATTATTTTGCACACTCATCATTTTATCGGTGACATATATATTTGTTTGTTTAGCAACATTTATCTTTCAAAGTCTTACCGAATGTATTATACATATAAAGTGTTTTGGGGCGAGTAGTATGTTTTCTAGCTTCATTTGCTGGTCAGTCACGGAGCCAATACGATGTCTATGCACTGTCACTTTAAAATGCACTCTCAAGGCAACACTCATTGCCGAGTGAACAAGCGGCTGTGACTGTGAAACGCGTCTTGACAGAAAAGGAATAAAAGAAGCTTGACGCACATACCTTGGGTCCGTGTCCATATATATATTCCAAATGTCATGCGACGCTCAAGATGCACAGCCTGTCGGGTCAGTGCTTGCCAGCGATTCTCAATCGCCACATATTCCAAAAGAAAAACATGTCCTACACCTCCAGTCACGTAAAATTAAGCCCACCAGCTGGTTATTGGTGACAGTCCTTTAATTACAGAAATTCAGGAAGCATAACCTGTTTCGACCCTCCATGAGTCTTAATCAAATTCAGTGAGAGAGTGGTCACTTGCTTGGTCTTTATAAGTATAAATCAATAAACAGCAGGAAAGGACCAAATGCATAACCAATGAAAAAGACTCTGAATGGTAATGGGTCAGGCAAGGGCAAGTGGATGTTCCATTAACTTAATAATTGGAGTCAGTAAATAGTTAAAGAGTTTGATGCATTGATTAGTCTGTTACAATTGAATGGTTTGCATCCATCATTTGATATTACTAAACTCAGTTCCTCATTCCTACAAATTCCCGGACCACAATATCCATAGTGCTTTGCTACAGTATGTTACATCTCCATGTCCTTCAACTTCATTTCTTTAGGTATTATTTTACCTTTGATTTTCACACATAATACCATACCCTCATTTCGCCTTTAGAGGATTCAATTCCATGTATCTCAGAGCTGTATGGCATCACAGCAATATCCAGGGTAATGCCACTCTCATAACAAAACAATGTTAAGTTATTTTCTTACTTCGTTGCTGCGATTAAACTTCGTTCATCACCGCGTGCAAGGGAAAATGCACCCACAAACCCTGGCTGTTTCAAAAGGCTTTCAAAGTTTATAATGGGCTGGCCTGTGTGGTAGTCAGCCTCAAAATTCCAGCCACATTTCCAAATAAACTCTATCCACTTTTCCACAGAGTAAACTATGAATATCCAATGCTGAATGGACATATTTAGTGCAAATATTATATCATGAATTGCAAATTACCTTTTCAAATATAACTATGACTTAACTTTATTGTTAATATATTAAATGTTGGTGACTTTAAATCGTCAAAGTCCACCTCACTCTTTTTTAAAACGAATAAAAAACGACTGAACTGATTTACACCATACCACAAAAACGATCTATTCTAGTACTTATCTCTCTTTCCAAGTTCAACAAGTTATTGCAAAAGCAGAAAGCAAAACATCACTATGGCACATAAAATGAAACAGCCACACTTTTCATTCCTTCTGCATTAAATGGTTCTGTAAAAAAAAAAACTTGCCACACCAAACCTTAGCTGAATGCACTAATTGTGTGAGTCAAATTTCATGCAGATTCGTAAATAGCACCACAGTTATAACTTTTATTTTAAGAAAGGAGGCAAGAAAATCACCAATGCATATGAAATTCATTTGCAAAAGGCAGGTATACATATATAGAACCATACATCAGTCAGTCATAAATACATTGGTTCAAGCTGACTAATTAGAAATATAAACAAATAATGAATTATTTAAAAAAATAGTGTGGCTCTTCAATAACTCCAATGGCTGATTACATGTATTAGGTTGGTTATGATGATTGTATTACTAAAACATATGCTACTTTACCATTATTATTCTCTTCTATCAGGCAATCAGAGTGCACAGATGCTCGGATCTCCTTTTTTCCAGAATTATCAGTCGGATCACAAGGGGCCCGAATCTGTATTCACAATTACGGCTGATCAAAACCAGTAACAAATAAAAATGAATCCCTCCGCTTGCCTCAATAAAAAACATACCAAATATTCACTAACGTGGGGTACAGCCAGAGCATTAGCTGTCCAGATCCCCTTCAGCATGAAATTTCAGTAGAATATCTTGTTAAAACATGCATATCCTTAACAGGTCATAATATGATCCATAAATAAAAAAGAACTTCATAAATTGGAGCTTAGTTAAAATATTTTTTTTCCATATGTATCCTCTTCCATTCTATATTTGGGAGCTGAAAAGAACGCAGGATGCTCTGCCAACCTTAAATAGAACTTTTTTTACAATATTACAATGTGTGAGTTTTATTCTGAATGGATTCAGGGTTGCTGGCAGGTTGGGTGTCTAAAAACTGCATTAAAGGTTTGTGAATTTGCCATCCTCCTTGCACCTGCCCAATAGCTTCTTAGCCGCAGAAATATTTTTTTAAATGCTTTAAATGCTCATAAAATGAATCCTATATTTCAATTGATAACAGTAAACAGACAATACTACGTCCAGCAGTTCAATTGTATGTTCTGCTTATTATTTCTTGCCTTACATAAGTTATGAATAGGCTGTGGGGTTTTAAGTTTAAACTTATTTTAACTGATAAAACCCCACTGAGAGAAAAATAGCCCTCACAGGTGAAAACATGTAAACACTGAAAAAACCCCTGCACAACCACAAACTAAATGCCATTCAAAGAAAGGAAAAAGAAAGTGAAAGAGTCATTTTGTTCTTACTGAAGTAGTCAATAAAATGTAACTTTGTTTTACAAGCTAGCAGTAAGAAAGACTGGCTAACATTATTCTGCTTGAGTTTTGTTCTTTAATGATGCCACAAAAATATTGTTTTTTCTTCCTTTAACTTTTTTCAGTTTTATGGCCTTTGGGCTAAAGATGCAGGGTTTAGTTTCACATTTAGTTTAATTATTATATAAACTGTAGAGAATCAGGACATATCAAACTCACATTTGATATTTTGGCTGCATTTGATTCTTTCACTGATAGGTAAAATGGCTAGTTTCATAAAACTCTTTCCTAATATGTGTCATCACATTTGCCCACAGAGAATGGGTAAAAACCCTTAATATATCAGACCATAGTTTCTAGTGGGTCAGTATTGATAGTAGGGTAATTGCCAACACCTCAGGCTTTAAACATTAAATGCAAGGTATAGTGACAAGTATATATATCACCAAGCATCTGGGATAGTGGTGAAAACGTGACACCAGACTTCTGGAAAATATGGAACGCAGTGTCACTTGTTATGCTCTGCAAAAAAATTTCTTTCCAAGTTCAACAAAGATTGGAGTGATATTATTTGTATTTGTAGTGATTCAGCTATGTAAATAAAAAATGTGTGTGATGACTTGTCAAAATTGATACCCGAGCTGAAGTGATTCCCTGTAGGAGATCGTTGCCACTTCTTAGATGGTATGCTGAAAGCATATTTACAATCTTCAGAGTTAATGAGGGATGCTATTGACTTTTTAGTCCATTCTGGTGCACTGTTTTCTTATGACCAGGAACTAAAATGCAAATATTTATAATTTCGTGCTTTATGTGGCATCAAAGAAAGAGTCATCGCAAATGTGCCCCTTAGCTGACGGTTCTCATCCCAAGTGGCTATGAATGCTGAGAGGGCCTTTTCTCAGAAGTTTACATGGGAAGGAAAGCGCAAGCGCACATGACCAAAGACTCATTGAAGAAGTATTGTATGGTGTGCTACAATAAGATTAATTGCATAAATCTCTTTGGACCTCATATACACTATACGTACACTGTCTATATACCATGTTCTTTCAGTGCAGAAAGCAAGCAATGACGAAAGTAAAACGTTCCATAAACACCGGAAAAACACTTTTTCTGTTGTTTTTAGTGGCGTAAAATGTGTAACCACTGATAACAACTGTTTTTTAAGATATTGGAAACACTGAAAAAACCCCACCAGAATTTACCAAAAATAGAAACTGAAAACAGGACAGCCTAGTTATGAAGATATCATTGGAATATTCATAAAGCATTTGTAGGTTACAAAACCTAACTTTTTTAAATATGTGCGTTCGTAAAGCCAAAAAGGCCACATTCAATTGTCATATGGTTAATTATTACAGAGGAAAACAATATTAAGAATAATTACATACTGCAGCATGATCCAAACTATAGCCCATATTTATTGTAAGTTTGTGTTGCCCTTGCACCACGCAAGAGGGCACAAAGGTGACCTAAAACCTATAATGATATTTACCATGGCATGAAAGGCCACATTGCATGGCCCTGTGTGGCTTGGTAAGTGTGGAATAATGCAAGGCAGTGGAAGTCTGTCCCAGTGAGGTGTTCCATGGGTGAAGAGGGTGGCTGTGTCTATGCAATTCAGAAACATTTTCAGATTTACCGATACCTTGTAGACCTCGGTATTCAGAAACAAAAATTAATGGGAGTGAAGAGGGGCTGTAGAGCATGGGCTAGCCCTCCTCTGACACAGAACATTATACAAACTATATAGTCCAGCATGATTGGATCAATATAAGAACCCTCGTGTTGAACTAAAGAGAAAAGATTCCTTTTGCTTTAAAGAACTCTCACCTACCAGTGTGACGATGCAGGCATTGACAGAGATATTTAAGGTGAGCAGGCCAAGTGAGGACCTTGGTGTCTGTATGACAATAGGCACTCCACTTGTCCATGTACCTATGGAGCAGTGCCTTAATATATACCCATTTACAGACTTCAAGTAGATGGCTTTGGAGTGCTTGATGTATGTATGGTAAATTCACCAGTTACGTCAGCGTTATGTAATAGGTGTGGATTGTGGTAGTATAATCGGTGCTGATGAAAGCAACAAGAATTTGGGAACATGAATGACAGAAACATGTTGATACGAAAAGAGAGAAGGGATAAATAGAGCCCCAGGACTGCCTAACTTTTCCTATTTTAAATCAACCAGCTAGCACTCAGATTAGCAGAGGAGCGACCCTTGACCCTTCCAGGTAGGTCGCTCCCCCTCTGCACAGCACCGCCTGTGCCTGTTCTCTCCCTCACTGCCCCCGTGTCTCTCTGTCCGGTTTTTCCTTCTGCTCCCCTCGCGGCCCCCATGTCTCTCTACCCGTTTTGCATTCTGTTGCTTAGCTGCCCCTACATTTCTGTGACCTTTCTGCCCTTTCCTGGGACCTTTCTGCCTCTGTATCACTCATTTCCTCCCGTTTTTTTCAGACCTTTCTGCCCTTTCCTGTGAGCTGTCTGCCTCTGTGCCACTAGTTTCATCCCATTTTTTGTGACCTTTGTGCCCTTTCTTGGGACCTTTCTGCCTCCTGTGCCACTCGTTTCCCCACGTTTTCGGTGACCTTTCTGCCCTTTCTTGTGAGCTTTCTGCCTCTGTGCCACTCGTTTCCCCCCGTTTTGTGACCGTTCTGCCCTTTCTTTAGACCTTTCTGCCTCCTGTGCCACTCGTTCCCCCGTCTTTTATGACCTTTCTGCCCTTTCTTGTGACCTTTCTGCCTCAGTGCCACTCGTTTCCACCTGTTCTTTTTTTACCTTTCTGCCCTTTCTTGTGACCTTTCTGCCTCTGTACCACTCGTTTCACCCTGTTTTTTGTGACCTTTTCTGGCCTTTCTTGTGACCATTGTGCCTCTGTGCCACTCGTTTCCCCTGTTTTTGTGACCTTTCTGCGCTTTTTTGTGACCTTTGCCCCCCACACCTCTGCTCATCACCCGACTGCCTGGTTCCTGCCTCCCTGCTGCCTCCTTGTTTCCTGGGTTTTTCCCTCCCCTCTGCCCTGTGCGCCAGTTCATCCTGACCCCCGCCACTCCCGATCCAGCCCTTTCCCACCGCTGCTTCCCTGCGGCCTGCTCCCCCTGCACCCCCATTCGCCTCCCCGCTCCCGCCACCCAGCTGCTCCTCCCTCCCAAGCCACCTCATATGCAGGCTGAAAAGTAGCTGCACAGCGGCCGCCCGCAGCGGGCGCGCCTAAGGCAAGCCCGTCTGCGCCCGTCAGCGCCTGGACCGCACCCAGCGGCAGAACGCCTGGAGCCCACGAATGCCATGACACCAGAATCCACTACGATGCCAGCACCCTCCACGCACTCAATGCCAGCCGAAACCACACCTGCTTCCAGGCCACCCTGAAACGGACGCTTCTCCTGTCACACCTGCAGCTTCACCTGTGACAGAACCACCAAACCTCCAAGGACTGGACCCAACCACCTCCGCTACATACTCCTCAACACCCGCCCAGCACGCAAACATGCCGTCGAGCTCTGAGATCTGCTCGACACCTCCGCTCCAGACGTGGCCTTCCAGACCGAGACCTGGTGGAACGACTCCTTGGCGCCCACCATCGCCATAGCCATCCCAGATGGCTACAAGATCACCCACAGGGATCGCGCCAACGGAATCGGAGCAGGAATAGCCATCGTCCACGAGCCCACCCTCAAGGTCGCCAGCCACGCAGACGACACCCTCAACACCGCCGAACACCTGCAATTTCGGATCCACACCGACCCCAACACCACCCTCAGAGGAACTCTAATATACAGACCCCCTAGACCCCGGGCTCAGTTCAGCGACTCCATCGCCGACCTCGCCAGCACCCACGCACTTGCCTCCACTGACTACATTCTTCTTGGGGACCTGAACTTCCACCTCAAGAACAACAATGACGCCAACTCCGCCACCCTGATCGACAACCTCGCCAACCTCAGCCTCAGACAACTCATTATCACACCCACCCACGCCGCCGGCCACACCCTGGATCCCGTCTTCTCCACAGGCTCCCACGTCGCCTTCGACCACACCACCGAACGCCACTGAACCGACCACCGCTGCATCCATTTCACCTTCAAGAAACCAACCACGCACCACCGCACCGAACAACTGCCTTGCCCCTGCTGGAGCAAAGTTACCGAAGACCAGCTGATCACCTCCCTTGCCAAGAACCCACCCATTGACCCCACCAACCCAGAAGCCGCAGCCCAAAACCTCAGACAGTGGATTGACGACTGCGCCAACACCCTCACCCCGCTCAAGAAACCCTCCAACAGCCACACCAACAAGTGAGCCACCTGGTTCATCGTCGAGCTCCAGACCTCGAAAAGCGCATGCCGGAAACTGGAGAAGACATGGCTCCACAAACGCACACCGGACAACCACGCAGCCCACAAGGACACCACCTGCAGACACCAGCACCTCATCAGATTAGCCAAGAGATACTCTTTCAAAGACCGCTTGGATAACAACACACAGGACAGCAAAGAGCTCTTCAGCATCGTAAAGGAACTCTCCAACCCCAGCGCCAACACCAACGACATCCCTCCTCACAAGAACTGTGCGACTCACTAGCCATCTTCTTCCACCGCAAGATCGCTGACATCCACGACAGCTTCAACACCACGACCCCCCGACTACGCCAGCCGCCACCTCCACTGTGAACACCACCAGCGCCAACCGCCTGACCTCCTGGTCCAACATCAACGACGACGAGACACGCAAGGTCATGAACTCCATGACGCGTGCCCACACCACGTATTCAACAAAGCAGACACAACCATCGCACCCCAACTACAGAAGGTCATCAACATCTCCTTCGAAACAGCAAAATTCCCGGAAAGCTGGAAAAACGCCGAAATCAACGCCCTCCTCAAGAAGCCCAAAGCGGACCCAAAAAAACTCAAGAACTTTCGCCCCATCTCCCTGCTCCCGTTCCCAGCAAAGGTCATTGAGAAAATAGTCAACATGCAACTGGCTCGCCACCTGGAAGACAACAACATCTTGGACCCGCCCCAGTCCGAATTCAGACGAAATCACAGCACCGAGACAGCCCTCATCGCTGCCACAGACGACATCAGGTGCCAACTAGACAACTGCAAAACATCAGCCCTCATCCTCCTGGAACTGTCAGATGCCTTCGACGCGGTCTGCCATTGCACTCTAAAGACACGCTTTCTAGAAGATGGAATCCAAGAGAAGGCTCTTGACTGGACCACGTCCTTCCTCTCCGGCAGAACCAAGAGCGTCCGATTCCCACCCTTCCGTTCCAAAGCCACCGACATCATCTGTGGTGTCCCCCAGGGCTCATTCCTCAGCCCAACGCTGTTCAATGTCTACATGGCCACCCTCGCACAAGTGGCCCGCCATCACAATCTCAACATCATGTCCTACACTGATGACACCCAGCTCATCCTCTCTCTCACCAAGGACCCACACACTGCCAAAACCAACCTCCATGAGGGAATAAAGGCCGTCACCGACTGGATGAGGAGCAGCCATCTGAAGCTGAACTCGGACAAGACGGAGGTCCTCATCCTCGGACCCACCCCCTCAGCCTGGGATGGCTCCTGATGGCCGACCACACTGGGAACAGCACCAACACCCACCGGCCATACACGCAATCTAGGATTTATCCTCGACTCCTCCCTCTCCATGTCTAATCAGTTGAACGCCATCTCCTCCTCCTGCTACAACACCCTCTGCATGCTCCGCAGGATCTACAAGTGGATCCCGACCGAAACAAGAAGAACGGTGACACAGGCCCTCGTCAGCTGCAGACTGGACTACAGCAACACACTCTACGCAGGAATCCCAGCCAAACACCTACGACGACTAGAAAGCATCCAAAATGCCTCTGTCCGACTGATCATCAACGTTCCCCGCTGCAGCCACATCACCCCTCACCTGAGAGAACTACACTGGCTCCCCGTCGACAAGAGGATCACCTTCAAGCTCCGCACCCACGCACACAAAGCACTCTACAATGCCAGAACAGCCTACCTGAAAAGCAGACTCAGCTCCACACCCCCACCAGCCAGCTCCGCTCCGCCAGCCTCGCCCTTCTCCTACCTCGCCGCCAAGACCTGGAACACCCTCCCTACCCACATACGGCAGACCCAAGACCTACTCGCCTTCAGAAGACTCCTCAAGACCTGGCTCTTCGAGCAGTAGCAGCACCCCCCTCTCCCCTTAGCGCCTTGGGATGCTGACGGGTAAGTAGTGCACTTTACAAGTACTCTGATTGATTGATTAAACTGTTAGGGCAACCAGGCAGGTATTTTTAAAGCATAGCACTACCCTCACTCCCTACCCTATTCGATTTTCAGCAAAGTGTTCCTGTGCATCTCATTGCTTGCAGCACTCCTCATTCCGCAATGGAACAGGAAGGAACTCTATGATGAAGCATGCCACCAAAGGGTACCTCAGGTGGGTGAAAGATCTTTAAAGCAAAATTATTATTTTCTATTTAGGTCAATGGGAGGATTCCTATGGTAATCCAATCGAGTAGGGCTCTATAGTTTGTGTACAGACCTGGGAATGCATCAGAATGCTACGCCTCCTCAGGGGAGGCATAACGAGGAGAAATATATTTATTTCTCCTTGTTTTCCATCTTTGTACATGTGCTTCATTCTGTAGCATAGTGGAGAAAGAGGGGCCCCTTGGACCCAAAGGATAGGGCACTATACAGTGAATAAAGTTAGATTCCCTTTAGGTAGCTTGTTCCAATCTTGCCCAACAATCAATCAAGCTGCCACACACAGACCAAGTATTACCCTCACCTTACTCACTTAACCTCATTGGAAGACTTCTATTCACATTCAGATAGATTTAAGAAGAAACTCGCTGAGAGGGGATACCCAAAGAAACTGATTAAAAACTCTTTTAAAAGGGCCAGGTTTTACAATAGAGATGCCATGCTACATCCAATTAGAAATAGAGAAAGGAATGATAACAAGACATCAGACAACATTTTTTGTCAGCAAATTCTCAAATGTGAGCAACCAGATCAAAAACATAATAAATAGAAACTGGAAGATCATTAATGATGAGAGAGAAAAAGCCATTGAGAAACCTCTTTTCGCGTTCAGGCGCCATGCCAACCTTCGTAATTCTTTAGTCCATACTTATCTAGACAGAGAAGAGGTAGTACTGTTTTCCAAACGCGGGCCATAGGAAATAATAAGTGTGGTAACTGCACTGCGTGCAAAGAATGTGTGGTGGACAAACAGGTCAAATATAGAGGCAATACTTATTCTTCCAAAGACCTGAGGAATTGCAGAACTAAAAACGTGATCGGGAGGGTGCGCGGATCCTACGCGCCTCTAGATATCGAAACATTTTTAATTTTGATTTTCCCAGCAAGTACTGAACGGATTTACACCATTTAACAAAAAGGTCACTTCTTGAACCAAGGGCTACCTTTTTGCCAAGTTTGGTGTAATTCCGTTCAGCAGTCCGGGCTGTAGCCATGTCTAAAGTTTCATATGGAAAATTGCCATGGGAAAACACGTTTTGGCACCCCCCTTTTTTCTGGCCCCAGTTTGCTGAATCACCCCGAAACTTTCAAGATAGGAGTGGACAGGAGTGCCCCACAAGTTTTGGAAATTTCACGAGGATTCGTCAGCTGCGCCAAAGTTATTGAGAATAGAATGTTGCGATTTTCCTATAGTAACTAGGTCCTAACTATAACTACCTACTGGCGACCACCAAAGAGTTATATATATATATATATATATATATCAGCAACAGTAAGTTATAAAACTCACCAACGACCACTCCAATCGCGCTGTAATTCAGATCTTTTTTAATGGAGACAGCATAGCATGACGCGTTTCGCTTATTCAAGGCTTAATCATATGCAAATTAACTCACGGATGGGTTCGTTGGCTTTTTTAAATCAAACGTGACTTTAAACATTGAAAAGGGACTAATGCCTGACAGTTCGAAATTAAAGTGGCAGCAAGGTTAATTAATTCACATTGTTACATCCAGTGTCAGTAAGTACTTGGCAGTCATTTGCGGATAAGTTCCGAGGAAATAAAGTATTTCCTTAATACCTGTGTCCCGACACTGTGATTTCATTGCCTCTCATTAGCTGTGTTGGGCGAACCACAGCTCCCAGAATGCACCCTCATTGCTTCTCTTTGCCGGTTTCGTCTTTCAATGTAGGTCTTGGCAAAAGCATTCTTTTTGGATTAGCTGGCAGCCAGTTCACACAACGCCTTTAGTAGGAAAAAGTTCCATGTGTGGCTAATGTTCCACGGCAGCCGCTTTCTCCAAATTAAATCCTGCTACCTATATATATATATATATATAGAGATATATATATATATATATATATATATACAGATATACACTGAAAAAAGCAAAGGTTATAGGGACTGTATAGTTAGGAAGTGGAATTTTTAAAACAACATAGTAATTCACTAAAAAAACAAAGTTTTCTTGGCTGTCATAACCAGGCACATAGTTCACTCATACAAAACCATAGAAATTCACCACTTCTAATTATCAAATCTAACTGTAACTTACGCCCCACAATACACTGCATATGACCTCACATATTACATTGCTCATGACATGGTCAGGGACATCACTGATGACATCTTAAATGACATCACTGATTACATCAACCATTGAGTTAATGAGGTTTTTGTAATGTTTCTGAGACTTGAAGATATATGCTAAGCTACACCAAAAGTTAAGTTACTATTCTCTCTGTACTACTAATGAGTGATACTGATTCTAACATATGTCATCTGAGTGCCTTTGTGACTGTCTCTATCAGTGTGTGAGTGTATCTATGGCTATGTAAGTGGGTGTGGGAGTGACTATATGGGTGGATAATTAGGGGTGTATATAGCTGTATGGGTGACAACAATTGTGTGTGTTTAACTGTATTGGTGAGTGACTCGGTGCGTGAATGAGTGGCGGTGTCAATACCTGTATGGGCAGATGAGTGGGTGTGTGAGTGGATGTATAAGTGGATGTATGGGTGAGTGAGTAGCTGTTTGAGTGGGTGTTTGATCCACTGAGTGGTGTGTGAGTGGCTGTATTAGAGAGTGAGTATCCATGTGAGTTGTTGTATGGGTTTGTGAGTGGTCATCTGAGTGCTTGTAGGGATGAGTGAATGGGTATGTAAGTTGTGAGAATGTGTGAGTGGGTGTGTGAGTAGTTATATGGGTGTGTCAATAGGTCTCTTGAGATGCTATCTGAGTGACGGATGTATGTCAGTACAACGCGATCTTTTAGATCGCGGTACTTGACATCGACTTGCGTTGGAGGGCGCGGATTTTGGAATTTTTTAATTTTATATTCCAACACCAGTCCCCGTAACAGTACGGAAGGTGTTGGACTATAAAATTAAAACATTCCTTATCCCACAGCGCCATCCAGCGCAAGTCGTAGTAACGACTTGCGTTGTAACAGCTGCGGGGAAAAGGTCGTGCGGTGTAAACACCGCGTTGTAAACGACGTTCCCCCTGAGTGACTGACTTTGTGTGTGAGTGAATGGCTTTTTGAGTCATTGTATGATTGATTAAGTGGGTGTATGATTAGCTGTCTGGGTGATTGTATGGCTGTGTTAGTTGATATATGGGTGAGTAAGTGTTTTCATGAGTAGCTGTATGAGTGAGTGAGGGATTGTGTGATTGGCAGGATGGGTGAGTGAGTGGGTATGCTAGTGATTGCATGGATGAGTGAGTGGGTGTGTGCCAAGTTGTATGGATTTGTGAATAGATATGTAAACGGTTCTGTAGGTGTTTGACTGAGTGTATGGGATACTGTATGGGGGTGTGAGTGGGTTTGTGAGTGGTTCTGTAGATAATGTCATTAGTGATGTCATAAGAGATGTCATTAGTGATGTCTTCAGCGATGCCACTGACCATTTTATGAGTGATGTAGTATGTGAGGTCCTAAGAAGTGCATTGCAAGGGTATAGATCACAGTAAGCTCAGGTAACTATAACTGCTGAGTTTGTATGGTTTTGTTTAAGTGAATTATGATCCTAACTATAACATCCCTGAATACTTAGTTTTGTTGTGAATTTATAAGGTTTTTTAATTCTTTAGCTTAACTACAATATCCATGAAACCTTTACTTTTTTTCAGTGAATTTCTAAGGGTTTTCGATTCTCTTTCCTAGCCTTAACATCCCTTTAACTGTTGGCTATTTAAGTGAATTTCTAACTTTCTTAAATATTACTTTGTAACTATAATGAACTCTGTAACCTTTATTTTTTCTGTGAATTTCTATGCGTTTAATGTAATTTCCTAACTATAATGTCCCTGTAACCTTTGTTTTGTTTTAGAGAATGGCTCTGTGAATGGGTACATGAGTGCCTGAGTGGGTTTGTCAGCGGGCTTGAGAGTGCCTGACTCTGTCTGTGTGAGGGTACATGAGTGCCTGAGTGGGTCTATGAATACATATGAGAGTGTATGAGTAGGTCTGTGAGTAGGTGCATGATAGTATGTGTAAATGAGTGTGTGAGTATCTGATAGCGTCTGTTAGTGACTGTATGAGTACCTGAGTATGTGAGTGGATGTCTAAGTTTGAGTGTGGAGGCCTCAGCAGCTGTGTCAGTGACTGAGCTATAACTTGAGAGCAGCTGCCCCTTTATCGAAAGAGTCCACAGTTTTGCATAAACGTTCTACCCACGTGGAGCACTTTCTACTGGTTTATTACTAAGTAGTGTCTCCTTGGGAAATATCCAGTATATATTCAACACTAAAACTGCATAACGCAGACAACGAAAAGTAACCATAGATGCAATGTTATTGTTCCTCATGAGTCTCTATCCAGAAATCTGCGATGACATGAATGTTCTTATAGAAAAGCTGACAAGTGCATAAAGAGGTAAATCTGCACCAAACAAGGGTCTTTCTTCTTAACTATATGAAGTAAGTGCATATTTGTTTGATGGAGATGTCCTCATATTGCTCAGCATCACAACCTGTCATCAATGTTGGTGGCGAAATGCAAGGGGTCCTTTTGGTATACTGCCCATTTTCCTGGCAAAAGGTGGGAAACCCTTTGCGTACTACAAAGGTGGATGGGCTAGGGCCAAATGGGAGGAGATTCCAAGTGATTTACACATTTGCATACTCCTAGGTATTTAGAGGGGGAACTATGGACTCTGCTCTGAACAGGAGAGGGCAGTAAAGAACTCACTCATCACAGTCACTACAGATTCTGCTGCAATAGATCTACAATGCATTCACCTCCACAAAGGATTCCATATATGTTTTTTATATGGAATTGCCAAAAAAGCCCACTAGCTTTGCCTTCACCAAGCCCAGGAGATAGAATTATTTGTCATTTACAGATGTAGAGCTTCAACTGAAGCACCTTCTATGTTTACATTTGTAAGTGCTTCCTGTTGAGGTTTTATTTCTGTGAAATGTGCATCGGGCCTAGATTGGAAGCTCACTTGCCTGTTTATTGAACAAGAGTCCACTCTTTTGCACGAAATGTCTACCCTACTCAAGTACTCTCTACTGATTGGTAAATAGTACCTTGTTGGGGAAATGTCTAGTGTGTATTTTCTTACCTATAGCTACGTAATGGATCACGAGGAACTGTGTCCAATGAAGTTGTGTACATTTTGTAATGTGATTGCTCCTCGTGCCTCTATCTGCAGAAATCTGTGATAACACAAATCTTCCTACAGAGAGGAAAACGAGACTACAAAGAGGTAAATCCCTACCAAACAAGGGGACCCCCTCTTAGCTATGTGAAGTAACTGCATCTTTGTTTGGTGGAGGCATCCTCTAATTCGTCGGCATGAGGAACACATCATGAAAATCAGTAGGGAAAGCATTGGGGGCTTTTGGTAAGCTGCCCATTATCCTGTCATAAAGCAGAAACACCATAACATTTGAAGTTTTTCACTATGTTTATGCGGTGTGTACAGTAATATATTGCTCTATTCATATTATTTGTTTTCAAAAAATGTGCGAGCCGCACACCCATCGCAACCTGTAATGGTGAAGCTGTGACTCCGGCGTGGTTTTGACAGAACTGAAGCAGATATATAGAGACTTTAAAGGTTAAGTTAAAGGTAAGTGGTTTACTAATAAAGTTATTAAAGAACTATTATAGTGGAAAAACATTCTAAAAGTCATTTTAATACACCGTGCCGGCCTATATTTCTGGATCCATGCTGGGGACACGACGCCAACATAATTTTTGCAGCAGTAAAACACTTATATACACACCTTAAACGTTTCATTTAAAGTAAGAGGTTTAGTAATAGTGTAACAAAAGTAGTATGATGATAGTGCAAATACATTTTAAAGGTAATTGTAATGCTTTTTGCTGACTAAAACCGCAACGTAAGCGTTAAGGCGTTTCTCATCCTATGTGAAACAGAAAGGGAAGGATTTGATAGATTAAACACCTTTGCATGAATAATAGAGAAAGCTCCACCTGTTTTCTCTATCTTTCTGGGAGTGTGTATGTGTGTTTCACACCTCTCTTTTATATTTCTCAATTCAGTTTTTTATAAAGGTGACACCTCCTGCACCACCAGCTGGAGGGGATGACGGGAATTCTACCCATGAAGATGAGCTATCACTAACAAAAAAGCAGAGCATTGCGTCGGAATTCTTCTCCATCCCTGCAGGAGAAAAAAAGTGAATGTCTGGAAGGTGACATAAACACTGTTCAACAAAGTGCTATTTCCAGGGTACGACCAAAAATATTCATGCGGAACCACCAGCATCATGAGCCATCCGTGGACCATCCACTCTCCATGTCTTTCTAGAGCACTGATAGTGAGAGAGAGAGACAAGAGAACTGTTATGATGTGAGCTCATCATCATGGTGTTCTTTTCAGCAGTTGTTGCCTGGATCTTGAAAAGGACTGACGCCAGGCGGTTTCGTGAATGAAGCTTGAGGTATTCAACCTCAACCATCATGTGGAGCAGTATATCTTCCTCAGTACATTTTGGTGACAACTTGTTTACATGAGGGACTGTGTGGACACAACCTGGGTGGTCCATATCTCTTAGTCCCACCGACGCTCATCATACTACGTGCATAAACGGATACTAACACCTCACCTCGTCATTGGAGCGCAGCGTGTCTGTGTATGCAACAACACCAAACTTCCTTGTTGACAAGACGCTGTTGTTACTGGAAGGCAGCATTGTCACACTGCTGGCAGCCATTTTTTGTTGTTTAGTCACAAAAGGCCCTGACTGCAACAGAAAGGATTCCGCCTGTGCGCAGCTGTTATAACGTCCGGTGAGATTTTGATGATTTTCTTTGAGGTAAGCCTGCATTTTTTTATCTTCTGCTGCTTTGAGTATCTGCATATTAGGATAATCTGATGACTAAGTGGACTAATGCATACAGTGAAGGAGCCTGTGTTGACTTCATGGTCACAGGTTAAAATCCCGGAGAGTCCACTCAGCCTTTCATTCATCTGAGGTCGATAAAATGAGTACCATGGAGTTGGCTAACAATAAACATTTGTTATTCAGCTCCAAGATACCCTGTTTGGGGTGAATGTGTGCTTTACAAAAAAAAATAAACAAACACATATGGAAAAAAACGGAGATCTGCACACTTGTTCCTAATGACCACCGTTCCACTTGTTTTGGTATTCTGCACACCTGTTTCTCTACGCACTTTTGCTTCTCTTATCTACACATTGGGTATCTGTGCAGGCAAAGGTTTTCATCTTTTGCTTGGTTGACCTGAACGACCACGTTTCAGCACAATTGAAGACACGCACCTGGAGACACCCATGCAGACATTACCACTCTTAAAGATGTTGGTGATCTCAACACCTGCTGGCATTTATTTACTTTACTGTATTCTGGTTTCCACCACCTAAATGTATTTAGTGCATCACTAGGTCATAGCTGCTCAAGGTAACATAATAGCTCCTCCTTTTTCCTAAATGTCGCAGACACACCCCCTATTTCATGGGAAGATTGGGTGGAAATGCAAGAAAATTATGTGCCCGATGTAGGTAGCCCTTTACCGATCCGAATCGGCCGAAAATACAGATTTTCAGCCGTTTCCGATCGGTAAAGGGCTACCGAGATGTAGGGGCACATTTTCGGTAATTTTACCGAATCGGTATCATTACCGAATCGGTAAATTTACCGATTCGGTAATATGTACCGAATCGGTAAAATAATTACCGATTCGGTAATATTTACCGATTCGGTAAAATTACCGAAAATGCAATGTAGGTAGGCAATGTACCTTCTGCACATGGCTTACAGAATCGGTATTTTACCATGGAATACAAATCCATGGTAAAATACCGATTCCGGTGTGCATGCACATGTGTGCATGCACACCTATGTCATGTGACAGGCAGACCTGCCCTTAGGGCAGGTATGCCTGCCACATGGCACCTGTGCCTGTTTTGGGGGTGCCAGAGGGTGTCAAAGTGACACCCCCTGCACCCTTGGGAATTCTTTAATTACCGATTCGGTAAATACCGAATCGGTAATGCCTAATCATTCCTATGGGCTTCAAAGCCCATAGGAATGAATGGGCATTAACGATTCGGTATTTACCGAATCGGTAATTAAAGAATTGTTAAGGATTCGGTAACGAATCCAGATGTTGGGACCTACATACCATTTACCGATTTTGAAAAATACCGAATCGGTAGGATTTGGTATTTTAAAATCGGTAAATGGCATTTACCTACATCGGGCCCTTAATCATTGCATTAGATGGCTAGGAGTTTTCTGCAGCTAGGAAGAAGGCTTTATTACTCAGTCTGCTAGGCAATGAGGGTCTGAGGGTTTTTACATATTTACCTGTAGCTGTGGGAAGAATGGTCAAGCCATTACGAATGTCTATAAAGATGCCATTAGGCGCTTGGAGAATAGATTCCCTAAGGAACTTGTTGTAAAGGATTTCTCTTACTTTGTCCAGTCTATAATTATACAAACATTCTCTATGTCCTCCCTCCCATATGCCAGAATACCTGTGTGTATTCTATATTCCATGGTTATGTTCTATAACAGGCAGGTGGGAGTTTGGTCAGCAGGCGTTGAGTTGCTGGCTCCTGTGCTGAATAATAAACTATTCTTGTTTACTTACAAGAAGTGTCCGGAGTGCTTTCAACAATTTGGCGACGAGAGTGGGATAGCTGGGCAACAACGATGACGCTGTAGCATGACGCTTCAGTTACCATGGAACCGTGTTGCCTAGCGTTAATTACACAGGCGCTATGGCTTAACTCACTGTTGGTGATGTCGGTCTTTAGGCATAAATGCAATTCCTTCGATCTTCTGAAAATGTTACTCCTCCATGGATTGCAGGAGGGAGATGAGCCTCGATATGTGGGTTCGCCTGGCGAAGGGTTCTGCTTACTATGGACACTGCAGCCGTGATGAAAGTAGAGAGTGATCAGACGTCTCCAGGAACAGTGCTCTCTGTAGTTTGGTCAGATGATGGTATCCTGGGATCATCGCCAAATTGTTGAAATCACTCCGGACACTTCTTGTAAGTAAACAAGAATAGTTTATTATTGAGCGCAGGAGCCAGCAACCAAACGCCTGCTGACCAAACTCCCAAATTCTAGTTGCCTAGCTATCCTACAATTCCAATGCGTACTGCTGTTCACTCTAGTGTTGCTGGTCCCTGCATTCCATGTGTGCGTTTCAAGCCTCACGCAAGAACGCAAGTGGCCATTTAAAAAAAAACCTGTGTTTATACTGCAACGAGCCACGTACGAACAATACGTCACTTCCTCTGTCCCACACAGAGCGAATGCGGTGATGCGCAAACCTGTGGCTTAAACGCGCAGAAGCCTTAGCAGTCAACTGCCAGAAACACTGCTGCTTCTTTTGAACTGTACGATTCATCGGACTACAGGTATTCACCATTTTTGAGTATGATGTGATATTTGTTTGTTTTTTGTCAGTTTTCATTGTTTTTCATTCTCGCTGTGTGCTTTACAACTACAGTTTTATTAGCATATTTTTGCATAACCTGACATCCATACTCATGATGCAACATGTGACTGTCACCCTTCCTCCACCATTTTTAAATGAACCAGGTAATCCCCCAATACCATGGGAGGATTGGTTCATCATTTTTGATAACTACTTAGAGGCTCTTGATGAACAAGAATTTTCAGGAAATTGAAAAAAAGCTATTTTATTGAGTACTTTAGGCAAGGAAGGTAAGTGTGTATTTAGATTCCTTCCTCAAGCATTACAAGCCAATGGGCAGTCTATGCCTGATGAATACAAGGAAGCCTTTGCAGACAGGAAGAGCGATTTTCAAAAGAAGAAAATCTAGTGAAGAATTGTTACAAATTCTATACAGACCGCCAAACGTTTGATGAATCTATAGATGAATTTGTAGCCCACCTTAAAGAGTTGTTGGTCAAGTGTAAATTTGGAGCCATGAATGACGAACTTATTAGACACCAATTAATAGTACAATGTAATAACAAAAAGATTCAGGAAATGTTATGGGCCGCAAAGAATCCTTCCTAAAAACTGGCCATTGATCTGGCAAAAGTGATAGAAGATTCTGAAAGCTGCATGAAAGCGATAGATACGCAAAAGAAAAACAATTCTCATAAAGACGTGTCGGAGGTCTCTGAAAAATGCTGAGGTGGTGAAAGAGAGCCATCATATGAGAAATCTGTTGCTGTTGCAAAGAACAGATTCAAACCAACTATTAAAAGGAATTCTCTTTCCAACAAGTTTTGCTCACGATGTGGCAGTAGTGGTCGCACATCAGAGGCCAGATTCTGTTCTGCTCCTAACAAAGAGTGTCTCAAATGTGGTCGACTAGGACATTTCTCCAAAATGTGCAAAACTAAAAATCAACAGAAAATAGCAGTTGTTCAAGATTATATGGAAGAAACTAAACAAGAGAGAGACAGGCTTCTAGTAATTGATGACATTGATGCTGTTGGAGAAGATGATAAAAGACAAAACAGACCTAAAGCTCTTTTCACAATAGATGGACGTGAAGTGTCTCTCATGGTTGACACAGGGTCAAAATATACTATCATCCCTATATCTTTCATGGACGGTCTTTGGAGTAGTAAGGTCTTGTGCAAAATTGATGTTTCTCCAAAAGGCTTTCAGAGTGAAACTATTGACATTGTGGGTTATTTTGAATCAAATATTGTTTTTCAAAATAGGTCTACTTTTGGTAAAGTACATGTTTCAGTTGATGGACCTCCTATATTAGGTTGGGTTTAATCAATATGATCTGCATATTATCATCAACCCAAGAGCACCCACTCAGGTCATGGTTATCGAAGACCATTCTGTTGATGACATTTTACGTGAATGTAACACTGTATTTAAAGATAAATTAGGTGAAATGAGAGATAATTCACATTTTATTCAGTTAAAAAAATAGTTTGCCTATTCAACACCATCTAAGAAGAATTCCACTTTCAATTAGACAAGATGTAAAATCTTTACTAAACGAAATGTTACAGAGCTTTGTAATTGAACCAGTTGAGGCATCTTCATGGGTGTCTCCAGTTGTAATCACAAAGAAACCAGACAGAAAATTGAGATTCTGTGTTGATTAGGAATCACTAAACAAATGTGTAGTTGTGGATACTTTTCCTTTGCCAAACATTAAAGAATTGGTATCCACTCTACAAGGCACAAAGTTATTTTCTAAGTTAGATTTAAAGAGTGCATATCATGATATAAGACTACATGATGACTCTAAACATCTCACTGCATTCACAACTACCGAGGGCATTTTTCAATTCACACGCCTTCCATTTGGCCTAATTTCAGCAGCCAGCATGTTTCAACGTATGGTCACAGATATTTTTAAAGGCTTACAGAAGGTAGTATTCTTCCAGGATGATATTCTTGTTTTTGACGACTCAATTGCTGATCATAATCTGATACTGAAAGATGTTTTGCACACAATCATGGATGCCGGCCTTACTCTACATAAGCAGAAGTGTTCTTTTCTTGTGCAGCAAATAGAATATTTGGGTTATGAGATATCAACATTAGGAGTCAAACCAAAAAAAGATCTCTTAGAAGCTATTCGTTCTGCCCCTACCGACAAAGACCAACTTAGGTCATTCGTGGGACTGATAGAATATTACTCAAAATTTGTTAACAACATTTCTGACAAGACTGTGCAACTAAGACTTTTGCTCAAACAAGAAGTAAAATTTGTGTGGGGTATGATCAAAATTCTTGTTTTAGTCATATCAAGAAAGAAATTTGTGAAGCCAATGTTCTAGCTCCATTTGATACAAAACAAACCTCAATTTTAATGGTTGATGCTAGTGCCACTGGTCTAGGTGCTGTTCTTTTGCAGAAGTATAATAATGGGGAGCACGCAATCACATTTGCTTCTCACACCCTTACTTCTTCTGAACAGAACTATTCTATCATCGAAAAGGAAGCACTAGCAGCTGCGTGGAGCATTCAGTATTTCCGTACATACCTGTGGGGCACCACATTTCTTCTCAAAACAGACCACACACCCTTAGTTTGCATCTTGTCTCCTGGCGGTTCGGGTAAAGGTTCTCCCAGGTTAGCCAGGTTTGGAGCCAAACTTCAAGAGTATCAATATGAAATTTCCCATGTTCAAGGTTGGCGCAACTTTCAGGCAGATTGTCTGTCCAGACTTCCGATCAAAGTTGAAAATCTTGGTGATGTTTCTCTCAACTTAGAAAGTGAAAATGAAGCCATTGCTTGGGTTCATGATGTTTAGGAAATTTGTGAAGGAACTTTCACATGTGATGAGGGGTGTAAAGCTATGGTCAATGACCATATACTTCAAGAAGTTATTTGTATGGGTAAATTAGGTTCCAGACACGAAAGTTGTTTACATGTTTCTGCTTGTTTTTTCTTAAAGGTACTTGATGAATTATCAACTTGTGGTGAAAATGTTCTCATGTGTGGTGACAAGTTTATTCCCCCTTCTGGGACAAACTCTAACTTAGCACAGATTAAAAGCTAACTTTTGGTGGCCTGGTATAGACTCTCAGGTGTCTTCATGGGTTGAAAAGTGTTCAACATGTAAGGAGGGGGAGAAAGGACTTAAAGTCGCGGTTGGCTCTTCCATTATGCAGTTGTCTACTCCTAATATTCCACGTCACAGTATTTGTCTTGATTTAATTGGACCCATGGAGGAACTTCCCTTATCTCAGCGGTTTGCCATTGTATCTATTGATATCTTTCTAAATGGCTCACTGTTGTTTTTGTAAAAGATATTACTATTGAGAGCACCATAACATTTTTAAAATCACTTTTTCAAGAAGAAGGCTATCCTAAAGTACTTATCGCTGACAATGGCACACAACTTGTTTCACATAACATGTGTTCTTTTCTATCTAGTTGTGGCAATACACATCATCGCACATCCTTATACAACCCACAGGGCAATGGCTTATGTGAGAGAGTCAACAGACTTGTTAAAGGTACTATTCAAATGGCTCACGCTAAGGGTGTATCAACCATTGACCTGGTTCAAGACATGATCTGTGCTTATCGTACCACAAAACATGGTTTTGACGATAAGTTACCTTTCAAACTCATGCGTGGAAGACTTTCTGGCACAAAACTCACTCCTTTGTGGATCAAAGAGTTAGTCTCTAAAGGAGGTCAATTAGACTTTCACAGCACAAGAATTACTTTTGGTAGGATTTTTAAAGGTTTATCCAATTTTAGAGGTCTTTTCTGTGTCAGTGAAGTATTAACTCATTATGTTGTTCTGACTAATGGTGAAAAATTAAATCTTCGAAGAGTTGCTTTATAAAAAAAAAATCTTCAGATTACAAGGATGGTCTTTCACATGAGCTTCTTAATTCTTCTTGCAACAGTGGGAATAGTGGTTATATGTTCTCTATAATGGAAGACTCTACCTTTTCTTCTTTCTCATGTGTTAGGAGATATGAAGGTGGAGGTGATGCCTCTGATTCAAGCAGTTCTTGTCTTTCAAACAATATTACCACTGATTCTTCAAATTCTCTGAATACATCTTTGCCTGCTAATACCAGAATTGCAAGGTATCGTAGACCAACAGCTTATCTTAATAATCATTGTTGTGAATAGTATGTTGAACTAATTTTATTTTTTCATTTCAATATTTTTTACATTTTCGCTTTATGTTTCTGTTTCTAAAGGAGGAAGATGTGCAGTAATTATTTCTCTTACTTTGTCTACTCTATGATTGCACATACCTTCTCTATGTCCTCCCTCCCATATTCCAGAATACCTGTGTGTATTCTATATTCCATGGTTATGTTCTATAACAAGCAGTTGGGAGTTTGGTCAGCAGGAGTTGGGTTGCTGGCTCCTGTGCTCAATAACAATCTATTCTTGTTTACTTACAAGAAGTGTCCACAGTGATTGCAACAGAACTTAATTTAGTTATGAAAAGTTATAAGTACTATGCTCACCATCAAGCTGATCACAAATCTATTGATGAATTTGTGGCAAGGCTTAGAGAACTTTCCTTCAAATATCGTTTTGGTGCAATGACTGAGGAGCTGATTCGTGACCAGCTAATTGTGCAATGTGAGGACAAAAAGATACAGGAAAGACTTTGGGCAGTGAAGGATCCCTCTCTCAAAGAAACAATTGAGGTGGCAAAAGGCCTAGAGGAGTCTCAAAGGTGCATGAAGGAACGTATTAGGAGAGAGAAGACAGGAGAAGTCTCCGCAGTAGACAGTAGTCAGTAGACATGACATTCAGGAGGAACTTTGTGTCATAAAAAAAAGATGTGAAGGGCCTAGTCACTCCCTCAGCCAAAGGAAAGGTGAAGGATTGTGCGCGATGTGGGTGATGTGGCAGTACCTTCCACTCTAGTCATTTTAAACAATGTTTTGCCATCAACAAAGAATGCAGGAAATGGGGCCGCAGGGGACATTATGCTAGGATGTGTAAGAATAATGGTCTGGGCAACAAGGAAACTAGGCTGAGGGTAGGGGTGGTTGGTGAAACACGGGACGGCCAGTATTGTGATAGGGTTCTTGTGGTTTGTGGGGACGCCAAGTGTGTGAGTGTTTGTGTTGACAACGATGGAGAAAGGAGTCTAACCAAGCCTTCTGCTAAATTTGTCTTGTGAGGGAAGGCAGTAGACCTGATGGTTGATTCAGGCTCTATGTACACTATTATTCGCAAAGGATTGTTCGAGGGACGGTGGCTCGATGTTCAACTTAATCCTCAGGATATCAATCCATGCAGGTTGAATGGTGATCCCATCGACACTGAAGGTTACATGGAAGGGTTCATTCAATTTGATACATGTAGTGTCATTGGAAAGGTGTATGTTTCTGTGGGAGGACCACACATATTGGGATGGGTGCAAGGGTTTGACCTTAATATCATCATAAACCCCATAGCAACCAACCAAGTAATGGTGGTTGACAAGTTACTGCTCAGTGATGTGCTGTGTAGTGGTACAAAGACTTTAACAAATCCCTTGGGTATTTGAATGGGGTTTGTTCACAAGGTACTTTTGAAAGAAAATGCTGTACCTAAGTAGCACAAACTGAGGAGAGTGCCACTTTCCGTGAGTGAGGGTGTCAAGGAATTGTTAAAGGACATGCAGAGTGAGGGTGTGATTGAGCCGGTAAAAGCCTCACAGTGGGATATCTTGTGTGGTTATTAGCCTGAAATCTAACGGGCGCCTGAGATTCAGGGTGGATGTCAGGGCCCTTAATTAAGAAATAATGAGAGACACATTTCCTCTCTCAAACATTAAAGAATTGTTAGTCTTGGCCAAAGGTGGTAAGTACTTCCCCAAATTGGATCTGAGGAGTGCTTATCAAATCAGGATGCACGATCAGTCAAAAGACCTGACAGCTTTTATAACCCCTGAGGGTGCTTTCTGTTTCAATTACATGCCATTTAGGTTAACGTTGGCTGCAAGTCTTTTTCAAAGAATGATGATCAAGGCATTGGAAGGTATGAGAAACCTTGTGTATTTACAGGATTACATTTTGGTCATGGGTGAGATGGTGGAACAGCACAACTTGGTTTTGAGAGCGGTGTTCAGAAGGTTGAGTGATTCTGAGTTGACGTTAAATAAAGAGAACTGTACCTTCCTCAGTGAAAAGATAGAATATCTAGGATACTCCATATCCAATGGTGGGGTCAAGCCCAAGCGATCTTTGTTAGACTAAATAAGGTTGGCTCCCCAACCTTTAGATCGGCTAAGATCGTTCTTAGGGCTTATGGAGTACTATTCTAAGGTTGTTGACAAATTTGCTGATAAGACAGAGTGTCTGAGGAAACTTTTCCGCAAAGGTGAGAAATCTGTGTGGGGCAAGGAGCAGAAGGCTTTATGACAAAATTAAAAAGTAGGTTTGTGAGACCTGATTTTATCTCTGTTTGAACATAAGTTAAGATCTATACTGACAGTGGATGATAGCACAACTGGCTTAGGGGTGGTGTTGTCCCAAATGAAGTAAAAAAAGGAATAGCATGTTGTTTTGAAGTACCATTATGCAAGCTGAGAGAAATAACTCAGTTATAGAGAGGGAGGTGTTGGCGGCTGTCTGGGGTGCTGAATAATTCTGACTGTATGTGTGGGGAGCCACCTTTTCCATGCACACTGGCCACAAGCCCCTTTTAAACATTTTGACTTCAGAGGGAGCTGGGAAAGGCTCTGCTAGATTAGCCAGGTTAGCGGTGAGACTCCAAGAGTATTCTTATGTCATGAAACATGTACAAGGTTGGAACAATGTGCAGGCAGACTACCTATCTAGACTGCTGTTGAGTTGGGAAGTTGGGGATGGTGTGGTAGTTAGGGAGTCAGAAGCAGAGGATGATATGGCCTCCATGAATGACGCAGCACTATGTGGGTGTGGAGCTTTCACCATTGAGGAGTAGGAAGCAGATATGTGGGAGGATGAAGTTCTTAGGGATGTCATCAGGTTGCTTCAATAGGTAGGGTCAAGGGAAAGTACTCTTGCTCTGTTCGTGCGGCCTTATTTTGAGATCTTGGATGAATTTTCGTTATGTGGTCAAACTATTGAGATACAGGGTGATTGGTTTGTTCCTCCAACTGGTCTATGATGCAGGTTATGTGATCTAGCTCAAGAGGGCCATTTTAGGTCAGGGTTTGACCAGCAAGAGAATTCAGAGGAATTTTGTTGGCCTGGGCTCGATGAGCAAGTTAGAAGATGGGTGAATGAATGTTCAAGGAATGTGAAAAGAGGCTGAGGGTAGGCTGTGGAAGTGGGGGTGGGCAGATAGAAGATCCAGGTAAGCCCTGGCACATTGTATGTCTTGGTTTCATTGGTCCCTTGGCTGATTTACCAGCAGAGTTGAGGTTTGCATGGTTCTGGTGGATGTTTGTTCCAGGTGGATTATTGTGAGATTCATGCGGGATGTCCTTATCAGGAGCACAATTTTTGATTGGGAGGACATTTTTGATAATGAAGGTGTCCCTTTAGTTCTCATTATTACTAGCAATGGTACCCAGCTTACCGCTCATGAAATGTCAGCCTCTCTTAAAAATGTCGGGAGTACGACACTGTTAGAAATGGGGATTCCTGGCAGGCTAGGGCAGGCGCCTTAGCCAGGCAGAAACCCCCGGTCTAGTCAGGGCAAGGGAGGCTGAGGATAACCTGAGGATAACCTCTGATCACCCCCTTGGTAGCTTGGCATGAGCAATCAGGCTTATCCCAGAGGGAATGTGTAAAGCGTCTGCGCACCACACACACACAGCGGGGACACACTAGGTACACTAGGTTATATGAAAATAGCTTTTGTATTATAAAAACACATTAGAATCACAGACATATGCACTGTGCCTACAGGCACCAGGACATTATTTACATGGGATTATGTACAGGGACGTGCCAATCGGGTTGCTGCCAGAAACATCACCAAGCAGGAACAGTAAATGTAAACCCCCCAGGCCCTACTGGTAAATTCATGAAGGTAGCAACATTACGAACCGTGTAAACCACATTAGGCATAAATCATGTTAGCATTAGGCATACCCCTAATAGGCCTAAATCACATAATGCATAACATTAGGCATAATCATATGAGCATTGGGCATGATCACATGAGGCCATTCATTAGGCATAAAAACATTAGGCATAGTATGGGGCATCTCATTAGGCATCACCATCATCGTAAAAACAGGAGGCTTAATCATATGGGCTATATCGTAAGGCAACTCAATATTAGCATACAAGCATTAAGCATAATAACATATCATGTATTCTTATTAGGCCTCGGACACAAATAAGTCATAATATTAGTAATGCAAAACCTGAGGGAAAGACTTCTCACAGTTTAACTGCCATCCTCGGTGTAGATTAGCCTGTGGCGCTCCTGCGCCTGGGGAGCCCCTACTCTGGGGCTGGAAAGTACAAAGCTGCCCACTCCTGCGGTACAGCTGTGACCTAGGTGAGCCCCCTCTCTGGGACTCAAAAGAATGTGGTACTAACAGTGCAAGTTGGAGCCCCACTCTGGGACTCTGAAAGAATTATCCCCCACAACGTTGCAGCTGCCTCCCTTTGCGGCGCAGCTGGGATGAGCCCAAAACAAGTACAGGCACAACTGTCCACGTTGGAGCCCCACTCCAGGGCTTCTAAATTCCAAATTCCCCAAACGCTGCAGCGGCCCGCATCTGTGGCGCCGTTTTATAAGTAGGCACACATGGGCACTGGCGTGTTGGAGCCCCCCTGCTGGGACTCCCTAAATGCCCTCCCAACTCACCAGGCTCTTCAGGGCCTTTCTACAATGCAAAGCCGAGGAGGCGGTGCACCTCAGAACCCAGGGAAGCTTCCCCCTGATCCCCTTGGCCCAAAGTTGGCCCAAAGACCCATGTCACATTCTGGAGGGAGGGACACTCAACCGGTCTACTGCGGGATTCTTCCTGTGGCCGTCACCAGGTCCCGCGAGACTCCAGTCCCCTTCCTTGGTGCCTCCTTCTGCGGGCTGCAGGTTTGGCAACCTGCGGGCTCTCCTCAGCTCACGAGAACCCCGTGCCACAACAGACTGCCTCCAGGCCTCTCCTAACTTCGTGGCATGGGTGAGGAGCGAGGCAGCCCCTCCTGCACCCGGGCGCGTCTCCTTATTTCTGCCTGGCTTCCTCAGGACGACGCCCCCGTTGCTGTGGCAACTCTCCCGCTGGCACCAATCCTAGTGCGCCTCCCCTCTGACGTCAGCAGGGGAGCATGCACGGGGCTCCTGGCTCCGGGCAGCTGTGATTCTTTAGGGGTGAAGCATGGGGTGGGCACCCGCTTACAGCAGCACAAGTGCGGTTGGGCACCCACTCTTTGTTGCTCTCGGCGGCTCGGGCTGCGGCAGTGATTCGCGGTGGGCACCCGCTTTCAAATAAGAACAATTGCGGGGTGGGCACCCGCCTGAGTGCACACAACGCGGGATAGTCTCCCTTGAATTAAATACACCGAAAATGTGGGGTGGGCACCCGTTTACTTTTAAAAACCATAAAGCAGGGTGGAAACCCACCTCTAAGGAGCCAAATGCGGGGTGGGCACCCATTTTCTCGAGCAGCGCAGAGGGGGGAATCCCACGTGTTGGTATTCCCTCAACGTACGTCGGCAGCATGGCGCTGCAAGATTCCCGCTTCTTCTCCTTGGGGCGATTAAAGTATAGTGCCCACGAGGTGCCTGGACCCAAAAATAAAGAGGCAAGGCTGGGAAAAGGTCAGCAGGCTGGGGGACAGCATAACAAGGCAGAGCAACAGTTCCTGGGAACAGTCAGGCCCAGCGAAGAGGCAATCCTTCCAAGACACCAGCCTTTACTCCTGCAGAGTCTCTCATTGGTCCAGTAGAGGGTAGAGGGGCAGAGTTGGGCCCAGGGGCCAGCCCGCAGGGTCCTGTGCCGGTTCCGACTGGCAGAGTGTCCTCTCCACATCAGCACAAGCACACCCCATATGATCTCACAGCCCCTGTATTTATACACCTCCCTGTCCTGCGTCTGGAAGGAGGCAGAAGCTTCTGGAAAGGTCTGGAGGTAGGGGCTTCTGGAAGGGTCTTGGAAGTTCCAGTCCCAACTGGCACTGGGAGGGATGTTAGTAGGGGGTGGAGCTAGCCTGGTACAGGACAGGCACTGACCTAGTCAGGGACAGGGGATTCCTCTGCCCACTACTCAAGTTGCAGAACTCCCACTCAGCTTGACCCTGCCTCCCTGGAGCCACCCACTCCTCACTAGCCCCGGTCACTTCTAGAAACAGGCATGCAAGCAGGCAAACAGCACACAGAAATACCAACTTCTAAAAGTTGCATTCCTAAAATAGTAAAAGTCAATCTGCGCCCACCATTGCGCAGCATTTATCATTTCCATTCCACACATACCAAACATGCCATACTTATTTTGTTTTATTTAGTAATTATCCCATAAGGGAGAAGTTCCCAATGTTAGCCTATCGAGGGCAGAGAGTGCACACACTCTGCACTGCTAACCAGTGCTAAAGTGCCCAGAGTCCTAAAACCACCAGCACCCCATCAGCAAAAAGGCTAGGAGGAAGGCAAAAAGGTTTAGGGATGACCCTGCAAAAAGGGCCAAGTCCAACAGACACTTTTTCAACTCTCTGTACAACTAGGCCTGGGAGAAGCTTGCGCAGCAGCACTACACATAGTATACTTCGACCTTCACATAGTACACGTAGTTTGCGTAGCAGAGCTGATTACACTGTATACTTGTCTGCACTGTGCAAAAATTGCAAATGGCATCCTGCACAATGTAAGTTTTGATAAAATAAGTATCTCTATTTTTATATGCTAAAATGCATATAGAACTGTCACAAAAGCGAAACTGAAAAAGTGGCAAGCAGTGAGAGAGGTTATGATTTTGGGATCGTCCCTAACCTAGGGGGAGTACCAAACAGATGCCTTGAAAACAAAAAAAGGACATCTTATTGAATGATTTGGTGGTGGTCCCATCCTCTTAGGACCACCCCAAGCACCGTTATTGGCAAAAAACATTATCAACCAAAGGCCCTGCAAAGCATAATGGGATGAGATTAGCAGTGGGCAGTGAATATTATATAGTATCCAATATCAAAATAATTCTGCAAAGAGCTGCAGTTCAACTGGTGGTTACTAGATGTCCCTCATGAGTCAAATGCAAAAGCTTGATGAAAGGGTTTCAATGGTTTTGCATTTGACTCGTGAGGGACATCTAGTAACGACTAGTGGAACTGCAGCTTGATGTAAGAATAATTTCAATGCTTTGCATTTAACTCGTGAGGGACATCTAGTAACGACTAGGTGAACTGCAGCTCTTTGTAGAATTATTTTGATATTGGATAATATAATATTCACTGCCCACGGTCAATCTCGCCCCATAATGCTTTGCAGGGCCTTTGGTTGGGATTGTTTTTTTGCCAATAACTGTGCTTGGGGTGGCCTAAGAGGATGGGACCACCACTGAAGTTCAACAAAATATGCTTTTTATTTATGCTCTTTGTGTTCAAGGTATCTACTTGGTCCTCCCCCTAGGGTAGGGGGACCCCAAAATCATCAGCTCTCTCATTGCCTAATCTTTTCATTGTTAAAGTTCACTCTTGTGAATTGGTTATAAGCTTTTAAGCATGTAAAATTGCTTCTTCAAAGCATCTGAGGATGTTGTTGATTTGGCTGCTACGCTATGTGATTAAGCAAAGTTTTGGTACTGTACCACGTGCAATTTGCGAAGTGCGAATTAGTACAAACTTTGCATGCTCCGTCAGTATAGTGTAGTATTATGCCCAGGGTTATCAACAACCCACAAGTATGGTATGGTGGAGAGGATCCACAGGTTGGTGAAGGGTACCATACAGTTGGCTGTCACTAATTACTGTGATGTACAGAGAATGGTCAATTACATTTTATGGGTGCATCGCACTACTGTGCATAGTGTTACATGTAAAATTCCCTTTCAGGAAATGCGGGGGCAGTCACAAGGGACCAAGGGGCATATTATCAGCAGGAAACTGCCGATAAAGCGGCGATAATGGCCTTGATAATATGCTCTACGAATCCCAATCGAAGCTCATGTTAGATGTGTTCACATCTAACATGGGCTTCGATTGGAATTCATAGAGCATATTATCAAGGCCATTATCGCCGCTTTATCGGCAGTTTCCTGCCGATAAAAGTGGCGATAATGTATCGCCTGTCCTTGATAAAATGCCCCTAAGTTATTACCTGCCTGGTTGAAGGAGAGATTGGTGTGTGGCAATAGAGGAGTGAACAGTCTTTCTGGTAAAAGGAAGGGGAATAGAATAGATGTTGGAGATTGGGTCAAAGTTAATTGAGGAAGGGTCACCAGATGTCAGTTAAAGTTCAGAGGGCCGTTCCGGGTTGATAGGGTGGCAACGTTTTTTTGTGGTTTTGGACAATGGGGAGAGGTAAATTCCGGGAATGTGGCCCTGTATCAAAAACGCTGTGTTTGTGTGAGGAAGGAGGCTGAAGGATGTTCAGGTGTAATGTTGATGAATTATGAGGATGTGAGGGGGGGCACATGGTTTGAGTTCTGATTTGCTTCTCTCTGATGTGAATGGTGGTGGGGGTTTGCAGCTGATGGAGCTGATCGTGTTCACATAGTTTTCTCTACAGTTCGGCAGCCTCCTTCTTATCTTGAAGATTTTGTCACTACTTAAGGTTCCTATCCAAATGCTTTCAGTCATAACTGTTTTGCTTTTGTTCTTCTTATCTTTCGTGTCTCTCTGCTGCCTTCCTATGTTATTTTTTTCTTTTATTCTTTCATGGGTGAAGGGAAGGGGATGTGAGCTCATTATCATGGTGTTCTTTTCATTTGCATGTGTTCTTCGTTGTATGTTCTATTTAGATTGTGAGGTTGAGGGAATTTCAAGTTTAGAAGTTGCTGCCTGGATCTTGAAAAAGACTGGTGCCAGGATGTGTTGTAAACACAGCTTGAAGTATTCAATCTCAACCATCGTGTGGAGCAGTATATCTTCCTCAGTACAAGAACCCACCGTCTTCTGCTTGTGGTGCTGAACCAGGCACTTCATCTGGTTTGGCCTTGCAAATGCTCCTCCAACCAGCATCCCTGAATTTGCTGCTGTGGGACACATTTTTTTAAATGTTACACAATACTGACTACGGGAGAGCAGTACATCCCAGCACTGGCTTCATCAATCAATGCTCATAAGGGCTGTTTTATTTTTTAATGTTAATGTACGTTTTGTGCATTAGCTTGCAAAGCACTATGGGGCAGATTTATGAGGCCCTTGCGCCTCCTTGCGCCGCAATTGCGTCACTGAATGTGACGCAACGGCGGCGCAAACAATGCGCCCTATTTACAACGTGATGCATCTAGAAGATGTGTCACGTTGGAAAGCCCTGCGCCATGAGGAGGCGTTCCTGCGCAGGGGGGGCGTTCCTGCGCAGGAACGCCTCCTAAAAGTGGCTGAGTGAAATCTATGAGATTTCACTCAGTCACTTTCTACGTCAATTCCTTATGCCTGCTTGAAGCAGGCGTAAGGGTGACGCACCATGCATTGAAGAGGTGGCTCCTGTGCATTGCAGGAGTCATGTCGCACTTGCGACATGACTCCTGCAATGCGCCGCCCGTACGCCTAGAGATGCGTCACGCATCTTCACTAACTTGCACCATGGTGCGCCGCATCATAAATGCGGCGCACCATGGGTGGCGGAGCAGTGGCGCACTGTGGCGCATGTTAACTGGCGCATCCCTGGGGATGCGCCAGTTAACATAAATCTGCCCCTAAGATTTCCATTTTGTTCTGAGTATTGAAAAAAATACAAAGCAAAACTGTTTATGAAAAAACAATAAAAAAGTTTTTAAAAGACTGGTTTTTGTTAGAACCACCTATTCTGGTTTCAGAAAGAATAATTATATGTTATATGTATGTTTGTAACAGTGTGAATATGTCTTGTTTTCTGTGTTGGCATGTGAGTTAATGTATAGGTGACTGACTGGGTATGTGATTAACTGTATGGGTGACTAAAAGAGTTTGTGAGTGGCTGTATGTGTGACTGGGTGAGCCATGTATGGGTCAGTGAGTAAGTGTGTGAGTACTTGTATGAGTGAGTGAGTGGGTGTGTGAGTGCCTGTATAGGTGAGTGAATTGTTGTATGGCTCTGTCAGTATCTGTGTGAGTGTCTGTACATGTGAGTGAATGTATGTGTGAGTGGGTGTATGGATGTGTGAGTGTGTGTGTAAGTGTCTGTATGGTTGTTTGACTGGATGTGTGAGTGGCTTCAAGAGTGAATCAGTGTCAGTGACTATATAGGTGAATGAGTGCATGTGTTAGTATCTGTATGAGTAAGTGAGTGGGTATCTGAATATCTATATGGTTCACTGAGTGGGTGTATGAATGGTTGTATGAGTGAGTTAGTGTGTGATTGGCTATATGGGTGAGTGAGTGGCTTTGTAAGTGGGGAGTGAGTAGGTGACTGAGTGGATGTATGAGTGAGTGAAAGGGTGAATGGTGAATGAATTACTGTAGGAAGGAGTGGGTTGGTATGTGAGTGGTTGTATTGGTGAGAAGATGAGTGGATGAGGGGTTGTGCGGATGAATTAGTGGTTGTGTCAGTGACTGTATAGGTGATTGAGTGCATGTCTTAGTATCTATATGAGTAAGTGAGTGGGTGTCTGAGTATATATATATATGTATATATATATACATACACACACACACACACACACACACATATATATATATATATATATATATATGTGTCACACACACACACATATATATATATATATAATATATATATATATATATATATATATATATATATATATATATATATATATATATATATATATATATATATATATATATATATATATATATATATATATATATATATATATATATGTGTGTGTGTGTGTGTGTGTGTGTGTGTGTGTGTGAGTGACTGAGTGGGTGTAAGTGTCTGTATGAGTGAGTCAGAGGGTGCATGACTAAATGTGTAGCTGAGTATATGTATGAATGACTGAGTGGGTGTGTTAATGGCTCTATAGGTGAGTGAGTGAGTGAGTGAGTGAGTGAGTGAGTGAGTGAGTGAGTGAGTGAGTGAGTGAGTGAGTGAGTGAGTGAGTGAGTGAGTGAGTGAGTGAGTGAGTAAGTGAGTGAGTGAATCAGTGAGTCGGTGTCTGAGTGAGTGGGTGGTTTGTAGGTTGTATGGGTCAGTGAGAGGGTGTGTGACTAGCTTTATGGGTGAGTGAGTCGGTTCCTGAGTATCTGTAAGGGTGACTGAGTGGGTGGGTGAGTAGTTGTATGAGTCAGTGAGTAGGTATGTGAGTAGGTGAGTATGTGAGTGGATGAGTGGGTGTGGTACTGGATGTGTCAGCAGATGGATGGGTGAGTGGTTGCATGGGTGAATGAGTGGTTGTGTCAGAGTTTGTATAGGAGAAGGAGAGCATGTGTTGTTACATGTATTGAGAGGAAGTCTGAGTATGTTTATGGGTGACTGGGTGGGCATATGAGTGCCTGAATGAGTGTGTGAGAGGTTATATGACTTATTAAGAGGGTGTGTGAGTGGCTCTATAAATGAGTGAGTGAATACAAATGTGGCTGCATGGGTGGGTGAGTGAGTGAGTGAGTGGGTATGTGAATGGTTGGAGGGGTGAGTGAGTGGGTGGATATGTGAATATTTGTATGAATGAATCAGAGGGTGTGCGACTGGCTGGATGGGTGAGTGAGTGGCTGCATGAGTGGCTATATGGAGGAGTGAGTAGGTGCATACGTGACTATATGTGTGACTGAGTGAGAGTGTGAGTGGGTGCATCTGTCTCTGAGTGAATATATGAGTGGATTCATGAATATTTGAGTAGATCTTTGATGGGTGCGTGTGTCTTACTGGATCTATGAGTGGGTGTGTGAGTCTCAGTGGGTCTGTGAGTGGATGTATGAGTGTCTTGGTGAGTTTTACAGAGGGTGGGTGTGTCCCTTTGTCTGTGAGTGAGTGTATGAGTCTCTGAGTGGGTTTGTGAGTATGTGTGTGAGTGTCTGAGTCGGTCAGTGACTGAGTTCATGAGTTTCTGAGTTGGTCTGTGAGTGGGTGCATGAGCCTCAGATGTGGTCTATAAGTAGATGCATGAGTGTCTGAGTGGGTTTGTGAGTGGGTGCATCAGTCTGTGAGTGGATGTATTAGTCTATTAGTAGGTTTCTGAGTGGGTGCCTGAGTGTCTGAGTGGGTGTGTGAGTGCATGCATGAATCTCTAAATGGGTCTGTGACTGGGTGCGTGAGTCTCTGAGTGGATCTATGAGTGGGTGTGTGAGCTTCATAGTGGGTACATGAGTGGGTGCATCAGGGTCTTAGTGGGTCTGTGAGTGGGTGCATGTGTCACTGAATGGGTCTATGAGTGGGTGTGTAACTCTCTGAGTGGGTCTATGAGGGGGTGAATGGGTCTGTAAGCTAGTGCATGAACCTCTGAGTGGGTCTCTGATAGGGTCTCTGAGTGGGTGCCTGAGTCTCTGAGTGGGCCTGTGAGTGAGTACATGAGTCTTTGAGTGGGTCTGTGTGGGTGCATTAGTGTCAAGAGTGAGTATGTAAGTGGCTGCATGAGTCTCTGAGTGGGTCTGCAAGTGGGTGCATGAATCTGAGTTGGTCTGTGAGTGGGTGCATGAGTCTCTGAGTGGATATGTGAGTGAGGGTATGAGTGTCTGAGTGGGTCTTGAGTGGGTGCTTAAGTGTCTGGGTGGGTCTGTACTGTGTGTACTGCTGTGTAAGTGATTGTATGTATATTTTTTCAGCAAGGTTTTTGTCTCCACTGCAATGTTTCACTGGGGGACCTATACTGAATGTCATGATAGGTTCGCGACTTCAACCATGTGGAAAAAATTGGGCTGTTTTCTTACTCATAAAGGGTACCTCAGAGACCCCTCTAATGTACCCCTTTATTTCTATTCACTGGACATTGTTCTGGTTTACAAAATGGCATCCACAACTTTCTCCACAGGTTGTATCCAGCCAATCACAGCACTTCTCCTTGTGCAAGAGTTTGTGAAGTTCCGCTTATGCATCACAAATGATCTGCAAGTTTGGATTTCTTATATTTCTCAAAAATGACTGAATGCGTTTACACCAATTCACAATACAACTAACATTTAGCTTTCTGCAAAATTTGGTGCAATGCCATTAAGTGGTTCGGCCTACAAGTGTGTCTAAAATTCCTTTGAAAATGAACAAGGGAAATGCACATTTTTTATCCCTCCCCCTTTTTCTCATCATCCACTTGACCGATCACCCCGAAAGTTTATAGACACACCTAGAATTACTCCAAAAAACTCTGAAATTCATTAGTTAAAATTATCTTGAGTAATTATAACTTGTGCCCTAAAGTGACCATAACTCACACCTCACCATACACACTCTTGTCATCAATTATGCCATTTCAGATGTTGCAGTGATATTATCATTGGTGAAGTAATTAGCAGTGCATTGTGGGGAATGAGTTACAGTTACTTTTGGTCACGAGTTATAGTTACTAGTGATAACTATAGTGAATTTCCTGTTTTTTTTGTTTAAAACATGTTTTAACTGAAATGTCCACCCTACTATAAAGCCACTTCAACCTTTGTTTTTACAGTTACTTTCTAGTTTTTTTTTCAGTAAAGTAACAATTCATCACCATATGTAAAGTAAACTCCTGCCATGCACGGCTATGGGTGTGCACAGTGGGAGGTTAGCTGCAAGGCTCGACCTCCCTCCCTGACACATTCTGGGACCTGGGGCCTTAACTTTTTTTAGGGTGAATGGGGAGTGCAGCCTCCCCTCTCTGAGCTAATGATGCCCCCGGCAACCAACCCCTTATATGGGGCCCTGGTCTTAACCCGGGGCACCCATAAAACATTAAGTTGGGGGTCGCAGGAGAAGCCTCAGCAGCCCCCCTGGCTTCCTACATACTACCCGAGTGCATGATGAGTCGCTTTGCTCCTGCCAGGCAGGAGCAGCTATTTTTGTTTGCTTTCTCTGGGCCACGGCAATCTGAGAATCCCTGTCCCTGAGAGTCGGCAGTAGCATTTTTAAAGTTTCCACCAGGTAAGAGCATACATGCCTTCTCTAACTGCACTCCGGCTGGCACTAAAACTACTGTTTCCCAGGAGTGACCTCCCCAGGACACAGTGTGTTAGCGGACCCTGGGCAATGGGCTCCCTGGAGGCTTAACAGGCCCTAGGAGGGAAGGGCAACACACCAGCCCTTTTTCAATTATTTTTACGGCCCCAGGTGATAGACTCTTCAAGGCTGAAAACGGCTTGAAGAAGGGGCCGAGGGACCCCTTCCACTAATTTTTACATAGTGGTCCCAGGGGATGGGGTACCAGGGGCCTTAGCTGGCTCAGGAAGGGGGGGGTTACACACCCCTCCACTTTTTTTATTATGTAGTCACCCTGGGAGATAGGGACCCAAGACTGACTCAAGAACGGGGCACAACTCATGCCCCCCATGACGCAATCAAATTTCCCATGATCCCATGGACGTTTGCATGCATCCAGCCAGAGAGCAGCATAACTTCTGATTTTTAAAAATAATTTGTCTCTGATTGCTGTTGGAATCCCTCAGGGACAGTCCTCAATTGCTGTTGGTAACCCTCCGGGACACCCTCCAAAAAGGGCTGGAGGTAATATATGCCTACTCAGCCCCTTATATCTCTTTTTTTACTATTCTCAGGACGGGGTACTAAGTCCCAGCAGTCCTGTAAAGGATGCCACAACATTCTCTTTTATGCTGTGGCCAGCCAATCAGAGCGCACGCTCCTGTGTGGGAGTGGACTCTTGTGGGAGGGAGGAGGCTCAAGGGAAAAAAGCTCTCTAAACCAATCAGAAGGCTATATTTTTCTAAGTTGAATTCAAGGGACTCTCGCGAAAGTCTCTTGAACCCAACCGTTGAGATATACAAATATTTGTTATCTTTAATATCTCAAAAAATACTGAAAGGATATACATCAAATCCCAAAAAGCATGCTTTCAGGACCAAGACCTAGTTTCCAGCTAAACTTGGTGTAATTCTGTACACCAGTTTTTGCGATATCACTTGCTAGGAAAGTCAATGGAAAATACATGGGGAAATT
Organism: Lissotriton vulgaris; assembly: GCF_964263255.1. Classification (NCBI taxonomy): domain Eukaryota; kingdom Metazoa; phylum Chordata; class Amphibia; order Caudata; family Salamandridae; genus Lissotriton; species Lissotriton vulgaris. Next base: position 494,480,449 of record NC_141685.1, read on the forward strand.
TGATTTGGGACCCCTTCCCCCGTTTTTCTCAGCCCTTGCTTCATAGATCATTATGAAACTTTCCAGAAAGAATCTGAGCAGTATAGAAAAAATGTTTAATGTTTTGTGAAGATTCGTAAAATTGAGCAATAGTAATTAGCAAACCGAATAAAACCCCAAAATGATCTTCCTTTAAAAACGCAAACCTAATTATAACTATCCTCTGGCGATCGCGGAACTACAACATTGTTGCAAATAAACATAAGATAAATAAATGGGAGCACATATGACATAGGTAAAAGTTCATAAATGTTAAGGCTACTTTCTCAGTATATTGACACAAGCACCCCCGTCAATATAGCAGGTGAGTTTTCTCACTTTAGGAAGGTCATTTGGAAAATCACACTAAAATTCCTCTGTTTAGATACAGCACAAAGTTTGGGAAGTGGGTGTGCATTTCCATGGACCTTTTCTCTGTGTTAGTTGGAACATAATGTACTTACTCTAAATTGGGAAAACCCAATCCGCATGATCATAAGGACCACAGGTGACCAGATTAAAAAATGGATAGAATGGCCAAAAGGCCCTTTATTGTTTGCCAGCAGAAAACCTTCTTTTTCAAAGGTCAGGCAGGCAATGTGAAGAATTTCAATTCTGCCAGGGAATTTTGAGAAGTCGTTTCTTTCTCATTTCTTGAACTTGCAAAATGTTCCACTGTTTTATTGAATCATGCCTACAATGGCATTTTTACTGCCAGACGTTAGTGCATTCAAGCTCTTTAGCAGATTTTGAAGGTATAATTAGTCACAATTGTTCCGTGTTTCAACAACACCAACAAAATAATAAGGGATTAATCTTCATTTTTGAAAAATTTTACTTTCAGAATTTTTAGGGAAATTCATGAAATTGATAACTTGGTTATGCAAAGTGTGTCAAAAAAACGTCTTGCAATTTGCAGACCCTTAATATCAGGTGGGAAGCAGAATACAAACTTTGTACATTCTGACAATATTGGTTACAAATTTTGTAAGTGAACTAAGACAATGAAGGAGTGTAGAAAGAATATAAAGCAGTGGCGGATCGAAAAGGTAACACTGTGGGGCGGTGAGGCTGGGCGGGGAGGGGCTGGGTGGGGTCTCTTGGGGTCCGTCATACGTAGGCAAAGGTGAACGTAAATAAATAAATATCTGCTGTCATATGTCGGACTCCACTAACCCCCCACTCAGTCCCTCCCTCGCCTGAACGCCCTGCAGCGTTACCTCTGCGAGCCGCATCTGGTATAAAAGTAAACTTTACCACATGTCATAACACACAAGGGCCTCTGCTCGATTCAAAAATGGTATTAACTACTGGTAGGAAAAAAATTGCATTGCAGAACTCAACGTTAAAAAACACCTACTGGTCAAATGAACCTGGGAATTTTGTTCAATTTAAGACCCTGCCTAACTCTGATATATTTGGGCCAAAATACCTAAGACCTTCATCCCTAAACAAAAAAAGGTTATTTACTAATCTCAATGACAACTACTAGATACATTCTGTGCTTACCAGTTTACTTTCCATTGTTAATGCTATACATTGCATTTATCAAACTGAACACTGCATTGAGCGAGGTGTACTTCATTAATAGGAATGCAAATGTTAAATGTGTTTATTCATTGTATACAAAGTGGTATACTTGTCTCCTGAACGTAATGATTAGTTTAGAGCAAAAATAAAAGTGACCTCTGTACAAAGTACACTTTTTGGGATTATTTTCCAGGAGATTATTGGTTTCACTCGATGCATGTAGGCTAGAGAAAGGGGGGGTTAGGCTAACTGCTCCCTGAAGAAATCACCAGCTTTTATTTAAAACTAATGAACTCATTAAAATTTAATTACACACAACCGATATATGCTTCCAGTATTGACACAGGGTTGAAAGTTTTTTTTCATTAATTTAGAGGAGATTTAAATTTCCTCTGTAGTTTTTTCATTATTTTGCTCGGTTGATTTCTTCAGGGAGAATACAACTTATCAAGTCAACGTGACACAAACAATTATATCTCAAATGTATGTTTGACTCTGAAATATGTAATGCAGTAATGCAAACGTGTCACATTTCTTAGCATCTTTGCTACATTCACAGTTCTGTTCAGAGAACTGCAGAGACTTCAATAAAAGCGGGCATTTTTGCATAGTACATTTTAATGATCTGCTTCAAATTTCATAAAACAATAATTAACCCAGATTTGCAGTGAAACCTATTTGGTAAGTCGTTTCTCAATGGAGACGTGAATAACTGAACATGCATGTACGTTCAGTGTCCGACAATATGCTAGGATTGTATATATAGCATATGGTACACCTTTGACCATCAGAATTGCTCCAAATGTACAACTGATGTAATAGGTAGGTCGTAAACTTAAAACATGCATGCGTCAATGAAAATAAAAAGTTCTGCACTGAGCCACAATCTGCAGTCACCTATGATTAACAGAAGCTTTGGTTGGTGTATCCTGGGAAATACAGACAGAAAATATTTAAAAGATGGCTGTGGCTTTGTGTTGCAGCAGATATTCTTCCTCCGCAAAATTGGAACCGTGCAAAATGAGGCAAAAACATTCGGGGATAAACATGTCTGAAGGGCACATTGGAGGAACATTCCGTGTGGTCTGAAGAGAGAAAATAAGTCAACCTCCATATTTTTGCCTGTGCGAATACAAAAATCTCAAAAACACCACTGGGTTGTCACACTGTCATATGTGTGTATGTGCGAGTGTGTGAGAAAATGATTCTGTGATGGGTGTTAGGAGACCCTAAGTGTACTGTGCAGGTGATATCTCCACTGGCACAACCCACAGAGAAATGCACACTTGTGCACGGAATGCCACATCCAATCGATAAACCGAAAGGATGGTCGGCAGAAACCACTGTCCATTAACGTATACTGGATATGGAAAAGAAACACACAAAAAGCACTCGTCTCGAGAGGGTTGTTTAGATATATTCATGAATACACGGAAGTGTGTATGATTAAGTTACACACACGGCGCTATAAATTACACTCTCCCGAGGCAGAGAGGACGGTCGTCAATCACTGTGACTCCGCACAACGCTGCTGTCGGCACAGAGGCGTTCTCACCCAAGGCACTCGCGCGACATTACTCTGCATTTATCGGCGATGCATATACTGAAGTCCACTTCAGTGCCAGGCTGATTGCTCGCAAATACGCCGGGCACGCCTGGGGAACCACCAGGGTGCGATGCATCGCCAACTGCGTTGACAAAACACTGCTGACAGCAGGGACTGCAGCTTCTTCCAGGGAAGAAGGATCCCTTTTAAGAAGATAATCGCTGCCTCTTAATAGCATGATGCAGAATTGGATTCTACCATTACCCGGATTACAGCGTCCTAATCTGCAGCGATTCGAGGCTCGCAATGTTTAGTATAAGTGAGGAGCTATAAAACAGGGCTTGGAGTGCACAAGTAAACGCTCTCTTCACCTGGGCAGACAATATTATATTTAAATGTTATCTTCTGGCCATACATTCTCTGCACATACCCAGCCACGATCATGTTTAGATTCGCACGCATCTTCGAATTAGAAGAACCCCGAGCAAACTTGCAAAACGTTGTCGTAGCAAAGGTACAAAGGGCCCAAATGCGAGTAAGGAACATGTGCCTCGTCCGCTCTTTTGATGGTTACAAATTGCTATTTTTGGAGTGCAGTGGGCCCCGGAATGCACCTGAGGGCTGGGTGCCACTGCACATGCCGCACCTGTGATAGTAACGTTCCAGTTGCAAACAGAAAGTTGGAAAGGGCACGCGTGCTTCAGAGGGGTGGTGGTGAGGAGTTGGTTGGCCGCTGTTTGAAGATACAATTAACGAGTTATCTATAATGTAATAAACTACGAACTATGCAATTCTGCCTTGTGCTGCACCTCTATCCAGGACATGAGCATCATTTCTTCAGTTAATACTGTATAGACGTTGTTTCATCACGCCAATGTAGACATGCGTTTAAGCAGTTGAAGAGAGGGGGGTGTTTTTCCGTGAACCTCCCCCCGCCCACCCACCCCCATGCCCCCCCAACACCACCATCTCCACACTCTCGCGACCAAAGCCACTCCCTTATTTCACGCCCTGAAACGGTGCAGACATTTGCCATGTCTCCACGAGGCTGCAATGTGTTTTCTTGCGCAGAACAAACAACGTTTGAATCCACCCACTCTCAAACGTGCCTTAGTGTAATGGTGATGGCAGCCGGCAGTCTGATGTGCATCTGTACTGTGTGTGTTTGTGTGTGCGTGAGATGACGCGCTGCGATGACCTGTGCAGTGCAACAGTCAGAGCGACTATAGCACTTCTGGAGGATACAATGTGTCAAAGTGCGTCTCTTGTGGGTAAGGGCAGATAGGGTGAAACACTTACTGAAAAGAGCTGGTGGTCACCAGTCGCCCCAGCAGCAAATTACGCTACAACTCAAAATTGCCTAAAACACATAGGGTAGTTTGGAGTGGACTCATTAGAAAGTGCACTGCTGCTGGTCAATAACTGGCTATCACACTTCAGTCTGACAGTTAAGACACGAGGGTGAGGGATATGCGCCAATACGCGCCTGTCCTGCTACAAGTGCTAACTCCACACTGCCTGCAAGGAGACTCGTCCGATTTCACTCTCTCTGAGACACGCAGTAAATAAGCAAGCCTTGCTACGTTTATTTCCTACTCAGTGCAGGAGAGAAGGGGTATGAGGCAGAGTTCCTACCTAAGCATGGCCGTGTCTCCTTGCTTCACGAACTGATCGTCCACACCTGTCCAGGGGAAGCCAGGGCTCTGGCCGGAGGATATGCAGGAAGGCAGCAAGCAGCACAGGCTGAGTATGATCGCGACCAGCCACTGGTTTGAGCAGCAGGCGCCATGAACCAGCAGCATCACGTCTATCCCTGACACACACAACCCACAGAACCAGCAACACCAGTATCCGGGAGCAGTCTCTAGTATCCAACAGAAGTAACAGCGACCTCCAGCACCGAGACTAACATAGGCAGCAGCAGAAGGAAGCGTTTCCAACACCGAGGCGAGCGCAGCATCCAGCTGCAGCAGACACCCCGCCTCCAGCAGCAGTGGTGCTTCTCTCCAGCTGCAGCAGTGAGGATCTTCCCTTCCCGCGGCTGCCAGCAGCTCCACACAGCAGCTCGCCACACAGCGCGCACACGCTCAGGAGGACTGCCTGTGTGCTCGGGCGGCTCGCGCACCATCTAGCGAGCATGAAGCGCGCAGGAGAGTGAGAGGGGCTCAGCTAGCGGTACACGGCTTCCAGCCTCCGAGAGCCGGTTGCCACGCGGCCGTCTCCTTGGCAACCGGTGTGTGTCGGTGACTGGAGATGGAGCGAGGCGGACCTATCCCAACAACAACCCGGGGCTGGCGCGCACAGACGCACCGGCAGACTCACGGGCTGACACGCGCGCAAAGGCAATTAAATGTATTGATTGCGCAATGATGCCAGTCCTGGGAAATGGCCGTCAATCAGGTACTTTCCTGGCACATTAACTCCCTCGGCGAGGGAAGAGGAAGCGTCAGTGAAGGAGCCGTGTAAGTCAAAGTGAATGGCATTGTCACCTGCGCCGCTGGTGTAGGCAGTGTTGGACAGCGGCCTTCGGAGTCAGGTAGGAAGTAACCTTACGGTGGCCACGTGTATGGAGGCAAATTGTGGGCAGTAACAATAAAACTTCAAGAAAATAGGTCAACATTCTGGACAATAGGTCAATTATCTAGGCACAACTGGGAGTCACAGGATAATTTTAAAGCAGGTAGGTGGCCAACACAAGTCGAAACAGGTTCGTGTTTTTTATTTCGTATAATAAATATCAACAGTGAGAATATGTAGCCAGACTTAATTCATGGTTTAAGAAAATTAACAAACACATTGACAAACAAATTGACTGCCAGCATCAAGGGCAGGTTCGTGCACATTACTAAAAGCAGTGGTTTAAGTGGGATGGAAAACTGGAGGATCTCTCAAAGGGGCGAGGCCAATGTAATTAAGGGCGTGGCTTAAAAACACATAAACTAAAAAGTGCAGCGTAAATTTACAACAAAGTAACGCAGCATGGTGCAGCAAGTCATTTTGCTGCGCTGTGCTGCGTTAGTTTGTCAGACGTGAGTCCCTTGCTCACTTTGACACTGGAATCAAGCAAGCCGGGCTGAAGACGGCTGGAATGCCAGAAACCGGTCCTCGGAAGCTTGTTTCAGGTCCAGGGAAGACATGGCTTGGCAGTTCGGCCTGGACTGTTCCCATGAGGCACAGGGTCAGACTGATTTGCATATAAGTACAATGACCTCTGAGCACACCCACAGTTCACTCATACAATTTCGAACGTATATATGGCAAGCAACTCCAATCCTCAGGAGTCGGATCAATAAATATAGTTTCCAAGGTCAATGCACAAAAGAGTCCACTTTCTGCATATGAAGTCCTTGTAATTTATTTCCAAAGTTGATTACACCAGCCAACACGTGTTTCGTCGTGCATTAAATAATACCTCGACTTCTTCAGGGCTGTAATCAAACAAAACATTTCCCATGGTCAGTATAAATATTTTTCTTATAACTAGAAATAGATGTGGGATAGTACCAACCACCATCTAGTAAGATAAAAGCCTGCAGAGTGAAGAGTTTGAAATAAGAAAATAAATAGTCAAAAAACCATTCCAGTCCTAATATCCACCCTGTGTGTGATAAAAAGAAGAAGAACTGTAGCAGGGTTTCCGTTCTCCCACAGAACTGTGCATAGAGATCTAGAACCTCAGTGAGTTAGGATGATCCAAAACTCATCTCAGTGTCAGAAATCTCCTTACCTAGCTAGCTACAGTGTCTCATGGATCATTATGGAATGAACCATGTCTTAGACAAACCAGAACATGATCTTTAGAATACCTCAGGAATCGTGGAACACATGAACACTCTTTCATTATATAATCATTTCAAACCAAAACTGGAAGTCAAAGAACACAAATGCAAGTTTGAAATATTTATTATTCAATGCAAAGTTCTCAAACGCAGTATCTTGTATAATACCAAAATGCAGATTATAAAAATCAGAGTTAGCAGCATAGTCACTAATCCATAGTAAGCAAAAGGTGCTAGCATGTTATAATGCAAAACCTATAGAATCGATATCACCTATATTTCGCGCACCCTATCTAGTATATTATTTTATATCTAAGAAGGTCTCATTCGGGCTTTAGCAGGGCGGCCCCATACCTCTCAATGTCAGTAGGAGCAGTTCACATCAACAGCTACCAGCTCTCTCCATGCGCAGCACCAAGTGTCTACGTTCATTCCGTGTAACTCTATCTTAAACCCGCGTAGAGCCCAAAATGTTGGCATCAACATTATTTGTGTTATGTCTAATGTGGTGCGAGGATCAGGCCTCTCAGCAACCTTGTGTTAGGTTAATCTTGGAGTGTGCAGCTCTCAGTGTGCAGACAGTTGTACCAAGTGTACCAGGCAAAGCTGATAGCATAGAAATAACATATTATTCTCAAATAAACCACCTCACCGCTTCTAGGGTGAAAGCTACAACAACAAGTATGTGTCGTGTGCAAAACTGAAGCCGAAGGCAAACCGGCTGTTTAAACATGTAATACACTCATGCTAACTTAACGCCATATATGTAATGAAGTATCCATATGACACCCCCCCATTGGTCCGAGCACCGTCAAACATAAGGGAAAAGGCAATACTAAATCAGACACAACAATTGAAAGCAAAGTTCAATGATCTTGAGCTAAAATAAGCTAAAATTATGTATGAATGAATATGTATGAATGCCTACAGTGGCCTCAAATCTAAAAATAAAAACAAAACTTTTGAACCAAAAGTCATCCACCAGGTCTCAAAAATATGAAACGTAGGACCAGGTTTCATCAATTCAAATGTTTGTAAGAGAAAAAACAGGGCACGTATCCGATTTCCAAAGTCATGTGCCACATTGACGTTATCCCCAGCGACATCACATGATTGTACTCTCCATCAGCTGAACATAGTCCATCCCTCCAATCCAGCGAGGGGAAAGTCATATTTCACAACAAAGCATTCCTCCCAGGCATCTCACGATTGGAAAGTATATGCAAAGAAAGTTGCCACAGCCTCCAGCATGAAATCACTGCCATCATCCGAAAATAGTTCAGCAATCCAATTTAGCAATGGGAAAGAACATACGTGCTCCTCCAGCATCGGATCCTCCTGTAACGTCAGAGGACAACTCGGTGGGTTCACCAGATCGCTGTGTGTCAGAAAGGCATCCGCCGCGGCAGAGATCTCCCATTGGCCCAGAACTCCATTTATCGCTGCCAAGGCCATAACTCTCTCGCCAGAACAGATCAGCTCGTGAGCCACCACGGGACGCATTAGCTGATCAAAATCGACGTCAGGAGCAGTCCTCAAGCATAGGCACAAATCAATGGCCCAATCGAACTCGCAGCTCAGGCAGTGAAACACAGGTTGGACACACGTGAAGTCGGTGAACCGAAATGACAATCTATAGGCCGTGCTTAATGCTGCAAGCGGCAATGTTCCATAGTAATTGAGCATCCGATTACGACACAGGGTCAGGAGGCGTTGAATGGCGTCTTGCGCAGGATGGGCATCCATGTTTTATGAAGAAAAACACCAACAGAAAGCCCGCGGCCACAGCCAGCAAAACAGGTATTCCACCAAACAAACTCGAAAAAATAGTGTGGAAAAACGTGGGAATGATACCAAAAACTTTTTCAAACGTAGTCACGAGGCCACTGCTTACCAGTTTAAAAAAATGTGCAAGGCCAGTCGTTGAAGAAGCATTAAAAATCTGGTGTACCAGCTCGCAGAAATGAAATGGCAAATCAGTGTTTAAGAGCGCCTGCACCTCTGTGCGGGTGTTGGCTATGTGAAGGACATAAGTTTCCCGGGCCGAACTCAGGGTCACTTGTTTTTGAGACAAAAGGGCCCTTATTCTGCTTAAACCATTGAATTTCGCTTCCAAGGTTGGGATTCGTGGCCAGATGGATACATCTGAAGAGCCATGCGTGGGTGGGTATAGAACGTTCTTGCAGCACACTACACGCTCTGATACAGTAACTATATAAGCCACACCAATTAATAAACCACAACATAATTCGTTGTTTAAAAGCAAATAACTACCATTAGCTAATAATGTAAATGTGGGAACTACTGCTGGAACCGGCGTGCCTTTTAAAACACAAGCTAAATTTGGGTGGTCCTGATTACAAGACCCGTGTAACTGAATGTGTCTACATATTAATGAATGGTCAGGTGACTGTGTGCATTCCTCACCATTAAGATTCACTTCTTGTCCATCTTTCAGACATCTGTATGTGTATGGTAATGACCATGCCTCATGTAGGAATGCATTGCCTAGCGGTTCATATCGTCCTATAGCAATATAACGCATACAGTTAGTAAATTTATATAAAGGGAATGGTAATGTAATTAATCCATGAATAAGCCATGTGGCAGTAGTGGTTTCAGCAACAGAGAAAGGCAAGGACTCTAGCTTTTCAATATGTAGCATAGAAAATGAAGCATCACGCATTGAAAGCATGCGTTGTTTCTCAGTAAGATTAAAAGGAGCAAAGAGGGATGAAACGTTCAATGAGGTCCAGGGAACTCGACCAGCCTTAAGAGTCTGTAGCGTCCATGCAAACTGCATTACAGAACGCAATTGATTTTGTCCATGGTATAACGTGGACACTTCATCATGTACAATGTCAACAACAGAAGAAACAATATTATCCAATGTGTAAATTCTGGAAGAAAGCATGTTAATACTGTTATCGACCACTGCAAGCACTTTTTCCAAATTTGCTTGATCAATAGCTCTCAGGCGTTTTGCTGCCTCAACTTGTGAAAATTTCCATATCTCATTGTATATAGCATAAAGAAAGCGTTTAGATCTACCCCTAGCTGGGCCTTTTATAAAATCATTTAGATCTATATCTTCATTCAACTGGGACAGATGCAGTTTAACTGCAGCCAAAGTGGAATGTTGTAACCATGTCTGACACAATTTGCCTACTGAATAAGTAGTAACAGTGTGATCTGTTTCAAACCTGGGATCTGGCCTGATGTGTGTAAAACCTTCAGACAAACCCAAAAATCTACGTTGGCAAGCATCAGTGCTTCTTTGCCACAAAAGCCACCCCTCCGGATCAAAATGGGAAATATTAAAGGAGGAATTCTGCAAAAGTGCTTGTATCCCATTGATGGATATTGTAGTGAAATTACTCCAACCTGAATATTCTTCTAAGTCAGGGATAGTAGGGGTATTTAATTTTTTAGATGTAGCCAATCCAAAACACGTTGTTTGAGAAACAGTAGAATTTAAAAACAACATGTGATTCGGGATGAGACATGCACGATGCAAAGCCTCAGTGCCTTGTACCTGCCAATCTTTGGTACCCCAAACCGATTTAAGGTCAATAGCATCCTTCCATAACTCATAGCCATCCACAGATAACCTATCTAAAAAGGACTTTGAATACAGCAATTTTGTATCTGTAAGTCTAACTTTGGGTATGAATTTCTGGTTCACTTTAAAATAAAACGATTCAGGATTTGATTGATTAAAATCTGTAAAATAAGAGTATTTTCCCAGAAATGTACTTGAGCTCCCCTGTAAGGGAGTAGGGCAATGTTCCCACTGAGTGTAATTCACAGGAACCCTCCTGGAACTTGTCTTGTGTAAGAAATGATTCCCATAATGTTGATAACAAAACAAATCACCATAATTGACAGAATCTAAGTACAAATCCTCAGCATCAAAGGCCGCATAATATTTCAAATCAGAGAACAATGCTTCTACAGCCTGAAGATCCCAGTCATCAGAACGGACATTTTGCTTAATCACATCTCCCATGTTTACTCTAAGCACATTAGGAACATTAATAACTTCTGTGGGGCCATGTATCTGAAACCTAACCGCATCCCACACAATCCCATCAAGGACTGGCCAAGCAGTAATCTGTACTGAATGTAAGTCTCTCTTTAGTCTGTGTACTGAATGTGAGGAGGACAGAGGGGCCAATGTTCCATTAAGGTACCGAATTCCTGTTCTTTCTATCACATAATGGCCATCGATCAAGCGGAAAAAATAAAACACAAAACCAATTGACATAAAAAGATAAAATGAAAATAGTATCAGCCAAACATATGTCCAAGGTGGAATTAGAAAATGTTTTTTAAACAACGTGGCATATTTTGCAATAGTCGATGGTTTCTTTGAAAGTTCCGAATCAGTGTCAAAAGAGAATCTGGATTGGTTAGCCAAACGAGCTTGTAAATCGGACATGGATAAATCAGCAGGATCTGCATAGGTCAGCTCATCAATGTTAGCAAGAGGAATAGTATTTAATAAAGGACTGGATAAAGCAGGCATCTCGAGGGACACCTCCTGATCTGTACCAGATGTAATAGCCAGCACAGAGTTCCTCACCATGGAAGGACAGGATGCAGCCGGTGTCATGCTATGAAGAATCGGCCACCCTGTGTGTCTTGACATTGTCAATAGAAATAAATCTGTTTTCTTTACGACCTGGAAGTGGTGGTAAAATGACTGTTCTTGTGCCCTTCACTCCAAGGACTCGAACCGGCGGTCGATATGAGGGACCAAACTCTTTCTTGTTATCGATCTTCTCTCGAACCAGTTCTCCAACTTGGGGTAGCCAGCCAACTACCGGGATCTGCAACGCATCATCCGATGTGGAGGGCAAGTGTTCCTTTGCAAGACTGTCTCTGGTCTTTTGTAGATCCTGTAAAACATTGCAATGTTCATCTACGTCAAAGGCCGCGGCCTGGGCCTGGCAGTCTGCACCATCAAGGTCAGGGACGTACATCTTGATACCAAAGAGCATTTCGTATGGGGTCCGCCCACCCAGAGACCTTCTAGGGAGATTATTAAGCGCACGCTGCACGCCATAGAGGTGGGTCAGCCAGTTTCTACCAGTGCCTATAACACGGGCTGTCAAAGATTGCTTTAAGTCGCGGTTCATTCTTTCTACTACAGAATTGCCCTCAGGCCTGTAGGGGCTTGAAAACTTCACCTGTACTCCCAACGAAACCATAGCATCCTTATACGCCTTAGAGGCGAAAGCCGGACCCTGGTCCGAATGGAAAGTACCACAAGCAAAGATTCCCACAAAGACACGCAAATCCTTAATGACAGTTCGCGAATCAGCGCTTCGATGCGGCCATACCCATACAAAGCGTGTGCATGAGTCAACTGCTACTAAGATGTATTTATAAGCAGTATCAGAAGAAAAAGGACCGCAGTGATCCAAATAAACGCAACCAAGCGGTTTATTAGAGATGCACAACTGTGTCTGAGGCGGACGCGCAGCAGTAGAAGGCTTAATCTGCTGACAAATGTCACACATAAGGACATAATCGCGCGTCTGTTTGTACAGTCCCCGCCACCAGAACCTCTGTTGTAGCTGAGATACAGTGGCTGAGACGCCCGCATGCGCAGACGCCACACCTTCATGAGCCGCTGTAATCAGAGAAGCTCTGCGATCCGAGTTGGGAACTAAACGCTCTCCAACTTCAGGAATTTTCACATAAGGAACCTTATCAGGACTTAAGTGGTATGTGTACTTCGAAGGGAACCCCGCAGGATATTTACCTCCCTTCGCCGTGGCAGCAACAGCCGCCAAGATGTCATCATCTATTTTGCTTTTGGACCTCGTGACCGCTGCAACTAAGTATTTTGATACCGCTGACTTCGCTGCTTCATCAGCAAGCGAGTTGCCAACAGCATGGACTCCCACGCGCTGGTGGCCGAGAGTATGAATCACAAACACGAGCGGCAGTTTCTCTTTAAGTTCCGCCACTCGGACCCAGATCATTTTATGTTTTATTGCGCTACCCTTGGAATCACGAAAATCATTCTGAATCCAAAAGAACAAGTTCTCATTGTAAGACTGGACACAGTAGTAAGAATCACTTACGATTAAAGTCGTCACACAAGGATCAGCGTACTCCAATGCAAGCATAAGAGCACGAAGCTCTGCCAACTGTGCGGTGCAGTCCCCTAGCGTTTGCGTGTGCACAACACTGGACTTGAACTCATCGTTCACCATGGCACCGACCACAATGGCGCAAGCGGAAACGTAGGCGTGTTTAGAGCCATGCGCAACCTGCGCCGAACCATCTGTGTAAATGATACAATGGAAATCCTCCAACGGCCGCATTGCTAAAGGAGCAGGATGAACAAATTCATACTGTAAATACTCCTGCGACCGTAAAGCGGCGTCAAAAATAAACGTGACATCCTGAGATGTCAAGGATGTAGCCCACTGAATCCACCGAGGGTGCAAAGCTTTAGAATTCGGTACACTGGCTTTCGTGACCGCCTCCAAGGCTGGACACGGGGTGACAACCAACATGCGCTTTCCCTGCGACAGGGCACGTTCCTTAAGAATTGCCATCTGCACAGCCGTTAAAACTTTCTCCACAGTGGAAAAACGCAGTTCAGCTGAAGTGTACAAGTGTGACTTGTAAGCAATAGGTACAGTATCCCCTTCATTAAAAGTCAGGTACGTGAAACCCACCGTCCCAGGGATAATTCTTATCACCAGGTTGGTTTGGTTATCACGAGTCTGTAAGTAGTCAGAAGCTAGCATATCAGCCTGCAAGGACTGCAGAATGGCTGAATGCTCAGGCAGCCAGCATGATTTGGAAAAAGATGGTTGTACCAAGGCATATAAAGGCTTGATACGCTGGGCATATTCCGGAATGTATGTCCTCCCGAAATTTAAAAAACCCAGCAAAGACTGTAATTTTTTCAGCGTTGTCGGAGAGCGCAACTGCGCGCACTTCTCCAGGAACTGAGGAGCCAATCCCTTTCCTTCATGGTTAAGTTCATAACCTAGAAACAACACTGTGTACTCCGCAATGTGCGATTTTGCAAAGTTAAACTTGTAACCCATGTCTGCAAAGTTACAAATTATGCTGTTTACTCGACACAGATGCACCCAAAGCTCGTCGTCTGTGAGATAAATATCATCCACATATGAACATGCAACTGGATCGAAACTCTCTAAAAGAGAGACTATGCGGGCGGAAAACACTCCAGGACTATTTTTATATCCCATTGGGAGTCGATTAAACTTTTTTTGTACGCCGCCGCACGTAAAACTGGTCCATTGGGAACTTAGACCATCTAATCTATGTGCATAAAAACCATTGGAAATGTCAAGCGTGGTTTTGAACCGTTTACGCTCAAGACTATTCACTAGGGCAGAGCCGTGAGTATTCTGTACTGCACAGTTACGGCAATGCGAGTTCAAATGCCGGTAATCCAAAACCAGACGATATGATCCGTCCGGCTTGTTAACAGTAAAAAGGGGATTATTCATCGGTGACACACACGTTTCAATTACACCTTGATATTCCAATTGTTCAAGGATAGCCGCGACCGAAGCTTTAGCTTCACGCCGTATGGGATATTGGGGTTGTGGCTGCGGCTGTGACCGTAACGGAATCTCATGGCTAGGGGACAATTTATCCCAGCCACACTGATTCCGGTACACAGCCGGCGCAAGCGCCAGAGCCCACTCTTCTGCAAAATGCAGCGCTTCCACTCTCGGCACAGTGTGCGCGAAACTGGGGAGGATTACCTCCTCCCCTCGCGGAGCTGCGAGAACAAAAGGTGGGGGCCAGTCAGCCTCCGAAAGCAAAATGTCATACGTATCCGAAAGATTTTCCCAAAATACCCCTTTTACAGTTCGCTGCATGTCACCTTCAATTAACAGGACAATTTCAAAAAGTCTTTCAGGGGGAGCAACATGTGTATCAGCTGTTTCAATCACAATAAAAGTCTCAGTCGCTGTCACCTTCAACAGTGGACGGAGGGCCTCTCTCACTATGGTAATCTCCGCCGCGCTGTCCAGCAAGGTCAGAGCCCACGTCAGATTCCGAAGCCGCGTTCTCACTATCTGGGGCATATCGATGCGCCGTTAAGGCAGCGACTTTCTTCTTGGCAAACTGCGGTCTCTTTGGCGTAGAGTCGTCCCGCTGATCCCCTTCACTTCGTGTGCGGGGCTGGCCACGTCCTTGCTGGCCACCCCTGCCCCTGCCGCCCCCTCCACCACCGGTTGACGGAGCCGATGAGTCCTGAAAGGAACGAGGAGAGCGTTGGTCAGATGCCTGATATCTTTCAGGCGATTTAATCGTAGCGCGATCGCGCAATTCATAAACTCGCTCTGACTGCGCAGGTTGTGAAGGCGCCGGACTCGAAACCTGTGTCTGTTGTTGTTGTTGCTTACCCTGATTCTGCTTTTTAGGCCAATTTTGTTTTTTGGACTTGGGCTGTCCACCTGTTTCCGAAGACTGTCCCTGGGGCTGCTTCTTTTCTTTTTCAAGAAAAACCTTTGCACCCTTAGAATTGCGGCCAACCGTTTTATAAGCCGCCACAATAATTTTTGCCAGCTGACGGGGTTTCTCGGCATCGGGAATTAACGCCAGACCATTGGCCACCTGAAAGTTCACAGCATCCCCTTTTACATTGGCAAGGATAATACCGCAAACTGTCTCAAATGAACCGTTCAGGCGCATACCCAACTCAACCGCCGACTCAGGTCCGTGATCATCTTGAACACGTTTGAGGATCGCAGACAGGTTCGACACTGTCGGTGTGCCAAAGCACCTCGAGTAAACCGCTGCAAAAGTCTTACCCCATGTTTCACAGTCAGCAAGTTCAGGGGCTAAATCCTTCGGTAAACTAAGCGTAAGAATCCGGTGTTTTTCACCCGGAGTCGTATTAGGAAACACAGCCTCCAGCTGGTCGAATTTCTCGGCAAGCCAGTAAGGAAAATCATCCTTATTTTCTGGCTTTCTGCCCATAACGGAATTCACCATGACAGGACTGATTTTCAAACCAGCCTGTTCCGCTCGAAGCTGCGCACCTGCGGGGGCAGCGCCATGTATATTACGACCAATGTAATGAACAAGCGCTCTAATCACGTCAACCGCGACATCATGCAGACGTCGCAAATCACCCACATTACAAGTGGCGCGATTAGGATGAGGAGTAAATCCGCCCAAGGCGGGCCAGGCTGTGCCCGGAATGGACAACGGACCTAACCTCGGAGCCGTTAAAGAGTGGGGTAGGACGCCACCAAACCAAACTCCGTGCTGCCAAGCATCGATAGGTACTTCCAGTGCTCTGTACGGAGCATAAGCCGCCGGAACAGCCGAGGCAGTGTACGAGTGGTAGACGCCCGAATTAGCGTTTACTTCCGGAAACGTCACCCAGGAATAAAACAATTCGTACGGGTACGCATGTTCCGCACTCACCACTAGAACCACAGCCAAACCTTCCGCAGGGACATTATATGCCCTCAAGTGGTCACGAACCGCGACGCGGCTATGCTGCGCTATTTCCACGGCCATGGTAGCACCGGAAGTGAAAAAAGGACAAAGAACACTTTGTAGCACAACTGGGTAGTAATTCAAAGAAACCGTTTAAAGTAGAATTCAAGCTTGAAAAGACCTATTTCAAAAATAGGTAGGTTTTTCCGACACCACCGTTTACCGGAAACGGGAATGAAGGTGTTAAGGTTTGAATGATATACTACTCGAGTGTCATGAAATACGGCCAACCAATCCGTTGGGCGCCATGTAGCAGGGTTTCCGTTCTCCCACAGAACTGTGCATAGAGATCTAGAACCTCAGTGAGTTAGGATGATCCAAAACTCATCTCAGTGTCAGAAATCTCCTTACCTAGCTAGCTACAGTGTCTCATGGATCATTATGGAATGAACCATGTCTTAGACAAACCAGAACATGATCTTTAGAATACCTCAGGAATCGTGGAACACATGAACACTCTTTCATTATATAATCATTTCAAACCAAAACTGGAAGTCAAAGAACACAAATGCAAGTTTGAAATATTTATTATTCAATGCAAAGTTCTCAAACGCAGTATCTTGTATAATACCAAAATGCAGATTATAAAAATCAGAGTTAGCAGCATAGTCACTAATCCATAGTAAGCAAAAGGTGCTAGCATGTTATAATGCAAAACCTATAGAATCGATATCACCTATATTTCGCGCACCCTATCTAGTATATTATTTTATATCTAAGAAGGTCTCATTCGGGCTTTAGCAGGGCGGCCCCATACCTCTCAATGTCAGTAGGAGCAGTTCACATCAACAGCTACCAGCTCTCTCCATGCGCAGCACCAAGTGTCTACGTTCATTCCGTGTAACTCTATCTTAAACCCGCGTAGAGCCCAAAATGTTGGCATCAACATTATTTGTGTTATGTCTAATGTGGTGCGAGGATCAGGCCTCTCAGCAACCTTGTGTTAGGTTAATCTTGGAGTGTGCAGCTCTCAGTGTGCAGACAGTTGTACCAAGTGTACCAGGCAAAGCTGATAGCATAGAAATAACATATTATTCTCAAATAAACCACCTCACCGCTTCTAGGGTGAAAGCTACAACAACAAGTATGTGTCGTGTGCAAAACTGAAGCCGAAGGCAAACCGGCTGTTTAAACATGTAATACACTCATGCTAACTTAACGCCATATATGTAATGAAGTATCCATATGACAGAACCCTACCACCAAGATATATAAACAAGGTAGGGGTAAATTATCACCTCTGTATCTTTCAGTATTCTCTCATTCTAATATGGTCCTCACAGCGTAAACAAACTAATCAATCTGAAAGAACAGAGGCATATCAGAATAATGTATACCTTGAGTACTGTCACTAATATCAAAAAGTAACTGAATATTCCACAGTGGGATCTTAACAGAAATTATTTGCCAGCTTAAAGTTAAACGTTCACCCCCTATGTTACTAATAAATTGGGTTTACCTTCATATTCTCCTCACAATTCATCCAGCAATTTGCCAACAATGTTTATCTCTCCATTCACCTATAATTTCCACTGGAGTCAAAATAAATATATTACAATCAAAGTTTAGAATTGATACCAAATGTGTATCCTATAACACTCACCCAGTAAATATCGTCTGGTGTGTTCTAATAAATAATCTCTTAGACTTCACTTGTCCTCTGTATTCTAAACAACAAAATTAGCACATGTCACCCCCCAATTTACAGTCCATATACCATAAATAATATAGTTAACCATGCTCCCTGTCTATACACCTTACCTAAGGTACATAAGAATAGAGAGAACCCACCCGGACGGCCGATTATCTCTGGTATTGGTGGTCCGACTGAAAAGATATCTGAGTACATTGACATATTTATGAGACCGTTTGTCGAGAACTTGCCCTCCTATATTCGGGACACTAAGCATGTCTTAAACATGATGTCAGATGTGACCTGGCAAAGTGATATGTATCTTGTGACACTAGATGTGGTTTCATTGTATTCGAATATAGACCACACATTGGGAATTCATGCAGTAGAGACCTTTTTCAACAGGAGACCGGCTGAATATTTTGAGCACACAAAGATGATACTTGATATGACACAGATAGTACTCAATAACAATGTATTTGTGTTCAATCGTAATTGGTATAGACAGCGCCTTGGGACCGCGATGGGCTCCAGGTTTGCTCCGTCTTTTGCCAACCTGTTCATGGGATGGTTCGAGGCGGAGTGGATCTGGGGTCGTCGTGGGGTCAGGTGGATTGAATATATTCAATATTGGGGTCGTTTCATAGACGACTGTCTCATGATCTGGACCGGCAGCCTTGAGGACCTTCTGTTGCTTTTTGAATACCTTAACAGTAATGATGTTAACCTGAGGTTCACAACGCAATATGATAAGGAGAAAATTTATTTTCTCGATGTTGAGCTATATACTAAGGGAAATAAGTTGTGTTCCAAGATGTACAGAAAGGAGACTAGTTGTAACTCACTATTACATGCTAAGAGTTGCCACCCCAATTTTCAGATAAAATCCATCCCATATGGAGAGATGGTTCGGGCTAGGAGAAACTGTTCGGAGAATGATGAATTTAAGGATACAGTACAGGATATGTCTTCCAGATTTCTAGCTAGGGGTTACCAACGGGCAGTTATTGAGAAGGCGAAAAGACGTGTGTATAAACTTGAACGATCATATACATTAAAAGATAAGGAGACTACAGAGAAGAAAGAACGTGAGGTTCGCCTAGTGACCAATTATAATACAGAGTCTAATAAATTATACTCTATTTTGAATCGACACTGGCACCTGCTGTCAGCTGATAAGGATCTATCAGCACATATTGGACAGAGACCGGCTGTGACCTTCAGGAAAGGGAGAACCTTAGCGAGTGACTTGAGCCCAAGCTATCAGGAATAGAGAAATCTGGCCTAGGAACTTAACTAAAGGATTCCACAAATGTGGGCGATGTAATTGCTGTAGATGGGCTTGTAAAAAGATTGTGAGTTTCAGTTACAATAACTCAGCAATGTATGAAATAGATACCTTCATTAACTGTGAAACCTCCTTTGTTGTATATATCATAGCCTGCACATGCGGACAGATTTACGTGGGCAGCACGATAAGAAGACTTAGGGACAGGATGATGGAGCATATTAGGGCATGGAAGAACGGGGACACCAGATACCCAATTGCTGCTCATTTTGTACAGAACATTGATAATCAGGGAGATCACCAATTTTGTTATCATGCAATTGAACATGTACCTCAGGATCCCAGGGGAGGTAACAGAACTCTGAAACTCAGACGTAGGGAAGTACTATGGATAATGAAATTGAAATCGGTCCAACAGGGGCTTAATATTGACAATGAGTACCAGTACTTCTTGGGCAATGAGTAATAATCGAGCTAATCTTTGACCAATATTATGTTCATTATTGAATTTTGATTGTATATATACCATATGCCTGTTGTTGACATCTAGCGGCTTTCTGGTACTAGACTGTACAGGGACACTTGTTCCCTAGGATTTGTCTTTGCTTCCCATCTAATTATTATATGTTTGTTGATGGAATGATACTGAACAGTTAAGATAATTTTGCACCCTCGGTTGCCTCTCTTCTGGCTAACTGACTAACATTTACCCTTCATGAACTCTACTCACCCATTCCTATGGCACAAGATGCATACACACATTGGTTTTATTATGTGATCTGTTTATATGAGTATACATAAACAGATTAGTGCATTATCCCAGGATTTATGGTGGAGCGCAGGGTCAGATGTGGAACTAGGAATAATTTCGGAAACCCGATCGAAATCGGGTAATTGAATAGATATAATAAGTAACTTCATTGAATTTAAGTACAGTTAACGTGCTTGAATACTATATGCATCACTTATATAAAGATGCTCGTTATCGGATTACTGGTATTTGTTTTGCCCGCTTACATGGGTAGCAGCGTGCTTATACTTCCAGAAACAGTACGAACATACTACAAGATGGCGCGCGCATACAAGCGTACTTAAGGACATTCCAAGATGGCGCCCATGCTAGACGCCAATGCTTGGAAAGGTCGGACGATAGGAGATATGCTGCGAATAAGCTGAACACAGGTAAATTTGTAGCAACGTTGGCTGGGGTCTTATTGAGACGTTGATTATCGGAACGGTACAAGATATTAAATGCCGTTTCCTTATATATATATTCTAGGTAGTCGAGATATTTGAAGAAACCGACATTTGGTGAGTGTTGGAAAAACTTTGTTTGCTTGAAGTAGTAACAATATTTATATGGGCTATTTTATTAAAGTCATTATTTTGACACAGATAGCCGTCTACTGAACCAAGAGAAGACAACGACCCTGTGTACAATATATTTGAATACTTACCGTTGGTGAGTATATGTAGTCTCACATGATTAACTTCGGGAGTGCGTATATGATTAGCCTTTCTACTTTTTGCTTAGTTACTGACAAAAGACTTCTTCCGCTTACCAATAGAGGTGATTTTCATAATAGCAGTGTAGAAGATAAGGGGAACCTTATGTATAGAATTGTGTAAAATATTTTCATTCGTACTTCCAGTTTTGATTAGGAGTATGTACTGAGTTAGACACTTCTACTCACTCGATGGTTAACTATATTATTTATGGTATATGGACTGTAAATTGGGGGGTGACATGTGCTAATTTTGTTGTTTAGAATACAGAGGACAAGTGAAGTCTAAGAGATTATTTATTAGAACACACCAGACGATATTTACTGGGTGAGTGTTATAGGATACACATTTGGTATCAATTCTAACCAGCATTAAACTTTGATTGTAATATATTTATTTTGACTCCAGTGGAAATTATAGGTGAATGGAGAGATAAACATTGTTGGCAAATTGCTGGATGAATTGTGAGGAGAATATGAAGGTAAACCCAATTTATTAGTAACATAGGGGGTGAACGTTTAACTTTAAGCTGGCAAATAATTTCTGTTAAGATCCCACTGTGGAATATTCAGTTACTTTTTGATATTAGTGACAGTACTCAAGGTATACATTATTCTGATATGCCTCTGTTCTTTCAGATTGATTAGTTTGTTTACGCTGTGAGGACCATATTAGAATGAGAGAATACTGAAAGATACAGAGGTGATAATTTACCCCTACCTTGTTTATATATCTTGGTGGTAGGGTTCTTCTTCTTTTTATCACACACAGGGTGGATATTAGGACTGGAATGGTTTTTTGACTATTTATTTTCTTATTTCAAACTCTTCACTCTGCAGGCTTTTATCTTACTAGATGGTGGTTGGTACTATCCCACATCTATTTCTAGTTATAAGAAAAATATTTATACTGACCATGGGAAATGTTTTGTTTGATTACAGCCCTGAAGAAGTCGAGGTATTATTTAATGCACGACGAAACACGTGTTGGCTGGTGTAATCAACTTTGGAAATAAATTACAAGGACTTCATATACAGAAAGTGGACTCTTTTGTGCATTGACCTTGGAAACTATATTTATTGATCCGACTCCTGAGGATTGGAGTTGCTTGCCATATATACGTTCGAAATTGTATGAGTGAACTGTGGGTATGCTCAGAGGTCATTGTACATATTACCGCTTCACATGAAGCCATTGATGTAGGATACGCATCATTCCTCTAGAAGCACCTTTTGATTATTGTTAATAATTATAATTTTGTACCCTGAAGTTAAGGTAGTGCGCCCACAATAGGTTGGTATCCCCCACTAAATAGTGATTTGCATATAACCATGTCTGAACTGGGGTGGCAGAGTGGGCTAAAGAACGGCGATGGATTAAACCCAGATCTTTTGACTGGGTGTGAGTGTTTGATTGATTCAGATGCTCCGTCCATCACCACCCCTTTTGGTACCGCGTTAGTTTGAAAGCATAGGGATTCAACATATTTACAACAATATGTCGTACATGGGTGCTTCCCCTGCGCTGGTGCACAAACTGCAGCCATGCGCTGGCGCAGGCACCCTTGCACCATGGTGCAAGGATGCCTGTGTCATGGGGAGATTTTTTCTGTGCAGGAAGGGGCCCCTTCCTGCAGAAAAACAATCACAAGAGGCTTTTTCCTTTTTCAATGCGTGCTGTAGAATGCAGCATGCATTGAAAGAGGAAAAAACGAGGAGAAATGGAAAACATTTCTCCTCGTTGCGCCTCGCTACGCCACCTCTCGGGTGGCGTAACATTAACACAAGTCTCCAGATTTACGATTTCTTGTAAATCTGGAGATGTGTCTTGTTCCATGGGTGTTGCGTGGTAACACCCACTGGAACACCCATGGAATGCCCCTTCCACGCACAGTGTTGCGTGTGAAGGGGCCATATTTAGGAGGAGAGGAAAAGTCATGCAGGGTTGCTTTTCCTCTCCTTGTAAATATGGAGGAGCCCCCTGCACCACCAGTACGTCATGAAAAGTGACGTAGTGGTGGTGCAGGGGGCTTGTAAATCTGCCCATCTGTGCTTAGCATAGTGTGCCGTCTGACCTGTATTTTGCTATTTGTGTCATTGCATCTAGATATATGATACAACAAGTAATATCATACCTACAACAATTCAGGACTATTGGCTTTGTCAATGGTTGTTAGTTGCATTAGATAAATAAGCAGCAACTATGGCTTGTAAATAATATTAAAGAAGCTTCCAATTAAAGCCCTGGTGACACCTGTGTTGCTGCTCCCGAGTTTCAAAAAGGGAAGGGAAATAGAGAGAAAATGACTCTCTTTAAAGGATTTCCCTTCCCCTAGAACGCTCACCTGGCATGACATCATGCCGTAACTTCTTCACTAGTGAGAAGAGAGCAGGGTGAGCCCACGCACATCTATGTGCCTGATGTCACTGCAGTCCAGAAAAAAGCAGACTGCAGTGACAGCAGGCACAAAACAGAGCCTGAAAAAGACCCCTTTCAAGGCCCCCTTAAAAAAACTGCTGGTGCTCATACCCGGTGAGATCCGGCCCACTTAAAGCCCTGACTAAAAGAATGCATGTCCTAGTAAAGGGGGAAGCGAGGCCAACCTTCGAGTCAATTTGGCATTTACATTGCGGGCTGTAGACAACTGAAATGGTTTCATGGATGTGTAGACCACAAGATAAAACCCAAAAGCAACAATGGCACTCCTGTAGGTTTGTATTTTTGTAATCTCCCTAAGTAACCTGCGACAGAGGCAGAAAAAGTGTAGATCAGCACCCGCTTATGTGAAATCCACAATTAAATAGTCGTGGTCACCAGTTTTCTAAGGAAGGCAGAGCAAGAACAACATAAACAGAGGTTCAAGAGAAAAAATACTTAAAATAATTTCTCCATTTGCCAGAAAAATGTATGCACTTTTCAAAATATTGTATGCCCACTTTAAAGGCCAACACTCTTCTTTAAAGTGGACTGGGTCGATGGTTCGAGGAAATGGGCAGGACACTGAATTTATTTTTAGCATCTGCCTTGTGGTGAAAGTCTAGAGCTACTGGAAAGCAGGATTTTATCATTTATGCCTGTTAATGAAATTGCAGTGCTGCAAATCCTGTCAAGCAACTCCCATCTGACTTGGTGTGGCTGCGAATATTGAATTTCCACTGAAATATCAGTTTATGTTAAAATGTAATGCCTTTTCCTACACACCAAACATAGGGCTGTACATGTTACTTACACTGGTATCTCCTTGACATATTTACCGCCCCCTGGGACACCATTTGCTCCGGTTTCATAGTATGAACATATATTTGCCTGTGATATATTTGCATACACTGCTTTTAATTGGAGCTTTCTGCATGCCATTATTCATTTTTTAAAGCTTCTTGTGTGCGTGCATGGATTCAATTGCTGTACTTCTCATATGAATCTATAATTTTTGTTAAAGTTTTCTGTAGGAAACTGGGGGGTTATTGCAGTCATCCCCCCACTTTTTCACCCCTTTGTAGGTACTGGATGATGATTTTTATTTCTGACAGTGCGCTGAGGCCTGTTAGTCAGACCTCAGTGCCAGTGCTCCTTCCTCAAAACAAGGTGTTATCTGATTGTGCTACAATTGGCTAAGGACTTTAGCACCCCTGTCAGTCTCTAGTGAATGGTACCACAGGTACTTAGGGCATGATTGCTAAAGAGGGTCAAAAAGGGCTGCAGCATAACTTTGGCCACCTTAAGACCCATACACAAATTCCACACAGACTGCCATTACAGTCTGCTTCATATGGTGCACACCACGAGTGAAAACATGACACACACATGTGTGTCCTGCCACATTCACTGAAAATAATATACTTAAGTCACTTCTACAGCAGGCCTTTGAGGCTTAAGGCAGGATGCATTATATTTCACTTGAGGATATATCTGCATGAGCAGATATGCCCTGTGATGTCTAATTCTTTTATTGGATATGGTAAGTGAGTAGGGAAGCCATCTTAAGGTATGTACTGGGCACTGGTAAAAATGAATTCCTCAGCTACATAATGACTTCATTGAAAAATATGGTGCTTGGTAACAAACACCTCATCTTAGTAAACCCACCCTGATTTTAGTGATGAATTTATTAATACATGTACCTAAATGGTACCATAGAGGTACCCTCTAATACCTACCAGCCCTCTAGTGTGCAGGCTGACTGGTATAGTCCAGGTTTTCACCACAGAAGAACTTCTGACTACTGGGGGTGAGAGTTCATGCTCTCAGGAGGTCAGGACCACAGCCTGCTCTGGAAAGAGGTGTTTCCACCTCCTCCAGGAAGGCTGGTAAATTAACATTCAAAGGCAGGGAGCTTCAAAGAGCCCACCTACTTTTGGCATGCAAATCTGGCTTCCCTCAAAGGTGAAGGGATGCCAACTCTCTTTACCATGCTCATTTGGCACCCTTTTCCCTAAAAATAGAAAAACATAACATAAAATATCTACCTCTTACTCCCTCTTTTTTAAAACATCAGAACACTTACTCACGCACAGAGGTCCAGATTTATGAAGTATTTTTGAAGGCTCAAGTGGGTTTGCGACCCGTTTGCACATGCAAAAATACCTAAGGGCCATGTACAAACCCTAATTAGTGAGTCACAATTTGTTTGCGACTCACTATTTAGGATTTGTGACTCGCTATTAGGAAGGGGAGTTTCAAGGGTGTCTCTTCCTAATAGCGAGTTTGAGCCCTATATATGAATGCTTTGCAGCCGCAATTACAGTCGCAAAACAGTCGCAATTTACCACCTACTTCAAGTAGGTGGTAAAGCATTCGTAAATAGGAAGGGGTCTCCAGGGGACCCCATTCCCTTTGGGAATGCATGGGGAAATATTTTTTAAGGGCAGGCAGTGGTCCCAGAGACCACTGCCTGCATTTAAAAAATATAACAACAACATTTCATTAAAGAAAATGCATCTTGTTTTCATTTAACCTGTTGCGTGCCCGTGACGGAACCGATCCATCACGTGCTTCGGGTGGGCTGTGCTGGTGACGGAACGGTTCCGTCATGGCCCACTCGCTGCGCGGTGCTGATTTTGCACCTGAACGCAACGTTCTTTTATGCGGGCGGGGCCGTGACGGAACCGTTCCGTCACAAGCACAGCCCACCCGAGGCTCATGACGGAGCGGTTCCATCACGAGCATGGGAGAGCCGTGCGGCCCCCGACCTCTTAGCACTGCAGAGGAATAGCTGCCGCAGCTAAGGGGTTAAGGAAAAGAGGCTACATAAAAAAAACTGCATTATTTAAAAGCAGTCTCAGACATGGAGGTCTGCAGAGCCCAAAAGGCCACCATCCCCGGGAGGAAAATATTTACAACAAGGGGTGGTGAGGGACAGAGTCTCTGAATTAAACAGAAAGCTCTCACCCAGTCAAGAGATCAGGGCTAGATCCAACACCGTTTTTTAGCTCACTGCACCATCCCAGTTTCAGAACCTGGCTGTATGCAACCTAGTCTGTTCCTGTCCCAGTGCATGATGGGAACAGGGCAAACCAAACTACAAAAGCCAATTCTTACACTGGGAAGGAAACAAGCTCCCGGGGACCGGTTTCTGGCATTACAGCCGTCTTCGGCCCGGTTTGCTTGAATCCTGATGGTGCAATGAGCAAGGGTCTCACATCTGAGAATACCCTTCCACGCTTAGGGTGGACAAAAATATTTACAACAAGGGGTGGTGAGGGACAGAGTCTCTGAATTAAACAGAAAGCTCTCACCCAGTCAAGAGATCAGGGCTAGATCCAACACCGTTTTTTAGCTCACTGCACCATCCCAGTTTCAGAACCTGGCTGTATGCAAATTAGTCTGTTCCTGTCCCAGTGCATGATGGGAACAGGGCAAACCAAACTACAAAAGCCAATTCTTACACTGGGAAGGAAACCATCCCCGGGAGGGCCAGCTATTCCCAATGGGTTGCAAATTGAGAGTGGCTCATTAATATTCATGAGCCTCACTTTTTGCAGCCCCAATGGGAATTGCTAACAGTGTTTCTGACACTGTTGTACATTTGCTTTTGCGATTCGCAAATTGCGACTCGTAATTTTTCGTAATTTGAAGTCTCAAAAGTAAATGGTCATAAATCTGGCCCAAAATTCTCTAGCATTCTAGGTTTTCTTAAAATGTTTCTGAAAGTACTCTTTACTCCTTCAAAACTACTCAGATGCTCTCTCCACTCTTCAAGACAAACTCCTCGATTCTCCTGCAGCTTGCCTTCATCCATGGTAGAATTTTTCCCCTCAAACTCATCTGACACATCTCCTTCATCCATGACTCTGCTATTCTCTTTCCTTCCGTGTGACACATCTAACCACAAATACCTGTTTCTCCCTACACATTGTAATTCATCTTCTACCTTTTCTTCTCTTACACAGCCAACTTTGGCAGGAACAATACGATTCATAAAACAAATACTGCCATCTTCTAGTTTAACCATATTCTTCATAACTCTCCTAACCATTATGGGACTACTGAATTTGCTTTTTTCCTTTAGTTATTTTTTCGACCAACTTCACGCAAACGCATTGACCTACTTTTATATTTACTTCCTTCACTCCATGTTTAGCATCAACATACTTTTTATTCTTTTCTTGTGAGTCCAAAATGCACTGTCTCATATCCTTTGCCTCCCAATTTAATTTCTTATTCCTACGTATGCATCCAGGACTCACTTTGGAATAAGGTAAACTACCACACAGCAACACAAATGGACTTCTTCCCACTGTTTCATGAGGTGTCATTCGGTATGCCTATACATTGTTTTGAGCTCGTATTCCCACTTTTACCACCTTTTGTTAGCCATCTGAATTATTCCCTTCATCACTCTATTTGCTCTTTCCACTACAGAATTACCCCAGGGATGATACAAAGCCCTGAATTACTGTTCCACACCAGCCACCCTCACAAAAGTTCTCATTTCATCCTATTTGAACTGTACAACATTGACCGACAATATTGAAGCTGGAAATCCTTGCCCAGAAGCAATTGTACAGAAATGTGATCACTACACCTGTGTTAATTTTTTCAACCACTGCTAACTCAATCCACCTGGAGAACATATACAAAAGATGTACTATGTACCTACTTGTGTTATCTCACCATGTAACAGGACCCATAATGTCCAACGCTATCTCATCCGACAGCATTTTAGGGCATTCCAACGAGGACATGGGAGGATTGAACTTTTTCGGAGACTAATATGCACTTTCACAATCAACACATTCTTGTACAAATCTCTCTGTTTCTAAATCCAACCTGGGCCTCCAATGAAACACTATACTTTTTTCTGTACATGTAATGCCAGATTATCCTTCATGCCCATTGGATTTAATCCTTTGCCTGATGCCACAAGGAGTAATATGTTTTTTCTCTACACACAAACATGTCATCCACACTTAACTTATCTCTGACCTCCTAGATGGCTTTCAATTAATCTTTGACCTTGCTCTTTCGCGAATTAGCTACTTCATACCCATCTTTATTCCTTACTTTTTTCAAAACATATTAGCTGTATGCATTGATCCACCCCTCTTTTTGTATAATACTGGCATGTCTTTCAGTAAAGATCCCTGCAACACACCACTCACCCCATTGATCCTTGTCCAATTCTGTCAAAGGAAGTGATATTGTACTTTCAAAATCAGGAGTAATGTTTTTAACTCCAGGTACATATTGTACCTTGTACAAGAAATCTTAAGGTCTCATAGATAACATAGCAATTCTTGGTGAAGCCCTGAATATTCCAATAGTGGTCAGCAACTTATTGAGGGGTATGTGATCAGACCGTAAAGTACATTTTCTTCCCTAAATTAATTAACGAAAATGCTCTATAGCCCACACAAATGCTAGGGTTTCTCTCTCTATAACAGAGCACTTCACCTCTGTGGGAGAAAAAGAATGAGAAGCAAACGCAATTACACAAACTTTACCACATTCATTAATCTGAGTCAATTCACTATTTAACCCTTTTCCACTCGCATCACTCGTTAAAAATGTGTCTGCTTTAGAATCAAAACCATGTAACATGGGAACATTAGAAAATACTCTTTTAATTTCTTGAAACTATTTTTGACAACTGTCACTCCACTCATACGTTGTTTTGTCCTCCAATAAAAGTCTCCTTTCATGAGTCTTGTGTGAGAAGTATTCCACAAATTTAGAATAACATTCGGCTAATCTTAGAAAAGATCTCTGCTCATCCTTAGACTTTGGGGATGGAGCATTTACAATAGCCTCTACTAGCTGGTTTTTGGACTTGATCCCTTCATCACTGATTTCATGGGCCAAATACATGACCTTCCTTTGTGAAAATCTTCACTTACTGCCCTCAGCTGATAGTCCTCTGTCTTCCAGGATACATAGTACTTTTATTAAAACGTCAACATTATATTTGTTGTCCTTACCCATCAATAAAATGTCATCCTGGAAGAAAGTAACTTCAGGAATATGTCCAAACAACTGTGCCATATGCCTCTGAAACACCACTGCGGCTGATGCCAACCTAAAGGACATGCATCTGGATTGAAAACAGCCGAATGGTGTACTGAATATAGAGAGATGTTGTAGGACCTGGCTGTTCCAGTGTGTTTATCTCCAGATTAGCATGACTAGTCAGAAGCAGCATTACATCAAGCAATAAAGTGGGGGTAACCATAAATGCAGATTTCGTTTTCACTATTGAAAGGCTATCTGTTCCATAGGATAGAATGGGAAATACTCTGTCACATTTTCCAAGTATATCCTGCCATTGGGACAAGATTGAGAAATGGAGTTTAGCAGAGCTGGACTCAGAATGTAGAAATGCATCTTTCAGTAAAGATGATTTTTATTTTCTGTGTTTTGAAAATACCACTTTTAGAAAGTAGGTGTTTTCTTGCTTAGCCATCCTGGGTGGCTCTGCTGGGTTGTGGATTGACTGCCTGGCTTTGGAGTGACAGAGGCTGGGGATGTGCATTCTCTGGGGGAGTTGAGGTGTGTCCTGCCTTTCCTGGGTGAGTCAGGGCTGGGCTGAATAGACCTGGGCTGCATTTAGAGTGGTGGGCAGAGATTTCCTTGCACCTGATTGGGTCCCGTATGCCTCGGACAATGCTGTCTCCACCTCCTTCCAGGAAGCTGGGCTGGAGGAGCCCAAACTGGTTTTGACTAAGCACAGACACTCTCTGCCGAAGAGAACAATGAGGAATGCAGTTTAAATATTAAGTCCCAGAACCTTAGAACTCTCTTGGGACTGGGAAGACTGCCAAGAAGAAGCTATGAGGAGGAACTACCACTTTGGTGTGTGCTTTACTGTGTTGGCCTGCAGTGGCTGCTTCTGTCTTGACCAGTGAAAGGGCTGGACTGTACGTTCTGCAACTTCTTTGTGTGAGTTTCTCCAGGGGCTTGAGGTAGAGCTTGCCAGCTGTTCAAGAAGCCTCAGGAACAGAAAAGACTTTAGGTTCATCTGCTACCATTACTGGGAACTGTGTGTTTTGTGCTGCAACAGAAGAAAAAGCAATCTGATGCCATCATCAATGCTGCTGCAGATTGCGTGTTCTGAAGGCATAGCAAAGTACACCACTGCACTTTCCACTGCAATTCTAGTCCCGCCGCCACCAGCCGCTGCCACCCTCCACTGTCACTGAGCAGCTGCTTGTACTGTGACCTGTGGGCACCATACTCTGCACTGTCTCACTTCACTGGTATCACCAACGATGACGCGCCACGCTTCATAAGTTCCACCCTCATCCAACACTGTAGCCTTGGCCTACAGATGCTGGCTCCATAGACTCCAGTTCATCAGCCAACTACTGCACTGCCACAACAACAACCATGCTGTTTACACCATGACCTGTCACCACCGTGAGAAGCACCGTATCACTTTGCACCGCGCCCTGGTCCCACCGACCCACTGGATGACCGTCACTGAACCCCTGCCTGCACTGTGACCTGAGGGCATAGCATGCCACAATGCTGCACTTTGCACCACAGCCCATGCCTGCGTATGCCGTTGCTTCTAACTTCAACCGTGAGGAGTTCGATCTGCAATGCGTGTGAATTCAGGGACCCGCCGACTCCTGAACCAACCACCGGAACTGACACCTGCAGACACTGGCTCTTTGAGGTTCAACGAGAGGTCACCCATGCCCTGCATTTCTAAAGGTAATGCTTTCCCTACTCATAGCTGGCCTGTGATTTCGCTGTCATCCAGAACTGTTTGGATTTATTGTTCACGATGCAGTGATAGGCCCAGACTGCACTTTCAACTTCAAGGAACTATATTTCAGGTCTATTTTTGAGGATTTCTATTTCTGTATGGTGGTGTTTATCATGTTTGGTCTTGTTTGCCCGGATAAAATATTGGTTAGCTTTCTTAAACTGGTCTGGTGTCCTTCTGCAGTGTATTCACTGTATTACTGTTGGATATGTGCAAATGCTTTACACACCACTTCTGGGACGAGCCTGCTCGTGCGAAGCTACCAAGGGAGTGAGCAGGGGTTATTTTAGTAGTTTATCCCTTTTCTCCTGACTTGAAGGAAGGGGCCCTTTTTGGACAAAGTTGCAAATAATTGCCAACTGGAGACCCCCATTTCTAACAGATATCTGCTGCTGTGATCCAGCTCTACCTGGTGAATTGCTGCAGACAAGTTCAACATAGAAACCCTTGTAGCTTTTTTGTTCAAAGACATATTTCATCAATATGAGGCAGTGGGAACTGATCCACCACAATATTGTTATTCAGTACCCTTAAGTCCACATATAAATGCATTTTGCATTTGGCCTTACGTGCTACGACTAATGTAGAAACCTATTCAGATATCTCCACAGGTTCAATGATCTGTAACTCTAGTAATTTCTCTAGCTCCTTCTGCACCTCACCCTAACAATGATGTGGTTATTTTGTGCTTTATGAATTTTGGATGTAGCTTCCTACTTAAGTCAGATGTAATGAGTAAAACCTTTGAGTCGACCTATTTTCTCTTGGAAAACCTCCTCCCAATCTACTAAACCCTGGCCAATGATATTAGGGTCCAGAATTATACTCAATTTCTTTTGTTCTTTCCATTCCAAGACTGAAAGTTCATCCTCAGTGGCATAAAGTCTACTCACTGCAAGCCTTTTTTTTAATCTAAAGACTAACGGGCACATGCATCAAACTGAATTGCATTCGCAAATGGTGCGATTTGCAACAATCGGCTGTTTGCGAATGCAATTTCAATGTCTGGGATGCATCATGTTAAAACTTGTTTTTCGCAAATTTAGGAATCTCAAACCTTTTTGCGTTTTCTAAAAAATTCACAAATTTAAGGAATCTGTAGAATTTTGAAAAATATTGCATGCATGAAAAATCGCTATTTGCGATTCCCTAAAAAATCGCAAATAGGAATTCTTATTTTAAGAACAAGTTAGACCAGGTGGTAAATTAAAAAAAACAAAAAACAGGTGTAACTTATCAGTAGTGTATTTAAGGGGCTCCAGAATACATCCAAGACTTTTCCACAATGGCAGCACTCTTTGTTGTGGCACGTAGGTTGAGGTTGAGAGCAGCAGCAAGGAGGAGAAGGATTGTACATGATAGAATTTTCAGAGTGTGCATCACCTTACTAGGGCAGACAGAGGCAGAAATCTATGATAAGTATAGGTTAAATGCAGACACAATTTTAGATTTGATAGATGAATTAGACCCAATCTTGCAGAGACATACACGCCGGACACAAGCCATACCAACCCATGTTCAGGTATTGTGTTCCCTACACCTCCTTGCCTCTAGGTCATTTCAGGGTGTCATAGCCATTGCTGGTGGTGTGTCCCAGAGTTCCCTTTCACATTTTTTAAATGCTTTCCTCAATGCCATGTTGCTAAAGATAAAGCATCACATAACATTTCCAAGCACCCAACAGGAATTGCTTCAAACAAAGTTAGATTTTTACAACATCGCACATTTCCCACATGTAATTGGCTAGATAGATGGAACACATGTTCCTATTTGTCCTCCATCTGAAAATGAGTACATTTTCCGCAACCGGAAATGTTACCATTCTCTTAACATTCAAGCAATTTGCATTTCAAGAACTATCATCACTGACTTAGTTGCAAGTTACCCTGGAAGTGCCCATGATTCCTACATATTTAGACACAGTGCCATCCACACAAGACTGCTTGCAGGAGAATTTGGAGATGGATATTTGCTGGGTAAACATATTTCTATCCAATGTTAGTAATCTCTGTACCATGCTGTCCCTTTTTACTAATTATTGTTATCTTCCATTACAAAAATTCCATAGGTGATAGTGCATATGCAGTGAGGTCATTCATACTCACTCCCTATCTTACTCCTGCAACCCGTAAAGAACAGCAGTACAACCATGCGCACATAGCAACTCGCAATGTAATAGAAAGAACATTTGGAGTCATGAAATCTAGGTTTTGCATACTACATAAGACAGGCGGAGCATTACAATATCGTCCTGATATTTGCTGTAAAATAGTTACAGCTTGTGCCATGTTGCACAACTTAGCCACTAGGAGAGGCCTAGAACTGGAGTTAGAGGATGTACTCCCTCACAATGACAACCAGCCTCAACAACCCCAACCAAGATTACGTGGTCCAGATGCAGCAGAGGGGAGAAGAAGAAGGGCAGAGATTACTCAACATTATTTTTTAACAGAGGTAAGAACTACGCCACTTAATCTTGTGCTTCACTTAATTCATTTTATTTTTTAAAAGTTTAACAAGGACACTGTTGAGGTTCCGTGACAATTGTAAGTGGTGTTTTCGACTCGCACGAATATAGTCGAGTCTGGTATCTATGAACCGCAAATGACGAGTTTAGTGGGTGTACGCAGTTTCGCTGTGCTAACCTAAACCGTTCGACTGTTACGTGGGTATTTCTATCTGTACCCACGGGTTCCATCTTAGATACGGCATCCATTTTGTCTCTTGCCCTCAAGTAGCCAGCGAACGGACGTTGTCCGCTTCGCGACCCTGAGACTCCCAAGATATTTATGGAAGACACATGTCCTTTGTAAGTGTCTTTATGATGAGGGGGATGATACTGTAAGGCAGATGGTGCCGCTCGAGGCTCATCTTGCCGTACCGGTTTATTGTCTCAGCCGTGCATCTCATTAGGCACGCCCCTTTGATGCCTGTATCTCGTGTTTCCCGATACCTCCCCTTTTACACCCTTTCCGATCTCCCCACTGTCTCCATCTTCCTCTGCACCTGTCCTTGTTCCTACTTCGAACTGTTTTACTGCTGATAGGAATGCACTAATGATGGGAAGATGGGTTTTTACAGTTGGGAACCGCCAAATGTTTCCGCACTTATGTTCCGGACCTTATGAGTATCAAAGTGACCAAAGCGACCCCTCTCGGGGATAATTGTGGGAACCGGGTTGTAAACCTTTGTCTGCTATGCAAACCTATGGGCAAATCGTGTATAAAAGGAGCGGTCCACAGAACCAATTTGAAGCAGTCTCCCCAAGTTGCACGTGTTGTACTTGTCGTGACTTCTGTGTTCCCTGCAGTAAATAAACCTTGAATCTTTGACGCCGAAGGAAGTGTCCCGTGTCTCTGTCACTTGTACGCCGGAGCAGGTTACCCACGAAGGTTTCAGGTGTTGTTCCCTGGCACCGCTGGGTCTTAAATAACCCAGTCCTTCAATGTGTACTCAGGGCATCTACCTGCATGCATTTTTCTGACAGATAATAATTTGCATATTGTTTTTTTAATAATATCATAGCAATGCTTTTAACTTCAGACCACCTCCAAATCTCAACTATGTATTTACAGAAGTGACATACTACTTTTTGCGGCCTCGCACCCCTAGTGCCTTCCATGCAAATCCACCATCCCCTTTAGTTATGCTGCTTGCAAATTCTAGCTTTCTTGTACTACGGCGTCCTCCAGCTGCAGCAGGTGCAACTTGGCTACTAACATTTGCGCTTTCTTCAATACCCTCAACATGTAGTATGCTCCCAGAGTCTTTTTCATTTAGCATTTTTTCAACATTACTGTTTAGAATCAACATTCCTCTAGCAATATCTCCACAACATTGTGTCATCTCCTTCTGCATGGCAACTGTGTGCTTGGTTAGCTGAGAAGTACTGTTTGAGAGATGATTTATTTCCCTGGTGTACCCCTGCATGCTGGCAAATGACCTATTATGCATGCTGGCAATTCCAACTTGCTGTGCCTGTATAGCTGTACACATTGTTTCAATTGCTGTTGCAATCCGGTCTAGTTTCTCACATGATGCAGCATGACCTTTCTCAATTATATTTGTCATGTACTTTAGACTGTTGTTTATTGCTCCAATTTCATGACTAATGTTACCAATTTTGCCCTTTATAACACCTATATATTTGCCTTGTAGGCGCTGGATTTTCAGGAGTTTCAACTCTACAGCACTTGCATTGCTCTCATCTTCATCTTCTGGTCTATTTAGTGATGGACGTGCCCTTCGCCTATAAAACTGTTGTCTCCTATTATGCCTGCCCTGCTGTGTGTGAATTCTTGCTGTTGTTTGAGCAGGCTGCTGGACTTGGACATGTAAATTTGAATCTGCATCACTGTCAGACTGCTGCAGTTGAAGCACTCTGTGCCTTCGACTTCTTGGATGAATAGTGGGAGGAGAATTTGCTGAATGAATTTCATTTGTGTTCTGACCTTCCAGAATATGTGACTCTGACCAAATATTTGTATTAGTATCCTCTTCTGCATCTATAATTAAAATAGTGCAAATAGTATGTTAATTTTAAATTGCGCACTTTTTGCAGCATGAACTCAAATACATTCATTTAAAAAGACCTTGTTGCAAGGCTAGTCTCCTATTATTACAGTGGTGAAGTTTTCTTTAGATGTGAACACTTAATTTATCATTAACTTAACCTGTACTGGTAGTTGAACTACAAAACCCATGATGCATTGCTTCAATCAGTTAAAGTGTTAATATTTACTGCTGCATTCCAAACAGAAAGTTGAAAGTTGAAGGGAATTCTAATAAGCAGCTTGGACAACATTAAGGGTGTCTTTCACTCACATTTGAAAGCAAAAACACATGTATGAATTCTTATCTTGAGATGGGCCAGCTTGCTCAGAGGTGTCAATATCTAGGACTCCAATTACTGCTTCAATTGTAAGGGTTCCTTCTACCATGTCCTCAATAGGGGTGTTAGGTCTATCCCTGGGTGTTCCACCACCAGTCTTTTTTGCAGCCTTAATCCGGTTCGCAATTCTTTCCTTTGCACGACTGCGCAGGTCATACCAGCGTTTCTGCAAATTATTAATGTCACGGTGTGCCACCTCCACAGCATTTACTTTGGCTTGTATGGCAAGCCAAAGCTTTCTCTTTACTGCCTCAGGCACCTTCAAAGATTGCCTCAAAAAAAGCGGGTCCTGCCTCACAGTGACCTCCTCAATCAGTATTTCCAGCTCCTATTCACTAAATTTCATTTTTCTTTTCCTGGCCTGCAGGTCTTCTCCAGCATTTTCCAAGGCCATTTCCCCTTCTGCAGCAGACAAAAAAGTCCTCCAGTTGTTCAAAGCAGAGCTCCAACTGCCAACTGCCACTCCTGTAGCTCAAACATGGGTACAGGTGTCTTTAATTAGTCTCATGGCTTCCTTGTTAACAATGGTTACAGGTGTGTGCAAGCAATCTCCTGGCTTCCTTGGTTAAAAATGGTACAGGTGTGTGCAATTACTCTCCTGGCTTCCAGTGTGTGTTGTCTTTACTATGCTTTATAGAAAGGGTGAGCAACCCAATATACCCTTGTGGGCTTGGGCAGATAGTATGTTTGAAAAATGGGCCAGCAAGGAAGTCTAATCCTGCTTACTACTTATCAGGTATCATTTATTGTCTTGTACTGATTTGAAATCATTGTGTTACTATTTACCAGCAGCATAAACTTATTTTTTGATGTTTGATTGGAGCATATAAGATACTTCTTCTATGTCTCAAATGCATCTCTTTGTACCCTATTTTTAACATTGACTGAACTCACCTTTTCTAAAGAAAATAATAATCTTTTGAATCAACAACCTGGTTATTGTATTTTTTCAATTCATTGTGTTAGTGTGGTAACATCATTTGATCTGTATTAGAGAAATCACATCCACCCACTAACTAATGGTAGTGTGGGTGCCCCATTCAACCGGAGTCCCTTATTTTGTCTTTACTATGAATAAATTTGCGAATTCGCAACCAAGGAATCGCAAAAAACGTACGATTCGGTAAGAAGTGTGATTTTTACCGAATCCCAAAAAAAATGCGAAAAACATGATGAATTTAAAATTGCGATTCTTTAATTGCGATTCCTTAATTTTCACAATTAAAGAATCGCAAATTGAAAGAATGATGCTTGAGGCTGTAATTGCTTTAACCTCACCATGTTTATCCTCTCTTCAGTATAGTTATCGGGAGAAATGTTCAGGGGTTCCGATTGATCACCAATTTTCTGACAAAGAATTTCTGCCAGATTCTTGCAGCAGTTATAGTGTATGGGGACCCTGAGTCAGCCACCACCTGTAACGGTACTCCCCCAAAGTATACCCAACACAAAGGTTTACGAGTACCTTCCCCTGCAATATTCAGCACCATTTTTTTCCACCCTATGTGACTACTCATCTCCTCACCCTCTTCACTGTCCTCTCAAGGCTCTTCCTCTTCACTCCCTCTCACACATGCTACTTTAGTCATACTTTTTTCCTATGTTTTCTCTTAAATACTCTAATAAACCACATTCTACACATTTAGCAGCTTTAGCCTGACACCTCTAAAACCTATCTGAATGTGATGTACTACCACATCTGAAACACCCAATACGAAAGTAATTTACTTACTTAGCACTGTCCCTTTTTTCTTATCCTTTCTTTGGTGTGTGTATTGTCCCCCAGTCTGTACCATCTTCTGTTTTCCCTCTCAAAGTTACTCAATACATATACTACTTTCTTTTCCTGAGCTAATGTTTTAGCTTTAGCACTCCATACAGAGGGTTCAGCCTTGTTGACAATTAATACAATGTATTTGAGGTTAGCCTCGCCTTCCAACCACAATGTCTCCTGTGGGAATTGTTCTTGGCATACGTTGCAATTTGATCATGAACAAGTTTGCCATGCACATCTCCAAATGTACATGGGAAGTCCAGTCTTTCAAAAACTGAAACATAGTCTTCAATGCTCTCTTGCTTCTCCTGTTTCCTTTGAAAGAGCGCATGGAACGATACTGCAATGCATACAGTGGATGAAACATGTTCATTTAAATCCTGGATTGCACACTTAAAACCACTTGTATCACCTCCACTTCTGTCAGGTTTCTGTAATTGGTTAAAGATGTGTAATCCTTCTGGCCCTAAGAAGTACATTAGGATTCTTTTAAACTCTCATCTGTGAATGAGCTTCTACTATCCTCCATGTTGGCTGTATAGTTCAGGAAGTACTCCTTCCACTCACTCCACTGAACTGCGGGTTTCCCTGGAGATAGCAAACATTCTTGGGGGGGATCTAAAATGTGCTTCTCCACTTGGAGTCACTGCTGCTTTACTAGACGACATTCTTATTAAAGATAGTTGCTTAGTATACAAAATAACCATATAGAGCAGTGGTCTTCAAACTGGTGGGTGTGCCCTCTTAGGGGGCCCCAAGTGATCCCAGGAGGGCAGGGGGTGCAAGACTCTGCTAAAAAAAAAGCATTGTAATGATAACAGTGCTTTATTTTAAGCTGACAAAAATGAGCGGCACAAAGCCGCTATGTAATAGCCCATCACTAACATGTTTTGTTATTTATATCTTAGCTGGGAGATGGTGTCAAAAGGGAAGAGACTTCAAATACTTTTCAAACCCCACACCCCTATTTCTCATAGTCACACTGTGGATACTTGTACATGTTCGTAAGGCCTTCCTGGCCCAAATAGTATGTATGGCATCATGTATTTGATTGCATTTTTTAAATGCTAACAGAACGTAACTGCAATGTTTAAACATGTATACACATATTTAAACATTGCCAATTTCGTAAAATAATTTTGAAAAAATCCGAGGGGGAGCACGATCATTTTTTCCCACCACTTGGGGGCACGGCATTAAATAGTTTGAAGACCACTGATATAGAGAATTTAAAAAAACACAGTGCTGCATACACACTTGCAACCATGCTCTAATACCTAATTGCTTTGCACAGACTGCTAGAAGAAGAGGTGACTGGAATGTCACATAAATCTTGTCTGTAACAATCCTTCCTATTTTGACATTGAAGAGAAAATGAACAAAGAATTTGGGGAGAGGATGTGGCCTAACCACTAGGGCGGTCAACCTCCAATCTGGGGAACCGGGATCAAGTCTCCGCAAGGATGCGCAACATCCTGTGATTATGGGCAAATTACTTAATCTCCCTTTGCCTCTAACAAAATAAATGAATTTTTCCTCATGTAACGCAACTGGTGCTCGTGTAAACCGCTCTGATACCTGATACCTTCTGGTCAAGCTTGCACTATATAAAACTCCATAAAAAAAAGAATAAAAGTGTGCCTAAAATGCACAATACATTGGGCCATAGAAACCTATTGAGATACTCTCAATTATTTAAGATGGCCACCGCAAGCGTCGTCTAGCATCCTTTCCAGAGGAATTAGAGCTTGTATGGAGGGTGCATTGTACATCATTGCATGTCGTTTTTAAGGTTGGTACCCCTTGCTGCACTCGTTGCAGTTTCCTTGAGTACATATTCCTGCCACATGCACCTGAGGCGCTGCTAGACCCCTCAGGATATTGTGGCATGGATTAGCAAATTTAGTGGCACAAATATGGAAATTTAGCGGCACACATTTGGAAATATAGCATAATTTTTGCAGCACTTTATTTTACTCATAATCATTCATTTTCAGTTTAAAACAATGGAAACTGGTTTAGCAGAGCATTCCACTTTGAAACAGGCCCTGATGTGATGTCATTTCCTGTGATGTCCCTTCCACTACCACAGGCATTTTAGTGAATTGATGCCCATGCTCTAGTTGGCCATGTTAACCCTTCACCTTCCAAGTCCAATGTGCCTGTATTTAAAATATATCTTGATGTGTTGAGACAACCCATACTTTCATATATTAAAGCAACTTCTGAATTTGAAACGTTTATTAAAAAGGGCTTTCTATTTTAGCTTTTACATATATTATTAGCAACAAATATATATACTTGAAAAAAATAAACAGCCTATTTCCGTGATTTATAGCAGTACAACTTTGCTATAACATGAAGTTTGAGTATA
Organism: Lissotriton vulgaris; assembly: GCF_964263255.1. NCBI lineage: Eukaryota > Metazoa > Chordata > Amphibia > Caudata > Salamandridae > Lissotriton > Lissotriton vulgaris. Next base: position 494,520,514 of record NC_141685.1, read on the forward strand.
TTGGCTGACAGTGAATGTTTGCTTGGCCCATGTTTGCAGCTTATAAATCTCTTGAGTTCACCTTATAACTGCTGTAGAAAAAAGCTAATTTGGATATAACGGACCCTAAGAACTATCGTCCCATATCTAGGCTGACACTACCAGCCAAACTAGTTGAAAAAATTAGGAACTTTTAACTTAGTGCCTTATTAGGTGCCACCCGGGCCCTAGATCCCTCCCAGCAAGGATTCAGACCCGGTCATAGTACTGAGTCCGCTCTGATTAAAGCAACTGAGGAAATCAGAGAACTGCTGGATCTCCGAGGCAGAGCGGCATTGGTCCTATTGGACCTATCCGCGGCCTTCGACACGGTACATCATGGGATTTTGATGGACCGGTTAGGGGACTGTGGGGTTCGAGGGAAAGCTTGGGACATCTTGAAAGCTTTCCTAACTAATAGAGATGAGTCTGTGGCAATGGGTGATTACTAAGTATGGGCGAAATGCGCAAATTCGCGGTACGTGAATTCATGCTAAAGCAAATTCGCGATCCGCAAAATTCACGAATTCGTGCAAATTTGCGGATTTTTTTTTGCGTGTTCGTTGGTTTTGTTTGCGTATTCGCGCGCTCCTTGCAGTGCACCGACTGCGAAGTTACCCATGCGGTCATACATGGGCGCGTCCATCTTGTGCGTCCTAGTGCATTTCTGTTTCCGGACGCTATTTGCAACCTCGCGTTGTGTGGGGCGCGCTGTTACGAGTTTGCATGTGTTTTTGCGTGCTCGCGGGGGAAATATCACGCAAACTTACCCACGCAATCCTCAATGGGCACGGTCATCTTGTTTTTCATTCATTGCTATGGTTCTGGGCCTGGCTTTTCTATCCTCTTTTAATTTTGCAATCCTTTTTTTCTTTGAACTTTTTTTGCTCTTTTTTGCTCATTATCTATCTCTCTATTTTCCTAGATCTATATTTTGTGTTTTTGTTCAACTTTTTGTTACTTTAATAACTACTTTTTTTGTTTAGCTCTCTCTTTTTTTCCCCCTATTCTTTTCTTCTTTCGCCCAGGACCATGGCAAAGGGAGCCGGCAAGTCAAAGGGGAAGGGTCCCGTACCCCGTAGCTGGCTTATTTGCGGGCTATTGAGGGGAGTGGATGTAGTGGCCAGGGAGGTTTTCACCACGGTTGAGGTGGCCACCCTTATATGTTTTGTTCTGGGCCACCTCCCTAAGACCGTGGCAGCAGGGGGCAGGCCCGGTCAAGGGTATGGCCTCCGGGAGCATCGCATGCGGTGGAATAAGGTGTGCCGAGCCACGCAGAGGGAGTCGGGGGTCCGGCGCACCTACGACCAAGCGACGCACTGGTGGGCCGACGTCCTCGACCGGTAGCAGGACCTACTCCACCTTCTAGGTGCGGAGATCCCTGGCCTTGGTGAGTAGCTATTTAATAACTACTTTGCTTTCTTCTGCTCTGTGTTATTTTGCTAATCTATTTTTTTCCGGAAGAGTACGAATGCTGCTGATTCGATTACATTGCAGGTAAATTAATGTTTAAATAGCTTCTGTCATTGCAGTTGCTCACCTGTTAATTTGCGTTGCTACTATGTTTACTTGTTTGCAACTTTTTGCTCATTCAAGAGCATAACTGCGTAATGCTAGAGACAGTAGAGACTCAAGTCTAGTCCTTCTTTGTACTCCTGCTGCCACTAAGAAGAGATAGTGATAGATTGATATGTTGAGTATGTTATTTATTACTTGTTATAGGACATTTGTTAGTGGTCTGCAATCATGATGACGGGCTGTGTCTGTCACGTGACGTCTCGTGCTGCTGAGTGATGGCAGTCGTAGTAGAACCTTTTTGTTGTTGGTATAGTTAGTGAATTACATAACTTTCCTATTAGACGGTCTCCGTATCCTGCAATACTGTACTATCCTCCTAGTTGACCAGATCAGATAGGTCAATACATGTAGTGCAATTGTTGTTAATATGTTTCCCCAAGTTAATTTTAGATTGTGTTCAAAGAAATCAAATATTTCAAAAAAACAATCATCCATGTTGTGTTTCTTTATTTCATGATCATCAGCACCTCCCAGGGGCAAGGCGAATAGCACCATTGAGACTCCGGTGGAAGAAGGTGGACACTCACAGGATCGGTCCCTTGCAGGCTCTTCTGCTGGCCCCAGTAAGTTGTTCTATCGTTATATTAATACTTATACTTTCCTAACTTTTACAGCTCCTATTCATTACAAACTGTTTCCTAATTCTATTTTTTACAAAATAGTATTTGATCTTCTTCTAATCTAGACTACTTTCTACTTTCTTATCCTGCCTCTACCATCACTCTCTGTGCTACTACTATTTACGATTATGAGTCGGTCTGTGCAGGTAGCTAAGCTTGCCCAGTCGGGAAACGGTGTTAAACAAAACTCTGATCCAGAACAGAAGTTGAACCCCCAATCCCCTGACCGACTATCTAGTGTGTCTGACCAATGATTTTACGACTCAGAAGAACAGAAGAAGACTACCGCCGAGTCCCAGCCTATCTGAGTCACTGAAACATGACTGCCAAGTGCAGTAGTTCAAACCCTTCCGCTCACTCACTCGTGAACAAAAACCACACAGTGTTTGTTAGTGTTAAAGTTTTATTTTCAATTAAGAAATGAAAAAAATATTTCTTTATTTTTAATAGCATAGTATTCGAAGCAAGCACTGCTGATAGATGATGTTAAAGTTTAAACAACATTCCCATGAATAAAATTACTTTAACGTAATAGTTAACAGACACATGAAATTATTAGAATAACTGTGCGGGATCCCCCATCTTCTTTAAAGTACTTAAAGTACTGCTGGTGAAGACTTACTAGTAGTTGGTGAATCGTCCTGTTGGCAGAAGGGCAATGTAATCTTGTTTCTGTAATTAGAAAAATGGTGTACGTTAAGCAAGCATTCATCAGTTGTCCTAAGATGTGTAGCATTTAATGGATTAAGCATATAAAAAGTTAACACCCTCCCCAAAACCGTTACTTTTTTTCAATCCTAGTAATAAAAAAAGTGTTATGTAACATTTTCTTCCATTACGAGACAAAATAGGGGGATTGTGTATGGCATCTGAAAATATGACATGTTTTTGTTAGACGTCACAACATCTGATGCGGCACAGATGACCACCAGGGCTGGGGCCAGCAGTGCGGAGGGGTCCACTCTAGGGGCGGATGTGGCGGCGCCACCCGGAGGAGCTGGGGGGATGGCTCAGCGGACGGTGGTAAGTTATTATACACCTTACTGATTGACATTTTTGAGTAGGCTCGCAAAGGAGTGTATGATGTACTGTACAGTACACTAGTACAAGTACACCGTACTGTTAAGAACAGTTACTAATTTAGAACTACTATTTTGACTATCACGGAAGAGACAGTCAACCTTGACTTGTAATAGCATTAGCGGCGGTACTTCTCGGGTAAGCAATGGCCCCTCTATTTGACTTCAACTCAGCTGGCACACTTTTATCGTGAAGCCAAGTCATATCAGATGTACTTTAGGGAAGTGAAGAACGAAAAGTGAAAGAAGGGTGAAATGAAGGACGAGCGAGTCTTAACATTTATGACTGTAAAGAATGGTGTTTTTGAATGCAAGTCAAGAGAAGAAAATGGTGGTTTCCAAAATATAATGAAAAGGGTGTTAGTTGGTTGTTGAGAAAAAGAAAACTTGGTAAATTTTAGACATTAAGAAGAATGATAGACGTACTTTGGAAGCCTGGATGTTATCTTCTTTTTCCTCATCAATAGCAGAGGTGTATGATGTACTAGAGCAGATGCTGAGTGGATGAAGATTGTTACTTTAAACAGCATGTCCTTGCCAGAGTAGCAAAGCTGAGGAAATCCAAATACTAGAATTTGTGATTGTTCACAAATACTCCCTGCCTTGACTAACAGTAAAGTACTTTACTTTGCAAGCACAGCATCGATTGTGTATGTATTGTATAGTTGACAAAATTATATCAAGTCAATTCCCTTCCTCCGACAATTATGAGTACCGCACTCACTCCCTATGTTAATAATTTTATTTCAGCTGTGTCATGGGTAGACTATCGCTGTAGTTCACTCAATCTATCAAAAAAAGCACCTAAAGTCATCCATCATATAACCAAAGATCATGTGATCGGCAGGATAATGATATATGATCAGAATTAAATAACCTTCATTCTTCTTTTGTAGTAGTCAAGGCCCGGGAGAGCAGTGCGAAAGATATCATTACATTGAACAGTAGCCCTTGATGTAACCGAGTATGGCTAGTGGCAGTGCCACCCCTATAGAAAAGTAAGAGCTTCCTAGCCCCACCTGCATGTACTGCTTAAAGTACTGCGAGTCTGCGTCATCATGGCTTGTGTCTGTTTTTCTTGGGTGCAAGCTGAGTGAGCTGCCATGCCGGCTACCACAAGTTCACGTACCGGTAATTTCTTTTGCAAAACAAGAGAAAAAATCAGAAGACTTTTTTTTAGTACTCTCTGACTATGTATGTAGTAGTGAGTCCATCCATAGTCCTGCTAGGGGAATTCCTGAAACTCCCAGTAATGTCACAGGCCTACAAAGACGGCGGAAAGATACATGCCAACATGTTATACTGTGTTTGCTACTTGCTGGTGTTACTGAGAGTCAACTTTCCGTTGAATTATTTTGACTTTATGTTAAAGACTATTGGCTACAGTATTTTTCTTTCTTTCTTCATATAGATGCTACTCCGAAAAAGCTCACCACAAAGGAGATGGCTGTCCGGGCCAGGGCCCGTAAGCTGGGGGCTATTTGTGCCGAGTATCGGCGGCTGTGGGCTCGGGAGCAGGAGGAGGAGACAGCAACCACTGCATCCTCCTCCAGTGCCCCCGTGTCCACCAGCCAGAAGCCTCCAGCCAAATGGAGCCGTGGCCCGACAGCCTCCCGCCGCCGCCTCACAGCAGCAACACAATCAGCTGCCCCCCCAGAGCCTGGATTGTACGTCAGCGCCACCTCCGTAAAAGAGTGGACTACCTGGAGAGGTTGGTCGAAAAACATCAGCGCCAGCTCCGGGACCTCCACAAAGAGCTGCGGGACGTGCAGGAACAACTGTCCACACTACGCCACCGGAGGAAGTGACCATCCCTTGCCCCTTTTATAAAGACTGTTGGGGGGATGGGAATTGGGTGTTTGGGAAAGGGGACTTGTGGACTTTTGGACATTGGTTGGGGTTAGGCAGGGGGATGAGTTGGGTTAATTTATTTTATTTTTTGACTACATCAATATATTTCTTTAAAATTATTTTTCATACCAAAACATAGTATACGCGTTCATATTATTTTATGTGGGGGTGGGCGGTGGTTACTGGACGTTTGGTTTCTTCCAACTTACCAGCATTAATAAAACATCTAGTCCTGAAATGTACCAAAGTGCCAGTAACCGAGTTAGTGAATTCAGTAGCCCTACTAGTACTTTACTAGTAGTACTGGCAGTCTCTGCTCTCCTCCTAGTCCTAGCCCATTATTCTACCTCTACAAAATGCTTATCTTACCTATGATTCGTGTTTGAGAATAGGGGTATTTACAACAAGGGGTGGTGAGGGACAGAGTCTCTGAATTAAGCAGAAAGCTCTCACCCAGTCAAGAGATCAGGGCTAGATCCAACACCGTTTTTTAGCTCACTGCACCATCCCAGTTTCAGAACCTGGCTGTATGCAAATTAGTCTGTTCCTGTCCCAGTGCATGATGGGAACAGGGCAAACCAAACTACAAAAGCCAATTCTTACACTGGGAAGGAAACAAGCTCCCGGGGACCGGTTTCTGGCATTACAGCCGTCTTCGGCCCGGTTTGCTTGAATCCTGATGGTGCAATGAGCAAGGGTCTCACATCTGAGAATACCCTTCCACGCTTAGGGTGGACAAAAATATTTACAACAAGGGGTGGTGAGGGACAGAGTCTCTGAATTAAGCAGAAAGCTCTCACCCAGTCAAGAGATCAGGGCTAGATCCAACACCGTTTTTTAGCTCACTGCACCATCCCAGTTTCAGAACCTGGCTGTATGCAAATTAGTCTGTTCCTGTCCCAGTGCATGATGGGAACAGGGCAAACCAAACTACAAAAGCCAATTCTTACACTGGGAAGGAAACAAGCTCCCGGGGACCGGTTTCTGGCATTACAGCCGTCTTCGGCCCGGTTTGCTTGAATCCTGATGGTGCAATGAGCAAGGGTCTCACATCTGAGAATACCCTTCCACGCTTAGGGTGGACAAAAATATTTACAACAAGGGGTGGTGAGGGACAGAGTCTCTGAATTAAGCAGAAAGCTCTCACCCAGTCAAGAGATCAGGGCTAGATCCAACACCGTTTTTTAGCTCACTGCACCATCCCAATTTCAGAACCTGGCTGTATGCAAATTAGTCTGTTCCTGTCCCAGTGCATGATGGGAACAGGGCAAACCAAACTACAAAAGCCAATTCTTACACTGGGAAGGAAACAAGCTCCCGGGGACCGGTTTCTGGCATTACAGCCGTCTTCGGCCCGGTTTGCTTGAATCCTGATGGTGCAATGAGCAAGGGTCTCACATCTGAGAATACCCTTCCACGCTTAGGGTGGACAAAAATATTTACAACAAGGGGTGGTGAGGGACAGAGTCTCTGAATTAAGCAGAAAGCTCTCACCCAGTCAAGAGATCAGGGCTAGATCCAACACCGTTTTTTAGCTCACTGCACCATCCCAGTTTCAGAACCTGGCTGTATGCAAATTAGTCTGTTCCTGTCCCAGTGCATGATGGGAACAGGGCAAACCAAACTACAAAAGCCAATTCTTACACTGGGAAGGAAACAAGCTCCCGGGGACCGGTTTCTGGCATTACAGCCGTCTTCGGCCCGGTTTGCTTGAATCCTGATGGTGCAATGAGCAAGGGTCTCACATCTGAGAATACCCTTCCACGCTTAGGGTGGACAAAAATATTTACAACAAGGGGTGGTGAGGGACAGAGTCTCTGAATTAAGCAGAAAGCTCTCACCCAGTCAAGAGATCAGGGCTAGATCCAACACCGTTTTTTAGCTCACTGCACCATCCCAGTTTCAGAACCTGGCTGTATGCAAATTAGTCTGTTCCTGTCCCAGTGCATGATGGGAACAGGGCAAACCAAACTACAAAAGCCAATTCTTACACTGGGAAGGAAACCATCCCCGGGAGGGCCAGCTATTCCCAATGGGTTGCAAATTGAGAGTGGCTCATTAATATTCATGAGCCTCACTTTTTGCAGCCCCAATGGGAATTGCTAACAGTGTTTCTGACACTGTTGTACATTTGCTTTTGCGATTCGCAAATTGCGACTCGTAATTTTTCGTAATTTGAAGTCTCAAAAGTAAATGGTCATAAATCTGGCCCAAAATTCTCTAGCATTCTAGGTTTTCTTAAAATGTTTCTGAAAGTACTCTTTACTCCTTCAAAACTACTCAGATGCTCTCTCCACTCTTCAAGACAAACTCCTCGATTCTCCTGCAGCTTGCCTTCATCCATGGTAGAATTTTTCCCCTCAAACTCATCTGACACATCTCCTTCATCCATGACTCTGCTATTCTCTTTCCTTCCGTGTGACACATCTAACCACAAATACCTGTTTCTCCCTACACATTGTAATTCATCTTCTACCTTTTCTTCTCTTACACAGCCAACTTTGGCAGGAACAATACGATTCATAAAACAAATACTGCCATCTTCTAGTTTAACCATATTCTTCATAACTCTCCTAACTATAGGTGTGGCAGGGTATACTCAGACATGAGTCCCTTTCTCACTGCTCCATCAGGATTCAAGCAAGCCGGGCCGAAGACGGCTGAAATGCCAGAAACCGGTCCCCGGTAGCTTGTCTCCTTTCTGGTAAAGAATTGGCTTGGTAGTTTAGTCTGCCCTGTTCCCATGATGCACTGGGCCAGGGACAGACTGATTTGCATATAGCCAGGTTCTGAGCTGGGATGGGGCAGTGAGATAAATAACGGTGATGGATCAAGCCCTGATCTTTGGACTGGGTAAGAGTGGTCTGCTCAATTCAGACACTCTGTTCATCACCACCCCCTTTTGTAAATCGATTTTGGCCACTATAGGTGTGGCAGGGTATACTCAGACATGAGTCCCTTTCTCACTGCTCCATCAGGATTCAAGCAAGCCGGGCCGAAGAGGCTGAAATGCCAGAAACCGGTCCCCGGTAGCTTGTCTCCTTTCTGGTAAAGAATTGGCTTGGTAGTTTAGTCTGCCCTGTTCCCATGATGCACTGGGCCAGGGACAGACTGATTTGCATATAGCCAGGTTCTGAGCTGGGATGGGGCAGTGAGATAAATAACGGTGATGGATCAAGCCCTGATCTTTGGACTGGGTAAGAGTGGTCTGCTCAATTCAGACACTCTGTTCATCACCACCCCCTTTTGTAAATCGATTTTGGCCACTATAGGTGTGGCAGGGTATACTCAGACATGAGTCCCTTTCTCACTGCTCCATCAGGATTCAAGCAAGCCGGGCCGAAGAGGCTGAAATGCCAGAAACCGGTCCCCGGTCGCTTGTCTCCTTTCTGGTAAAGAATTGGCTTGGTAGTTTAGTCTGCCCTGTTCCCATGATGCACTGGGCCAGGGACAGACTGATTTGCATATAGCCAGGTTCTGAGCTGGGATGGGGCAGTGAGATAAATAACGGTGATGGATCAAGCCCTGATCTTTGGACTGGGTAAGAGTGGTCTGCTCAATTCAGACACTCTGTTCATCACCACCCCCTTTTGTAAATCGATTTTGGCCACTATAGGTGTGGCAGGGTATACTCAGACATGAGTCCCTTTCTCACTGCTCCATCAGGATTCAAGCAAGCCGGGCCGAAGAGGCTGAAATGCCAGAAACCGGTCCCCGGTAGCTTGTCTCCTTTCTGGTAAAGAATTGGCTTGGTAGTTTAGTCTGCCCTGTTCCCATGATGCACTGGGCCAGGGACAGACTGATTTGCATATAGCCAGGTTCTGAGCTGGGATGGGGCAGTGAGATAAATAACGGTGATGGATCAAGCCCTGATCTTTGGACTGGGTAAGAGTGGTCTGCTCAATTCAGACACTCTGTTCATCACCACCCCCTTTTGTAAATCAATTTTGGCCACTATAGGTGTGGCAGGGTATACTCAGACATGAGTCCCTTTCTCACTGCTCCATCAGGATTCAAGCAAGCCGGGCCGAAGAGGCTGAAATGCCAGAAACCGGTCCCCGGTAGCTTGTCTCCTTTCTGGTAAAGAATTGGCTTGGTAGTTTAGTCTGCCCTGTTCCCATAATGCACTGGGCCAGGGACAGACTGATTTGCATATAGCCAGGTTCTGAGCTGGGATGGGGCAGTGAGATAAATAACGGTGATGGATCAAGCCCTGATCTTTGGACTGGGTAAGAGTGGTCTGCTCAATTCAGACACTCTGTTCATCACCACCCCCTTTTGTAAATCGATTTTGGCCACTATAGGTGTGGCAGGGTATACTCAGACATGAGTCCCTTTCTCACTGCTCCATCAGGATTCAAGCAAGCCGGGCCGAAGAGGCTGAAATGCCAGAAACCGGTCCCCGGTAGCTTGTCTCCTTTCTGGTAAAGAATTGGCTTGGTAGTTTAGTCTGCCCTGTTCCCATGATGCACTGGGCCAGGGACAGACTGATTTGCATATAGCCAGGTTCTGAGCTGGGATGGGGCAGTGAGATAAATAACGGTGATGGATCAAGCCCTGATCTTTGGACTGGGTAAGAGTGGTCTGCTCAATTCAGACACTCTGTTCATCACCACCCCCTTTTGTAAATTGAGAATAGGGGTAGCCACAGGGCTGCCTGCATGGCAAATGGTGATTAAGGTTGGTTGTTTACTTGAATCCTCGACGGATGAAATATCATTGTTGTGCTGGTAGTAGTAGTGGTGCACACTGGCAGAAGCAGCACATGAAAAAAAAGGAAATGAAACATTGAGTGGCCTAAGCGTAGCATTATAAACAGTAGGATAGATAGTACGCAACAGAACACTGCCATAAACTGTAGCCTAAATAGTGCTAAAGTATTCTAAATATAAGTACTAGTTTCATGGACTATGGCTACTATAAGAAATATTATGAAGGCAAAGGACTCTTAAACATAAGAATTAACCATATGGCTGAGATACCCGCCACCCCCTCTCAACACAATCCCCAAAGGAGGGAAACCGGAAACAGTTCTTGAAGTTTTTGGAAGAGGGAGGGAGTGACCCTCCCCAGCCGTATTTATTAAAACAAAAAATTATAACATTAAACAGTTTCATATTAATGTACAATTTCATTACCACATTGCGATGTTTGGCTAACCTTAACAGATTCTCTAATACAGAGGTTCTCCTAGCCGAACTAACAACCTACAAAACATTTTCTTGAAATATTGAAATTGTACATCCTAACGTTTAAGGGCCAACGGCAAGGTCGTAACCGGTGTCAAGATCCCTAAGCAGAAATACCCCCCCCCCCACTTGGGAGGGGCGACAGCACTGAGGCGTACCTCAAGTGCAACTACCAATTTCCCTTGACTTGACGGGGGCCCCAATAAACTCGACGCCACTTAAAGGTCGTTCGAGGACTCGTGTGAGTATCTAGAAGGTAGCGTAGACCTCCCCCCAAACCCCACACAACTTACCACATCTGCCGTCGCAGACGTCACTGGCCCCGGGAAATTCCCCAGGAGGGGGCTGTAACCCCTCCTACACAGGAAGGGGCCTTGACCGCCTTTCCTTTCCTTCCGGCGGCCTCTCCTTAGACAGGACCGCCTCCCCGTTGAGGGGCCAAAGGCCACCTCTCCCGAGCGCTCCCATCCGTGTTGGGTGACGCCCACTCATAGGGATCTTCCAATTACTGCTCATCGATCATGACCTTACCGCCCGACCAAAATAAATACGACAATGCTAACTAAACCAACAATACATTGGCCACTATGACCAAAATAAGCATGCTTATAGATGGACACTAAAAACCGAATATCTTTAATCACAAAACATACATAACATCGACCAACTTTATTACACACTCAATATCAACATGATAATACCACAACCTGTAAACGAAATAGAATTATCGATCCATTTTATTACAAACAACTGGCTGTCTTCAGGGGCTGGTGGGTGGGTCAAAATTGGCTCTTCGTTCCGTCTCGAGCTCACGTGCAGCGAGGAGGTGCAGCTTCAGAGCACAGGAACAAGAGGATGTCTTCTGGTCTTGCGTCCCTTTTTATCCGTCTTCAGGGCGGGCGTAAACCCGCCCCTGCCTGCCCCGAGGGCGTGGCCAGCCGTGTCAGTGTCTAGGCCAGCCCACTCTAGGGCGGGAAAGGGCGCGCCCCAGCTACGCCGCTTCGGGCATACCAGCCGAGACGCGCCTCCCGCCCAAAATGGCTTCCCGGGGGGATCGAGGTACTCTGCCATACGTTCGGGGGGACCGAGTGGTCGCCCCTTTCCATATGGCTGAGATACCCGCCACCCCCTCTCAACACAATCCCCAAAGGAGGGAAACCGGAAACAGTTCTTGAAGTTTTTGGAAGAGGGAGGGAGTGACCCTCCCCGGCCGTATTTATTAAAACAAAAAATTATAACATTAAACAGTTTCATATTAATGTACAATTTCATTACCACATTGCGATGTTTGGCTAACCTTAACAGATTCTCTAATACAGAGGTTCTCCTAGCCGAACTAACAACCTACAAAACATTTTCTTGAAATATTGAAATTGTACATCCTAACGTTTAAGGGCCAACGGCAAGGTCGTAACCGGTGTCAAGATCCCTAACCAGAAATACCCCCCCCCCACTTGGGAGGGGCGACAGCACTGAGGCGTACCTCAAGTGCAACTACCAATTTCCCTTGACTTGACGGGGGCCCCAATAAACTCGACGCCACTTAAAGGTCGTTCGAGGACTCGTGTGAGTATCTAGAAGGTAGCGTAGACCTCCCCCCAAACCCCACACAACTTACCACATCTGCCGTCGCAGACGTCACTGGCCCCGGAAAATTCCCCAGGAGGGGGCTGTAACCCCTCCTACACAGGAAGGGGCCTTGACCGCCTTTCCTTTCCTTCCGGCGGCCTCTCCTTAGACAGGACCGCCTCCCCGTTGAGGGGCCAAAGGCCACCTCTCCCGAGCGCTCCCATCCGTGTTGGGTGACGCCCACTCATAGGGATCTTCCAATTACTGCTCACCGATCATGACCTTACCGCCACAGGCCGGATAGTTGACCGGCTATCCGGACCCCCCAAAAAGCTCCTACCTAAAGGTCATGCTTTAACGTTTTCAACCATGCTAAGAAGTCTCCTATGAGTAACTCATTCCCCACCCGAGACAAATGCACACCATCCCCCGAATACATACTGTCATCATTAATACAGCCATGCGAAATAGAATGCAATGTCCCGGAACGGAACAACCTACTCACTTTGTTATTAAGCTTTCTAACAGACTGATTCAAAGCAGGAATAGAAATAGCCCCCCGCCACAACTTTCGTGGGATCATATGGGACCACGCAATTGTGCACCCCGGAACTCTCCTCGCCAACCAACTTACAGTGGAAAGCATTGCCTCCAGGAGAAGTCGTCTACCGGTGGTGACCAAATCATTGCCCCCTAAATGCACTATGACTATAGACGGCGGTGACCTCGTCCGCCCTAACAAATCCTCAAAATATGCTTGAAACTGGTCAATACAGAGACCGCCTCTTCCGTAGAAGGACACCCTGTACCCGTATTCCCCAGCTACGTGAATCATATCACCTGCTTTGAATACGTCCGCGGCACGCCTCACGTATGAGTGGCCCACGACCCACACCTCCTTTTTCACAGCCGGTGATGTCTGACCGCTGGCCCGGTGTTGGGTCGACTGCATAGTCCGCCCCGCCTCGTAGGCTTGCGCAACTGAAAACCAAACAAAAACAAGAGGCGTGAGTACGTCATTACAGCTTTACAACATGTGCAACCGCACATACCTCTTATAACAATTGGAGGACCAACGCCCCACTCGTTTCACTTGTTCAACATTAAGACCCCTGGCTGTAGCTTCCGTAGCAGCCCCTGTCCGAAAGGAATGGGTCCCAAACTCGCCCGGGTTCAAGCCCGCAGCGGCAATTGACATCGCAAGCACCCGCTGAAACTGAAATTTCGTCAGTGGGGTGGCGTCCGCGTGTCTCAACAAGGTCCCCCCCCCATAATGCCACCCTTCGTGCTAGGTAATCTTCTAAACACTTTACCGGACACATGGAGGACCCGGGAATCCTGCGTATGATTATGCAGTCACCCATCCCGTCTTGATCGGTCTTGGACCTGACAAAGGAGACCGTCATTGCCTCTCCTCTGATCTGAACGTGTTCTTGGCACAAACCCCCTGCCACATCCTGTTTGTTCCTTGCCACCAGTTCGCTTACTCGCATCGCCCCGTGAAATGCTAGCGTAAAAGCGGCTCGGAACAACACCGCCTCAAACTGAGATGAACATGTGGCAGGGAGTGTAGCCAACAACTGGGCCAACCTATCCAAACCTATCGGGCGCCTCTCATCTACTCTGCGACCCTCAAGGCGTTGCCACCCACGCAGCGCTTTCTGTACAACGAAAGACGCTGTCGGGTCCTGGATACTATGAGCCCTGGCAACAAAGGAAATAGCAGCACGATGCCTCTGGGCCGTAGCCACAGATTTCCCAGCCCTACGTAAGGACATCAGAAAATTCACTACCCATTCCTCGTGGCCCCAAAGCCTCTCTCTATCAGTCCCCAAAAAGGCTACATAGGACCTAAACGCCCCTTCATATGCTTTCCTCGTCCGTGGTGCTAGACTCTCTCCCACGAGGTGACGAAGTTCGGGGCACCGAGAGACCAGAGAGCTTCGGGGAAGGGTGCCGGCTCTGGGTCCGCTGAGGGAAGGAAACCCGAGAAAGCCTGCATATGAAAACGAGACAGTGCATCAGCCGCCTGATTCATTACCCCTGGGACATGTTTTGCTCTGAACAGCACATTCAGTTGCATACACAGTAAAACAATTTCTTTGAGCAGTCTTAAAATCAGTTTACATCGTGCTGCCTGACTATTGATGCACTCAACCACGGTCATATTGTCAGACCAAAATATCACAGAGTGATCTTTGAACCCTTCTGGCCAGGTTCTCAGGGCCACCAAAATGGGAAAAAGTTCCAGGAAAGCAATATTACTTGTCAGACCATTGTCACGCCACCATGTCGGCCACCTTTGTGCCGACCATTTTGTGCCGAAGATGGCACCAAAACCTATGCTACCTGCTGAATCTGTCCATAGCCCCAGCTCTTCAGAGGATACGGCTGGTTTGTTCCAGATGACTCGACCATTAAAGTCCGCCAGAAATCCTAACCAAATACGCACGTCCTGGCGGACCTCAGCCGATAGTCTCGTGCGATGATGGCCCTCCTTTAGGCCGACCATAGCTTGGGCAATTGAACGAGAAAAGGGGCGGGCCATCGGTATAACTCTCAGGGCAAAATTCAACTGTCCCACCAACTGCTGTAATTGATGCAGCGTAACTTTAGATCCATTTAGACACACTTGCAGGGCTGCCCTGAACTTCCACACTTTGTCAGTTGGCAAACGAAAACAACCTTCTCTGGAGTCTAACTCGATCCCCAGAAACTCGAGGCAAGTCGCAGGACCCACCGTCTTACCTTGTGCCAATGGCACACCAAACTGCTTCATTAATACACAAAATTCGGCCAAGGCCCGGCCACATTCGAGATCCCCGGCTGCCCCAAGGAACAGAAAATCATCAAGGTAATGCATTACATGTTGGAAACCCGTCTTCTTTGTGAAGACCCATTGTAGAAAACTACTGAATTTCTCGAAATAGGCACAAGATATAGAGCACCCCATCGGCATACACTTATCCATGTAATAATAACCCTGAAACATAAAACCTAGGAGACGCTGATCGTCCGGGTATACCGGGAGCAACCGGAACGCTGACTCGATATCTGACTTCGCCATCAGCGCCCCGGGCCCCAGGCGATTCAAAATGGCTACGGCCTCATCGAAGGATGCGTACCGCACCGAACACACTTCTGGGTCTATTGCATCGTTTACAGAAAGACCACGTGGAGCTGACAAATTATGAATCAGTCGAAACTCACCCGGGTCCCTCTTGGGGACCACCCCTAAAGGAGAACAAACAAAATTCTGTACCGGGGGTACACTAAATGGGCCGGCGACCCGACCTCGAGTAACCTCTTTCCGGATCTTTTCCTGAACCACGGTCGTATGCTGCAGGACGGAAAGTTGATTTTTACACTTCTCCACGCCCTGAAAGTCCCCTACCGGGATGCGGAAACCATACGAAAATCCGTTCCGCAGCACCCCAGCAGAAGTACGATCCGGGTATTCACTGAGCCAGGGAATCATCGCCAAGGTATCAATCGGGGTAGGTAAAGGCGCCCCTCGGACTACGTTAGACCTGTTTGGCGCCTCCTCTCCCCCCGTTATCACCCGTTTTGGCTCTGCACGTGGACTCAGGATGGGACGACCCGCACCCACTACATTCATGTTTAAATTTACACGATCCCTGGGGCCTGGTACATTTACCTTTGTTGAAATTGAAGCAGAACCCCCTTTTTCCTGTATTGCCGGCAGGTCTCGAGTAATCGTCGGTACTCGTACCTGACCGAAAGGGCGTCCCCCCATAATGGCGGGAGGATTCGCCAACATTACCTCCTACCAATGGCATTTTCAACATACCTGTCTCCTTCATTTTATCCCATGTCAAAGAATCATAACAATCCCAGGTTAAGCTTTTATTATGCTCTTTTGCCTTTCTAAAAAGATTATCGTAGCAGAACCAATGGTTACCCTGGTGTGATGTCGAGTACCCCATGATTCTTGACTGATAGGTCGGCAACTCGGAAAGCAACTCGGGCCTACGTTCCCCCAAGATTGACGTAAAAATTCCCCATGCATTGCCCCAATTGCCGATAGTCTCATTTACTTTAAAGGCGGCCATTTTTGCACGCCAAACACTCGGATGCATAAGATCTTTCTGACCCTTAACATGCTCCACCTCATAATGATCAACAAGCAACGAGAAGATGTTCACGTATTCCCCCGCCCAAATCTTCTCCTTAATTGCCAAAGGCACATGTTGACCCAACCTTTCTCTACGAGAGGGTGCTGACTCATCCCTCGCAATCGGCAATGGCCGCTTACCTGCACCGGACGCTGCATCTGCGGTCGCAATCGTCCCTTGTGGCTTGTCAACTACTGCAGCCGGCGCGGACGCCTTGGCTGCATCCCGTTTCTCGCGCAATTGCTTCATCAGCGCCTGGGCCTCGGCAGCCGTGGCGCCCTCACTACTGTCGCCCAACCACGCTGCAAGTTGTGCTGCCAGCTCGGGCGGCATATCCTCTTTGGACACCGGGGTGACCACCACAGGAATCGGATTCCCCTCTACTGGTACTGGGGTTGGCGCTTTGAGCGGGGTACAGGGAACCGGGGCGTCTCCCCCAGCTGGTCCCCTCCTTGGCCTCTTGGCTCTTCCTCCCGGAGCTGCTCCAGCCGACGGACGCTCCGGCCCCCCTTCCCCGTCTCTCTCCGCCACCCGCTTCTTCAGCTCAGTCATCTCCTTCATGAGGACCCGAACCATCTGTTCGGTCGTCATTCTCTTCCCGCCTTTCTTGGGCATTTCTCCGACAGAGTATCTGTAAGACAAAAAGAAATATTACAACGCTCAAAATTGGCTCTTCGTTCCGTCTCGAGCTCACGTGCAGCGAGGAGGTGCAGCTTCAGAGCACAGGAACAAGAGGATGTCTTCTGGTCTTGCGTCCCTTTTTATCCGTCTTCAGGGCGGGCGTAAACCCGCCCCTGCCTGCCCCGAGGGCGTGGCCAGCCGCGTCAGTGTCTAGGCCAGCCCACTCTAGGGCGGGAAAGGGCGCGCCCCGGCTACGCCGCTTCGGGCATACCAGCCGAGACGCGCCTCCCGCCCAAAATGGCTTCCCGGGGGGATCGAGGTACTCTGCCATACGTTCGGGGGGACCGAGTGGTCGCCCCTTTCCATTTGATTTGTCATGTGTACGAGCATGATGTTTGATGCTCAATCCACGATGTCGCACATGAAATTCCATTTTCCAACATTTTTCTGTTGCTTAGACCTTATCCTCCCTTGAAAGTGTGTGGAATATCTTGTTGTCATTTAGTCATACCTCAACAAAAAACCACACAGCCCAGGGGAAGAGGGTTAGGGTTTTTGAAGATTGGATGGGAATGGGGTTTTTTGGGAAAAGTTTTGTGGAGAGAAGAAAAAAAAACACTGCATGGACAAACAACAAATGAAGAGAAACAAATGTTTGGATGCAAAGATATCCATAAATCTTTTAAGGGACATAAAGGTAGTGCACTACTGCATGCATGAAGTTGTTTGCTAAAAGGATGGTTAGGTTACTGAAAAGTTGTACTTACTACATCTTATTAGTAAGTATGAGGAAACAATTTGACATTAACACTAGTACAGGGCTGCATTAATTACGCAATTTCACTTGCCTTTCTGCCCTCATAGAGAATAAACATTTATTATTAGTACATTAAGTTAGTTATAAAAATAGCAAAGAAATGAATGAAATAGCTGGACAGATGACTTTGAAGCAGAGAACAAAGAAACACACCTCTTTGTAGAAGTTCAAGTTTACAACAATAACATTTAAAAGATAAGGAGAAGTTAAGAGAAAATACTGTAACTTTATGTTGTAGTTGTCCTGTAAAATGGTGAAGTTGCATGCATCCAGCCATTCCTCTTATTCGTGATATACTCCTCCATTCCATCTTACGCTCCATTGATCAATATTGGTGACCAGACACACTGTCCACTGGCTGCTTGATGAGTAATTGCGTATTGCGTCTGAGTTCATCGTTTGTTCCATGGCACATGGTAAAAGCTGTCCTGTAATTTTTGATGAAAAAAAACAGGAAGTGAACCAGTTAAAAAAATCTAAGGTACGCTGTGTAGTACAAAAATAACACTTTCAGTTTTCAGAGCTGACATTATTATTATATACAATCATCACTTCAAAAGTGCATAACCTGGTTCTCCTTTACAAGGATAGTAATAGTAACTATGGTTGAATTCTGTGGATCCACCATGGATTTTCTTAAAAAAAATTGTAAACAAAATTAGACATTATCAGGAGTGATCCCAGACCCCTGAACCCAGTCGGCAAAATGTAGAACACCCCCAAGTAGCCCCCTAAAAACATGCAATACAGCTACCAGGTTGAACCCTAACCTCAAATCGTGCCAAAAAGCACTCTGCAACTAGGCCCAAAGCCCCCTTTTCCACACTTGCATTCAATATTAGACATTCCCAGGAGTGCTCCCAGACCCCTGAACACAGTTGCAAACATGTAGAACTCCCCAATTAGCCCCCTAAAATCATGCGATAGTGCAAAAACGCACTCTGCAAGTAGGCGTTAACCCCCCTTTTCGACCGTGTATTTTCTTCAAAACACTTGCAATGATTATAAGACATTCCCAGGAGTGCTCCCAGACCCCTAAACCCAGTCGCAAAAATCTAGAACCCCCCCAGGTAGCCCTCCGCAGAAATGCAATTTTAGAAAAAAATAAAATAAATTTCACCTCGGATTTTCTTCAAACCACTTGCAATCAAAATTAGACATTCCCAGGAGTGCCCCTAGACCCCGTAACCTAGGCGTAAAACTGTAGAATCCCCCACAAAAACATGCAATGCTGGGACGGGGATGAGGCCTAGGTGAAAATTAAGCAGAAAGCGCTCTCTGAAATTAGGCCTAAAAGACCCCTTTTCCACCATGGATTTTCTTCAAAACATTTGCAATGATTATTAGACATTATTCCCAGGAGTGCTCCCAGACCCCTAAACTCAGTCCCAAAAATCTAGAACCCCCCCAAGTAGCCCTCCGCAGAAATGCAATTTTGGAAAAAAATAAAATAAATATCACCTCGGATTTTCTTCAAACCACTTGCAATCACAATTACACATTACCAGGAGTTCTCCCAGACCACTGAACCGAGTCGCAAAAATATAGAACACCCCCAAGTATCCCCCAGAAAAAATGTGAAAGTGCTAACCCTAACTCCAAATCGTGCCAAAACGCACTCTGCAACTAGGCCCAAACCCCCCTTTTTCCACCATGGATTTTCTTCAAAACAATTGCATTCAAAAATAGACATTACCAGTAGTGCTCCCAGACCCCTGAACCCATTCGCAGAAATCTAGAACACCCCCAAGTAGCCCCCTAAAAACATGCAATACTGCTACCGTGTTGAACCCTAACTTCAAATTGTGCCAAAACCCACTGTGCAACTATGCCCAAACCCTCCTTTTCCACCATGGATTTTCTTCAAACCACTTGCAATCAAAATTATACTTCCCAGCAGTACTCCTAGACCCCCAAACCCACCCCCAAAAACCTTGAACCCCCCCAAACAGCCCCCCCAAAACAAGCAACTGAGCAAAAACAGAAAAACGTTTTCACCATGGGTTTTATCCAAAACACTTGCATCCGATATTAGACCTTCCCAGCAATGCCCCCGGACCCCTCAACCCACCTGCAAAAAAGCAGAACTGCCCCAAATAGGCCAAAAGCAAAAATGGTAAATGTGACACTTAGAAATTTTGCGGCCTACCAGTCAAAATCCCTCCAAACGCACTCTGCAGCTAGACCCTAACTCCCCTTTCCCACCATGGAGTTTCTTCAAACCACTTGCAAGTAAAATTATATCCTCCCAGCAGTGCTCCCAGACCACCAAACCCACCCCCAAAAACCTAGAACCCCCCAAACAGCCCCCCAAAAACAAGCAAGTGAGAAAAAACTGGAAAACGTTTTCACCATTGATTTTGTCCAAAACTCTTGCATCCGATATTAGACCTTCCCAGCAATGCCCCGAGACTCCTCAACCCACCCGCAAAAAAGTGGAACAGTCCCAAACAGGCCAAAAGCAAAAATGGAAAATGTGACACTTAGAAAATTTGCAGCCTACCAGTCAAAATGACTCCAAACACACTCTGCAGCTAGGCCCTAACCCCCCTTTCCCACCATGGATTTTCTTCAAACCAATCAAAATTATACTATCCCAGCAGTGCTCCCAGACCCCCAAACCCACCCCCAAAAACCGAGAAGCCCCCCAAACAGACCCCCAGAAACACGCAATACTGCTAGGCCTCAGTTTAAATTGTGCCAAAACGCTGTCTGCAAATAGGCCCAAACCCCCCTTTTCCACCATTGATTTTCTTCAAACCACTTGCAATCAAAATTAGACCTTCCCAGCAGTGCTCTAAGACCCCACGACCCACCCCCACACAGCCCCCGAAAAACATGCAATACTGGTATATTCAAAACATTGCAAATTGGGCTGTTCACAAAAAAATGCTGTTTTCAGCACTTCAACTACTTCGATCCTCTTGAAACTTACCTGGACACTTGTTCCAGCGATTCCCAAGAATCTCAGCAAGGCAGAACAAAATCAAACCACTACGCTCTTTGAAGAAGAAGAAGTTTTCACTTAGTTTTCACCCAAACACACGCGCCCGCAAAACACCAAAAAAGGCCAAAATTCTGCCAATTCTGGACCAAAGAACGCCAAAGCCCCCTAAAACCTTGCTAACATCATTATGAACAAGCCTGCATTGGGCCCTGAGCCCTAGACTCAACGGGAACCCTACCAACTTAAACCCAAAAACCCTAGTAAATCACACTGAACCCTAAACCCTAGATATGCTTTGTCTGTCTGTGTCAAAGAGCCTAGGTATGCTACATCAGGATGCTTTACTCAGTGGTGCCTGCCTTGACATTCTGCATGGCCCTGCCGCAAACATGGACCGCTCAAGAATTTGAGATTTTTCTGTAATTTTGCGAGATTCACGAAAAAACGAAAAAACGGCAAATTTCACAAACATAACAGATGTTTGGCCCAAACTTGAGGCAGTGTAACTCAGACGGTCAAGGCAGGCACCACTGAGTGAAGCAACCTGATATAGCATACCTAGGCTCTTAGTCAGACAGATAAAGCATATCTAATTGTATGCAGCAAGCCACATAGCCCCAATTTTACATGATCTGCTGTCTGGAGTGGACTCTGCCTGGCATAGCAACAACAGTACACTGCCTCGCCCTCGACCACTACATACCATGAATAGACAGACATGTAGTATTGCTGTAGAAGTTGTTGTAGACTGGTTTACCTGTTTGCCACTCACGAATTGGCCATAGTTCTTCCGTAAACCGACGCTGATGATCCATCCATCCCAGTGAGTCACTGTAAAGAAAAAAGATATATTATTTAATCAATCATCATGGTATATGGGTAAGTGAGTCCACTCCAAGGACATTTTGCATATTGTAAAATGCAACATAGTGGCCCCTGAATTTGAAGTACGATTTGAATTAAACAAGGTAAAAAAAAACAGAGTAGTAGACATGAGTTACAATTACTGTGTAAAAGATTAAATGAAAACTAAGACAAGACATATGATTCATTTCATGGACAAAACACATATAGCAATTGGTTTCATCAGAGCCAGACAGCCATTGCTGACCACTGCATGCCATCTTCTCAATTATTCATTACCTGTTCTACTTTTTGTCAGCATCTTCTTCGGAAAGTGAGGGCCCACAGGGCAGCCTCTCCTGTCAATTTCAGAAGTAACTCTGTTAGCAATCAGCAAGCATGTAGTCAGTCAGTAATTTCAGTCCCGCTTGAGGGGACTTGTCTATGAGAACAAAGTTTCTTTATTCTTCGTAATCCATCCATCTGCCTTGAGGGAAATGGATAGGTGGAGTCTGGAGGAGGAGGATAGAGGAGCATGATTGAGTTGTGAACTTGTGAACCTCAGGAATGCAGACTACGGCACCTTCAAATCAATAAGGAAAATAAGATGAAGACAGTGCTGCTGATGGACTTGTTGTGAGAGTTTTGTTGTGGTAAAAGTTGCAAAACAAAGAAAGACACACAGGGATAAAAGGTAATAAGGACGAAAAAAAAGGAAGTCATTTTCAGGCATCGATGTCAGGGAAGTAGAGCTCGTCCTCAAACTCTATGAATTGAGACAGGAGTAGGTCAGCTACCAGAGAAGAACTTCCATCACCTAAGTCGGTGTCCTCTTCTTCCTGCGTTCATTCACTTATTTTGTAATCTGGTGGCATGAAGTGCTGATTCATCTTGATCAGTGTTAACCTCTCCACATGTTTGGGCGAGAGGCGGGTCCTTTTTGAAGTTACAATGGCACCAGCAGCACTGAAAATACTTTCAGAAGACACGCTTGCGAGTGGGCAAGACAAATAATTTAGAGCCAGGTTGGTGATCAGTGGCCATAGAGGCCTTTTCCTATACCAATACAACAATGGGTTCTTATTAACAAAGACCTCTGTTGGGTCATCCAGATAGGCCTGAACCATCGACTCAAGGTTCTCCACGGTTGCTCCACTTTGCATACCATCTGTTGCCTTTGCAGAACTGGAACGAGCAAACCCTTGATGAGTTAGCCAATCCGCTTCCGACAATATTATGGCTGGGCCTGGTGTAGGTGAGGAGTATGATACGGTTGCTGCTGGTGTCGTTAACGGCTGTGAGGGAAAGTGACTCCCTTCGTCCACAGATTCAGAAGTGGAACTTGACGCAGGATGGCCTGATGATTCAGTTGTACTTCTGCCGGCTCCTTGAATTGTCTGCCGCTCTTTTTCGAACCGAGTGGCTGACACAGCTAGCCAATGTTCGTACTTTGAAACATCTGCTTCATCAAAAGGAATGAATGCTTTGCTGGCCACTGCCTTTTTGTACCATGGATCCAGAATAGTGGCACAAATGTAATGTTGTTCTGTATGTATGTTTTTAAGCCTTTCATTGGCAACTAGGCGGCTTCATAACCTCTCCGCCAACTGATATGCGTCTTGCATTTCAGCATCTTCTCGGATTGTTGAAGACACCGCCTTCAGTTGGTGCTCTAGCATGACCAACAATGGGATAGCTTTGCCCAAAGAACAGTACTCCCTGCTGACTTCACGCGTGAAGACCTCAAAAGGACGAAGCCTGTCTGTCAGGCTTCCAACTAGCTTCCATTCCTCCAACTCTAGCCTCATGTCTTTCATAGTAGAACCCAGTTTATAGACATAATCATTTATTACCCCCCACTGCTCAGGCAGACGCTCAAGCATGTAAAAGGTTGAGTTCCAATGTGTTGCCACCTCCTGGATGAGTCCTTTGACTGGCAGTCTACGTTCATGTTGAATGCTCCTCAGTTCCTTCCGGGCCTTAAAAGAATGGCTCAAATGTGTGCAGATTCTTCGGCAGGTGGTCAGTAACTTGCTGACTGTGTTTTCATTTTTCAAGAAATCTTGCACCACGATGTTAATACTGTGCGGCAAACACGGCACTCTGAAATAGCCACCTTGCTGCATGGCCTTAACTATATTACTGCCATTATCCGTGGAAACATAACCAACCATGCGATTTCTTGGATACAGCCATTCAGAGACCTTCCTATCAAACTCGTCCAAAAGGTTAGATGCAGTATGAGTTTTCTCCATGGCAAGCATGGCTAACGTTGCATGTTTCCGAATAGCTTGAAAAAGTGTGTCCGGGTCAACACCTGCATTTGTCTTGTCTCTACCCCCTGCAAAAGAGACCCAGTGTGCAGTAATGCATATGTAATCAAGGGCTTGGCAACTGGTCCACATGTCTGTTGTCAAGTGGATAGTGTGAACAGCACTCTTCTGCAAAGCTGCCCCAATCACCTCCAGCACATCTTGATGTAATGCTGGAACCGCAACTCTGGCAAAATAGGACCGGCTAGGATCCTTCCCTTTAGGGTAGACTGTTGCCACAAATTCTAGAAAACCCACCCCTTCCACGAAAGAAAAAGGGAGAAGGTCCAGCGCTAGCATTTTAGCCAGCTTTGCATTATACAGACTTACCGTTGGGTGGTTGCGTCAAATGGTGCCTCCGACCAAAACATCCTTCTAATGGTGGGCTGGACTGTTTTACGTGATGATGATGATGATGCAGACTTCAAACCAGTTAGGCTCATTGATGTACTTTTTCGCATTGGTGTCTGTCCGAGACTCTTAGTGTGCCTCATACATGTTGCAGGGGTAGAGGGTGTGGGCGCTACCACTGCAGTACTGCTGCCAGGGGTACGGGGTGTACCAGGAAAAATGTTGGTCGGTTCTTGACTTCCCCCTGCAAAATCAGCCCCTCGTCAGCATCATATGCAATGTGAATGGATACATTTGGATCAGTTCTACTTTGGGCTTCCGGGATGTTCCTGAGGTGCGCATCCCACTGGATAGTGTGGTGTTTATTGAGATGAACTCTCTGGCCTCTAGTACCATAGTTGGTACCAAGCTTACCCCGACTAACTAATACTTTACAAATCGAACAAATAACCATTTTCTACGCATTTTTGCTAACAGTAAAGAAGTCCCAAACTGGGGACTGGAGATGTCTGCTGGTGGTGGAGGTGCTACTTTGACTTTCAATGACAGATGAAGTGGAGGATGGGCGTGGATGAATTAGTTTCTGTTGTTCACTTACAGCACCACTACTTGAGTTTTAGCTGGATGGAGGTCCCTGCCAGCCCTTCTGACTAAAAAATATGGAAGCTGTAGGTCGTGTTGGTGTTGTAGTTAACTGCGTTGGTGGTGGTACCAGTGCCACGCTGCCCACATCCCGCTCTGCAGCCATTCGGGATAGGGTGAAAATGTCTGTCTGCTGCATGCCCGCTGGGGCTGGAGTGACGACTGTGATGACTGGGTCATCGTCAGACTGTTCATCAGCAGCAGAAGACACCACTTTGTCATCATCACCCATAAGTCGAAGCCTTGCGGGAACCTTCCTTTTAGGC
The DNA here is from genome assembly GCF_964263255.1 of Lissotriton vulgaris. Taxonomy (NCBI): domain Eukaryota; kingdom Metazoa; phylum Chordata; class Amphibia; order Caudata; family Salamandridae; genus Lissotriton; species Lissotriton vulgaris. Next base: position 494,545,353 of record NC_141685.1, read on the forward strand.
TTAGATACCTTTGTCGGCTCATGGCGTGACTCACTCTCAGACTGCATTGCTGGGTTCCAATCAAGATCATCAGAATGAAGGGGGCTTGACAAAGAACTTGTAGTAGTAGTAGTAGCCCACCTTCACCTTTTTCTTGCTGGGGATCTGGAAGACAATGGATCATCATCAGGAGGAGTGGCTTCCTCGGATGATAACGCTTGCATATCAATTTCCTGATGTGCCCCTACTTCTGGAGGAACAAGCGTTGTAGGCAGTTGTGTTGCTCCATGAACCTCTAGTTGCACCTCTCCATGCACCTCTCCAAGCGCCTCTCCTTGTGCCTCTCCTTGCGCCTCTCCTTGCGCCTCTCCTTGCGCCTCTCCTTGCGCCTCTACTTGCGCCTCTCCTTGTCCATGTACTTGCGCTTGTACTAGTTGCACCTGTGGTTGTCGTTGTGGCTGTCGTTGTTGAACACTCGTCAGCCTAGTTACACCCGGCATTGATTGGATGGTACTTTCTTGTGATGAACCAACATCACTGGTCGATGGGGATTGAGAAAGTAAAGTGGTAGCCTCAGCAGCACTCATGGTCTTGGACCTAACCTGGTGTGGTGGCACTGAGCCCAATGAATTAGAGGTGCTGCTTCCAACTTGGTCCCCGGCGGACACCACTGCTGCTGCAGGCGTAGTTTTTTTCCCCAAAAAAGGTGTCGGTGGGCACACCAGTCTCCTTGGTAGGTGGTGCCACTTGCTTCTTCTGCTCCTTCTTACTGGCAGTGGCACTGGCAACTTTTTTTGCTGAGGCGCTACGCCCACCTTTCTTTGGGCCCATCTTCTTCAGATGTCAGAACAGCAGTTGCAGAGTTGTCTTGTCTGTAGCCACACGTGACGCCACCTGATGTTGTGCTGCACACACCGCTGCAGGACTTCTTCCTGGCACTGGTGGTTCTCTTGTGCACCTAAAAGCAATGGAAGCCAGAGGAACATCAGCTAAACACCCCAAAAAGTCGAAAAACACACATAAATGACCACAATCCAATGCCATCCATGCCCTTAATGATGTTTAAATTCAAGACACCCCACAGAAAGACTTGGTCCATGCACCACTGAGATCCCCTGGGCCTAATGGAAGAAAGCAAGACAAACTGGGTGCAGGCCTGAGCACTCTGTCGTAATTTGACGATGGCCGAGTTAGCGCTTAGCTGTAGCTACACGTTTTCTGTTAAAGTTGGCCATACTCGGAAAACGCCATTTTGTGTGTTACGGCGGCCATCTTAGATCATAAGCGGCCTCGTGGCCAGCACGGCCTTTAGTCCGTTGTCCGTACCACTGACCACTTGAGTTTGCCCAGCAACAGGCTATTTTTAGTAACGGTCAAGCCTGTACATGCGCAGACCCCATTGACCAGTCTCCCCTTAGGAATGTGCCGCAAACTGACCAGTGGGTTTGAAACCCTCCAATGAGCTGGCAGTATTCCAAAACATGACCATATATGTACATAATGTTCTGTAACTTTGTGCCGCCTGTCCTTTTTATTACCTGTAAAACCGTATAAAAGAGGGGGTCACACCGATGTTCGGTGTGATACTTCTTGCATTACCGAAGGGTGCTGTAGGAATGTACCACCACCCCATGGGGTTTTAATAAACTTGTTCTTTGCATTTTTCAGTTTCCGTGCCAACAGTTCTTTCGGTGTAAGTGGGTTATCTTCGGAGCATGTAGGCCTTGGGAACCCAATACCACAACACTGCCTGGCTTAAAAATGTGCCCTTGACCTCCAGCCACATGGCCAGGCACCAACAACACCCCAAAAAGTAAAAAAACACTCAAAAATCACCACAATCAAATGCCATCAATGCCCTCAATGATGTTTAAATTCAAGACACACCACAGAAAGTCTTGGTCCATACACCACTGAGTACCCTTGGGCCTAATGGAAGAAAACAAGGCAAACTGTGTGCAGGCCTGATCACACTGCCTGGCTTCAAAATGGGCCCTTGACCCCCCGCCACATGGCCAGGCCCTGCCTGGAAAAGGCCTCAAAATGGCCCCCAGCCATATGTCCAGGCCCCAACAAGACCCCAAGAAGTCGAAAAACACACAAAAATCACCACAATCCAATACCATCCATGCCCTCAATGATGTTTAAATTCAAGACACCCCACAGAAAGACTTTGTCCGTGCACCACTGAGTACCCCTGGGCCTAATGGAAGAAAGCAAGGCAAATTGTGTGCTGGGCTATGCACACTGCCTGGCTTCAAAATGGGCCCTTGACACCCAGCCACAGGGCCAGGCCCTGCCTGGACCGGGCCTCAAAATGGCCCCCAGTCACATGGCCAAGCCACAACAACACCCCAAAAAGTCGAAAAACACACAAAAATCACCACAATCCAATGTCATCCATGCCCTCAATGATGTTTAAATTCAAGACACCCCACAGAAAGACTTGGTCCATGTACCACTCAGTACCCCTGGGCCTAATGGTAGAAAGCAAGGCAAACTGGGTGCAGGCCTGAGCACACTGCCTGGCTTCAAAATGGGCCCTTGACCCCAGCCACAGACCAGGCCCTGCCTGACCAGGCCTCAAAATGGCCCCACCGACATGGCCAGGCCCCAACAACACCCCAAAAAGTCAAAAATCACACACTAAAATCACCACAATCCAATGACACCCTTGCCTTCAATGATGTTTAAATTCAAGACACCCCACAGAAAGACTTGGTCCATGCACCACTGAGTACCCCTGGGCCTAATGGAAGAAAACAATGCAAACTGGGTGCATGCCTAAGCATACTGCCTGACTTAAAAATGGGCCCTTGACTTGGCTCCCTCGGATGATAACGCTTGAATCTTAATTTCCTGATGTGCCACTACTTCTGGAGGAACAAGCGTTGAAGGTATTTGTGTCGCTCCATGAACCTCTAGTTGTACCTCTCCATGCACCTCTCCATGCGCCTCTACTTGTGCCTCTCCTTGCGCCTCTCCTTGCGCCTCTCCTTGCGCCTCTACTTGCGCCTCTCCTTGTCCATGTACTTGCGCTTGTACTAGTTGCACCTGTGGTTGTCGTTGTGGCTGTGGTTGTTGAACACTCGTCAGCTGAGTTACACCCGGCGTGGATTGGATGGTACTTTCTTGTGATGAGCCAACATCACAGGTCGACGGTGATTGAGAAAGTAGAGTGGTAGCCTAAGCAGCACTCATGGTCTTGTACCTAACTTGGCGTGGTGGCACTGAGCCCAATGAAGTGGAGGTGCTGCTTCCAACTTGGTCCCTGGCGGACACTGCTGCTGCAGCAGGCGTAGTTTTTTCCCCATAAAAGGTGTCGGTGGGCACACCAGTCTCCTTGGTAGGTGGTGCCACTTGCTTCTTCTGCTCCTTGTTACTGGCAGTGGCACTGGCAACTTTTTTCGCTGAGGCGCTACGGCCACCTTTCTTTGGGCCCATCTTCTTCAGATGTCAGAACAGCAGGCCGCATTTGCACGAGTTGCAGAGTTGTCTTGTCTGTGACCACACGTGAGGCCACGTGATGTTGTGCTGCACACACCACTGCAGGACTTCTTCCTGGCACTGGTGGTTCTCTTGTGCATCTAAAAGCAATGGAAGCCAGAGGAACATCAGTTAAACACCCCAAAAAGTCGAAAAGCACACACAAATGACCACAAATCAATACCATCCATGCCCTCAATGATGTTTAAATTCAAGACACCCAACAGAAAGACTTGGTCCATGCACCACTGAGTATCCCTGGGCCTAATGGAAGAAAGTAAGACAAACTGGGTGAAGGCCTGATCACATTGCCTGGCTTCAAAATGGGCCCTTGACCCCTAGCCACATGGCCAGGCCCTGCCTGGACCAGGCCTCAAAATGGCCCCCAGTCACAAGGCCAGACACCAACAACACCCCAAAAAGTAAAAAACACACAAAAATCACCACAATCCAATGCCATTCATGCCCTCAGTGATGTTTAATTTCAAGACACACCACAGAAAGACTTGGTCCATGCACCACTGAGTACCCCTGGGCCTAATGGAAGATAGCAAGGAAAACTGTGTGCAGGCCTGAGCACACTGCCTGGCTTCAAAATGGGCCCTTGACCCCCAGCCACATGGCCAGGCCCTGCCTGGACCAGGCCTCAAAATGTCCCCAGCCACATGACCAGGCCCCAACAACACCCCAAAAAGTCAAAAAACACACAAAAATCACCACAATCCAATGCCATCCATGCCCTCAATGATGTTTAAATTCAAGACACCACACAGAATGACTTGGTCCATGTACCACTGAGTACCCCTGGGCCTAATGGAAGAAAGCAAGGCAAACTGGGTGCAGGCCTGTGCACACTGCCTGGCTTCAAAATGGGCCCTTGACTCCCAGCCACATGGCCAGGCCCTGCCTGGACCAGGCCTTAAAATGGCCCCCAGCCACATGGCCAGGCCCCAACAACACCCCAAAAAGTAAAAAAAAAAAAAATCACCACAATCCAATGCCATCCATGCCCTCAATGATGTTTAAATTCAAGACACCCCACAGAAAGACTTGGTCCATACACCACTGAGTATCCCTGGGCCTAATGGAAGAAAGCAAGGCAAACTGGGTGCAGGCCTGAGCACACTGACTGGCTTCAAAATGGGCCCTTGACCCCCAGCCACATGAACAGGCGCTGCCTTGACCAGGCCTCAAAATGGCCCCTACCCACATGGCCAGGCCCCAACAACACCCCAAAAAGTCAAAAAACACACTAAACTTGTTACCCCTGGGCCTAATGGAAGAAAGCAAGGCAAACTGGGTGCAGGCCTGAGCATACTGTCTGACTTCAAAATGGGCCCTTGACTCCCAGCCACATGGCCAGGCCCCAACAACAACCCAAAAAGTCGAAAAACACACAAAAATCACCACAATCCAATGCCATCCATGCCCTCAATGATGTTTAAATTAAAGACACCCCACAGAAAGACTTGGTCCATGCACCACTCACTACCATACATGTTTGGCATTGTTTACTCCCACAATGCGTGATCGCGGGCCCCTCGCATTGTCAAACTCTCGCTGTGCAAGATGGCGAGCCGCAATGACGTAATTGCGTTCGCAAAACTCTTGCGCGATCACGCAGCAAGATCCAAAATGGGGCAACACACGCAAACCGGGAGAAAAACAACTCAGCGGTCTCAGAATCACGGTAAGTCAACGCCGCGCGCGCAATATTGTATTTTTCAAGCGCGACCAAGCAAAATAATTCACAGCTTGCAATTTGCGGATTTTTGGGCAAATTTGCGCGATTTGTGGACCGCGAATTTGCCAAACATCCGCCATTTCAGCGTACGAAACAAAACTGATTTTACGCCCACGCTTAGTGATTACGCATCAAAACCTTTTGCGTTGCGCTGTGGTGTTCCGCAGGGCTCCTCCCTAAGCCCCACATTGCCCCGATTGTCAGGTCGTTTGGTTTTGATTTAACATCTTATGCAGATGACACACAAATTGTGGTAAAATGCAAAACAACAGTTAATGGACAGAATGCAGAACAATGTCATACATTCATACCAGTACAGAGATCTGGGCCTAAATCCATTGTTTTTTTGCACTCCACACCACCCCAGTTATGACATGGCCATATGCAAATCAGCCTTGACCCCTTGCCTCATGGGAACGGTCCAGCCCGAACTGCCAAGCCATGTCTTTCCTGGACCGGAATCAAGCATCCTAGGACCGGTTTCTGGCTATCAGCCGTCTTCAGCCAGGATAGCTTGACTCCAGTGGTGTGGAGAGCATGGGACTCACGTCTGAGCATACCCATCCCACTCGGGGTGACAAAATGTAAAACAACAGTTGAAGGACAGAATGCAGAACAATGTCATACATTCACCCCAGTACAGAGATCTGGGCCTAAATCCATCATTATTTTGCACTCCACACCACCCCAGTTCAGACATGGCCATATGCAAATCAGCCTTGACCCTGTGCCTCATGGGAACAGTCCTATATATTTACAACAAGGGGTGGTGAGGGACAGAGTCTCTGAATTAAGCAGAAAGCTCTCACCCAGTCAAGAGATCAGGGCTAGATCCAACACCGTTTTTTAGCTCACTGCACCATCCCAGTTTCAGAACCTGGCTGTATGCAAATTAGTCTGTTCCTGTCCCAGTGCATGATGGGAACAGGGCAAACCAAACTACAAAAGCCAATTCTTACACTGGGAAGGAAACAAGCTCCCGGGGACCGGTTTCTGGCATTACAGCCGTCTTCGGCCCGGTTTGCTTGAATCCTGATGGTGCAATGAGCAAGGGTCTCACATCTGAGAATACCCTTCCACGCTTAGGGTGGACAAAAATATTTACAACAAGGGGTGGTGAGGGACAGAGTCTCTGAATTAAGCAGAAAGCTCTCACCCAGTCAAGAGATCAGGGCTAGATCCAACACCGTTTTTTAGCTCACTGCACCATCCCAGTTTCAGAACCTGGCTGTATGCAAATTAGTCTGTTCCTGTCCCAGTGCATGATGGGAACAGGGCAAACCAAACTACAAAAGCCAATTCTTACACTGGGAAGGAAACAAGCTCCCGGGGAGTGGTCTGCTTAATTCAGACACTCTGTTCATCACCACCCCCTTTTCTGAATCGTTTTTGGCCACTATAGGTGTGGCAGGGTATACTCAGACATGAGTCCCTTTCTCACTGCTCCATCAGGATTCAAGCAAGCCGTGCCGAAGAGGCTGAAATGCCAGAAACCGGTCCCCGGTAGCTTGTCTCCTTTCTGGTGAAGAATTGGCTTGGTAGTTTGGTCTGCCCTGTTCCCATGATGCACTGGGCCAGGGACAGACTAATTTGCATATAGCCAGGTTCTGAGCTGGGATGGGGCAGTGAGATAAATAACGGTGATGGATCAAGCCCTGATCTTTGGACTGGGTAAGAGTGGTCTGCTTAATTCAGACACTCTGTTCATCACCACCCCCTTTTCTGAATCATGGGAACAGTCCAGCACCGAACTGCCAAGCCATGTCTTTCCTGGACCGAAATCAAGCATCCTAGGACCGGTTTCTGGTTATCAGCCGTCTTCAGCCAGGATAGCTTGAATCCAGTGGTGTGGAGAGCATGGGACTCACGTCTGAGCATACCCATCCCACTCGGGGTGACAAAATGCAAAACAACAGTTGATGGACAGAATGCAGAACAATGTCATACATTCACCCCAGTACAGAGATCTGGGCCTAAATCCATCGTTTTTTTGCACTCCACACCACCCCAGTTCAGACATGGCCATATGCAAATCAGCCTTGACCCTGTGCCGCATGGGAACAGTCCAGCCCGAACTGCCAAGCCATGTCTTTCCTGGACCGGAATCAAGCATCCTAGGACCGGTTTCTGGCTATCAGCCATCTTCAGCCAGGATAGCTTGACTCCAGTGGTGTGGAGAGCAATGGACTCACGTCTGAGCATACCCATCCCACTCGGGGTGATAAAATGCAAAACAACAGTTGATGGACAGAATGCAGAACAATGTCATACATTCACCTCAGTACAGAGATCTGGGCCTAAATCCATCATTATTTTGCACTCCACACCACCCCAGTTCAGACATGGCCATATGCAAATCAGCCCTGACCCTGTGCCTCATGGGAACAGTCCAGCCCGAACTGCCAAGCCATGTCTTTCCTGGACCGGAATCAAGCATCCTAGGACAGGTTTCTGGCTATCAGCAATCTTCAGCCAGGATGGCTTGACTCCAGTGGTGTGGAGAGCATGGGACTCACGTCTCAGCATACCCATCCCACTCGGGGAGACAAATTGTGGTGTCAATATTACCTGGCAAGGAAAAAGGAATAGCCATGCAATTTCAGGAATGTATGTTGGCAGTGAGCAGGTGGATGGCTGATAATTGCCTCAAATTAAATACACAATGAATTATGGGTTGTACTGCGCACTCAGTTCTTCATAAGTAATCCCTAGTTTCAAGAGTTTTAAATGTTTTCTAACTGGGCGTGCTAGGTCGGGAGGAGGGCGCTAATCTCCTGTGGGTCAAAAGTACATGATAGGTGATGTGTTATCACTGAACCCTTCCTGCACTGCAAATGCTCAACATTTGGGTTGGCTACTTGTTTAAATTGTTTTATATGTTTGTTCATCCAAATAATAAATCTTCTTCACTCTTTTATGCAATATTATGAATATTATCTTCATTTATTTACATTGCACACATTTGTATACATTTGCTGCTTTCCAAATGAAAAAAATAGTTCATCTCCTTTAACAAATAACACAAAAGTACATTTTCACAACATGATTTGTTTTATGCTGTTGCCAATCCCAATGCATTTCGAGATATCTAGATCTCTTCTCCAGGGGAACTGCAATGTAAAAAAATGCATATCAATTTTATGTAGATCATTATTCATCAAACAAAGAGGATCGATACAGATTTTTTGAAAAAATGGTATATCATTTTCAAGTCAGTCATTGTTAATCAGAACTAAGAAAATCGGAACTGTATATTAACATAATCACCTGTGTGAGAGTGTAACAGACATCAGAAAAATAGTGACAAGCAGTGTTTGAAACCGATTGATCATTGACTAGCCATTGAGATAGTAAATTCGAGACATATGGCAAACTGGAAAAGGAATGCTTACCAGCAGCTAAAGACAGTAAGACTTTAAACATCTAGTGGGGTCCTACTAGCCACGATGGTGTAGGTAAGGAAAGCCTAAAACAAGAAACATAATAATGACCTCTATCCAAAAAGGCAGAAAGTACTACAGAGGTTACTCTTGGCAACATTAAACAATATTCAGGAATAACAGAACTACATCAGACAAAAAGCATACCTGAGAGGATGCGACGAGAATACGGCAGTGTATCATCAAAATTCAGAAGTGTTCCTGTAACGGGAGTACAAAAGCACATGCTGCTACGCTGCATTTTGATACTAAAGTACACTAACAAATTCATGACAGACATGTATAAGACAATACCTTATGTTCTGCGAGCTTAGTCGGAGATTCACGTAGCCAGGGATGTAAACGAAATCGTATCCTAAAATAATCCAACCCATGTCTGTAGCTTTCTCAAGAATAGTTTCTAGTGTGCTTCTGATGTCATTTAATGAGTTCTCTGTTAGTTTCAAGTATGTAGCTTTGTCTTTAAGATGTTCAGATACTTTTGTTTCATAAAAAGAGATGTCCATAACGACCAGGGCTCCTCCTTTGTCTGCTAGTTGAATTGTAATGGACTTGTCCTGGGATAATTTTTGAATGATTTTCTCCCCATGTTTATTCATATCAAAATACACAACAAAGCAGACTGCATCGCCACCCATGTAGTGTATAGTATAAAATGCCCATGTGGGAAGCTATACATAGGGAAAATTGACAGAAAAATCAAAACACAAATATCAGAACATAAGAGTCTAATTCGCAATCTATCCACAACTTCAAGTCTGGCGACACATTGGAGTGAATTGAAACACACAATACCTCAATTAAGATTTCAAGTGTTAGAAGTGATTGATCAGAAGACAGATTGAGACAATGTCAAATGGCTATCACAAAGAGAAATTTGGTAGATCAAATATATGGAGACCATGATTCCAAAAGGTCTCAATGATTAAATCGATATGGTTTGTTACTTCTAATTAGCTAGGATTCATGAATAACATCATATGAACCATGATGAGAGTTATTCCAATTTGAGTGTGCCACACAGGCAGAAAGTGTTAATATCACAGTTAGGTTAAACTTACCAGACAGATGAGAAAAACTTTTCCTCATTTCAATCATATGACAAGGTAGTTGTACAGTGACATAGAGCTCAAATATCCCTTAGACTACAAAGTAGACATGTAATGATGTTTTGTAAATAAGTTTTGTCTTTTGGGTAATTGTTGATGAACAATTTAAGGAATGTTAGATACAGCACAAATTTGCCGGTAATATGACATTACTATGTTTAATGCCAGTGACAACTATCACAGCCTGAACTCCTTCTGTAAATGCATGAAGATGATCATCAAGGGACAACATTTTAGGTACTTCATTTACATCCGAGCTGGTTTCAACACCAACTTCTACATATTTCAATTATCTTTATTCACTACATCCAGTTACTGCTAATCTAGTATCATAAAAATATTTTGTTGAACTATTTCACTTGTTTTTCTCTTGCGGACGTTTATTAGTAATTATTAGGGACAACGATTTGTTTTTATTATTCTTATCATCATGATCTGATGTTCACCAAATCCATATGAAAGACCTATTTGTATTAGCTTTCCGCACGGATCATTAGTCGATTTTATACTAGTCAACGATGGCCGCATTATCATACTTGCGCAAGATGGCTGATCTGAAACTGTGCGTCTCACATCGTTCCTCTTTCCATTTCTCTCATATCCACTCCATAAACACATCCGGCTTGCAACTCTTGGCGTCCCGGGTACCGAACAATCTTCGAGAAGACCTCTCTACTAGCTGAGCAGGTAAATAACTCAATCACGAGTTATCGTAGTTCATAATGACTCTGAGTAAGTCAGGCTCATTGGTTTACAGGTTTTTCCGGTTTATTTTAGGATACGGTTTCGTTTACATCCCTGGCTACCTGAATCTCCGACTAAGCTCGCAGAACATAAGGTATTGTCGTATACATGCCTGTCATGTATTTGTTAGTGTACTTTAGTATCAAAACGCAGCGTAGCAGCATTTGCTTTTGTACTCCCGTTACAGGAATACTTCTGAATTTTGATGATACATTGCCGTATTCTCGTCGCATACTCTCAGGTATGCTTCTTGTCTGATGTAGTTCTGTTATTCCTGAATATTGTTTAATGTTGCCAAGAGTAACCTCTGTAGTACGTTCTGCCACTTTGGATAGAGGTCATTATTATGTTTCTTGTTTTCAGCTTTCCGTTACCTACACCATCGTGGCTAGTAGGACCCCACTAGTTGTTGAAAGTCTTACTGTCTTTAGCTGCTGGTAAGCATTCCTTTTCCAGTTTGCCATATGTCTCGAATTTACTATCTCAATGGCTAGTCAATGACCAATCGGTTTCAAACACAGCTTGTCACTATTTTTCAGATGTCTGTTACACTCTCACACAGGTGAATATGTGAATATACAGTTCCGATTTTCTTAGTTCTGACTAACAATGACTGACATGAAAATGATATGAACATTTTTTCAAAAAATCTGTATCGATCTTCTTTGTTTGATGAATAATGATCTACATGAAATTGATATGCATTTTTTTACATTGCAGTTCCCCTGAATAAGAGATCTAGAGATCTCTAAATGCATTGGGATTGACAACAGCATAAAACAAATCATTTTGTGAAAATGCACTTTATGTTATTTGTTAAAGGAGATTAACTATTTTTTCATTTGGAAACCAACAAATGTATAAAAATGTGTGCGATGTAAATAAATGAACAAAATATTCATAATATTGCATAAAAGAGTGAAGAAGATTTATTATTTGGATGAACAAACATATAAAACAATTTAAGCAAGTAGCCAACCCAAATGATGAGCATTCGCAGTGCAGGAAGGGTTCAGTGATAACACATCACCTATCATGTACTTCAAATTAAATACAGCCAAAACTGAGGTCATCGTATTTGGCGCAAAGGAGGAATTTTGGTGTCCTCGATGGTGGCCGGAACTGATGGGTACCCCGCCTTTACCAGTCGCTAAGGTGAAGAACTTGGGTGTCCTCATTGATGAGCAGTTCACCTTTAGGTCCCAGGTTAATGCCATAGCATCATCAGTATTTTTTATACTTAAAATGATGCGGAAGATTCTCCCTTTCCTTTCGGAGAGAAATAAAAAAAAGCTATTACTGCATTAGTGCTGTCGCGCCTAGACTATTGCAACAGCTTGCCTCTGAATGCTCAACAGGGGTTTCTTAGTAAAATGCAGGTGTTGCAAAATGCAGCAGATAGACTTTTGACGGGCATATCGAAGTATCCCTCCATCTCCTCTGAAATTACTAAACTAGATTGGCTGCCAGTACGGAGGCGGATTTCTTTCAAAGACTTGTGTCTGGTCTTTGCAAGGCCTGGGGCCGGCCTGCCTGAAGCAGTACTTTCAATAGTATCTCCCTACCAGACATTTAAGGTCAGCTGGGCAGTGCTTGGTCAAAGTTCCTCATATAAAGAAGGCACCATGGGGAGGCAGGAGCTTTGTTTTGGGGGTAACGAAGGCCTGGAATGCTTTGCCCCTCGCCTTGAGGAACATGACAGACCTGATGGCTTTCAGGAGAGGCATTAAAACTTGGCTGTTTACACATTAACTTGATTCTGACCTGATCCTTTTGGAGAATTTATCTAACGCCAGGACACCTTCGGGTAACAGCGTGCTGTATAAATGCAATAAATAAATAATAAATAGATGTTTTGTGATGAATGAATTGGCGGTGTATGTGTTATCTCCCTGCTTAGGAATGAGAGATCGGCTACTGGCACCCACAATGTTTCTTATGTGTCTCCCACAATGTTTCTTATGTGTCTCCATCTCTGTGACTCCACCACCTGCTCTCTTCCTTTCTCTTCAGGAAGGTTACCTTGCTTCAGCACCCCTGAACCTCTTTCGAATGCCTGTGATACTGTGTTTGTATAATGAGCACAGCCGCACTCGCTAGCGTGGATAAATATTTCCCAGACTATGCCTTGCCTTCATGTTCGCCTGCCCCTGTCTTGGGCAAAACTTTTCATACCTCGCATCATACCTGAAATAATCTACCTATGTTAACATCCTTTTAGCCAATTAATGTTTGTTACTTTAAAAGTAGTGTGGAAAAATAAATGCAACCCGGTATCATGGTCAGAACGCTCTACAGCTAAAACTACTATTAATGCCATAGGAAAGCTTTAAAAATCCATAGGCCTTTTGGATCCCTTTGAAAAACAAATATTTAAAATATAAATATTTCAACAAGGGCTGATTGACCACTATACAAATATTTCTTCGGTCAGCAGCCACAACTGCAAAAGAGAGGATATTAAAGAATTATAACATTTTCTCTGCATTCCTTCATTTTCGCGGGCACTTATGTAACAATCGCGGCATTTTTACAAAAGTGCATATTTCGCTGGCATTTTTGTTAAAATTGCCTCATTTTTCCCAAAGTGCTGATTTTGCGGCAAATCGCAAAATCGCAAAAACGCGCAATCCTGGAGGGTCTGACCGGCATGTGCTCCATCAACAGTAATCCAATTAATAAAAATCATTAAAGTCCCAGACCAGGTTTACTTTCACCAGATATATGCCCAAGCCATACCTTTACATTTGTAACCCAGTGTAGTTCACTCTACTTTGGCAGGATGTTGCAAGTCAGGAAATATGCTCCTAAACCTTAGAAGTCATCCTCCTGACACAGAAAACCTCCTATTGTAGAAACTGCAGACACCAGTTCCACCACAGCTTGCAATAAGTTACCCCTGCTTGTCTCCAAAATACTGTAGTGACTCAGTCCACATGTAGTAAATAACTTCCAAGGCATAGTAGCTTCTTAAGGTGGTTTAGTTACAGCTGAGAGTGACCCAACGCCTGCTGACCAGACTCCAAACTGCCTCCAAATTGAACATGGAGTGTAGAGTGCAAGTAACACATATTCTGAAATGTGGGGGGTCAATAGAGAACAGGTATCATAGAGGTATGATATACAGATAGTATTTACAACACATCTTCTTTCTTTACAAAATGCAGAAAAGGAAACCATAACTAAATGAACAACAATAATGAAATTCATGACAAATTAATTGCACACATAATCATTTAAATAGATAGGTGGTTTACGATACCTTGCAGTTCTGAAATTCACATCAAAGGAAGAGTTTTGAGAAGCAGAGGAATCAGTGATGGCACTTGGAACATTTGAAAAACCTGAATCAGAGGCACCACCTCCACCATCACAACTGCCGTTAAAAGGAGATGAAAATGAAATAGAATCTTCTGTAGATGAAAACATGTAACCACTATTCATCCTGTTGTGGAAAGCATCACACAAATCCTTCAAACAAGTGCCATTACCCATTGACCCATTCTTTTGATACAAAGCAACTCTCTTCATGTTCCATTTCTCACCATTGGAGAGAACAACATAATGAGGGAAAACTTCTTTAACACAATAAGGACCCCTAAACTTGGATAATTCTCTTGTAATTCTACCAGGTTTTACTTTTACGTTATCACCTTTAGAAATTTTAGAAGTTAACTCCTTACCCAAACTTTCTGAGCTCAAAGTAACATCTTTGGTAACCAGATCTTTCAACCAAGAAGGATTCAGTTTTGTACTTGATACTCTGCTACGCATTATTTCAAAAGGTGATTTATCTCTCCCACTATGAATGGTGGTACGGTATGCACAAACCATTTCTTGGACAAGATCAAAAACAGAATCACCCTTTGAGAGTGCCAATTGAATTGTTCCTTTTACAAGTCTATTGACTCTCTCACAGAGTCCATTTCCTTGGGGATTGTATAGAGAGGTACGATGATGTGACACACCACAGTCAGAAAGGAAATTACTCATATTCTGTGACACCAATTGCGTCCCATTATCAGTAATGATAACATTTGGGTAACCCTCTCCCTGAAAAAGAGATTTTAGGAATTTTATAGTGCTTTTAGTTGTAATGTCTATTACAGATTCAACACACAACCATTTACTGAAAACATCAACACAAACAATGGCAAACCTTTGATGCAAAGTGAGTTATTCCATAGGCCCAATAAAGTCTAAGCAAATGGTATGCCAAGGAATGTCCTGAGAAACTATCTTTCCCATTGTTGAACCAACAGCAACTTTCAATCTCTTTTCACCTTCTTTACCTGGTTTATTATTCTCAACCCACAATGAAACCTGAGAGTTCACACCTGGCCACCAAAAATTTGCTTTCAACCTCTGCTTAGTTAAAGTATGTCCAAGGTGTCCCTCATGTGCAATACTAATAAGCCTATTTTTAAGTTCTAAAGGTGGAACAATCTTGTCATTAAGCACTAGAATATTGTCACTGTAAGTTGATAATTCATCTAAAACCTTGAGAAAAGGGTGAACAGAAACCTGGAGACAACTCTCCCTACTTGAACCTTGTTTAACCATGCCTATAACTTCTTTTAAAATGAGATCATTTTCCATCGCTTTGACCCATTCATCCTGTGAGAAAGAAACTTTGCTACCTGATAATACATCCTGGATTCAAGCTATACTCTCATCTGTAACATTTAGGTTGAAAGAATCATCACTGGGATTAACATCAGTAATAGAGAGTCTAGACTATGGGTACTCACAAACTTTCTCTCGGGGGCCAAATTTACAGTGTGGTTTGTGGCTGAGGGCCGCACCGGTGGAGGCGGGGTCAGTGGGGGAGGGGGAAGGGGCTAGAAAGAAAAAAAACTGTGACCATGAAGTTGAACACAGGCCCCTGCAGCTGACGCGTTCATCCACTGAGCCAACAGACCAGCATACACACAAATCTCTCTTTCTCTCTCTCTCTCCTTATCTCTCCCTCCCTCTCTCTGTCTCCCTCCTTCTATCTCTCTCTCTCGCTCCCTCCTTCCTCCTCTCTCTGTCTCCCTCCGTCTCTCTCACTCTGTCTTTCTCTGTCTTACCTCTCTCTCTCTCCCTGTCTCCCTCCCTCTCTTTCCTTCCCTCTCTCCGTCTCCCTCCATCTGTCTCCCGCTATCTGTCCCACTGTCCATCTCCCTCTGTCTCCCTCCCTCTCTCTGCCCTCTGTCTGTCTCCCTCCCTGCCTCTGTCTGTCTCCATCCCTCCCTCTGTCTCCACCCCCCCTCTGTCTCCCTCCCTCCCTCCCTCTGTCTCCCTTTCTCCCTCTGTCTGTCTGTCTGTCTCACTCCCTCTGTCTGTCTCACTCCCTCTGTCTGTCTCCCTCCCTCTGTCTCCCTCCCTCCCTCTGTCTGTCTCCCTCCCTCTGTCTGTCTCCCTCTGTCTGTCTCCCTCTGTCTGTCTGTCTCTGTCTGTCTCCCTCTGTCTATCTCCCTCTCTCCCTCTGTCTCCCTCCTTCTCTCCGTCTCCCTCCCTGCCTCTGTCTGTCTCATCCCTCCCTCTGTCTCCATCCCTCCCTCTGTCTCATTCCCTCCCTCTGTCTCCCTTTCTCCCTCTGTCTGTCTGTCTGTCTCACTCCCTCTGTCTGTCTCACTCCCTCTGTCTCCCTTCCTCCCTCTGTCTGTCTCCCTCCCTCTGTCTGTCTCCCTCTATCTCCCTCTCTCCCTCTGTCTCCCTCCCTCTGTCTGTCTCCCTCTGTCTGTCTCTCTTTGCCTGTCTCCCTCTATCCCTCTGTCTCCCTCCCTCCCTCTGTCTGTCTCCCTCCCTCCCTCGTCTGTCTCCCTCTGTCTGTCTGTCTCCCTCCCTCTGTCATCTCTCCATCCCTCTGTCTCCCTCCCTCTCTCCCTCTGTCTCCCTCCGTCTGTCTCCCTCCCTCTGTATGTCTCCCTCTGTCTGTCTCCCTTTGTCTGTCTCCATCCCTCCCTCTGTCTGTATGTCTCCCTCTGTCTGTCTCCCTCCCTCCCTCTGTCTGTCTCCCTCCCTCTGTCTATCTCCCTCCCTCTGTCTCCCTCCCTCTATCTGTCTACCTCCCTTTGTCTGTCTCCCTCTGTCTGTCTCCCTCTCTCCCTCTGTCTGTCTCCCTCTCCCTCTGTCTGTCTCCCTCTGTCTGTCTCTCTCAGTCTGTCTCAATCCCTCCCTATGTCTGTCTCCCTCTCTCCCTGTCTCTCTTTCTATTTCTCTCTGTCTGTCTCTCTCTCTGTCTCTATCGCTGTCTGTCTCTACCTCTATCTGTCTCTGCCTCTATCTGTTTCTGTCCATCCCTGTCTCTGACCCTATCTTGCTCCATCTGTCCCTGTCTCTAACTGTCTCTGCCTCTATTTGTCTTTATATGTCTTTATCTGTCTCTATCTCTATCTATCTCACCTCACCCAGGCTCTCACTCACTGCTGCCCTCCCTCCTCACCCGGCTCTCACTCCCTGCTGCCCTCCCACCTCACCTGGGTTCTCACTCCCTGCTGCCCTCACCCGGGCTCTCACTCCCTGCTGCCCTTCCCCCTCACCCAGGCTCTCACTCCCTGCTGCCCTCCCCCTCACCCAGGCTCTCACTCCCTGCTGCCCTCCCACCTCACCCCGCTCTCACTCCCTGCTGCCCTCACCCGGGCTCTCACTCCCTGCTGCCCTCACCCGGGCTCTCACTCCCTGCTGCCCTCACGTGGGCTCTCACTCCCTGCTGCCCTCCCACCTCACTGGGCTCTCACTCCCTGCTGCCCTCTCCCTCACCCGGGCTCTCACTCCCTGTTGCCCTCCCCCCACACCTGGGCTCTCACTCCCTGCTGCCCTCCACCTCACCCGGGCTCTCACTCCCTGCTGCCCTCCCACCTCACTGGGCTCTCACTCACTGCTGCCCTCCCACCTCACCGGGCTCTCACTCACTGCTGCCCTCCCACCTCACCCAGCTCTCACTCCCAGCTGCCCTCCTACCTCACCAGGCTCTCACTGCCTGCTGCCCTCCCACCTAACCCGGCTCTCACTCACTGCTGCCCTCCCACCTCCCTCACCTGGCTCTCACTCTCTGCTCTGCCCTCCCACCTCACACGGCTCTCAGTTCCTGCTGTCCTCTCCCCTGTGTGTTAGCCTGGCTGACACAGCCTCCCGGGCACTCCAGTACTTCACAGGTTTTTAAACGACCATTTGTTTGTTAATGAGGCTTTGTTCACCTCTTAGCGCCCCTGCAGCTCCACTCTTGACTGTGGCTGGAATCGCCCGGCCCCCACAGAGCAGTCTCTCTGATTATGCACTGCTGCTCCCCGAGGTGTTTGCTGACGTTAGAAAAAAAAACACATAGGTGCGATGTGTCTCAAGCTCCGCGGGCCGCCACTGAAGGCTTGCCGGGCCGCTACTGGCCCGCGGGTGGTACTTTGAGTACCCCTGGTCTAGACCGACAGGCTGCCTGTAAATTCCGCCAACCTTGCACATGTAGAATCTCAAAATGATAATCTTGTAGTTTTGTAGCTAATCTCGCTAATCTCAGTGAACCTTTAATTACACCACCAGAAGAAAAAATTCTAATTAAAGGTTTGTGATCTGTTTTTAGAATGAAGTTTATCCCACAAAGATATGTACGAAAATAGTGTGTGCCCCAAACACCGGCCTATGCCTCCTTCTAGATTACGGAATAATTCTGTTTGGACGAGGATAATGCGAGCGAGGCAAAAGCACTTGGACGTTCACCCTCACGGTGCTTTTGTAGAAGTACCGCACCTAAACCTGTTGCGCTCTCACCTGGAGGTAGATTTTCCTCGCTCGCGATATCCAACTTGAAGTTGGTGAACGCGAGCAGAGAAAAAAACCCTGCTCCGCTGCGTGAAGCAGAGTTTTTGGAACTCTGCGTGCTCTGCGTAACGCGGAGTGCGGGGAGTTCACCGCCCAGGGTTAGTTAAGTTGTCTAGTCTCCCTCCTTTATTCAGTGGGCTTGGGCTGTCCCATCCCTGGTAAAGAGTGACAAGGAATTAAGAAATGCAGATTTTCTTCTCCTGCGGCACCACTTTCATGATGCTGGCAAATGTGACCGGACGGGGCTGCATCTCGAGTAGATTCTGTATTTGAGAAGCAGCTAAATCTACTCAAAAAGTCTTTTTTGAGTTAATATTATACACCAATGGTCCGTTTAGGTTGTTTTTTAGTGCAAGAAGCATTTCTTTGTATATGACTTCTTTTTTCAGCAAGAAGGACATGCCCCAGACACTCCAACCTCCTCTTTCTGTTCAGCAGGCTCCACCCAGTGGTTTGTTCATCCCCATCCCCTGATATTGTTTAATACAGGGCATTCACTTGAAATGTATTTGTACTGTTGTTTGATTTTAAAATTTGATTATGTTTGGTGGCCTGGGGTGTTTAGCAGGGGCCTAGTCATGTCATTGTATTGAAATGTTTACCTTTTCTAAGATCACAAGGTAGCACAGTTGAGTATATGTTCTCCATGTTTGTTAAATTGGCACTAATAATTTATGCTTTACAATGTGTCCTAGTCTGCCCATGGGCCCTCCGGCTAATAGTCCTAGTACTAGTCATGGGTACATGAAGCAACTGTTTCAGTGGTGCATGTTGCTTTAAAACATAATTTAGGCAGGAATGGCTTTGCATTAAATACAAATGTGCGTTTTCTTTAGTATTTCGCATTTATTCTGCAAAAAGTATATTTGCTGGGTTAATATTTGATGCCTTTGGGGGATGTGTGTTGTTGCTAAATTATTATAGCTCACTTAATTTTCGTTTTTGGAATTGCTGAATTAATGGTAGTGTTTTCTTCAGTGTTACCATGAATCTTTGTCTGGCCAGTGTGTGTGTTTGTTTGCTATAGTCTATCGTTTGTGTTTGTTCTCCATGCCATGTGGCCAGGGGTCATTTTGTGAATTAAGTGTCCATAGACCTGCATGTCTTCTTTCTTGTTCATTCCTTCTTGATTGTTATTTGATCAAGTGGTGGGGGGTGGTAACCGCTTTTTATAATCAGCTAGTGTGCTTCTGCCAGAAGCCTGCATGCGCTTTGTTGTGTCCAAGCTCCTTTCTAATTGTTGTTGGAACATGTGGCCGGCCGCCATTTGGTGCCGTCATCCAGTGTGCTTTTGCTATAGGCCTGCATGTGTTCTTTGTTGTGTCCACCATGCCTTCTTGCTTGTTGATGTTTGACCATATGGTTGGTGGCCCTTTTGTGTAGCCAGCCAGTGTAGATTTGCCACAGGCCTGCATGTGTTCTTTGTTGTATCTATGCCTTCTTGCTTGCTGTTTTTGTATGACCATATGGCTGGTGGCCAATTTGTATAGCCAGCCAGTGTGCTTTTGCCATAGGCCTGCGTGTGGTCATAGCCATGGCTCCATGCTTGCTGTGGTTGTTTGACCATGTAACAGGTGGCCATTTTGTGTAGCCAGCCAGTGTCTTTTAGCCATGTGTTCTTTGTTGTGATGGCCATACCTCCTAGCTTGATGTTGTTGTATGACCATGTGGCCGGTGACTATTTTGTGTAGCCAGCCAGTGTGCTTTTGCGATAGGCCTGCATGTGTTTTTTGTTGTGTCCATGCCTCCTTGCTTGTTGATGGTTGACCATGTGGCCAGCAGTCATTTTGTGCAGCCACCCACTGTATAAATCCTTTTTTTCCAGTTCTCAAGGGCATTTTCAAGGGAGAATGATAGAAAAGGGCTATGTCTTTTTGTTATTTTTCTTTTTTTAACTTTTCACTGAATTCAGTTGAATATGCTTGAGGATCATTGTAGTATATGCATATAGGAACAGTGTTTCATATTATATGCATTTTTTCCATGTTTCCCCTGCACCTACTTGCCCCCAATGGGTTTCTCATATTTCTATAGTACACCACCACTTAGTTGTTTATTTTAAAAAAAATTAATTCCTTTTTACATTTCTGAATTTTGCTCAGAGGCCACAAACTTTACCCATCCTATTCAACCTTTTCTGAGGGATATGACCCTGCTTCCACCACAACCACTCCCAACTTTCATATTTGTAAGGCCCCCCAGAGTCCTTCATCCACTGCTACCTCAGTAGAAGTGCACACTACAGAGATGCAATCAGCGACACACCCACCTACCACCAGTTCTTTTTCAGGCATTGGCAGTATCAGACAAAGAAAGATGTCCCCAGTTTGGAACGTTTTAACAATTAGCAAGCATGAGGATAACATTGCAATATGCTCCATTTGCCATGTGAATGTTCGTCTAGGTAAGCCTAGCTCACACTATGGTACTGGCGACCAAATTACCCATTTGAACAACCATCACATAATGCAGTGGTAGGCGCACCTTTAAAAATTTCTTTAGGCGGTGGTGGTGATGAGAAAGTGGCATCAGCTCCTATCACAGTGGGATGTGAAGGTGATGAGGCAGAAGAGATGACAGTGTTATGCAAAGCAGCCCTGTCCAATGCAGTGAGCCAGTATCAGCCAGTTCAACAGCCTCAAAATGGCCCATGTTATGTTATGTTAATTCTACTTCTATAGCGCACAGCTCACCCAGGGGCATCTCGGGGCTGCTTTGAGATAAACCTGAAACTGGGAAATCGGACCAAACAAATTAAAACAGGTAGGCTTTTAGTTGTTTCATGAAAGTACTGTACGTGGAAATTTCGCACAGAGTAATAGGTAGTTTATTCCAGTATCTTGGAGCAAGGTACATAAAGCTTTGCCCCCTGTACGACTAAGACGTATGTGGGGTACCTGCAAAAGGGCTAGTGTACTGGATCTAAGATTTCGCCAAAGTACATATTTTGTAAGTTTCTTTTGCGGATAGCAGAGATCTTTGCCTTTCAAGCCATTGTAGGTAAAACAGCAGATTTTGAAATATGATTGTTTCGTCACTGGTAGCCAATGTAACTCTCTCAGCAGAGGTCCAGAGGGAGAGCCTGCGGGCGATTCAGGATCATTCTTGCCGCAGTGTTCTGAATCACCTATAATTTAGCAAGCAAGGTCTCTCCTACTTCGGCCATCAGAGCATTCCCGTAGTCTAATCTGCTAATCACCATGGCTTGAACCAGAGTTCTACGATAATGAATGGGAAGAAGACGCAGGCTATAATAACAACAGCTGGTATAGGCAGCAATATGATCTTTCATTGTTAATGTCTGATCAAGTTTTAGTCCAGGTTTTTTATACATTGTTTAGGAATGGGAGCTGCTCCCAACTGTTGGGGCACCATTCATCTGACCAGATAGCTGAGGCTTTCCCCATTAGCATGACATCCGTTTTCCCAGGGTTCAGCTGAAAGCAATTCTCCATCATCCAGCTGGAGATTGCAAGCATTCCGGCAGTGAAACGTTTTTTCTCTGCTTCTAAATTGGGGCCGACAGTAAACATAAGCTGAGTATCGTCGGCATATGAAATTATCTCAAAGCCATGCTGCTCTACAATTTTTGCCAAGGAGGCCATATGTATTAAAAAAGATTGGGCTTAGACAGGAGCCCTGAGGTACGCCCTTATTGAGGCACATTTTTTCTGAAAAGTATGACCCTAACATAATGGTTTGTTGTCTGTATTACATTAAGTGCTGTAGCCATTTTAAGGCTGTACCTTGAATCCCACAGGTGTGTAATCTCTTGACAAGCTTTGAGTGCGAGATGGTATCAAACACAGCGGATAGGTCTAATAGGATCAATACTACTGATCCACCCGCGTCAATTACCTGCCTAAGGAAGTCAGTCATGACCAGAATAGCAGTCTCAGTACTGAAACCCGGTTGAAACCCTGATTGTGAGGGATCCAGAATTGTAGTGGATTCAAGGTATAAAACCTAGCTGCCTCATTATTATACTTTCCAGGTGCTTACCCAGTAGGGCTAGCAAGGAAATGGGACGGTAATTACTAAGTACTTGAGGGTCAGCCGTGGGGTTTTTCAATTTTGGCCGAACAAACGCTTCCTTCCATGTTGTGGGATGATACCCGTTTCTATCAAACATTTACAAATATTTCGAATTTCTGGGGTGCAGCTAGTGGCTAGGAGAGCCATTGTCTTTGGAGGACAGAGATCTAGAGTCGTGCCACATTTTGCTGTGGACAACAGGTTAGAGACCTCCTCTAACAAAACTGTTTCAAAGCAGTCTAAGGTACTAGGGGTCACCCTATCTGATTTCCTTAGTCTAGGGTAAAATTCATGGTTCTGATGGAAGATTTGCATAGATATTAGAGATCTTTTCTTGAAATGGATCCCTAATGAATTGCAGAACTCTTGGGATTCCACTGGGGATTGTCTAGGGACCCTTGCAGACCAGAAGTCCCCTACTATCTTAAAAAGAGCTTTTGAGGAGTTACTATCGTATTCTATTTGTTCATGATGAAAATACATGGTGACACCACAGCATACAGTGACTGCCCCAAGACTCAAATCGAGTCTACCACTTCCTGGTTCTTCTCCCCATAAGTCGCCTGCATCATTGGCACCAGAAAAGAAAAAAATTCCAGGCTATTATTCTGGGCATGTTTAGGTAGGAGGGGCTGTACAAATGCAACTACCAAGCAGCATGTTTTTACAATGGGAAGTTCACTAAAATGTTAACACTGGACCTCCTTCCATTTTCTTGTATGGAATGAGTGGGATCTTTATAATTTGTGGCTGCCTTCTGCCTAAATTTGAAGATTACCCAGGAGGACCTATATTGCTAGAGTTGGTGTTCCAGCTCTCCATCACAATATTCTGCAATTGATAGGACAAGCTTTGCAGCAGAGTGTGGTTCACACTATCCCCCTGATAACAGACATGCAGACCAATTGTCAAACCACAGATTACTTGTGTATTACTGCACATTGGATTTCTTTTATGGGGTTAGGCAACAGTTATCCACAGGTCTCGGCACTGAAATAACTTTTAAAGGTATCCAGCAGCATGCTTTTATGTGCGGGGATTAGGCCCAAGTAACAAAGCTGCCCATTTTCCTACATTGTCCTCATTTGCACAATAACATTGCTCTGATCTTTTGCACCAATTTGCATGTGTGACAATGTTGGATTATTTTCTCTGAAACTACACCAACCTTCCGCAAGCCTTGATACTCCTAGACCTGTCCGCCGCTTTTGACACGGTGGACCACTCCATCTTCCTCAACCGTGTCAGGGCGGCGGGCATAGAAGGCTTGGCCTTTTCATGGCTTGAGTCCTTTCTTGCTGGGAGAACCCAAGCGGTCCGTTTGACTGGTTTCGCTGCGGCCTCCCGCAAGGTAGAGTGCGGGGTCCCCCAGGGCTCATCACTTTCCCCTTTTTTGTTTAACCTATACATCTTTCCCCTCATTTTTATGTTACAGCAGCTGGAGGTCACCGTGTTCAATTACGCGGATGACCTCCAGCTAATCTTCAACCTGTCTCATTCATCTTCATCCGCCCTGAACGTCCAGACAGTAATGACGTTCATCCAAGATTGGATGAACTGCAACCACCTCAAACTCAATCCAGACAAGACCGAGTTGGTCCTGACTGGAGGTGGTTGCAGTCCATGGTCCCCCTCTTTTTGGCCCCCTTCCCTTGGTGCTCCACCACTCCCTGTGCCCAAAGTAAAAACCCTTGGGATCCTTCTTAATTCTCAACTCACTGTCCACTCACAAGTTAGTTCTGTGGTTTCCTCTTGTTTTTTTCCCCTCAGAATAATCAGGAAAGTTTCCCGTTTCTTTTCTCCCTCTGCATTAAAAGTTATTGTGATGGCCATGGTACTGTCTCGTATAGACTATGGCAACATAGTCTATAATGGGGCCCCTGCTTACGCGATCCATCGCTTGCAACTGGTGCAGAACCAGGCGGCCCGCCTGATCCATGGCCTACCCAAATACCATTGGGCCACCCCACTGCTCAAAACATTACATTGGCTCCCTGTGAAAGAGCGCGCCCTTTTCAAACTTGGCTGCCTCACTTACCAGGCCAGATCGGGTACTGCTCCCGAATTCATCTGCTCTGCTATTAAGCCCTACTGTCCAGGCAGAGAACTTCGCTCCGCTCATTCAGCCCTCCTCACCATTCCTCGCTTTAAAAAACAGAAGGCGGGCGGAGCGAGATTCGCTGTCCTGGCTCCAACCTTCTGGAACTCCCTCCCGGCTACTCTGCACACCTCACCTTCTTACCTCCTGTTTCGGAAGAACCTTAAAACCATCCTTTTTACACAAGCCTACTTGACTTAGATCCCTCTAGCTGCTGCTGTCCACTGTTCACCACTAGCGCCATGAAACCGCTGGGTAAACGAGCGCTGTACAAATGTTTTTTAAATTCAAATTCAAATCTAGTTACATATCTAGCTTTGCATAACATTATCACAATGCCTCTAACACAATGTACAAGGCCTTGTTATGCACATTGGACAAATGTCATTCTATCTTCATCCATGGGGCGACATATCCAAGACATTGCTAATCTATGCGGACATCACACGGATGCTTTCTATTATAAATATTCAGCATCCCAAAAGATGGCACTTCAGAAGACACAGAGGGTCCCTGCATGCTGAGTCTTCACCACACAGAGGTCTGACATCTCATGAGGGATTGTTAAGTTTCTGACCAAGACGGGGTCCTATATTCTCTATTGCCAGGTAATCGGGTGGAATCATCCCTGGGGGATTCTAGGCTTTTCACATGCACACACTGTAGGTGCACGCAGAGTAGGGTTTGCATAGTAGGAGTAGGCTTGATTACTCCCATGTTTATATGCGCCCATATATATTCACTGTTTTAGCGCCATGGTAAAACTGTAGCTACTATTTACTCTTTTGGTGCTTGTAATCACTTTAATCTGCTTCTGTCTACTGATTATCGCAGCTCATGCATTTTATGCAAGAATAATGCTGGTTCAATAAATATATTGAAAACATCCTACTGCGTATTATCTGCATATTTCTCCAAGCACAAGTAAGCACGAGTGACTGAGTAAAAGATTCTGATCCGTTACCATGATCCCTGTTCAGTGTTTGCCAGAAACTATTCGCTCCCAGGAAAGGTTAGGGGGGCCTATGGTGGCACTATGAGCTAGCTGGTCTTTATGCCAACATATATAAGACTCACTTGTGAAGTCTATTCATTATAAGAAATATGCATTTGACTCTCATATGAGCTTATCATTATATAGGCCACCCTCAAATTGGATTAATTTATATAAAATATCAGGGTGGATTCTCATTATTGATACCCCACTACCTGAAGTATCCCCAAAAATGTTTTTTGTCACTGTATGTGGGTCGGGTTCCTTTACCTTATCTCATTTGGGATTTTTATACCCCAGTTATGTTGGTTTGCATAGCAACTGATCAGCTCCCAATCAGACACATCTATTTAAGAGAAAAATGTCAGAGCGTTACGTAACCGACTTCAAGCTTATTTATCTTTCTAACTTTTTTCGAGCACATTGTCCTATTCTCACCTACTGGAGTCGGGTGATTCGCTGCTCACTCAATGATTCCTTTTTTGCGGTATGTTTCCTTTTTGGCAATCTTGTATAATAATCCTTCTCATTTTATATAATTTAAAATCTAAAATAAAGACAATAATAAATGTAAAGAATGGGGGGGTTGACAACTAAATGTCATCCACACTTATCTAAGCTCAACTCCGTCCCAGTTGCCCAGCGTACGTGTATTTTACTTTAATAATGTCTGCCTGATTTGCATCTCTACTCGATAAAATCTTTAGAACTGGTAGGCTCTTGCAACTCCGTCCCGTAATGGGCACAGTAAAGCAAAGGCATTGAGGGTTCTGTTATAAATGGGCACCCCTTAGCTGCCAATGCAAAATAAATTACGAGCAAAGGACAAAGTCTCCCTGCTCAAGGAAATATGGCCAGCCTAACCCTTCCTATTGCCTTACCTTACGGCGTCACTTTCATGGAGCTCCACAGAAATCCTGGGGTCAATGGTGTGTCACCACCCGCTGTGTCAGCAGACCCTGTTTAAATACCTAAATTACATTTCATTGGTTCCAACATCAAACTCCTAATTGTTACCAGCCGAGTATCGCATTTCCTCCGTTTTTGGTCTGTCGGATCTACACCTAGTGGCCAGGAAGTACTATACTCTCAGCCAAACACTAGAGCAGCCCCTTTCCTACTTATTTTTGTGACCCAGAAGTTTACTCCTTCAATAGCCTGTCTTGCCTGGTGATCGAGCTGCTGCAGGATATATCCCTACCAAGTGAGCGGAAAGTACCACTGTATATGTCTTTTTTAATAAAACCTGCCGTCCTGTACTTTTCTGAGCTCGCTCATCAGCTGTGTTTGTAAACTTTTTCACGTTGCTCCCTTGTCCTCATAAAACTACATCCTTTATTGCTTTTTAAATACACAGTACAGTGTCCAGATGTTGAAGTAGGTCCATCATGGAAAACAATAGACAGTGTTTTAAAAGTTCTTCCTGAAATTGACACTTGACCTGCCACAACATTTTTAATTTTGGTTTCCAATTTTGTTCTATCTCCTTTACAATGTTGCAGCATTAAAATCATGTATTATCCACATCTTTCTATAAATAATGTTGAGAACATTTCTGATTTGCACTGAGTACATTCCATATCTTGATTAGCTGATTTCACTAGATTGTTGAAAGACACTGTTTTCAAACCTGGCATTGTCAAATACATGAATCGTTCAGTGTCAATTTTAGTGGTAGTTGAAAATGAGCAGCTGTCACATGTATGTATTGTAGTCCAAACAAATTTTCAATTTGCATACCTTCATCTTCTAATACTGCAAGCATAAACATAAGACATTCCAAGCATTTTGCTGTACATTCTATGTAAATTGTGAAGAACCAGAACATATATCCAGAAGATTCCGCACATTAGAAGCAGTCTGGATTTTCGTTTTATCAGTTTTCCACTTTTCAAAAATATAATATAACAAAAAAGAAAATTATTTTTCTCGATTTTCCATAATTGCACACTGTAGATTTTCAAAAAAAGACAATGTTCATGATTATATTAGCAAAGCAATTGATACCTGAACTTTTTTCTAACTGATATCCTACAATATTGGCAACTGTGTTCCCTTCTATTTTCTTTCTAAACTCATTATCTTTTCAATTCTTTTTTCTTTGCAACTTCAGTAAATTGTTTATCATATTTTCATTTTGGATGTACAAAAGTTTTTCATAAACAGGAGATTCACCTCAACTACAAGCATAGAGTCTTCTTAACTTATTGTACTCTTTTACACAATTTATATCTGCACCAAACTTTTGTTCATCAATATCAATCAAATACAATCCGGATAACTGTCTACATTTAAACCTTGAGATTTATGAATGGTCACAGCATATGCTAAACAAACAGGAAACTGTTTTCTACGAACATACAAATCTTTTACAAGCAAGAATTGAACAGAATATCAAATCTGTTTCACCTCTTCAATCTGATCAAATTTATTCTTCAAAAATTCAATCCTGTCTCTATTTGCATAACTAACAAAGTCAACAACTTTCCTCATTGCTCCATTTACCTTTTTAAACATCTAAATTATGCTGTAATATTACCCAGCACTTTACAGATGCATATAAGGTCTTTTTCAAACCAGCAGTCTTAGACATTGAGTCTAATTTTAACTGTAATCTCTCTGACAAAAGAATAGTTACTCCTTCATGTTCTATTTTATCAAAAGCTACCATTATCGGTTCATTCTCCAGCTATAATAGTTCTTCATTAGATGTAGAACATTCTTTCAGTGTTGGCATAAGGCAATTTATAGACTTATTTCCTGCAATTTTTTGGTAGATTGTTTCAGGTGTAATATTTTCTTTTGGAAACAAGTTTTTTAGTAGCCGACTTTCTAAAGCATTTTTTCCATCCTTTGTTAAGACAACAATTCTAATATTTTTAAGAATGTTTCCATAATCTTTATCATTTGCTTGTCTTATGTTCTTAATAAGTTCTTTATATTTAAAATAAGTTCAAATGTTCACATTTCCAAATCTTCGCAAATATTTTTTAGTGCCTTCATGAAGAAGGGTTTTAAAAACCAGTTGGCCTTTCACAGGTGTGAGTTGTAGTAGATCACCAAATACATTTACATGTTTTCCTCCAAATAAAACATTGTAATTTGTTTTAAAAATCTGCTGCAGCCTCAAATGTACAAACACAATCATTAAGTTTGAGACCATGCTTACTTCCTCAATTACCAGAAGTTTAATTTTCTTCAGTACTCTTGAAACTTCTAAACAAGCTTCTTCAGATAGTTTGTGATATTCCAACTTATTTTCATGTACTACTGGTAACATAAGTAGACAATGTAATGTAATCCCTTTAATGTTGTGTGCTGCTAGCCCAGATGGAGCAGTTACAACACAAGACAAATGTGAATGTGTTGTTTTCTGTAGATAACTTGAAAAACATTTAAACAAGAAACTTTTCCCCGCTCTAGCTTGTCCACGGATGTACATAAGAATAGGTCTAAATGATGTACATTGGCAATCATTCTTTTCATGCAGTAATCCATGATGTTTCTATTGTGTAACTTGGTGATATATGTCCTTCTGTTCAGTATTCAGATGTTCCTCTAAATTTTTCAAACAAATATTCTCCTGTTGTGCTTGCTGCATCACTGTTTCCGCTGCACTCATTGCTATTGTTGCTTCATTTTCAATTATTTTTCTCTTAGTGGATCTTGACTTTGTAGAGCAGACCTCTGACTATCTTGAGAACTATCTCTAGCAATTTCAGCTGCAATTTCCTGATTAATCTCCTCATTCACCATTTGGAGATAATTTGGAAAAATTGTACATTCAATGCTATCTTTACATGCATTGAAAGAATCTTCATAGCAGTCACAATGTCCAAGTAATTCCATTTCAGTCTGCCAAGGTTTGAAGAGTTGCAGAAGAGCTAAATAGAAAAACTCTTTTATCTGGAGTATTGCAACTTAGTTTACTGTGATTAATCAGATATCCTTTGGTATGCTTTACCAAACATACTTCAGATCCAATTACAGCGTATTTTTCCTTCATTTATATTTTCCGTAATTGTTTTTAAAACTATAATGTTGCAGTATTTCATATAGGCATATGTTTTCCAAGTATGGACTTCTATTTGGATAGTAAGTGTCCAACATATTTGTTTTCAGAATATCTGCACTTTTTAGTTAATTCAGTGCCAAGTTTTCAATTTTTTGTACAATTTCAAAACTCAATTGTGTGTTGCAGCAAGACCTAGACTTATCCAGAGGATTGCTCTTGACTTTGAATTTAAACTTGCAGATGTCAATCGATTCGAACATTCGTAGGATCCAATTTCTCGATGTGAACGCATCTTCAACATGAAGCTGTACAACTTTTTGCTAAGTGTCTACTCCTGTTATATTTCCTCCCACATTTCTTTCAATTCTGTCTTCTCAGACTTGGTAATATATGACGTGACATAGCGAGCAACAGCAATTGAGTTTTTGCAACATATTGTATGTCCATATTTGCATTCCACATCTTCAAAATCACCGGATTGTAATCATTAATGTACTTCGATTCTTCTGTTCTTTTTATATTATACGTATTTTTTTGTGATTTTCGAGTGATAGTATGCTTCACTGCTGCCATAAAACTATTCACTCTTCCTTTGGAAATTACTGGACGCGGAAAGCCAAATCGACATTTTGTGTAAAATTTATCCTTTGACATATTTCTGTCAGCAATATTTTCCACATCGATGACTTTGAAACCGTAAAACTAGCTGTCTTAAGATATTTTCTTCTCCTGTTTTTGGAATCGCACAGGTAACATACTCTTCAATAAAATATAAATCAGTCTCATCTGAATCAGTTCCAAATTTGGGTGCATCCTTAATCCATAAAAGCATAAGTATATGAGGAGTACCTCTAGCTTGGTATTCTTTCCTCCCCAAAAAATCAATAACTTCGCCAATAGGTAGATTGTTTTATTACAGATGAAAGATATCATAGCTTCAAACCTATGATTAAAATATCTGCAAACATTTACGGGATCCAGGGAACATAGTTCTCTAGCTGTCTTCAATTCAATATTTTCTACATTTGCATTTGCTTCTTCTAGAAAATCCAGTAAATCATCCAATACGTACTCAGCACAGCTAAGTGTAACAAACCACATAGGGGTTCCTAAGTTTCTTAACATACATTTTAATTCCCCATTACGTTGATACCAATATTCATTAGTGCCACATTGACATGCCATCAAATTAATTAACTGTGATTCTAAATGTTCGTCTCTTTCTTCAACTTTGTCCATAAATTCCTTTGCAGAAACATGTGAAAGATGCGTTCCTATTTTTAATATATGGTTGACTGCATATGAAAGTGTAGACAGATCACTCTCAAATAAAAGACTAAACAAATATGGAATACACTGACGAAATCTCAGTTCTTCTGGGCACAGTCTGAAGCTGGAATCTGAACATGTCATTCATCATATCGTCCAACTTTTCCAGTGGGTAACAACTGTGGAAAGCAACGAGCTTCTGAACTTTTTTACGACACACTCATGAGAGTTCCTTTTGCTTTTTTTCATCTGGAACAATTCAATAGTATCTCCTATCAGTTCTATTGCATGTAGAGGGTGTATAGTATAATGTTTCTTCTTTTCTTGAGTTCTCCACTTTTTCTATTTGTCCACTTAAAATGTGTGTTTCATCTTCTAAACTCCTTTTTTTCTTCTTCTACATTTACATTTTTATAGTAAATATTGTTTTGCACCAGATACAATGTAGCCTTTTGGACTTTCGTGACATCTACTAACTCTTGTCATATTTTCTGACTCTTTGTGGGTACAGCATTAACAAGAATGACTACAGGTTCAGTATCCTCTCTTTCTACACCAACAGTTTCAACATTTTACTTAAAATCTAAAGGTAAATACACAACTCTCCCTTTTAAACCTCTTTGTAGATCTGTTGGAGGCAGCTTACCTGTTTTAGGCTCCATACGAATTATAGTCTGAAATGGGTGCCCAGATTGAATAAGGATGGCCTCAAATGTATTTAAATCTTTAGGTTTTGGAGGTATAGCTGCTAATTCTAAGTTATTATGGACAGCACTATCTGGCATTTTGTTGTCTTCTAATTTATTGTAACAATATTTACAAATATATTGTACAGTACCTAACTCAAAATGACCTTCCACAAACAGATAAGCAGCAAATTCTTTCCATTTATCATTGTTTTCCTTTTCACTTTTTAAAAGCACATCTACATTCTTAGTTTGAATTTTATGATGAGTACGTCGGCAACAAATACAAACATAGTTGGGATTTTCAGCAGAAACTACTTTAAACTTTGTTATTTCTCTTTCAAACTTCATATCGGTATTATCTTCCACCTCTTCTTCAATACCTAC
The DNA here is from genome assembly GCF_964263255.1 of Lissotriton vulgaris. Taxonomy (NCBI): domain Eukaryota; kingdom Metazoa; phylum Chordata; class Amphibia; order Caudata; family Salamandridae; genus Lissotriton; species Lissotriton vulgaris. The sequence goes on from NC_141685.1 coordinate 494,577,139, forward strand.
ACTTATCAAACTCTCACTTTCTCTACACTCCTCTTCACCAGCAAAGAAACGTAACTCTATATCTTCACAAACTTTTTTCACATTCAACACTGAACCATGCAAAAGAGCTGTATTAATTGTATTTATACATAATGCAGGACTTTTCACGTTGTATAATCTTCTAACTAACTTCCTCATTTCAGAATGATGTACTGCTAACATTCTTAAATGATAAACATGACTTTAACACACTTTCCTAGAAAGACAAGCCAGAGAATGACCTTGCATCCCTGTATTTTTCTCACTTTGGAAGGATCCAGTCCTTGTATTATCTTAATCTTCTGTTTCACAGTTTTTCTTCCATATTCTCTTAGGAAATTTAGTAAAATATCAATAGATTGTTGACGTATACTACAAATACTACTACAATCCCATGTAAACACTGGAGCCTGGGTACGCCTCCCTTGAACTTCCTCAGCTATTACGTGTTCAACATTTCTAGGAACTATCCTTCCTTTTTCAATTTGCCATCCATTTTTCAGTTCGTAACAACGACCACAGGTATCAACTGCACGCACTAATCTATTTTCTTGCAAATAACTTTCTTCATTAAAGAAAGGATCCATACTAGAAGTATGCTCCCATTCCCCGAAAAATATTTTACAAAAATTAGTTCTATTTACAATTCTTATTCTTTTACTTTTGTCCTTCAATCTTTTTAAAATAAAGATAAACAATTTTCTTTTCAATTCAAAGGCTTTTTCAATTACACTTAGAATCTCCTTTTTGTCTGTAAAATTCAGATCTCCTTTTATATATTTTACTATTTTTATTAAATTTTGTAGTACTCTACTTTTATAGATTCTTTTTCGTATTTCTGAAAATTGTTTCTTCCTCTTTCCGACATAATTCTTTTTCCGATAATCCAATTTTCCACTTTCCTGCAAATTTTTATTTTTCTTATGTTTCACTGTTCTTGTTCTATCCGTCTCTTCTTTATTTTCAAAATTGGAAACACTCTTTACAAGTTTTTTAAAAAAAATCTTTACTTCTCTTACCAGAAGTCTTTTTCTTTAAGGATCCATGTTGTACTTGATCTAATTGCTCTTTTCCTGTTTTTTTAAATAAACCTCTATCCTTGTTTTCTTTGTCTTTGCTGTTTTCTTGTCATTGTAACTCTTTCCTAATATTTATGCAAAGTATCTGTAAAAAAAGAAAAGTTTTGAAAACAATTTAATATAATTAAAATAACTATATATAGATAATCACATGAATACCTATAAAAATACATACAAATAAACTACATCAATAAGCAATGGAACAGTGCTACATGCATAATTGTAGTTGTGTATCAGTAGTGTGAAAGATACTAGAGCACAGCATTAGTAGTACACATCTATTTGTAGAACTGCATGGTTAGAACCTGTATCATTCCATGAATACATGGCTAGTGACTAAAAGATTACAATACTACGAGGAGAGTGCCTGAGTGCATTTACAAGTGCTTAAGTATTGGGGGAGTGAATAGATAAGTAGATAGTGCTGGATGGGTGATTGGAGAAGTGCATGGGACTGACAGGAGGATATTTAGAGAAGTATACCTATAGTACGTAGCTGGTTACAGGTCTGCAAGTATAGTGCCCAGAATATTGTAGCTGTACTTGTGTTAGTGGCTAGGCCATTCCGTAAGTACTTGACTAGTTACTGGAATGATTACAGTGCTGCAAAAAGAGTGCATTGTGAATTATTTATAAGTGCTTAAGTATTGGCGGAGTGAAAGGATAAGTAGACAGTGCTAAATGGATGATTGGAGAAGTGAATGAGACTGAAAGGAGGATGCCTACACTGCATAGGTACTAACTGGATATTTAGAAGTGTGTATCAATGGTATGTAGCTGGTTAGAGGTCTGCATGCAAAGTGCACAGAATGTTGTATCTATACTATTTTAGTGGCTAGCCCATTTTAGAAGTACATGACTAATGACTAGAATGATTACAGTGCTACAAACAGAGTGTATGGTAAATTTATAAGTACTTAGGCTTGGGTGGATTAATAGGATAAGTAGAAATTGCTGGATGGGTGATTAGGAAAGTGCATGGGACTGACAGCAAGATTTCTAGACTGCATGGGTCCTAACTGGGTATTTATAGGAGTGTACCAATAGTATATATCTGAATAGAGGTGTGCATAGATAGTTCACAGAATATTATAGCTGTACTTGTCTTAGTGGCTTGTCCATTCCATAAGTACATGGCTAGTAACTTGAACAATTACAGTACTGCAAATAGAGTGCATTATGAATTTATAAGTGCTTAGATATTGGCTGGCGGACTCGCAGAGCAACATCTGTGGGACGTCAGTCTGCAAAGGCATAGGTGCGGGACAGTGATGTGGGGAGAAGGAGCGTGAAAGGCGTATCTCATTGAGAGAGACCTGCAGTATATTTCCAGTGTTGGCTTGCAGACATACTACTGCTGGCAGGCTCGCAGAGGAAGAGCCACAAGCCCACTGATGGTTTGCAGAGGGAGAGCTGCAGGCCGGTGGGCTGGCTCATAGAAGAGGAGCTGCTAGCTGACTGGCTAGCTAGTAGAGGAACAGCTGTGGCCCATCGGCTCACAAAGGGAGAGCTGTGGGCCGGCTTGCAAAGGAATAGTTGTGGTATGACTGCTATAGGGAAATGTGCCGGCCATCAGATTGCAAAGGCATAGGTGCGAGACAGTGATGTTGGGAGAGGGAGCATGAAGGGGGTATCTCATAGAGAGAGAGCTGCGGTATATTTCCAGTGTTGGCTTACAGAGAAACAACTGTTGGCTGGCTCGCACAGGAAGAGCTGTGAGCCCACCGGTGGTTCACAAAGGAAAAGCTGCGGGCCCGTCGGCTGGCAGAGGAAGTGCTGCGAGCCAATAGGCTAGCTCGTAGAGGAAAAGCTGTGGCCCATCGGCTCGTAAAGGGAGAGCTGTGGGCCGGCTCGCACAGGAACAGTTGCGGGCTGACTGCTATAGGGAAAGGTGCGTGCCAAGGCATACATGCGGGACAGTGATGTGGGGAGAGGAAGCGTGAAAGGGGTATCTCGTAGAGAGAAACCTGCAGTATATTTCCAGTGTTGGCTTGCAGAGGAACAACTACGGGCTGGCTCGCAAAAGAAGAGCTGCGAGCCCACCGATGGTTCACAAAAGTAAAGCTGTGTGATGGTGGGTTCGCTTGGAGAAGAAGAGCTGCGAGCTGACGGTCTGGCTCTAAGAGGGACAGCTGTGGCCCATCGGCTTGCAAAGGGAGAGCTCTGGGCCGGCTTGCACAGGAACAGTTGCTGGACGACTACTATAAAAAAGGTGCCAGCCATCGGCTTGCAAAGGCATAGATACAGGACTGTTATGTGGGGAGATGAAGCATGAAGGGGGTATCTCGTAGAGAGAACCCTGCAGTATATTTCCAGTGTTGGCTTGCAGAGGTACAACTACGGGGTGGCTTACAGAGAAAGAGCTGCGAGACCACCAATGGATTGCTGAGGGAGAGCTGCGGGCCAGTGGGCCAGCTGGCTGGCTCGTAGCGGAAGAGCTGCGACCCATCGGCTCGCAAAGGGAAAGCTGTGCGGTGGCTCGCACAGGAACAGCTGTGGACGGACTGCTATAGGGAAAGATGCGAGCCGTAGGCTTGCAAAAGCATAGGTGCGGGACAGTGATGTGGGGAGAGGGAGCGTGAAGGGGGTATCATGCACAGAGAGACCTGCAACATATCTCATGTGGGCTTGCAGAGGTACAACTGTGGGCTGTCTTCACCGAGGAAGAGCTGCAAGTCCACCAGTGATTCGCAGATAGAGATAGACCTGCAAGCTGACTGGCTGGCTCATAGAGCGAGAGCTGCAGCCCTTCGGCTTGAAGAGGGAGAACTACAGGCCGGCTCACATAGGAACAGCTGCGGGCCGACTGCTATAGGGAAAGGTACAGGCCGTCGGCTTGCAAAGGCATAGGCATAGGCGTGGGACAGTGATGTGGGGAGAGGAAGCGTGAAGGGGTATCTCATATAGAGAAACCTGCGGTTTATTTCCAGTGTTGGATTGCCGAAAAATAACAGTGGGCTGGCTCGCAGAGGAAGAGTTGCGAGCCCACAGTGGTTCACAGATGGAGAACTGCGGGCTGGCTCACTGAGGAACAGTTGCAGGCCGGCGGGCTGGCTCATAGAGGAAGAGATGCAAGCCATCTGGCTGGCTCGTAGAGTATCAGCTGTGGACCACTGGCTCACAAAGGGAGAACTGCGGGCCAGCTTGCACAGGAATAGCTGTGGGCTGACTACTATAGGGAAAGGTGCGGGCCCTCCCCTTGCAAGTGCATAGGTGCAGGACAGTGATGTGGGGAGAGGGAGCATGAAGGGGGTATCTTGTAGAGAGAAACCTGCAGTATATTTCCAGTGTTGCCTTGCAGAGGTACACCTGTGGGCTGGCTCACAGAGGAAGAGCTGCAAGCCCACCGGTGGTTTGCAGAGGGAGAGCTGCGGGCTGGCTCACAGAGGAACAGCTGCGGGCTGACCACTATAGGGAAAGGTGTGGGCTGTCGGCTTGAAAAAGCATAGGTGCAGGACAGTGATGTGAGGAGAGGGAGTGTGAAGGGGGTATCATGTACAGAGAGACCTGCGATATATATGCCATGTGGGCTTGTAGAGGTACAACTGCAGGCTGGCTTCACCGAGGTAGAGCTGCAAGCCCACAAGTGGTTCACAGATGGAGAGCTGCGGGCCTGCGGCTGGCTTGCAGAGGAACAGTTGTGGGTCGGAGGGCTGGCTCAGAGAGGAACAGCTGTGAGCCGACTGGCTGGCTCACAGAAGAATAGTTGTGGCCCATCGGCTCACAAAGGGAGAGCTGTGCGCCGGCTCGCACAGGAACAGCTGTGGACCAACTGCTATCGGGAAAGATGCGGGCTGTCGGCTTGCAAAAGCATAGGTGCAGGACAGTGATGTGGGTAGAGGGAGTGTGAAGGGGTATCTTGTACATAGAGACCTGCAATATATATCTCATATGGGCTTGTAGAGTTACAACTGCTTGCTGGCTTTGCTGAGGAAGAGCTGCAATCCTACCGGTGGTTTGCAGAGCGAGAGCTGCAGGCCAATGGCTGGCTCGTAGAGGAAGACCTGCTAGCCGACTGGCTTGCTCATAGAGGGAAAGCTGCAGCCCATTGGCTCGAACAAGGAGAGCTGTGGACCGCCACACAGAGTAGCAGTTGCAGGCCGGAGCTCTGTCTCGTAGAGTAAGAGCGGCAAACCAACTGGCTGGCTCATAGAGGAATAGCTTTGTCTCATCGGCTCGCAAACGGAGAGCTGGGGGCCGGCTCGCACAGGAACAGCTGCGGGCTGACTGCTATAGTGAAGGGTGCGGGCCGTCGGCTTTCAAAGGCATAGGCACGGGATAGTGATGTGGGGAGAGGAAGCGTGAAGGGGTATCTAGTAGAGAGAAACCTGCAGTACATTTCCAGTATTGGCTTGCAGAGGAACAACTGTGGGCTGGCTCACAGAGGAACCCAATGGTGGTTCGCAGAAGGAGAGCTGTAGGCCGGCTCACAGAGGAACAGTTGCGGGCCAGCGGGTTGGCTCGTAGAGGAAGAGCTGCAAGCCGACTGGCTGGCTTATAGAGGAACAGCTGCAGCCCATCGACACAAAGGGAGAGCTGTGCACCAGCTCGCACAGTAACAGCTGCAGATCAATGCTAAAGGGAAAGATGCGGGCTGTTGGCTTGCAAAAACATAGGTGCGGGACAGTGATGTGGGTAGAGAGAGTATGAACGGGTATCTGAGAGACCTGCAATGTATATCTCATGTGGGCTTGTAGAGGTACAACTACTTGCTGGCTTTGCTGAGGAAGAGCTGCAATCCCACCGGTGGTTTGCAGAGTGAGAGCTGCGGGCCTACTACTGGCTCGTAGAGGAAGACCTGCAAGCCGAGTGACTGGCTCATAGAGGGAAAGCTGCAGCCCATTGGCGCAAACAGGGAAAGCCGCCACACAGAGTAGCAGTTGCAGGCCAGAGGGCTGTCTCGTAGAGTAACAGCTGCATGCTGACTGGCTGGCTCATAGAGGAATAGCTTTGGTTCATCAGCTCGCAAAGGGAGAGCTGGGGGCCGGCTCGCACAGGAACAGCTGCTGACCGACTGCTATTTGGAAAGATGCGGGCCGTCGGCTTGCAAAAGCATAGGTGCAGGACCGTGATGTGGGGAGAGGAAGCGTGAAGGCAGTATCTTGTACAGAGAGACCTGCATTATATTTCTCATGTGGGCTTACAGAGGTACAACGGCAGGCTGGCTTCACTGAGGTTGAGCTGCAAGCTCATCGGTGGTTTGCAGAGGGAGAGCTGCGGGCCTACGGCTTGCTCTTAGAGGAAGACCTGCAAGCCAACTGGCAGGCTCATAGAGGGAGAGCTGCAGCTCGTTGACTCGAAGAGGGAGAGTTCACAGAGGAACAGTTGCAGGCCAGAGGGCTGTTTCGTAGAGGAAGAGCTGCAAGCCGACTGGCTGTCTCATAGAGGAATAACTGTGGCCCATCAGCTCGCAAACATAGAGCTGCGGGCCGGCTCACACAGGAACAGCTGCGGGCTGACTGCCATAGAGAAAGGTGCAAAGGCATAGGTGCGTGACAGTGAGTGGGGAGAGGGATGAGGTTCTGAAAATTACGAACTTGCTCATACTCAGCCTCCATTTTGTGATCGCCGCCATTTTATGTTGCCCTCACTCAGGCAGCTCGGCGAACGCGATGTTTTTGTCGTTTCTGCCTTCACGTGTCAGGTGGCTTCTTTGCTTATGTTTACTAACAAGTGTCAGGGTTTGGCCGAGTACACTAATTCCTGTCTGAGCTGATTAATCCCTATCTGGACTACATTTTGGTTCACACCATTGTTTCCTTTAAGCAATCTTATCTGCTGTCCTTCCCTACATGTCTCATCCATTCTCCTGTTTCACGACTGTCCTTCTACAACATGCAGCTGTGTTTTACTCTGCTTGTAAATTGAGTTGTGTGGATTCATTTGTGATTTACTTAAGGGGTTGAGTGACAAACAGAACCGGGAATTTGAGTTGGTTGGGATTTAAAACATTGTCTATAACGTTTGCCTATAGCTCATGCTCTTGTGTGATTGCATTTTGCATTGTATTGCATCGTATATAAACCTGTGCGCCACGGAGTCAAGTGGCAGTCTCTTTTGAACCTCGTTATACTGACGACTTCTAAGACCACTGTACTCGCTGCAGCTAATAAATACCATCTTCTACGCCAGACGAAGAGTCCGTGTCTCTGTTTTTGACAAGGCAGGTGAATCCCGGGGATTTCAGACGTACCCTGCGCCGCCGGGCCTTAAGGCTACGGTTCTCCAACTGGCGCCCAACGTTGGGCGTCTTCTGTGGTAGCGGTTAAGCCCGAGGATTGTGAGGAGCCCCGCAAGTAAATTCCGGAGGAAGCGCACCACGTGATTGACCCCTGTATGTCGGAAGTGAACCGAAGGTCTTTGATAGCGTGGCTACTCCTCTCCGATGGCTGCTGACGACTGCTGCCCTGACTGTCGCCTTGCCATGGACCCTTCTGACGATGTTTGGTAGAGCGAGACGTTAGACGGCTCTTACTCCTCATTCTGCTACGTTTCAGTCCCTGTTGCCTTTTACATCTGTAATGCCTCCTATCCTCTTAAGGGATTCTCCTACTACACAGAGGAGGATAGCAGATGCTGTTTCAAGTTTCTTTTCGCCTCTTCTTGGGTCTTTAAATATGTCTCCAGCTTTCTCTAAACAACAATCTCATTGTCAGCTTCCCCTTGCGGAAGAGAAAGTAGTTTTGGGGTCTCTCGCTCGTAAATGGATTGAGCATGGACTGGAATATAGTACCGAAGATATCATGAGTTGCTTCTATCAATGGGGGGAGCCCACGCAGAGATATGTTTTCAATGTCATGTGTCAAACTCTTATTAGAGGTTGGGAAGATATGGAGTCAGATACAGTTCCTTTGGAACTACTAAAATTACAAGCTGATTTTGATAAGGGTTTTATTGTAGGACCTCGAGTTGAAGAGGCAGTGAATAGACTCATTGCGTTTCGAACAATGTTCTTGTCTCTGTCTTTTTCCGAGGCTGATCCCGCCAATACACAAGGTAGTAAGAATTATCCAATGCGCGAAGTTCCTCCTGTATGGAGAGAAGTGGTGATTGGTCCACCTCCTGTTCCTGCTCATTTCCAGCATATATGGGTCCACGAACCCTGGAAAAGATCTGAAGTATTGGCTCTCAAGCAAACTCTCCCGGACCCCCGTAAAAATCCTGCTGGATATTATAAAGAATTGTCCCAAGCGGTTGACGCTTGTATTATGAATTTGGCTGATATTGATATGTTATTTGGAAATGTTGTTCCGAAAGGCATACGGGCACGGATTCATAAGGAAAATCACGTGGCTGAATTAGGTGGCGATTGGGCTGCTATTAGAGCTGAGGATGTGAATCAGGTGGGTGATGCGAAACCTGAGGATTTGAATACGGCTCTTCCAGGTAGAATAATTGAATTAATGAAGACAAGGATGCCTGCGGTGCGAGTAAATTGGGATAAGCTAGCCGCATGCAAGCAAAAGAAAGATGAAAGCGTCTCAGATTTCTTCACTCACTTTGAAGAAACGTTTATTGACCACAGTGGTCAGGATCTGAGTGTAGAGGGTGGTCAGCGATTGTTTGTTGACAAATTTGTATATAATTTGCTTCCCGAGTTATCAAATAAATTAAAGAGTTCTGAAAGTGCATGGGCTTTCTCTTCCCCTGCTAGCATATTGGCTACTGCACAGTATTACGAGAATAGGGATAAGGAGGAGAAGGAGAAGCAGGAGAAGTAAAACAAAGATTTGAAAACAAAGGTTCTTTTACAGCAGGCGTATCCGCCTCGCTCAAACCAGCACAAGCAACCTCCCCAGTTTCAGCAGCCTCCACAGTTTTAGAGATTGTTGCAGAAGCCTGAATATTTTACGCCACGACCTCCGTTAGGTCCTAATCAATGTGCATATTGTAGGGAAGAGGGGCATTTCAAGAATAGTTGTCCGGTTTTAATACAGCGTAATAATGGGATGTCTGCTCCTCGAGGCCGTGGAGCAGACATCCTAGACAGGATCTAGAGGTAGAGGACGAGGTGCGTCCTCTCAGGAGCAGTGTTCTTTTTCTCCATCTACTTCGAACTACTTTCATCAGCAGAGAGTTCAGTCTACGCAGTATTACAATGATGATTATCACATTGAAGATAGGGCTCACAATTTTCAGATTGAATAGGACAGCCATGGACGAAGTAAGGGAGTTGTGTCGATGCCAGTAGATCAAAACGGGCCGTATGTCACTGTCAATACTATGGGTGTTTCAGAGCCGTTTCTTTTGGATACTGGTGCGATGAGAAGTTCTATCATTCATTCTAAACTCCCTGGGGCACCTTTGTCTGGCTTACTGAATACCTCTGTGGGATTTTCAGGCTCCCCAGTACGTAATCCGGTTTCTTGCCCTTTGCCTGTTTCGATTGGTCCTTAAGATTTGGAAGCTTCACTCATCCTGACAACTGGTTGTGACGAGAATTTGCTGGGTCTGGATTTGTTGAAAAGACTATATGCAACATTGTATTGTTCCCCTTCTGGTGTGCATCTTACGTTGGGAAAGAAAATGATGTCCTCCATGTATTTGTCCAGAGACTAGTTTCCACCTGAGTTGCTTTCTCTCCCGGAAAGTCTTTGGGCCACGGGTCCGAATGACGTGGGTCGTCTTGCGATCCCACCGTATGTTGTCACAATTAAAGAGAATGTTAGAATGCCACGCATTCCTCAACATCGAATTTCTAGTGCTGGAGAGACAGCACTGTTGGCTATTGTTGATGATTTTATTCAGAAAGGTGTGGTCGAAGAGACCAGAGGCAACGTTTGTAACAGTCCTGTTCTTCCGATCCTTAAGAGGACCGATCCTTCACAGCCTCCTGTCTATCGATTTGTTATTGACCTGAGAGAGGTCAATAAAATAGTTGTGCCACAATTCCCTGTTGTTCCAGACATTACAGCTTTATTGACGATGATTCCTGTTTCGGCGGCCTGGTTTTCCGTGATAGATATCAAGAATGCTTTCTTTAGTATTCCTATTGCTGAAGAAAGTAGGGACATCTTTGGTTTCTCTCTGGGTGGTCGAAGTTTTCGATTTACAAGAGCTCCTCAAGGCTACTGTGAGAGTCCCTCCATCTATAGTAAAGCTCTTAAGTCTCAACTCGATTCTTTGTCTTTGCCTTGAGGTGCAACGCTTATTCAGTATGTGGATGATTTATTGGTGGCTGCAGATACGGAAGATGTGTGTAAGAGTGTGACTGTTGCATTGTTGAATCATTTATCTGCTTTGAATCATAAGGTGTCACCCTCTAAGTTACAATATGCCCGCCAAGAGGTGACCTATTTAGGTCATCTCTTGTCGAAAGAGGGAAGGCGATTGACCCCAGAACGTATTCATGCTATTTCACAGATGTTTGTACCTATTACACAGAGAGAAGTGCGTGCCTTTTTGGGTATCACTTTCTATTGTAGACAATGGATTCCCAATTTTTCGCTTTTGGAGAAACCATTGGTGGCACTAACTTTGAAAGATACGCCCCATCCGCTCCCTTGGACGGATGAATGTCAGAAAAGTTTTGTTGACCTACGTACTGCTTTATGTTCTGCTCCAGTGTTGGGTACCCCAGATTATAGTAAGTCCTTTACACTGTACGTTCACGAGAGAGAAGGTTGCGCGTTGTTAGATTTAACACAGCAATTCGGAGATAAGCAGAGGCCATGTGCCTATTTCTCCGCAACACTAGACCCAGTAGCTAAAGCTTTGCCCAGTTGTCTCAGAGCTACGGCAGGTGCGGCAATTTCTATTAGACAGTCTGCCGGATTAGTGTTGGATAACACATTCATTGTTATGGTTCCACATGCAGTGGACACTTTGTTGAATAGAACCAAGACGCAGCATCTTACTAGTGCTCGTTTGTCTGGTTATGAGCTGACACTTCTAGCGAGCCATGTACATATCAAAAGATGTAACACGATAATCCAGCTACACTGTTGCCACTCCCAGATGAGAAAGACGATCAGGAAAAGCATGATTGTTTTCTTCGAACAGAAGAAGAAACAAAGGGTAGGATTGATTTAAAGGACACTCCGTTCAGGGTCCCGGACGGGATCCTATGGGTGGACGGTACTTGTTTTAAGCTTCCAAATGGAGAAACTACTTCTGCTTATGCTGTCACCACCTTATGCACAATTGTTGAGACAGCATGTATTGGACATAATTCAGCCCAAGCAGCTGAATTGATAGCCTTGTCTAGAGCGTGTGCATTGTCGAAGGGAAAGAGAGTGAATGTGTATACAGATAGTCAGTATGCCTTTGGTGTTGCACATAGTTTTGGCAAATTGTGGAGGGAAAGAGGATGCTTTACCTCCCACGGGACAAAGATTCAACATGGTCAGTTAGTGACTGATCTTCTTGAGTCACTTACCTTACCTGCACAGATGGCGATCATAAAGTGCAGCGCACATAAGAAAGTCACAGATGATGTGGGTTGTGGAAATGCATTTGCAGACGAGGTAGCGAAAACTACAGCCAGAATCACCACTAGTCGAATGTATGTGACAGGTCCTGCAAACTGGGTTAGGGAAATTGGAATGTGTGAAGACACAATTGAGAGTGTGAAAACGATTCAGGGAGAGGCTACTGAGAAGGAATTAAGTACGTGGAAAGAAATACGGGAATGTTAGATTCAATGGGTTGTTGGACGGAGTTGTCGGAACATCAGCAATGGTTATTACCGGATGCTTATGTGTTACCAGTCGTAACTATGGCCCATGGTCCAGCTCACATTAGTGCAAAAGGCATATGTAAGCTTTTGGCTCCTGTGTGGCAGAATGAAAGAATTCCAAAATGTGCAGAAAATGTGGTTAAGCATTGTATTGTTTGTTTAATGCATAACCCAGGAAAGGCTACCCCAACTCCGGCAGGTCATTTTGCTCCCCCTTCATATCCTTTTTTTTTTCATAACAGTAACCTTTATATCCTTTTGAAGTGTTGCAGATCGATTACATTCATATGGATCGCTGCAACAACCTCAAGTATGTTCTGGTGGTGGTATGCGCCTTTTGCCGCTGGATAGAGGCCTACCCCTTGAAAGATAATACTGCTCTGTCGACTGCTAAAGTGTTGATTAAGGAGTTCTTCCTCAGATTTGGTTTGCCGTGCATTGTCTGGAGTGACAATGGAAGTGAATTTGTGGGCCAGATTATGCAGAAAGCATGTTCTGGTCTTGGTATTAGACAAAAAGTGTTACAATGGTACACTCAAGCTCAAGTTGGCCAAGAACCTTGCTAGCACAGGTCTTGCCTGTCCTGATTCCTTGCCCCTAGCTCTTTTGTCTACCAGAACTACTGTGCACTCTCATATGGGACTTGGCCCATATGAAGTGGTATTTGGACGCCCAGCTAATGTTTGGGGCATCCCCCGCCCCAAAAGATATTCAGACATACCATATCCTCTATTAATTGACTATTTGCATGATCTGACTACTAAATTAAGTGTTATTCGCCAACAGGTGCTAAGTGTTTTGCCGGAGGCCTCCACAGACCCAGGTCACACCATCCTGCCCGGTGACTGGGTCTGTATCAAGAATTTTCAGCGGACTAAGAACTTGGAGCCTTGCTGGTCCACTCCGAAGCAAATCTTACTCGTCCCCCGTACTGCTGTGAAAGTGTTTGGCAAGCGTAACTGGGTGCATGGCGTGCACTGTAAGAAGGTGCCACTGCCATTACCCTTTGATCAGTGGATTCGCAGTGGTGTTAGGGAATCGGATGCTGCAGCGGTTCCTGGTTTTGTTCCTTTCAGCGATGCTCAAATTTATGGAACTCAGTCTGAGAAAACAGATGACGACATCCTTCAAGCTGCTGTGCCTGCACATCTTCGATTAGAAACTACTAATCCAGAAATTCTATTCAAAGATCAAACCGTGCTGAGCAAAACACGTTATAACCTACGACCGAGAGCCAACAAGGAGAACTGAACATTTTGAACATTTCCTTTAGTACTTAAAAGACGTTACTTTTTCGGTCCTTTTTTGATGTGATATTAGTATTAGATGTGTCATCTGTCTCCGACGCAGGGTCACGGTAGGAGACTCAGACTGTAACCTAATTTATGTCCTTTTAGTAAGTGGCTAGTGCCTCAGGATATACAGAAGTGAGTAGCTGAGTGATTGAGGAAGATTGCCGTGAGCGACATTTTTTTTAGACAAAGATGGATGGTACATTCATTGTAGGTAGGGAAAATAGGAAGCAGGAAATGAGAATAACACATTGTAAATTATTGCGTAGTCGATTTGGCGTAACTTTGTGTGTTCTTATGTTTTTGTGTATTTTATTAGCTTGCATAGGTTGGATCGTACGTGCTTTGCAATCAGGAAATGTTGCTAATTCTACAACCTCTTTGCCCTCTTGTCTTTCTGTCTTTTCACACAAGGTGTATGCTCTACCCCCTCTTGAACAGATAAGGAGAGCTGAATATATGAATAACACGTTTCTTCAGTTGTTGCACCAACATCAGTTGGCCATCAATATGACTGATTGTTGGGTGTGCGGACTCATGCCACACAATGTACAAAAGGGAATGCCATATCTGGTTCTTCCTTTTTCATATGAAAGTTCAGCTTGGGCCTATTTTACTATGTTTTCAGCCACATACCACAACAGACCTAGTAAGAACTTCTGGGAATGGATTAGACTTCAGTCATAGCTCTTTGATTAAAGGTATAGTGGTAATGGCTAAGATTATAGAGAAGAATTAGATTCCATTAGATGAGAAGAGAACTTATGATGGATGGAATGTTACCCACTATGTTTCTATCCTTGGTGACAAAACCTAGAAGGGTGAGTCTTCTCCAGTGTGGACTGTGCCCCATCAAGGTAATTTTTGTCTCCAAGTGAATAGCACGAAAGCTGATACCGAGCAGAAAGGTTTATATACGTACATTTTCTCGTCCCCTAATATCCCTCCGTTAGTTCCATCTCAGGGAACATATTTTGTGTGTAACGACCGAGCTTATACTTGGCTCCCTTCCAACTTCTCCGGAACCTGTTACATAGCTTTCCTCCTTCCCCCTATATATACGGCTTCGTCAGACCACCACAGAGAAAGACACAGCAGAACAAGAGGGAGGAGATTTCCTTAAAGGATTCCTTCCCTTTTGGGGCCCGATGGTTAACAGTAGACACTTTAGGCAGTTGGTTCGAGTGGTCGAGACCACTATTAATGTTACTGCAGGTGCAATGTGTAACATTACAGCAGAGCTTCAGGCTGACCGCCTTATGACGTTGCAAAATCAGATTGCACTAGATGTGATCTTAACAGACCGAGGAGGTGTCTGTAGATTGATCGGATCTAGTTGCTGCATCTATATTCCAGATGATGTTCCGACAGTGTACCGAGCCATTTCCAAATTGCATACTGTCTCCGAGTCGATTCATCAGGATGAAGGAGATTGGTCTTTGATGGGAAGGTTTTGGGGAATATTGTCAACTTGGGGATGGAAGATTCTAACGTTCCTTGGAGCAATTTTGGCCATCATATTCTGCTAATGCCTATGCGTCCAATGTGGTCCTGCTGTTTGTGGCCTATTGGCTACTTTATGTGTTCCACAATCTGCGACTCAGAAGACAGAGAATATTAGGATGATGGTGCAGCAACAGCTTGAGGATTTCATGAATATCAGTGTTGATTCCAACTCAGATTAGCATGAGTTGGTTGGTTTTTGCCTGAGTAATGGCAAAAGGAGGGTCTGAGGTTCTGAAAATTACGAACTTGCTCATACTCAGCCTCCATTTTGTGTTCACCGCCATTTTATGTTGCCCTCACTCAGGCAGCTCGGCGAATGTGATATTTTTGTCGTTTCTGCCTTTACGTGTCAGGTGGCTTCTTTGCTTATGTTTACTAACGAGTGTCAGAGTTTGGCCGAGTACACTAATTCCTGTCTGAGCTGATTAATCCCTGTCCGGACTACATGTTGGTTCACACCATTTTTCCTTTAAGCTATCTTATCTGCTGTCCTTCAATACATGTCTCATGCATTCTCCTGTTTCACGACTGTCCTACAACATGCAGCTGTGTTTTTCTCTGCTTGTAAATTGAGTTGTGTGGATTCATTTGTGATTTACTTAAGGGGTCAAGTGACAAACAGAACCGGGAATTTGAGTTGTTTGGGTTTTAAAACATTGTCTATAACATTTGCCTGTAGCTCATGCTCTTGTGTGATTGCATTTTGCATTGTATTGTATCGTATATAAACCTGTGCGCCACGGAGTTAAGTGGCAGTCTCTTTTGAACCTCGTTATACTGATGACTTCCAAGACCACTGTACTAGCTGCAGCTAATAAATACCATCTTCTACGCCACACAAAGAGTCCGTGTCTCTGTTTTTGACAAGGCAGGTGAATCCCGGGGATTTCAGGCGTACCCTGCGCTGCCGGGCCTTAAGGCTACAGTTCCCCAGGGAGAGTAAAGGGGGTATCTCATAGAGAGAAACCTGCAAAATATTTCCAGTGCTGCCTTGCAGACGTACAACTGCAGGCTGGCTCGCAGAGGAAGAGCTGCAAGCCCACCCGTGGTTCGCAGAGGGAGAGCTGCGGTTCCGGCTCATAGAGGAACAGTTATGGGCCGGCGAGCTGGCTCGTAGAGGCAGAGCTTCGAACCGACATACTGGCTCATAGAGGAACAGCTGAAGCCCATTGGCTCGCAAAGGGAGAGCTGCAGGCCACCTCGCATAGGAACAGCTGCGGGCCGACTGCTATAGGGAAAGGTGTGGCCCGTCGGCTTGCAGAGGCATAGGCGTGGGACAGTGATGTGGGGAGAGGGAGCATGAAGGGGGTATCTTGTACAGAGAGACCTGTAATATATATCTCATGTGGACTTGCAGAGGTATAACTGTGGGCTGGCTTTGCCGAGGAAGAGCTGCAAGCCCACTGGTGGTTTGCAGAGGGAGAGCTGTGGGCCTACGGCTGGCTCCTAGAGAAAGAGCTGCAGCCCGTGGGCTTGAAGAGGGAGACCGGTGGGACGACTCTCAGACAAACAGTTGCAGGCCGGAGGGCTGGCTCATAGAGGAAGAGCTGCAAGCTGACTGGCTGGCTCATAGAGGAATAGTTGCGTCCAATTGGCTCGCAAAGGAAGAGCTGTGGGCCGGCTCGCACAGGAACAGCTGTGGGCACTCTGTGGAACGTGGCTACTTGAACATAGAAGCGAATGTTGGGTAGTCTACTAATATCTTGACACGGAGCTCCACATTGGCGCCTCCCTGCCATACTGCTGGGGTACCGCTGTGGAGTAATCCGTGGTCTTTGAGGAGCCAGCCCAAGAAAGGGGATGCCACCGAAAGCCCCGGCGAAGGCAAATGAAGGGGCGAATGTCATTACTCGTAGTGGGAAAACTAAGGATCAAGTTGCAGGTGAGCCGGTTGAAAAGGCAGGGGAGAAAACAATCGATGAAATAGTGAGAACATTTCTGGCACTATTAATTCCCATAGTACTGTTAAAACTCATTTGAAAAAAGGAGGTGATAGCTGGGGAAAGAGCGTTGTAACTTTACGTTTGCCTAAAAAAGGAATTCAGACTCTACCCGCTATGTTTGAGAGGCAAACGTGCTTAATATTGAATCCCCGCTAGGATCGATTGAAACTAGCGGTGAGGATGTCTCCATGAGTGCCCAAACTGATTTAAGGGAATTACCAACAAATTTAGGAGAAGCCTTTGATGTAAACTTAAATGAGGAACAGTGATGTTTGGGGCAGATTGTTACCGACAGTGGTATTATGGGAAATGGAGTCCTAGAATCAGCTGATGAATTAACGAAGGGCAGTTTGGATAACCTAGCAACAGAAATAGACTCACTTGTTATAGGGGAGGGTGCTCAAGGAGCTATAACGATACCTGAATCTGGTGAAAACTTTTACTCTTTGTTTGAAGCATCTTCCAATGAAGGTTCAAATGTGGGCTACAGTGAAGGTAGTAGCTCTGATGAGGACTCAAGACAAAGTAAGGTTTCTCCCAATATTAGCGCTACTACTATTAAGAGACGTAAGGAAAGAGAGATATCAGAGAAAACCTTAACCCCCAGTGAAAATATAAATGGAGCACAAATATTAAATCTAGTTGGCCATGAAAAGAAGAAAGGAGCGAAAAATGGAAAAGAAATATCAGACTATTTCCCCCCTCAAGAGATCACCATAGCTTCTATCTACGAATCTATGATGAGCCATAGAGCAGAGACTAAAGCAGAGAATACTCGAATGCAGGCTACATGCAGCAAGGTCAAGAATGCGATGAAATTAGGTGCGGAAACAGCTGATAGAGTTACTGAAGACCATGCTGCTGCACAAAAAGTTGTGCTAGAGTCTATCAAGGCTCATCGTGATGACCTGAGTTACAAATTATCGGAACTTGAAAATCCAGCCCGCAGGAATAATTTACGCTTTTTGGGAGTCCCCTAGAAAATTGAGGTTTCGGATGTACGTAAGTTTGTCGTGGAATTGCTGCAGGAAGCTTCCCCCGAATTGACATCCTGGGACTGGACCAAAGAAATTCAACGGGCTCATAGGTTCCCATTTACAGTAAAGAAATCTCATCAGAGGGAAAAGGATTTCCCTAGAGCAATTCTAGTTTGTTTTAACAATTTTCTAGCATGTGAAGACATATTTGCCCTGGCAAGACCTGATCGGAAAGCATCTGCTAAGGATTGTAATTTTTTTGTTAGACCGGATTTCTGTCAGGCCACAGTTTCACGGCGGTGGCACCTACGTCAATTAATACCGGATTTTCAAAAAAAGGGGGCTGTGGTGTACTTACAGAATCCGGCAAAACTTAAGGTTATGTTTAAAGGTCAAACAAAATTTTTCTGGTCAGAAATTTAGGCTAAGGAATACATAAAAGATTGACTAACTGTAATAGTGAGAAGGTGGTGTATCTGATTTCATGCCCTTGTAATTTGAACAATGTGGCATGACCGTACGTAAGGTCAAGTTACGGATCATGGAACACATGAGCACTGTAAGGTGCAAAAAACAAGTGACTGGACTTATGGCCCACTATTTAGAACTAAATCACAGACCAGAGGTGATGATGTGGACTGTTTTAGAACAACCCTTCATTCCATAGCATGTCACTGATGTCTCTAAATTCTTACTATTGAGGGAACAACAGTGGGTCTGCAGAATTAAGAGCGACTCCCACAGATTGAATGATTCTATTCCTTGGTCCACTCTTTAACACTCTAAGTTACTGTATATTGCGTTTTTGCTAAAGGTTTGTTTCAGGTACTGGGCTTTTTTCCTTTTTTCCTCTGAGGGATCTGCCAAAGTAGTCTTAAATAATCAGGAAGAGTTACTTCAATTTTTGCCCCCAAAGAGTTGATGACCGTAATTCACTGCATTCAGATCACCTGAGTGTGTAACATTCATTCTTTGAACATAATTTAAGCTTGGTCAGTCAGGGATAATGTTAAGAGTCTGGCTTCGTTAATTTCCCTGCATTAATAACGGAGTTCTTCATTATACTCAAGTTATGCAATGGCCGGGAGAGTATGACACAACTTCTACACGGCCCGTCTATTTTTAGTTTAAGTTTCATTTTTAGTTTGTTTTTCAGCCCTTTGCCAAATACAGAGTCTTGGGACTACACCTCCCATAACTCTTGAGGTTATCCGGTAGTTATCGGCGTAGTCCCGCGAGACCTCGAACATACTCTCGCATTCACCGGGACTACGCCGATCAACACGGAAGTCACGGGTAGGTCACCAGGAGAAGCGGGATCTATTTAGTGAGTGCTTTTCTTCCGTTTGGTACCTCCCCGACGGCTCTGAAGACCGTCAGAGGTACAGACGGGTAGGTAAGAACAAGCACACTTCCTTTTGATCTCTTTAACTCCACTCTTGGCTCTTATGCAAGTTGTCATTTCCTGTCTACAAGTACGAATTATCTCGAAAGGGGGTTTAAATTATATTAATTCCAAGAGCAGTAGGTTGTGTACACCTTTTGTAACGGCGAATTTGGCCACTTGTCATAGATTAACTGTTGGTTATCTATATCGCTACCAATGGTCAACTTGATTACCTATATACCGCAATTTGCTATGTTGTAGTTTCTGAACAGTCGGACCTCATGATTGGGGATCCAATCATGATACAAATACCATCTTAGAAACTACAAGCTGAAGGGTATAATTATAATTAAAATACTTTGAGGAGGTTGATGGTCACCATTACGATACTTGCGACCATAGCCTGCAAAGAAAAGTTTTGTTCTACATATAAACACTACAAGAAATACCCTCAAGGAGGGATAATGTTGTTGAACATGAGAGAGTGGGTAGATACATGAGCTAGGAGTGCTTTTTACCTTATACCTTTTGGTATTTCGGTCTGTTCTTAATGTTGAAGGTTATATGTTACACCGCATGAATTTTAGTTTGGTGTACTTTTCCTTTTAGAGCTGTGCCTCCTTTATCCTGAGCTGTTGCCAGGTGGGGTGAGGCCTTGTCCTCCATATTCACGAGGAAAGATGGGGGTTTTTGCTCATTTCTTCTGGGCGTGAGTGTGCTGGTTTTCTTTGTTACCACACATTATACAGAGAATGAATGGGAAGACTCTATCCTAGGATTCTATTGCACATTGTGTGACTTCATTTATCTTTTCAGATCACTTGTGAGCCTATGGAGAACTTTGAATTGTGAGAAATTTGTCTCACTTTGTATCCTTTTCTGGTTTGCAAAAAACCTGTGTTTAGTTCACACTTATAGCAGTAGCTTTATTGTTTATAGAGGTCCTGATGAAAGCACATAGTTTACCTTTTCCGTTGAGTGCTGAAACATGTTGACCACTTCTGTCAAGGACGGCTATTTGTTAAAACTGGTCCTTAACACTGTTTTTAACTTTTTATCGTAGCAGACACTAATAAAATTCACAGTCTGTCAACGCATCAATTTTAGTTTTCACTTCACTGGTTTTGCACTGCATTTTTATTTTTATTTCTGTTCCCATACACTCCACTATTAGACATACTGCTCATCTTGGCAAATATACCTTTTTGACATCCTAGGGCTCTAATACCTATGGAGCAAGAATGTCAACCATTACAAAAGGATACCCAAATGATGAAGCCAATCACCAGGCATGGTGAGTGATGGGAATCCATACAGATAAATCAAATGTCATTCTGATGAATCATGGGCTGTGTTGAATTTTTCCTGTTCTTTATTCATCTCCTAGACACTGGGATATATTCTGTATTTACATGTTCGTTTGGGGCCGCATATCCCGGTCTGTCTTTAAAATGTTGGCCTCGGACCCCATTTAAACTTTCTGTGTGTTCTGTTCCCATCTAATATGGTCTCCAATTACTAATTGGATAGGTAGTTAAGGAAAATTCTCATCTTGATTTGTACCTGTATTTATTTTCTTGTTGTTTATTTTTTTTTAAGCACATGTGTATTTTGCTAAAAGCAGGTGTTATGAAGTTAAGTTACAAACTATATGAATGTTTTTGACCATCGATATGTATGTATTTTTGTTGCTTGTTTGCTGTCAAAAATTCAATAAAAAATAAAATAAAAAAAAGGAACAGCTGTGGGCCGACTGCTACATGGAAAGGGGCGGGCCGTCCCCTTGCAAAGGCATAGGTATTTGACAGTGATGAGGGGAGAGGACGCGTGAAGGGAGTATCTCGTAGTGAGAAACCTGCAGCATATTTCCAGTGCTGCCTTGCAGAGGAACAACTGTAGACTTGTAGTGGGCCGGCGAGCTGGCTCGTAGAGGGAGATCTGCAAGATTACTGGCTGGATCGTAGAGGAACAGCTGCGGCCCATCGGCTCATAAAGGGATAGCTGTGTGCTGGTTCCCACAGGAACAGCTACAGACCGACTGCTATAGGGAAAGATGCTGGCCGTTGGCTTGCAAAAGCATAGGTGCGGGACAGTGATGTGAGGAGAGGGAGAGCGAAGGAGATATCATGTACAGAGAGACCTGTGCTATATATGTCATGTGGGCTTGCAGAGGTACCCCTGCGGGCTGGCTTCACCGAGGAAGAGCTGCAAGCCCACCAGTGGTTCGCAGAGAGGGAGCTAAGGGTCTGCGGCTGGCTTGTAGAAGAACAGTTGTGGGCCGGATGGCTGGCTCAGAGAGGAACAGCTGTGAGCCAACTGGCTGGCTCATAGAAGAATAGTTGTGGCCCATCGGCTAACAAAGGGAGAGCTGCAGGCCGGTGCAGATAGTAACAGCTACGGGCCAACTTCTAACAGGGAAAGGGTCGGGCAGTCCGCTTGCAAAGGCATAGGTGTGGGACAGTGATGTGGGGAGAGGGATGCAAAAACCACAGGTGATGGACAGAATGCAGAACAATGTCATACATTCACCCCAGTACAGAGATATGGGCCTAAATCCATCGTTTTTTTGCACTCCACACCACCCCAGTTCAGACATGGCCATATGAAAATCAGTCTGACCCTGTGCCTCTTGGGAACAGTCCAGCCCGAACTGCCAAGCCATGCCTTCCCTGGACCGGAAACAAGCTTCCGAGGACCGGTTTCTGGCATTCCAGCCGTCTTCAGCCCGGCTTGCTTGAATCCAGTGGTGTGGAGTGCATGGGAGAGGGAGCCTGAAGGGGGTATCTCATAGAGAGAAACCTGCAGTATTTCTCCAGTGCTAACCTTACAAAATACAAAGGAAACCATTGGTCTATAAGAAATGAACTAAGACAACAACAGAGTAAAGAGGTTTGGGTTAAAGAAGTCCTCATAAAGAGGACTGAGTCCCATCACCCACCAAGGTGGCATGCTTTATCATTTGGGACCTCTTCTTAGTTGCAAGTCTTAGTACAACCAAGGGCTTGATCCTTCTCAGCTATTGAAGGAAACTCACAGATTTTTTTGAGTACCCTAAGATGGAGTCCACTATAATCCCAGACTGAAAAGCTAGAAATATATTATCACGGGGTGATGATTGCAGTGCATGTGAATTCATGTGAGTGAAAAAATGTGGTGTTAAAATTGACTACCAGGATACTAAACAATTTTAATAGACGTTATCCTTGTGTCTACATTAAAACAGTGCATATACAGTTTCAACAAATAAGTGCAACAGAGTCCAAAAGGATGACAGGTCTACATGTTTCAGCTTGTGGATACTCTGATCCAGGCTTTCATTAGGACCTATAAGATAGAATCACTACTGCAAACTAGTGCTATTATTGTGCAAAAAATAAAGAATAAAAGTCTAAATTGAAAGTGGTTGAAACGACACAACCTACAATCACCTGAGAATCCTGAATATGGTTTATTGTCACAGGAATGTTTTGACTCTATCCCGTCTATGTGCAGGAGTGCTCCACACCTCACCTGGCATCCGTTCAGTGAATGAGGCACCGATCTGTCCGTCAGTACCCCCGGCTAAACTGAGCTGTCTAGTTCAGATTGGACACAGAATACTTTTTGGTCTCTAAATATTTTCCCTAGGACACTTTTTTTGAATATTTTGTAAAACATATTTCAAGTATTGCCATGCAGAGGTACAACTGCAGGTTGGCTCGCAGAGGAAGAGCTACAAGCCCACCAGTGGTTCACAGAGGGAGAGCTGCGGGTAGGCGGACTGGCTCAACAAGGAAGACCTGCAAGCTGACTGGCTGGCTCGTAGAGGGAGCGCAGCGGCCCGTAGCTCGAAGAGGGAGAACTGCGGGCCGGCTCACAGAGGAACAGCTGCGGGCCAACTAGTAAAGGATGAGGTGCGGGCTGTCTACTTGTAAAGATATAGATGCGGGACGGTGATGTGGGGAGAGGGAGCATGAAGGGGGTTTCTCGTAGGGATAGAGCTGCAGTATATTTCCAATGTTGGGTTGCAGTTGTACAACTGTGGACCCGAGGAGTCACAGAGTGAGAGCTTATTCCTAAAACCATGTCATCTTTTAAACATATGTCACATCACTTTTGTACCATTGTAATTGATTACAACCTTCTCTTTACACAACTGATCCCACAAACATGCCAATAAAAGTCTAAGTGCTATTTTCATACTAGATAAAGCTCTATTACTTATTTTTTATAAACACTACTGTTGAGTGCACAACATGGAGAATCTGAGATGAGCAGAGTAAACAGAGGTGTAATTCCTAAACTTTTATTGTACCATTAATTTAATATATGCATATTCAGGGCTTGAAGTGGGATAAAACATGGAGGTTATCTGAAAGGGGTAGCATTGTTCAGCACCGGTAAGACCCGGCCCACTTAAAGTCCTACATTTATTCAGCACAGAGACACAACCTAACAATTTTCATCCCTTATAATCACAGTTAGTTTACTACTGTGAAAAAATTGTACAGAAAATTTTGTGAAACTTTTTTTTCTTTTTTATCTCTCACACATTTATAAAATATCTCTTGGAAAGAATCGCCCTTCTCCATCTATATTTCTGAAGAATGAGCAATAAATAATTCCTTTAGCAGCATCTAGTCACTAACTACTAACATGGGGAATTGTAAACCACAAACACTATTTAGAATATATCTTAAAGCATCATCAAATGATTCTAATCATACATACATACATACATACATACATACATACAGTAAGCAACATGTACTTTTACTTTGTCCATTACTCTCCATGTAATCTGTGCACATTCTGAACGGCTTCACAGTTTACATCTGTCTTCACTTATATTCAAATGTACCTCACAGTGTAAAATATTACATCACAAACTATGCATATGTCATATTTCCAACATAACACAGTGCAGTTGTATACCATTGAAAGGGATTGCAACATTCCCTATATAGTACAAAACCTACCTATGTGACAATTAACTTAGAAGTACTATTTGTATAATACAAACAGCTATATCAGATTATTTTTCTAAACAGTACCGCTGGGAGCCCAAAATGGTGGTGGGAGCTGGACAGAGTAAATAAAGGTGCAAATCCCAAACTTTTTATGTATCATCCCTTTACTTTACATATATTAACAGCTTTAAGTGGGATGAAAAATGTGGCAACTGTTTTAAACGGGGGGGGGGGGCAGAGCTCAGTACCGACAAGACCCGGACCACTTAAAGGCCTGCGTATATTCAGCAGACAAACACATACTGACAATTACCTTCACTAATAATCACATTTAGTTTAGCACTGTACATAAAATCCTGCAGAAAATATACATTAAACATTTTCATTTATTTTTTATATTTCACATATTTATAAAAAATGTCTTCTGAAGAAATGCTCCCCAACAACTTTAATTTCATAACATCACCAAAATCCAAAGGCTCCCAGTAATACAATCGTCTTGACTGATATTGAAATCTATCTCTCAGTGTAAAGAATTAGACCACAAATTGTGCACATAACATTTCTGGTTTTTCTTCCATCTCTGTTAAGTTAATAACACATGAATTTTCTACACTTACCCCTTCCTCACTATTTCCATACTAAGAATATTATGGAAATGTGCGACATTCTGTTTATGTCATTGGAATATATATACAAATCCAAATAAACGCGACATATTTATTTTCAAAACGATACAGTGTTTTACAGATGACAATTTACACCTTCTCTATCTGAAAAATTCCTCAACATATATAAAGTACTTCTTTAACAACTAGTCACACTTTATCCATGTATTAGAACCAATATGAAACACCACACTTCACTGACACTAAGGGCCAGATGTAGGTAGTCCCATTTTACCGACTCTAAAATATTGAATTTTACTGATTCTGTATTTTAGAATCGGTAAATGGGATGTAGGTAAAAAATTGGTAATTTTGACTGATTCAGTAAAAATCGGTAACAGCCATTCGGAGTTACCGAATCGGTATTTACAGATTCGGTATTTACCAAATCGGTACTTCCCATTAAATCCTATGGGCCTTTTGGCCCATAGGAATCAATGGGAAATACCTATTCGGAAAAATGGTAAATATCGAATCGGATAGGATAGAAAAGTGAAACTCAGGAGTCAGCCAATCAGGTGCAACCACCCCCTTTCCAAACAGGAAGGGGCTGCACCCAGGGAGCTGTAAGTTATTAGAACGTTCTGGAGAGGCTGTGAAAGCAGAGCTGTTTCCCTGAGCCACAGGAAAACGTTTGTGCTTTTAAATTTGGAAAATGGCAAGCAGCAGTGAGAAGGAACTTCCAGAGAGGAAGAGAAAAATTAAATTCAGCACCATGGAGCTGCAGGTCCTCGTGGAGGAGGTGGTGAAAAAACACCATAAATTGTTTGTCCCTGACTGTGGCAGAATCTGCCAAAAGAAAGATTTGGCTGGAAATACAGTCGAAGGTGAATGCTGTAGAAGGGACTCCAAGGGACAATGATGACCTGAAAAAGAGGTGGTACGACCTCAGGAGCTTGACTAAGAAGAAAATTGCAGAGCTCCACAAAGAGGCAAACAAAACTGGAGGAGGGAAAAACCGTGCACCTCCCCTGACTGAGCTGGAGGAGCTGGTGGAGTCCACCATAGAACCAGAGAGCGTCTGTGGACTGAGAGATGCAGACAGCTCAGCCAGAGCTGCCACCAGAAAAGGTAAGAAGCATGCACAGCAATCACCCCCACCCCATCACCTTTCCTTCCCCCTATGTGGCAGTGTTAACTCCACTCCAGTAGAGGTAGGACTATACAGGAGCAATGCATTTTGGGAGATGTAGTCACTGAAATACCTACCATGTCATACATCACACCAAGCAACAAGTTATGCAAAACATATCAGTCATAAACAAGCTGAGGCAATATGTACAGTGTTTCAGTGAGAATATTTTAATTGTAGAAGCAGTGAGGCAGGAGCACAGAGCTAATGTATGCTTTTATGCTCACATGCGACACATCTCACAGGCGTACCAGGGAGAAGAAAGGCACTGCACCACAGAGGGATGAGAGCCAGGCACAAGTGCAGAGAATGTTGCAGAGGACACTGGTGCACCAACACCTCTGCTGCCATCCCAAGACCTTGAAATGTCTCCACATCTGCAGGCCTCCCCAGAGTGTTCAGGATCCACTCTACTACTGTCCTCACCTAAACTGCCTGCGTCACTGCCACCATCAACACCTGCAGCTCAAAAGAGAAGGAGGCATGCAGTTGCTCCACTGGTTGAAATGGAAACATCAGCAGGTGAAATGGAGGGGGATGACACTCAAACCTTGGCTGGGAAAGGAAGCACTGCCACACAGCAACCCAGCACAGAGGGTGCCCGTTTAGGTACCAGATGCCGCAGGCCCAGAGAATGCAGTGCTGCACAACATTTGGGGGGTCCCAGTGTCTTCGGTGGGCTGGAGGGTAGCATGGTGAATTTAAAGAATGCAGGGGAAGGCCATCCAGCCTGTGCAACGCTAGATAAGGCACCTGAATGCAAATATGGAAAACATAGGGAAGGGCATCAGCACACTGGTTGATGAGAACAAAGAGATGGCATAAGATATGAGGGAGATGGCTACAGGGATGCGGGAGATGGCCACAGGTGTGTGGGACATGTCACAATCGGTGCAGCTTCTGTGCACAAAACTGGACCAGGACAGGTTAACAAGGCACAAGGACAAGCAGCAAGCGCAACAACAAACAAAGGCAATGAACTGCCTGGCCACAGCCATTCCCTTCTGGGCAGACGATGCATCAACAGGCAAGAGGGACTAACACAAAGCAGCAATGAGGTGTCTAGGGGCCTTGCAAGAGTGACGAGTGCTGTAGAGGTGCTGCTTAATGCACAGACAGCACAAACTGTTGCTCTGGATATACTGGAAAGCGAGGAAAGCACCAGTAGGAGAAGCATGACAAGCCCCCCTGTTGTTGAGACACAGAGTAGCAGCAGGCAACATGGTGATCCAACAGTCCAAACACCCAGTGAGGACAGCCAGCCACTTTCATCTGGCACTGGTAGGCGTGGCCGGAAATGACTTATGCAGCCCACACTCCATGACCTTAAATGGTGAAGTGAGCCAGGACTACCATCATTAAATGGATGACATTTGTGTTGCACATTTGTGCCTTTGAGTACCTTTGTAGTGCCAATGATTAAACGAGGTTGGGTGCATACTACACATGTCTGTGTCTCTTTACTTGCTCAAAACTAGTTCTGTGTGATCTCTGCCCATCTGTGTCTGCCAACTGTTGCTGGCGCTACTCCTGCTGTGTTGGGTTCAGGCAGTGCATGTTCATCATCATGGTCCTCATAGTCGCTCAATTCAACCTCTGTGCCCTTTTTTGTAGCAAGGTTGTGCAACATTGCGCAAGTTGCAGTTATCTTACAGCAGATGAGTGGTGAGTACTGCCGTGCCCTCCACTTTTGTGGGGGCAGCGGAACCTGCTTTTTAACAGCCCAAAGGTACGCTCCACAACGTTCCTAGTGGATTTGTGTGCCATGTTGTATCGTCTCTGGCTGGGGGTCGAAGGGTTGAGGTAGGGTATCAAGATGAACGAGCGGACGGCATATGCGCTATCCCTTATTTGTAAATTAGAGATGAGGTTCTGAAAATTACGAACTTGCTCGTACTCAGCCTCCATTTTGTGATCACCGCCATTTTATGCTGCCCTCACTCAGGCAACTCGGCGAACGCGATGTTTTTGTCATTTCTGCCTTCACGTGTCAGGTGGCTTCTTTGCATATGTTTACTAACGAGTGTCAGGGTTTGATCGAGTACACTAATTCCTGTCTGAGCTAATTAATCCCTGTCCGGACTACATGTTGGTTCACACCATTGTTTCCTTTAAGCTATCTTATCTGCTGTCCTTCGCTACATGTCTCATGCATTCGCCTGTTTCACAACTGTCCTTCTACAACATGCAGCTGTGTTTTTCTCTGCTTGTAAATTGAGTTGTGTGGATTCATTTGAGATTTACTTAAGGGGTCGAGTGACAAACAGAACCAGGAATTTGAGTTGTTTGGGTTCTAAAACATCGTCTATAATGTTTGCCTATAGCTCATGCTCCTGTGTGATTGCATTTTGCATTCTATTGTATCGTATATAAACCTGTGTGCCACGGAGTTAAGTGGCAGTCTCTTTTGAACCTCGTTATACTGACGACTTCTAAGACCACTGTACTAGCTGCAGCTAATAAATACCATCTTCTACGCCAGACGAAGAGTCTGTGTCTCTGTTTTTGACAAGGCAGGTGAATCCAGGGGATTTCAGGCATACCCTGCAGCGCCGGGCCTTTAGCCTACGGTTCTCCAACTGGCGCCCAACGTGGGGCGACTTCAGTGGTTGCGGTTAAGCCCGAGGGTCGTGAGGAGCCCCGCAAGTAAATTCCGGAGGAAGCGCACCACGTGATCGACCCCTGTATGTCGGAAGTAGACCGAAGGTCTTTGATAGCCCGGCTACTCCTCTCCGACGGCTGCTGACGACTGCTGCCCTGACTGATGCCCTGCCTTGAACCCTTCTGACGATGTTTGGTAGAGCGAGACGATAGACGGACCTTCGCTGGTGTAGAACGATTCTTAGTTAAGTATTTGGTGTGTCGCTCCCACAGACCTTTGTTTTGTTTTTGTTTTTGGGTTTTATTCAGGTATTGCAATAGCTGAAGTCAAGGGGTAAGTACGTTTGTACTGTTTCATTGATCTACACCCCTTGTTGTTTGTGATCAGTCTGGAGAAGTGACGATGCCTGGGCTGAGTAAGTTCAAAAGATTTTGTTGTTTATGTTGTACAAGGGATTCCCAGTTGGAGGAGTCTTGTCCGATCCCTCCAGTTGGAACTCCCACTTATGAGCTCGATTCGAAACACGGTATAGGTCCCATTACCTTTAACGAGACATGGGTCCGATACACGGAAAATAGTGGAGTGCTGAGATGGCCCCAGAATGGTAGCTTTGACCCCCCTATATTAGATAATTTGGAAGCGACTCTGTTTAGAAGAAAAGCCCGGCCGGCAATGTTTGACTCATTTCGCCTTTGGCGTAAAGAAGCCAAACAGAAAGAGATCAAACAAGCGAAAAAGGATAAGAAAGCACAAGATATGTCGATTTTACAGGCTGCGCAACAGTTTAAAGATAATGAAGTAGATGGTGCGAAGGAGGTACTGGAGAGACAACATCGCATGGCGGTAGATAGGTGCTATCAGATGCTGCCTACTTCCTCTTCCGATAAAAAAAGGGAATTAGAAGAAGATGCCCTAATGTCTTGTTTATTGAATTCACCTCCGCCCTATGTTCAAAATGCTAATGCACCTCCGTTACCCCCTCCTGTCGCTCAACAAGTGGTTGCTCAATTACCGATTGTCCAGCAAGCGGCTCAGCCTAATAATGCTTCTTTGCCTGCTTCTGCTCCGTCTTCCCAGTCTGTGATTCAGCCCCATCTTCTCCCGCTTTTACTCCTCAATCTGTTACGTTTCAGTCCCCGTTGCCTTCCACATCTGTAATGCCTCCTATGCTCTTAAGGGATTCTCCTACTTCACAGAGGAGGATAGCAGATGCTGTTTCAAGTTTCTTTTCTCCTCTTCCTGGTTCTTTAAGTAAGTCTCCAGCTTTCTCTAAATGACAATCTCGTTGTAAACTTCCCCTTACAGACGAGAAAGTAGTTTTGGGCTCTCTCGCTCATAAATGGATTAAGCATGGACTAGAATATAGTACCGAAGATATCATGAGTTGCTTCTATCAATGGGGGAAGCCCACGCAGAGATATGTTTTCAATGTCATGTGTCATACTCTTATTAGAGATTGGGAAGATATGGAGTCAGATACAGTTCCTTCTGAACTACTAAAATTACGAGCTGATTTTGATAAGGGTTTTATTGTAGGACCTCGAGTTGAAGAGGCAGTGAATAGACTCATTGCGTTTCAAACAATGTTCTTGTCCCTGTCCATTTCCGAAGCTGATCCCCCCAATGCGCGAAGTTCCTCCCGTATGGAGAGAAGCGGTGATTGGTCCACCTCCTGTTCCTGCTCATTTCCAGCGTATATGGGTCCTGGAACCCTGGAAAAGATCTGAAGTATTGGCCCTTAAGCAAACTCTCCCGGACCCCTGTAAAAATCCTGCTGGATATTATAAAGAATTGTCCCAAATGGTTGACGCCTGTTTTATGAATTTGGCTGATATTGATATGTTATTTGGTAATGTTGTTCCGCAAGGCATATGGGCACGGATTCGTAAGGAAAATCATGTGGCTGAATTAGGTGGCAATTGGGATGCTACTAGAGCTGCGGATGCGAATCAGGTGGGTGGTGCAAAACCTGAGGATTTGATTACGACTCTTGCAGGTAGAATAATTGAATTAATGAAGACAATGATGCCTGCAGTGCGAGTAAATTGGGATAAGCTGGCCGCATGCAAGCAAAAGAAAGATGAAAGGGTCTCAGATTTCTTCACTCGCTTTGAAGAAACGTTTATTGACCACAGTGGTCCGGATCTGAGTGTGGTGGGTGTTCAGCGATTGTTTGTTGACAAATTTGTATATAATTTGCTTCCCGAGTTATCCAATAAATTAAAGAGTTCTGAAAGTGCATGGGCTGTCTCTTCCCCTGCTAAAATATTGGCTACTGCACAGTATTACGAGAATAGGGATAAGGAGGAGAAGGAGAAGCAGGAGAAGAAAATCAAAGATTTGAAAACAAAGGTTCTTTTACAGCAGGCGTATCCGCCTCGCTCAAACCAGCACCAGCAACCTCCCCAGTTTCAGCAGCCTCCACAGTTTCAGAGATAGTTGCAGAAGCCTGAATATTTTACGCCACAACCTCCGTTAGGTCCTCATCAATGTGCATATTGTAGGGAAGAGGGGCATTTCAAGAATAGTTGTCCGATTTTAATACAGCGTAATAATGGGATGTCTGCTCCTCGAGGCCGTGGTAATTTTCAGACAGGATCTAGAGGTAGAGGACGAGGTTCGTCCTCTCAGGAGCAGCGTTCTTTTTCTCTGTCTACTTTGAATTACTTTGATCAGCAGAGAGTTCAGTCTACGCATTATTACAATGATGATTATCACATTGAAGATAGGGCTGACGATTTTCAGATTGAATAGGACAGCCATGGACAAAGTAAGGGAGTTGTGTCGATTCCAGTAGATCAAAACGGCCCGTATGTCACTGTCAATACTATGGGTGTTTCAGAGCCGTTTCTTTTGGATACTGATGCGATGAGAAGTTCTATCATTCATTCTAAACTCCCTGGGGCACCTTTGTCTGGCTTAATGAATACCTCTGTGGGATTTTCTGGCTCCCCAGTACGTAATCCGATTTCTTGCCCTTTGCCTGTTTTGATTGGTCCTTATGATTTGGAAGCTTCACTCATCCTGACAACTGGTTGTGGCGAGAATTTGCAGAGTCTGGATTTGTTGAAAAGACTATATGCAACATTGTATTGTTCCCCTTCTGGTGTGCATTTTACATTGGGAAAGAAAATGATGTCCTCCATGTATTTGTCCAGAGACTAGTTTCCACCTGAGTTGCTTTCTCTCCCGGAAAGCCTTTAGGCCACGGGCCCGAATGACGTGGGTCGTCTTGCGATCCCACCGTATGTTGTCACAATTAAAGAGTATGTTAGAATGCCACACATTCCTCAATATCGTATTTCTAGTGCTGGAGAGACAGCACTGTTGGATATTGTTGATGATTTTATTCAGAAAGGTGTGGTCGAAGAGAACAGAGGCAATGTTTGTAACAGTCCTGTTCTTCCGATCCTTAAGAGGACGGATCCTTCACAGCCTCCTGTCTATCGATTTGTTATTGACCTGAGAGAGGTCAATAAAATAGTTGTGCAACAATTCCCTGTTGTTCCGGACATTACAGCTTTATTGACGATGATCCCTGCTTTGGCAGCCTGGGTTTCCGTTATAGATCTCAAGAATGCTTTCTTTAGTATTCCTATTGCTGAAGAAAGTAGGGAAATCTTTGTTTTCTCTCTCGGTGGTCGAAGTTTTCGATTTACAAGAGCTCCTCAAGGCTACTGTGAGAGTCCCTCCATCTATAGTAAAGCTCTTAAGTCTCAACTCGATTCTTCCTCTTTGCCTTCAGGTGCAATGCTTATTCAGTATGTGGATGATTTGTTGGTGGCTGCGGATACGGAAGATGTGTGTAAGAGTGTGACTGTTGCATTGTTGAATCATTTATCTGCTTTGAATCATAATGTGTCACCCTCTTAATTAATATATGCCCGCCAAGAGGTGACCTACTTAGGTCATCTCTTGTCGAAGGAGGGAAGGCAATTGACCCCAGAACGTATTCATGCTATTTCACAGATGTCTGTACCTATTAAACAGAAAGAAGTGCGTGCCTTTTTGGGAATCACTTCCTATTGTAGACAATGGATTCCCAATTTTTCGCTTTTGGCAAAACCATTGGTGGCACTAACTTTGAAAGATACGCCCCATCCGCTCCCTTGGACAGATGAATGTCAGAAAAGTTTTATTGACCTACGTACTGCTTTGTGTTCGGCTCCAGTGTTGGGTACCCCAGATTATAGTAAGTCCTTTACACTGTACGTTCACAAGAGAGAAGGTTGCGCGTTGTCAGTTTTGACACAGCAATTCGGAGATAAGCAGAGGCCATGTGTCTATTTCTATGCTACACTAGACCCAGTAGCTAAAGCTTTGCCCAGTTGTCTCAGAGCTACGGCAGCTGCGGCAATTTCTATTAGACAGTCTGCTGGATTAGTATTGGATAACACACTCATTGTTATGGTTCCACATGCAGTGGACACTTTGTTGAATAGAACCAAGACGCAGCATCTTACTAGTGCTCGTTTGTCTGGTTATGAGCTGACACTTCTAGCAAGCCATGTACAAAAGATGTAACACGTTAAATCCAGCTACACTGTTGCCACCCCCAGATGAGAAAGACGAACAGGAAAAGCATGATTGTTTTCTTCGAACAGAAGAAGAAACGAAGGGTTGGATTGATTTAAAGGACACTCCGCTCAGGGACCCGGACGGGATCCTATGGGTGGACGGTTCTTGTTTTAAGCTTCCAAATGGAGAAACTACTTCTGCTTATGCTGTCACCACCTTATGCACAATTGTTGAGACAGCACGTATTGGACATAATTCAGCCCAAGCAGCTGAATTGATAGCCTTGATTAGAGCGTGTGCGTTGTCGAAGGGGAAGAGAGTGAATATGTATACAGATAGTCAGTATGCCTTTGGTGTTGCACATAGTTTTGGCAAATTGTGGAGGGAAAGAGGATTCTCTACCTCCCACGGGACAAATTTTCAACATGGTCAGTTAGTGACTGATCTTCTTGAGTCACTTACCGTACCTGCACAGATAGCGATCATAAAGTGCAGCGCACATAAGAAAGTCACCGATGATGTGGGTCGTGGAAATGCATTTGAAGACGAGGTAGCGAAAACTACAGCCAGAAACACCACTAGTCGAATGTATGTGACAGGTCCTGCAAACTGGGTTAGGGAAATTGGAATGTGTGAAGACATGATTGAGAGTGTGAAAACGATTCAGGGAGAGGCTACTGAGAAGGAATTGAGTACGTAGAAAGAAAGCATGGGAATGTTAGATTCAATGGGTTGTTGGACGGAGTTGCCGGAACATCAGCGATGGTTATTACCGGACGCTTATGTGTAACGGGTCGTGACTATGGCCCATGGTCTAGCTCACATTAGTGCAAAAGGCATATGTAAGCTTTTGGCTCCTGTGTGGCAGAATGAAAGAATTCCAAAATGTGCAGAAAATGTGGTTAAGCATTGTATTGCTTGTTTAATGCATAACCCAGGAAAGGGTACCCCAACTCCGGCAGGTCATTTTGCTCCCGCGTCATATCCTTTTGAAGTGTTGCAGATCGATTACATTCATATGGATCGATGTAACAACCTCAAGTATATTCTGGTGGTGGTATGCGCCTTTTCTCGCTGGATAGAGGCCTACCCCTTGAAAGATAATACTGTCGCAGGGTTTCCGTTCTCTCACAGAACTGTGCACAGAGATCTAGAACCTGGGTGAGTTAGGGTGACCCACAACTCACCTTTGTTTCAGAAATCCCCTTACCAAGCTAGCTACAGTGTCGCATCGGTAGTAAATACTTCCCAATGACTTAGACAATCCAGAACATGAACTTAGAGTACCTCAGGTATCGTGGAACACATGAACACTCTTTCGTTATATTATCATTCCAAACCGAAACTGGGAGGCAAAGAAAACACGTGCAAGTTTGAAATGTTTATTTTTCAATGCAGCATTCTCAAATGCAGTATCTTGTATAATATCAACATACATATTACAAAAATCAGAGTCAGCAGCATAGTCACTAATCCATAGTAAGCAAAAGGTGATAACATGTTATGATGCAAAAATCTATAGAATTCTGTATCACCTATATTTCGCGCACCCTAATTAGCATATTATATTATATCTAAGAAGGTCTCATCTGGGTTCTTAGCAGGGCGGACCCATACCTCTAATTCTCAGTAGGAGGAGATCACATCAACAGCTACCAGCTCTCCGCATACTCAGCATCAAGTGTGTTTTCTTATTCCCTGTAACTGTATCTTAAACCCACGTAGAGCCAACTGTTGGCACAAACATTATTTGTGTTATGTCTAACGTGGTGCGAGGATCAGGCCTGCAGCAACCTTGTGTTAGGTTATTCTGTATTATGAGAGTGTGCAGTTCTCAGTGTGCAGACAGTTGTACCAAGCACGACTGATACCAGTGCAATAACATATTATTCTCAAATAAATCACATCTTTCGTCTAGGTTAAAAGCTGCAATAACAATTAGGTGTTGTGTGCAAACCGAAGCAGAAAGAAAATATGGCGTTTAAACATTTAATAAGCACATGCTAACTTAACACAATATATAGAAACGTAGTAACCATATGACACCCCCCCAATGATCCGAGGACGGTTAAAAGAGAAAAATATAAGCCAATACTCTATGAGAGGCAAGACATGAAAGCAGAGTTCAATGATATTGAGCCAAGCTAAATGTATGTAAATGTATGTAAAATTTAAAAACACAAAAATATATGAATGAATGCCTAAAGTGGCCACACAATATTTAAAAAGTCGAACTTGAGGCCCAATCTCAATTAATAGGCCTAGAACATATGAAAAATCGAATGTTCGTATTGAAAAAGGCACCATTCAGAATTACTAAAAAGTCACGTGCCATAATGATGGAAGTATTCAGAGTCATTCCTCGTTGAATGAATAAGCAAAATAGGTAGCTACGGCTTCCAACATGAAATCACTGCCATCATCCGAAAACAGTTCAGCCATCCAATTAAGCAATGGGAAAGAACATACGTGCTCCTCCAACACTGATTCCTCTAGCAACATCAGAGGACAACTCAGTGGGTTCTCGAGAACGCTCTGTGCCAGAAAGTCATGCGCCGCTGCGAATATGTCCCACTGACCCATTAGTCCATGCATCGCTGCCACAGCCATAACCCTTTCGCCAGAACAGACCAACTCGTGATCCACTACGGGGTACATCAGCTGATCAAAGTTGACGTCAGGAGAAGTCGGTAAACAGAGACACAAATCAATGGCCCAGTCGAAATCACAGCTCAGGCAATGAAACGCAGGCTGGACACAGGTGAAATAGGAAAATCTGAAGGATAATCCAAAAGCCGTGCTTAATGTCGCAAGCGGCAAGGATCCATAGTAATCAAGCATCCGGTTGCGAAACTGCATCAGTAGGGGCTGTGCGTTTCCTTGCGCAGGATGGGCATCCATGTTTTATAAAATAAAATATCACCAGAACGCCTGCAGCCAAAGCCAGCAAAACAGGAAATCCGCCAAACAGGCTTGCAAATATAGAATGAAAGAACGCAGGGATAATACCAAATACTTTTTCAAATGTAGTCACGAGACCACTGCTAACAATTTTAAAAAAATGAGCCAGGCTCGTTGTGGAGGAGGCATTGAAGATTTGATGAACCAGCTCGCAAAAATGAAACGGCAAATCAGTACTTAAAAGTGCTTGTACTTCTGTGCGTGTGTTTGCTATGTGAAGGACATAAGTTTCGCGGGCAGAGCTCAGGGCCCCCTGTTTTTGAGACAAAAGGGCTCTTATACGGCCTAAACCATTGAACTCAGCTCTCAAGGTTGGTATTCTCGGCCAAATTAAAACTTCTGAATTCCCATGCGTGGGTGGATACAACACATTCTTGCAGCAAACCACCCTTTCTGACACGGTAACCACATAAGCGATACCAGCCTCTAACCCACATCAAAACTTGTTATTCAAAAGTAAATAACTACCGTTGGACAACAACGTGAACGTGGGAACTATTGCAGGAACTGGTGTCCCTTTCAAAACACAGGCCAAATTAGGTTTGTCCTGATTACAAGAACCATGCAACTGGATGTGTCTGCATATTAGTGAGCGATCAGGCGACTGTGTACATTCTTCACCATTCAGATTCACTTCATTTCCCTCCTTAAGGCATCTGTAAGTGTATGGTAAAGACCATGTCTCATGGAGGAAAGCGCTGCCTAATGGTTCATATCGCCCAATGGCTATATATTTCATACAATTTGTAAATTTATACAAAGCAAAAGGTAATGTTATAACACCATGAATAAGCCATGTTGCAGCAGTTACCTCAGCCACAGAAAATGGTAGGGATTCTAATTTTTCAATATGTAACATAGAAAATGTTGCATCTCTCATTGATAGCATTCGCTGTTTTTCAGTCAGATTAAATGGGGCAAATAATGATGAGACGTTCATAAAAGTCCATGGCACTCGACCAGACTTCAGAGTCTGTAGTGTCCACGCAAATTGCATCACAGAACGCAATTGATTTTGACCATGATATAACACGGACACTTCATCATGTACAATGTCAACAACAGACGACACAATATTATTTAACGTGTAAATACGGGAAGAAAGCGTGTTAATGCTGTTATCAACAACTGCAAGCACCTTCTCTAAATTTGCTTGATCAATAGCTCTCAGGCGTTTAGCAGCCTCAACCTGGGTAACTTTCCAAATTTCATTGTAAATCGCATACAGCCATCGTTTAGATCTACCTGTAGCTGGGCCTTTTATAAAATCGTTCAAATCCACATCATCATTTAATAGAGACAGATGTAGTTTAACTGCAGCTAAAGTGGAATGTTGTAACCAATTCTGACACAGCTTCCCCACAGAATAAGTCGTGACAGTATAGTCTTCTTCAAAACGGGGATCGAGTCTGACTTTTGTGAACCCCTTAGCCAAACCCAAAAAACGGCGTTGGCAAGAATCAGCACTCCTATGCCATACCAGCCAACCCTTGGAATTCGAACTGGAAATGTTAAAGGACGAATTGCGTAGAAGAGTTTGCAACTCCTGAATGGACAAATCAGTAAAATTACCCCAACCTGTATATTCCTCTAAATCTGGGATGGTCGGTGTATTCAATTTTTTGGAAGTAGCCAATCCAAAGCATGTTGTGTGGAAAATGGATGAATTTAAAAACAACATGTGATTCGGGATGAGATATGCACGGTGCAAAGCCTCAGTGCCTTGTACCTGCCAATCTTTGGTACCCCAAATCGATTTAAGGTCAATTGTTCCTTTCCAAAACTCGTAGCCATCTACAGCCAACCTGTCTAGAAAGGACTTCGAATACAGCAATTTTGTATCGGTAAGTCTAACTTTGGACATGGACTTTTGTGTCATTTTAAAATAAAATGACTCGGGATTAGATTGATTAAAGTCTGTAAAATAGGTGTATTTTTTCAGAAATGTATTGGAACTGCCCCCAAATGGAGTAGGGCAATGTTCCCATTGTGTATAATTTACAGCAACCCTCCTGGAGTTTGTCTTATGTAAAAAATGATTACCATAGTGTTGAAAACAAAACAATTCACCATAATTAATAGAATCGGTGTACAGATCTTCAGCATCGAAGGCAGCATAATACTTTAAATCAGAGAATAATGCTTCTACGGCCTGAATATCCCAATCATCAGAGCGTATATTCTGTTTAATTACATCTCCCATGTTTACTCTAAGCACATTTGGAACATTAATCACTTCAGTAGGCCCATGTATCTGAAACCTGACCGCATCCCACACAATCCCATCAAGGACAGGCCAAGCAGTAATGTTAACTGTATTTAAGTTTCGTTTCAGTCTGTGCGCAGAATGTGAAGAGGAAAGAGGGGCCAATGTTCCATTAAGGTACCGAATTCCTGTTCTTTCTTTAACGTAGTGACCATCAATCAGGCGGAAAAAATAAAACACAAAACCAATTGACATAAAAAGATAGAATGAAAATAGGATCAACCAAATCTATGTCCAATGCGGAATTAAAAAATGTTTTTTAAACAACGTGGCATATCTTGCAATGTTTGTGGGTTTCTTTGAGGTTTCCGAAACAGAGTCAAAAGAGAATCTGGACTGGCCTGTCAAATGGGTCTGTAAATCGGGCATCGATAAATCAGCAGGATAAGTGTAGTTTAGCTCATCAATGTTAGTATCAGGAATAGTATTTAATAAAGGACTGGATATGGCAGGCATCTCGAGGGACACCTCCTGTTCTGCACCAGATGTAATAGCCAGCACAGAGTGCCTCACCATGGAAGGACAGGATACAGCCGGTGTCATGCTATGAAGAATCGGCCACCCTGTGTGTCTTGACATTGTCAATAGAAATAAATCTGTTTTCCTTACGACCTGGAAGTGGTGGTAAAATGACTGTTCTTGTGCCCTTCACTCCAAGAACTCGAACCGGTGCTCGATATGAGGGACCAAACTCTTTCTTGTTATCGATTTTCGCTCGAACCAGTTCTCCAACTTGGGGTAGCCAGCCAACTACCGGGATCTGCAGCGCATCATCCGATGTGGAGGGCAAATGTTCCTTTGCAAGACTGTCTCTGGTCTTTTGTAGATTCTGTAAAACATTGCAATGTTCATCTACGTCAAAGGACGTGGCCTGGGCCTTGCTGTCTAGCCCATCGAGGTCAGGTACATACATCTTGATAACAAAGAGCATTTCGTATGGGGTCCACCCACCCAGAGACCTTCTAGGGAGATTATTAAGCGCACGCTGCACGCCTATGAGGTGGGCTAACCAGTTTCTGCCAGTGCATATAACTCGAGCTGTCAAAGATTGCTTTAAGTCGCGGTTCATTCGTTCAACTACACTATTACCCTCGGGTCTGTAGGGACTCGAAAATTTGACTTGGACCCCCATCGAAACCATAGCATCCTTATACGCCTTAGAGGCAAATGCCGGACCCTGATCCGAATGGAAGGTACCACAGGCAAAAATTCCCACAAAGACTCGCAAATCCTTAATGACAGTACGTGAATCAGCGCTCCGATGCGGCCATACCCACACAAAGCGTGTGCATGAATCAACTGCTACTAAGATGTACTTATACGCAGTATCAGAAGAAAATGGACCGCAGTGATCCAAATAAACACATCCAAGTGGTTTATTCGAGATGTACAACCGTGTCTGAGGCGGACGCGCAGCAGTTGAAGGCTTAATCTGCTGGCAAATGTCACATTGAAGAACATATTCACGCGTCTGTTTGTACAGTCCCCGCCACCAGAATCTCTTTTGTAGCTGAGTTACAGTGGCCGAGACGCCCGCATGCGCAGACGCCACACCTTCATGCGCCGCTGTAATCAAAGCAGCTCTGCGATCCGAGTTGGGAACTAGACGTCCGCCAACTTCAGGGATTTTCACATAAGGAACCTTATCTGGACTTAAGTGGTATGTGTATTTAGAAGGGAACCCCGCAGGATATTTACTTCCCTTCTCCGTTGCAGCTATAGCTGCCAAGATGTCATCATCTATTTTGCTTTTGGACCTCGTGACTGCTGCAACTAAGTATTTTGATACCGCTGACTTCGCTGCTTCATCAGCAAGCGAGTTGCCAACAGCGTGGACCCCCACGCGCTGATGACCGAGAGTATGAATCACATAGACAAGTGGCAGTTTCTCTTTAAGTTCCGCCACTCGTACCCAGATCGTCCTGTGTTTTATTGTGCTACCTTTGGAGTCACGAAATTCATTCTGAATCCAAAAGAACAAGTTTTTCATTGTAAGACTGGACACAGTAGTAAGAGTCACTTACGATCAAAGTCGTCACACTAGGATCTGCGTACTCCAATGCAAGCATCAGAGCACGAAGCTCTGCTAATTGTGCGGTGCAGTCCCCAAGCGTCTGCGTGTGCACGACACTGGACTTGAACTCATCGTTCACCATGGCACCGACTACAATGGCGCAAGCGGAAACGTAGGCATGTTTAGAGCCATGCGCAACCTGCGCCGAACCATCAGTGTAAATGATGCAATGGAAATCCTCCAACGGCCGCATTGCTAATGGAGCAGGATGAACAAATTCATACTGTAAATACTCCTGTGACCGTAAAGTGGCGTCAAAAATAAACGTGACATCCTGGGACGTCAAGGAAGCAGCCCATTGAATCCACCGAGGGTGCAAAGCTTTGGAATTAGGTACACTGGCTTTCGTAACCGCCTCTAAGGCTGGACACGGGGTAACAACCAACATGCGCTTTCCTTGTGACAGGGCACGTTCCTTAAGAATAGCCATCTGCACAGCCGTTAAAACTTTCTCCACAGTGGAAAAACGCAGTTCAGCCGAAGTGTACAAGTGTGACTTGTAAGCAATAGGTACTGTGTCTCCTTCATTAAAAGTCAGGTACGTAAACCCACCGCCCCAGGGATAATTCTTATCACCAGGTTGGTTTGGTTATCACGAGTCTGTAAGTATTCAGAAGCGAGCAAATCAGCCTGCAAAGACTGCAGAATGGCCGAATGCTCTGGCAGCCAGCATGATTTGGAAAAAGATGGTTGTATCAAAGCATACAAAGGCTTGATACGCTGGGCATATTCCGGAATGTATGTCCTCCCGAAATTCAGAAAGCCAGAAGAGATTGTAATTTTTTCAGTGTTGTCGGAGAGCACAATTGTGCGCATTTCTCCAGGAAATAGGGTGCTAAACCCTTCCCTTCATTGTTAAGCTCGAAACCTAGAAACAACACTGTGTACTTAAACTTGTAACCCATGTCAGAAAAGTTACAAATTATGCTATTTACTCGACACAGATGCTCCCAAAGATCGTCGTCTGTGAGATAAATGTCATCCAAATACGAACAAGCAACTGGGTCGAAGCTCTCCAAAAGAGAGACAATGCGTGCGGAAAAAACTCCAGGACTGTTCTTGTAGCCCATTGGGAGTCGTTTAAACATTTTTTGCACACCGGCGCATGTAAAACTGGTCCATTGGGAACTTAGACCGTCTAATCTATGGGCATAAAAACCATTGGAAATGTCAAGCGTGGTTTTGAACCGTTTACGCTCAAGACTATTCACTAACGCAGAGCCATGCGTATTCTGTACTGCACAGTTACGGCAATGCGAGTTCAAATGCCTATAATCCAAAACCAAACGATATGAGCCGTCCGGCTTGTTCACAGTAAAAAGGGGGTTATTCATCGGTGACACACACGTTTCAATTACACCTTGATATTCCAATTGTTCAAGGATAGCTGCGACTGAAGCTTTCGCTTCACGCCGTATGGGATATTGAGGTTGAGGCTGTGGCTGCGATCATAAAGGAATCTCGTGGCTTGGTGACAATTTATCCCAGCCACACTGATTGCGGTACACAGCCGGCGCAAGCGCCAGAGCCCACTCTTCTGCAAAATGCAGCGCCTCCACCCTCAGCACAGTGTGCGCAAAGCTGGGTAGGATTACCTCCTCCCCTCGCGGAGCTGCGAGAACAAAAGGTGGGGGCCAGTCAGCCTCCGAAAGCAAAATGTCATACGTAGACGAGAGATTTTCCCAAAATACCCCTTTTACAGTTCGCTGCATGTCACCTTCAATTAACAGGACAATTTCAAAAAGACGTTCAGGGGGAGCAACATGCGTATCAGCAGTTTCAATCACAACATAAGAATCAGTCGCTGTCACCTTCAACAGTGGACGGAGGGCCTCTCTCACTATGGTAATCTCTGCTGCGCTGTCCAGCAAGGTCAGAGCCCACGTCAGATTCCGAAGCCGCGTTCTCACTATCTGGGGCTTAACGATGCGCGGTCAGGGCAGCGACTTTCTTCGTGGCAAACTGTGGTCTCTTGGGCATAGAGCCTTCCTGCTGATCTCCACTGGCACGCGGGCGGGGCTGACCACGTCCTTGCTGGCCACCCCGGCCCCTGCCGCCCCCTCCACCACCGGTTGACAGAGCCGATGAGTCCTGAAAGGAACGAGGAGAGCGTTGGTCAGAAACCTGAAACCTCTCAGGCGATTTAATCATCGCGCGGTCGCGCAAATCATAAACACGATCCTACTGCGCAGGCAACGGAGACACAGGAGCAGAAACCTGTGTTTGTTGTTGTTGTTGCTTACCCTGATTCTGCTTTTTAGGCCAATTTTGCTTTTTGGACTTTTGTTGACCACTAGTTTCCGATGTCTGACCCTGGGGCTGTTTCTTCTCCTTATCAGGAAAAGATTTAACCCCCTTCGCATTGCGGCCAACCATTCTGTAAGCAGTCACAATAATCTTTGCCAACTGTCGGGGTCGGTCGGCCTCTTGAACCAACGCCAATGCGTTTGCCACCTGAAAGTTCACTGCATCCCCCTTGACATTCGCAAGGATCAGATCGCAAACCACTTCAAATGAGCCACACAGGCGCATGCCCAATTCAACAGCCGCCTCTGGTCCGTGTTCGTCTTGAACACGTTTAAGGACCCCACCTAGATTGGTCACAGACGGGGAGCCATAGCACCTCGAATAGACCGCCGCAAAAGTTTTTCCCCAGGTCTCACAGTCAGCAAGGTCAGGAGCCAGATCTTTCGGCAAACTTAGTGTAAGAATCCGGTGTTTATCACCCGGACTCGTATTGGGAAACACAGCTTCCAGCTGGCCGAACTTCTCAGCAAGCCAGAACGGAAAATCGTCCTTTTCCTGTGGCTTTTTACCCATCACGGAATTAACCATGACCGGATTGATTTTCAGACCAGCATGTTCTGCTCGAAGCTGCGCGCCTCTAGGGGCCGCGTCCTGAACATTACGGCTAGTGTAATGAACAAGCGCTCTAATCACTTCCACCGCGACTTCATGAAGCCGCCGCAATTCTCCCACGTTACAAGTGACACGTCGGGGGTGAGGAGTAAATCCAGCCAAAGTAGGCCAAGGAGTGCCCGGAATGGACAATGGACCTAACCTCGGAGCGGTTAAAGCGTGCGTTAGGGCGCCACCAAACCAAACTCCATGCTGCCAAGCGTCAATAGGAACTTCCAGTGCTCTGTACGGAGCGTACGCAGCCGGTACATCTGAAGCAGTGTATGAGTGGAACATACCAGAATTAGCGTCCACCCACGAATAAAACAGTTCGTACGGGTAAGCATGTTCCGCACTCACCACCAGAACCACAGCCAAGCCCTCTAGAGGAACATCATACATCCGCAAATGGTCACGCACCGCAATGCGACTATGCTGCGGGATGTCCACGGCTTGAGCCATGTCAGCACAGGAACGAGAAAAAACAAATAATACTTTGTAGCACAACTGGGTAGTAATTCAAAGAAACCGTTTTAGATAGATTCAAGCTTGAAAAGGACCTATTTCAAAAATAGGTAGGTTTTTCTGACACTGCCGCTTTCCGGAAACGGGAATGCAGGCGTTAAGGTTTGAATGATATACTACTCGAGTGTCATGATATAAGGCCAATCAACGTATGGGCGCCATGTCGCAGGGTTTCCGTTCTCTCACAGAACTGTGCACAGAGATCTAGAACCTGGGTGAGTTAGGGTGACCCACAACTCACCTTTGTTTCAGAAATCCCCTTACCAAGCTAGCTACAGTGTTGCATCGGTAGTAAATACTTCCCAATGACTTAGACAATCCAGAACATGAACTTAGAGTACCTCAGGTATCGTGGAACACATGAACACTCTTTCGTTATATTATCATTCCAAACCGAAACTGGGAGGCAAAGAAAACACGTGCAAGTTTGAAATGTTTATTTTTCAATGCAGCATTCTCAAACGCAGTATCTTGTATAATATCAACATACATATTATAAAAATCAGAGTCAGCAGCATAGTCACTAATCCATAGTAAGCAAAAGGTGATAACATGTTATGATGCAAAAATCTATAGAATTCTGTATCACCTATATTTCGCGCACCCTAATTAGCATATTATATTATATCTAAGAAGGTCTCATCTGGGTTCTAAGCAGGGCGGACCCATACCTCTAATTCTCAGTAGGAGGAGATCACATCAACAGCTACCAGCTCTCAGCATACTCAGCATCAAGTGTGTTTTCTTATTCCCTGTAACTGTATCTTAAACCCACGTAGAGCCAACTGTTGGCACAAACATTATTTGTGTTATGACTAACGTGGTGCGAGGATCAGGCCTGCAGCAACCTTGTGTTAGGTTATTCTGTATTATGAGAGTGTGCAGTTCTCAGTGTGCAGACAGTTGTACCAAGCACGACTGATACCAGTGCAATAACATATTATTCTCAAATAAATCACATCTTTCGTCTAGGTTAAAAGCTGCAATAACAATTAGGTGTCGTGTGCAAACCGAAGCAGAAAGAAAATATGGCGTTTAAACATTTAATAAGCACATGCTAACTTAACACAAAAGTAACCATATGACAATACTGCTCTGTCGACTGCTAAAGTGTTGATTAAGGAGTTCTTCCCCAGATTTGGTTTGCCGCGCATTGTCTGGAGTGACAATGGAAGTGAATTTGTGGGCCAGATTATGCAGAAAGTATGTTCTGGTCTTGGTATTAGACAAAAATTCCATGCGACAAACCA
Organism: Lissotriton vulgaris; assembly: GCF_964263255.1. Lineage (NCBI taxonomy): Eukaryota > Metazoa > Chordata > Amphibia > Caudata > Salamandridae > Lissotriton > Lissotriton vulgaris. The sequence goes on from NC_141685.1 coordinate 494,621,862, forward strand.
TCCACAGTCAGCGGGTTTGGTTGAGTGTTACAATGGTACACTCAAGCTTAAGTTGGCCAATATTCAAGCTAGCACAGGTCTTGCCTGGCCTGATGCCTTGCCCCTAGCTCTTTTGTCTACCAGAACTACTGTGCACTCTCGTATGGGGCTTAGCCCATATGAAGTGGTATTTGGACGCCCAGCTAATGTTTGGGGCGTCCCCCGCCCCAAGAGATATTCAAACATACCATATCCTCTGTTAATTGACTATTTGCATTATCTGACTACTAAATTAAGTGTTATTCGCCAACAGGTGCAAAGTGTTTTGCCGAAGGCCTCCACAGACCCAGGTCACACCATCCTGCCCGGTGACTGGGTCTGTATCAATAATTTTCAGCGTTCTAAGAACTTGGAGCCTCGCTGGTCCACTCCTACGCAAGTCTTACTCGTCACCCGTACGGCTGTGAAAGTGGTTGGCAAGCGTAACTGGGTGCATGGCGTGCACTGTAAGAATGTGCCACTTCCATTACCCTTTGATCAGTGGATTCGCAGTGGTGTAAGGGAATCGGATGCTGCAGCGGTTCCTTTTTTGTTCCTTTCAGCGATGCTCAAATTTATGGAACTCAGTCTGAGAAAACAGATGACGACATCCTTCAAGATGCTGTGCCTGCACATCTTCAATTAGACACTAGTAATCCAGAAATTATATTCAAAGATAAAACCGTGCCGAGCAAAACACGTTATAACCTAAGACCGAGAGCCAACAAGGAGAACTGAACATTTTGAACATTTCCTTCAGTACTTAAAAGACATTCCTTTTTGGGTCCTTTTTTGAAGTGATATCAGTATTAGATGTGCCATCTGTCTCCGTCGCAGGGTCACGGTAGGAGACTCAGACTGTAACCTGATTTTTGTCCTTTTAGTAAGTGGCTAGTTCCTCAGGATATACAGAAGTGAGTAGCTGAGTGATTGAGGAAGATTGCCGTGAGCGACATTTTTTTTTAGACAAAGATGGATGGTACAATAATTGTAGGTAGGGAAAATAGGAAGCAGGAAATGAGATTAAAATATTGTAAATTATTGTGTAGTTGATTTGGCGTAACTTTGTGTGTTCTTATGTTTTTGTGTATTTTATTAGCTTGCATAGGTTGAATCGTACATGCTTTGCAATCAGAAAATGTTGCTAATTCTACTACCTCTTTGCCCTCTCGTCTTTTTGTCTTTTCACACAAGATGTATACTCTACCCCATCATGAACAGATAAGGAGAACTGAATATATGAATAACACGTTTATTCAGTTGTTGCACCAACATCAGTTGGCCATCAATATGACTGATTGTTGGGTGTGTGGACTCATGCCACACAATGTACAAAAGGGAATGCCATATCTGGTTCTTCCTTTTTCATATGAAGGTTCAGCTTGGGCCTATTTGACTTTGTTTTCAGCCACATACCACAACAGACCTAGTAAGAACTTCTGGGAATGGATTAGACTTCAGTCATAGCTCTTTGATTAAAGGTATAGTGGTAATGGCTAAGATTATAGAGAAGAATAAGATTCCATTAGATGAGAAGAGAACTTATGATGGATGGAATGTTACCCACTATGTTTCTATCCTTGGTGACAAAACCAAGAAGGGTGAGTCTTTTCCAGTGTGGACTGTGCCCCATCAAGGTAATTTTTGTCTCCAAGTGAATAGCAAGAAAGCTGATACCGAGCAGAAATGTGTATATACGTACATTTTCTCATCCCCTGATTTCCCTCCGTTAGTTCCGTCTCAGGGAACATATTTTGTCTGTAACTACCGAGCTTATACTTGGCTCCCTTCCAACTTCTCTGGAACCGGTAGTTTGCAGAGGGAGTGCTGCGGGCCTTCGGCTTGCTCTTAGAGTAAGACCTGTAAGCCGACTGGCTGGTTCATAGAGGGAGAGCTGCAGCCCGTTGGCTCAAATGGTAAGAGCTGCGGGTTGGCTCATAGAGGAACAGTTGCAGGCCAGAGGGCTGGCTTGTGGAGGAAGAGCTGCAAGCTGACTGGTTGGCTAATAGTGGAATAACTGTGGCCCATCGGCTCACAAAGGGAAAGCTGTGGGCCGGCTTGCACAGGAACAGCTGTGGGTCGACTGCTATAGAGAAAGATGCGGCCCGTCCCCTTGCAAAGGCATAGGTGCATGACAGTGATGTGGGGAGAGGGAGCATGAAGGTGGCATCTCATAGAGAGAAACCTGCGGTATATTTCCAGTGTTGCCTTGCAGAGGTACAACTGTGGGCTGGCTGGCAGAGGAAGAGCTGCAAGCCCACCCGTGGTTTGCAGAGGGAGAGCTGTATGCCTGCTCACTGAGGAACAGTTGTGGGCCGGCAAGCTGACTCGTAGAGGGAGATCTGCAAGATGACTGGCTGGATCATAGAGGAACAGCTGCAGCCCACAGGCTCATAAAGGGAGAGCTGTGCGGTGGCTCGCATGGGAACAGCTACCGACCGACTGCTATAGTGAAAGATGCAGGCCGTTGGCTCACAAAAGCATAGGTGCGGGACAGTGATGTGGGGAAAGTGAGCATGAAGGGGGTATCATGTACAGAGAGACCTGCGATATATATCTTATTTGGGCTTGCAGAGGTACAACGGTGGGCAGGTTTCGCCGAGGAAGAGCTGCAAGTCCACCAGCGGTTCCCAGAGGGAGAGCTGCGGGCCTGCGGCTGGCTCATAGAGGAAGACCTGCAAGCTGACTGGCTGGTTCATAGAGGAACAGCTGCGGCCAACCTGCTCACAAAGGAAGAGCTCCGGGCCAGCTCATACAGGACCATCTGGGGGCCGACTGCTATAGGCAAAGGTGGGCTGTCCCCTTGCAAAGGCATAGGTGCGGTGTTGTGGGGAGATGAAGCGCGAAGGAGGTACCTCGTAGAGAGAATCCTGCGGTATATTTTCAGTGTTGGCTTGCAGAGGTACAACTGCAGGCTGGCTCACAGAGGAAGAGCTGCGAGTCTTCAGATGATTCACAGAGGAAAATCTGCGGGCCGGTGTGCTGGTTTATAGAGGAAGAGCTGCAAGCTGACTGGCTGGCTCGTAGAGGAACAGCTGCTGCCCATCGGCTTGCAAAGGGAGAGCTGCAGGCGGGCTTGCATAGGAACCGCAGGCCGACTGCTATAGGGAAAGGTGCTGTCTGTCGGCTTGCAGACGCATAGGCGTGGGACAGGGGTTTCCTATAGAGAGAAGCTGTCTGTATATATCCAGTGTTGGCTTACCGAGGAACAACTGTGGGCTGGCTCGCAGTGGAAGAGCTGCGAGCCCACGAGTGGTGTAAAGAGGGAGAGCTGCCCCCGTCCCACCTTCCCAACCAGAGCCAAGGCCACATCCACGCATCCGCGTGAAGTTGATTAACTGAAAATAATGAGGTATAGAAGTGAAGAAACTCTTAAATAATATTGACCTGTGATATTGTGAGAAGTTTATTTTTAGTTACACAAACTGAAAGACCACAAAGAATGCAATGATCGCACAACCAGAGGGTTATGGGCAGATTTGTGTTTTTTCTGTTTAGCAATTAGGCTGAGTTATTGTTATACGTTTTCTACAAATATAGCAGGACTGTGTATTAGACCAACTTGAACTTCATAGTATAGAGACTGTTAGAATTGGGTCTCTAGTTGGCAAAGTTATGCACACTGTCCAAGTAAGGACCACAATCCTAGTCAGAGTATGTCAGATACACAATGTAAATTAACTTGTGCTCACCCTCTGGTAGAATACACAGAGCAGTCAGGCTGCTTACCTTGAGAGTCAATATGTAAAGTATTTGTGCACACTCTAATTGACAGTAATACAGTGAAAACACCACAAATAGAGAATATTTTTCAGAGTAAAACTGCCAAAGCAACAAACATCCAATAGTTAGAAGTCGAGATATGAATTTTTGAAGATTAAATCCATAAACAGTGCTTAGAAGTGAATAACGCTAAAATGTTGCTTGAGGTCATGCTAGACCTAGGGAACTCCAAAGTCCAGGCCAACCACGATGGAGGGCAGGCTGGCTGCAGTAACCATGCAGTGCCCACCTAAAAAGTACCTTTGAATGGAGGAAGCATCGATTCACACAGTTAGGTCGATGCATCAAAGTCGAGCCGTGTAGTCAGTGTTGAAGGTGAGGTTCCGTGACAATTGTAAGTGGTGTTTTCGACTCGCCCGAATATGGTCGAGTCTGGTATCTATGAACCGCAAATGACGAGTTTAGTGGGTGTACGCGTTTTCGCTGTGCTAGCCTAAACTGTTCGTTTGTTTCGTGGGTTTCTTCATCTGAACCCAAGGGTTCCATTTTAGATATGGCATCCATTTTGTTTCTTGCCCTCAAGTAGCCAGCGAACAGACGCTGTCCGCTTCGTGACCCTGGGATTCCCAAACTCTTGCGGAAGACACGTGTTCCTTTGAGGGTGTCTTTATGATAAGGGGGATGACACTGTAAGGCAGATGGCCCGCTCGAGGCTCATCTTGCCGTGCCGATCTATTGTCTCAGTTGTGCATTCATTAGGCACGTCTCCTTTGGTCCCTGCAATCGTGTTTCCTGATACCACCCCTTTTACACTCTCTTCAATCTGTTCGCTATCCTTGTCTTCCTCTGCACCTGTTTCTGACTCTTCTTTGATTTGTTTACAGCCGAACGGAATGTACTAATGGTGGGAAGATGTACTTTTACAGTTGGGAACTGCCAAATGCTACTGTAATTCTGTTCCGGGCCCTGAATACAGGAAAGCGACCCCCTATGACATTTACTGTGGGAACCGGGTTGTAACCTTTTGTCTGTCATGTTACCCTATGACGGAAAACTGTATAAAAGGAGCGATCCACAGACACAATTTGAATCAGACTCCGTGAACCTACATGCTATGTACTTCTCGTGACTTCTGTGTTCCCTGCAGTAAATAAACCTCGAATCTTTGACGCCGAAGGAAGTGTCCCGTGTCTCTGTCATTTGTACGCCGGAACAGGTAACCCACGAAGGTTTCAGGTGTTATCCCTGGCACCGCTGGGTCTTAGAAAAACCCAGTCCTTCAGTTGGCGCCCAACGTAGGGCTGCATCAGTGGTACCGGTCCAAAGCCCGACGATCGTGAGGAACTTCGTGTGAAATCTCCGAGGGAAGGTGCACCCCGCTTCATCGATCCTGTTGTCGAAATAAGTGGCCCGAAGACTTTTCCCGCGAAGATCCCCGCCTCCTGACGGCTGCGACGGACTGCTGCCCTGACTGTAGACCTGTTTTGGCGCCTGGCGTAGACCTTGGTACAGCGAGACGATTGGCGGGCCTTCCTGGTGACGCCATTGTTCTTTGAGTTAAGTATTTGTGGGTCGCTCCCAAAGTCCTTTGTTGTTGTGGGTGCTTAGTTGTTGCATGGTTCCATTGCATTTGTGGTTCTTGGTATTTTGTTCTTCGTTGTTCTATTTGACGTCTGCAGTCGCCAAAAACCGAGGGTTTTTGCACTTTTGCAGGGACATTGTAATCCTATAACCCTTGACGTTTGTGAAACTCGGTTAGTGTGCACGATGCCTGGCCGTAGTACTTAGTTCAGTTGCTTTAGAGGTTGCGGTTCGGATTCCCGGTTGGAGGACTCGTGTCCGATACCTCCGGTCGGAACTCCAATTTACGACATGGTGTGGGTCCTATCACATTCAATGATTGCTGGGTTCGCTACACCAAAGATGACGGTGTCCTTAGTTGGCCACCTCATGGTAGTTTTGAGGCCCCGATTTTAGATAATCTTGAAGCTAAATTGTTCCAAAGAAAAGCAAGGCCGGCCATGTTTGATTCCTTTCGGTGATGGCGTAAAGAAGCCAAGCAGAACCCTCGGTGGATTCAATGGGCTGCTTCCAAGCAGAAAGAAATCAAGCAGATTAAACGTAATAAGAGAGAAGGTATCGTTACAACGATGAGAAATGCAGAGCAGTTTCAGCGAGACAAAGAAGAGAAGGAAAAGGAAATTTTTGATAGATTGCAGCGTATGACAGTGGATAAATGTTACCCCGCTTTACCGACGGGTACGGATAAGAAGGGAGAGGAAGCAGTAGAGGATCCTTTGTTGTCCTATCTACTGAAGTCGCCACCTCCATATGCACAGGATACCACAGCTCCTGTGGTTCCTCCTGTCCCTCAACCCGCTGTTCCAGCGGCTGTTAATCAGCCTGTCGTTGGCCCTGCCATTGCGAATCCTCTTGTTCCTATTCCTCTACCTGCTCCTGTACCTACTGCTCCTCCGTCTATACCTTCTCAAGCTATTGTCCCCGCTACTTCTGCACTTGTAGCTACTCCTACTGCTCCTGCTGCTCCTGTCTTTAGCCCTCATGTCGTTGCTCCTGTACTGTACTCCTCTTCTCCGTCTGTTCGCAGACGCATTCCTAATACTGTTGCTAATCTCTATTCTCCTCTTGGACCGATTCTTGGTTCTGATGAACCTGATGCTCCCCAAAGACGAAGTCAGCTTCCTGGTGGTAGGGAACGTGACACGCTATATAAAATGGCGAAAAATTGGATTAGGTATCCCCTTAAGAATCCTCCACGTATAATTGTTGACACTTTCTCTCAATTCAATGAGCCTACACAAAGGTTCGTGTTTGAAGAAATGTGTAAACTCTTACGCGATGAGATATCAGTTGATGCTGCAGATGATGTATTGGCTGCTCTGACTGAACTTCAGCTTCAGTTTTCGAGTGGTGTACTAGTGGGTAGCAATGTTCGACGTGCAGTCAAGCACCTACTATCTTTTCGTCCTACTATCATGCCTCGTGCATTATATAAAGATGAGCATGAGGAATGGATGTCAACGCCTGGTCAGTATCCCATGCGCGAAGTTCCACCAGTGTGGATGCCTGGTGATGCGCAGGCTAATCCTATTATTCTGCCACATTTCCAGAGAGTGTGGATACACCTCCCGTGGAAACGATCGGAAGTTTTGCAGGTTAAGCAATCTTTGCCTGACCCGCGCAAAAATCCTGCAGGGTACTATAGAGAATTGTCTCAGCTAGTGGATGCTACGATCATGAATCTTGCCGACATTGATATTTTGTTCGGCAATGTTGTACCGCAACCGGTATGGGCACAAATACGTCATGAAGATCATGCAGCTGAATTAGGTGGTGATTGGGCAGCGCTTACAGCCGCGGACGGTTTGCAGGTTGGCGGGGATAAGCCTTAATAGTTAATTACGGCTTTGCCTCAGAGAATAATTACCCTTATGAAAACGCTTATGCCAGCTATGAAAGTTAACTGGGACAAATTGTCCGCTTGCAAGCAAAAGAAGGACGAGAGTGTCTCCGATTTCTTTACAAGATTTGAGGAGGCATTCATTGATCACAGTGGTCAAGATATGGGCACTGAGGGAGGTCAGAGACTGTTTGTAGACAAATTTGTGTTGTTGCCGGACCTAAGCAACAAATTGAAAAATTCAGAGAGTGCGTGGGCTGTCTCCACTTCTGCTCAGATATTGGCTACGGCCCAATATTATGAGAATAGAGAGAAAGAGGAAAATGATCGTGCAGACAAAAAGACGAAAAAGCTCAAAACGAAAGTCTTGTTGCAACAAGCATATCCTCCGCGCTCGAATCAGAATGATTCGCAGCAGCGGAATCGATCGCAATCGCAGTCATCTAGGTCACAATCGCGAAATGACTCTTCTTCGCAGAGATCTATGCTTGGGTACAATCAGTGTGCCTACTGTAGAGGCGAGGGTCATTTGAAATTTGATTGTCCGGTTTTGCGTGATCGCAATAATGGTAATTCATCTAGAGGAGGCCGTAGTGGTCCTCAACAGGCTTCACGAGGTAGAGGTCGTGGTGTTACGCAAAATCAAAATGATCGTTCTAATAATTCCTCTGATTCTAATAATTGTTTTGATCAGCGTGGATCATCATCAGGTAGATCCGCACAGTACAATGTGGATGATTATTACGTCGATCAGGGTGCTGACGACGGTAAGTACTAGGACAGCAATAGACAAGGAGAGGGAGTAGTATCAGTTCCGGTTGATCAGAGAGGGCCTTACGTCGCAGTTGCCACCTCGGGCGTAGTTGAGCCTATTCTGTTGGACACTGGTGCAGCGAAAAGTTCCATCATGCATTCGAAACTCCCTGGCGCACCTTTGTCTGGCTTAACAAATGTTTCCGTTGGATTCTCTGGTGCCCCTGTTAGCAATCCGGTTTCTCGCCCTTTGCCCCTTACAATTGGGCCACGTGAGCTGAAAGCTCCTTTGATTTTGACTACTGGTTGTGGTGAAAATCTTTTGGGCCTGGATTTGCTGAAACGTCTGTATGCGACTTTGTATTGTTCTCCTGCGGGAGTAAAGCTTACATTGGGTGAGAGAGTAATCTCTCCTATGTACTTGTCCATCGATAAGCTCCCACCGGAATCGAGTTCTCTACCTGTATCTTTGTGGGCAACAGGTCCCAATGACGTGGGCCTGCTTGACATCTCCCCTTATGTTGTTCAATTGAAATCAAATGTGCGATTACCACGTATTCCCCAGTATCGTATCTCCCTTGATGGTGAGCGAGCGTTGTTAGCGATCATCTATGATTTGATCGAGAAAGATGTTATCGAGGAGACTCAGGGAAACGTGTGTAATAGCCCTGTGCTGCCCATTTTGAAACGCACTGATCCATCTAAGCCTCCTGTTTATCATTTTGTCATTGATTTACGGGAGGTGAATAAAATTGTGATTCCTCAGTTCCCTGTGGTGCCTGACATTACGGCTTTACTGACTCTGATTCCAGCATCTGCGTCCTGGTTCTCAGTGATCGATCTGAAGAATGCTTTCTTTAGCATTCCGATTGCTGAGGAGAGTAGGGACCTTTTCGGTTTCTCTTTAGGTGGCCGCAGCTTTAGGTTTAAACGCGCTCCTCAGGGCTACTGTCAAAGCCCATCAATATACAGCCAAGCCTTGAAGAGCCAACTTGACGCGTTTGTGTTGCCGGCTGGTGCGGCCTTCGTCCAATATGTTGATGACTTATTGGTGGCTGTGGACACACCTGACATTTGCAAAATTGCTACGGTGTCGTTGTTGCAGCATCTCTGTGACTTACATCACAAGGTGTCACCTTCTAAACTGCAATATTGTTGTCAAGAAGTAACCTATCTAGGACACTTATTGTCAAAGGAGGGGAGAAGGTTGACCCCAGAGAGAATTGCAGCGATTGCTCGAATGACTGTGCCAACAACTCAGAGAGATGTGCGTGCCTTTTTAGGTATCACGTCATACTGCAGGCAATGGATTCCGAATTTTTCGTTGCTAGCGAAACCATTGGTGGCTCTTACGTGCAAGAATGTTCCAACTCCTTTGCCATGGACGAAAGAATGTCAGAAAAGTTTTTCTGAACTGCGTGATGCGTTGTGTTCGTCCCCTGTGTTAGGTACTCCTGACTACAGTAAGCCGTTTACACTATACGTTCACAAGAGGGAAGGTTGTGCGTTGAGTGTTTTGACGCAACAATTTGGCGGTAAGCAGCGTCCATGTGCATATCTTTCCTCGACCTTGGACCCGGTAGCTAGAGCATTGCCGAGTTGTTTGAGAGCAACAGCGGCAGCTGCGGTGTCCATCCGACAATCTGCAGGATTGGTCATGGATAATATGCTTACGGTGATGGTTCCGCATGCAGTTGACACTCTCTTGAATCGTACGAAAACCCAACACTTGACGAGCGCGAGGTTGTCTGGTTATGAGTTGACGCTTTTGGCAAGTCACATTCAAATAAAGCGCTGCAATGTCCTAAACCCGGCGACTTTGTTGCCAACCAATATGGAATCAGATGAGGTACCACCACACGATTGTTACTTACGAACTGAGGAGGAAACAAAGGGTCGTGTTGACCTAAAGAACACTCCATTGGAAGAACCCGATGGTACTTTGTATGTGGATGGCTCGTGTTTTAAGTTGCCGAATGGTGATGTGACGACTGCGTATGCTGTGGTGACGTTGAGTACGGTTGTGGAGACTGTGAGATTGAACCAGAACTCTGCACAGGCGGCAGAGCTGATTGCCTTAACCAGAGCGTGTGTGTTGTCGAAAGGGAAACGGGTGAATGTGTTTACGGATAGTCAGTATGCGTTCGGTGTTGCACATAGCTTTGGACGATTGTGGAGAGAGAGAGGTTTTATGACGTCGCATGGTACGAAGATTCAGCATGGACAGCTTTTGAATGATCTTTTGGATGCACTTACATTGCCCAAGCAGGTGGCAATTATTAAATGCAGTGCACACCGTAAGGTAACGGATGATGTTGGTCGGGGCAACGCTTTTGCTGATGAGATTGCTAAGGAGACTGCGCGAAACCTTACAACTAGAATGTATGTGATGAGTTCGGTAAGGTGGCCTGCAGAAGCTGGTATGTGTGAAGACACTATTGAAAGTGTGAAAGCGATTCAGAATGAGGCCACCGAGACTGAAAAGACCAAGTGGAAGGAGAGTACGGGAAAGCTGGATGCGAATGGCTGTTGGATTGATTTGTCGCAGAATAAAAGGTGGATGTTGCCGGATGCATATGTGCTAGCTGTTGTGACTATGGCACACGGTTTGTCACATATAAGTGCGAAAGGTATTTGTAAGTTGTTGTCCCCTGTATGGAAGAATGATGGTACTGCTAAGTGTGCTGAGAGACTGGTCAAGAATTGCATGATATGTTATGTTATGTTAATAGTTTTTATAAGGCGCGCAGCTGCCCCACTTAAGGGGCGTCCCGGCAAGGGAACTCCTACACCCCCTGGCCACCTTGCTCCTCCTTCATGTCCCTTTGAAGTGATTCAGTTGGATTTCATCCATATGGAGCGATGCAATAACCTAAAATATGTTTTGGTTGTGGTTTGCGCATTCTCCCGATGGATCGAAGCCTATCCTCTCAAAGACAATACTGCCCTGTCCACAGCAAAAGTCCTACTGAAGGAATACTTTTCTCGGTATGGAATGCCACGGATTGTATGGTCTGATAACGGAAGTGAGTTTGTGGGGAGTGTGATGAAGAGTGTGTGCAAGGGCCTTGGAATTACACAAAAATTCCATAGCGCCAACCATCCCCAGTCAGCAGGTTTGGTTGAGGGATACAATGGTACTCTCAAACTAAAACTCCCAAAGATTCAGGCTACGACTGGTCTCTCGTGGCCTGACGCTTTGCCCATGGCTCTTCTGTCAACTAGGGCGACTGTACACTCTTGAGTAGGGCTCAGCCCATATGAGATTGTGTTCGGCCGCCCTGCAAATATTTGGGGGGTTCCTAGACCCAGTGTGTTCGCTGATCTTGAGTATCCAATGTTGATCGATTATCTTCATGATCTGACTGCTAAACTGAGGTTAATTCACCAACAGGTCTTTGAAGCACTGCCGGTGCAGACGGAGGGTCCAGGCCACCAGCTCCAGCCCAGAGACTGGGTGGTTACGAGGAACTTTGGCCGAAAACGAAATCTTGAGCCGAGGTTCATCGGGCCCTATCAGGTGCTCCTTGCCACAAGAACTGCTGTTCGTTTGGAGGGCCGCAAACATTGGGTGCATGCCACCCACACCAAGAAAGTACCGATCCCTTTGCCAGCGGACTCGTGGGTGAGGAAGGGCATCGCCTCGTCTGAAGCTGAGGTTTTGCCGAACTTTGTTCCATTTAGTGACGCTCAGCCTGTGGGAGATACCTCAGTGCAGCCGGACGATACTGTTGAACATTTGTCATTGGAGAACTCAAGATCTGAACTATTGTCTGATCGACAGGATTCTGTTTTACCATCCGACCAACTGTTTGAAGATCAGACACGTCCTGGGAGAAGCAGATATTTTCTCCGCTCCAACACTAGAGACAAATAAAAAAATATTTTTGCTTTCTCCCCTGACATTCACGTTACCCCATTATCACTCTGAACATTTTTGAATAACTGTAATTTTTGTAAATTCTGAGTTCTTTTCCGCATTTGTGTATTTATTTCCACAGCTAGGAGATTTTGTATATATTGTTTAATTAAAAGTACCTTACATCCGGGTGGACCGTAGGGCCGTGCGGGTACTTCCTTCTGTTTAGTAGGTCCTGACACTAGGTTGGAGACCGTCGATTCCTAGGAACTCCTGGGGATTGACTATTGCTACACAGAACGAAGTGCGTCAAGAACGTTGCGGACGGTTTTAGAGGATGGCTTTCTCAAAGCTGTCGGAATTGGAAAAGACTCAATCTCAAAGATTCGAACTGCATAGGCTTGCACGTACTAAATGCTTCATGTTTCAGGTGTTCCTTCTGTTCCTAACTGTTTCTTCGTTATTGGTGGGTGGGGTGTATTATATGATACATTCATTATTGCCTTCTGCCTCACCTACCCCTTCTTCTGAACCTAAACCTACCTCCACTGTTTCTCCTCATTCTTTTCATATTCTACCCCAACACGAGCAGGTTAGACGTGCGGAATTTATGAACAATTCCTTCGTTTAGCTCCTTCATCAGCATCAGTTGGTGATGAACACTACCAATTGTTGGGTGTGTGGGTTAATGCCACATACCACCGATAAGGGAATTCCGTACTTGGTCCTCCCTTACAGTTCCCAGGGTTCAGCTCGAGCATTTCAAACTATGTTCCGTAGTGCACTAGATTCTTACCCCAATCGAGAGCCACGTTCTCCACACTTTGGTCCCGGCCCGTACCACAAGTCTTTGGCAATAGCGATTGCTGATTTAGATAGAGATATCTTTGATCCATCGCTTATTCCAGAGGAAGAGGTGCAAGCCTATAGGGATCTGAGTGAGGCCGAGTATAGCGTGTTAGTGGGTGATAGACAGCTCAAAAGCTCATCTCCAATCTGGATCGTACCCCACCTCGGTAATTTTTGTCTGAAAGGTCGTGGACGAAGTCCGAGAGCTCATCTTGGGGAGAGTGCTTGCACTGAAACGTATGTTTTACCAATGCTCTCTTCCCCTGTTCTCCTGACTGCCAAGGGTACGTACTTTGTATGTTACGACCGTGCATATACATGGTTGCCCCTTGACTTCTCAGGCACCTGCTATATTGCAAATTTGCTGCCACCGACTTTTACAGTTGCTTCGGATTATCACAAGACCAGAGTTGTGAGAGGCGTGATTAGCAAAGAGGACACTGCCGGTCAAGAAGCGGGAGACTTCTTTAAGGGTTTCTTGCCGTTTTGGGGACCTATGATCAATAGTAGGAACCTGAGACAGTTGACTCGAGTGGTGGAATCGACCGCTAATATCACTGCAAGTGCCCTTGGTAACATTACAGCAGAGCTTCAGGCGGACAGGCTTATGACGTTACAAAATCGTCTGGTTTTAGACGTTGTCCTAGCAGATAGAGGAGGAGTATGTAGGGTGATCCATTCAAGTTGTTGCATTTTCATTCTTGATCCCGGCCAGATGCTGTAAAGCTCGCACCCATACTGCTAGCCCTTGGTATAACCTCGAATTAGCTAGCCTGAAAAGGGAATGCAAGAAGGCAGAGAGGGCATGGAGGAAGAACTACGATGTCAATTTAAAACTAGACTATGTCCTGCTCCAAAAAACCTACCATCGTAAGATCTGCAGAATAAGGGCGGCATATTATGCCAAGGAAATTAATAACAGCCTTAACACCTCAAAAGCTGTATTTAAAATCTTGAAAGATCTCACCGCAAAGAAAACTGTTAACACCACTATCACTTCCCCTGACCTCTGTAACAACATGGCCAATTTCTTCACCAACAAGATCCTGAAAATCTACGACTCCTTTCCCAAAGGCCCGCAGCCAGCTGCTATCTTTGATCCTACTAGGCCCTCTCTCTCCTCTTTTCCCACGCTTGAGCGAGAGAGTTTCCAAAAAATCTGCAAAAAGATTAAATCAGGCTCTCCGGCAGATCCCCTTAAACCGGATACCTTCCGCGAAGCCCATGAATCTATCACTGAGCACATCCGAGAAATCATCAATCGGTCCCTTCTGACTGCTAAAGTTCCCTCCAAGTGGAAGCAGGCCTGGGTTTCTCCCATTCTGAAAAAACCCACTCTAGACCCCTCGCTTCCTGAGAACTTTAGACCTATCTCCCTGCTCCCCTGGCCTGCCAAAATCATCGAGGCACATGTCAATAATATTCTGACAGATTTCCTCCTTACCAATAACATCTTGGATGACTCTCAACACGGGTTTAGAGCTGGTCATAGCACCGAGACCGCCTTGCTCAGTGTTTCAGAGGACCTCCGTACCATCCTAGACACCGGAGGCACGGCAGCACTGGTCCTGTTGGACCTCAGTGCTGCCTTTGACACGGTGTCACACGAGGTCCTCTTGTCGAGATTGGAGGAGATTGGGATCACAGGGCCAGCGCTGGAATGGTTTAGAGACTTCCTTTCCAACAGGTCTTTTAGAGTCTCTACCCCTCCTTACATCTCGGAGGAACATAACATTGGACAGGGAGTGCCGCAAGGCTCTTCCCTGAGCCCCACCCTGTTCAATGTATATGTCCGCCCCCTGGCAGAGGTAGCTAGAAGAAATGGACTTGCCCTGGTTTCCTACGCCGACGACACCCAGTTGGTGGTGTCACTTAATGACAACAGTGGTCTGGAGGCTCAACACTTCAAACAGACACTCACCGACATCACCAACTGGATGACGGCGAATTTTCTTCAACTAAACGCCGGGAAAACGGAGATTCTCCTCCTGGGCAAAAACACCTCGTCCTGGGGTGACAACTGGTGGCCGGATGTGCTAGGCCCTCCGCCTACGCCTAAGGAATGTGTCAAAAACCTGGGAGTTTGGGTGGACTCTGCTTTAAAATTCACGCACCACACCAAAAAAGTTGCCGCCACATGCTTTGGCGTTTTGCGTAACATCAGGCCCATTCTGAAGTTCTTTGATTGCCGCACTCGTCAACTTATCATCCAGGCGACCATTCTCTCCAGACTGGACTATGCGAGTTCCCTCTTATTGGGAGCTAACCTAGCTGAAATCACTAGATTGCAAAGAGTTCAGAATGCGGCCGCCAGGGCTCTGGTTGGTCTCCCGCGCCATTCCTCTATATCAGGAACCTTGAAGAAACTGCATTGGCTCCCGGTGGGCAAAAGGGTCCAGTTCAAAGCATTGTGCTTCGCCTTCAAAATTCTTAAAACCTCCTCCCCCCCTATGCTTCGCCCACTTCTGTCAAAGTACATCCCTAGGAGAGTACTCCGGTCAGAGGGGCAGCATCTTGCGATCGTCCCCCGCACCAGACTGGCTAGAGTGGGCGGCCGCTCTTTCAGTTTCCTAGCGGCCAAGCTATGGAACAGTCTCCCTGAAGTTATCCGCGGGATTCAGGATCTCCTAGTCTTCAGAAAGGCTATAAAAACACACCTCTTTCAACAATAGTTCCCTCCCTAGCGTCTCCACCTCACTGTACTCTGTCCTTCCGCAGCGCCGGGACGCCCCTTTGCTGTGGCAGCCGTGCGCTATATAAATCACTATAGCATAGCATAGCATTCCTGACAACGCTCCAACTGTCTATCAAGCCATCTCGAAGTTGCATAAGATCTCCGAGTCCATACACGTGGACGTAGGGGATTGGACGCTACTAGAGTGGTTTTGGGGCCTGATGTCGACGTGGGGTTGGAAAATTCTGATGATCATTGGGGTTGTTGTAGCATTTCTGTTCACGTGTTGTCTTTGTGTGCAGTGTGGTCCTGCCTTATGTGGCCTCTGTGCTACGACGTGTATATGACGGCCACCTGTTACCAAGGAAGCGCTGATGGACAGAATAATGTTGCAGCAACATCTAGATGGTCTGATGAATATCGAAATCGATTCTGATTCCGACTAGTGCTTGCCTACATGAGGGCAAAAGGAACGTCTGAGGTTCCGTGACAATTGTAAGTGGTGTTTTCGACTCGCCCGAATATGGTCGAGTCTGGTATCTATGAACCGCAAATGACGAGTTTAGTGGGTGTACGCGTTTTCGCTGTGCTAGCCTAAACCGTTCGTTTGTTTCATGGGTTTCTTCATCTGAACCCACGGGTTCCATTTTAGATATGGCATCCATTTTGTTTCTTGCCCTCAAGTAGCCAGCAAACGGACGCTGTCCGCTTCGTGACCCTGGGATTCCCAAACTCTTGCGGAAGACACGTGTTCCTTTAAGGGTGTCGTTATGATAAGGGGGATGACACTGTAAGGCAGATGGCCCCGCTCGAGGCTCATCTTGCCGTGCCGATCTATTGTCTCAGTTGTGCATTCATTAGGCACGTCTCCTTTGATCCCTGCAATCGTGTTTCCTGATACCACCCCTTTTACACTCTCTTCAATCTGTTCGCTATCCTTGTCTTCCTCTGCACCTGTTTCTGACTCTTCTTTGAGTTCTTTACAGCCGAACGGAATGTACTAATGGTGGGAAGATGTACTTTTACAGTTGGGAACTGCCAAATGCTACTGTAATTCTGTTCTGGGCCCTGAATACATGAAAGCGACCCCCTATAACATTTACTGTGGGAACCGGGTTGTAACCTTTTGTCTGTCATGTTACCCTATGACGGAAAACTGTATAAAAGGAGCGATCCACAGACACAATTTGAATCAGACTCCGTGAACCTACATGCTATGTACTTCTCGTGACTTCTGTGTTCCCTGCAGTAAATAAACCTCGAATCTTTGACGCCGAAGGAAGTGTCCCGTGTCTCTGTCATTTGTACGCCGGAACAGGTAACCCACAAAGGTTTCAGGTGTTATCCCTGGCACCGCTGGGTCTTAGAAAAACCCAGTCCTTCAAAGGATAGGCACTGCATCAAAGTCGAGCCTGGCAGCTGCGTCTTCATGTTATCACTGCGTCATCATCGAAACTCGTGGTGGGGACCCATATTATTGTTGAATTGGCACTGTATCAGATTTGATGGGCACAAAAGTGGTCAGTACATTGATTTTTGGAGAAAACAGCTGCAGAACCAACATGTGAGGATCAATGGAATATGTGTTAGTTGTTAGGAAAGCAATTGAAACACTCCTCTTCCCTTCAGTATAGCCCTGGTTGCTGTCTGATGAGCCCTTTGGGGAGTTTTGTTCCAGTTAGATCTGTTAGCGCCGGGACGCCTCTTTGCTGGGGCAGCTGTGCGCTTTAAAAAACATATAACATAACATATAACATAACATAAGGGTGGAGGGGGCACCTCAGGCAAGGGTAGAACTCATAGATTGCAGAGTCTAGCAGCACCAGCAGAGTTGCAAGAAGTCTTTTGTTATCCTTAGACTTCAGTTAACAGGAGACAAGCCAAAAAACCCAAGGAAAAATGAGGGTTCAAGGATGTAGAGAAGAGGTCCAGTCCTTCTCAGAAGCAGGAAGGCCAACACAGCAAAGCAGGTAGCAAAGTGACAGTTCCCTCCTACAGCACAGCAGCTCTTTTTCCAGGCAAAATGGTCTTGATTCCAGCAAAGTTCTGATTTGGTGTTGTCAAAACAAAATAGAAGACAAGAATAAGTTATGTAAACATACCGGCACATGCAATAAACTAGTACTAAGAAAAAGTTTGACCAAAGAAACAAAAGTTGTAAGAACTCTTTATTCCATAGGAGGAGTCTGCCCTGGTTACTTTGTGACACCATTTCTATCCCCACATTCGGTTCTGGAAAGTTCTTCCCTTAACCTGCCAAGAGGTGAAGTAGACTGGGATAACAAAAAATGTATGTTAGGTTCCCTTGTGTGTCTGATGGAGGAAGCCATTTGAAATGTAATTGGTATGGGGAAAAGCACCACCGACTCATCGTGACTGGAGGGTCTACCCTGCCAACATGTAAGCTAAGGATGAGTTGCGAACTCCGATCTGCCAGCAGAGGTTGCAGAATTTTTCCAACTCTGTGCTCCACTGGGAACGCAGAGTTGAGCAAAAACTCTGATTCCACGGTGTGGCAGAGTTTGCCCCTTTCATTCACCTCTAGCAAGACTGCGCGGATTACCTTAGACTGGATCTGCCGGTCTCCGCCATGCCCGGGCTGTCCTCCTCCTTCTGGCTGTCTCCTTGTTGGTGCAAAATCCCTACGCTGTATGTTTTGGGAAGACTATGCATGCAAATGCGTGCACACATTCGCATATGTAAAGTCCTCCCACAACATACAGCTTAATGATTTTGCACTGAGGAGGAGACAGGAGGAGGACAACCCGGGCAGGGTGGAGAATACCAGATCCAGGTAAGCCAAGCAGGTGTCAGACTAGGGGTAAGGAAACCTCCAAGTCTGCTGCCTGCAAATAGAGCTGAGTGGAATTTTAGAATTTTTAGGCAACTCCATGGAATTCAGTGTACTGGCACTCCGCCAATTCTGCTAAACCTTACTCTTTGCACCACTGTCTGGGAGGAATATACAAAGGGTAACTGGCATGCTATTCACAGGACACAGGCAGCAGGCACTTAATTGTTACAATAAGAAACAACTAACTTTCTAAAAGTGGCATTTTCAGATATGTTTCTTAAAATACAACTTTCCCATTACAGAGAATTTTAAATTGCAATTCATATGAATCCACACTTGACATCCCTATCTGTATTCAATCAAAAGTTAGAACTTATGAAAAGGAATAAGGTAAGCCAATGTTATCCAATGGGAGAGAAAAGTCTTACAGTAGCGAAAAGAGTTTTTCACCTAGAGGCCATGTAAACTTAAAAACACAGTTCCTACTTTTTAAATACAATGCACCCTGCCCATGGACTGTTGAGGGCCCACCTTCGGTGGTGGCATATATGTGTTTTAAAGGAAGTCTTAGGCCCATCAAAAAGTTTATTTTGCCAAGTCGAGTGAACAGTTTTAAAACTGCCTACAGGCTGCAGTGGCAGGTCTGAGATATGTTTAAAATACACTAAATTAGGTGACACAATGACTGATGCAGGCCAACTGGTAGCATTTAATTTACTGGCCCTAGGATATGTAGTACCATAAACTAGGGACCTAAAAGTGAATTAAATGCACATATCATGTGTAAGCCAATTGTGCTATGTTTAGCACTGGATAGCAGTGGTTAAGTGCACAGAGCCCTGATGCCACTAAAAAGAAAATTCGGAAAAAAAAGAAATGGAGTAAATGTAAAATGTTTAGAGAAAGACCACCCAAGGGATGACAGGTTTAACAGTCTGTTATATGAATGAACGTGCCTATTGTGTCACTGATGGGTTTAGGTCCTCAATAAGTCATCATGCATGTACTTTGTCTCTCATTTTCACATTAATTCCGTGGTTTATGCGTCCATTTACCCACCGGTGCGAACATAACTAAATATACACAAACTGAACAACATACCCACGAGAAATGAAAAGAATATAATAGGAAAAAATATATACTACCTGGGATGTGCATATGCTTGCAATATTGAAACAAAACATAGCACCGGGTGTCTGTCTTGCAGAGGTATTTTTCATTGTTTAAATGTTCCAGCAAGGATGGCACATTTAGTGCCCAGGTGGTGACCATCCTGCAATGGTAAACAATACACTATGCCCAAAAGCATTCCATAAACGTCTCCTGCTTTAAAGGAAATTAGCTACATACACAGATTAATTTAGGTACATGGGATGCGGCACACTGCAGATGAATTGCGGGCAGTGACCCACATGTAAATAACTATTGACTTTATAGTTTTTCACAATAAATATCTCAGGCCTAATTCCTTTATCATAGCATGTCTTAATAAACAGATCTGGCCCATAGCCATGCTCTTTGGCTTGCCACCATAATCAACTTAGTTCTGCTGTGTCGAGTATAAGCTTCACCACAAATTAAAAAGTGCTTTACAAGCAGTCTTTTTAGTGAAAGTATAAACTTTAACCCAATCAAAACTTATTGTCAGGGAATCAACATTTGGAGGGAGCCTACACCTTTCTCTCAGTAGTACTCTCAGTTTGTTTTTGTTGATCAAATAAATTCAGGCATCTGTAAATCTAAACCTAAAAATCCACATAGATTAGTGGAGACTTTGGCATCCCTTACTGCTCTCAAACACAAACCTAGGCTAAAGTTAATGATGGAAGGGGAGGATGCTGAGACTGCTATGCTTTGCTCATCGCTGCCCTCCTCTCATCCTTGTTGATGCCAGAGAAAGACAAAGACAATAAATTATATAGTTATTAAAGACATTTTAATAGTACTGCAGTACTGCAGAAAGTTAAATCTCAGGTAGCTGGAGACATAAACAAAATGACCAGAGCTGTTAGGAGGGCATGCATGTTTTCATGGAAGCACACAACATCTGCCCAATCAAAACATGTACTCCTGTCTTCCAACATGTGAGCGGATCCAACGTCCATCTCTTGATGATTCTCTCATAATGGTCTCGGGAAACACCTGCGCTGTCAATGCAGACTATAAAACTGGCAAATGTCTCAGGGAGGAGTTGGGTTTCTTCATGACTCAGTATGCACACATTAGCATTTTGCAAAACATACATGATATTGCAGAAGACTCTCTTTAATCCCAATAACATTAGTAGTCAATCCTTTTTTCCATGAGGACCCAGCAGAGTGAGTGGCAATAAGACAGTAAACTCTATCACTGGAGCCTACCACCAACTTCCTCACTGAAAAGACATGGCAACTAGCCTTGCCAGAAAGGCAAAAAATCTTACTGATGCCAACATGTCCTTTGGAGTAGAATGGAGGTTCAGTAAGCTAACTCCACCTCTCTCAGGGGAAAATTAGGTCCATCAGCTGATGAAAAAAAAGAGGACTGCGGAACAAAAATGGACACACAGATCTGGTACTGTATCATCATCAACGCACAACACTTACTCCCATTGGCACCTCCTCAGAATGCTTCCAGAGAGGATCTAAACTGGTGGTTATTGCTGGCAAAAGAAGCCTCCTGATTGGCTAGTGAGTCCTGAATATTCCTTTTAGGGTGCTAAAACACAGTATGTTTATAAACAGTGTCCTTGTACATCCCAGCACCCCCTTATTTTAAACACTGATTTTGTGAGCACACTTTAGTATTGATTCCACAACAATTTACTCACTTTTGAACAGGGCCTTAACCATGGGAGGACATTTGATGGCCGTGCCAGCCCATAATTATCACTGGCTCTCCAAATGACCAAGGTGGCTGGCACTTTATTTATGGCAAACTCACTTTAAGCTCAGTTTAGCTAAACCAACTGCATTCACATTTGAATAAATATATTCTAATTGTAAGAACAAAACTATCATGGAGTTCAATGTGAAACAGCAATATAAATGCCCTTTTTATGTGGTTGCATGTGTTGAATGTTAAAAGAAAGAATTTAAATAATAGGCCATATCTTCACATTGCTACTTCAATTTTTTAAACTGGAAGATCTTCTTTATTTTTTTTTCAATGACTGCAAAGTGTGAGGATTTTGTAACATTAATTATGTGACAGTCTCACTGGGGTAGCTACAGGGCAACTAGAATTATGCAGCAAGGTAGTCCCAAATTATGCATCAAAGTTATACAGCAAGAAAACACAAATTATGCTGCTTAATGAGACACATTTTTTGATAGTATTACTTCATTACATTGTCATTTTTATGTCTGTTAGCACTGTTGATGCAAATGTTTAACTTTATTAGTACTAATTCGGTTTCCAAATACAGCTATAAGTAACTGAAAGGTGACCAATCAACCTTTGAGAAGAAACCTGCACTGTGCAGAGCATGTGGTGCAGAGTTCCTAATAACATTTAATCTGGTTGAGCTATAAACAAAAATGTTTTTTGTTAAAATCAGCAGATTATGATTCAGATGATCGATTATGCGGGAAAAGCGTCAGTTCATAATTATTGAGCTGCAGAATCGCCGCAGCCACATAATTCGAGTGGCCCTGCGTACACAGAGTCGGAAAAGAAAGACTGTAGGAGGTAACGTGATTTCTAATTCAAAATACATGCAAATAACTGTAAAATAGCTGAACAAATATTTAAACTAAATGCATGATACTTGGTGACCATTTGGGGGTAGTGTTTTTATTGCGAGAACAGTACAGACTCATCTGTGTCTGTTCCAAACTTAGGTGCATCTTTTACCCACAACAGCATAATAATATGAGGAGAATCTCTTGCTTAATGATTTATTCACCAAAAGAAATCACTAATTTCTCCAAGAGGTGGATTTATTTTGTTGAAGATGAGGGACAACATAGTTTGAAATCTATGGTTAAAGTAGGATCCAAAGAGCAAACTTGCAGGATCCAAAGAGCAAAGTTCTCCTGGTGTATCTTCTCAAAAACTCATGTAAATCATCCCATGCATACTCTGCACAACTCAGTGTTACAAACCAAGTTGGTGCACGAAAAGTTTTGCAACATACACTTGAGCTCACCATGACAATAATACCAGTACTCATTGGCCCCACGTTGGCATGCCATCACATTTATCAAATTCTATTCAAGCTGCTCATCTTTTCTATTAAATCTTTCAACATAATATTTTACAGACATATTTTGTACTTTAACGCCTGTCCTAAGAATATGGTAACAGCATGACAATCCAGACAAATCATTTCGAAACAAGAGATGGAATACATATGGAATATTTTGTCAAAATCTAGGCTCCTCTAAATATAATCTTGTTGAACTGTACTCTGCTGCAGGTTCACACAGGGAGGTCATCATTGAGTCCACCTACTCCAGTTGGAAATAGTTCAGGAAAACACTGAGCCTCTAAACCTTTCTTCCACACACTTGTTGGAGCTTCTTTAGCTTGTTTCATTTGATACCGCTCTTTGGCATCCCCCATTACCTCTTTTGAAGATTCTGTGGTGCTCATATATCCCTTCAGATTTACTTCTGTCCACTTTTTCAAACTGTCCACTTAAAGGCAACATTTCTTCCTCCATTGCAACTTCCATGTTAGACAACATCTACATCTTTATAGTAAACGCTATTCTCTTAAGATACAATCTAGCTTTCTTTAACTTATTTACATACACTAGTTCCTTCCAGATATTTCTGTCCTTTGTGGTAATGCCACTCACTAGAATAACAAGCAGTTCTTCCAAACAAGGACAACAACATCCTAGACTCGTCGCGATCCGGATTAAGCCGGAACCACAGCACCAAGACAGCCCTCTTTGCCGCCACAGACGGCATCCAACGCCAACTAGACAATGGCAAAACCTCAGCCCTCATCCTCCTGGACCTGTCAGCCGCCTTCGGCACGGTATGCCACTGCACACTAAGAACACGCCACCACAAAGCCGGATTCCGGGAAAAAGCCCTAGACTGGACCACCTCCTGCCTCTCTGACAGAACCCAGAGGGTCCCCCTCCCACCCCACCGTTCCAAAGCTACCAACCTCATCTACAGCGTACCCCAGGCCTCATCCCCCAGCCCAACGCTGTTCAACATCTACATGGCCCCCTCGCTCAAGTGGCCTGCCAACACAACCTGAACATCATCTCCTATGCCAAGGACACCCAGCTCATCTTCTCCCTCACCAAAGACCCACACACTGCCAAAACCAACCTCCACGGGGGAATTAAGGCTGTTGCCGAGTGGATGAGGAGCAGCCGTCTGAAGCTGAACTCAGATCCTCGGCCCCACCCCGTCTGCATGGGCGACTCCTGGTGGCCGACAACGCTAGGAACAGCACCGACACCCACGGACCAAGCACGCAACTTGGGAGTCATCCTCGACTCCTCCCTCTCCATGGCCAAGCAGGTCATCGCCATCTCCTCCTCCTGCTACAACACCCTCTGCATGCTTCGCAGGATCTACAAGTGATCCCGATCGAAACCAGAAGAATGGTGACCAGAGCCCTCGTCAGCAGCCGGCTGGACTATGGCAACGCACTCTATGCGGGGATCCCGACCAAACACCTACAGTGACTACAACGCATCCAGAACGCCTCAGCGTGTCTGATCCTCAACCTCCCCTGACGCAGCCTCATCACCCCCACCTCAGAGACCTTCACTGGCTCCCTATCAACAAGAGGATCACCTTTAAGCTCCTCACCCATGCCCACACAGCACTCCACAACTCCGGACCAGCCTACCTGAACAACAGCCTCAACTTCTACACCCCCGCCCACCAGCTCCACTCCGCCAGCCTCGCCCTCGCCGACGACCCACGAATCCAGTGTACCACCTCCGGAGGTAGATCCTTCTCCTTCCTCGCTGCCAAGACCTTGAACACCCTCCCCACCCACTTGCAGCAGACCCAGGACCTGCTCACCTTAGGAACCTCCTCATGACCTGGCTCTTCGAGCAGTAGCAGCAGCCCCCCCCCCCCGCAGCGCCTTGAGACCCTCACGGTTAAGTAGTGCACTTTACAAGTTTTGTGATTGATTGATTGAATGTCTCTCTATACCCAGTGTTGATATTGCATTAAAAACCTAAAGGTAAATACACAGCTGAACATTTAAGCCCTTTCTAAAGTTCAGTCGGTGGTAGTTTCCCAGTCTATGTTTCCATACGAACTAATACTTGAAAATGGTTCAGAGATTGTATATATATTCCTAGATAAACATTTGAGGCCTCACCTTGTGAGGGTTTGGCACAGGGAAGCACCCCAAGGAACCTCGCTGTGCTACATAAAAAGAAAAAGGCAGTAGTGCATTGTATCTATAGGATACAGTGCATTCCTGCCCTTTCCCCCTGCGCTAGCGCACAGTGGGCTGCCATGCAACAATGCCGATACCCTTGCACCATCGTGCAAGGGTGCCTGTGGTGCGAGGCTATTTAATTTTGTGCTGGAAGTGACAACTTCCTGCACAAAATAAAGCAATTCAGGTGATTTTCTCTGTCTATGTGCGCTGCAGAATGCAGCAGAGAGAGAAAAAGGAAACAATTGAAAACTTCTCCTCAATGTGCCTTTCCACCTCTAACTTATTGTGTGTATTGCTCTGGCAGGCATTTTTGTGTCCTCTTATTTGATATAGAACTACTTGCACATGATCTGGTGTGTCCACAAAAAAATACTCTGCAAATTCTAGAAACTTTTCTCCGTTTCCTTCTTCAGTTTTGAAGCACACATCAACATAACATATTTGACCTTAGTGGTGGGTGCGCCAACAACACATGCAAACATAATATGCTTTCTCTGTAGAAACTTTGCTATTTCTCATCTAAGGTTAGCAGTACTGAGTTTTGTTTTTTTCCCACCTGAACATACCAACTCCTCATTTTGTCCAGACAGCACTTCAGAAACAGAAACTTAAATGAATATCTTCACAAACATTTTCAACCTCTCCTACTCTACCATCCAGAAATACATTGTTCATGTATTCTAAACCCAATGCAGAACTTTCTGTAAAGTAATGTACTCTAACACCATTTCGAGTTTTGAATGATTAACAGTCATCATTTGAAAAAGATAAAAAGTACTTTTGCACATTTTCCTGGATAGACATGCCAATGAATGTCCTTGTAAATTAGAATATTTCTTCAATATGCATTGATCTAATGCTTGTAGCAGTGCAGTTTTCAGCTTCACACTTTTAGGTGGAAATTGATGTAGAAAGATTCATAATGTATCAGTTGATTCCTGGCTAATATGACAAATACTACTGCACTCCCATTTACACAGGGGCATGTCCGTGCCTGTCTTGTACCTTTTCATCTATCTCTGTTTCTACATTTTTAGGAACCATCTCATCTTTTGCAATGGGTGAACCGTCTTTTACCTCATAACATTGGCCAGTTGTTGTAGCTGTAGGCACTAATGCGGTCTGTTGTCAGTAACTTTCTTCACTAAAGAAAGCTTCAGTGCTAGTTGTCTGCTTTAGTTAATGTTCTCATTCAATTTAGTATCAAAATAAACAATTTGCACTTCAGGGCAGACACTTTATCAACAACACTCTCAATATATTATTTTTGTTTCAGTGCTGTCCTTCTCCTCTTAAACTGCTTAATGTTTCATACCAAATTATGTATTACCGTACATCTAAACATTCTCCATTGAATTTCTTTAAATTCTTTCTGCCTCCTTGTCAAATTAGGTGTTTTTATAACATTGTTTCACTTTCAATCTGAGTTACTCCTTATCCTTTGTGAGTTTGAACATTTTTCCACATTTTGCATTTTTCCACATACTGCTTTAATTACTTAGTTTTCTTATTAGCACCTCTTTCTTTTTCAGTATTTTCTCTCATTCCTGTCCTTTTTCAGTTTCACTTTTAAGCAGATAGTACTCTTTCTTCCTCTTTTTCTCCTTTGTGTTTATTTCAGAATTGTAAATCATTCTCTTTAAGCGCAAGTAGATATATGAAAAACAAACATAGAATACATGTAACTTTACATTATATACTATAAGATTACATACTATGAACAAGTGAGTAGCTGAGTAAGTGGTTATGTCTGTGTGTAAACATCTGTGTAGGTGTCTGACGATGGATGTATAAATAGGCATATGAGTAGCTGCACTGGTAGGTGACTGAGTGTGTGAGTGGCTGAGTGGATATGTGAGTAAGTGTACCAGTGCCTCTGAGGGTATGCCACCGGGTGTGTAGTAGCTGTGTGGGTGTGACAGGGTGACTTGCTGTGTTAGTGACTGTATGGGTGTCTAAATGGGTATGTAAGTGGCTGTACGGGTTGATAACTGGCTATGTTACTGAGTTTTTTGGTGTGTAACTATTTTTGCAAGTGACTCTGTTAATGGTGGATATATAAGTGCTGTGTGGGTGTGTGAGCGTATGTGTAGGTACTTCTGCTGCTGTCTAACTGGGTGTGTGAGTGAATCTATAGTTTTGTAAATAGGTATGTGAGTGTTTGTATGGGTGGGTGACTTAATGTATAACTGGGTGTACGGGTTTGTAAGTGTGTGTGCAACTGACTGTCTGAGTTCTGGGTACTTGAATGGCTGTATAGGTCTGCGTGTGGATATGACAATGACTGTATGCACATGTTAATGACTATGTAAGTGGATGCTTAGGTGAGTAAATGGTTGTGTCAGTCACTGTCTCTCTATATGAATGGAGGGTACATAAATCCATCCGTGGTAGTGTAGCTGGGTATGTAATTGCCTGATTGACTTTGTGAGTGGGTGTTAATTACATACTTTTAAATTACATACTTTAAGCAAACACCCACGTCTAATAACATTCACTTTCATTCAAACTAGCTTAATAAAATAACTATATATTCAGTACATCAATTCCTCTCCCTTCTTTGCTGCGCACTAGATCTTTAGTTAATGTTCTGATCTTGCCTTTCACTATAGTGTCTGAAAGCTACACATTTTCTTTCAGCTTATGTATATTCATAGGTTGTTTTTTAAATATAATTTTTTCTAGTACAACCTAATGAAGATACCTATAAAATCAGTTTGCTGTTGCCCAACTTTTATTTTATTATCTGTTAATATCTGTTTTCCACAGCTAATCTCAAATCAGAAATATGGCAATCCTCCTCCCCTCTCATACTCCTTTATTTTTATTATACCACTTCTAAATAATCACTATGTTTAACTCTTTCCAAGTTTCCTGCAAAGAATCCCAATATGGTTGTTTTTTTTCAGAGCCACTGTGGGGCTCAGATAGGCTCCCTGTATGAATCCATGGTGCATCCTCTGATTCACACCAAAGCATTCACCAATCTGCTATTAATGCTTTTCATTCATAATTTGTAAAATATTGTCAATTATTCAATTAACAGACATGTATTCCCTACTGAGCAATTTTAGTGCACAAGTCTGCTTTTCAGTCTCCACGCTCAATTTCAATAGTACCCACAATTCCAATAGTATCTGTCTACCAGTAGGTCAAAAGTTCACAAGACATACTCTCAACAGCATACTAGTGTTACATTAACTGTAGCACGTCTGGTTGACTGTTTCCAATTCCAAGGATATGTCAAACAACATAACTTTTATTAATTTTTCCAAAATCTATCACAGAGTTGGTTACTTTTTTTCTTAAAGTGAATATCTAATTTCAGTTCCCTACACATCTCCATCATTTAATCAAAGATGTCCTTTTATATTGTACTATCTGCCATCCATTGTCAATGCCATTCTTCTTCAAAATACCCTCATTATGATGCAGCCTTTTCCTGTGTGCTACTCCTGGTTGTCTCCAAAATGGTCAGAGTTTGGATTCTGGGCCATAGTTTTGTGTTTTGGGTCAGAGAACGTACTAGAAAGAGTGGCTTTGACAGGGACCTAGGTTTACCTAATGTAGACATTACTTGGGTTGGTCAGAGAGGGTTAAAGTGACATCAGTTGCTGCCTTTGGTTGTATGCATTGTGGATTGGCAACATACAGACCTCATGATTGTGCAGTATAATGGCAATGGCTTAGGCACAATTACTAGGGTAGAACCAGAAATCTTAATGAAAGGAACCTTTAACCTTTGCTAAATAAATGTAATTTTTCCCATATACTGCCTTGGTGTTCTCCAGAATTTGCCAAACACACGTGGCAGTGGTCAACCCAATTTTGGCTGCAGATAGAAAAAATGAGGAAACATGTCAATAAAGTAGTTTCTGCATTTCTCCAAGACCCCAACATGGCTCTATATACCGGGAAAATGTATCTTTGACATGGATGGAATATATCAAAAAGACAGAGCCTATTTCACAGACGCAGGCACCAGGGTGTTCCTCAACAACTTAAAAGGCTGCAGTCTGTTTTGTGTGCAATTATCACCGGCACACCATGAACACAAAGTCCCTTTTCAGAGCCAACCCTTTTCCCAAACACTGGTTCTTTTTGTTTTCAAATCCTTCTTTCTATTTTCTCACATGAACTTACGGATCTATCACAGATACCTGGCAAAAAATAAGGGGTCTGCCGGCAAAGTTTCAGGCAGATCTGTGATGCATTCATGGATCCTTTCCCAAATTAAAACTCACTTTCAATACAAAACAAGAACACATTTGACACAAACATATGATATTACATTTTTTATAACTGTCACTGCCTGTGTGTGAGTATATCAGTAGCTTTGTAAGTAAGTGTGTGGGTATGTGAGGGGCTACATGGGAGAATAAGAGGGTCCGTTAGCGGCTGTGTAACTGAGTGTGACAGTGACTGTATGGGTATGTGAGTAGCCGTTTAGTGCCAGTGTTGGTATGTGAATGGTTTTCTGAATCTGTGAGTGGGTGTATAAGTGACTGTATGGGTATATGACTAGGCTCTATCAATGGTTGTGTGTGTGTAAGTGGTTCTGTGAGGCTGTGAACAGGTGTGTGAATGGCTCTGTGGGGTCTGTAAGCGGCCTATAACTGGCTGTATGTGTGTTTGAGTTTGTGTGTGAGTGTTTGTGTGGGTGTGTAACTGGATGTGTGAGTGAGTGTGTGAGTGAGTGTGTTAGTGCTTGAGTGAGTATGTGAAGGGGTGTGTGAGGGATTCTCTAGATCTAAACAGGTGTGTGAGTGGCTGAATTGGTATGTGCATTGTTGGACTTGGCCCTTTTGGCAGGTTCACCCCTAAACTTTTTGCTTTTAAATGTGACCTGTTGTTAGTTGTTTTTGCCTTCTGCGCACTTTAACACTGTGTCCCAGTGTAAAGTGCGGGCGCAATCTGAGTGCCTGTGACGAGATTGGCCTGCCCTCCCATAGGAATGCATGGGAAATATGTGTGTTCATGGTAGTTCCTGATGTGTGGGGAGTACATGTGGTGAATGGGGAGATCTGCATGTTGATGGCTGGGAGTAGCTGCACTTGGGACCTGAATTGGGCTGTGCCTTCCCTCCACAATCCTTGTTCTGCCCCCTGTGGTGCGTCTGATGTCCCTAGCCCATCCTGTGAATAGGGAGAGGGACTGAGCAAAACAGAGTGCTCAGGAACCAGTTGTAACTGGTTCTCCCGTGCCCTACAGCCTTAGACAAAGGAATTGGTGTATAAAAAGGAGTTGTGACCCCAGGTGAAAGGTTCTCTTGTTCCTGACAAAAGGGGGGGCCTACTTCTGCTGCTGGGCACCAGGAGGAACCGCCACTGGGGACTGCCTTCCTGCTA
The DNA here is from genome assembly GCF_964263255.1 of Lissotriton vulgaris. Classification (NCBI taxonomy): domain Eukaryota; kingdom Metazoa; phylum Chordata; class Amphibia; order Caudata; family Salamandridae; genus Lissotriton; species Lissotriton vulgaris. The sequence goes on from NC_141685.1 coordinate 494,651,655, forward strand.
GAGGCCCAGTAAGCTGGCCCCTGGGCCCAGCCTTTGCCCCCTATAAGACTTTCTCTGGATTTTGCTGCAGCACCTGGGAAGCGCTGGGCCTCTACTGTCCTAGAGGAGTGCTCTACCTTTGTTTCTGGAAGGCGTTGTGTTTTGACTCTCCCAAACAGGAGCGGGAGGTCTTTGCAGCATCGCGCTGTCTGGGGAGAGAGAGAGAGAGGGAATCCCCAGCGGAGGGATTCTCCTGTGGTGCCGACCTGGTGGGTGTCCACTTCGCATATTAGTCCTCCTAATATCCCTAGCTGGTGCCCAACCCGCAAGGGACTTTGCCAAGATTTTTAAACCCCCGGCAACTGCGACTAGCAAAATGGGTGCCTACCCAGTGTCTCGCCCAAAGATCACCGCCGCGGCCCACTGGAAGTCAGGCAAGCATTGCCTGGGACAGGGGCAGGTACGGGAAAGGAAGTCCCGCCCGCCGGTGAGGAGCACACAGCACGGGGCTCCCATGAGGAGAGGGAAGCCCCGCCATTGCTGCCCCACGTCGAGGAGTCTCCCGGAGCCTCGCAGGCTCCACCGAGAAGCCTCAGGTCCCAGGAGGGGGCCCGGGTGAAGATAGACCGCCGCAGCTGGAGAACGGCTGCAGGGCCAATGGGGACTCTGCAGGCAGAAGAGCCCCAACGGAGTCCTGAGGGCTCTCCCAACACCGCCTGCAGCCCCCGCCCCACCGCCGCAGAGAGGAGACCGCACCGGGAACAGAGAACAGCCCGTTGAGTGTGAACGGGTTGGGGGGAGCTCCGGGTATGTTCATAGTGCCTGAGAGAGGCACAGTGTCCTGATGTGTGTTGAGCGGCCCTGTCTTTTCAGCGGGCCACTCCAACAGGAGGCACCTTTGCTTCGTGAGCCCCGAGTGTCTCCACAAGTGGGCCGGTCCTGCTCTGGAGCACCAGTCAGCTCCAACCTGTGGGGGCATTATTTAGTCACCGAGCCCAAGTGGCTCCAACGTAGGTGGCATTTGTTTTAGGGCCCCCGGTGGGCCCAGAGCCTGTACATGGCCCCACCGCTTGGAGAAATATTACTTTAAGGGTCCTGATGATAATAAGGGGCCAGAAGGGCCAGTGATATCTCCAATCTTGGGAGCACATTGTTTATCGAAGTCCCAAGGAGGACTTAGGGGCCATGTTCTTTCTAAGAGCCCAGTGTAGCTCCAACAGGTGACCTCGTTGTTTTAAGAGTAGGTGAGTGGGTATGTGCGTGGTTGTTTGAGAGTCTAAGTGTGTGTGTGAGTATGTCCTGGGTATGGGAGTGGGTGTTTAAGTGGTTGTGTGGGTCTGTGAATTGATGTGTCATTAGTTGTATGAGTGTGTATTTGGGTGTGTGAGTACATGTATGTGTCTGTGAGGCAATGTATGAGTGGTTCTCTTGGTCTGTAAGTAGGTGTGTGAGCAGCTGTATGAATTTATAAATGGGTGTTTGTGGTTTCTGGCTGTATGGGTGTTGGAGTGGTTGTGTAAGTGTCTATGTGTGTGTGATTGTGTGGTAGATGTGTGATTGGGAGTATAGGTGGCTATCTGGGTCTGTGACTAGATATGCAACAGGCTGTATTAGTGTGCATGTGGGTATAAAAGTGAGTGTGTGAGTGCCTGTGTCTGTGAGTGGGTTTGTGACTGGTTCTTTGGGTCTCTAAGTAGGTGTGTGAGTGCTTGTAGGGGTGTTTGATTGGGTATGCCAGACATTTTCTGATTCTCTGAAAGGGGGTGTGACAGGCTGAATGGGTGTCTGAGTTGGTGTTTGAGTGAGGTGTGCGTTTGTAAGTGAGTGTGTTAGTATGTGTTGGGTGTCTGAGACGGTATGTAAGTAGCTGTGTAGGTCTGTAAGTTGGTGAGTCACTAGCTTTATGAAATGTGTATACATGGGGTATGTGTTTCTGTATGGGTCTGTGAATAGATGTATGAGTGTGTACATGGGTATTTGTGCGGGTTCCTGGACTTTGAATGGGTGTGTGAGTGGCTGTATGGGTGTCTGAGTGGGTGTGTGTATGTTTCTTTGGGTCTCTGGGTGTGTGAGTGGCTATATGGGTTTGATATTGGCTTTGTGTGTGTGAGTCTGCAATTAAGTATGTGAGAAATTCTCTAAGTGGATGCAAAGGTAACCATATAGGTATATGAGTGAGTGTGTGAGTAGCTGTATGGGTGTTTGCATGATTGTATGGGTGTGCAAGTGGGATTTTGAGTGTGTGATGTATGGGTGAATGAGTGGGTATGTAAGAGGTTGCATGGGTCTCTGAGGGGTTTGAGTGTGTCTGTCAGTAGATTTTCTTTATGTGTGTGAGTGGGTGTATCTGTGACTGTATAGGTCTATGAGTTGGTGAATGAGTGTTTCTCTGGGTCTCTGAGTAGATGCATCTTTAACTGTATGGGTGTGTGAAAGGCATTGTGAGTGACTGTATGGGTATCTGAGTGGGTTTGTGAGTGGGTGTTTGGATGTGTAAGTGTGTGTAAGTGGTGCTATGGGTGTGTGAGAACGTGTATGAGTGAGCACAATTTTTTAAAAAAATTGGGTCTAGATCCATGGATCCAATGCAGATTTACTTTGGGGGCCTGGGTGAGGAGCTTGATGAATCTGCAGATTCTCATGCACACAAAAAAAAAGTTTTGCCACAATTTCTTCCCCACGAGGGGTCCCTCATAGACCCCTCTATCAGGAAAATGGTGTCAGGATACCTCTATCCTGACCCCTTCTATTGTATTTCTTCTTTATTCCCAACCCTCCAAAACCATGTCCTGATTCAGAAAATATCAGCCACAACTTTACTCGTTGGTTTCCGTCAGCCAATCACAGCATTGCTGTTGGAGTGTTCACAATGAATACGCATCTCTAGATACACATAAATCTTTTTTCTTTAATAACTCCAAAACTACTAAACAGATTTACACCCAAATACAAACAGCACTCTTTCTGACCAAGATCTAGCTTTCTGTCAGATTTAGGTGTAATTCTGTTCGCCAGTTCTGGCTATAGTGGTGTCTAAAATCCCTACAAGAAATTGTATGGGGATAACACATTTTGGGACCCCCCTTTTCTCATCCCCACTTAATGAATCGTCCCAAAAACTTTCCAGACAGCAGCTAAAGTGACTGGCACACTAGTGTTTGCAATTTTATGAAGATTTGTCAAATGGTGCCAAAGTTATTACAAAAGAGAAAATGTTTTTCCGATGGAAACACGTTCCTAACTATAACTACCTACTGGCGACTGCAAGTAGCTATTCTATCTATCTATCTATCTATCTATCTATCTATCTATCTATCTATCTATCTATCTATCTATCTATCTATCTATCTATCTATCTATCTATCAATCTATCTATCTATCTATCTATCAATATTTTTTACGGTCTGAAGATGTGGAGTTAGGAAAGGTAAATCTATACTTCCCTATATGCATTTACCTTTCGATATTCTGTCTTTAATATTCTTGTACCATGATATTCTGGGGCTGGATATTTGGGAGTACAACCAGCAATTGGGAAAGAATGCATCAGTGGAGCACAACTTTAATGGCTGGCCATAGATGATGGCAATGCCCCCCTTAAAAATATACTTCTGGCTTCGAACCTCTTTCAGAGTTATAACTTTTTTATTTTATTCCTAATCAATTAGTTGTTTTCTGTTGTGAAACTTTTTCATAAAATCTAAACTACATGAATCTTTCCTTCCTATAACTAAATAAAACACAGTAACATGTTTAAAAGGAAAATAACAGGGAGGCAGAAAAATTCATATTGCAGAGACAATGTTTCCTGTCCTCAGAACAAGGGCATGCAGATTGGGTTAAAAACAGCATTTGCTATAACAGCCACACTGTACAAATACATTTAATAACCATTTATAGTAGAAAAGGTGACACCATGAGGAAATGTGCTTTTGGTTCTTTGTACGTTTTTCTGAGTTCTCGCATTTGCACCTATAAACTTTCTGAATTTATTTTAATGAAACTCAACACACGAATGTTTATTCTATTGCATTGCATCAAATCTTCTCCCTGCATTTTCTTTTTCACTGGCTGCATTTGTTCTTGAATTTAATCCAATGTTAAAGAAGTAAAATAATTAAAAGAAATGATGGTTCTCGAGCCAGGTTAAAACAAAATATTAGCTTAATAAAAGCTTGGTAATTTTATCAAGCGATTCTACAGTACTGGTTGTACAATATTTAATTTCAAATGCCAATATATTTTCAGCCACAATTATGATGGAAAAGACCAATGGCAAAGGTTATGTTTTCCCTCAATAACAGAAAAGCAACAAACAATAGCTTCAGGCAACAAAATATGTGGGTTATTTTTGTTTAATCTGTGAGACTATAGTACATACTGATACACGGTATGTAGCAGAGTCTGCAACAACAGCATTCAACTATAGGAGATACTCCCCATATATAGCGCAAACTAATGAAACATTGATAAAATGTGTTAGTTGGCCTTGCACTGTGATATATATACAGTAACATTAAATAATGAAAATGTACAAAGAGAGCATACATGTACGGAGTGTACTCTGAACTTAAAAGATGTGTCGGGTAAGATGTGTACCCATAAGTGTCCTTAGAGTTTCCAGGTCCAGCTGTGATTTTATTTCCTATAACCAACAGTGAAGAATCCATGTCCAGGATATTTAGCTACTCTAAACAAATAAAAGCGTTACATGAATGGTTGACACAGCATTTCATTTGTCTTTTGGTACTGGCAAAAAATGCTCCACAATGACATTGCTGCTCTCAGAGCATTAATCAGCACACCTGACAAGATCACCCCTACAGGTGCATACCTGATGCAAAATTCAATCTATGAATCCTTCCCAGTGTGTGAAAATAAACATTGTTAACACAGAATACATTGCTCTTTACTCTCTTTCTTTAGATATGTGTTGTTAAACCTACTCAACTGTGTTAATGAACTAGAAAAGAAAAGCACATTGTAGAATGTGTTATTACCTTTATTACATCCCACTTTGCATTTAAAGTGTGACTTCTACTGATAATAAAACACATTATTGCATAAAATATATTGAAATATTAGAACCTTATCACCAACAAAAAGCGACACTTGTCCAGACATATCTGCGGTCAAAGAATGAATACTAAAGGGATGATGTTTAAATGCTAAAATATTTCTGATGAGTGCTAAAATTGTTTAATTATTAACATTTTATTAAAAAAAACATGCAGGTGACAGGGTCCTAAGCACAATTTCAGGCCGACAGTGATGCGGAACGCGGGTCAAAAAATATTCATTCTAGTCAGACATTTTACCTTTGGACTTAATATCTGAAATGGAAGTCTACATTTTTTAGCGGGCAGGGTAGCAGGCAGTATCTGAGGAAGCCATTTCAAAGTAGATAGTCATTGGGCAAGGCCATGCTGAAGCCATTGGCTTTGGCTGGAAAAGATCCAAGAGGGAAAAGTTAGAATTTCGCATCAATAGAAATCCCATTGTTGGCTTGATAACTTTTCCTCCTTTGCCCGGTCACGATTTCTATATTGGACTTAGGGCCTGATTTAGACGTTGGGAGATCATGTTCTGTCTTCACTTTTTCGGCAGTCTTTCTGCCCGCAGACTTGGCAGTCCACCAGCCTAAGATAGATTTTGGCTGGTGCATAGACCAAAGACCGTAGCTGACTCTGCCAAGAATTCTCAACCTCATCAATGGCAGCATTGGCAGAAGCGGAAGTCTGCGGGACTTGAACTCAGATACCTGCCCTCACAATTATGATGTGCAAATTATGATTGGCCGTGGCAACTGTGGTGGGAACCCCTCCTACTTTGAGTTTGTGGAATAGTAGGAAATGAGATAAAAAACATTTTTTCTTTTCCTGCTTCCTGCTTCCGTTTCTGTCATGTACCACATCATCCAGGTCCCTACTTTGTCAGACCGAGTCCACCACAACGCCAAAAGACTCCATTGTCAACGAGATCTACGGTAAGCTACTTGTTCAATTGTCCTATGTTTGTTATATTGATAATTGCTGTAGCTTTGTGTTCTTCTGTGTTGCTCTTACATGCAACATTTTTCTTAAGTGTAATGCAGTGTTCATTTTCTTACTCATCAATGTAAAATGTACACCCGTGAATTGACACTTAAAGAAAAGAAATTGATGTTATGGTTCTAAGGGGTGTTGTACTTGTGGGGCCTGTGGATATGCACTCAATGGTGTGTGTATGCTGATTGTGTGGCATGTAATATGTATCAGAAAGGGGCATAACAAATTACCTAAATATACATTATGTCTCAATCACAATATATTGATGTAGTAAGATACTGATGAGTAACACTTACCTGTCTCCGCACCATCATGGCCTCATTCCCCCGGAACATTGCTGCCAGAAAACCAACAACATAATGAGATCATCTAATTCTGCTCAGCAAAAACCTGCTAGCATGACGGTGATGGAGTACTGTTACAAAGCCGAGAAGGTTGCTGATACTGTGGTGTCCTGTTTATTTCTGCAACAGAGAAATATGTCGGGCAGACCTGTCAGAAGTACTTGTGACCACCGCCTTAGTGGAACAGTAGAAGTACCACCTAGATCTAAATCAGGCCATTAGTCTCTTTATCTGAGCTCAGAATACTCTAACTGGCAAGGCAGCAGGCTCCATCTGATGATGAATTCCGTGAAGCCAGACCTTCTTGCTGATGGCCCGCTGTATAGGTCTCATTGCTATGGAGAAGCTCCAAGCAGAAGACACCTGTTTCTTCAGACAAGCAAGGTCGAACCTTGGCTAGATTGGCTAGGGTGGTTGGTCCCAGTCCACTGGTGGAGGGAAATCATACATTTTTTAAGTCCCACAGATTTTCAGAGATTTTAGAAGTCAAATTAAATACTGCCAATGATCTCTCGACCTCAGGAAGAGCACTTAAGAGTCATGAATCACTCTTGCAAAGGCTATCAGGTGCAATTGCAGCTTGTCATATGGGCACTCAGGAAAAGGCCTTTTGTAGCTCGTTGTTTCCCTATAGCAACACAGAAAGTCAGCCAACTGAACCATAAAGTCAACTTCTTTGTCTTGTGTACAAGTGGGAGCAAGTCCAGCCCTGTAGGTGTCACCATAGGCCTCTAACAGCTGCCAGAGTCCTTCTTCTGATCTTCCACAGGTCCAGAAAGTGTACCGTGGAGGATGCATTGGGGTGACACATTTGTGGTTGGCACTAGCCAGTAGGCAGGAGTGATCACTTGCTCTTACATAACCAATAGGGCAAAAATTCCCAGAGGCAACACTGTTCATTTTTAAACTGTTCTTGCTTGCCCTACTGTAAACAAATCAACTGAGCACTTTACTCCTAAAATCTTAACTAGGAGAACCCAGTGTCCCTTGTGAAGAGCGTGTGTGCTTGCCCAGAACTGTTTCCAGGGAAATGAGAATGTCCCTCCCTATATAGTCACTCAAAGCCAGTTCTTGTGATTGCATATCTCCCAATGGGTTTGGAGCTAATCTGGCTGGGGGAACTAACGTCTACCTTCTCCAGTTTCCACTTCACTCAGGGTAATATTTTTTGCCCTCGGAGCAGTTTTCACACCTCTTTAGAAGTCAGACCTCTGCTTAAGAAGCTCACAGGTGACCCCACAGGCCTCAAGAACAGTAGGCCCATCTCGCTCCTCCCCTTCGCAGCCAAAGTTGCAGAGAATACAGACAACAGGAAACTGACATGATTCATTGAAGAGAACTCCGTCCTTGACCCGTCTCAATCCGGATTTTAAAGAAACCACAGCACAGAGACTGCCCCACTCGCCCCCACTGACGACATCCACACCCTTCTGGACCAAGGCCACTCCACAGCCCTCATCCTACTCGACCTATCAGCATCCTTCAACACCATCTCCCACTGCACACTAGTCGTCACACTACACAACTAAGGCATACACGGAACAGCCCTGGACTGGATCTGATCATTCCTCACCGGAAGAAGCCAAAGAATCAGACTCCTACCCTTTCTCTCTGACCCCACGAAAATCACCTGCAGAGTCCCACAGGGTTCATCTCTAAGCCCCACCCTCTTCAACATCTACATGGCACCACTCACAGCCATCATCCGACAACACGGCCTTAACATCGTATCCAACGCCGACGACACCAAGCTCATCCTCTCCCTCACCAAAGACCCCACCACTGCCAAACTCAACTTCCAGAAAGGAATGCAAGACGTCGCAATCTGGATGACCAACAGTGGCCTGAAGCTCAACACCGAGAAGACAGAAGTCTTTGTCCTCTGTACCACCCTTTCTGCATGGGACAGCATCTGGTGGCCGACCGCCCTCAGAAGCCCACCTACCCCTTCAGACCATGCCAAGAACCTCAGCATCATACTTGATTCATCACTAACTATGAGCCGACAAGTCAACACCGTCACCCCCAGCTGCTTCAATACCCTCCACATCCTCCGCAAGACCTTCAAGTGGATTCCCCCTGAGTCAAGGAAGACAGTCACCCACATACTCATCACCAGCAGACTGGACTTTGGAAATGCACTCTACGCCGGCATCAAGATGTCCCTACTCCGCAAACTCCAGATAATACAGAACATCGCCGCCAGTCTCGTCCTCTGCATCCCGACACGAAGACATCAGTCAACACATACAAAATCTCCACTAGCTCCCCGTGGAGAAAAGAGTCACTTTCAAAATTCTCACTCACGCCTTCAAATGCCTACACAACAATGGACCCAAATACCTCAGAAACAATTTCCATATACACAAAAGAAACCTCCGATCTTTCAACCTCGCACTGGCCGAAATCCTGCGCATCCACAGAGCAAGAGCAGGTGGGTGATCCTTCTCTCACATTGCAGCCTAGACGTGGAATGAGCTACCAGCAGACATCAGACACGCCCCCTCCCTGAACCCCTTCAGGAAGACCCTTAAGACCTGGCTCCTTGGCTAAACACATCTGCGGACCCCTCCTCAGCACCTTGATAATCTCACGGGTGAGTAGCATGCTTACAATTCTGTGATTGATTGATTGATTGATTGATTGCTTTAAGGTCAAGCACTGGTTGCACAGCTACCACCAGGCTCATGCAAATTAGCCTTCGGGAGCTGCAGGCCAGGAAAGGGTAAAATTTTTAACAGTTACTTTTCCAAAATATTTACTAAAAATCAAACTTCACCAGTGAAGAGTATTTAATGAAATAATAAAGTAGGGGTTGAAATGTTTTACTAGCTTGTCTCAAACCTATGATAGCAGAATTAATATTTTAATCTGTTCTCTAATTTTCATCATAGTACAGCTAGAGCCTTCCACAATGAAAGTCACTTTGTAGGCCTTGGTACTATAAGGACATGGTAACATTGCCTTTATGCATGCCTACCAGCAATTCAATTCAGCCAAAAATGGGGGTGTCCATGCAAAAAGTGGCATTTTCTCAAAGGCCAAATGACAGGATGGATAAAAAGGGTTATTATTAAAAGGTGATCTTAAATTAGGAGCAATGAGCAGTTTGGATGGTGATATGAAAGTTCAGACACTACTGATTGGTATTCATTTCATCAAAGACTTGAGAAGTAATTCCAAGCCTTATACTTTAGGTTGGGTAGTATCTACTAAGATGAGTGTGCTTTCTCCTTCACTTCTTGTTTTTGGTGTCAGAATAGTGGCATTTACTCAAAATTCACAGAAATTGTGGATGAATCTCTGGGTTCTGCAGACCATGTGAGAATTCTACACTGCCTAGGTAAAACATTCCTCCCAATCCAAATACATTTCCAAGTTGAAGAATCCGACCTTTAATAATGGAAGTATTAGAGCTACTGTCCAAAGGAGCCAGAGGGCAGTGTCCCCTCAAGTCTCAGGACTGTGTGAGAACTGTATTTTTGGTCAAGTAAAAGAAAAGACAATATTGCCCTTTCATATATTTAATAGATTTTTAATTGTTTTGTTTACTACCATGCCTTAAACAAGAAGTATTAGTCTTTATCAGGGATGTACTCCTTCTATGAGGCTGGATAGTAAAACTAGATTTGAAAGTTACCTTTTCACGTGTGCCTATTTTACATGAAGTGGGAATGCTTCCTTCAGTTTCATTTGCAAGTTTAAGTTTATTGGTTCACCCCTCCTCCTTTTGGTTTATATCCACTCTATGCTGCTTCACAAAGCTGTTCAAGATACTGTTAAGAGCACTGCCTATGTAGGGTATTCATAGGGAGTATTTATGTAGACAACTTGATCTTTCTAGCCCAGTACAGGATGATTATGCAATATCAGCTTCGGGTGGATGTTCAGCTCATCCAGGAAATTGACTGTCTGGTGAATTGGGAAAAATTAGTTCTAATTGCATCCCAGGTGTCGTTCTGAGACTTCTAGTGGACTTGAAAAATTAAAATATTAGGGCTCCTGAAGTCCAATACAAATTCAATCAAAAACGAACTTAGCCCCACACAAACCCTATCAGTTATATATCTGCATAAGCTAGTTAACTTGGTAGGTCTTTTAGCCTCTTCCTTTAAGGCAATTTTCCCACCACATTCATTATCATACTCTGAAACATCAAAGTATCAAGCTTTTACAGAGCTCATTTATTAAGGTCTGGTAGACATAAATTCAAAGACCTTAGGGGAGATCTCATAGTGGTTTGGTTATCTACTAAAATGAACGAGACATTTTGACTCCATATCTGGTCATCAACTCAGGTATCAGCCATTGGCACTAGGAAGCTTGTTACCAGTTGCTGACTGGAGTGCCATGATCAGAGAATGATTTGTTGCGCTGACGAAGTGGATTTCTTCTACCTCGGCCAGGTATGCTTACAAAGGAAGACCAGCAGTCGGAGGTAACTGAAACATAAAAAGATTTATTGCGCTCGAGCGGGTACACCACCTCACAGCTCCATGTGGCTATGAGGGAAGTGGACAACTTACAAAGTCATAGACAGCCTTATATACTTTTGTGCTGGAAATAAGCGTAGGTGGGAATGGATATGACAAATCAGCAACTGCCAAGGATGATTAACGATCCCGGGACGGTCCCACGTACTAGTCAGGACCAGTCACTCTGGAAATATGTATACATGGCATGTAAAACACAAATATAAAGATGATTCACTAAATCACATCTGTCATCAGTAATTGTGTGGCCCATGGAAATAAAGCAGAACTATGCATCACTTGTGCCAAGTATAAACATAGACAGGCCTGTGGTTACAGAGTCAGGCGCTCACTTGATTACTCAATCGGATATAGAACAAAAGGTTACATCTCCTTGTGTCAACAGTAATTTGTCTCCATTGGCAGTATTTAGTTAACTGTAATACATTGGCATTACTTAGATAGGAAAGTTAAGCAAATGAGTCATTGACCTTTAAACAATACACCCTGCTCTACTTGTGCGTCATAAAGTGAAGTGCAAACATATGCTCTGGGGTCGACTGGTGTATTAACATTTCTTTGTGCAGATGAAGCGGCCACACCATATGTGCTGAGGTGGCAAGCTAAAGAGATTAATACAAAATGGTGTCTGGGAAACACAAAATGGAGGAGCTTTCGTCCATTACTAAAAACTGTATTTCCACAATCGGCCCTTTGGACGCAAAGTCCAACATTTTGTAGCGGTCTTATGGTACATGCTCATAGGTATGGCGGGTGTTACTATAGTGGGCCTCACTGCGCTCATTGACGTAATCAACCAAATTATCGTCAGGAGGGTTATTATCCGAGATATCAATATCCATCATTTGCTGGGTTACAACATCCCTCATTATAAGAGCATTAGTCACAGTTATTGGGGGCATTGGGGGTGGTTTTAACAATCGCCCCATACACTGGCAACACATGGGCAGACAATTGATTAGAACACAGCACCCTATTACCACAAGGAAGATAGCCACTAGAAACATCCCTATCTTCCAGCCCCAGGCAGATAAGGCGTTCCAAAAGGAACCTACAGGATCCCAGGGGCCAACATCGCTATGAGCCTGGGCACCTATATCATATAGTCTTTTGACAGCCTGCCTAACCGATGTTGATGAGTCAGGAATATACGTGCAGCAAGAGGACCCGATCACTCTACAGACTCCACCCCGTTCTGCTAACATCATGTCTAGCACAATCCTGTTTTGAAGAGAAACTAATCTGAGAGCCTTAAGCTCAACTGTGATGTTCTCAATTATGCCTGCTGTCTCTTCTATAGTAGCTTCTAATAGACGGGACAACCTGCGTATGTTTCTGGAATTTATGGCAGGGCCATACCAAGGAACAAAGGCCTTTAGTACATCACCAGCTATCTCAGCCGCTGTATCTCCTTGATCAACACTCCTCCTACCCCTCAGAGTTCTGGATGCTCTATTCACTTCTGCAGTACTTTTTACAGACATTGCTGGTGTTACAAGACCTAGGTGACAACAGCCACCCCAATTCACTGGTAACCATATATAGGCCCTGGAGCCACAAATGAAATAAACTGAGTCACCGATATAGAGTGGAACAGTTATTTCCTGGGAAGACACTTCAAATGTCATATTGCAATTGGTACTATTCCCCATGTTGGCGGTACCGTTGCTCCTAATACATATACTCCCAAGCACACTACGCTGTCTCATTTTCAAAAAGGGTATTTCTCTGGTGTCCCTATGGAGCGGTGGTGTGCTATCATTTTTTACCAAAAACAGTGGGGTGAATATGTTAGAAAATGGGAACGTTGCATTTTGTAAAATAACTTCAGAGCAATTCCCTGACTGGAGAATGTCTTTGTCATAATGGGTGTACAAGGAGGCAGTTGGTGTTCTAGTGGTAGAACGGGAAGTTACTAAGTTGCTGAAGACCCTTATTAGCTCAACTTTCAGTATTGCAATGTGCAATGCATAACAGGATGCTTCAAATGGCAGGGGTACTTGGAGAAGGGGTATACCTTCGTCTACATAGGCTGGGAATTGCATACAGATCCAACAATTATTTTTATCAATTACTTGATGGGTCTGATGAAGTAAGGTAAGGAAAGAATTATGACGCATCTCCTCTCTGTGATCCATATCCTCTGGTGGTACTGTAACTGAGGGGACAAAGTCAGAGGGAAGCTCTGATGGGAGCGGGGCTGTTTTTACAATTGGATGGTAGAGCTCTAGGAGATATAATAATCCAATGACCAAAGACATTATGCAAAATAACATACAAAATATGCATAGTTTGGAGTACCAGCGCCCCTTTTTGTTCACATTAAGAGTGGAATATGTATCCTCCATTTCTAGTAAAGGAAGATGTCTAGTTGTTTTTCCAAACGGAAGTACCATTCGCTCTCAGAATTTTTGATTTATATAATCTCACAAGTGCGGCAGTTCAACAGTGTTCGTTATAGGCCTCACTGTTTCAGACCTTGCAATTGGCAAATTAGACCTCACACCCTCTCCTCCTATGGGTCGCTGGGCTTCGGAGGTATTTCTTTATTCTCTTTTCAGCTCAGAGTCGGCAGTGTCCTTATTTTACTAACCTCACTGCACAAGTTAGTCCTTTAAAGTTGGCACTATTCAGTGCGTGGCAGTTGGTGCTTGCTCCGTCCTAAGCACTCTTCATCTTCCTTGGGCGTAGATTGTATCCTGATGCAGCTTGTTGATCATCAATGCGTGCAGGAATGCAGTCACCAGTCCTTCGGTCAGAACGGTCCTCTTCCGGGGGCAGTGCTGGCCAGAACGGTGGTGCTCTCTTCACGTTTGAAAGATGAATCCAACTTTTATGTCCGTCACATCGAACCGCCGTCTGTGTGACTAACAGAACCTGCGCTGGCCCTTTCCACCTGGGCTGCAGGCTGTTCTTCCTCACAAAGTTCTTGGTCAGGACCCAGTCCCCGGGTCTGATGTTGTGTACTTCTCCTTCCAGAGGCGGGGACCATGTGTCTCTGACCTGTTGGCGAATGGTAGACAGGGCAGAAGTTAGTTCTTTACAATAATCCAACAAAGCAGAATGCGTTAATTCTTGCAACTTTGGTGGAGAGGCAAACCCATAGACATTTGCTGGTTTCCCATGACCACTTCATATGGAGAGAGTCTGTTTTTGGATGTAACGGTTGTCCTCATGGAGAACAAGGCTAAGGGCAATGCATCTACCCAGCTGAGAGTGCTTGATGCACATATTTTTTGCAGTTTATTTTTCAATGTAGCGTTACAGCGTTCCACAAGCCCTGCTGCTTTTGGGTGATAAACTGAATGAAAACTTTGCTTTATCCCCAACCCTTGGCAGACTAGGTTCATTATTTTATTCGAAAAATGTACCCCGTTGTCACTCCAGAGACTCCTGGCCAAGCCATAGCGGGTGAAGTACTCTCTCAACAACATTTTAGCTGTGCTCAATGCGGTGTTATCTTTTAAAGCGAATGCCTCCACCCAGTTACTGAAACTACATATAACGACCAAAACATATCTTTTGCCATTGGCAGGGGGCATTTCTATGTAATCCATCTGTAGGCATTCAAAGGGGTATTCTGGCAATCTGAAATGGCCAGGTGGTACTTGTATTCCCTTTCCCACATTGTGGAGAGCACAGGTCATACAGTTCTTGGATAGTTTTACAGCTGTCTTCCTAATGTTTTTGTTGACCCATATCTTTTCAATGGTATTTGTCATTCCATCAGCCCCCAAGTGTGCGGGACCGTGAACCATGTGAAGCATGGGTAGGAGAAAACTGTCGGGCAGGACCCACTTTTTCAATTGTCCCAGTTTGTGCATCCAAGCCCCAAAGTGTGTGTCAAAGTAATATCCTTCCTTAACCCACTGCTTCCTCTCCTCTTCACTTGCAAATTCTTGAATGTCCTTTATCTCTTTGTAGGGATCAATGTTTGTCTCTTCCTCATCAGTCTTTGACACTACATATGTTAAAGTGTACTCATTCAACGCAGTGTGTTTTGCTGTTTCATCGGCAAAGGCGTTTCCCTGACCTACATGGTCTGTGATTTTCTTGTGTGCGCTACACTTCATGATGGCCAACTTAGTTGGTAATGCAAGGGCATTTAGTAGTCTTGTGATCAAGGTGCCGTGCTGTATTTTCGCACCTCCAGATGTGATGTACCCCCTTTCGGCCCATAATCGGCCGAAGTTATGTGCCACCCCCCATGCATACTGACTATCGGTGTAAATGTTTACAGCTAAGTTTTCTGAAAGCTCACATGCTCTAGTTAGGGCAATCAACTCGGCTGCCTGAGCAGACATCTGTTCTATTTTACATGTTTCTACAACTGTTTTATTGGTTGTGATTGCATAGGCTGCAGAGGTAGTTCCATCCGGTCTCTTTAGACAAGAGCCATCCACAAATAGTGTTCCATCGACCTCTTGCATAGGTGTGTCCGCCAGATCAACTCGACCTTTCGTTTCAGTTTCAGTGACAATCACGCAATCATGTTGTACTTCATCCTGCTCCGAAGGGAGAGGCATCAGAGTAGCTGGGTTTATGGTGTTACACCTCTGCAAGGTCACATTAGTGGCCATCAGTATTAGCTCATACTGAGTCAGCCTAGCATTAGTTAAGTGCTGAGTTTTGGTTTTATTCAGCAGTATGTCTACTGAATGAGGTACGTAAACCATAACTGGATGTCCAAGTACAATAGAGTCTGCCTGTCTTACTGCAGCAGCCGCTGCAGCAATATTTTTGAGGCAGTTCGGTAGGCCCCTTGCTACCGGATCCAATGTTGAGGAAAAATAGGCACATGGTCTATTCTTCTCTCCATTTTTCTGGGTTAGTACAGCCATTGCGCATCCTTCTCTCTCATGTACGAACAGTGCAAACTTCTTAGTGTAATCTGGTGTGCCCAAAGCAGGTGCATTGCATAAAGCAGTTTTCAAAGCCACAAAGCTATCTTGATGTTCTTTATCCCAAGGAACAGGATCTTCCACATCTTTGTGAGTTAAGGACAGTAATGGTTTGGCCAGGTAAGAGAAATTTGGTACCCATTGTCTACAAAAGGAGACCATTCCAAGAAATGCACGCACATCCTTTTGAGTTCTAGGTCTGGGAATGTTCTGCACTGTTTGTATTCTTTCAGATGATAATCTCCTCCCACCTTTCGACAGGAGATGACCTAAGTAAGTCACCTCCTGTCGACAGTATTGTAACTTAGCTGGCGAAACCTTGTGTCCATGCAGAGCAAGAAATGTTAGAACATCATACGTAGCCTGCTTACAAATGTCCTCTGTCTCAGCTGTGATCAGTAAGTCGTCTACATATTGCAGTAAAACTGTACCTGGTGGCAAAGCACAGTCATCTAATTGTCTCTTTAATGCCTGGCTATAGATGCTAGGGCTTTCAGTATACCCCTGGGGAACACGACAGAATTTATATGATCGCCCTTGGAAACTGAAACTGAACAAATACTGACTGTCTGGGTGTATGGGGATACTGAAGAAAGCGTTCTTCAGGTCTATGACAGTAAACCACTGGGCTGAAGGTGGTACAGATGAAAACATTGCTGTAATGTCAGGTACAACTGGGTATTGTGGTTCCACTATTTTGTTTATGGCTCTCAAGTCAACAATCATCCTATATTTGACCTGTCCCGTTCCATCATCACGTTTAACCACAGGTAAAATGGGACTGTTACATGGACTGCTTGTAACTTCTTGTATTATTTTACGTTGCAATAAGTCTGATATAACTAATCTAATACCCTCCTCACCTTCTTTCGATATTTTGTATTGGGGAATGCGAGGTAACCTGACATTTGGCTTTACTGTAATATGTACTGGCTCAATATCCATTTTGCCTACATCATTTGGTCCATGTGCCCATAATTTTGGATCAATATCCTGTAGTTCAGGTGGTATGTCATGTTTGTCTGAAACCATGTATTGTCTGGACACGTCTTGTTTCTTACAAGTCAGATAGACACCATCTGGTGTACAGTAAATAGTAGCATGCATCATTTTCAAAGCCTTTAAACCAAGCAAATTCAGTGAACATTTCTCTGTTAGTACAAATGGCATACTCCCTGTTATAGGACCAATTGTGAAATCCAATGGTCGCGAAATGGGGCTTGTGACAACAGCATTTGAAAATCCCACCGACTTATCTAACCTTCCCGAGAGAGGAACATGGGGGAGCAAGCGGTGGGAAATCGATGTATTAGTGGCACCAGTATCTAGGAGAAACTTTCTCTCTTCACCTTCAACTACCATTTTTACATATGGGCCTGAAGAATCCACTGGTATCTGCACTCGCTCCCTGTCCTCTCCTGGGCATCCCTATTGTGTCCAGTCCTCGTTGTCATCATATTGTGTATAATCTTGAGTGAAATACGCATTGCTCCTATTATTGTCAAAATAGTTTGTCTGCTCAGTGTCACTGTAATTTCTTTGCTGTCCTCTACCTCTCCCCCTGTCTACACGGGGAGTTGAATTTCCTCTGTAAGTGTTTGCATTATTTCTCATACTTTGACCCTGGCCCTGTAACAAAGGGCACTCGTTTTTCCAGTGTCCCTCCTGATAGCAGTTAGCACATTGATTGTATCCTAACCCTGCTCTCTGTTGCGCCGGAGCTGAAACAGCTCGGCCAACCCCACGACTACGTCCACCTCCCCTCTGAAAATTTGTACGTCCTCTTGACCTTCCTCTGTCAGGAAAAGCTTGCTGCATCAATGCCTTTGTTTTTAATTCCTTCATTTGCTTATCCTTCTTTCCCTTCTCTGAGTTTCTCTTATTCTCATAATAGCACGCCATTGTCAATAACTCAGCTGGGTCCTTAGCAGTCCAGGTACTTTCGTATGTCTTTATGCTATCTGATAAATCAGGTAAAATGTTATTAACGAATTGGTTAGCAAAAATGCGCTTTCCTTGTACTGTCTGAATGTCCTGTCCACTATAACCTTTAAAAACCTCTTCTATTCGGGTGAAAAAATCAGTCACTTCCTCTCCCTCTTTCTGTTTACAAGCGGTCATTTTATCCCAGTCCACTTTTTGTCTGGGCAAAATTTCCTGCATGCGTGCTATAATGTGTCTAGGTAAAGTTTTTAGTCTATCTGGCACATCCTGTCCCGCTTGCCTACCAGCATCCGCAGCTTCTATCCTTCCCCAATCGATATTTGCAGAATCATTATCCCTGACTGGACGCCATAGCTCTTGTGGTACCAGAAAATCAAACAAAAAGTCAATGTCTTTTAGTATCATAGGGGTTAAATTAAGAGCAGACTCAAGATGTTCATAAAATATTTTTGGATTACTTCTAGGGTCAGGTAACTCTTTTTTCAGGGCCAATAAATCTGCCCTAGTCCAGGGAGTGTGCACAAATTGTGGGATGGCGGGATGAGGTGCACCCCTTGGATCAGGAATTGGGTGTATTTCTCTCATAGGGAAAGCTGGAGCATTATGCTCGTCTTCCAGACCAAAATGTTGGGAGATATTTTGACCGGTGGCATTATGCATAATAATATCTAGCTCTTTGTGGTAGTGATAACAAGTATTAAACGCATCCTCACATTCTCTGTCTGTTAATAGGGATTGCTCGCTCTCCCTCCATAATTTGTGTAACCATGATGGTACTCTGAAAGAGGCAGTGGTATTCTCTAGCAAGAGTTCACAGTATTCAAGCAATCTAGTCGCCATGCTATTAATAACAAGATTTCTAGCTCTTAGTTCCGTCATTCCCTCAAACGTTTCCCAGGCTCCTCTCTTTGTTATGTCCCCAAGATCCATCCATTTTTGTGCCATCTTTTTTATAGTTTCTTTTTCATTAGATCCTAATCGGGTGTGTCTAACGTACGTGTCTGGTGTTCGTCTATTTGCCATTGGTGATCTAAACCACAGAGAATTCGGCCATTTATTTGTTCTTTGTGTATTTACTGTGGGGGAATCACTTTGTGAAACAAGTGGCGTCAGTGATACTGGAAGTGTCATGCTGGAAAGCGTTGGGGCGGATGATGCTGCTGGGATGTTTCCTACAGATCCATGTGCGCCCTGTGGACTCTTGGTAGGAGAGGCTGTTTGTTGGGCCTGAGCCAGTACAACAGGGGCGGATGCTTGTTGGACCGGCACAGCAGGAGGGAGCACATGCTGTGTTTGTGGTGGGACAACAATGTTAAATAGTTGGCCCCCAATACCGGGACCTGGGGGAACAGGATTTTGAATATTATATGGGGGAGGCTTGTCTAACAAGCCCTCCAATACCTCATCGTCAGGCGGGCAATTTCTTTTGTCTACTGCGACAAAACACTTCTCTGTTTTCATTCGAAATTCTCTATCATGCTGTTCGATGTTCTCGTTTATCTTCATATTATTATATTCTGCTACCTTGTCCGTAGTTGTTTTATTTTCCTCTCTTTCCCTGTCTTGTTTTTGCTTCATGGCCCTAGTTCTAGCAGATTTCTCCCACGTTTTAAATGTCTCAAACATAGCCGGTCGGACTTTCCGTTCCATCATACATTGCTGTAAATACTGTAATTTAGCTAAATCAAAGGTACCATCAATAGGAAACTGTAATTCCTTATCTTTTTTTGTATACTCATGCCATATTCTATTGTATAGGTTCACAGCTACTCCTTTTTTTATCATCAATATCCAACCAGGACTGTCTTCAACAGGGTTGGGGACGCTTTCGTCCAACCGATAACCTGAACTTACACAACAGAACGTTTTAGAAATGCATTTCTTCATTGTTCCTATTATTTTTAGTTATAACTATCCTTTTACCCTTTTAACCACAACTTATTCAAAACTTGGTTACAAAACTTCTTTTTATCAAAACATGCAACAGAACAATCTCACCAATCTGTGGTGTGTCCTTGACTCGTCCTTAAATCGTCCGACTGTTGGTCTTCGGACAACACGTCTGTTTCAAAAGGGAGCAGCTCGTGGACCTCTGCCGGGGAATCCTGTTGTCAAGAGGCCAGTCGGGACTTCAGATGGCAGCTGCTGCGGAGAAACGCTGTCTCCTTCGTGCAGGGGCCCCTACGATCATTCGGTCCTCAGTCGCACCTCTCAACCACGGACTCAGGTAGCCGTTGGATGTCCCACGGAGAGGTCCCACCAGAGTCGCCAGCTGACGAAGTGGATTTCTTCTACCTCGGCCAGGTATGCTTACAAAGGAAGACCAGCAGTCGGAGGTAACTGAAACATAAAAAGATTTATTGCGCTCGAGCGGGTACACCACCTCACAGCTCCATGTGGCTATGAGGGAAGTGGACAACTTACAAAGTCATAGACAGCCTTATATACTTTTGTGCTGGAAATAAGCGTAGGTGGGAATGGATATGACAAATCAGCAACTGCCAAGGATGATTAACGATCCCGGGACGGTCCCACGTACTAGTCAGGACCAGTCACTCTGGAAATATGTATACATGGCATGTAAAACACAAATATAAAGATGATTCACTAAATCACATCTGTCATCAGTAATTGTGTGGCCCATGGAAATAAAGCAGAACTATGCATCACTTGTGCCAAGTATAAACATAGACAGGCCTGTGGTTACAGAGTCAGGCGCTCACTTGATTACTCAATCGGATATAGAACAAAAGGTTACATCTCCTTGTGTCAACAGTAATTTGTCTCCATTGGCAGTATTTAGTTAACTGTAATACATTGGCATTACTTAGATAGGAAAGTTAAGCAAATGAGTCATTGACCTTTAAACAATACACCCTGCTCTACTTGTGCGTCATAAAGTGAAGTGCAAACATATGCTCTGGGGTCGACTGGTGTATTAACATTTCTTTGTGCAGATGAAGCGGCCACACCATATGTGCTGAGGTGGCAAGCTAAAGAGATTAATACAAAATGGTGTCTGGGAAACACAAAATGGAGGAGCTTTCGTCCATTACTAAAAACTGTATTTCCACAGCTCCACTGGACTTTGCAGTCATATGAAGGACCTAGCAAGCTTTACACTTCTTCAATGGATGAACAATCCCACAGCAGTCTGGTATATGAATCACCTTGAGCTTCCAGACTGAGCTACAAGCCGACATATAATAGGCATTCTGGGATTTCTGTTTCAATCTCAGAATATCAGTCAAGGCAGAGTTCTTCCAGGTTTCCTGAATATAGTAGCAGACTGGTTTTACAGACACAGAGATTTGCCACGATAGGAGGTTACATCGTCAAGCCTTTCAGAGAGTACAACAGCGTTGGGCTCTTTTTATTATATACTGTTTTTCCACCAATCTAAACATTTATAGTTTTATGCTTAGAGACTGTCCTTTGCCACAATAGTTAGAAAGATCTACATTAATGCTAATGTTTTACCATTATTCACTACATTTTAACCAAGGAGAAAAACTCAGGACCTGGAATGTACCTGCCCTACTTGTAATCCTGAGTGGATCGGTAAATCTGATTACTGGCCCATCGGTATTACTGGGGAACTTGAAATGTTGTCTTGTATTACTTCCTGTGAGTAAAGACAAGATTTAGATCTTGACCGAATAGCTACAAGCATCACTTGTTTGGCTGTCTTTCTGCCCACCTACTTAGCGGGTCCATAGACAAAAGACCATTGTTGTCCCACCATCCCTGCCATGAAATCTCACCTGAGTTGATGGTGGGATAGGCAAAAGTGGATGTCAGAGGGTGAACCACCGATTTCCCAACCAGCCCAATCTAAATGTTCACTCCCACCGACATGGCTGTGGTGGCTAAACCTCCACAACTGAGCAGGCAGAATGGTAGGGACATATGGCTGACACTCACCTTTTCTCACTTTCACACTTCCTGTTTCACTATGGATAAAATCTGCGAAGTCCTGCTGCTGCTAATGCTTGATGATGATAAAAACCAACACCGCCATGGATGCATTCAATGGTAAGCTCCTCTGTGACTTGTAACCTTTTGACTTGTCTTTCATCATTTGCACAGGACTTGTGCATTTAAAAATCGCTCGTACAAGCAATAGCATACCAATGTGCAATGCACATCTCCGTATGGTGATATCTTAGCAATTTAAAGAAACACACTTATATAAACACATTATCTGTATGAATTTGGCGCAAGCTGCCTTCCAAAAAATGGTCACTTGCACAAAAATAGGATATCAAGATAAAATCTAAAAGTCACCATTCAGGTGTGTTTAAAGCAATGTGGAAAATTCCAACATTAAATACATATGCAACACACATAACGGCGAATTTAACAGTAAAATGAATGTCAGTCACAAATTAGTACTAATCAACATATACATCCATGTAACATTTGCCCTTATCTAGTGCCAGTCCATTACTGTATCCAACATAAATAGTTACAATAGAATTTTAAATGTGCCTTTACTGATCCAGTATTCAAGGTGAAACAAACAAATCTGCATAAAACCTATAACATCAAATAGTTGGTGCAACTACATGTGTTTATTACCATGATGTATTCCTGCATCTAAAAAACACAAATCACCATCACATATAATGTTAAGCAGTATATGCACTTAACAAAGTAGACATTGAATAAATCATGGTATCACCTGTCATCATGGGAAAGATAAAGAACTACTTCACATTTTACTCAGACACATTGCTAGGAATAAAACAATTGCTAAGGTTTTTATTTGTACCAATAAGATTCTTTCAAAGAGCAAAATCAATCCAACTGGCAGTCCATTCATCATACCAGAATTCCTGGGGGCTCCTACATAAATGCTAAAGGGGACCTCCTGAGGAAGGGGCATCTAGTGGACAGAGCAGGCACTTTAAAGATCTTATTTGGAAGGCAGTAGTTTTGGTTTAGGAGGGGTGTCCATGGATTCGGGAGGAGTGCCTTTGGTTTTGGGAGGGGTACCCTTCCAAATGCAAGGGGCGGCTGTGGTTTTGGAAGGGGTGCTTCTGGGTTTTTTAGGGGTGGGTTGGGATGTTGATGGAGTTGATTTCTGTTTGGCAGTGGTGGAATAGAAGGTGAAAGGGGTGGGTTAGGATGTTGAAGGTGTGGATTTCTCATTGGCAGGGGCAGAATGGGATGTGAAATGGGTGGATTGGGGTGTGAAAGGGGTATATTGATGTTTGCTACTAGTGGGGGTGTTGTCTGGAAGTTGTTAGCAGTAAGGCTAAAACTGAGATCTTCAATGGGCAAATTGGTAGGCTATTGGGGAGGGAATATGGTTTGAGAGGCAGAGGGAGAGACAGTGTCTGATGTGCATGTGTCCGTTGAGAGGGGAGGTGCCTGTGGGTCTGTTTGGTTGTGTCTTATGTTATCGGTGCCTATTGTGTGTTTGATTTTGAGAACCTGTGTTTGTTGGATGTGTATTCAAAGGTGGTTGTGTGTGGACGAGTGTGCTGTGGAGGTGCTGGGCTTGGTTATGGTGCATGTAGAGCGTGTGATGGATGTGTGTGTGGTGGTGGCTGTGCTGTCTGTTGGTGTGCTGGTGGTTGCGGTACATGTGTGTGTAGTGGTGGGTGTGCTGTCTGTCAGTGTGCGGGTGGTGTGTGATGCATGTATGTGTGGTGGTGGGTGTGCTGTTTGTCAGTGTGGTGCATGTGTGTGTGTGGTGGGTGTGCTGTCTTTATGTTTTGATGAAAACCTGAGTATTTTGTGATGTTTCTGTTTTTGTGTGTGTTTGTGTGTGTGTGTGTATGTGTGTACCACTTGTGTTCATTTGAGTGGATGTATAAAATGTATTCCAGGTAAGCTACCATTTGTAGCATTTGGCAACAAAGCTCATGGATAGCCTTCAGCAGGGCAGTCTGGCCTACAGCGATGCTCCTTAGGAGGTCAACAGCCTCCTCATTCAGTGCAGCTGGGGGACATGAAGGTAGGGGCCTGCAGCAAAGGAGATCCTAAGTCTTTTAGTGGCCATGGGTAGTACAACTGGGGGAAACAAGTGGGAGTATGGAGAAGGGACCCTGAGTGGTCCACAAGGATGCAGGTGTAACTGGAGCAGTAGGGTCCGCAACTTGTAGGGAGTGCTCACTGGAGGAGGGCTCTGAGTATGATGTTGAGTCACTGGTGGCCTCCATTGCACTCCCCTCACCCTCAGGGCCACTGGGTCCCTTGCTGTCAGTAGTGACAGCACCAGAAGTATAGTAGCCAGCTGCTTATCTGTCTATATTGGTAACTTCTCCTTCACCTGGCCCAGGTGTTAGTGGACTGACATATACAATAGTGTTATTGGCTCACACCTCAGAACAGTTGGCCTTTGTTGTTCAGAATAGTGAACTGATGTCACCACAAAGCTAATACACCAAAAATACCTTTTTTCTTTGTGTTCACCAGGTTCTAAAACCTGCATACTTATCATTATCAATAAGAAAAATATGAATCAACATCTGGAAACATATACTGCAATGTTGTACCAATATTAACATAAACTGAAAGCCGGTTACCTTTGTTTGGACATTTCATATTGGTAACACTCACATAAAGTCACAAAAGTATATGTCAAGTGTCAAAAATGATACATAAATTCTATACTGAAGTAGCTGAGCAATGTATCACATAATATGTAAATACCTATGCTTTTGAAGGCAGTCTGAAACTCAAATTTCTGGGGATTGACAAATGACTACAGCATAATAAATAAATAGCTCTTGAAACATTTTTAATACACTTTTGTACAGAGCAAAACCATCTTCATATTTGACTCCTAAATATCTCTAGTCATTCGAACTCTGTTGCATCTTTGTGAAATGGTTTCACTAAATTTGCTCTCTGTCACTGTAGTCAAAACATTGTAGAACATCACACTAATCATTACATACAATATTATATAAATTATATTTACTTTAAAGATTGAAATGTGAATACAAATATGCAACATATTACACTTTTAAGCATTTCAACATTTGCCTAATGAGTCATGAGCTTGGACTGAATCTTCCAAAATACCTTCACGTTTCCCATTTCACTCCATCATTGATTGTTCATCTGGACATGACAAAGGACGCTAAGGAATGGCTTTGGGTATGTGTTACTCTGTCACTATTGTGTATGTTTTACTCTGCATGTTTCCTAAAAAATGATATGGTTATTTCAATTATTTTGCCAAAAGCAGACTGCCTTACGAACACATTTGTGAAGCAGTAAGATATCATGCACATCTGTCACTGTTTAACATGTATGAAACAGTATTTATGATGCATTTGGATATGTCTTGATACCAATATGTAGCCATCAATTATATGGTCACTAGTCATTTCGGATCATATGCTCCCTTTTGTTTGTGTAGAATCCCAACTTCCCAATGGGACTGTTGGTACATTCACTGTATCATAAGTGTCTAGTATGCTATGTCACCTGTAAGAGGTCTATCATTACAACATTCACATCAGTGAAGAAGCATCACAGCTGACAGAATAGACTATTTGCATGTTTGACTATATGGTAAAACTGTCCCTCATGACATCAAACGACACAATGTGTATGTGAAGTTTAAACCAACAGAGAAGAGATGCCAGTACTGATATAGGTGGTTCAACAAGAACAAATCTCCACCAAAAACCAGAACAATGAATCAGGAATGGGGTTACTACTTAATAGTGTTTTTTATTCACATTATTTGCAAAATTTGAAAACAACATTAAATTCATAATACCACAGAGATAAAATTTACAATGGACACAGGGCAAAAATCGGGATATTCATCAACCATTCACTCATTCAATCAAAAAATGCAGGCATATCAAAGACAACCATTAACATCCATCCATGTGGGGGAGAGACAAGAAGGATTAGGAAAACAATACAGTGAGAACAATGAAAAAACAAATGCCACGGTCTACATATTTTTTGAAAATATTTAAACTAGATGTTTTTAAGTACATTCCTATATATTTACAAAACAATTGAAAATAATTAGAGTCACTTATTAAATGGTAATGTACAGCACTTCGCACTGGGTTTTGCTAATATAATCCCCAGCTGCTAAAGTAGACCACTAGGATGGAGCCTACGCGTTTCGAACCCCACTTGGATTGGCGGGGATTCTCTTCAGGGCCATTCGATTCCTATAGACCAAAGAAATGGAAAAAAGAAAAAGGAGAAGAGGAAAAAGAAGAAAAGAACATGAATAACCAGTAATGGACCAATTGTCTACTGAACATTAGAACACTTGATGACAAACAGAATACCGCTGAGTGACTGCACCAGTTCAGTGTTTCCTACAGTGGTGTAGAATTACATCCATACATTTTTAGGCGTACCCTAAAAAATCACTGTCTTCGCTGTACTGTATTGTATCGTATATGAAGAAGCTCCAATAGAATCGATTATAAACATGGCTGCATACACATGAGATCTCTTGTGGAACACCGACATGTGTCCCAAAGATAGTTATCTATAACTACTTCGCACTAGATATTTACTAACCTCTCATTAGGAAACTGGTGTATGTGATGATACCAATAGTCCCTGTGTGACTGAGCGCTGGAGCGTGGTCGGCTACCTATAATACAATAGGATAAGGTTTAAAACTTCTCCAATTGGACTGTGCCCTCCTCTAAACTCAAAACACAGTAATGTGTAGGGCAATAATAACTTACCCTTCTCTTCAATGTCAGAATGAATTATGCTTCTCAAGCGCTGGCTTTCACTGGAAGATGCATAGTAACTGATTTGCTAAGGGCGTAAAAATATAAATCTCTTAGGAATCTGACCTTATTTCAGACCTAGGCTGTCTACGGTTATTTAGGCGCCCTTCTTACCGATCTCTGTGGACCGAAAAAGGCTTCAGTGCAGAATGCCACGATGTTTGGACCTAATGTAGTCTTATTCTTCGGAGGGTGCAACGTAGGACGATAACTTTAAACGGATGGTTTTACTGAAATAAGCAAAAAAGCAGAACCTCGTTAACATTTCGATCTACTCTTAAGAAATGAAAAAAAGGGTTGGTGTAAGTTCGTAAAACTCACCTAGTTTTAACAAGTGGGTAGTGTAAGATGTTTACTTTCCCGGAGTAGGGCGCTTTAAACAAGTTCTGCTGGTTTAAAAAAACAAGAAAGTGTAAAGAAACGATCGAATCTGTATAAGGCAAGGTACTGCTCGTTCACACAGATGTAAACACTTACTTGTGTGCAAGCTTTTTAATCCGCGTAAAAGCTGCGGCAGTTATAGACGTCCTATAGGTGGAAATCGAAGATAACTACAATAAAATAAAAGAGAGAGGGAGCCTCAGTCATTATTGTTTAATGCACTCTACGAGGTGCAGAGCAAATGGTAACGAGCCAATGTTTTACTTACTCGGGGTTCAGGGGACACGGGCAAAAGCCGACGGCGTCTCAATCCGCACTGCTCACTGGCGCATGCGTAGAAGAACGCAAGCTAGGGAGCGGTGTCTTATATGCCGGGGAGACATTAGGAGGACCAGCCCAGAGGGCGTGGTTTCGCGCTAGTGGAAGCAACTGGGGGGGAGGGTGAACTGTCAAAGGGTATCGGAATATTGGAGTAAAATCTGGATATCGACATAAACTTAGTCAACACGGTTGGGGGCACCAGCCCAAACAATCATAACCGCGCAGATTAGTTAAAAGCACAGCGAGCTAGGGAGAAGACAGTTAGTTATCAAACTTATCAGCGGTTCCTAAATGTCAAATGGAGCAGCACCGGATAATGGCCGAGGCGGTGTGAAGGTGATCTAATAACTTCATAATTTATAGATTTCACTTAATTAATTTAAACCCGACACGGCCGTGTCGAATTTAACTATAAGGAGAGCCTCTCTCTTCGATAGTTTAAGGTTCCAATCACCACCACGTTGGTCCTTTTCTACCTTAGATATAACTGTCCAACTCAAATCTTCAATTCGATGTTGCATCCTGGTCCAATGATTTACCAATGGCGCATTTTCAAATTTCCTTTTCAGACGTGACTTATGTTGAGAAATGGTTGGCGTACTTCTTGATTAGTTTTGCTATATACAGGCAATTGCATGGGCACTTTATCCCGTAAACTACAAATTTTGATTTGCAGTTACTAAAGGCATTGTGTTTCCATGAAATGCCGTTATGTTGGAATAATGAACCTTCCATAGTAGAATCACAGCATAAGCAGGTACCACATCTATGGTGTCCTGTTACTGGGGCATGCTTAACAATCTTTCAAGCTGGCATCTAAATTTTTTACCAAATGCCAATTTTGACCGAAATGCGTTTGAGTTGGTTGGCATTAGGGCAAAAAGTGGTGACGCAAACCTGGCGGTGTTGGTTGGATTTTTCTTTTCGCTCAAGCAGCGTCTCTCTCGGGATGTATTTGGCTCTTTTCATACAGTTTTTAACCAACTTCTTTGGGTACCCCCGGTCACATAATTTAGATATCAGATTTCCTGCATGATGTTGGTAATCCTCGTTATATGTGCAGTTTCTGCGAACCCGCAGAAACTGCCCATAAGGTAGATTTTCTCTGAGGCTTCTAGGGTGATTACTATCAAACAGTAGAGCTTTGTTGCGGTCTGTCGGTTTTGTAAACAACGTGGTTGCTAATTTGCCTTCTCTGGGGAATACCTCCACATCTAAAAATGGAATGTGGGTAGTGGATTGGGTCATACTAAACTGTATATCTGGTGTCCTGGCATTTAACCATTGGTAGAACAGGGACAAGTTGTTACTGTCTCCTGTCCACACCATAAAGACGTCATCAATGAAACGAAGCCAAATACTCATATACTGGCTGAATGGATTGTTATTATGTATATGAGTATCTTCGTATAATGACATAAATAGTACTGCCAGCTCAGGTGCAAAAGGGCAGCCCATTGCTACCCCTTTGACTTGATAGTAAAATTCATTGTTGAAGCAAAAATAGTTCTTTCTTAGTGCAAAGGATGCAAGGTCAACCAACAACTTGGTAGGGACTCGCATAGGTCTAGGTCTTGAGTCTAGGAAGAAAGTAAGGACCGCCACTGCTTCATCCTGAGGGATCTGGGTATACAGGGATGTCACGTCAAGGGTGACCAAAATGTCAGTCCCTTCGCAAAATCTAACTTTTTCCAATTTGTTAATAAAGTCGGTAGTATCTTGTAGATAGGAGACTACCTGGCTCATAAACTCTTTTAAAAAACAATCCACATATTTGGCAATCGGCTCTAGCAGGGAACCGCATCCTGCCACAATGGGTCTGCCGGGAGGGAGGTCTTGTTTTTTTGGAGTTTTGGCAGTATATAGAACATAGGGGTTTTGGGATGTTTGTTTTGAAGGTATTCTAATTCCTTTTGCCCAACAAACCCTTGTTCAAATCCTTCTTGGATTAGAGCAAACAGTTCATTTTGTAGATCTTTCGTGGGGTCTTTTCCTATTTTGCGATAGCAGTTAGGATCTTCCAATTGTCTCATCACCTCGGCGGTGTAGTCCTTGGTATCCCACACGACTATCGCCCCGCCTTTGTCGGCTTGCTTTATTATAATCGAGGTGTCATTTCTTGGATTAGTTAAAGCAGCCATTTGTTCTTTGGTGGTATTATATTTGACACATTTTTTGTCTTTTTCCATAGATGAAATAGCAGATAACACTGTTTTTTCAAAGGTTATCAGTTCTTTTGGGTTATTTCAATTATTTTGCCAAAAGCAGACTGCCTTACGAACACATTTGTGAAGCAGTAAGATATCATGCACATCTGTCACTGTTTAACATGTATGAAACAGTATTTATGATGCATTTAGATATGTCTCGATACCAATATGTAGCCATCAATTCTATGGTCACTAGTCATTTCGGATCATATGCTCACTTTTGTTTGTGTAGAATCCCAACTTCCCAATGGGACTGTTGGTACATTCACTGTATCATAAGTGTCTAGTATGTTATGTCACCTGTAAGAGGTCTATCATTACAACATTCACATCAGTGAAGAAGCATCACAGCTGACAGAATAGACTATTTGACTGTTTGACTATATGGTAAAACTGTCCCTCATGACATCAAACGACACAATGTGTATGTGAAGTTTAGGCAGCCATGTGTCTGTACAGTACAGTCCACTGGTTGTGGACATGAATCAGATGGGTTCAATCTCAAAATACAATAGACAAAGCACATCATCATACACCTAGTACAAAACTTACACCCTCAATTACTCTTCTTAAGTGTTTGACATGGGTCACCCTGAATGTTGATGTCAAAAATCCTGACTGTATCAAAAAATGGGTTGTGTAACATGTGAAAGTCTCATAATAACTTATCCGCTTGTGGCTGTTGTTGGGCCTTGAATTTTCCATCAAACTACGGATAGGCTACTGCAAGAATGTAAGCAATTAGGGTGGATCAGGGACCAGCTTGTGTCCCTCACACATTGGGAGGCCTTCCTGAGCTGAACTTCAGAGATCTTATGGGTCCAGCATCTTAGGTCCTCCCACCACTTGTGCAATAGACACTGCACCACTTGAAGACCCCCAGGGTCTGCACCTTCCTGGTGTTGGGCTTCCAAAGGTCATACTTCTGATGGGCATGGACCTAAATGGATACATGAAAGAACAAGCAATGGTATTGTTACTTTTTGTTTGTCTGTATTGCTGTCACAAAAATTGTCTACAGCTATCAGTAGCATAAATCATAAGTTAGCATATAACATGCGTATTGTCACATGCTGACCTAAATCAATATCCTCATACACACTTTAATAGTGACCTGTTGCCCATCCTCATCCCATTTCATGGTATAAACACATAAATCCAGGCCTGTAATATCATATAGCTCAGGAGCTCCTACTTAATATGTGATGCAACCTACTTCTGATCAGTGCAAAAGATTGTGAACTACTGAAGGCTAAACAATAATAATGTTGGCACAGTGTATAATGACCACTGTGAAAAAGGGATCTGTAGTTTGGACATGCCATTTTTTAAATGTGAGTCAATTGAACAGAAGTGTAAGCTCACAAAGTCAGAGATAACTCCCTTTCACCTTTTGTTCATTTAAAAGGATTCAGGGGCATATTTTAAGCATACCTTAAATTCTTGACAGCTGTACCTCACTGCTTCAGTTGTCTGACCCTGTGACTCAGCCCCAGCCTGGCCCATGAATCTGAATGAGCATTGCTCAATGACAGGTCTTGCTATCTGCAGCCTGAAGATCATGATGCCACAGGAACACTGCCTTTTAAATTACAAGGGTCACCTTGGGTCCATCCAATAAGTGACCTCAAGACTCTGTGCTACTCTGAAGGGGTCTGGGAGCTACAGATGGGCTTGCAAATCCCTAACATTGTTGTCCTATGTAAGGACCACATTATATAACACTTAACATCACTCACTGTACTTCACTGTGAGACTCAAATGGACATTGTAGCCTATATAAAGGGAAAAGAGACAGTTAGACACATTCAAATATGTATTCAAGACATATACCTTTTCTTCTGGTGATCCATAGAGCGGGCCACACAGGAAAAGGGACCTTTGCTATCATCTCCTCCTTCTGTAGCCTGAAGGCATGGTCCCTCTTACCTTCTTTACCTGGCATGGTTGCTCCCTGAGGTGACAGACAACAGCAAAAGTGGAGGAGGTCTTGATAGCAGCAGTGTTAGGAGGTAAGTGAGTTTTTTTCCAAATGCTGCATACATGTGAGATGTATACGGGATCTTCAGCAGAGAATGACATGGCCATTGGCCTTCTTCTGATATGTTCAACAATGTTAGCCAATGGCTGGGTTCATTGTAGAGTTTACTGCCCACTTCGTGGTTGACTTTCGCTGCTGCCGTCTGATTCCAAATGTCTGATTCAAGGGTCAGGAACCTGCCATTTTAAAAGTAGTGTGTTAGTGACTGATAAATGCATCACCACCACTCCAAATGGGGGCTGGTTCATTCATATTATCACACTTCGATGGGCAATTCTTTTTTAAGAGAAACATTTACGTGTGGTGTATTAGTGTGCTGACATGTGATATTAGCACACTGTTGTGTACACCTGCTTTGATGGCATTTTTGGAGGATACATTTGTAAAAAAAATATGTAAATAGTATATTTGCAATGTACTATTTACACCTTTATTTTGAAAAGTAATTTGTGATGGATAAAGGACAAGAAGCAAACGTTGGTTCAAAATATGTATTAAACAATTTACATTTTGTCAAAATACATGAATTTTGTGTTACTCGTCAAATGTGTTGCTGTGGATGATTTACAAAATGTCCACATGTTTTCCAATACAAACATATGAACTCTGGGAGAGTAAAGAGATGACAGCCTTCTGTGTCCTACCCATTTCCAGACCTTGCCACCATGGAAGAAAGGGATATAATCAAGAAGTTAAATAAGCAAGCTATACTGTTTTTATGTCATCAGTTGGAGCCAGATCTTCAGCCTTACAACAGAAACCCCACATCTATTACACCAATTTGCAAAATAATGGCAGTATTTCAATTAATGGTCACTGTCAATATTCAGTGCATGAG
Source organism: Lissotriton vulgaris (assembly GCF_964263255.1). Lineage (NCBI taxonomy): Eukaryota > Metazoa > Chordata > Amphibia > Caudata > Salamandridae > Lissotriton > Lissotriton vulgaris. The sequence continues at coordinate 494,683,892 of NC_141685.1, forward strand.
CGGGGAGTCCACATGAGCCCAATGTCTGAAGTCCTTCTGGCTGAGTATTTCCCAACTCCCCACACCTCTAACCAGACTCTCTCTGATCTCAGAAGCGAGGGGGAAAGGGGAATGGGAGAAAAGAGAGACTGCCACACAGGTGTCTTCACAAGCCTCAATCTTTAGGATCAATGCACCTGTAAAATCAAGCAGAAAATTACATACATTCTCTACTTTCTAAAGACCCACTGTTTAAACCTCCCCACATTTCTCTGTACCTGACTAATGTGTGGATATTGCCTCTCCCTATAGTCTTTTCTACATTCTTTATTGATAGTCAAAAAATAACTGTCTTTTCCTTTCTTTCAGGAGTTCCTGCTGGATTCTGTCAGCGATGTTCTTCCGATGGTAAGTATAAGTATATATATATATATTTATATTTACAAATTGTTCATTAACAATAGAATTCAAAAGCAATTGCTGTAGTCTTTGTATAATTAATCCCTGCTGCGTCAGACTGTGACTGAGAGAGAAACTTTCTAACTAATAGCTCTGGGTTCTGAAGAGGAATGAAAAAGAATGTAGTTCAGTCACTTAGTATAGCACTGAACCTATGTTTAGAATTCTTGTGGCTGTTCTGAAAAGCAGACTCCTAATTCGCCCAAATACGTCTCTCCAACTGCCCTTGGAGACGTCCCTAAAATATCAAAAGAATACCTGTGTTTTCAAGTAGAATATGCTGGAGACCAAAATTACCTCCCTCGACATGACTGCTGCAGAATTCAATAGGAATTCACTTCCGGTGAACTCAGAGGTAGCTTCCAAAAGACTGAAATAAAGAGAATGCAAATTCTCGTTTACTCTAAATTCAAAGCTTCAATAGTGAGCTGCCAGGAGAAACATCTCCTCAGCGTGGAATTACAGTTGAAGTGCGTCGCAACACAGGTGCGAACACATGAAGTCAAGGGGCAGTGAGAAACGACTAGAACGCTAACCTAACGCTAGCGTTGTCACAGAGGAAACCTAATTACAAATGGAGGAGTTAGCGAGAGGCGAGCGATGCACGATGCGCTTAGCGACCAAATGACTCCAAGTGAATGAGGAATCCGGGAGAGAATAGCCACAGCGAATATTCAAGGTAGGGCTGGAAACCTGAAGACGGGATATATTTTGTGTAAACATGACAGTACCCCCCACCAAAGCCCCTCTCTAGGCTTTCTGGGATGTCTTGTGTGGAATTCCTTGACTAATCTGGGGACATGAACATTCTGACTTGGCTCCCACGATCTCTCCTCAGGACCAAAACCCTTCCAATCAATCAAGTAGAACAGTCTCCCCTTGCTATACTTAGAATCCAAGATTCTGTTACCTTCAAACGCTTCCTCTGATTGTACCTGAACAGTATCTGGGGGGTAGCTTGTCTTAAATTTGGTGGGTTTCGCTTGATTAGAGAGACATGGAAGGAAGGGTGCATCTTTAACTTACGCAGAAGCCTGACCCTGACACTTTCTGGATTAACCATCTCAATCACAGGATACGGACCAACATACCTCGGTTGGGATTTCCGGTTTCCTTTTAACCATATATGGGTGTGGAAATCCAAACCTAATTTCCAGGCTCAAACTTAGGATTCTCTTTTCACCCCTTATCTGCCTCTCTTTTGTAGGAAGCTTTTGATTTAGTCAGATTCATTGAAGCGCTTTGAAACGCCTCCTGGAGACCCATGTAGAATCAGTTTTCAGGAAAAACCTCAAAACATGGATCTATAGCCAATCCGACATCACATGTAAAAATCTGATATGACCTTGTCTTGGCCATACCTCCAGCTGCATAGAGCGCCTCAGCCCGCACTGTTGTTTCTTATCTTAAGCGCCAAGATGCTCCTTGGAGTCAAAGTTGCGCTATATAAGTATCAAATTACATTACATTACATTACAAGACCAGCAATACAAACCACTTACATCATATTGGTAGCCATTGTATTTCACAAACTAGCCAGACACCACCCCTCACAACACAGGATGATATGTACATCCACGTCAGGCATACAATAGAAGGAACTAAGTGTTGACTCATCCATCTATGGGGACGTATGCATCTTTCACTTACTCCATATATATGGGCAACTTTATGGATGTTCTGATAATACCTAGAATTGTCCAATGCGTCTCCTAGGGTATCCATAACACTGCATCGACCTGCAAAAAGCACCTATACTAGGAGACAGCTCTGTGCATCTCCTTACACACCTAACACTTATAGCATTAACCCCATGACGGCACAATCTTTCGAACATGCCATTTTGTATTCTTTCCGCATTTGTATTAGTAAAGGTGTGAATAGGACAGGGTATTATATCCCGCATTAAGGCCATTTCTTCTTTTTCAGACTCTCACAATCTGTCGGGATTCTGAAACCAAGCGACGGCGGCCATACACCCCAGTTTGGGGTTCCGTATTTCTAACAGCAGTACAGAGATCAATTTGAAAGCGCTTCCTTTATAACTTTACTAAAGGTCAAAAGGCTCTAGACAGCTTTCATAATCCTTGGGCAACTGTATTCCCATATACAGTTTCAAACAGGAAGTGGTGACGAGATCTCCACCTCCACGGTTCCGTATTGAGGGAGCCATTTTTATTTTTTTACTGTCTAGTGTTGCTATCAATTAGTGTTTTTCGCGCCAATTGCATAGAGCTTAAAACAGAACTCCTCACACAGGCTCGGTGTTCCACAGAGCCGTGGTGAGGTAGTATCCATCCAGGAGAGGTATCAACCTTGATGACGTGAGTACAGCATAGCGGCATACGAGCAGAGAAAGGCTGCTCGTGTAAATAGATACCGTTTTAAATAACCAACAGCTGTATTTTGACGCTTTCTTTTAACTGTGTCTGACTACTGGGGTTCTTTCCCTCCCCTTCCACAGGCTCATGGGGCACTAGATGGGCTAATTAACAGTATGTAAGAAGCCTATACAACAGCTGATGTTTCTTGGGAATTTGCAACTAATTGGGGACGCATGGATGCATTCAACACGGGCTCACTATTTAAGCGGACCCTAACTATAGAGTGTGTGGTTTATGTTCAAAGTTTGTTTTTGTCTTGTATTGTCTATATCACTTTGTCTTACAGGTCACCACCACATAGGCTGTAGGGTGTTTGTGGTATGTATTTTTAATAGTGTTTTTGTTTTTTCAGACCCATACTAGCATAATACCCATTGGGGTACAGTATACAGTGCAGGTAGATTGTAATAGGCACCACATTGTGATTACCTCATAAAGAATTCACTTTTTATCTTTAGTATTTAGAGTGTAGAAGGGATCACACTAGGTCCGGATGAGAATGTAAATGTAATGTAATGTAAATGTGTTTGTATTTATATAGCGCCTTCTACCCAGAGGTCTCGTAGCGCTGTATTCATACCGCTATGAAACCCTTCCTGTGAGATGTCCACTCCTGGGCACCCCCAAGGTGAAGCCAGGCATCCAAGCGCTGCTGGGGCCGTTGTGGAGATTAAGCAAGCTTAAACCCCACAACCCGTTAAGAACCCTCAGATCCACTGGCAAGTCACTGCTGACAATCCCCAGGGTACGCACAGTCAGAAATGGTGATAGGGCCTTCAGTAAAACTGCCCCGTAGCCTGGAATTCCCTTCCCCTTCAGATTAGGACTGAACCTAACCATCTAAGGGTCCGTAAACACTTACAAACCTGGCTCTTTTTGGCTGCTAGCCCATAGACCTGCTCTGTCTATCTGCTCTGAGGTATCTGCCAGCGCTCTGAGACCTTCGGGTGATTTATGTGCTTTACAAATTTATTTTACATTACATTTACATTGCCCAGAGTCACAGAGTGGGACCCATGATTAGACAAGGCACCGAGGCGAGAATTATCAGGTCCAGGGAGATTGAGTCCAAGAGCCGCCGAGGCAGGAATTGAACCATGGTCCCGGGCCAGATCTCTGCATCAGGTTCTGCCGCTCTAACCATTGAGCCACGCTTCTCCAGGGGAGGGCTTTGAAACAAGTTGGCAAAGGAAGTATGGCCCATTAAAGCATAGTACCCCCGTCTCTTTCCCCACTTTGAATAATACCAGCTTACAGGAACATTAAAGTTTATTTTTCTGCTGAGCCAGGAATGTTTTAATTATTCAGCACTTTCACTCACTTCTTACCCTTCCCCTGACACTCCTATATCAAACATAGTATTGTAATCAGTGCTCCTGCGTAGTTGTAGCTAGTAGCACGCCCAGTCCCGCAGAGGGGCGGGAAGACACTGATGACGAAGGATGCCACCAAGGGTCCTTTTAGTGGGTGGGGGGTATTTTATCAAAGCTTTATGCTTTCCCTGAACGTGGGAGACACACAAATTCTGGAGGAACACTTTTTTCTGTTTTTTTCTAAGTTTTATAAGGGTGGATCCCTTTGTTTGACAAAATGAGAGTGGAACATGACTTATTGACACGTAATATTCATCTACACATGATAGTTAGTGTCCAATATGGCCCTTCAGGTAAATGCACCACCCACATAAGATTGACTAGGGGTGTTAGGCAGGAATGCATCTTGGCCCCTTTTCTTTTTTCTGCTATACGTCAACGTATTAGTAACCATTTAGTGGAAAATGGCAAAGATGTACCTCGTATTGGCCAAAAATCAGTTCCCATTTTATTATACAACGATGACACTGTTCTGATCACGCGTATTGCAATAGACTTCAGTCCCTTTTAGAATTGTTTCTAACAATTAAGGAGGACATGGATCTCAAAGTAAATTTCTCAAAGTCTTTTGTAATGACATACAACCACCCCAGCACTAACTCAAAGTCTTTTAACAAAATGCTAATTTTCTAGGTATCTTGGTTAACCATTCCACATTTACCACCTAGTTGCCAGAATTTTAACTGGAACATTAAAGCCATTTTTAGATTTGCCAGTAAGCTCCAAAACAAACCAATTCCAGAAATCCTGAATCTATACAGGAGCAAGTGTATTTCAGTGGGGATATATGGCACTGGTCTCTACTGGTACAATATGGTGGATATACTACAATGAGCTGAAAATGTATTTTTGTGTAGACCATTTTTAGACCGAGGGGGTAAAGCAACCTTAATATGTCACGAGAAGCTCGGGATGCCTTACCTCGAAAGATCATATTTGATTAGCTCCTTTATTATTGTGAGTTAAATTATGATCCTCCCCTGAGGCTGGTCTGATTAGATCTTGCATCTCAGACTGCATGTCATTAGATGGGGTGGATCAGATACAATGGCTAAGGTATTTAAAGGTCGCCTTTGATTGATGGGGCCTCCTCAGCCTTTTTTTTAATTACCCCAATCAGCCCCGATCACAAACTATGCATTAAATAATTATTTTTAGCATATTTTATGAATAAAGGTTTGACCACTGCTCAGGCCAAACAATCAAATGTAAACTATGACACAGTTTCAACAACTTGTGGTTTAGAGCCTTACTTGAGGTTGTGTGTTTTCCCTACATACCGTCACTGGATGACTTTATTTAGACTTACACTTTATATTTGCTTTTCCATTTTTGGGGGCACAGCAGCAAGATGTATGCCTTTGTATTTGCGACAACTTCTCAATTTAAAACGTCATTCATTTATTTTTGTTTTGCTCATTGTATGAAGATCCAAGACACTATTTTTTGGTGCTGTTCCTGCCCAAGGCATATGTGATGCGGTATAAGGATGGTTTAATTTTCGTGAAGTCTTTAGGCTCACCTGAAATCTATTTTGCAGGTTTAAATTTTGTCAAATCAGCATTTTTCATCAGGAAGAGAAATACATTTTTAGGGCTATTTTCAAAAAATGTTTTAGACATGGTTTAGTCCATCTGACTTGGCTCTTTTAAATATTTTATCTCAGAATTTACATTTGAAAATTGGGTATTATCTATGATTCTGTACCAGAATAAATGTTTAATCAATGTCTTTTTTATTTTATTTATGCTTTTATGGCCACGGACAAATAAAGTTTACTTTGACTTGCCTTGACTTGAGTGCCCCCCCTACACATCATGTAGATGGTGTTTTTATATTCGTATTAAATTCGCTTGAGTCGAATGAATATTTAATTAATGTATTTATTTCTCTACTAGACTTGCTAAATTATAAAGTAATGCATGTTTTGCAAATTAAAATATTTTGTTAACTGCAAGGGCCCGGAAAGAATGTCTACTACTATAAATAAATAAATGCAACGAGTACTGTACGGAACAAATTGGTGTAAGGTCCGAACAAACGTAACATAAATATGCTCCATATGAACCGGTAACAAGATTTTTGTAATACATTGCTCAAACTGTTTGGTCTGTACTTGACAAATAAATACAATGCAACCATGTTTAAAAAAAGTAGCACAACATGCCATAGTGAATAAAATGTACCACTTTAACTAAAATATTACCTATGGCTTTCCGTCACTGCAGTCGTGTATGCTTTTGTATCGTACCACAAACTGCTTGCTAGATTTGCTGAGTGTTATGTAATGTTAGATGACATTGAGAAGCTAAAAGATTATTTTCATTTTTTTGGGCCTGCAATTTGGAATGAAGATATGGTTTGCTAGAGAGAATTCTACTGCCAAGCTAATTTTGTAAAAAGTTACTTCAGAAAAGATCCTAAAACTAGAACTGTTGGCATGAACATTGAAAATCTAATTCTGTGTGAGCGCTTTATATTGGCAGAGCCATTTGAATTATCTACATGTTGCTAAGCATTCCAACTGATGTGTCAGAATTATGTGATGAATAATAATAAGTATTACCAGTCACATTTACATATGAATTTGAGTCATTTGTTGATGAGACTAACGTGTTGATATATTTTGATGCTGAATTTCAGAAATAATATTTCTCTATTACTAACGATCTCCACGCTCTCCTGTTAAATTGCTGGCAAAATGATAAAGGACAGCTCTTTGGACATTAATGTACATTTTCACTCACAATTCACAGAGAGATATCAGAAAAACACGGCCTACCATTACCCTATCACTATCCACAATACCCCCTCTCAGACATACCTCTTTCCATTGCGTCAGCTCTATAGTAATCTAAGTGTTATGGTTATTTGGCAATATAAATAAAATATAATTTTAAGCACCTGAAGGCCATTATGATGTCGGGTTCTAAAGAGCAGGAGTTCATGCTTTACACGGAGCTCTCGAAACAGGAGACGCTGAGGGTCTCTGGTAATGAGAGCACAAGAAGCAAAGTTTGAAAGAGAAGGTGGCACAGCCATACAGACCTTTTCGTCCACTGGGAATTTAGCAGGTGGGCTGGAGACCTTGGAGACTGATTTTGAAAGCCCAGGACCACTCCTAGGACCTATGCACCTTTCCCCTGAGATTAATTGAAGCAGGCATGGGGAGACTTTAAACTAGAGGGTATACAACGTTTACAACACGCGCGTTACAACGAAGTACCATTACCACGCGGTTATAACAACGAAAGTTATTACAACGAACTGCGCTGGGTGGCGCTCAAGGATAATAAATCATTTCATTTACTATCCCAACACCTTCCCTACTATCCACGGGGACTGGTGTTGGAATAGTAAATTATATTTTTTTAATTTGCGCCCCCCCCCCCAACGCAAGTCGCTGTAACGACTTGCGTTGTTACAACCGCGTTGTAATGGTACGCGTTGTAACAGTGTGCGTGGTAGTGACATACATCCAACTAGAGAGGGGGATGAGTGAGGTAGAGGGAAAAGGATCTGAGAGGGAAAGAAAGATGAATAGAGAGAATGAATCAATGCAAAGAAGCAGCTAGTGCGAAGGATTGAAGGGAGTGGGGCTAGTTTGAGCATTTTTGAGCATTTTTGCAAGTGCTGCTTTTGGTTTCCCAGTCCGGCCATGGAAATTGAGTCTCACCTAAGTCTCCCTGTACCTCTTGGTAAGAGTGGATGAGAAGTCAAAGCTTAAGCCAAGGGTGATGTGTTGGGCCATGTTAGCAGAAGTACACAACCATTATTAGCTTCATGATAAAGTATTGTTGTCCATCAAAGGCTGTCCAATAGTATGTCACTTTTAATAATATCTAATTTTATAAAAAGATTTTGCATAAAGTCATGCAACGTTAATCACATAGGGCCATATGTATCAAAAAAGAGTGTTGCTATTCTCAAACTGTGATTTTTAGCTAATCGCAATTAGAGAATCGCAAAATGCAATGTATGTAGGATTTGCTAAAAATTTTGCGAATCCTCCATATTCCTTATTTGCGAATTGCAACTTGAAATTACGAAATACCTTTCCATTCATTCCTATGGGCTAGGAGGCCCATAGGAATGAATGTGAGGACATTCTCAATTTGCGATTATCAATTAGAGAATCAGAAATTGAGAATGGTATTTCAAGGTTGCCAAAAGGACACCCTGTTGCACCCCTGAAATATGCATGTGTGCACATTTTGCGCACATACATGTCCTAAGGGCATGCATGCGCGACATATGGCACTTTAAAAAAATCACAAAAGTGTTTTTTTAAAGAAAATAACAAATTACCACCATCTTGAAGTTCCTTAAAGCCAAATAGCAAATTTCTGGTTCTTCCAGAATTGCGTTTAAGGAATCGCAATTTGCAATTCCCTAATTGCATTCGCAAAATAGAGAATCGCAAATTTAGCAATTCTCTATTTTGCGATGGCCTTTTGGGATGATCATTCCAAAAGGTTTTTTCCAATTCGCAAACGGGACGATTCTGAGAATCTTCCCATCTGCAAAAGGCTTGATGCATATGGCCCATAGTGAGCATATTAACATTCAATGAGAATGTTGTTGTTATCAGAAAACAGTATGCAAAAATGGTATCCTAGCTAAATGCTCCAAGGCCCAGATTCAATATGGCTAGGCAGCACAAAGTAGCAGCTGTGATTATCAAATAATCAAATAAGCACAAAACATGTCTTTTTGGACCCTGTTGTTGCCGCAATAGGGATGATGATCACACTGCACTGCTATTCACTGCAAATACAAGGAGATGACGGATGGAGTGTTGACATTTTTCAGACATTCACTGCTAGTCACAATTCTGGATTGAATCCAACATCATTCTTTAGCTCACTTCACCACCCTGGTTTGGACCCAGCCGTATGCAAATAAGTCTTGACCCTGTGCCTCATGGGAACAGTCCAGCCCGAACTGCCAGGCCAGGTCCTCCCTGGACCAGAAACAATCATCCTGGGACCGGTTTCAGGGTAACACCCCTCATTTGCCAGGTTAGCTTGAATCTTCTGGGCATACCCTGCCAACTTAGGACAAACAATGCAAATGCAAGGAGATAATGGACTGGGTGAGTGTATGAAAAGTTAGGAACGCGGCTTTCAGGCAAAAACTCAGACTCTGCAGCGTAGCGGAGTTAACCCCTGCACCTACACCCAACATAACAGAAACTTATCACTTACCTGCTCCGGCGTCTCCGGCTACCATTCTCCTCGCCGGTCGCAAACCCCTACTTTGTACAACTTGGGAGCACAGCGCATGAACGCGCATCCTTAGAAGACGTACAATGTAGGGGTTTGTAACCGGTGAGGATGCGAGGAGGAGATCACGGCGGGGAGCAGGGCAGCCTGGAGATGCCAGAGCAGGTAAGTTATTATTTCCTTTTTGCTTTTATTAGGGTTTAGTGGAGCAGAGTTTTTTCCAACTCCATGGAACTCTGCATAGGGGCACTCTGCCAACTCCACCCACCCTTAATTAAATCCACAATCGAGTTTTCATACAAATTTAAGATAAAGGCAGCTTGAAAGGTAATCCTGCCTATAAAATGACAGCAGGCACCAAAGTAGGGCACACTTAAGTGCATGAAGTCTACTGGGCCTCTAAACCTACATGCCCAATTATATACTAGGGACTATACTGCCATTGGCAATTATAATTAAACCTAAATTGCATATCCTTATAATCAGATCACTGGCCCTGGGCCGAGTAAGCAGTGCCCAGGGTGCAATCAGAGTCAGTTACCACCAGTCCCAAACAAAAAATGGGGGTGATCAGTGCAATAAGAATGACTTTATCACAGCATGTGTGCTTAAAAGATTATGTCACTTTCAGCTATTTCCAAGTTCAGCAACACCTTTGACACGTGGAAAGTATATAAGTTATTTATGAAAAGTAAAAACAAAAATTATTCTTTTAATTTGTAGGGGATTATAATAATTAGTTGATTCTGTAAATCAGCCATTTATCTTCAAAGTAATAATTATTCACTACATTCCTACTTGCGACGTCTCTTCCTCTGTCGTCATTTGTGAATTGCACATGATAATTAGTCCCCACCCAATTTTCTTTAATACTTGTATCATGATCAATTGGCAAGAAAGTTAAATATTATATGATGTCTGAAGTGTGTATTTACACTGGATCTCGGATAGAATATATAATGTTACAACGCCAACCATTACAACTCATACTTTTACATCACAGTTTTTACAACGGAAATACAGTTACAATGTATGTTATTACAATGTAAGCCATTACAATGCATGGTCATTGAGAGATATTAAAACTACCATTACAACGCATTCCATTACAATGCATAATAATACAATGCATATTATATTTTCAATGTTAATTACAAAAATTTCAGAAAGTATACATTTTTGCATCCCTCCCCTGGGACTGGATGCAAGGGAAATAGGGGTGTTGGGTGGTGGAGAGCATTAATAACCAGGTATTCATTTTAATGCACAAGTAGTTTTATGATACCTAACTATTAAAATACCTGGTTATTAATACAAAAAAATATATATATGTTTGAAAAAATTGTGAAAATAACACATATATTTACAGCATTGTTTATAAAATACACACCACTGTCAGATGCAAAAATAATTTAGACATACAATAAACATGAGACACAACTATTTTTATTACAGCCCCTGACCTACCATCTGTTCAAAATGGCTGACATTCCAAGAAGTAATGTATAAATGAACATTTATACACAAGACAAAATATATATACATTCTGCCAGGGTGTGAATCATGCGAAAAAAAGTGTTTCCAAAACATATTTTCATTTAAATTCATGTTTATCCCTAAAAAAATGTATAAAAGAAACCGGCCACCATTTTGCGCTTAGTGTTACACTGACTTCCATGGTGACCACATGCAGCAGGAGTAGCTGGATAATTGTTCCGACTTTTCAGTTGAACACTGCCATCTACAGACAGAAATAAGTGTACGTTTTAACGTAAACAGCTTCCAAACGATTACAACTAATTCGCAAGTACTTACAATATATTTTTAACGTATTTACTGCATTTGAAAAACAGCCCCTAGTCTACTGCAGACATTCCTCAAATTATCTTTCCTTTCAAAAGTGAGTGAATAAATCTATAAAATGAATTTAAAAGTTAAAAGACCAAAAGAAAAAGACAACAAATATTTAAATTTTCATTTAGATATTAACAGAGTTTGGACATACAGTAACACCAATTACCAGCCTTAAATAAACAAACCTTTACAGAAAAAACTGTAATTAAACTTAAAAAAATGACCCGAAACCCCCAGAGAAAACTAAATTAATTTCACAAACAATATATTAGCAGGCACTAGTCAGTGATATGGTTTAAAATTACTCTGACAGGCGCTAGCCTCAGGTAAAGTGATGTATAGGCGTGGGTGCAAATTTACTATTCCTACTCCGACCTGTGCTTTTCTCAGGGAAAGTGCTGGATAGTGGTGGGGGCAAATGCACTATTCCTACTGGAGATCCTCCTATGACCTGGTCAAGCCCCAACACAGAAAAAACACCCTACCTCATGCAGATCAGGACTCTTTCTACCGGCCGTCTGAGGTCCCAGGCAGCACCAACCCTTAGTGCCTCCATTCCGGTTGGGGTGGGACTCGGTACCCCAGCAGGCTCAACATGCAGTGCAGGAGGTGGCGTCGCGCTCCCAATGCCAGAATACCAGTCTCTCTCTCCTGCAGTGCAGGATGTGCATGGGCCATGGGCGGGCCAGTCTGCGCTTGTCCGCGTCTGGTCAAGGCTGGGCCTGTTCTCTTGGACGGCTACTTTGGGACACAGCCTGGCTGTTTGAAAGCCTTCATAAATGCCTGCCAAACGGAGAAGCTGGTTCAGGACACTTGACCACTAGTGAGTACCCTTTTTGCTTGGCGAGTTATCCGGGGTAAATGCGTGGAACTTGAGTAAATTACTGTTACCTTTCTTAGTGCCCCTCTTTGACTTGTTGGGTAATTGGATGTTTTGTCACCAGGCTCTGTTTGACCCAGCGCAATGGAAAAAGGAAGGCTCAGCCAGAGACTCCTACGGGGCAGCCGCACCGCACTGTTGATACATCCCTGGCAAAGGCGGTGGGAGCTATTAACAAGGAGATAGAAGGGGCAGAGAGGTGGATTAGTAGATCTTGCATTGAGGTAGATGGTGCACCCCAGGTCACTTAGTCTAACTGGGCCTTAGACCTGGTAGATACCCCTTATTTAGGGATGCAACCAACCAAGGCCTTCCAGCTCCCAGTGATTGACCTCCCACATGCTTGTCTGGAATCACCCTGTGAGTCTGTGTCCACTCATACAATCATCCTGATAGAAATATGTTCCTATCTAATCACTCTGCTGAAACCTAAGCGCGTATAAATGTATCCTGCTGTCAACTACTAGCACTCTAGGTACATTGCCACTATCTATTTACTTGCAGTATGACTCAGGCATTGAGACAAACAGTGGTACAGTGAAATGTGCCCAATATATGTGGTCCCTTAACCCCTTGCAGACTACTGAGTCAGTCCTGCAACAGTCCAGGTAATAGTCATGCTTGTCTGGAATCACACTGTGAGTCTGTGTCCACTCACACAATCATCCTGACAGAAAACTGTCCTTATCTAATCACTCTGCTGAAACATAAGCGCTTATAAACATATCCTGCTTTCAACAACTAGCACTATAGGAATCCAGTCACTGTCTATGCACTTGAAGAATGACTCAGGCATTGAGACAAGCAGTGGTACAGTCAAATGTGCACAATGTATGCGGTCCCTTAACACCTTTCAGACTACTGAGTCACTCCTGCAAAAGTCCAGGTAATAGTCATGCTTGTGTGGAATCACACTGTGAGTCTGTGTCCACTCATACAATCATCCTGATAGAAGTATGTTCCTATCTAATCACTCTGCTGAAACCTAAGCGCGTATAAACGTATCCTGCTGTCAACTACTAGCTCTCTAGAAACATTGCCACTGTCTATTTACTTGCAGTATGACTCAGGCATTGAGACAAGCAGTGGTACAGTCAAATGTGCACAATATATGCAGAACCTTAACTCCATGCAGACTTCTGTGAGTGTGTGTTAACTCCTACATTCATCCTAACAGAAGCATGTCCTTATCTATTCTCGCTGCTGAAACATAAGTGCTTAGAAACGTATCTTGCTATCAACTACTAGCACTCTAGGAACCCAGTCACGGTCTATGCAGTTGCAGAATGACTCAGGCATTGAGACAAGCAGTGGTACAGTCAAATGTGCACACCATATGCGTCACTTAACCCCTTGCAGACTACTGAGTCAGTCATGCAAAATTCCAGGTAATAGTCATGCTTGTCTGGAATCACACTGTGAGTCAGTGTCCACTCCTACAATCATCCTGATAGAAGTATGTTCCTATCTAATCACTCTGCTGAAACATAAGCGCGTATAAACGTATCCTGCTGTCAACTACTAGCACTCTAGGAACATTGTCACTGTCAATTTACTTGCAGTTTGACTCAGGCATTGAGGCAAGCAGTGGTACAGTCAAATGTGCACAATATATGCGGTACCTTAACCTTTTGCAGACTACTGTGAGTCTGTGTCAACCCCTACAATCATCCTGACAGAGAAATGTCCTTATCTATCCTCGCTGCTGAAACAAAAGTGCTTATAAACGTATCTTGCTGTCAACTACTAGAACTCTAAGAATCCAGTCACTGTCTATGCACTTGCAGTATGACTTAGGTATTGAGACCAAGCAGTTGTACAGTCAAGTGTGCACAATGTATGCGGTCCCTTAACCCCTTTCAGACTACTGAGTCACTCCTGCAAAAGTCCAGGTAATAGTCATGCTTGTCTGGAATCACACTGTGAGTCTGTGTCCACTCATCCAATCACCCTGATAGAAATATGTTTCTATCTGATCACTCTGCTGAAACCTAAGCACGTATAAATGTATCCTGCTGTCAACTAGTAGCACTCTAGGAACATTGCCACTATCTATTTACTTGCAGTATGACTCAGGCATTGAGACAAGCAGTGGTACAGTCAAATGTGCACAATATATGCGGTCCCTTAGCCCCTTACAGACTACTGAGTCAGTCCTGCAACAGTCCAGGTAATAGTCATGCTTGTCTGGAATCACACTGTGAGTCTGTGTCCACTCATACAATCATCCTGACAGAAACATGTCCTTATCTAATCACTCTGTTGAAACATAGGCTCTTATAAACTTATCCTGCTGTCAACTACTAGCACTCTAAGAATCCAGTCACTGTCTATGCACTTGCAGAATGACTCAGGCATTGAGACAAGCAGTGGTACAGTCAAATGTGCACAATGTATGCGGTCCTTTAACTCCTTTCAGACTACTGAGTCAGTCCTGCAAAAGTCCAGGTAATAGTCATGCTTGACTGGAATCACACTGTGAGTCTGTGCCCTCTCATACAATCATCCTGATAGAAGTGTCTTCCTATCTAATCACTCTGCTGAAACCTAAGCGCGTATAAACATATCCTGCTGTCAACTACTAGCTCTCTAGGAACATTGCCACTGTCTATGTACTTGCAGTATGACTCAGGCATTGAGACAAGCAGTGGTACAGTCAAATGTGCAAAATATATGCGGTACCTTATCTCCTTGCAGACTACTGAGTCAGTCCTGCAAAAGTCCAGAAAATAGTAATGCTTGTCAGGAATCACACTGTGAGTCTGTGTCCTCACCAACTATCATCCCGACAGAAGCAAGTTCTTATATGATCGCTCTGCTGAAATATAAGTGCTTATAAACGTTTCCTGCTGTCAATTACTAGCACTCTAGAAACCCAGTCACTGTCTATGCACTTGCAGAATGACTCAGGCTTTGAGACAAGCCGTGGCACAGTCAAATGTGCACAATATATGCACATTTGACTGTACCCCCTTGCAGACTACTGAGTCAGTCCTGCAAAAGTCCAGATAATAGTCATGCTTGTCTGGAATCACATTCTGAGTCTGTGTCCACTCCTACATTCATCCTGACAGAAGCATGTCCTTATCTATTCTCGCTGCTGAAACATAAGTGCTTATAAACATATCTTGCTGTCAACTACTAGCCCTCTAGGAACCCAGTCACTGTCTATGCAGTTGCAGAATAACTCAGGCTTTGAGACAATCAGAGGTACAGTCACATGTGCACAATGTATGCAGTCCCTTAACCCCTTTCAGACTACTGAGTCAATCCTGCAAAAGTCCAGGTAATAGTCATGCTTGTCTGGAATCACACTGTGAGTCTGTGTCCACTCATATAATCATCTTGACAGAAAACATATCCTTATCTAATCACTCTACTGAAACATAAGCGCTTATAAACCTATCCTGCTGTCAACCAATAGCACTCTAGGAACCCAGTCAATGTCTATGCACTTGCAGAATGACTCAGGCATTGAGACAAGCAATGGTACAGTCAAATGTGCACAATATATGCGGTCCCTTAACCCCTTGCGGACTACTGAGTCAGTCCTGCAAAAGTCCAGATAATAGTCATGCTTGTCTGGAATCATACTGTGAGTCTGTGTCCACGCCTACAATCATCCTGATAGAAGTATGTTCTTTTCTAATCACTCTGCTGAAACATAAGCGCGTATAAACGTAGCGTGCTGTCAACTACTAGCGCTCTAGGAACATTGTCACTGTCAATTTACTTGCAGTTTGACTCAGGCATTGAGGCAAGCAGTGGTACAGTCAAATGTGCACAATATATGAGGTACCTTAACCTTTTGCAGACTACTGTGAGTCTGTGTCAACCCCTACAATCATCCTGACAGAGAAATGTCCTTATATATCCTCGCTGCTGAAACAAAAGTGCTTATAAACGTATCTTGCTGTCAACTACTAGAACTCTAAGAATCCAGTCACTGTCTATGCACTTGCAGTATGACTCAGGTATTGAGACAAGCAGTGGTACAGTAAAATGTGCACAATGTATGCAGTCCCTTAACCCCTTTCAGACTACTGAGTCACTCCTGCAAAAGTCCAGGTAATAGTCATGCTTGTCTGGATCACACTGTGAGTCTGTGTCCTCTCATACAATCATCCTGATAGAAATATGTTCCTATCTAATCACTCTGCTGAAACCTAAGCGCGTATAAATGTATCCTACTGTCAACTAGTAGCACTCTAGGAACATTGCCACTATCTATTTATTTGCAGTATGACTCAGGCATTGAGACAAACAGTGGTACAGTGAAATGTGCACAATATATGCGGTCCCTTAACCCCTTGCAGACTACTGAGTCAGTCCTGCAACAGTCCAGGTAATAGTCATGCTTGTCTGGAATCACACTGTGAGTCTGTGTCCACTCATACAATCATCCTGACAGAAACATGTCCTTATCTAATCACTCTGTTGAAACATAGGCTCTTATAAACGTATCCTGCTGTCAACTACTAGCACTCTAAGAATCCAGTCACTGTCTATGCACTTGCAGTATGACTCAGGCATTGAGACAAGCAGTGGTACAGTCAAATGTGCACAATGTATGCGGTCCTTTAACTCCTTCCAGACTACTGATTTAGTCCTGCAAAAGTCCAGGTAATAGTCATGCTTGTCTGGAATCACACTGTGAGTCTGTGTTCACTCCTACGATCATCCTGATAGAAGCATGGCCTTATCTAATCACTCTGCTGAAACATAAGTGTGTATAAACGTATCCTGCTGTCAACTACTAGCACTCTAGGAACATAGTCACTGTCTATGTATTTGCAGAATGACTTACGCAATGAGACAAGCAGTGGTACAGTCAAATGTGCACAATATATGCGGTCCCTTATCTCCTTGCAGACTACTGAGTCAGTCCTGCAAAAGTCCAGAAAATAGTAATGCTTGTCAGGAATCACACTGTGAGTCTGTGTCCTCACCAACTATCATCCCGACAGAAGCAAGTCCTTATATCATCGGTCTGCTGAAACATAAGTGCTTATAAACGTTTCCTGCTGCCAATTACTAGCAGTCTAGGAACCCAGTCACTGTCTATGCACTTGCAGAATGACTCAGGCATTGAGACTAGCAGTGGCACAGTCAAATGTGCACAATATATGCGGTCCCTTACCCCCTTGAAGACTACTGAGTCATTCCTGCAAAAGTCCAGATAATAGTCATGCTTGTCTGGAATCACACTCTGAGTAGGTGTCCACTCCTACATTCATCCTGACAGAAGCATGTCCTTATCTATTCTCGCTGCTGAAACATAAGTGCTTATAAACATATCTTGCTGTCAACTACTCGCACTCTAGGAACCCAGTCACTGTCTATGCAGTTGCAGAATGACTCAGGCATTGAGACAATTAGTGGTACAGTCAAATGTGCACAATGTATGCAGTCCCTTAACCCCTTTCAGACTACTGAGTCAGTCCTGCAAAAGTCCAGGTAAAAGTCATGCTTGTCCGGAATCACACTGTCAGTCTGTGTCCACTCCTACAATCATGAATCATCCTGATAGAAGTATGTTCTTATCTAATCACTCTGCTGAAACATAAGCGTGTATAAACTTATCCTGCTGTCAACTACTAGCACTCTAGGAACATTGTCACTGTCAATTCACTTGAAGTTTGACTCAGGCATTGAGGCAAGCAGTGGCACAGTCAAATGTGCACAATATATGCGGTACCTTAACCTTTTGCAGACTACTGTGAGTCTGTGTCAACCCCTACAATCATCCTGACAGAGGCATGTCCTTATCTATTCTCGCTGCTGAAACAAAAGTGCTTATAAACGTATCTTGCTGTCAACTACTAGAACTCTAAGAATCCAGTCACTGTCTATGCACTTGCAGTATGACTCGGGCATTGAAACAAGCAGTGGTACAGTCAAATGTGAACAATATATGCGGTCCCTTAACCCCTTGCAGACTACTGAGTCAGTCCTGTAACAGTCCAGGTAAGAGTCATGCTTGTCTGGATTCACACTGTGAGTCTGTGTCCACTCATACAATCATCCTGACAGAAACATGTCCTTATCTAATGACTCTGTTGTAATATAGGCTCTTATAAACTTATTCTGCTGTCAACTACTAGCACTCTAAGAATCCAGTCACTGCCTATGCACTTGCAGAATGACTCAGGCATTGAGACAAGCAGTGGTACAGTCAAATGTGCACAATGTATGGGGTCCCTTAACTCCTTTCAGACTACTGAGTCAGTACTGTAAAAGTCCAGGTAATAGTCATGATTGACTGGAATCACACTGTGAGTCTATGTTCACTCATACAATCATCCCGACAGAAACATGTCCTTATCCAATCACTCTGCTGAAACTTAAGCGCTTATAAACTTATCCTGCTTTCAACTACTAGCACTCTAGGAATCCAGTCACTGTCTATGCACTTGCAGAATGACTCAGGCATTGAGACAAGCAGTGGTACAGTCAAATGTGCACAATATATGCGGTCCCTTAACCCCTTGCAGACTACTGAGTCAGTCCAGCAAAAGTCCAGGTAATAGTCATGCTTGTCTGGAATCACACTGTGAGTCTGTATCCACTCCTACAATCATCCTGATAGAAGTATGTTCCTATCTAATCACTCTGCTGAAACATAAGCGTGTATAAACGTATTCTGCTGTCAACTACTAGCACTCTAGGCACATTGTCACTGTCTATTCACTTGCAGTATGACTCAGGCATTGAGACAAGCAGGGGTAGGACAACCCAATATTCCCCAAGGAACTGGGTATCATCAATAACAAAACAAAATTGAGGATTCATTTAACTTTATAATAATGCTTAGAGACTCAAGTCTCTATGTCGGGTAGAGGATGGATTAAGTCCAATCTCGAAACAAATAGATGTATGATTAGAACGCTGATTCAAACATTTAAAGTGAAGGTGATAGCTGGTGCTGCTGAAACTATTAGCCTAAAGATTTGGCATTTTATTCACGGTGCATTATTTGTCCTGAGGGTGGTCTTGTGGATTTGATAAACAGGATGTGAGACGGAAATGTCGATGCTACAACACTTCTTTTGTATACATGCTTATCAACGGATGCTTATTTATTGGAAAGGAAAGTGAATAATTGAATATTACATATGGCTGATGCTGTATATGGTCCATATTTGAACAAAAGGTGTCTCAGACCACTGTACATATCAGAAGAATATAAACAGTGGTCATTTTGTTGCAATGCATGATAATGATTCACGAATATTGTTATATGTTCGTTGGAGAAATGTTTTGATTGTGATAATTGATTGATTCTATCACATACAAATTTACTTTTTATGAAAATCTTTTGAGTTCTGTCAAATTGTGCTCACTGCTGTGACAATATAAGCACTAATCTAAAGTTAAATGATTCCTCAAGGATCAATTATGTTTTGTTACATATTACATCATTCATGACCTGGTCAGTGACATCACTGATGACATCACTGATGACATCTCAAATTACATCACTGATGACATCACTGATGACATCCACCTGACAATCTGATACACCTCATCATACACTAGTATAACCTTTCATCATTCACTGTAAAATACAGAGAGTGATATTTGAAACCATTGATAACAGTTACTACATACCCACTCACTGATACCTAAGTCTACTCTCACAACTACCCATTCAATAACAGAATCACTTATACATGCAGTCACTAATTAATAGAACACTATCAAATGAACTTATACACATATATAGACATTGACACATCAGCAGTCTCTTAGTCTGTAATACAGTCATCCTACTCACTCATAAATAAATAATCACACTTACATTTATTCACTTACACAATTATACACACAACACCTTACTTATTCAAACACATAGTAACTCATAGTTAATATATTAAAAATTCTCCAATACTATTATACATTCATTCATACAGATACTCTCACAATCACTGACTATTAAATATACTTATTTATATACACCAATTCTCACATACAATGCCTTTGATTTTTTTCCTTTGTTGAAGATGTACAACTTTTAGTTAAATAGTTTTTATTAAAGATAAAGATCACACAAATACAAGAAAAGGTATGTTCAGATAAATATATAAGTATATAATAATACAATGAGTACAATCATAAATAAGTGAAACTAAGGATAAGAGAACAGAAGATTGCATGAACTTGTATTAATGACTAGAATATAACATATAATGATTACAAGACTGAACTATTTAAAAACATAAGTATAATGCTTCTGTGTAAAAACTGGAAGATAAAAAAGCTACATTAGAAAGTGTTTATATAAAAAGGAAAAAGTAAGAGAGAAGTGGGGATGTATGAAGAAGATAGGGATAGAAATAGAAAGAGAGAAGAAGAAGAACAAGAGAGGAAAATAAAAAAGGAAAAGGGAAAAATGTAAGATAAACAATGCAATTATGGAGAAGGTAAGTGTGATGTCAAATAAGAAGTAAACGGTAGCCATAATAAATCAGATTCGATTTGTAGGTGGGTTGAAGCATGGGATATTGAAGCAGTTCTATGTTCATCACAAAATAAATTCCACCACATGTAAAAAGGATAGCTTAGAATTGTCTTTCCAGCAAGTTAATACAAATACATATACCTTAGGACAATAGAAGAGTAAGTGTATTAAAGTACCATCAGCATTAAGACATGACCAACATGAAGATGAAACTGATTTGTTGAACTTATGAAGAAGAAAGGGAGTAAGAACAACTCTATTATAAATAAAATATAGGGATTGTGTAATGTTTGCAGCTTTGGAATTCTTGAAGAGTTTCTGCCATAATGTGTCCCATTGAGAAATAGACTGTGTTTGGGATCAATCTTGTTCCCATTCTAGTTTGACACTATACTTATTCCGCGAGCAAGTAGCAGTAGATAGGGTTTTGTATATGAATGAGGCACTTGGACTAGTGTCAGTAGAAACTTCGTACAAGGTAGTATTGGGTGTAAATGAGAGTGAGAAATTAACTTCTGTAAGCAGCTCTGGAGAACTATAGCTAGTACATTATATTGTTGATTACATAAATCAAGTAGATTAAAATTTTCTTGCAGTTGGTGGAAAGGAAAATCAAATTATTTACAATTATTTGATTAACACAAAAAATGCCCTTTTCTTTCCAATGTTTGTAATAAAATATTTTGTGAGAAAATTTCATACGTTTATTGAACCATAGAGAGGAGGCGAGGAAAGATTGATAATCGTCAAAAGGTTTAAAGACAAGTGTATGTAAAAGGTGTTGTGAGTATTTCAAAATTGGATATTGAGAAATAAAAGTACAATTTGTCATGAATATAACATCCTGGAATGAAAAATCATTTAACAGTGAATGTTCAACAGTAACCCAAGATGGTTTAGATACATCTTGATAATCTTTGGACAAAGCATAAAATTGACGAATCAAGAAGGCATTATGATATAATCTAAAATCAGGAAATCGAACACCCCCTTCGGATTTGGGACAAGTTTTTTGGGATAGGGTAATGCGTGCACATTTATTATTCCATAGTAACTTAGTACAAATAGATTTAATCTGGGAAAAATAGTAGTTGGACATTTTGAAAGGTAACATTACCAAAATGAATAATACCTGGGGAACAATCATCATTTTAACCATATTGAGTCTGGCCCACCAAGATAAAAATAAAGGGGACCAAGAGGACTACAAATCGGTAATTTTATGTTTCAGAGCAGTAAAGTTGTAGCATAATGTATCACGTTTATTGGAGGAAACCCAAGTTCCTAAATATATAAATTTTTTGTGCACACCATATAAAATTGGTAAAATAAAACATGTGTTGATAACATGAAGCATTTAATGCCAAAATCTCAGTTTTGGAAAATGTTTAGCTTGTATCCAGAGACTTGAAAAAATGATGAAATTTCCTGTAAAAAAGGGGGTAAAGAAGAAACAGGGTCGGACATATGGATGAGAATATCATCTGCATATGCAGAAAGTTTAATTTGGTGGCATTTTAATTTAAAACCAGTAATGAGAGGATTATTTATAAGTCGTTGAAGGAAGGGTTCCAAACATAACAAACAGAGTGAAGGGGAGAGGGGCAACCTTGACATGTACCTCTTTGCAGACAAAAATATGGGGAACAGAGACCATTAACAAATACACAAGCTTTAGGATCTGTGTATAGTAATTTAACATATGAAATAAACTTTGGACCAAATCCAAAGCATTGTAATGTATCAAAAGCTTTTTCAAAAGCTTTTTCAGCATCTAAAGATAGTGCTGCTAAGGGAGAGGGGTACTTTTTACTAAGAGTGAGACTATTGGAAAACATTCCAGCATTATCAGAGGCTAAACGTCCTCTGATAAAGCCAGTCTGATCTGGGTTAATGAGAGAAGGAATAACTTTCTCCAAGTGGGTAGCCAAAATCTTAGCAAACATTTTACAGTCATAGTTGATTGTGATATAGGGCGAATATTTTTACAAAACAAAGGGTCTTTCTTTGGTTTAGAAATGACAATAATAAGGGCTGTGAATAAAAAAGTTCTAACAATTTAGGGGCGAAAATTGAGGAGAAGGCTAAAAATAATTCTACTGAAAATGCCATCAAGACCAGGGGCTTTGGATTATTTCAGGGATTTGAGAGCATCAGATATTTTCTGAAGAGAGATATCTTCCTCAGAGATGTGAGGATATATGGAAGTGAGTTAGGTTTGGGAATATCTTGGAAGAAAGATGTAATCTCTTTTTCAGCTGGGTTAGGTGTTTCTGTATATAAGTTATTATAGTATGATTGAAAAGTACCAATAATATGAGAATCCGATGAGAGAAGTTGATTGTTCATTTCTGAATGGATAGGACCAATATTTTTGCGTTCTGATTTAATTTCTAAGTAATTCACTAACAATCTCCCAGCTTTGTTTTGGCCTCCATGAAATTTGGATTTGACCTTGAGAAGGATGTTACAAGTATCCACCGTGGGAATTTTGTTTCGAGTGGATTTGGCTTTAATTAACTCTTGTAAAGATGAGGAGGATTTGGATGAAACATATTTATGTTCCAAAGTTTGGATTAGCCTTAGGGTTTCTTCATATTTTGTGCTCATTAGCTTTTTCTTCTTGGAAGAATGAGCAATAGTAAAGGCTCTAAACAATGTTTTAAATGCATCCCAGTTGTTGTGAATTGGGGTATCTAAAGAATTGCTAAGAACACAAAATTCAATAATAAAAGTGGGCGCTTCTGAAATGAAGGAGCAATCTGATAAAAGGTAATTATTAAACTGCCAGCGGCCTTGTTTGAGTGTAGTGAAGTATGTATCAATAGAGGTGGAAACGGGAGCATGGTCACAAATAAAAATAGAACCAATTTCAGATGTTTGGAGACAAGGTAGTAGTGATTTGGAGATTAAAATATAATCAATATGAGACCTTTTATGGTGTACAGAAGAAATAAAGGTGAATTCTGAAGCATCTGGATTACAGGTTTTCAATGTATCTAATAGAGGATGAGATGAAATGGAAGATTGGAATGATTTGTGGGTTTTATCTGGATTAAATTAGCAGTTAGATTTTCTGTCAGAGAAAGGATCCAGCCAATTATTAAAATTGCCACCAACTACTACATTAGAATTAGATATAGATTAGAGTTTCATTTTTATAGTATGCCAAAATGCTGGGTCTGGCTTCACAGGACCATAATTATTGAAAAAAGTAATTTGCATTTTGTTGATGGCAGCATCAACTATTACCCATTGACCATTAGAATCGCATTCTGATGACAATATTTAGGCATTAATAGACTGATGGAACAGTATAGCAACACCAACATGAAGTTCAAAAGCAGGTAAAAATCTATTTAATTAACCCACTGGCATTTGAGTTTGAGAGAGTCTACATCATTACAGTGGTGTCCTGTAAAAAAGCAACTTGAGCGTTAAGTTTAGATAAATGAGACAATACCGCTTGACATTTAACAAGATGAGCTAGACCACAAACATTCCACGAGACAACGTTAACCATGTTGTTGTATTAGGGAGTGTATGAGTAAACAGGGACACAAAACTGCATATTCAACACAAATGAAGCTGTGGGATCAATAAAAAGAAAAGAAAGACACCAGTTATTATGTGATGAAAAAAGGACATTACAGGAGACAAGACATGAAATGAACAATAGAACCACCAAAGAGATAGAACAATAGAAAAAAGAAGGAAAGAGAGCGGAAGAAAGACAGAAAGATAGAAGGAGGAAATAAATAGACAGACCAAGGAGGAGAATCCAGATCCGAAGAGAGAGAAACGCACAAGAGGAGAGGAGCATGGTGACAACGAAGAACACGGACATCCATAGGAGAAAAATACGAAGAAAAATAGAACTTCATGAAGAAAAAAATAACCAACAGTTAGAAAATATTATTTACGCAAAACTTTTGAAAACATAGTAATAACTCTGAAATATAAGATACATTAGGTATTAGTCTCCATGCCATGAGAGGAAATAGTATTGAGAAAAAGTTTAAGTTTATCAGGATCATCCATCCAAAGATCGTGACTATCCATCATGTGATTTTACAGAGGCACGGATGAAGAAATCCATACTGGATTTTGAGCTGTCTCATTTGAGGACGTAGACCAAGAAACTCTTTGTGACCGGCATTTGTTGCATTAGAAACATCTTGAGAACTAAAGATGGTATGGCCTGACCAAGTAAGACGACGTTTAAGCTTTACTGCCCTCAAGACGTGCATAGGTTCAGTAAATTCCAAAAAAAGCATTATAATTCCACGCGGTTTGTTTGACATGGGATGTAGACGGCGCAGGCGATGTGTTTTCTGTATATTTAGAGGAGATGGCGATGATTGAAGATCTACAAGTTTTGAAAGAAACTTCTGTAGGAATGCTACCAAGTCAGTACCTTCAATATTTTCCCGAAGACCATAAAGGCGTAGGTTATTTCTGCGATTAGGCTTTTCAAGATCCTAAGTGTGAACTTTTAACTTGTGGATTTCTAGCTCAAGTAACAGAATCTTAGCAGAAACATCTTGTATGTCGCTTACCCATTGTTCAAGTTCCAGTACTTCTCCGACCATGACAATCCATCTTTCCTCAATCTGTTTTAGATTTTTCATTAGTAGTGGTCATAAAGGGTTGAAGACCACGTACTCCATCTAATATTGAGTCCAAAACAGGATTCTGTGAGGAGAGGGTGGGTTGTTTTTATGCCATTTTGGTAGCGCTGGCAGAGTGAATATCATTGGCCATAGCGATCACTGAGAAGAATAATTTATCCTTTGAGGCAAATAACAAAAGACGTCAGAGCTATATAAAGGTAAATAAAGCACGTCTTACGTTGATAGAGAGGCTGTCAATTCATATTCTGCAACATGTATCAAGTCTTTGGCCCCCAAAAATTAGCATATGCGATTAAAGCAGTATAAGGTTATCCTAATATACAGGCACAAACTCGCTGTGAGGAAAAACTAACCCAAATTGCCACATAAGAAAAATCAAAATACAGTGGATAAGTGACCCTGTGATGAGGCAATTAAAGTTCAAAGAATAGACCAGGTAGATGAGGTATGAATAGTAGCAATTGAAACCCACTGTAGTTCACATGCGACAAAAATAAAAAAGTTACTGAGGGGAAAGAGTCTTCCATTGACACAATAATAGTAAAAAAAACGGGTGAAAAATGCCATATTTGTGAGGATGTTAAGGCTCAGGAAGTAATCCAGGAGAAAGAAATCCTAGTACTGAGCTGAGACCTGTGCGAGATATGCAAGGAATCTCATTGTGGCTTGAAGGTGGCAGGAGCGGCAGAAATGCAAGAACGTGAGTGCTGCAGTAGAAAATGGCGACTGCTTGCTTTTCTCTGAGGTAATATTGCCGCCAAGGATTACAGGCTCAGGAATGGAGGAAAGCCCTTCAAAGTGCTCACGCAGACTCACCACAACTTCATGGAGCCGTGACTGCCACAGGAGGTGGGAATAGCGGTCGAAAGAGGCTCAAATAGAGTGACGGAGTCCAGCGTCGGAGCAGAGTTCACTCAGGGTCCTCCAAGTTGCTTCGGTGGTCAAGCCACGCCCCCAAAGATGTACAACTAAAACATATATACGCTCACCAACACACACTAAGTCACCCAAAGAACTGTTTCCACAGGTACCCTTAAACCTATACACCTAGTCAATCAACCATTCACACATCTATGCATAGAGTTACAAACACCCCATCCAATTACACACAAACTCAATGTCCCATACAAATACTTACCCAACTAATCAATAACTAATATACACACTCTTAGTTAGTGACCAACTGATTCATCATGTTATACAACAACAGAGACAGTGATGCACACATTCACATATATTAGTTACTAATCCATGTATTAAGTGGGACACTTTCAATTACTCACTTAAACAGACAGTCGGACAGTAACTAAATCCTGCATTCAAACAATTATACATCCACTCAATCTTCAATACAGATTGGTATATACATAATACATATTAAATTTCAAACTAAACAGCATTCACTGGATGATGGCATCAGTGATGTGATCAGTGATGTCATTTGAGATGTCATCAGTGATGTCACTGACCATGTCATGAATGATGTAATTTGTCACATCATCAGCAGTGCATTGCGGGGCACGTGAGTTACAGTTAGCAGAACTAACTATAACGGATGAATTTCTATGGTTTTGTACAAGTGAAATGTCCAACTAACTATAATACCCCTGAAACTATGTTTTTTTTCTGTGAATATATATATATATAGATATACTATCTACTGGCGGTCTCCAATAGGTAGTCATAGTTAGGATCTGTTTTCCATAGGAAATCCGCAACATTCTATTTGGAATAACAATGGCGCCGGTTTGCAAAATTTTCAAAACTGGTGGGGCGCTCCGTTCTGCTCCACTCTGAAAGTCTTGGGGTGAATCGTGAAGTAGGGGCAGAGAAAAAAGGGGGTCTGAAAACGTGTTTTACCCCTGCAATCTTCCATACGAACCGTTCATCGAGGCTACAGCCCAAACTGCTGAACAGAATTACACCAAATTTGGCAAAGAGGTAGACCTTAGACTCGTGCCTTTTGCTTAAATGGTGTAAATCCATTCAGTAGTGCCTGAGAAAATGACATTTAAAAGTACATATATATCTATGGCCGTGCAGGATCTGCTCCTCCTGCCGTGCATGAGCTGCATGTTAATTGGCTGTCAACACTCCAAATCAGGAGGTGTTGGCATCCAGCTTGTGCCTCAAACCTAAATAAAAAAATTACAAAACACAAAAAGGGGGCAGGGTAGAAACACCCTGACCCCCTAGGCCTGTTCAGTGGGTCCCACAAGAACCCCTAAGGCCAAAATAACATTGTTTTTTTAAATCGGCAAAATCTGCGCAGGATGCTCGGATCTTGCTGATAAAAAAAATCTGAGCTTATTTGGTAATTGGCCCCCAGGGGGCCAAATCCAGTGGGCAATAGTTATGTAAAAGAGGCCCAGAGGGGCCCCGGGGACTGCTACCCACCAGGACTTTTTTTACTAATGTGCGGGGGGGCTCTCAGGCCCTCCCAGCCCTGGGGACCGCTCCCGGAGCTTCTTTCAATTGTGTGGGGGGGTTCTCAGGCCTCCACAGCCCCAGCGATGGCCACCCCCAGGACTACTTGAAATTAGGTGAGGGCTCTCAGGCAACCGCAACCCCTAGGGCTTTTTTTAATAACATACTCTCAAGCCCCGCCACATGCCACAGGGACCGCCACCTCCCCGGGGCTCTAAATATGTAAATTGGGGGGTCCATGATGGAGCACCCAGCTGTGGGGCTTGATAAAAGGTGGGAGGGGGCCACGCAGCCCCCTCCTGAAGCCCTCGAGAGCCCTGGGTACCACCACCCCCCAGGGCGCCTCCTGCAGTGTCCTGAGGTGCCCACCCTGGGACACTGTAGTTTGCAATGACAGGGCCCCCAGGGGACCTCAGGACTGAAGAGGATTTAATTCCCCAACTTAAAACTTGCCACAGGGCGTGTTTGCAGACATTTCACCTCAGGCCTGCCCCCTTTCTTCACCATAGTGCAAACGTGCCCTGTGGTGCGTTTTATGTTGAGGAATTAATTCCTCTTCAATCTTGAGGGGCTTTGAGGGCCAACTAGCCCACCAGGTACCTCCAGTATGTATCAGGGAGATGCATTGCAGTGAGGTGTTCAGAGGCCATGCCCCTTTTTACACCTCTCTGCAATGCAGCTTTGTGGCGCTTACTGAGGTACCTAGTGGGCTAGTTCGGACCCTAGGGACACTCAGGATTCAAAGGGATTAATTTAGAACGGCCACAGGGTGCTTTTAAACAGTGGTGAAGGGAGGGGACGGGGCCTGAGCTGATGTGTGCAAACACGCCCTGTGGCGCATTTTAAGTTGGCAACAAAAATTCCCCTTCAATCCTGAGGGACCCTGGGGGCCAAGTAGCCCACCAGGTTCTTCCAGTAAGCACCACTGCGCTGCGCTGCGCTGCATTGCAGAGAGTTGGTCTAGGCCTTTCTCCTTTTTATATTTCTCTGCTTAGCAGCTCTGTGGCGCTTACTGGATGTACCTTGTGGGCTAGTTGGACCCTAGACACCCTCAGGATAGAAGGGGAATTATTTCCCCAACTTAAAATGCTCCACAGGGCGTGTTTGCACAGTGGTGAAGGGAGAGGATGTTGTAGGAAAGTGGCTCTATATATACTGGACTGAAGTAAAATCAGCCGAACTACTAATTCCGATTTACTCACCTGTTATCAGGAGAGACCTCAGTGCTGCATCTTTGAGCCCAGTACTGATCCTGAAAAGTAATTCTAACCGTACGTACCAGTAACTTGAATTTCCTTCCATAGGTTATCATTGCATGCTTTTTGCTGAAAAAGTTTTCAAGTGTCTATTTTTGAAACTTACAAAGATTCCACTAAAATCATCCAAACAACGAATTCCGATTTACTCACTTGTTATCAGGAGATAACCCAGTGCTGCAACATTTACCCTAGCACTGACCCTGAAAATTCTAACTGAACTTACCAGTAGCTTGTATTTCTTTCCATAGGAATCCATTGTCCGGTTTTCACCAGAAAAGTTTCTAAGTGTCGATTTTCACAAACTACAAATATTCCTTAAAAAATCGCCTGTTTACAGGAGATGCACCAGTGCTGGATCCAGGATCCACCACTGAGTAAGAAAAACTAACGATAACACTACTTACCTGCTAAGTGAATTTCCTCCTATAGGATAACATTGGTGATTCTATGTAAAAAAGTTTTTAGGTGTCAATATTCCTTAAAAATCACTACTGTAACCAAACGCTTTTACTCAACTGTTTACAGGAGATGTCTCAGGACTGAATCTAGTATCCAGTCGCGTGGTTAGAAAAATAATCCATAAAGTAACTAATTACATTTAACTAGAAATTCCTATTGAGCTCAATGTTGCATGATATTTGAAGTTGTGTTGCCTATTGCAACAACTGTAACTACTGTACTTAAAAGTCTATTGCCTATTTGCAAAGTATTTAAACTAAAGTAATTCCTTCTGAGAAAGTATATTTTGTAATGTAATGTATAATGTAATTATAATGTAAAATGTTTAAAAATAAATAGTTTAAAAAAATTTAGTAAATCAGTATCAAAAAATAAATATAACAATACATTTAAAAGTTGTCATTTACAAAACCTTTGAAATTCACTGAAAAAACCATAGGCTTAAGGCATGTTATAGTTAGAAATTAGCATTTAAAAAACCATTGAAATTCAATGAAAAACCCATAGGTTTTAGACATGTTATAGTTAGGAATAAGCTTTTAAAAAACCTTAGAAATTCACTGAAAAAACATAGGTTTTAGGGGTGTTATAGTTAGCTGGACACTTCACTTGTACAAAACCATTGAAATTCCTCTGTTATAGTTAGTTGTACTCGCTATAACTTGCGCTCCTGAAATCCACTGATGATGATGCCACATATTACACCATTCATGACATGAGACCGCGACCACCTGGGGCACAAATTTTGCAGGGGGGCTTTAAGGCCCCCCTGTAAAATGTGTGGTGGGGGGGGCCTCAATGACCCCCAAACCCGGGAACTACCACCCCCGGGCTTTCTGTATTGTGGGGGGGCTGTGTGGCCCTCCTCCTCGAGCCCTCAAGGGCCCTGGGGACCGGCACCCCCCAGGGCTGGCTCCTGCAGTTTCCCGGGGTACCTACCCCCGGGACACTGCTGTTTGCTATGAGAGGCTCCTGCCCTCCCATTATATATATATATATATATATATATATATATATATATATATATATATATATATATATATATATATATATATATATATATATATATATATATATATATATATATATATATATATATATATATATATATATATTACCTACTGGATATATATATAGTTATAGTTAGGACCTATTTTCTATAAGAAATCTGCAACATTCTATTTGGAATAACTTTGGCGCCAGTGGACGAATCTTCATGAAATTTTAAAAACTGGTGTCGTGCTCTGGTCCCCTCCTATCCTGAACATCTCGGGGTGATTCATGTAGCGGGGTTGAGAAAAAAGGGGATCCCAAAACGTGTTTTCCCAATGCTTTAATCGCAGCTACAGCCCGAACGGCTGAACGGAATTACACCAAATTTGGAAAACAGGTATCCCTTGGTTCAGACTCATGCCTATTGCTTATATGGTGTAAATATGTTCAGTAGTTCTTGGGAAAATTACAATTAAAGGTATATTTATATCTTTGACCTTGGTGGATGCGCGGATTATAAGCGCACCGTCACGATCACACGCAGAATGCTGATTGGCTGTCAAGTGGTTGTCAACGTTCGAAACCAGGATGTGTTGGCAGTCATTTTGTGCATCGGTAGAAGCGAGGTTGAAGAAGTCAGTGGAAAATATAATAAAAATAATAGCGGGGCAGTCCCGGGCTTCAGTTATGTTGAGAGGGGGTTACAGTAGGCTGTGGAAATAGGTCCCGGGGGTATTTGTTAAAAAAATGATAGCGGGGGTTCGCTGGGGTCCCCACAGTCCCGTTCACTCATGTTGGGAAGTGGGTGCAATAGGCTGTGGAAATTACATTGGGAAAACAATGTGGCGTATTGTGGCTTTTCTTTCATATAATGTGGAATAATGTTTATTTATTAGGCAGTGTTCACTTTTTACGGAAAGAGTTCCTTTGTTACAGGAAATTTATTAATAAGTGGGAGGGCGTGTTCTGTATGTGTGCGTGGAACAAAATTAATGTTTAATTGGCGGAGGTGTTCCAAGAACAAGCTTAATGTTCATGGGGTGCGACCTTGAAAGTCGAAGTGTTTTCTGCAATTCACTTCTGCTCCGGAGAGTAGCAAGGACATCTACATGTTGTAAGGATGACCTTCCTGAGCTTTATGTTGGTTGGTTGCAAACTATTGAAAGTAGAAGTGTTGCCAGCCATTCACTTCCTCTCCACGGATTAGGAGGGACATCTGATTTGCTGACGTGTTCCAAGGAGGACTTTCCCAAGCTTAATGTTGATGGGCTGTAAAACGTTGAAAGTAGAAGTGTTGTCAGCGATTCCTTCCCTCTTCGCGGAGTATTAGGGACATTTGATTTGGTAACGTGGTCCAAGTGGGGCCTTACGAAGCTTAATGTTCATTGGCTGTGAAGCATTAAAAGTAGAAGTGTTTTCAGTCATTCCTTCCTCCTCTGCGGAACAACATGGACATTTTATTGGCTAAAGTGTTCCACGCACAAGTTTGCTCATTATTGGACGGGAACGGTTTACTGTTGTCAGTCATTTTGTGATGCACTTCCAAAGGAGTATGGGAAAGGAAAGTAGCAGAGGGGAGGGTAGGAACACTATTAACTCTGTACAGTGGTGGACAGGGATTGTGAAGGTAAAAATTGGTTTATATGTTTTAAGGGCCATTATATAATTGCTGTGGGGTGTACAGATCACAGCGGAAAATTGACAGTGTCTTGCTGTGTTTTTTTGTCAAGTTTGCGGGTGGGATACTTCCCAATTGCACTATTTACTTATAATGTGGTGTTTACTTTCTAATGGGGAGGTGTGGTTGTGCAGCAAACATTTAAGTCTAGGTTTGAAACTGTTTTTATTTAGCAATTACAAATAAACTTTCTTCTGAAACTGACGCTGTATATATGAAAGGGGTGACAAATAAAAATGGAGTTTCATAAAATATCAGTTAAGCGTAGCCATACCCATCTTTTTCTGCTATAGTTTGTAAAAGTGTTTCCCCATATTCTTGATAATGTAAGAGGGCATCAGTTACTTTTAGATAAAGTCGAATAGAAGTGGTACAACAAATATTATTATCATTATTATTAATTGTGTTTTGTTAAGCGCAATCAACCCGGAGGCCTCGTAGCGCTGTGTATAGTCAGACTAGTGTGAGCTGGGAGACCAAGGTTAGATGAAAAGAAGAGTTTTCAGTTCCTTCCGGAATTTCAGAAGGTTGGATTCACTGCGAAGGGTAGTAGGCAAGGAGTTCCAAGCCTTGGCGGCGTTCCAGGAGAAGGAGCGCCCGCCCCATCTGGTACGTTTGATTTTGTGAACGGTGGCCAGGAATGCTGTGCTATATTGCAGTGATCTGGGGGGGAGGTAGGGGGTCGCTAAGGAACAGATCATTGCTGGTGCGGTCTTCCACATGGCCTTGTGCATAATACACATAGATTTAAACAATACTCTGGCCTTGATGGGAAGCCAGTGAAGTTTCTTCAGGGCCGCTGTGCCTGATTCCCGCCGGTTGAGGCGCAGCAAAAGGCGGGCTGCAGCATTTTGAGTGACCTGAAGCTTCCTTATTGTAGAGGCAGGAGCCCCTAGGTATAAGGAGTTCCCGTAGTCCAGACGGGACAAGATAATGGCTTGCACCATTATTCTACGGGCTTGAGAAGGGAGGAGAGGCAGCACTTTCCTAAGCATGCGCATAAGGCCAAAGCAGGTGGCGGACAAAATGGTTGCTTGCTGAGTGAAGCTTAAGTTTGCGTCCAGCCAAATGCCCAAGCTTTTTATATGGGTTTTTGGTTGGGGTGGGGTGCCCATGCATGGGGGCCAGTCCAACAGAGGGCTAGAAATAATTGGATTGCCCAAAATCATGAGCTCCGTTTTCTCGCCGTTTAGCTTCAGGTGCGAGGCGGCCATCCACTGGGTGACTGCTACCAGGCAATTGCTGAGATTAGAGAGGGAGGTGTTGGGCTGGTTCATGGATACACCCAATTGTGTATCGACGGCATAGGTCACTATGTCTTGACCGAACAAATACACTATGTCAGCAAGTGGTTGCATATAAATATTAAAAAGGGTGGGGCTCAGGGCAGAGCCCTGAGGCACGCCTTGATCAAGGGGCCAGATTTTTGAGTGGATGGTGCCCTCTACTACCTCAAAAGAACGATTCTCCAGAAAGAACTGAAGCCAGTGCATGGCCTTCCCTGAAATTCCTATTTGGCGTAGGCGGTGCAGAAGGATGCTGGTGTTAACAGTGTCGAAGGCGGCACTGAGGTCAAGCAACATAATTGCTGTGGTGCCGCCTTGTTCCATCTGTTTCCTAGCCAACTCAGTCACCATCAGAAGGGCCGCCTCAGTTCCCAACTTGGGACGGAAACCTGCTTGAGAGTCGTGGAGCAAATGATTATTTTCCAGAAATTGTGTAATGGAGGCATTGATATGTTTTTCTAATAGTTTGCTGACCCAAGGAAGTAGTGAAATTGGTCGATAATTGGCCATGTTATCTCCCGCACTACATTATCTGAGGTCAGGAGAACAAGTAAAAAACAGTTAAAATAAAGTGACTTCACATTACATATAAATGTATGCATTATTATTTTTCACATTTGTATTTTGTCGAATTCAGGAACGTTCTGTTGTAGTGCTTAGAGGTCGCACACTGTTCAGCTAACAAACCACATACTCACTTAAGAATATATAGGAGAGTACTATTATAATATACAGTACTGGTCTAATATATTCTATAGGGAGAAGGTGAATTGGAACTGCAACTGAGAAGAATAGAAATGAGAAAATAACATTCAGAAATGTAGGGTTTATTAAATATTTAAAGTAAAAAAGTATGTATGAAAGCTATATTTTTTTATTTTGCAATTTCGTAAATTATGCTCACTGAAAAAATATCTGATCAAGTGTGTTCTAATGTTTCGTAACCTGTATTACAGATGGCACCGAAAAATCTCCTATTCCTGTTCTGTAACAATAGGACAATCTATTACAATATAACGAATGACACCATTGTTACAGTAAAAAGAAAAGGAAAATAAAGTTATCTATATAACAGAAGATCCATAAGGAAATACTTTTGAGCGGTAATTATTTTCTGAGCTTCTTTTGTCCAGGAAGTCGAAAAGTTTGATCTTCGTGGCGACGGGTCATAAACTTCTCTGAGATCATTATGACTGTGAAAATTATAAATACATATTCACAGTATATGATCAAAAGGGGTTAACAGACTAAAAACCAGAAGCTGGTGGCGTTGATTATATATCTTTACTCTTTGTGCCGACAGGTCATGAACTCCACTGAGATAAGCATAACAGTTAATATTATAATATACATAATGAAAGCATATGATCCCGAGGGGAAAATACACTAGCAACTGGAAGGTGGTGACGTTGATTGTAAATGTTTGGGGTTTGCGCCAACGGGTCACCAACACCTCTGAAAAGAAGTACAGTGTCAATATTACAATATAGAAAGTCACAATATCTAAGCTGAAAGGAGCCAGAAAACGATCATTGTTTGTTGTAATCTATCTGTTTCTGAAAACAAGCTGCTGACGTTACAGAAAAAGGGAAAAACATACAATAACACTTTTTTTCTGTATATAAATGTTTAAATATTGACAAATAGTCACAAATTATAACTATCTGCTATGACATATTGAAACAACTTACAACTCCGGAATATGTTTTGTTGATGCAAAAGAAGAATCCGATGCTAGAAAAAGGAACCTTCAACACAGATTGGCGATGCAGAAATAACTTGCGAAAACGAAACTAATCGCACAATAGGTATGGTTTTTATAGTTTTTGGTTGTTTAGTAGTCTATGGAAGGAAGATGTGGCTCCGCCTATTTAGATGTCACGTTTTACACTTTACACGTGCTCACGTTTTAACTGTTTTACTTGTGCACGTGTTGGAAAAAGTTACAAACTGTGAAGCTGTAAATGTTTTGATTTCCATGGTAACACGTAGAAGGTCCTTATTCACTACATACGTTGGAGAGTTTAAAAGTGTTACCTGGTAAATTGTGTCCTTTGGATTCTCATGATTAAAAACATCTAAATAGAAGACATAAAAAAAATATTGTTTACAATAGAAGAAAGAAAAACGTGCTAATATTTATCATCACTATGCTATTAAATTTAAAAAATGCCAGGATTTGTAAAGCGGAAAGGTACCACCGGAAAGGTGTGCCGGCCCTTGGGGCATTGGGAAGATTAAGCAAGGTGTTACCTACAGTGGGAGAGTGGTGTGCTAAGATGCTGATGGACTTTGGAATCGAACTGTGAACGCTGTTGCTCGAAGTCAGGTATTATAGGTGCTGCGCCATACTTTTACCACACTTATATGTTTATTACTGCTGATTAAGTTGAAAACATTCCTAAATTATAAGTAGGGCTCCTTGTTTTATGTTTTGACTTATTTGTACAGATAAATACAGACAGAAAAGTATTTATTTTCCTCTCTGTATGTATTTTAAAGTGTGGATAAATACGGAAATTGGATTATTTTTGGAGCAATTCTAAATGCTGTCAATGATGAGTGCTAGGCCAATAGATCTGTTGTTCTAAAAGTAAAATGACAAAAAGAATAAAAGACTTTTAGTAAAGAGCCTGAATGAACAATATATATGCTCGTATAAGAAAATGTACACATTTTATTATGAAGGTTTTGTATAGTTTATCCTCTAAGAGTGTTTACATGAGTGAAAACGGTCAGTCTTTCAGCATGAGGGCATTTTTATCAGTAAAATAAACGTGGAAATATACTAATTTTAGATTAATGTTTTTACAATACCCAAATTATATGGGTAAATACAGAAACACATATTTAAAAAATATATGGATAAATATAGATGGAAATGTCCAAAATATAAATACCATAAAACCTGGAGCTATAATTATAAGTTATTAATAGGCTGTGGGGTTTTAGGTTTAAACCTATAATAACTGATAAAACCCCACTGAAAGAGAAATAGCCCTCACCAGTGAAAACATATAAACACTGAAAAAACACCTGCACAACCACAAACTAAATGCCATTCAAAGGAAGGAAAAAGAGAGTGAACGAGTATTTTTTTTCATCCTGAATGGGCCAATATAATGTAACTTTGTTATACAAGCTAGCCGTAAGAAAGGCTGCTTGAGTTTTGTTGTTTAGGGATTTCACTAAAATATTGTTTCTTCTTCCTTTTTCTTTTTTCAGTTTTGTGGTCTTTGTTCTGAAGATGCAGGATTTAGAAGTCTCATTTAATTATTTTATAAACAGTAGAGAATCAGGAAATATCAAAATTATATTTGATATTTTGGCTGCATTTGATTATTAAACTGATAGGTAAAATGGCTGGTTTCATAAGAATCTTTCCTAATATGTGTCATCACATTTACCCACAGAGAATGGGTAAAAACCCTTAATACAGCAGCCCCCATATTTTAGTGGGTCAGTATTGATAGTAGGTGAATTGCCAACACCTCAGGCTTTAAACATTCAATGCAAGATCTAGTGATGTATGAGAAATGGCTTGCAATGATGCATAGAAATGTCCCTTTACCACCAATGGCATTTGAAGTCAATGACATCTCACTGTGGAACTCTGTACAAGTTCTAGATCCCTTCAGTAAAGGGGAATTTTCACCTTAGTTTTAAAAATGCTGCTTCATTTTTGACTGCTTTAATAACTGAGGGTATAAGAGCCCAGCTCAATGCAAATGTTGCAAAACCTGCCCTGAGAATCGCAATCTTCAATTGCACTAGTATTGGCACGGAAAGCTATGTCAGTGGCTAGAGTTAACAAATTGTGTACTGGGTGTTTTGGCGTTGTCTGTCCCAAGTGCCGCTGTTGAGAGGGCCTTTTCACAGAAGTTTACATGGGAAGGAAAGAGCGAGCGTACATGACTAAAGACTCACTGAAGAAGTCTTGTATGGTGTACTAGAATAAGTTTAATTTGCAAAAATCTATTTGGACCTCATATACACGATACGTACACTGTCTATATACCATGTTCTATCAGTGCAGAAAGCAAGCAATAATAAAAGCAAAACGTTTCATAAACACCAGAAAACACCTTTTCTGTTGTTTTTAGTGGTGCGAAATGTGTAACCACTGATAACAAATGTTTTTTTTAAGGTCTTGAAATCACTGAAAAAACCCCACC
Source organism: Lissotriton vulgaris (assembly GCF_964263255.1). Classification (NCBI taxonomy): domain Eukaryota; kingdom Metazoa; phylum Chordata; class Amphibia; order Caudata; family Salamandridae; genus Lissotriton; species Lissotriton vulgaris. The sequence goes on from NC_141685.1 coordinate 494,721,418, forward strand.
AGAATTTACCAAAAATAGAAACTGAAAACAGGAAAGCCTAGTTATAAAGTACTACTGTTGAGTTTGTTTTCACTATAAGTATACACATGTTTTTATAATTTACATTAAAAGCACTATAGGTTAGGAGCCAAGATGGCGGCTGAGTAGGACCTGAGTCACTCACCTCCACATCGCTGCGGAGCTCTGAAGTCCTCACATCCGAGAGATGTGCCCAGTGATTGCGGATCGGGGCCATAGCATCACGCAGCACCAGCACTTCAAGTCACGAAGCCAGATCGACGAAGCAGGCGGCCTGAGAATCGGCTGCCGGCCGGAGGAAGGATCGCGCTGGGAGGCAATCACAAGACTGCTGCTTACTGCACTTGCTGGCAAGCGCGAGAGCGTCAAAGTCGGAGCCCGGTCCCGGTTGCTAAGCAACCACGAAGCCAATGAGAAGGTCCCGGGAGAAGCATGCACAATGGCAGCAGCTCGAGGTGGAGCCCGGCAGAAGGATTGCAGTACGGTGCCCTGCCCCACAGCAGTCACCTGGCATGATAAGAGGGACAACACCATGGCGGGGCAGGAGAAACAGAAACCTGGCACCAACCCGGGTAATCCCGGTAAGACTGGGAAAGACCCGGGGGGGAAAATTGCTAAATACCATCAGACTAAGGGCTCAGCAATGTCAGACAAAAAGCAACCGGTCATTTCTAAAATATTTTCTAAAAATCACAATGTGGACCGGGGGGTAGCCCCTTCACCAGAACCCATGGTAAAGACAAGTGCAGCGGAAGGCTTGGAGGGTAATGATTTAAGTGACCCTCATGACTTTATTGAGATGAATTAAAAAAATATGATGCTTGAGGATAACACAACAAGCCGGGAGGTGCGCGTATCATGGGGGGAAAGTAGCGATACGACAGTAGTGGGTACTGACCTGGAATGCACAACCCCGGAAAAGACCGAGAAGCAGGCAGAGCACAAGATGGCCAAAGATACTCTGAGTACACTTGAGTTAGGATCACAGAGCAGTGATAAAGGTGCCTCAGAGGGCCAAATTGGACAGCAACTTAAAGATGTACAGTCGACCCTTCATGATGCCATGGAGCTAGGATATCAGTCTCTGACCCCCACTGAATTTTTTTTCTCATTAAATGAGGAGTCATTCGGCTCCGAATCCTCGGGGCTACCTAGTAGTAGTGATGATGAGGAAGTTGATACTTCAGCAAGCAGTCTGCATGAAGGCAAGAAAACTCCTAAAAAGCAAAGAATGTCTTCAGACAGGAAGAAACCTGCACGGAAGACTGATACCGAGGATGAAACCGATCTCCGCTAGGATTATTCGGATGCACGGTTACTGCCAATGGAGGGGCATGAAGCTTTAGAAGGGGCAGACAAACAGAAAAAACAGAAGGAGCCTCTACAAGTACCCAAGCCAACTCTAGCTACAATCTTACAATCTCTGAGTACATTCCACAATGAGGTCAAGTCCGATCACCGGGTTGCCCGAGTGGCAGCATGGAAGCTTCAGGGATCTATGCGCAAATTTGGCAAAACGTATACGGAGATTGCTGAAAGAATGACTATGTTAGAGACCCGAATAGAAATAGTGGAAGCTACAGTGGACACCTTGAAAGTCCAGGTTTCATCACAATAAAAGATGGTCACTGATATCATGTGGAAGCTTGAAGAGGCTGAAAATCGCCAACGACAGAAAAACCCCCGTATTTTTGGGATCCCAGAAAATAGCGAATGCAGTGATATCCGTACCTTTATTATCAAGTTGTTCAAAAACGCCTTCCCAGAGCAAACACATTGGGATTGGGACAAGGAGATACAACGGGTGCACAGATTTCCGCTCTCACTACCCATACAGCCCCGCAAGGAACAAACTTTTCCTAGAGTTGTCCTGATTTTCTTTGGTAACTTTTTATTGCGACAAGCAGTTTATGATTTGGCCCAACCAAACAAAAAAAGGAACTGGGAGGGATTCTCCTTTTTTGCAAAACCAGACTTCGCGCATGCCACAGTGGAAAGACGATGGAGGTTGCAGCAGCTGATCACTCCCTTCCAGAAGGCAGGGACTCTTGCCTATCTACAAAATCCGGCCAAACTGAAGATAATTTCGCAGTGTCGTACAATGTTTTTTTCCTCAGAGATACAGGCCGAACAGTCTCTGAAGGATATCATCTCAGAGGGATCGGGGGGTAGCGGAAAGCAATAACAAATTTTCTCCTTAAACCCCAGCGTGTCACTTTTCTTTTGCTAGTTTTGTTTTTTGCTCTTTCACCCTGGACCTTTCGGACTATGTGAGACTATCAGACTGTAGGATTTAGAAGACTCCTCAATTGATTGAATTCATATGTAGGACTTGGATATTGTTATGATTTATGTTTTTTGTATAATGATTTTTTAGGCTTTTTCATATCTAATGTATACTTCACACAGAGTTTTGTGCTGGGCATGATTATTTCTTATGTAAAAACTGGAGTGAAGGAGGGGTGTGGAGGGTGGAGTCCGGTCGGTTAGATGCTATCACACAAGCTCAGGATTGAGTTTTGCGGCTTAAAAAGGGTGGAGGGTAGGGGGAGCCCTGGGGGGGGAGGGTGGGAAGACCAAGGTAGGATAAATATCAGAACAAGATGGGTAACAGTTAAGGGGGAAATGGGTCAAAAGAGACACAATAAAAAGGAGATGGTAGAAAAGAAGAGTAGGTGTCAAGAATATGTCTATAGGAAAAATACGAAGAAGGATCAACCAACAGGATGGCCAGGCTAAGAGTTGTAACAGTGAATATATGTGGTCTGAATGACATAACGAAAAGGCAGAAGGTAGCTATGGGGCTGCAAGCAATGGAAGCTTACATAATCTGCTTACAGGAGACACATATAGAGGGGGGGCAACAGTATCTATTAAAAACTCTAGGGTATAAACGTATAATTGCCTCTTCTCAGCGTACTAGAACTGAAGGGGTAGCTATCTTAGCGAAAGGTGGAGACCTTCAATTTACAAGAGCAGTATCTGACAAATTCGGAAGATGGGCCATCACGGAATGCCAATACAATAATGGGGAAAATAACATGATGATTTGTACGGTATATGGCAATGTGGGAGATGATCCAGAAGGCCTGATTAGTATCACTAATGAATTGGTACACTAGCCTTTACCCCTAATTGTCTGTGGGGACCTCAACTTACATCTACCAGGGGATTGGTCTACGGACCCTACATATAAATATCAAGGGAGGAAACCTAAGGTCTTCAGGCCATTTACAGATCTGTGTGTCTTACATGGGCTGATTGATAGCTGACAATCGAAACGCCCGGGAGACCAGGGATTCACTTTCTTCTCCTATCCACATTCACGCCATGTGCGACTGGATTATATGCTCATCTCTAACTCTATGAAGGATATTTGCACAATAAATAAGCTACCAAGGGTATTATCGGACCATAACCCATTAGAACTAAATGTAGTATGTAATAGAAGTAACTCCATAATGAGGACTTGGACGTTCGGAAGGGCTTTTTAAATAAAATGAAAATTACTGTAAAACTATGAGGGAGTGGATTACATAATTTTTGGCAATAAATATGGGTAGCGCCCCAGTTGAGATGGTCTGGGACGCAATGAAGGCATGTATCAGAGGAGAAACACTTCAGTGTTCAGTCAGGACCAACCGGAAAGGAAAAGCACAATTAGCTAGCCTACAACAGAACCTGAGCAAGGCAGAGGCAGACCTAATCAATGATACACATAACAGGCAGGTAACAGACAAACTGGCACGGGTGGTCGTCACTAGGAACCGGGTATCAGAGATATTTATAGAGAAAGCGATTACTAAAACTACAATCTACAAGGAGAAATCTTATGAGCTTAGCGAACAAGTTGGGCACCAGCTAGCGGTTCGTACAAGAGAGGAGTTGTCAGCTAATACCATAAAATGCATTAAAAATCTAGATAGTGGGCTGAGAACCGAAGCATCCAAAATTAGAACAGCATTTCAGCAGCTCTATCAAGATCTATATAAAGAGCCTGATAGAGACCAGGAGAACCCGGAGGAATATCTAAACCAATGCAAGGGTATCTGTCTGGATGAAGAAGATCAGGTCGGTCTAGATATTCCCCTAGGGTGGGATGAAATTTTGCTATCCCTGAATTCATTGTCAAATGGCACAGCAGCAGGGATAGATGGGATTCCTATGGAATTTTATGTTAAGTTCTCGGACCAGCTTAGAATAGTTATGCTAGAAATATTTAGCTCTTTATTCCGGGGAGGGAATCCACCTCCTTCATGGTCAGCCGCAAAAATTATGATTTTTCTGAAAAAAAAACAAGGACCCCATTGCAATGGGCTCTTACCGACCCATTACATTGATAAACGGGGACTCCAAAATTTACTCGAAACTCCTGGCTGCACGACTAGCGCCAATTATCCATAAAATTGTCTCAGCACGCCCACATGGGTTTATCCCAGGGAGAACAACAACGGTTCATGTACAAAGAGTGATCTCGCTAATTTGATTTCACGGAAACAACAGGAGACCCTATGGCACTAATTCTACTTGACGCAGAAAAGGCGTTCGATTGGGTCTCCTGGAAGTTTCTATGGGCAGCTATGATAAGGTGCGGGATTACTGGAGGCTTTATTAAAGCCACCCAAGGATTATATGTTGACCCAGGAGCTAGCGTCATGATTAACGGGACTCTGTCTGAGAAATTTACGATTACTAGGGGAACAAGACAGGGGTGTCCCTGTTCACCGCTCCTATTTGTGGTTTACATTGATGCTTTCATCCGTAAAATTGAAAATCACCCCTCAGTGCCCCCTATTCGCGTAGTCGATCATGACACAAAAGTCCTAGCATACGCAGATGATATTGCGCTGGTCACATGCGATCCCAATAAGGCTATGGAAGTGAATGAGGAGGAGGCCCATAGATTCGGAAGTGTTTCAGGGTATAAGCTGAACTCAGGGAAAACCCAGATTGTCATCAATGATAAACTTAGTGTGAGGGATAACAGGGTAACAGATCATGCAGTAAACCTCAGAGTCAATATAAGTGCAAAAGTAGACAGCATTGTGAGTATAAACCTTGATCCATTGATCAACCACACTAGAAAAGAACTGACCAGACTGGATAATCTACATCTCACAATCAGCAGAAGATGCAACGTCACCAAAATGCTATTTCTGCCCATATTTTTGTACTTCTTCGGCGCATTATGTCTGGAGTTTACTCCTCAGCAGTTTAAAACTATTGAGACAATGTTTTCCAGATTTATTTGGTGCTTTAAGAGACCTTGCCGTGCACTTAAATGGATTACGCTGCCTAAGGAAAGAGGGGGACTAGCTATGCCCAACTTTAAATTATACTTCTGGGCAACGGTGATTAAATACTGTACGATGCTTATAGCTAATGAACATAGCAACCACCCTATTCCAACACCGCAAGAAATGATCCTGGGTGCGGGGTGTGAGGGTTGCTTATGGCGACAAGTCAACGATAACTACTGTAAAAAAGTGAAACTTAAGAGCATTTCTAGCATTTTTAAAGTCTGGAGCAATGTCCGAAAATTGATAGGGTTGGGCCGATACTCATGCTATACACCAGTTAACCACAACAATGATCTGCCAGCGATCTTTCAGGATAGTTGTATGACTAGGTGGATAGAGGCAGGTATCAACCAACTAGGCTGTTTATTTACACCAAATGCCCTGAAAAGCTTCTCAGAGATGCACTCTGAATATGACATCAGCCATAGGGACTTCTTTAAATACTTGCACATTAGGGATTTCTTGCTAAAGAAAGTGGGGGGACTGGAAAAGTTCCAAAATAGCACCACAATAGAAATCATATGCAGGCAAAACACCCCTAAAATCAGGGAAATTTATGAAACACTAAGTAAATCTTTCCCGGATGACATGGACAAACAACTAGCTGATTGGCAGTCAAAATTAGGAACACAACCATCAACCCCCAAACTTGCGCTTGAATTATCACAAACATGTCTAATGTCAATAAAACGTGAGTATTTAACAAGGACCCCCTGAGGATTCGGATACAGAAAAGTTCCTAGGCCAGGGAAAAAGAACCAATTGACAAAAAACAACCTAGGCAACCTATACAATGTATTCACAGACAAATGGCTACAAAGAGTTAAGAAAATATATGTTGTTTTATTCTCAAGTTATATTTAAAAAGAGCATAACATATAATACAATTGACAATGGACATGAATTAAAATTTAATATCACATAAGTGAAAATTAAACAAGTTTATATAATGGTAACAAAATACACGAAGGTTGGGTTAAAAGAGAGAACATAGAAAGTGGCCGATTGGATCTCTACGCGCGTTTCGGCGAACCAGCGCCTTCTTCTGGAGTAGCCACACAGAGCTCTAAAACAAAATATTTTTAAAAAAACATTGCATTAATAATACACCCTTGAAGCAATATGTATAAAAACACATAACAATTTATATCTTAACATTGTAGCCAATAAGTCTTGTATGTAGATAATCTAATTTATATCTTTTCATTTCCTAGTGTATTTCATGAGTCCAATCAGACACAGATTTTTATTCTGAGCAGTACCCAATTGAGCCGACTAATGAAATGTTACGAGATGGATTAGTATATGGGCATTGAGATATTTGCGGAAGATAGTATTTTCACACTACTAACTGGTAAAAAAGAGTTTCAAACTAGAAGGTCACCTGGATATTATTAGTATTTTAACAAACCAACTTTATTATCAGAGGACACCTAATTATGATGATTCATATTGTTCCTGTTCCATTTTTAACATGACTGGCATAATTCAGATTTATAGCTATATTTTTCAAACGATGTTATATACTAAATATTCAATAGGTGGACCATAGATAGTTGGTACTCACAGGTAATTTTCAGGTTTTACATCAATGGTCATTGAGACGTACAGCTGATGTTTTTAGATATTTTCTGACTAGTAGATCTGTTCTTGATGCTTTTATTTGAAAAAGGAAAGACAAAGATAGCATTCTTTTTTAATTTATTTTGCCATTATCAATAAATTGAGTCTGATAGGAAACTATTCATAAAATTACCTTGTATGAGATGACCAGAATCTTTTATTCCCGCCTGCCAGATAGGTATTAAGGATGTGTTTCTAAAATCTAGTATGTTCCAATTCACGAGTTAATTAAAAGATCTCCCTGCCTGTTCAATGTTATGAAAAGAAGAGAGAAATTAGAACAATTAGCCCAACTACACTATTGATCTCAATCGTGTTGAATTAAATGTAAAAACAAGGTTTCCCATCTTACCCGAGCTTTTTCGGCAGAGCTCTTTAAAATTGTGGATATATCTGTATAGAACGGAGGATCTTCCTGTCAATATAAATCATTATCCACTATGAATATTTAAATGGTTTAACGGATTACGAATAGCGCATTCTATTATTTTAATCCTAAAGTGGCTTACCTTGTAGTGTAACAAGAATTATTCCTGTATGTTCAGAATTTTGAAAAACACCTTGGATATGGGTTGTTTTTTGATTAAAAGATCTCCCTGCCTAAAACGGGAAATGATTCAAGGAAGATATATCAGTTTCCTGTCCTGTTGGCATTTTAATACATCAATGATGAACAATGATTGGGAAGTCTTACCCGAATGATTCGGCAAGGCTCTTTGCGGTATAACAGGAATTATTCTCGCATGTGCAGAGGTTTGTAAAACACCTAAGATATGAGGTGGTTTTTGGTTAAAAGATCTCCCTGCCTAAAACGGGAAGTAATTCAAGGAAGAAATATCAATTTTCTGTATTCTTGACTTTTGTACACATCATTATTTAGCATATAATTGGGAAGTCTTACCCGAATGAATCGGCAAGGCTCTTTGAAGATAGTGGAGGGGAGCGCCCTTTCTATAAAGCAAGGTAACGTATAGGTACAAGTTAGTTATGGTTAAATTGGGAATATGTTTTAAACTAGAGGTTGCGTGAAGGAATACATCCTAAAAAGCATTCCCGATGGCGGCATTCTTTACCTGTGATTAACAGCAGGGCAGCAGCGGGTCTGGCGGCGGGATTGCCGAGTATTCGGCCGTGACGGATAGCGTCCTAGTTTCGCGGAATAGATCGGTGAAACTGATTGGTTTCCGCTTGATATATAAGGGCAAATTTGATTGGTTTAAAGTCGGCTCACCTGTGAGAGCCGTCTTTTTGTGGGAAATAGACATAGGACTATTCGTTGAATGGACATAGAAGACCTATTCAACATGGGGCAATCATTTTTAGGATTTCTGCCAATACCTATATATTTGAAGGTTGCGTTTTGCCTGAAGACAGTTATAATATATTTTAGATGTGTATTCCAAGTGTTAAGAGATGGAATGGTTTATTAAATATCAGTTTACTTGGAAAATAATAGAATGCGCTATTCGTAATCCGTTAAACCATTTAAATATTCATAGTGGATAATGATTTATATTGACAGGAAGATCCTCCGTTCTATACAGATATATCCACAATTTTAAAGAGCTCTGCCGAAAAAGCTCGGGTAAGATGGGAAACCTTGTTTTTACATTTAATTCAACACGATTGAGATCAATAGTGTAGTTGGGCTAATTGTTCTAATTTCTCTCTTCTTTTCATAACATTGAACAGGCAGGGAGATCTTTTAATTAACTCGTGAATTGGAACATACTAGATTTTAGAAACACATCCTTAATACCTATCTGGCAGGCGGGAATAAAAGATTCTGGTCATCTCATACAAGGTAATTTTATGAATAGTTTCCTATCAGACTCAATTTATTGATAATGGCAAAATAAATTAAAAAAGAATGCTATCTTTGTCTTTCCTTTTTCAAATAAAAGCATCAAGAACAGATCTACTAGTCAGAAAATATCTAAAAACATCAGCTGTACGTCTCAATGACCATTGATGTAAAACCTGAAAATTACCTGTGAGTACCAACTATCTATGGTCCACCTATTGAATATTTAGTATATAACATCGTTTGAAAAATATAGCTATAAATCTGAATTATGCCAGTCATGTTAAAAATGGAACAGGAACAATATGAATCATCATAATTAGGTGTCCTCTGATAATAAAGTTGGTTTGTTAAAATACTAATAATATCCAGGTGACCTTCTAGTTTGAAACTCTTTTTTACCAGTTAGTAGTGTGAAAATACTATCTTCCGCAAATATCTCAATGCCCATATACTAATCCATCTCGTAACATTTCATTAGTCGGCTCAATTGGGTACTGCTCAGAATAAAAATCTGTGTCTGATTGGACTCATGAAATACACTAGGAAATGAAAAGATATAAATTAGATTATCTACATACAAGACTTATTGGCTACAATGTTAAGATATAAATTGTTATGTGTTTTTATACATATTGCTTCAAGGGTGTATTATTAATGCAATGTTTTTTTAAAAATATTTTGTTTTAGAGCTCTGTGTGGCTACTCCAGAAGAAGGCGCTGGTTCGCCGAAACGCGCGTAGAGATCCAATCGGCCACTTTCTATGTTCTCTCTTTTAACCCAACCTTCGTGTATTTTGTTACCATTATATAAACTTGTTTAATTTTCACTTATGTGATATTAAATTTTAATTCATGTCCATTGTCAATTGTATTATATGTTATGCTCTTTTTAAATATAACTTGAGAATAAAACAACATATATTTTCTTAACTCTTTGTAGCCATTTGTCTGTGAATACATTGTATAGGTTGCCTAGGTTGTTTTTTGTCAATTAATGTCAATAAAACTGCAGGCACAATTCTACAAAACATTATTTTCCCTTTATTATACACCTTACAAGATTGCAAAATGGCCATCAGGAAAGGTAACAACATGCCCGTGTTGTTCACTGTTTGCAGCCGACATTAGCCACATGTTTGCTTCATGCAACACATTATCTAATCTGATAAATGAAATATATGACTTTTTAACAGGGGTTTTTCATGTTAGAATTTCTATTTCAACTGAAGAAATAATGCTAGGAGTAGCCAAAAACCAGCAGCCTATTCATATGCAGGGATTGATCTTCGTGGCCATGGCTTTTCTCTGACTCTGCATAGCCTCATATTGGCTTGACCAAAATCCACCAGCTTTCGCACAGTGGAGGGCAAGATTACTAGCGATATGCAGCCTGGAGGTGGCCATATATAAAACCAAGGGGATTAATAAAAAGAAAAGAGGTATGCAGATTTGGGGCACACTACTACAGTGGGTACAAGATCACACCTAGAGATGGAGCTTAATCTGTGGGATTCAGTAGATTTAGTAGTGTGTTAATACCTAGATTGTGATGTATTTATGGATATATCTAATATATATTCTCTATGTATTCTTATTTTTCATTGGGCGCTCTTCCGTGTCCTTTTGTTTTTTTCTTTTTCTTGGTGTTTTTTAACATTTTTTCTTCTCTTCTTCTTCTTTGCTTATGCTTTTGCCCGTACTGTGTGGAAGAATACCTTGGTCTTAGGGGGAGGGGAGGGTTTGTGTATAAATGTGAGAGAAACTTGAATAAAGATATATTTTTTTTAAAAAACACTATAGGTTATAGGGATATTGTAGTTAGATATTGACATTTAAAAAAACTTTGAAATTCCTCTGTTATAATTGGTTGTACTAATTGTAACTCTCGCGCCTGGAATCCGCTGGTGATAATGTCACATATTACATCATTCATGACATGGTCAGTGACATCACTGATGACATCTCAAATGACATCACGGATGACATCACTGATAACATCATATACATGACAATCAGATACACCTCATCATACACTAGTATAACCTTCCATCACTCACTGTAAAATACAGAGTACCATTTATGAATCCATTGACACAGGAATACAAGTATCTAAAAACCCACTCAGTGATTCCTAGATCCACACACACATCTAATCAATTACCTATAGATTCACTCATACAGGTTTTCAATGATCAATAGAACATTATCAAATATACGTATACACCTATATTGACATTACACACCAGCACACATCCTATTCAGTTATGCAGTCATCCTACTCAGTTTTGCAAACAATATATCCTATTTACATTTACTCAGCTACACACTTATACGAATAGCACTTCATTTATTCATATAGACAGTAACTCATACTTAGTGTGCTATGAATTCACTATTACTAGTATAAATTTATCTATACAGTCACTCATGCTATAGATGATTTTTATGTATACTTATTTATATACAAGAACTGTCACATACACTGCCTTTTATTTTTTTCTACTTTGTTGGACATGTACCATTGAGAAATATGTTTGCTCATCACCACACACATAAAGATACTCACTCACCCAAATAACTATCATAACATGTAGTCTTAACCTCATATACGCACTGAATTACCTATTCACATATCTTTGGGCAGTCACATATCCCCCTCGAACCACATACACATTCAATCTCCCTTACAAATACTCAATTAACTAATCAATAACCTATATATAGACGTTCATGTAGCTATTAACCAACTAGTGCAGCAGTTTACCCAACAACTGACAAAGTAAAACAGATATTCACACAGTTTAGTCACTATTCAATATATTTAGTGAGACACTATAAATTAGTCAAGTAAACAGTCAATGGCACTGCTATTAAATCTTTCATCAAGATAGGCATATATCTTAATGCAGATTGCTATATATATAATACATATTTAAAAAACAAACCAAACTACATTCACTGGATGATGTCATCAGTGATGTCATCAGTGATGTCACTGACCATATCATGAATGATGTAATATGTGACATCATCACCAGTGGATTGTGGGCTCGAGAGTTACAGTTAGTACATCTAAGTATAACAGAAAAATGCCAATGGTTTTGCATGAGTGAAATGTCCAGCTTACTATAAGACCCCTGAAACCTATGGTTTTTTCAATGATTATGTATATATTCCTACTCCGAGAGTCCGACAGGTGCTAGCTCAGGGAAAGTGTTGAATGGAGGTGGGGATATATTGACTATTCCTGCTCCGACCTGTGCTTGCCTCAGAGAAAGTGCTGGATAGTATAGGGGGCACATTTATTATTCCAACTCCAACAGGTGCTAGCCTTAGGGAAAGTTCTGGGTGGTGGTGGGGGCAAATTTACTATTCCTACTATTAAACTGTAAATTACATTTTATAATTTCTGTTCTTTGTCAATCATACAATAAAACATTTTATTTTTTGTAATTCACTACAGATAAAATCACATTACCCCACTAGTAGGGAGGAAAACATTCTTAACCAGAAAAAAACAAATCAAACCGATCAACTTAGAAGAAACCACAAATAATACTTTTTTTGCAGGATTCAAGTTAAGAAACATTTGTTTTAAAAGTAAAACATTGCATTAAAAATGAGTTGCAAACAAAAACAAAATGACTTTTTTTTAGTAAATAAGGACTAAACTTTTTCTTAGCAGGCTATTATCAAAACTAAAATTTTCAAATAAAAAAAACTATGAACATTTCTTCACTTTTTTCAGAACAATAGAAGCTAACTCACAAAACACCACAGAAGGAACAACTGAAAGAAAAATTTAAAGAGGTCCAGCATTTACTTCAGGACTTTCCGGCCAAACAACGTAAAAAACCTGTTTCATTCTGTCAAGTCTCTCCAAAAATAACCTTTTTCTATCAAAGGTATCAAGGCAGCAAGCAATTCAAATCCCACATCGCCAAGTTAATGCAGTTAAATCCTGGTACAATTTTTTTTTAAAAAGCTGTAAAATAATTAATATATACTAACTTTACCATTGCAGGCAAAAAAATATAAAAGCAGCCATACACATAATCACTAAAACAATGTTTTTTCTTTTTCTTCTTTCTACAGAGAACAGCATCAAGAAACAAAGCCAAATATTTCAAATCAAACAGGGGAAATCGACTGTTAAGTTGCTGTGGCAACAAGTATTGTAAGAAGAGATAAACTGAGCCCAAGTCTCATTGGAGGTGCGTACATTATTACTCATCCCATTGCACAGGCAGAGCGGTTACTGTAGGTGACACTGTTAAAAGGAACACAGAGCATAACCACTCTGACTCTGCAATGGCGATAGAGGTAAGAGAAAATATAGATGAAATGAAAGCCATAGCATCCACCTCCAAACCCTGTGGCTCAGTTTCGAGGGAGATATCACAAAACATTCTTACCTGTGTAGCAAGTTGTATGCCCACAGTCCCCAACCTATGCAGAATTATACAGCGTAAAAAACAGGCAAGTAACCGCCTATGTGTAACACTCCAAACCTTCTCTGACATTACCATTCCTCCTGAACGTACAGTAACTGTTACTAATGAAACTTTTCTTTTGCATGACAACAAAAACCCTTATAAAAGAATTCTAATCTTTAGCACACCCCATAATCTTTTTAAGTTAGAGACTTGTGAAATTCGGATAATGGATGGGACGTTTAAATCCACACCCTACCCATTTACCCAATTATACACTATTCACACCTATATTAATCATACGGTAGTGCCCTTAGTGTACAGCTTATTCCCTGATAAATAAGCCTCAAGCTAAAACCATGAACAAAAGTACTAGAAAAGGTTTAAGTATCTTTGAATTTCCTATGATTAACACAATTACCAAAATGTACATGGATACCCAAATTCAAGGATGTTTTTTAGACTTTTCACAGGCTTATTGGAGAAAGGTTCAAAAACCATCCTTAGTTGAGGATCACATATCAGATAGTAAAATGTAATTTGAATTGAAATAACTAACAGCACTTTGCTTTGCTGCTCCTGACAGTTTAGATGAAAAATACAATCTACTACTGAATCTGACTATTTTACTGCAAACAAGAACAAATTGGCAGCCCTTCTAAATTACTTTGAAGACACATGGAGTGGCCATCTAAGCAGGTCAGTTCACAATAGGAAACCACATTTCCATGTGAAGTGGTGGTACTGCTACTCAACCTGTTAAGAGGGAGGAGCAAAATCAAATAATACCATAGAGGGATGTCAACACTCCTTCAACAAAATCAATAGGTAAACCACATCCTAACTTCTATCATTTTTGGGAAATTTTGAAGAAGGAGAAAAGTTTCCAAGAAATGAGAATTGCTCAATCATTGACTGGTAGTCTGAACCCACAAATTTCAGAAAGAATAAAAGAAATGCCCAAGTGCCTATTAAGTGCAATTCAACAATTTTCAATGATGGTGCCTTCAGACTACCTAGACAATATTGCACACATCGTACATTTCTAATCTACACTAACCCCATATTCACCTTACTTGACTGTTTTGAAAATAAATTTACCTAATTCAATTGGCATTTTCCTAAAAAGTTTTAAATTGTAAATTCAGAGTCAGGATTCTTACCTCCAGTGTCTTTTTTTTAACTCTTGGACTTGAGTACAATCCCACATTTCACTAAGAGTCTATTGCAGTCCATTAATCCATAGTACATAATCCATAATACATTATGCAAACCATGACCCGAGGCAAATTAGCCAAAACGGACACAGTTCAGAAAAGCAATTTTTTACAGTTAATATTTTGCTGAGAACTGCACTGTGCTCACCTACAAAAAAAACAAATTCTCCACAAAAAATCCTGAAAAATTGTATGGCAAAAATAGCAACAAGAAATCCAATGTTGCAATCCTCTCTCACCCGAAATCTAGCAAGAAAAACAACGTAAAAAAGAAAAAAAGTGTTAATATTGGCTACCCAAAAATCCATTGTTGCAATCCTCTCTCAACCGAAATCCAGCATAAGTTCAAAAACCATAAATCCAAAGTATAAAATTAGCCAGCAAACTATTTCTTTGATCCATGAAATCTGTGTCCATGTTCCTTTGATCTATCTGAAAAACCGCAACAACACAATACCTTAATTTCAAAACCTTTTGCTTTCACACTATTGTTTAATAAAAAATGTAATCAATCTTTTAAAATAATTCTATGACACCAAAACTGTTATGAAAACAATCAACCCAACGTGGGCCTACAACTTCTACCTGCTTAGGAATTTTTTGGGGGGTTTAAACATACGAAACGATCAAAATACAAGTACTCTAGTTCTGTCAGTGCCCTTGGAAAGGGAACTCCTCAGAACTGAAATGCTGCACAAAGAGGTCCATCTCCTGATCTCCCCAACTCTGTAGGAACAAACTCTACACAGAGTAAAGAGTGATCAAGTGTGGAACTGCAGGGAATTCAAATCTGTGAAATAACATAACAAAAAGAATTATTATAGTACAGGAAATAAGTCTAATCTCAGTACATCTCACTAAACTTCGTAAACACCTTAAATACACTGAAAGATGTCCTGAAAATCCATTGCCAATAACTTTCCAGTAAGATTCTCCCTGCATGAACCTGAAAATACAAGAGACAAACAGTCAACAATCATATACACAGGTCAATCCCTTCTTAATCAAAACAGACTATGTTCACCAAAGAGCATAGGACACCATATGTACCACTATAAATAATAAGATGGAAATTAAATGGTTCAAAAATGCATGTTGTGACGTCAATACTACTCCTTGACCTCAGGAGAAATGAGCAGATGCACACCTTTGCTTAATGTTTTAAGTTAAAGAATGCCTGGAATCCTTAATGCTTTAATACAATGTAAAAAATCTATTCAGAGTGAATTGAGTTTTTAAAGAACATCCAGAATGTAACTGACTCCCATGAGCTCCTCTTCACATTTACACTGAACGCTAATCAATTCAAGTGCTCAAAAGAACAGAGGCCAAAAGTCACAAACTCTAACCTCAGTGAGCCAGTATGTCCAAACAAATGAATTGCCATTATGTTGATTGCCACATACCTCAGAAATGAATACCAGTTCCCTTTTTGATGTACTTCCTACCTGGAGGCCGACACTTTTTCTGGTCGTTAGAGAACACACACACGATCCTCCCTGAAGTCCATTCAAATTAACACTGTCTCTGAATCTTTGAGATGCCAGTGTTTACAACGTAATTCAGACTCCTTGTCTAACAGCATAGACAGGAACCACTAGTCTCCAAAGCACAGAGGCAAAAGAGTTGTAACCAGTGCCTTTCCCGGCATGGATCCTCAGCGCACAGGAAGCCAGCAGGCTGAGATCAAATCCCTAGATGCAGAATTCAGAAAATAAATGGGACATATGCATGTTTAGCAGCAGGGGCATGCACGTTAGCCACAGGTTCCCAGGAATCAACCTCCGATGAATAGCTCATAACGATAATAAGTCCCATAAAGTGCTCCGTACCTCCTATTCCTGGTGGCTGTCCCTCATCACTGGTGGAGCAGCTTGATGTGGCATCTCCCTAGCTGGTTTCAACAGATTACAGTAGAACACAGGGTGGATCCACATATGAATGGGCAGACATAGTTTGTAGGCAACTGGGTTAATCCGTTTCAGCACGGTGTAGGGTCCTATGTATCGGGGATGAATCATGCTGTGCACCCTAGAACAGATGTTTCTCATTGATAACCACACCTTATCTCCAGGTTAGTATTGTGGACCATCTCTACGATGTCAGTCAGCCCATATTGTTTATTGTTGTTTGGCGTGATTTAAGTGGACATAAACCTACTTATGAAGTGACTGAACTTCCTTTATGCGAGAATATGTTTCAGGTTGATTCTCTATTTCACTGGGAAGAGTTTTTTGAAGGACCTTAGCATGGATTCCATGATTCGCAAGAAATAGAGATACCGTTATGAAACTATGCCAGGCATTGTTGTATGCCTATTCTGCCAACCACAATAATGATACCCATGAAGCTTCGGCATCTATGGCACAGCAGCGCAATTACTTCTTTAGAGTTTGGTTTAGTCTTTCTGTCTGGTCATCCGTTCGTCAAAGAAAGCTGGTGGATAAAGAGGGAGTTTTGTTAAGCCTTGCACCACATCCGCCAAAAACGTGCTATGAATTGTGGGCCCCAGTTGGACACAATCACCTCTGGTATACCATGTAATCTCACCATGTTTTCCAACAACAATTGTGCTATTTGCCCTGTAATTAGTAAGGTAATACATGGAATGAAATTACCCATCTTTGTAAGGTTATCCACCAATACCAGGATAGCAGTGTTGCCCTGATTGTTTGACAAACGTTTAACAAAGGCCATACTATTGTTCTGCCATGGTTGCATAGGGGTTGGTACTGGAATCAGTTTACCTTTTGCTTTTGCAGGATCTCTCTTGGCTCTAGCACAAACCTTACAATACGCCACCCGTTCTCTCGCATCTTTTGGTATAATTTCCCACCAAAACTGTTGTTGTAATAGATGAATAGTCTTAGAACTACCCTGGTGTCCTGCCGTAACTGATTTGTGACACCAGTCGAATGCCTTACACTGAATGGCTTTAGACAACAAGTACAGCTTATTGTTATGGAAAGGTATCCCTTGTTTGACACTCCACTGATGATGTGTATTAGCCCATTGATGCCATGATTCAGCAGATTTGTAATCTTTTACTTCTTTCAGGAAGTTGTCTGCCGTGATCACACATATTACTCTGGCACGAGCAATGATAGCCTCAGTACGAACCTTCTTAGGGCTGCTATCAGTTGCTTGCCTTGATAAAGAGTCTGCCTTTCTGTCTTCAACTCCAGGATGAAAAGTTATAATAAAATAATATTCTAAGAAGAAAAGCATCCATCCCATTTGTGTCTGGGACAACTGTCTAGCTGTTTTCATGTATTGCAATTTCCTATGATCTCTATACACAGTCGCCAAATGTTGTGAACCCCACAAATAGTGTCTCAATTCTTGGAAGGCCCTTTTGATGGCTGGTAACTCTTTTTCTGCAACAGTATAGTTAAGTTCTGTAGCATTTAACAAAGGCCATTCTATTGTTCTGCCATGGTTGCATAGGGGTTGGTAGTGGAATCAGTTTACCTTTTGCTTTTGCAGGTTCTCTCTTGGCTCTAGCACAAACCTCACAATATGCCACCCATTCTCTTGCATCTTTTGGTATAATTTCCCACCAAAACGTTTGTTGTAATATTTGAATAGTCTTAGCACTACCCTGGTGTCCTGCCATGACTGATTTGTGACACCAGTCGAATGCCTTACACTGAATGGCTTTAGACTGATAGGGAAGATAGGGAAGGAAACAGCAGGGATTTTGAATCTGTGCAATAAGGTAACACAAAGAATTAGTCTAGTACAGGAAACAAGACTACTCTCAGTACTTCTCACTCAACTTCATAAATACCTTAAATACACTTAAAGATGACCTAAAAATCCATTGCCAACACCTTTCCTGTTAGATTCTCCCTGCATGAACCTGACAATACAAGAGACAAACAGTCAACATTCATATACACAGGTCAATCAAAACAGACTACGTTCAGCAAAGAGCATAGGATACCATACATACCCCTATCAACAATAGGATGGAAATTAAATGGTTCAGAAATGCATGTCATGGCATCGATACTGCTCCTTGACCTCAGGAGACATGAGCAGATGCACACCTTTGTTTAACCTTTTAAGTCAAAGGACTCCTGGCATCCTTAATGCCTTAATACAACGTAAAAAATGAATGCAGGGGGAATTGAGTTTGTAAAGATCATCCAGAATGTTACTGACTCCCATGAGCTCCTCTTCATGTTCACAGTAACCCTAGGCAAAGCACTATGCTACGCTACGCTCATGTAGTTTGCGAAGTTTGCGCTACTTCGCACTACGCGAACTGCCCGTAGCATAGTGCACACATGCGTAGCATAGTGGTCATTTTTTGCTTGCTCGAGATCCTCAACGTCAAGTTGGCGACAGCGAGCAAGCAAAATTACATCCCAGTGACACTTTTTCCTTGTTCGCGATCAGCATCATCAAGTTGCCAATCGCGAGCGTGGAAAATAAACGCCCCGGCGAGATTCTCAACGTGGGGAGGTCAGGTTTCTCATTGCGAGTGGTCGCGTATGCTCGAGATCGCTTGCGATGAGAAACTACCAGTCCGTGTTGAGAAAGCTGCAGCTCAAGTTAATATCAAGCTCTGCTTTGCCCAGCCCTAGTTCACACAAATCCATTCAAATGCTCAAAAGAACAATAGCCAAAAGTCACGAACTCTAACCTCAGTGAGCCAGTACGTCCAAACAAATGAATGGTTAGTATGGTGATCGCCACATACCTCAGAAACGAATACCAGTTCCCCCTTCAATTTGATGTCCTTCCTACCAGGAAGCCGGTACTTTTTTGGGTCTTTAAAGGACACACACACGATCTTTCTGGGAGTCCATTCAAATGAACACCCGATTCCTCGTCTGACCAGGTACACAGGAACCACCAGTCTCCAAACCACAGAGGCAAAAGAGGCGCAATGAGTTCCTCTCCCGGCATGGATCCTCAGCGCACAGGAATTGGGCCCGCGGGAATCCACTACCTAGATGTAGAATTCAGAAAATAAACGGGAGACCTCGCAGAGTCGAGGCGAGTCTCCAGAACAGAACACACAATCAATTATGCACAGTTCGAGATGTGCGTTACCACGTTTAATCCCATGACGCACAGGACTGCATAAATCTTGGTATTTGTAGTTCCTTCATGCATTTACGGGTTATGCAGAGGTAGGGCACCTCTGCAAGTGAACCCTGACAAGTTCCTACTACATTCCTCCTCTCTCCTTACAATAACTATGCCACCTTTAATCTATTTTTTATAATTTAATTTCGCATTACCTGTACGCAGCTCTTTCTTGCTTCCGATCCTGACTGCGACGTTCCTTGCACTGACAAAACTTACATACAAGTAGCAACGTCATCTCTTCTTGTAAAAAGGAAAAAAGGACAATTTCTCTCATTCATTTCAGAGGGAAACCGTGAGAAAACCTACAAAAAAAGTATACGTTACAATATTGTCATTAAATATTACCTTTAATAAATCTTTTTTTTATTTTGGTATTTTTTTAATAATATATTTTATTTTTTTGAATGTATAAAAGTTTCCTTCAATACTATTAATGTGTCTATTTTTTGATTTGTAAAATATTACATTGTTAATTATTTTAGATTAAAATTATTAAACATTTTCAGTTTTTATTTATGCAAACTTATGATGCAATATGTGTTATTTTTATTTTGTAAACTTCTTTTATATTCTTTTTTAAGGATTATTACTTTTTATTAACTTACATTTAAAATTAATATATTTTTTAGAGTACTTATAATTACTCCTGGATATTAAATCTCTCCCCACCAAAACTCTTTTATGAATTTTACTGATATATATTAATTTTACAATTTTATAATTAAATACATTATAATTTAAGTAATAAATAATACTCAAGTATTAACATGGATATCTGAGTATTGATACACTCCTCGCCCAAAACCCCTCTTTCCCATGCATCCTGTTCCAGCGGATAGGTGCTAAGCCCTTTAAATAAATATTCAAAATATTGCTTTTTATTTTTTAACAGTAAAACGAAATAGTAATTAATACTCAAGCATTAAATGTTATACATCTGTATTAATAGACCGCCCTCCCCACCAAAAACCCCTGTTTCCCATTCATCCCATCCCAGGGGAAAAGTGCAAAGAACATATGTATATTATATATATATATATTTTTTTTTCATCCACAAGTATGGCATTTCAGCTGTCACCGGGTTTCTGAGCAGCAAACCCTTAAAGTACTATCAACACAACCGTATGGTCATAGCGATGACAGAATTCTTCCTTGAAAATATTATTTTTCTATTCTCAGGGACTCTGTACAGACAAACACATGGGACAGCCATGGGCAGGTGCTTCACCCCCAGTTATGCGAACCTTTCATTTGCTGGTGGGAGAAGCACATGGCCTGGGGCGATCCCAATGAAGGCTGTTTGGACAAGATTATGATTTGGGCAAGGTACATTGACGATCTCTTTGTCGTTTGGCGTGGTGACCGGGCCTCGGCTGAGGAATATATTGCCGCGCTGAATGACAATGAGTTCAATTTGAGATTTACCAGCACCATAAGCAACTCTCCGGACTTAGAGGTTTATGTGACAGGGAATACTCTATAGACACGACTATACAGAAAGCCCACAGCAGGAAACTGCTTCGTCTTAAGCGTAACTGCTCAGGCGGGGGGACTTCAAAGAAGCCAAGGATGAGGCCTCTGTAAAATTCCAAGAAAGGGGCTATTCAAAAGCAATATTCACTGATGCTGCCGAAAGGGTAGAGAAAATAGACAGGAAAGATCTACTGGTGGACAAAGTGAAACAGGAAATGGAGGGTCCTCCACGGATGATTACCATTTTTAACATCAGATCAGGGTAACTAGTACAGGTGTTCTATAAAAATTGTCATATCTTACAAACAGATGCCACCCTGAAAAGAGTCCTACCAGCACATCCGTCTATAACATATAGACGTTGCCAATCACTAGGTGATCACCTTGTATGAAGCCACTTTGAGAGTCCAGCCAAAGCAACAGAGATGAAAAATATAAAAGGTTATTATCTATGCCTTCGCTTTAAGGCCTGTAAACACAGCAAAAAAAGATTCAAATATAAGGGAAGACCAAACGATGCACGTCCCACAATAGGAATTTCTAAATTTCTCAACTGCAATTCAGACTTCACGGTGTACTGCTTGGAAGGTCCATGCTCTAAGAGATACATTGGGAGTACTATACACCCAACGCAGAAACTCATATTAGCGCACATGCATGCCATAACAAATCGGGACAAAACAAATCCTGTGGCACACCACTTTGAGACACATCACAAAAGCGACAGTGATCATCTTACATTCTTCTGCCTGAACTAGGTAGACAAAAGAGAAAGAGGGGCTGACCGTGTGAAAGCTCTAAGGGTGTTAGAATCTAAATACATCATTGATTTGCAGAGTAAATGGCCCCTAGATCTTAATAAATATGAAGAGCTATGGATGCATCTGTAAATGGGCTCCAATAAACAAGGACAATTAGGATGCTAGTACAGAAAGGAGGAGAGGACACCTACAGTAGAAGGGACCATAATATAACAGAATCAGTAAATGTAGAAACAACTTCCCTCTACTCCAAGTGTGGCTGCGCTCTTAGAAGTGATTAATTAATATCACTCCTCTGCACAATATGTAAATATGAAAAAGCCCATACAGGGCAAGAAAACAGTTGAGTAAGCCCATACAGGGCGAGATATTATGTGGGGAACAGACTGTTGATAAGCTTTTATATATATAGATGTATTTAATATCAACAATGGTATTTATTCTTTTGCTAACTTAGTCTTTTGTGCATGGTATATGATAATTTTTTATATCCATAGGATTGGTATTACTAGTGCATAAAGAAGTAAATCTCAATGTTCTGCAAAGAAAATTAAAAGTTTTTTCTTTTTTTCCCCCCACAATGAAATTAATTTTTAACATTTGCACTTGCACTTTTTTTCAATCATTTTATATAACACATTGACAAAGTAAAAACATGTTGTAAAATGGCCGCCATATTGGCATTCATGTTAGTAGTCCACTTAAACTGTTCACTGGATGTCCGTGTAACTGCACGAAACAGAATGTTCGTTTCCTTTTGCACACGCCAATACTGATGAAGCTGGGAGGCAAAACGCGTCGTTCGGAGGGGTAGAGGGTCTGTAATAAACACTTTGGAAATCGGAGACCTGCGTGCTTTCCTTTCTTAACATCATAATGGATGCTAATGTGTTTGATATATATATATATATATATATATATATATATATATATATACATATATATATATATATATATACAAAAAAACATAGGTTTCATCGACGTTTTAGTCTCACTAATATGTGCATAGGGCAAATATGTTCATGTGGGCAGTATAGACGCAGTTATCCACAAGCACATCAAGCCCACTTGGGCTTTTATTTTCAAATTCTCCTCTTTTTCTGAAAACCCAGTAGAAAAAAAGTTGCATGTTTTGCACAGATTAAGCAGATTTTGCTAATTTTTTTATCAATTCGTATTAATGAATTTAAAGTGTTTTTCTGTATTCATTTAGGTAAATGCACATATATAATGAAATATTAGCCATGATTTTACATTTGATGTATTTTAAAAATGAAATGGGCTTTATTTAATATTTATTATACATATATGTATTTATTTATTTATTGACCGCGAAATTTGCACAAACATCTAATCTGGGTCTTTAAGAGGAGAACAACAAATACGAAAACGATGTAACATATATATTTTAGCAACATTGCTGAGCATTTTTATGTATATTTTATGCATCATTTCGCTATTGTGATCAATGTAGTGTGGATTAGGCAGGAGTCTGTTGTTTATGTCTATAAACTAAGGGTCATGTGACCCAGATATGCACTTTAAAATCACGGGTTTTGAATGACCATGTCATGTGATCAAGGGCTCCAGGGCCCGAAACGCGTCATGGCGAACGAAGGTTGCACTAAATAAAACTAGCAAATCTACCTGACTGGGTACAATTCGTTCTTTGTATCCAGCGAGAATGGTATGCAGACGAAGTTCCTGACATATGTCTATTTATATATACAAAAAAAAATAGGTTTCAGGGACGTTTTAGTTAGTTGAACATTTGACTCATTAAAAGCGGGCACGCAAGTTATAGTTAGTTCAACTAATTATAACGGACAAATTTCTTTGGTTTTATATGAGTCAAATGTTCAACTAACTATAATGTTAGGAAGGTTTTTTAAATGCGAATTCCTCACTATAACATCTGTAAAACCTATGTTTTTTTCTGTAAATTTCAAAGGTTTTTTAAATGTTAATTTCATATTTTAATGTTTATAAAACCTATATTTTTTCTATTATATTTTCAAATATTTTGGAACTTTATTATACTTTTTTTTCACTTTAAAAATGATATTTTATTTCTTCCCAACAAAATATGTATCTCTTTTTTTTTTGGGAAAAGTGCACTCCCATACCGCTAGCGTACCAAGCTCCATCACCACGCAAATCTGATTCACCATTTTGGTAAACTTGTGAATGATGCGCATTTCGTATGTGACGGGTTCGTGACACTGCATACCGCGGAACATCATATATGCATGAAGTCGCCCCAGCTGCTACTTTGGTATCCGATGGGTAAGCAGTACCAAGCCATGCGTTACATCATGCATGTACGTATGGGGTCGCACCCACAGCGCGTTGTGTATGCAACAAGTGTGCGTCGCCAGGCTCTGTGTTACATCACATATGTATGGTGTCGTGCTGGGTACGCCATTCCCTCTTTTTTTTGTCTCAAAAGTATATCTCAGTAACTTAAACAGTATATGACAGCAAGCGATAATCTAAAATATTTTAAACATTTATATATTTCTAACTGTAATAAACCTATATTATGATAAATATATTTTCTCAAAATAGCGTCGGCTATGGCCTCCTTGGACGCTCGGTGCGCGATTGCCATGTGACCTTAAAAAATTTTTTTGATTGCTTCATAACATTTCGCATTGTAACAGTTGGACGGCCCCACCCATTTTAGTCATTCTCTCTACAGAGTTTGATGTGAAACACCACTTCACCGTAAACAGCTATTTTGAAATAATTTTTTTCTGTGTACACATATCTTATTCTACATACAACATGCAACAATCATCTTGATCAGTATTCATGGTCAGTACATTAAGCCTTTCTTGTGTGATAGCCATGCATCTGAAACATTAAATCAAAAACAAATTTGTGTTACACGATGCCCCTGGTGTGTGTGTGTGTGTGCATATTATTGTGCTGCCTTTCGGCCTGGGTATTGGCAGCTCTAAGGAGTATCATAACTACCGGCAGAGGGCACATCCTAGATCACATGTGACAAACAGTAAACAGCAATGTGTAGATTTGCATTGCTGTACTCTCTTTTGTCAGGCTTTACCGATATGTTAGTGTGTTATATGTGAGACTTTCAGATTCATGTTTGACATACATTGCTTGACTGTAATGAGCGTTATCACTGTGTATGATGTAACCTCACTGCTGATCCTCCCTCCATCCGAGCACATTCACATGTGTGCGCTTCGCGATAGCAACACTTACAATATTACCGCGCACCATTGACATGCATGTCATTGCATATCCACAACCTTGACAATGACATGTGATGTTTGCCATTCAATCTTTGCAATCATCTCATTAGCGATAGCTGCAGCCCTCCCGAAGTCATGCTACGTTAATATAAATTGCGCATTCTAAGACTTTAAAACTGCAAAAGAAACACACATAAGTACACTTCCTGGCCAGGCAGGAACTGAACAACGCCCAGATCCCCAGAACAATTATTTACACCCCTACGCTAGCTTGGCATACGCAAGCCTAGCCCACTTTGCGTACGTATAAATAGGATAACATTGACGCCACATGTCCCAGGTCTTCCACACTGCCTCAGGTGATATGCCCGTATCCATCTCGCATATCACAATACTTTACAGAAAAAAGGGATCCATGAAGTGTACACCATCCTGGCAATCAACACTGGTTGTATATTGTGAACCCCACTGCCCGTCGTGTTTCTAAAGGGATCCATGAGGTGTACACCATCCTGCAATCAACACTACAACTGAATTGTGAACACTGCTGGTGAGCAGTGGGGCCTGGTTGCACAGCGGCTCCAGTTCAGTGCGGTGCTGCGGGAGGGGTGGGCTGCATCAGCCTGAGTGCGCAGGTGCGAACAAGCGAAGTTCCCTGCGTAATGATATGATCTCTGACCTCATCCAGTCACATCTCTGTCTAATTTTTAAAGACCTGCTGGACTGTACTAAAGGCCTGAGCCAGCGGGCAGCGCTGCTCTACAGACACGTGTTGAGCATAGTGCTGTGGGAGGGGTGGCCTGCATCAGCCTGGGTGCACAAGTGCCAAAAAGCGATGTTGGTGTGCCTAATGATGTGATCTCTCAACTCATTCATTCACATGTCTGTCTCAGTTTAAGGACCTGCTAAACCATACTGTAGGCCTGATCCAGCGGGCAGCGCTGCCTTACAGACAAGCGGTTTTGGCTTTTAGGGCACTGTAGTGAGCTCAATACCAAGTGTACATGCACACAGGCTTCGGCCACTGCATTACACATGCACATTATGCTTCTAGCATGCGCTCTGTTCCTTTGTATGTGAATCCTTGGTATAACATATTATTATTTAACCATTATGTATTGTTGTACACTCCAACTCCTCTTTGAACCACGATTACCACTAAGAGTTGGAAGATTGTACTTCAAAATATGGAGGATGCACTCAACTGGTGTTTTCTTTTAGGGTTGACTGTTCCCATGAGGCACAGTGTCAAACTGATTTGCATATGGCCATGTCTGAATTAGAGTGGCGGAGGGAGCTAAAGAATGATGATGGATTAAACCCAGATCTGTTGACTGGGGGTGAGCGTTTGCAAACTTCAACACTCCATCATCCCCTTTGGTTTTATTAATACACTACCCCACTCAACACGCCAGTTTCCCAAGCATCCCGTCCCAGGGCATGGATGTCATGCCCTTTTTGTTTTGTTTTAAATAAACATACTAGTTAATATTTTTAATTAATATAATTTTTAAACTTGCATGATACCCAAATATAAAAAAACTTACCTCAAAAACACACCTTGAAAATTAGCACTTAGCCCCATAACTCACCTTACAACGCGTTGTAATTGCATGCGCTGTAATGACACATGCATTGTAATAGCAGGCATTGTAATGACACCTGCATTGTAAATGATGCGTTGTAAAGGCACTGTTGTAATTGAAGTTTCCCTCTATGACATAATTTTGAACCTACAAATATGGAATTATAAATATATTGGAATTTTAATATAGATTACAAAAATATTGCCTCCCTAAACTTAAGTATTAAAATCACTAATATCGAGCACACAAATATTATTTCCAATAAAATAGATTGTTGCATATGTCAATAACAAAAATATAGGATACACTATTATCGTCGCCCATAAATGTACGCATAACATATACAAATGTTAATTACCACACTATTATCTCCAGTGCAACTAATAAATCTTTACAAATACAACCAACAAGATACATTTCACTTAAAACAATTACTTAAAATAAACCTAAAACCTATAATGCACTAATTGTTGAGGCTGCTTGTGATTCTCTGCCACTGTGAAATGCTTTAACCTGTTTATAACTGGTTTTATATTTTTAAACACCCTTAATTACCTTAACACTTTGTTCCCTTTGTGTTTACTTGCTGCTTAGCGTATCTTCCTTTCCCTCACATTTTAGTTTCTGAATCCCGCTCCGGTACACCAGAGTTGTGTGCTGATTGTGTGGAGGGCGGTTACTTTCCCTTTGCCTGCGTGGAGTGACACACTTCATTGGGACAGTGGGGGCGGTTCTGTTCCTGTTCTCTGTTTTTAAGATGAGCTGACCACAGACGCACAGCGGGCGCACGCAGTGGGCACGCCAGTGGCACCCTGAAAGCACACCTAAGGTTATCCCGCATGCGCCCGTCCGTGCCTGGCTGTCGCCATACACAAGCCATACCGCTGATTTGACCACCAGTATGCATGTTCATTCCTGTGATGACCTACTGCCTCTGGGGTAGTCAGCGCGCCATTGTCGCCACCCTCCCTGCAATTCGCCTGAGGATCCGTTCTGCTGTAAGAACTGCGGTTATGATTCTTGGCCTACTATCTTGTTCCCTTCTATCTCACTTCCATGTCCCAGACAGAATATTAAACTGTTCAGCCTCAATTACCGCTCCTTAGTCAAGCACTATCTGGACGTTTATAACCTGTTACTTAATGAATCCCCTGATGTTCTTTTCCTGACATAAACATGGCTGTCAGCCGACATGTTGGCTGTCCCTGGTCTTGCACTCCCCCGAGCTTTAGTATCCTGACCATTAATAGAGAGACTAGAGTAGGGAGAATTGCTGTTTTCTTTAAATCCTTTTATACCTGTACCTTTACTAAAGTCATTTTGGTAGGCTGTGAGTGTGCTTGCTTCGGGAGTTCTCTTAATGCCTGCTTCACTTTGTCCGGCTTTCTGGTCTATCGTCCACCTGGACCCTCTAAGGTATTTAGGGCTGCATAAATTGATGCAGTTAGCTCATTGGCTATGAGTGCTGCTAATTTTAGTGTGATCGGCGATTTGAATTTGCACTTTGATAACCTTCAGGACTCTGATGTGGCCAATCTCTCCGCTGACCTAGCAGCTTGCCAGCTAATTCAACTGGTTTAAAATTCCACTCACTCTGCGGGCCATTTGTTTGACCCCGTTTTTACTAATCTCTCCTCCCTCTCTGTCACCACCCCCATCCCGGTGTGTTGGCCTGACCATCATCCTATTCCCATGACACTCTCGGGAGTAAAGCCTCTTCAGGAGGTTCCTCACAAAGTTTTCCTCAAACGTCCTTAGCACAAACTGGACCTTGATCAGTTCCATGCCCTCCTCACCAGGAACATGCCTAGCTTGCCAGATGATCCAGACGCTGCCGATAACGCGTTGTCAGACTGGATCCTATGCTCGTTTGACACCATGCACAAAGATTGTATGAGGTTGGAGAGGGTATGGCGACGTGATTATGATCCCATCATCAAAGGGTGCTATCAGTGGGGCATAGAGAAATATCACAGGGCCATTCAAAAAGAACGGCCCATATATTTAACAGCCGAGATTAGAAGTAGTAACAACCCTGCCACTAGGGCCTTTTCCATCCTTAAATACCTCATAACGGCCGGTGCACCTGCTATGTCCCATATTTCATCTGATGAGCAGTGTGAGGCCCATGCCACCTTTTTTGTCAATAAGGTGGATAAAGTCTATAAAGCCTTTCCCTCAGCTGACCCAGATTGAGATTCAACAGGGGGACTCAGTTCTACCCACTCCCTTGCTGCTTTTCCACCTATCTCTCAGGAGGCTCTGTGCTCCCTCTGCAGCAAGGTTAAAACCATCTCCCCGACCGATCCGATGAAATAGGATCAATTTATGAAATCGCTTCCCTTACTTCTTCCATCATTAGACAAGGTTATCAATCTATCCTTATCTACGGCATCTGTCTGTAAGTCCTGGAAGCAGGCCAGGGTCATTCCCCTTTTAAAGAAATCCACTCCGGACACAGCCAAACTTGAGAACTATCGCCCTATTTCTCTCCTGACTTGGGCTTCTAAAATTGCTGCGGCCCATATAAATACCATCCTGACAGGTTTTTTGGAAGAGAAGAATATATTGGACCCCTCTCAGAATGGCTTTTGCCCGGGCCATAGCACTGAAGCTGCCCTTCTAGCGGTGACTAAACAGCTGAGAACCGCACTGGATGAGGGCCATTAGTCAGCACTGATTCTATTGGATCTCAGTGCTGCATTTGATACAGTCTCTTACCAGATCCTACTGCATAGGCTGGAAGAGGCAGGTATTTCTAGGCTCTGCTCTGGACTGGTTTGCCTCCTTTCTCTCAGAGAGGACCTTTCAGGTGATAGCTCCCCCTTTCACCTACTCGCCTATACCATCAATCAGGGTGTGCCCCAGGGCTCAGCTCTGAGCCCGACGCTCTGTAATCGTGATGTTCAACCTTTAGCGCCAGTGGCTCAGAGCAAAGGGCTCACAGTTGTATCATATGCAGATGATACACAGTTGGTGGTAGTTCTCTCCGATGACCTAGTGCAGGACACTTATCAGTTTAGAAGCGATCTTGCCACTGTCACAGGGTGGATGACCACCAACTGCCTCCAGCTCAACTCCAGCAAGACTGAGATTCTGCTGATAGGGAAAGATCCTGAGCTGTGGATTGAACGCTACCCTAGACTGTGCCCCCGCCCCCAAACAGATGCTGAAGAACTTAGTTGCCTGGGTTGACTCAGCCCTCAGCTTTCAAGCCCAAACTAAGAAGCAGGGATGTGCTTTAGTATCTTATGTGGACTTTAACCATTGCTGTTTTTTTAGCCATCTATTAGACAGGTCATCGTCCAGGCTTCTGTTCTGTCAAGGTTGGACTATGCCAGTTCATTGTACCTTGGAGACACAACAAGGCTGAGACTGTCAGACTGTAGACAGTTCAGAATGCAGCCACTAGAACTCTCCTTGGCCTCCCAGAACCTGCCCTATTGCCAGTGCTATCCATCAGCTACACTGGCGGCTGGTGGCCAAATGAGACAAGTTTAAGTGCTTCTGTTTGGCATTTATGATCCTAAAACTGTCTTCCCCTGGTATTTTGATTAATTTGCTCTCACTGTACATCCCCACTCCCCAACTCCGCTCGGTAGGTCATCATTCGGTGACTGTTCCCCGGGTGAGGAGGGCGAGAGCTGGTGGGCGCTCCTTCCATTTTCTGGTGGCCAAACTCTGGA
This sequence comes from Lissotriton vulgaris, assembly GCF_964263255.1. NCBI lineage: Eukaryota > Metazoa > Chordata > Amphibia > Caudata > Salamandridae > Lissotriton > Lissotriton vulgaris. The sequence continues at coordinate 494,751,646 of NC_141685.1, forward strand.
ACTGTCTTCCCTTTTACTTTCATAGCCTGGATAATTATCTGGCCTTTCATAAGGCTACTAAGACCTATCTCTTCCCATCTAGTCAGACTCGTTTGGTGCTTGCTTCCTCCTGTTTGCTGCTAGCGCCAGGACGCCCCTTTGCTGGGGCATCTGTGCGCTGAATAAATGCTATAACATAACCTAACATGAACAACTATAATAAAAATAGAGACAGCATGGCTTGCCACGGAGAGGAACGGCTGCTTGATCAAGTGGCTCCATCGAACCAACTCAATTCTCCCTCATAAATCTGCACATAGATTTGCATTAATGGTGTGGAAGAAGCCTTCATGACTGTCACATTGCTCGAGGGCCAGGAAAACAGTGTTGGACCACTTGTGGAAGCAGAGCAGATTGAGGCCTGCGGGAGCCTGCCGACCCCGGACTTGTGTAGTGGTGAGGGAGGGTGAGACGTGGCAGGTGGTGAGGTGGACTGATGACCTGTCTCACCCCTCATGTGAACCCCGGGAAGCAAAACTGAACCACACACTGCCCAGAGGACCAGGTGGAAAGAAACTGTAGAAGGCTTGTTGGCTCCGAGAGAAGCCGACTGGATGGTGTGATAGGCAAGCAGTGCTGATAAGGCAAAGGGCCCTCCAAGGACCGAGTTAAAGCTGCACCATTGCTCAAAGGTGAGGCCAACAACCATTAGCCCTGAAAAATTAACAGAGGTGAGCTGTAACACATTAGCGGTAAGGGGCAATAGTGGTAGAAGAAGAGGCAATGACCGGAATGGGGAGGAAAACAACAGTCATTTAAGTGAAGGGAGTGAATTATATTGAAATAAAAGTGTGTGATTGTGGCCTGGACCACAGGAGTGGGTTGCAAGAGCGGTGAGACCAACAACTAGAACACCAAAGGCCAGGCACTAGTGGTGACAGCCGGCGGGAGAGGTCAGGCTTGTTACTCCCTGAGACAAAACAGGGTGCATTAATATACCCCCACAGCTCCCTTCCGGACAAAGCAGGACAAATATACCCTACCCAAGGACCAAATGACCAGCACAGGAGGCTCAGAAGAAAATGGGCAACGAAGGGCGCCATCTCAGACATCGGCCTCGGTACCTACGCTGAAGGATATTATGGCCGAAATACACAGAATTAAAGCTGACTTGGCTGGGAAAGTAGACATCATCACCACAAAAGTGTCGCTGCTCAGAGCGGACCTCCGCAACAAGAAGGATCGAGTAACAGATGTAGAAGGTACGACAACTGAGCTGATTGCAGACAAAAAGGCCCTACAGAAACAAGTCAAAGAGCTGACTCAATCAGCAAGGGGGCTTGAAGATAAATTAGAGGATAAAGAAGGGCTTTCTCAATGAAACAACGTCTTCATAATTGGGGTGCCAGATGGGGCAGAAGGACAGACAGTGGACTTCTTTGTAATAAACCTTATAACCAATTCACTGAAACCTAGAGAACTATCCAAATTCTTTGAGGTGGAGAAAGTGCAACAAAAACATGAAGCCTTTTGAAAATTAAAAAGATTTTTTCGAGTGCAGGATATCAAATATTCAATGCTCTTTTCTGCAACCCTTAGGATAATATCAGAAGGCAAGATATGAAGATTCACAAACCCAGATAAAGCGCAGGACTGGCTGGATGGCTGGAGAAGGGTCCCAAAAACAAAATAGGGTCAGAAAGGCGTATCAGGAGCAGATGTGGCAGCAAGGAACTCAGACTCCGAGTCATTGCCTGAGAGCAGAACATTCTCCACTGGTGTGGGAGTGGCAATCCTGGGGCAGATACCATAGTGAGTGTGACACTGGAGCTGTCTAGTGATTAACTTGGAAGTGGCGGCCAGAATCGCGACATCTTGTTGCCTAATTGAGATCGGAACATACCTACAGATAAAATCTATGCTTTAACTAGGAAAAAGAAATGTAGTATATGTGGTTTTACATGCTTTGGCGTGAATTGTGATAAGCTTTGTTGTGATGTAGCTTGAAGGGGAGGGATTGGGGATATGACGGACTCCCAGGCCCAGAGCTGACTCAATATGATGTTGTTATTTAGGGACGACAGGCACTCTGCAAATTGGGGGGAAGGAAGTTTCTAACCCACAGGCAGGGCTGCAGGGAAGGGGATGGGAAGTTCACAATGTTTTAAGGGTCACCAGAGAGATGGCACAGTTAGTATGTTGTTCATTTTAATTACCATAGCAGGAATTGGGGCTGGATCATAATATACCAAAAAGACAGGAATGGAGTGATGGACACTCTGCATATATATGGTATGATAGATGTGTCCTAGGTGAACAGGTATGCACTATTGGGTGACATGAGGCACGACATAGACAAGACACAGACAACCCCCAAAATGAATCCAAAAACATGTGTAGTAACTTGGGATGTTAATGACCCGGGACACAAAATAAATCACACTGTAGTCTTGCAATACCTCCGCAGACACAACCCTGACATAGTATTAATTTAGAAAACACACCTCAAGGGTAACGGATGTAAGGCTCCTAATAGATTTGGATACAAACTAGTGGCACATGCAGGGTTTACTACGGGGTCAAGAGGATTGGGATCCTGATTCGGACGGCACTCCCTTTCTTAATGGGAAGAACTTGGTGTGACCAACTGGGTAGGTTTTGGCCGTCACGGGAAAATGGGAAGGTAGGGTCCTTAATATTTGCTCAGTTTATATACCACCAAGACTACAGACGGATACGTTGAAAGACTGGTAGACCTCCCACAGTGTTATTACTGGTGGGACCCAGAGATGGACAGAATAACCACCTATCCCATTGCAAGACTTTGCCGGTGCTATGGGGTTGGTGGACCTAAGGAGGCTGCATAATCCAGAAGACAGGCAATATATGATCCACTTGGTTTCACACCGGGGACATTCACGTCTAGATTACTTGATGACACAGGACATAAATGCACACTGGTTCAAAGTGACAGAACATATAGCGAGAGGAATTTCTGATCACTCCCCAGTAGAAACAATATTGAAAGGGCCCACAAGAAACTACACTCTACTACCCAGACTGGACCCATGGCTTTCCGAGACAAGCAGGTCCGGGACAAAATAGGTGAGCATACAGACCAGTACTTCCAAGATCATATTGGAACAGTAGACTCGGCCTGCACACTATGGGAGGCGTTCAAGAGGGTAATTAGGGCCATGTTCAGGATATAGTGGTAGGGAAAAAAACGGAACACACAATCCAGCAGGATGTGCTAGAAAAAGCTATTACACAATTGGAAAGAGTGGCCGTGGGTAATAGTGAAGTGAAGCAGCGGCACAGTCCAGACAGCAAATACAAGTTAAACAAAAAGAAATTAAAGATATAATAGATGAGGCCACCAAGAAATATGCAACAGCAACCCAAAGGAGATTGTATGTAGTGGGCAAAAGAGCAGACAAATCATTGGCTTGGTTGGAAAAAAGAGATAAAGAATGGAGTTGGCTTTGTGAGAAAAGTACCCTACAATCAGCAATTTAAAAGACTTGCGGACTACTACAAGGCCCTGTACCGACCCACATCCACCTGAACGAGGGAGGGTTCTGTGGATATCCCGCTTACATGCCAATCTGGTGAGGATAGCAAAGCGCAGGTTGAAGAAGTCACAACTGAGCATATTGCAAGGGCATTAAAAGACCTACAATCAAGGAAAGCAGCCAGTCCCAACAGCATAGATGTGGAGCTTTATAGAGGGGTGGCCTCGAAAGTGGCCTCACATTTGCTTAATATGTTTAATGAAGCTCTCAACCAAGGAGAGCCACCAATAGACCAGAGATTAGCAACGGTTGTGGTGATTCTGGAACCGGGGAAACCACAGGAAGATTGTGGGTCATACCGACAAATATCACTGCTCAACGTGGAAGTTAAAGTATTAGCAAAAGTACTGGCAAATAGGTTAAGTACAGTAATCACCTCAGTGATACTCCCAGATCAGTCCGGGTTCATGCCACATAGGAACACCAGGCTCAACCTGCGGAGACTATATGGAGTTATGCAGACAACCAATGCTAGCCCGGACAAGAATGTGGTAGTACTGTTCCGAGATTAACGGATGGCATTCGACAATAAAGAATGGACATACCTACAGGCATTGTTGGAAAGGTTTGGACTTTGACCCGGCTTCCGAGCATGGGTACAATCCTCTACGCGGATTCATTAGTGAGAGTCAAGGTAAATGGGGTGGTATCAAGGCCGCTGCCGCTTTACAAGGGCACGAGGCAGGGATGCCCGTTCTCACCCATGCCATGTGGGCTAGCGCTGGAGCCTATTGCAGCATGGGTCAGAATAGACCCATTAATCCGAGGAATTAGTGGGGGTGGACACTGGGAGAAAAAGATATTCCTATATGCTGATGATACATTGCTATATGTCACCCACCCCAGGTTACCCATAAACTGAATCATTCACCTTTTCCACCTATTCAGGACTTACTCAGGATATGAATTTAATTGACACAAATCCCTTCTATATGTGCTAGCTGGGATGACCCCAATATTACCGAGCAGCGCAAGCTCCATAGCAATTCGAGACACATTTAAGTACCTGGGCATTAAATTATCTTGAGGAGATAAATTCATCGAGGACAATCTGCTCCTCCAATTGCCGAGACTGCACAAGGATATGCAACATTGAAGGAAGCTGCCATTGACATTGATAGGATGCGCTGCCTATTCAAAATTATTAGGAGTGGGAGGGATTTGGTAGTCGCAGAATTCCGCGAGCTCTAGGAATTAATTTTTATGACTGTAGAATCGTGCCAGATTTAATCCTATACAGCATATATTTATCCACGAGATGCCATCATTTTGTGCAATACCTCTACTCGACTGGAGTAATACTGACTAATCAGAAAGTGCTACCTCATTGGGTAGATGTATAGTGCCTTTCCTACACTGCAGCTGCATGCCACCATGCCGAAAGGCACTGGGGTCCCTTGAGTGAGCTGTCCATCATAGTGAGTAAAGGACGGGAAGACGTTGCATACCGCTAGTGTATGTGGGGCTGGGCCAAATGGGCGGGGCTCCTATGCTAATTCACATGCCTCTTGTTTATAAAAGGTCAGAGACTTATCAGAGCAGCAGGTGATGAGAAAGAACCTCCTGGTCACAGGAACTACATGGGGATTGCGCAAAAGAAACTCATGGATGCAAAGACCTCCATCAAGGATCACACCTAATTTTTGATGGTAGATGTGGGGAGAAAGCACACCTGCTCAGACTTGACCGTGCTCACAAACGTTTTGAGCTGATTAATGTGTTACTGAATTTGAGCTTAAACTAGGGCACCTGCTTTATTTATATCTGTAAGTGCTTCCTGTTGAGGCTTAATTTTTGTGACAGGAGCATCATGCCAGAATAAATCCTGCCCTGCATATTTATCTAAGATGATGCCACCGTTTTGTGCAATACCTCTACTCACCTTGCTCAGAATACTTACGCCACGGATTGTGGAATTTTCACCAATTCAGCATTCCACACAGAATGCAGAATTGCCGAAATTTCGCAAATACCACAAGTGGATTGGAATTTGTTACCCACCCTTAATAATTATGGCACTGCCCCAATTTCTGTATGTGCCGCAAAATATTCCATGTAAGATACCCCCTAGTTTCTTTAAACAGATCGACACAGAGCTAAGGCTGCTATTGTGGGATAGAGGATAGGCTAGAATAGCCTTACAAAAGCTACAGCGTAGTGTTTAGGAGGGAGGTGTGGCAATCCCAGACATTAAAAAATACTATTGGGCTATGCAACCCATGATCATCAATGAGTGGGTATTTGCAGGGAGAGAGGAACCAGCATACAGAGCAGATGATCACTATATGGGGAGAGGGAGGATACCTCGCTGCACTATACCACTGGCGACCAAGTGCTGAGCTGCCTGCATATACACAGGCTACACTACTGGTATGGAGGGAAGCTAACACATTCTTGGGGTGGGAAGATAAACTTACCTGGCGTAAGCCACTCTGGCACCTAGAACACATGCAGGAAATGGGGCACCTAAAGGGCTTCCTACAATGGCAAACAATTGAGATTATATATCTGGACGACATATGGAGGGAGCATGCAATGATAAGGTGAGCTGACCTGAAAGCAGAATACTAAATGTCCTTCAAAGAGTTCCTTTGATACTTACAGCTTAAACATTCCCTGGGGAGATATGTCCCTGTGGGGGAGCACATACCAGAATATACCCCACTGGAGGATAGATCAGTCATAAACCCCATGCTTGAGAAAGCTGTCTCATTGGTATATAAAAAGATAATGAATAACTCTCCCAACCCCCTAGCAACACTCAGAGAAGGATGGACAAAAGACTTATGGACACTAGACAATGATGACTGGACAGAGGCGATACAGAGTGCGAGGGAGGTTGTGATTAGGGCACGGTTCAGATTAATACAGCTATGTGTGCACCATAGATTGTATGCCTCAAGAGCATTCCTACGACAGATAGGACATATGCATGTGGTTGTGGAGAAATACGCACCTTCTTTCATGTCCTGTGGACATGTCCATGGATACAACAATTGTAGAAGAAAGTAGTACAAATTATGTTGGAAGTAACAGAGGGGGAGGGGCAAAGCTAAATGGAATATTACCGTTGTGTCGGGGGTAGGGAAATGGCCAAAACATGATAAGGCCTCCTGACCCTGCTAGAAAGTTCCCTTAGTCAAATTGTTTCTCCTGTTTCCACCAAATACAAGCACAAGCAGTGTTGGGATGAGTCAAAGATTTCATTCTGCTCCACAAACTTGGATAGAGTGGAGTTCACATGCGATTCTGCTACCATGGCCAGGAATGGCAGTTGGGAGATTGGGCGATAGTTAGCTGGCTCGGTGGGATCCAGCGAGGGTTTTTTAAGCAAAGGAATAACCTTGGCATGTTTCCAAGCCCTATTCACAGAAGCTGAGGTCAAAGAAAGGTTGACCAGATTGAAATTCAGCGGATCAAGAAGCGGATGGAATTGGCGAAAGTGAGCAGGCATCAGTGAGTCCACTGGTGAACCAGATTTAATCTTAGAGCACAGTACCTCGAACTCCAGCTGAGTCAGTGGAGAAAAAGAGGACAAGGTATTCATCCCCATGGATCCCAAAGTCCCCGGGTCCCCCCCCGCCTAGGGCGGGATGGGGGTGGGTAACCCCTGATAGATCTTATCGACTTTGTTCACAAAGTGCAAGGCCAACTCAGTGCACTATTCATTCGAAGAGATCACAGAGGTCTCTGTGGCCCCTCCGCTCTTCATGCTCTTCAGCACAGCGAAGATAGTTTTAGCAGGGTTGGTGCTGGCCAGGATTTTATCGGCCACAAACTTGGCACAAGCTTGCTGGATAAGCTTATGGTATTGGTGAATTGCGGCACGATATTTCCTTTTAGCCGTCGGATCATAGCAGCGCCTCCATGCGCGTTCCAACTGCTTACAACCCTTTTTAGCCATGACTAATGAGTCATCAAACCAAGGGTTTGATGGCCCACAAAATTTCCCTCCCAACCTCGCCGGAATAGAGCTGTCCAGTCCAAAGGTTACCCACTCATTAACTTACTGAATCGTCTGCAGGTGGTTTAGAATGCGGCAGCCAGATCCATTCTCATGGTGGGGTCCAGAGCACATGTGACAGGCCTTGCACTGGCTACCGGTACAGAAGAGGATCCAGTTTAAAGCTCTGATTCTAGCTTTTCAGGCCTTTCGTGGCACAGGCGCCGTATATCTCAGGAAAAGGGTCCAGTACTATGTGCCGCAACACGCATTGAGGTCCTCAGTGCAGTCTCTGATGTTCACTCCTAAGTTTGTCTGATCCCGTGTGGTCGGTCACTCCTTTCAAGTCCTGGCTGCCTGCACATGGAACTGTCTGCCTCTTCAGCTCAGGCAGGTCCAGGGTCTGCTTACTTTTAGGAAACAGCTAAAAACCTGGCTTTTCCAGCAATAATTCTCTCTGTTCATTTTGGCCTTTGTACTCTGGTTTCCTGTGTTCAGTGATCCTTCAGCGCCGGGACACTCTGTGGAGAACCTATTTTCCTTTCATTTCATGGGTGTTATGAGGTGGAAACACTCTATTTTAAGATGTACTGTGCCAAAAAAGATATGTATGATATGATTTATACTGTACGTATCAAGGGATGGAGGTAAAGATGACAACAATGTAAAAGTATGGATTTATAGTTCATCATTGTACTGCCAGATGCTAGAGACCTATTTAATAAAAAGAGTTACTAAAAAACTATTACAAAAAAATATATTACATTAACCAAAAATTAAACAACCACCAAAAAAAATCGTAAACTTAAAACACATTTATTTGAAAATACCAAAACAAATAATATTAACTATAAAAATATAAAAACATTTATGAATACACATTAATATATACAATATAATTCATATCTAAATATAAATACTTGTTATACAAAAAAAAACATAAATTAACATTTAGCAAACTTTGAGAAAGTCACACTTTTTGCCCAGTCACACCCATTTTATGACTGCTAAGGGTGATAACTGCCTCTGACTGAACCATGGGCTCCGCTAGCCAGGCCAAATGCCAGTGGTCTGATTAAATATGTGTATTGTAATTTAGGATAATTACAATTGACACTGACAACCTACCTGAAAGTCCTTAGTATATGGTAGGGCAGGTAGCTTTAGAGGCACAGTTTCTTTGAGGCACTTACGTATGCACTGCTGTGTTCCCTGCTGTCATTTTAAAAGTCAGCCCAGCTGTGCATGCTGCTTGTAAATTGAAATGATATGCACATGTGGCTTTGGATTTAAAGGTACCTCCAAAGTATTAACCTTATTTCTACACATAAGTTGCATGTAAGGTCTATCCTAGCTGCTCCCAGGTAGGGTGCCATGAACAGGGTCATTTTAAAAGATATTTTATGTGCCCTGGTGAGAGAAAAACTACCAATTTACTGGCAGATGCATCAACCAAAATAGTTCCCGGTAAAATAGCGAATCGGTAAAACAGGCCGTTACCGAACACAAAACGTGAAATCCCAATGCATCTACCCCAATACCGAAAAAAATAAAGAATCGCAAAAAAACCCCCATGGCAAATTACCGAATTGCAAAATAGTGCATCGGTAATACCGCGAAAAACATCAGCCCCCGCAAATACCGAATCGCAATTAAAAAGTCGCAACAAAATGCATCAAAAATCGCAAATACCGAAAAGCCACCAAATCGCTATTTAGCATGAGCAAAATAAGGGGATTCTCAACCAGGAGGTAAAGTTGGTTGAAGGCCAAACATTTTTTTTTTTTAATTCCTACAGGTGGATACAATCAGAAACCCTTTAAATATGCCTCTGGAGACCCTGTATGTCTTCCGAAATGTCTGCCCTCTACGTGCTTGCTAGGAGGATGGGAATCAATGCTGCAGCACAGCGCAGGAGGAGGATCCAGGAGAGGGTATTCAGGGTGCGCATCACATTACTGGGCCAGACTGAGGAACTAATCTATGACAAGTACAGACTGAATTGTTCCATAATCATGCGCCTCATTGCTGACCTGGAAACACTACTGCAGCAGTAGACTCGTAGGACCAATGCAATCTCTGCCCATGTCCAGGTCCTATGCAGCCTCCACCTGCTGGCGTCTGGAAGTTTTCAGGGGGTTGTAGAAGTTGCCGGAGGCGTGTCACAAAGCGCACTTTCACGCTTCTTCAGCAAATTCCTAGATGCCATGCTGACAATGATACATACCCTAATCACCTTCCCCACAACCCCACAGCAGTTGATCCGCACCAAATAGGACTTCTACCAGGTGGCACAATTTCCCCATGTCATAGTATGCGTTGACTGCACGCATGTCTCCATCTGTCCCTCCTCAGCCAATGAATACATATTCCACAACCGGAAGTCCTATCACTCCATAAACATGCAGGTTGTGTGCAATGCCAAGCACATTATTATTGACATTGTAGCGCAATTTCCTGGAAGCACACACAACGCTTAAATATTCCGACACAGTGGCATCCACAGGCGGCTGCTCAACAGTGAATTTGGAGAGGGACACCTACTAGGTGCATACTTATGCCTAATCATTAACTCCATCCTACATAAGTAATTGTATTCATGCCTCTAACCCTTTGCTCCCCACCCTGCAGGTGACAGCGCAGACACCTTGTGTGAATATCTCCTCACTCCCTACCTCCACCCAGCAACAACTCAGGAGCAGCGCTACAACGCAGCACATATCAGTACCAGGAATGTGGTAGAGCGAACCGTTGGCATCCTCAAGAGTCGCTTCCAGAACCTACACCACACAGGAGGTGCCTTGCAGTATGACCCGGTAACGTGCTGCTAGACAATAGCGGTGTGTGCCATGCTGCACAACATTGCCACAAGAAGGGGGATACCAATAGAGGTGGACGGAGATGACAACTTTCGTGCACAGCAACCCCCCCCCACAACACCGACAGGCACACATGCCTAACACAGCTGAAGGTCAAAGGAGGCGGACATACATAACACAACATCCCTTCAAAGACAGGTAAGAATGAGCCATCACTACATAATCTGGTGCGCACATGTTTAATACACATGAGCACATGTCAGGTGAATATGAGTGATAAGTCTACATGACGCAGACTCAAAACATTGTTAACAATTCATATCCATTGCCATCAACGGAGTATCCTGAAGTAATGTAGGTGGCCCATGGTTACATAACCATGGCCAAATAGCCGGTAGTACATGGCTGTTTGCGCCTTCCACATACCCCCAGCCTCCTGTCGCGTGACTCCTCCACATCATCAAGATGTGTGCCATTGGCTGTGGAGCTGCTTGAAATGCACCTCCTGTCACTGGGATCCGGCACAGAGACTCTGCTGACACTTGATGCCGCCTCACTCCCCTCCTTCAATCCCAAATTGCTGGCACTAAAAGTCCCAGACTGCAGATGCTCCACTGCAGTGGTTACTTGGCCCAATGCCTTGGCCACATCACCACAGTAATGGCCCAGGTCGACCTGCAGTGACACAGATCTCCGTGAAAGTACAGCTGTGCTGTTGCAGAGCTTTGTGATGGCCCTAATGGATGCATTGGAACGGAGCAAGTTTTGGCCATGCCTCCTGCGCTCGCTGTGTTGCCCTGTTAGGACGGCACGGGTTAGCTCCTGTCTCTGATACCCTCAGCCATGGCTGTGGTCATTTCACGCGCAGCATCTGTCATCGTGCCCATTTTGCTAGCCAATTTTGCCATGTTAACGTTAATTACTCCCATTTGTCTCCCCTGCAGGCGCTGATCATGCAATATCTGTCACTCAACCTCACCGTAGCCGTGTGCATGCTTTTCAGATCCCTCTGCAAGTCTTCCCAGGGGCCTGCACCGATGTCTGACTCAGACATGTGCTGGTGTTTGAGATGGCGGAGTGGCAATTGACTGTTGAACATTTGTGGCTGCTGGCCTCTGCTCCATCTCCATCACCTGCAGGGAGGCAACAATTTCCCTTCGTCTTGGTGGTGTTGTCCGTGGTGGTGGTGGTGATGATGTTGGTGGTGGTGGTGGTGTTGTGGATTGACAGCCCTGCGGAGTCTCCCCATCGGTCCCTGCCGGTGTTTTTGAGATGATGAGGCGTCCGCTGTCATCAGAGTTCACGGGTGATGCATCTGTGTGATAAGCAGTGCATTGTTGTAATTTTTTTTGAATGCATATGTTAATCATTTTGCATACTTTCGGCTTCATAAATGACATATTTGGACAGACTGTTGGCCCTGTGCTGCTGGTCTCATTTCTTTTACATTGGGGATCATACATGCACACTTGGATGACATGACTACAACTCCCATGATGCAACACTTCGGTAAGGGTATATGCATTAGGCACGTCTACCTGTGCACTGTGAATGGCCTGGGGGGATGGGCATGGGTAGACAACACTCTGCGTATCAGCACAGGCATGCATCTTACCTTGTTCTCCTGGCGCAGTGCCGGAAGTTTCCAATTGGGTGACCACACGACTGCCTCAGGCTCAATGGTACCCTCGACAAGGTCCTCAAGGGCTGTGTTGGGAGTGACTGTGGATGTCCCCCCTCCTGTGGCAGCTGCATCCTTCACCCTTTCAGCAATACCGATTCGGTATTTGCTAATTCGGTATTTGCTAATCTTTATTTTGTACTCTCACTATTGTGGTTTTGGTATATTTTAACGATTGTTAGCGATTCGGTAATAAATTCCAAATCTGTTGATGCATCACGGAAAACGAATTCTTATTTGCGATTCCTTATTTATCGCAAATTAGGACACGTTTTACCGATTTTTGATGCATGGGCCCATTCGTTTTTTGTCCATTATAGCACTTTAGCTCTATGACCTAACATGGGTGTAGTGTAATACAGTGTAACTACTGATAGGTGTGAGCTAAAATAATATTTCAAGGACTTAAAAGATTGGTAAGGTTATATTCAACAAATTACCACTTTCAAATTTATCATAACTAATACAGAAAATAAGTAGTAAAGAATTTTGATTTCGGCAAGCCGAAATGCAGCCTCCTATAAGCTTCTCCTGATTGACCAGCCCTTCCCATGCTTAGCCACACTGCTTTGATGAGGTGATAGGTGGCCTGCACTGGGCCAGAGGTTATTGAACAGGGGGTTCTGCAACTGCAGAGACCAGGCCAGGGCGGGGAATGGGTAAATTAAACTGGGCCTCAAAGAGTGCTGGACAGTAAGGAATATCAGCCAGGCCTACCCCCTCTTCTGGAGGACTGCAAAGCGAGTTATAGGAGAAATGAGCCCCACCAGCGGGTCGGCTTAGCCAAGTCTAACTCCAAAGGAGAGAAATTCTCTAGCTTGAATTTTAAAGTGATTTGTGGGACAAGTATAGGCCACACTTTGAAGGAAGCTGTCTTGCTTCTGGGTGGTACCCCATACCTAATTGGTCAGGGTCACCCTGCTTGTTCCCCAAAAAATTGAACAAATATGTGACAGCTGCATTGCAACTCAGATCTTCTGCCTGAAAATACAAGGAGAAGAAAGATTGCTCTGCTGAACTCTGGTCTGCACCCCTCAGGATTGCACTCTGAAGGACTGCTCCTGCTGCATACTTGGAACTACAGACCTGAGACTTTGCTTCAGAAATGATTAAGGAGTGGACTCCCTGAAAGCAACAGGTTAACAGAGCTCACCTGCATATTTCCACCAAGAAGTCCCCAGCATGGAGTGCACCCATTGTACTTTTAAGGATTTGGCCATGTGCATCATTGGAACAGCAGTCCCAATTTCTGAGGAGCAACTCAGAGGCTTTGTAATCTTGGATCCGTTTTGTGGACACTTTGACCCCTCAAGAGGAACTTCAGGAAGATGTTACAGATATTTGGAGAAGTTTGGAGTAACTTTTGCAAAAAGCTCCATAAGGTGAGCGGGCCGACGTCGAGAATCAAATGACCCAGCTTTGATTTCAGGTCCAACCTGCTCAAAGCTCTGGACCTCAAGACTTCCAGGAGTCGAATGGGAGCTCCTGCTGAACCTAGCCTCTGCTAATCTGGCCGCTGAAGAGGCCCGCTCGACATCAAGGTTAAATCTTCCAGAAAAGCTTCTAAGTGCAAAGATAGAATTTTGACTGGGGTCTTCCACTTAGTGTATCTGACCAGGGCTCCATCACTGTCAACCTCAAACTTTGTCTCAGTAAAGCACAACCAGATGATTCAGGTTGGCACTAAATGTTTTTTTAGAAGTAGAAAGTGTTTATTCTTTAAAAATTCATATCTCTGATCCCTATATTGGATTTTTGACATTTTGGAGTTATTCTAATCATAAAAATATTTCCTATTTTTATAAATGGGTTGTGGTTTTTATTGAGTGTTATGTGTTACTTACTTAATGTATTGGAGTTTTTTATTGCTTCACACACTTTTTTCCTAAGTTGTGCCTGCCTGCTCGTTGCCAGCTACCAAGGTTTGAGCAAAGGAATAATTTATTGAGACCTTGCCTGGACGTTATTTTCTAATAGTAATCCACCTACCAACATATATGTTCAGCATTGTCGTTACATATTTGTGTTTAAATTACACCAAGCAAAACTTTTGATGTTAAAATTTTTAAAATTTTGGACTAAAACTATTTTTTAATCCATATTTTTGTTCTATTTCTAGGGTTTGTAAAGCTTGTTTGACCCCAAACTAGGGATACCATGGAGATGGATCCGGCTAATCTAACTAACCTCATAGTAGCTGAGGTCAGGAGAGAGTGTATGGACAGGGGGTTGTCTGCTTCTAATAGAATCAGAAAGGTAGAGTTGGTTAGGTCCCTTAAGGCCTGGGCAGAGTCCACTTCAGAGAATGAAAGGAGTGGGAAGAAGACCCCTACAACAACCTCCAAGTGGAAGATGACAACATGACCCTTGCTTCTAGTACTAGGTCCAGACACTCAGCCAATGGTGGGAGGGGATGCTCTCACACAGAGAACTCAGAGGTGTCCCTCAGAGAGAGAGAGTGAGAGAGCTGGCAACTCAACTTTCCTATGTAGCAGTAGAGAGGAAAAAGAACCTAGGTAAGAGGAAGTGGGCAAGGGAGGAAGAGAAAAGAAATGGTAGCAGTGAAGTAGAAGAAAATATGGAGATGTCTATGGGTTGTTAGTTGGATCCTCAGCTTCCCAAGGGCAGAGTTCCCGCCGCATGCAGAGGGTGATGACATTGACAAATGGCTGACTGCATTTGAAAGGACCTTAGGATGGTCCACTTCAAGTTTACTCCTGTGGGGGCTGATTCCAGTAGAAGGGGGGGATAGACTTCCAACCCTAGAGGGGGCAGAGGCAGAATCCTACCCAACCATGAGAAAATGACTAGCCAGGAAATGTTGTCTCAACCCAGATCAGTACAAAGGGAAGTTCAGGGACACACAGAAGGTAAATACACAGTCCTGGGTGGATATTGTGGAAATTAAAGTGAAGGTGCTAGAGGGCTGAATTCAAGATAACCAAGTGAGTACATATGAGGAGCTTTACAGTGTATTTATTAAAGAGCACATCCTGCCTCGTTGTGTACATGAGAAGTTACACCAGCACTTAGTTGACTCTAAGCTGTCTAGTCCCAGGGAACAGGGGGAGATAGCTGAGGAGTGTGTGAGAACCTGGGTTTCCAATCAAAACCAGGGGGAGGACAGGTTCCCCCAGGGGAAAACCCAGGGTAAAGTCGATAAAAAAGCCCAATAGTCTTCTTAAGACCCACAAACACCTGCACAAGGAGGGGAGCCTGAGCCACTCCAACTTAAAGGAGAGGAGGTATTAGGGGAAGCCCTTTAACGCTGAAAAGGCAAGAAACTTTGTGACCTTATGAAGGCAGGTCAGTGTTTTGACTGTTATCAGTCAGAAAACAAGAGAGGAGATGCTGTCTGCACAAAGAAGCCACCCCGTTGGTGGGTAGTCCCCTGGGATTGTCAGCATCGTGGTGAGGGTGAAGATTGTCCTGGAGATAGGGGAGGGGTTGACAGAGGTAACCGTAGTGTCCTTGAGCAGTAGAGATTGCAACCCTGGGCGCTTTGCCTCCCAGTATGTTGAGAGGTATAGGTAGAGGCCTAAATTCAATGTAACTGGGGTTGAGGCTCTGAGAAATACTGGAGCCAGTGTGACTATGGTCACAGAGAAGCTGGTTTCCCCAGGGCAGGTCCTACCTGATGTGTTTAACTAGGTAACCTATGCAGACAATATAGTCAAACTCCATCCCATGGCAATAGTGCAATTGGACTGAGGAAGTGTGACAAGCCCTAAGCAGGTAGTTGTATATCCTGCACTACCAGTTGACTGCCTACTGGGAAATGATCTTGAAGTTTCTGACTGATCAGGGGAGAAGAAAATGTTCCATGCAAGGATGCTGGCCCTCCCATAGTGGGTAAGTACTGTGACCAGATCATAGACTGCACAGAAGGGAAACTCTAGACACTTCGACCCATAAACTAGGGGCCACGCATTTAATGACAAGAGAAAGGGTACCGGATCTGGTGAGCCAGCCCAAAGAACTCCAGAGGTGCAGGAGGAATCTAACCCTGAGGGGGAGGATCTGACTTCTGAAGTAGGGATCGCACTTGCAAGATCTGTCTGATTAGGCAGAGTTGCAAGGAGCTGGTGAACCCTACATAGAGGAGTTGTGTCACTCTTCAGGGTCTGAGGCAGAATGCCTCCAGGCAAGAGAAGGGTGATTTCTGTGGCTTCCACAATGTCTACTGGGAGGATGGAGGCTAGAAACCTCAAACAAGGGGCTACCGGGAGGTAGGTGCTCCTATAGAAGTACAGAGAATTCCTCCTGACGTTAAGCCATGACATCCCCACGGCAGGTCATTTGGGGCAGTGTAAGATATGGAAAACCCTTTTTATTGGCCAAGTATGACTGTCAAAGTTAAGGAGCTTGTAGCTCCAGTGCAACCTGTCAGGTCAGTGGCAAGACAGAGGGCAAGCCAAAGGCTCCCTTGACATCACTGCCAGTGGTTGGGACTTCCTTTGGAAGGGTGAGGGTGGACATTGTTAGTCCCCTAAAACTACCAGTGACATGAGTAAACCAGTATATCTTGGTGGTAGTGGACCACGCCACAAAAATTTAGGCCCAGATCTCTGTACTGGGGTGAATGTATGACAGTGTTCTGCATTCTGTCCATCAACAGTTGTTTTTGCACAAGATACCCTGAAGCAACACTCCTCCTTTAGTGACTAGGGCCCTACTTGGTGTGTTCAAAAGAGTGGACTTCCCAAAGGAGGCTGATTCAGATAGGATTACACATGTCTTGCCCAGCTACATAAAGGCAATGTGGGACGCATGCAGTGTTACTTACAAATTCACCAGCCCATAGCATTCCCAAATTAATGGTCTGTTGAAGAGATTCAATAAGACCCTAAAGGGCAAGATTAATGGTTTTTCTGTCAAACTGAGGAAGAGATGGGATGTTCCCCTCCCATGTCTATATTTGCATACCAGGAAATTCCACAAGAAGAGGTTGGCTTTAGCCCCTTTGAGTTGTTTTCTGGACACCCTGTAAGTGGGCCAATGTGCCTGGTGAGAGAGTCTTGGAAAAAACCTCTCAAAGAAGCCATGGGTAATGTGCTGGACTATTTGCTAGGCCTGCGATAATGCATGACAGAGTACATGTACAAAGCAAGCAGAAAACTGAAACCAGCCAGGAACTCATGAAGCACTGGTCTGACCAGAAGGCTACCATGCCTGAGAACACTCCAGCACAATTGGTGTGGGTGTTGGAGCATGTGACTTCTAGGGCCCTCCAGTACAAGTGCACTGGGCCCTATCCAATCCTAGCGAAGAATGGTTGGGTTACCTACGTTGTAGACCTAAACCTCACTGGGTCCTGCATGTCAATAGGTTGAAACGCCACCAAGACAGGGCAGGCATGACCATGTTGATGGTCGCAGATGAGGTATGAGAGGCGGAGACTGAGCCAGTGCCTGACCTACTCTCCAACAATATGCAAGATGGGTCTGTGGAGTGGGTTGTACTCTCTCCCAAATTGACAGACCAACAGCACAGGGACTGCAAGCAAGCACTGGAGCAGATTGTTGGACTGTTCTCTCTGACCCCTGGTATCACTAGCTGGTGTATACATGACATTGACACTGGTGACTGCCTACCTGTCAAGAACAAATTGTACAGGTTGTCTAATAATGCCAGAGCCAGCATCAAGGCTGAAGTAGCTCGAGTGCTGGAGTTGGGGCAAATTGAACCCTCTGACAGTCCATTGGCCAGTCCAGTGGTGCTGGTACCCTAACATAATCCCCAGGGGGGGGAGAAAGACTTCTGGGCTACAGAGGACTGAATATAGTCACAAAGACTGATGCCCAGTGGCAGCAGAAAAATAAAACAGGCTACAATTCTCAGCATGTTTAGGTCAGAGGGGCAGTATGAACGCAACCAACCAACTGCACGTATGTACAATGTTTGCGTTGGACCGCCTCTCTTTTCCTTTAGTGGAAGGGGTGGGTTTTTCTGAACTTGTGACAGCCATCTGCCCAACATGGAAGGTTCCCAACCAGTCCTATTTCGCCAGATCTGCTGTTCCAGCACTACATCACGACGTGCTAGAATTGCTTGGACAAGCTTTGCATCAGAGTGCTGTTCACACTATCCACCTGACAACAGACAGGTGGACCAGCTGCCAAGCCACTGATTACATTTGCATCACTGCACACTGGATGGCTTTTGTGGGGGCTAGAGAAAAGATATCCCCGGCAGGTGTATTTGACACTTCTTACATTTTTAATGCCACTTGAAAACATGCAACTGTAGTCCATGTTCGCCATGGAGAAATCTCTTTTTTTTTTTTTTACATTCTCAGCAGTTCTGGTATTAGCATCAGTGAGTAGGCTTTATAGAACTCTGCCGGGAGCCCGTCAGGGCCCGGCGCTTTGCTATTGGAAAGGGAGAAAATCACGTCCCGTAATTCCTCACCGGTAATTGCTGCACCCAACTCCGCCTGGTGGACAGCAGTAGCTGTTGGGAGCTGTAGGGTCGTTAGATAGTCCACGATCTCCACCACGGTGGCCCGCAGCCGTGTGCTATACAGAGACTTGTAATGTGACGTGAACGCCTCGTGGATCTGTGTCTGGGTGTAGACCTCGACGCCTTGGGTCGTACGGATCGACAGGACCGGCGCAGACTGCGAGTCTTGCCGTATCAGCCACGATAGCAGTCTGCCAGGTTTGTCCCCCGCGTTGTGAGTGCGCGCGGAGTGGGCCGCGAAGTTAATGTTCTTTAGGCGCTCCATCAACGCAGCGTGATCTGCCCTGGCCGAGATCAGCTGGGAATCATCGCCTCCCGTCGCCTCTCGTTCTTTATCCAGTAGCGCCTCCTCCGCCCTTATCAGATCCCTCTCCACCTGGCCTCGTAGGCCCGCCTGCACACTAAGGCAGCCTCCCCGGGTGACTGCCTTGAAGGCGTCCCACTCAATTCTCGGGGAGGAGGTCGAGTCGGTGTTGTCTTCAAAATATTGTATGATTCTCCTGGACATCTCCTCCCGGAATGGCGGGTCGAGTAGGAGGTCCGGCTGTAAGCGCCATGTGGGTATGGGCGGACGTGGGCGCCGCCATCCATAGACCAGCGTGTGCGGGTTATGGTCCGAGTGCGTCCGTCCCAGATAGTCAGCGTCAGTCACGGAGGAAATCAGGTCGCGGGACAGCATGTATCGATCCAACCTAACATGCAGAGAATGGGCTCCCGAGTAATAGGAATACACCCGGGCGGTGGGATTCCTGACTCGCCAGGCATCGTGCAGGTTCCATTGCGTCGCCCAATCGGTCAGGGCCCTGGAAGTCGCTTGCGCTGGGGCGATTGCTGCTGGGGGGGACGAGCGGTCAAGGGAAACATCTAGTACGCAGTTGTAATCCCCACCCACCATCAAGGGTACGTCTGGCCAGGGCGCAATTACTGCCGACAAGCGCGTGAGGAATTTCCCCTGTTCCACAATGGGTGCGTATATGGAGGCTATGACAATTTGCTGCCCGTCTAGTCTGCCCTGTATGAAGACGTAGCGTCCCTCGGTGACGATATTGCTGTGTGTTAGTGCGAATGGAACCCCAGGTCTGACCCAGATCAGGGTCCCCCGCGCGAACGCAGAAAAGGTCGTGGCGTATATCTGCCCCCTCCACCTACGGCGAAGTGCGGCCACCTCAGCGGCGACTAGGTGTGTCTCCTGTAGTAGTGCAATCTGGACCTGATGTCGCCTAAGGTATGAGTACACCTGGTATCTACGTGAGGGTGTGTGCATGCCCCTGACATTCCAGGTACAAAATTTAACCGTAGCCATCACAGTATGCATCGCGCTCAAGCACCCGGCCCCCCCCCAACCCCCAGCCCACCCCACCCACACACACACAGCGGCCGCGGACAGTGGCTATTGTTACCCCTCGCCCACTCCCACAGTCCCAGGGATGCACGTTGTAGCATTGCAATGTCCACACTAGTCTCAAAAGGAAGAACTTTAACAGAAACATAATACCAAAAGGGCAACGACAGAACGAGTCGCCGCCCAAACGCTCTTTCGAGCTTAATCAATCCGTGAGTTCAATGGGGGGATGACGAAGTTCAGCACGTGAGTAAAGCAAGTTAGTTCAAGTCGCCAAGAGAGCTGTGGCGGCTCCCCACCACGGGCAGCGTGTCTAGGGGCACCAAACGTCAGTGGCAGTGTCCGCAGACAGGTCAGGGTTCCCAATGTCGCTGGTCTCGGATAGTCCACCCCTGGGGGGGGGATCCCATCTGCCACTTCCTCAGGGGGGGCCACTCACCTCTAGGGGTCCGTCCACCCCTCCAGATGCTTGCTCCCAGTGACGTGCCAATGTGACCGCTCCAACCCCTCTCTCGGTGTCACGGCGGGCCTTGCCGGGCCGGCAGGCGGGGGGATCAGGAGTGGAGCTCAGATCACGGGGATGGGGCTGTATGTAGCTGCCGTGGGTCTCGGAAGTGCTGTTGTGGACCTCCGGACAGGGCAGCCTTGAAAGTGACCAAACTGTCCCAGGATGCCAATCGCAATGCCCAGGCCTGGGCTAGGTTGAGGAGGGTCGTTTATGCTATCAGATCCGATGTTTGGGGTGTGACATCCGGTAAGCCCTCAGTGTTTGAGTCATCTGGCAGTCCGTACATGAAATCGTCGTCCTCACTCCCGCGTGATCTTGGGCTTGCGTTGGAGATCAGAATGGGCGATTGTGATCCACTGATCTCAGCCGTTCTCAGGATGGCCTCTCGATGTTCAATCAGTATTTGCTCCGGGGTGGGTCCGATTTCTGCGTCTGTGGTCGGCGACCCGGGCCTCGAGGCGTGTCGTTGTCTCCGCCTGCGGGTACCTCGATTTCGGCGCTGCTCCTTCGGCGCAGGTACGTAGTTCGCATCCACTCCTGAATCCAGCCAGGCCGCCGCCGCCTCTGGAGTATCGAAGAAGTGGGTTTTGTCCTGCGCCACCACTCTGAGACGTGCTGGGAACAGCAAGGAGTATTTGAGAGCCAGGCGCCTGAGCCATTGTTTCACTTCGAGGAACGATTGACGCCGGCGCTGGACCTGAATGGTGTAATCAGGGAAGAACATCACCTTGGCGTTGTCCACCTGTATGTCCGACAGTTTCCGCGTTTCGTGGAGAATGGCATCCCGGTCATGGTAGTTCAGCACCCGCATGAGCATTGGCCTCGGGCTGTAACCCTCCGGGGGTGGACGGGATGGTACTCTGTGCGCTCTTTCCACCACAAAATGTGGTGACAGCGTGCCTTCTGGTAGGAGCTCTCTGAGCCAGATCTCCATATGTTCCGCAGTCTCCTTCCGTTCCCATCGTTCCGGTAGGCCCACTATGCGTACATTGTTTCTCCTGGCCCGTCCTTCAGCATCCTCCCCTCTATCCTCGAGGAACTCCACCCGGTTGAGTAGGTCACGGACGTGCTTATCTGTCTGCGTCAGCTTGGGTGTGGTCTCCGCCATCGTTTGCTCCAAGGCCGTGGTGTGGTCGGAAAGTTTCTTGTGGTCTGCTCGAAGGAGCGTTGAGTCCACAGCCACTTTATCGATCCTGTTCTCCAGTGACGTACGGGTGAGCTGCATGGATTCCTCCAGGCGTTCCATGGCCACCAGCATAGTGTCCAGTTTGGAGGCGGTTTGGTCAGCCTCTGTGTTCTTCACCATCTTTCCTTTGCTCAGTGTCCCACCGGTGCCGGTCTTTGCTCTGGTCCCCCCTGACATGTGGGTGGTCGTCACGGGTAGGCAGCCGGTCAGGCAGGCTTTCACGGTGAACACTGTTGGGGCCTGTGCGTACTAGCCTCTCCTGGTCAGGCCGTCAGCTCAGCCCGTGCCGGGCGGTGTGTGGGATCCTGGATGCCACCTGACGTTGCGTGGGGCACCGTGGAGCTCAGTGTCGGATTGGCTGAGGTGGAGAATGCAGAGCTGTTCTGGGTTCTCACCCGCGTGGGCCTGGGCAGGTCCCCTGGTGTAAGGCCGATTGTTAGATGGGCTGTCTCGACGTGGCCACGGTCCGTGTGTCGCGTGGGCCGGGCTCTTCAGTATTGGATGGGTTCGACGTTGACCAGCGGCTGTATCTGTACAGCGGGTGGGTTCTGGTGTCCAGGAGGTGGGGCCCCCCAGCTACCGTCGCCGATGATTCAGGCCCAGGGGCGACGTCGATAGTGCGGGTCTCCAAGCAGTGGAGTGCGATCGTCCTCCGGCTCCCGCTAGTTTTGGCGGGAAGTCCCCAGCGCCGGTAGGCAGGGCGGGTCAGCAGTGCAGGGCGCCGCGGGTCAGTGTGGCGTGCCTGCTTGTAGCCTCTGGGGTCCCCGCGCCGTGGGTTCACCGGGGGTACCGGGCGCTGTGGTACTGTCTCGTCCCCCTTGCTGGGCCGGTGACAAGGCGGCGGGCGAGTGTGAGGGTCCAGGGGGCAGAGCGGGTAAGCTCTCGCTGTGGCCTGCCGGGAGCCAGGGGCAGCGCCGACCAAATGGACCCCCAGGTGTCCGAGTGTTCCCCCTCTCCGGTGCTCACAGGGCCTGGCAGTATGCCTCCAGGGTCGGTCGGTAGGGCGGGCCGATTTCCCCGCCTGTCGTGGGCCAGGGTTGTATGCCTTGCAGTTGAATCTGGGGCCCCTGCACGGCTGGAGCGCTGGTGGGCGGCCGGCGTTGCGGCGCGGTCTCCTTCCCCTCCGGATCGCGCCGGGGAGTGCCCACGTGTTGCGGCCTACCTCGTTGGGCCGGATCCCCGGTCTTGGGTAGATGGGGCCGCCGACCGGAAGTGAGCCCTGGGCGGGCAGGTGCAGCGGTAGCTGACGGTCGGAGGGTCCGGTACTCCGATCCTCTTGAAATTTCTAGGGATGGCTGGGCAGGTCCCCGGGTGCACTCGGTCCAAGTTTGGGCCCGAATGCACAGGAATTGGAGGAGAAATCGCCAGTTAAAGTACTCAGCTAGGAGATGCAGTCTGCAACTTGACCCTTCTGGGTCAAGTTGCAGACTGCAAAGACTAGGAGGAGAGAATGACAGTACTAGGAGGACAAATAATAGTAAGGGTACTGCATCTATCTGTTGGTGTGTTACACTATCGGCAGGTAATTTCAAACAAAAACTGGCTGCGGCCCTGCAGCAGCAAAGGAAACCTTGTGAAGAAAACAAATAACCCCCCCATAAAACATTTACATTGTATGTAAAGTATAAATAATGTATTCTCCTAACAATATAAATGAATGAAAAAAGCACACAACACGTGACCCACCCCTCTCCCTAATCCCAACCACTGTCCATAAGATAAGAGTCCAATTTCCACTTCATTGTCCATAAATAAATATAAACCCCAACTTTTCCCCAATGCCCATATCTCACCCACTCAAAAAAAGTTTAAAAAGGGATAAGGCATCGGAGTTCTAGCAGCAGGCTCGCTGGGTACTCTCCAGGACCTTCATCCTCTCCTCTAGATGCTCTATCCAGAGGAGCATGCAGCACTTGAATGCTTTACAGTTGTATCCACAGGGGTGGGCAGCAGTGTTCACAGAAGTGCAGTGGGCGCCTGCCAGACAGCTGCACTTTAACACAAGAGGCACTGTGTGGGGCTTGGCTGGGGCCCGGGGCATTGGAGGAGGCTGCAGATGCTGTTGCATCCTCCTCCCTCAGAGCCACCAGCCGCCGATATTCGGTACAGATGGCCTCCAGCTTCCAGTGCTGTGGCTGCTGACTCCTTCCTGTTTGGTGGTGGTTTTGGTTGTGAAGGAGTAGCTATATCAAGAAAGAAAAAAGACAATTGTAATAACCAATACTCTTATAAAAACAGTAACACAAAATTAATGATACATATAGTGGCACAGTAGCACTAGCAAGCACAGTACATAACATTTGTGGTATCCTCCCACTTCCTCGGCCTCTAACATTTGTGGGTGTCTCAGGCATTACTACTAGGCACTATGACATACTCATGTCTCAGACTCATGTGATTTTTATTTCCTCCTGTCAGCAGGTGGGTCAGCTGTAGTCTACAACTACACAATTATATTATTTTTCTATTATGGCCATACTCTGTTACATGAATGGCAACTGCTCAATTTCACTTTAACCCTGACTACTACAACAAGGCACATGATATCTGATCCAAATGATCATTCATTATATATGGGACGACATGAAGTATTATTGATTTTTTGTGTAACACTAACCTGCAGCCGATAGGCCACCCATGGCAGGCTGACACAGTCAAAAATGACATAGGTAGGGAGTGGGCCTCGGAGTCGGAGGGAGGCGATTGATAATGGGTAGGTATGGGTACATAAATACATACATAATATATGTGGTGCTTGCAAACTACTGTGAGTCAAGGGAGTATTCTGAAATACAATTTTAAATCAAATGCCTTTAAAAGAAACAGTCTGTGTTAATTTTCCCAATGATTGTTCCATTCATCATTGCATTGCTCTTCAAGCATTATATTTTTTATAATTCTAATCTTATTTATCCTCCTTGGCTTTGCTAATCTGGCACATTTTATTTTTCTTTTAAATTGTCATCATCCAGTGACAGTCTCCACCATTGCTATGATTGAATACCATCGAGGCATCCATCCATTCAAAGTAAACATGCCGCTGGAATTTGTATGTTGATCTGTCCCCCCCCCCATATTCACAAATATGTCAATTAGAAACTGAATTTCATCAACAAATTGTATCATCAAATGTTTCTTATATTTTGAATATTCCTGAGATTGACAATTGGTTCACTTATTTGATAATTGTGTATTTCACAGTGTCATTAACTGTGATATTTAAAGGGGGTTTGTGGTTCTTTGTACATATTGATAATTAGAATTTTTTAAACCCTTATTTCTTTAGGACCTATGAGTATGTGTGGGTATGCACAGGTTTGTATGAACAATAGTGTGTGTGCGGTGTAGGTTGCGCTTGGGTCATTTATGATTTATTATATACCTATGCTCAAACAATTGCAATTTTGTATTTATTGAAGATATTTGATACTTTTGTACCCAATCTACTTATGTTCTAACTTTGGAAGGCCAGTTTTTCATGTATGCATGTATCTACATCAGTGACGATTAGCACTGTTGATTGTGTAAATAGGCAGAGAAATTCTGTATTTATCATTCTTCTTAATCTCTCAACAAACGTTTCACCAACAACATACATTTGTAGTTATTTTTAAACCACCACCCTTGCGTCCTTCCTTGCTTGCCTTTGAGTCTGACCCATCAAACCCCCTGGCGGATTCCTATCACCCAATGTATCCGTTCTTTCACCTTTCACCCATCCTTCAACCACCCATGCATTCAATTCCTATCAACCACCAATGCATCCCACGCATCCTTATAGGCCATTTATATATCCATGTCGCTCTACCTTCATCCTTCAATACTTTTTTCCTTTTCATTCAACCCATACAACAAGGTCGTCTGACTCTTAGTCTTCTTCATAAAACGTTTCCAGCTGAGTTGAAGTCAGATAGAAGACACCACCATTAGTTACTCTACTTACGCCGCTAATGCTATTGCTAATTCTAAGTAAAGGGTTTCTTCTTCAACCGTTGTTCACAACAACTTAGTCTCTCTCAAAAGTACAGTATAGACCCTTGCAGCGAGTGTGTATTGTTAATATGTAAGGAATATAATTTGCCACCACCCGCCACTGCTGCTGGCTCACCCACCCTTGCAGCAGTTGCCGCATCTCCTCCCTCCTGACTGGTGTTGCCTGCCCTGCAGCTTGACCCGGCACTGGAGGTCGGTACACCTAGAAAAAACATTACACATTTTTAGAGGCCATATACGCCTGCCCCTATTTTATTTTGTTTTCACTAGATAAATTGAATATACAATACATACACGACACACATCACTGCTAGTAAAAATTGGGTACTAGAGTAGAGTAGACAGTAGTATATCCTAACCTATCAAAAATAGTAAAATATCTGGTTGGGCATTTAGTTGCTGGCAATTTTCAAAAAGCCTCTCAAGAAGAGGACAACCCAAAGGACTGGACACAATGGCTAGAGCTATTAGTGCAACTGAGTTTTAAAACTTTTTTAAAAAAAGAAGAGTGGCCAAGTGGGCAAACTACAGACATACTAATAGTAGTACAGAGTCAGAGGCAGTTAGATTGTTGTAAAAAACAGACACTAGAAATATAATAACTAAGTAGGTAGGTAATGCAGGGATAACAAGAATATAGAAACAGATAGATGAAGAAGATTTGGTAAAAAATAGAATTAGGAAACAGAAATAATAGTTTGCAAAAAATAAGGTGCAGTCAAAGTTAGGGAAATATAATTATTAAAATTAACAACAGGAGGACTTACGGGTGCCAGCAGCAGAGCTTCCTGTAGAAGAGCGTTCCGGGCCCTTGAAGGTATCTCCAGCACCCACCTCAGAACCCGTTGTCTTCTTGCATCTGGATGCTGATCATGTAAGATAATAATAAAGAGACAACATTTGATTGCTGTGAAACTAATTAAATATTTTTTTAAATGCTCTAAAAAGATTTTTGGATACGAAAAGACAATTGCAATAAAATTGACCTATCTAATCAAATCGACTAGTAGTATTGAGATCGTGGACCATCTAGTTATTTTATTTATTAATCCAGTGTTCCATTCGATTCAAGAATCCTAAACCTAAGTACCACTCAGCCTGCCTATTCCGAATTCAAAGACATTGAAATGAATTTCCCAAAAATTATATTTGCTTTTTTAAAGTTTGATCTCATTCGAAATCATCAATGAATCACCCCCCTTTGACGGGAAAATTGTTCACTAAGTCTGCATTTCCATTTATTTTCTTCCTAAAAAATGCATAAATGGATGCATGCATATTGCATACACCAAACTGTTGGTTGGTTGCTGCCGATGTGCTGATGAGTTGCTATATTTCTCACTCACTAACAAACTACAAAAGGTTCTACTAAGGACTGGAGTCAGCAGCATGTGACACAGGACGCATCACGTGGACTGCTAACAAATTACCAACTAATACTAAGTAACTAACTATAATAACTACCTACCTACCACCATTATCTTATTGACAGGTCAAAGGAAAGGAGTCTCTCTAGCATCACCTAACTTAAGTTCTCTAAACTCTCTTACATAATAAGCTCAAGCGAGCACATAGTTGCAAATAAGTAGGATTAGCAGCACCGAGCACCTGTCTAGTGTCTAGAACAATAACAATCACATAATATAAGATTTTTAAATGTAACTGCCAGGATGGCTGTCGGACTGGAGCTCTACAAAGAAGCTCCAGGGCTCGGGATCACTATACTGTGAAAATCCCTGCATTAGCCCTCCCACCCAGTCCACAGATCAGCTCGATTCAAACTGGAATCACCCCCTTCTCACCAAGAAACCAACGGATTTCAGCTAAGCCCCTTTACAACCACGAATGAAAATAAGAAGGATTTACTCACGGCCACTTGTCTGATTCCCGCTGGTCACCTCGACGTTGCTGCTCTGCCGTCTTGTGGCTTTCATCGCTGTGTTCCTCTGCCGACGTGTAGAGGGGTGCTGGGAGTCCTACTTACTCCGTTGGTTGCTGCCTGTGAATTTCCGTGGGCTCGGGGACCGTCCGTGTCTCATGTCCCGGGCCCCGCACTCCAAAGCCCCCTATCTCTTCTCACTGACTCATCTACCTCTTCCCCTAACCTTGATGTCTATATCCAACCACAATTGTCTATGCTAGCTCTCAATATTATAACCAGTAATGACATCCCCAACTCCCAATCGCAAACAGCGACTGCCTCTCTACCATCAGCCCCCTCTACTGATTCTCCCACTTCCCCCTCTGCCCCCATCCCCTCTCCCGTCTTCTACTCTTGTCCTGCAATCCTCCCCACTCCCCTCTTCTCCCATGCCCCCTCACCCCAGGACACCCCCAGACCTTTCCCCTGAATCTTCTAGCCTATTTGAAATTCATGTTCCTCATACCCACACTCTTGCGTCCTCACTAACCCCTAAGTCTATAGGCACTATTGTATCCCCCACTCCCTGTGATCTCCCCTGAATACTTCTCCTTCATTCCCAACCTCTTCCTCAGCTTCTCCAGCCTCCCAAACTTACCCGCCTTTATCATCTCTTTCCAGTAATTGATGATCTACTCTACTCCTCTCCCACCTTGTTTCCGTACTAAACTGCCCCCAGCTGCACAAAATCTATTCCCACCTCTTGTAACTCCCCCACATACTCCCCAACGGCTCACCCTACCCCCGTTGCCTCCCAAGTCAACACCCTCAAATATTCCCCTAAACATTCCTGTGATCCCCATTATACTATCCTATATTATCCCTCCTCCCCAGGCCCCAACCAACACTCCCAAACCCAATGCCTCAACCATCCGGTCTTCCTCTGCTCCCTTCCTCCTCAATAGGAACCCGAGGACCCCAACTTCTCTCCCCCCTCTGAAAACCCCCCTCTGTAGCTCCCTTCTCCTCCCCCCAGGCTTCACCCCCCTCCCTTATGCAAGTCACCCTCTCCTAGACAATATTGACTTCCTGAATCCTTAATCCAATTGACCACTTACATTCCTCACTTCTTACCCAATCACTCCTTTATGTTGAACTACACCTCTCGACCCTTGCTTTAGAACTCTCCTCCCTCAGAAATGACGTCTCTCTACTCTCCAGTAACCACTCTCCGGATCACAGCCACCCCACTGTCCCTTTGCAAAATTTCAAAGCACCTCATTTCAAATTGCCTCCTATTTACCCCTCTATCAACTCTCCTATTACAGTTTCTAACACTAATACTCCACTTAGGCCACCACTCATCTGAACAGCATGCTGTCACCAGACCCCCTTGAACGTATCAAAGTCTTCCCCCCTTGCACCGCAACGTCGATCTCCCCTCCTCACCATGCTACCTGCCCAGCCACCTTGCGAATTAACTTGACCATGACCTCCCCTGTCTCTTCACCCCTATGACTGATGGTTTCAGCCCACTTGGCCCTCCCCCCTTCCCCAGCCATCCTACCCCTCGTGACCCCCTTGACCTCACAGATCTCTACAAAACCCTCTCACCCCCACATCTCCTGCAAACCCCCCTCCCTTTACTCGACCATCCCAGTTCTCATGGGAATGAGCAGTACCCCCTATACCCTTCGTCACCCAGGCCCCCGCAACAACTTACGTCTATCCTCCCATGTTGAGGTTCCGTGACGATTTGAACCCGTGTTTTCAATATTGTCGGAAATGCATAATATTGGTATCAGCGAACCGCAAATGATCCATTTAGCGTATCCTGGTGTTTTCGCTATGCTACGAGCAAGAGCACTCCTTTTACAAACACATTTCTGATCTACCCACGGCATCCATCTTAGATCATGGCAGCCATTTTGTGTTTCTTGCCCTCACATACGCAATAACCTCTGATCACTTCATTTCGATTAAGGACACGTAGCCTTAGCCGGAGATTCACCTCTCTCATGACACGTGCACCTTAAACCAGATCACGCTGTAGCTACATGACTCAACAAAGGGTGCCTCCTCTGCCCGAGGCCAGCCCAACTGAACTGGTTCTCGTGTCCATTGTCCTGATCACGATTAGGTGGCCGAAGCCGGTAGCCTTGCCCATTTACAACCCACAAACATCTCTTATCCTGCTTTTCTATCTTCCACACCTGGCTCCGTTTCTTTCTTTCTGAATCTTTATTAGGGGGAGGTAACGAAATTTACGATGAGGCGGTCCAGCTCTTGAATGCAATATTGACAAGGGATTGTGATGAACTAGTGGGAACCCCTCTTCGTAGATGTTTTGTATCAGATTTTATCAACGGTTCCTGTGTACGCCAAATATTTATTGTTTGTGACACAAAGGTTTTGGGAATGTACCAACATGTGAAGAATTCGCCTGAAGGCCAAAAATCAGTATATAAGGAGCAACCCTCTTTGTACAATTTGAACAGGCTCCTAGTTACTGCCCATGTGTAGTTTCTGTGACTTCTGTGTCCCTGCAGTAATAAACCTTTGGTCTTTGACGCCACCATCGAGAAGCCCGTGTTTCTGTTCATTTGTGCACCAAGGCAGGTGGAACTCCGGGGTCTTTGGGTGTTGTTCCCTGACACCTCTGGACGGAACCAAAAAGTCCAGAACTCCAATTGGCGCCCAACGTGGGGCGACGTCATTCAGTACCGGTCCAAAAGCCTGAAGAGTTCGAGAGGCTTCGTGTGAAGATTCCTGAGGGAGGCGCCCCACTTCATCGATCCCGGCATATCGCAAAAGTGGCCCGAAGTTCTCTTCCACGAGGGTTCCCGTTCAGGACGGCTGCAGTGGGCCGTTGCCTTGACCGTCGCCCTGTCTTGGACCCGAGGTGCAGTCCTTAGTACAGCGAAACGTGACGGGTTTCTCCTTGGTGACGTCTTCAGTGCCTCAGTTAAGTACTTAGTGGTTGCTAGTTGGTTACTTCATAAGGGTTGTTAAAATCCTTTTTGGTTCTTGGTTTGGTTTGGTTTCGTAAGATTATCACTGGTTGTTCTGGTTACGATAATCTATTTGGTTTAGTTTGGGTATCGATACATCAGTTCGTTTTTGTAGGCCTTAAAGTTCTTGGTTCAAGTGCACATATTTGTTTTGTGTTTTGTTTGTTTTGTGTTCCGGACTGAAAAATGGTAAGTCGGAGAAATTGTATGTTGTCGTGTTTTGGTTGCAACAGTGACTCACGATTGGAGGACTCGTGTCTGGTTCCTCCGATTGGGACTCCCCTATATGACTTATATTGTAAACATGGAGTGGGTCCTATATCCTATAATGAGGTGTGGGTCCGCTACACCGAGAAAGACGGTGTCCTTAGTTGGCCACTGCATGGTAGTTTTGAACCCGAAATTCTTGATAATTTAGAAGCGAAATTGTTTAGGAAGAAAGCCCGGCCGGCAATGTTTGATTCTTTCCGTTACTGGCGAAAAGAATCCAAACAGAGAGAAATGAAGAGATTAAAGAAAGAACAGAAAGAGAAAGAAGAGTTGACTCTAGAGCAAGCAACTAAACAGCTGCAAGATAACGAGTGTGAGAAGGCCATAGAGGTGGCCATTAGAGAGCATAATTTAGCGATCGACAAGTGCTATCCTGCCTTGCCATCGAAAACGGCTAAGATACTAGAGGACCCCGAAAACGATCCTCTGTTGTCTTATCTGTTACGGTCACCTCCACCGTATGCACAAGGTGCTACGGCTCTACTTGTACCAAATGTTCAATTGCCGGTTGCTGGACAACCTGGTACTCCTGCCCCTCAGAATCAAGTTCCTGTACCTCCTGTGGTTAATGTGAATGTTCCTACGGCACCTCCTCTTCCTGCATTGCCGACTACTATACCTGTATCTGTCTCGCTTACACCTACTGCCTCACAAACTATTTTTCTCGATACTCCTACTGCCCCGCTATCTGTTCCTACTTCCACTGTGTTTTCTACGTCTGCGAGTGTGTTGACTCCACTTTCTGTTCGTCGAAGAATCACTGATTCTGTGTCTAATATGCTGTCTCCTTTCTATAAAACCTTAATTAAGACTCCTACTTCCGACTCTGTTCAGAGACGTAGTCAGCATCCAAGCATTGAGGAACGGGGAATTTTAGATTCCACGGCTCTCAGATGGATTTCGAAGAGTAGAAGATATAGTACGAGAGATGTGTTAGATACATTTATGCAGTGGAAGGAACCAACGCAACGGTACGTCTTTGACGAGATGTGCTCATTGTTACGTGAGGAAATAGAGGAAGATGATATTGAATCGAATTTAGAAGACTTAATTAAAATTCAGAAGGAGTTTGCTGCTGGTATGATAGTAGGTGAAAATATAGAAGAAGCAATGGAACTAATCTTAAGTTTTAGGAATGATCCATCTCTTCGTTCACCGAGAGATTTAGAGAAAGGTAAGATGAAGCTGAGTCGCCAATATCCAATGAGGGAGGTTCCTCCGATTTGGCGCGATGCTGTGCAAGCTGATGCTATTAATGGTATTGCTGCCGCTCCGGCACAATTCCAGAGAGTGTGGATACACATTCCGTGGAAGCGAGCCGAAGTGCTAGCAGTGAAACAGGCCTTGCCAGATCCGCGTAAGAATCCTGCTGGATATTACAAGGAATTAACACAGACGGTTGAGGCTTGTATAATGAACTTAGCAGACATTGATATGTTATTTGGAAATGTAGTTCCGCAACCAGTCTGGGCTAAAATTCGTAGAGAAGATCATCAGGTTGCTTTAGGTGGTGATTGGGCAGCTATCACTGCAGCGGATGGTCAGCAAACGGGTGGTGCAAAACCTGAACCCCTAATTGCTAATCTTCCGGGTAGGATAATTGACTTAATGAAGACTCTGATGCCCGCATTACGTGTTAATTGGGATAAGTTATCCGCATGCAAGCAAAAGAAAGACGAAAGTGTCTCCGACTTCTTCACGAGGTTTGAAGAGACTTTTGTAGATCATAGTGGTCAGGATATGAGCACAGAAGGAGGACAGAGACTGTTTGTCGATAAATTTGTGCATAATTTGCTACCTGAGTTATGCAATAAATTAAAGGATTTAGAGAGTGCGTGGGCTGTTTCTACAACTGCGCAAATACTTGCAACTGCACAATATTATGAAAATAGGGATAAAGAGGAAAAGGAGAAATCAGACAAGAAAACGAAAGATTTAAAGACTAAAGTTCTTTTGCAACAGGCGTATCCGCCTCGCACAAATCAGACTAATATGCAACAGGGTTCGTATCAGAGGACAGATTATAGTTCACCGAGGCCTCAATATCAGTGGAACCAGTGTGCGTACTGTAAGAAAGAGGGTCACTACAAAAATGAATGTCCGGTCTTAGCGCAAAATAATGCAGCAGCAGCTCAAAGAGGTCGTGGTGGTTTTGTGCAGAATTCTAGAGGTCGAGGGCGAGGTGCTATGCCTCCACAAACAAATGATCGTCCTTCCAATCACTTTGATCAACGAAATGGACAGTCAGCCCAGCAAAATAGATCTCAACAATATCTTGTTGAAGACTATTGTGAAGTGGATGAAGGATTTCAGCAAAATGGGTACTAGGACAGCCATGGACAGAGAGAGGGAGTAGTATCAGTTCCAGTAGATCAGAGTGGGCCTTATGTCGCAGTAGCAACATCAGGTGTGGTCGAACCGTTTCTGTTGGATACTGGTGCCGCAAAAAGTTCTATCATTCATGCGAAACTCCCTGGCGCACCTTTGTCTGGCTCAACAAATGTTTCTGTAGGTTTTTCAGGCGCCCCTGTTTACAACCCTATATCTGGTCCTTTGTCTATTTCTGTTGGACCGTGTCAATTGAAAGCACCTTTGATTTTGACGACGGGTTGTAATGAAAACCTGCTTGGTTTAGACTTGTTAAAACGACTATATGCGACATTGTACTGTTCTCCGGAAGGAGTACAGCTTACATTGGGTAAAAGAATCACCTCTCCGATGTACTTGTCAATGAATGCACTCCCGCCAGAGCTGCGTTCACTCCCTGATTCTCTTTGGGCGACTGGTCCTAATGATGTAGGCCTTTTAGAAATACCACCATATGTAGTAACTTTAAAAGCCAATGTAAAATTTCCAAGAATTCCGCAATACAAAATATCTAGTGAAGGTGAGCGTGCACTTTTATTAATTGTGCAAGATTTGATTAAGAAAGGTGTGGTTGAAGAAACTAGAGGAAATGTTTGTAATAGTCCTGTATTACCGATTTTGAAACGAACTGATCCTACAAAGCCTCCAGTATATAGGTTTGTTATTGACCTTCGAGAAGTTAATAAGATTGTAGTCCCACAGTTTCCTGTGGTTCCAGACATTACTGCCTTGTTAACATTGATT
The DNA here is from genome assembly GCF_964263255.1 of Lissotriton vulgaris. Lineage (NCBI taxonomy): Eukaryota > Metazoa > Chordata > Amphibia > Caudata > Salamandridae > Lissotriton > Lissotriton vulgaris. Next base: position 494,785,387 of record NC_141685.1, read on the forward strand.
CCTGCTACCGCCACTTGGTTTTCAGTCATCGACTTGAAGAATGCCTTCTTCAGCATTCCGATAGCCGAGGAAAGCAGAGATATTTTTGGCTTCTGTCTAGGAGGTCGCAGTTTCAGATTTAAACGCGCTCCACAGGGCTACTGTGAGAGCCCATCTATTTACAGTCAAGCATTAAAAAGCCAGTTAGATTCCTTTGTCCTTCCTCCAAGTTCTGCTCTAGTACAGTATGTAGATGATCTTCTAGTGGCTGCTGATGACAAGGAAACTTGCAAAGCAGCTACGGTTTCGTTATTACATCACTTGTCTAATTTGAATCACATGGTATCACCTTCTAAGATGCAATACTGCTGCCAAGAAGTGACCTACCTAGGTCATCTCTTGTCAAAGGAGGGAAGGAAGTTGACCCCAGAGAGAATAAAAGCAATCACGCAAATGAGTGTTCCACGCACACAGAGAGAAGTACGTGCCTTTTTAGGTATTACCTCTTACTGTAGGCAGTGGATCCCGAATTTTTCTCTTTTAGCGAAGCCATTGGTAGCTTTGACTGGGAAAAATGTTCCGAGTCCGGTACCATGGTCTGATGAATGTCAAGAGAGTTTTTCTGAGTTACGAAAAGCATTGTGTTCAGCTCCTGTATTGGGTACACCTGATTACAGTAAGCCATTCACGCTCTACGTTCACGAGAGAGAAGGTTGCGCGTTGAGTGTTCTGACACAGAAATTTGGTGATAAACAACGCCCTTGTGCGTATTTTTCATCAACATTAGATCCGGTAGCTAGAGCGTTACCAAGTTGTTTGAGAGCTACAGCGGCAGCTGCAGCTTCCATTCGACAATCTGCTGGTTTGGTGATGAACAACATGCTAGTGGTCATGGTTCCTCATGCGGTGGATACACTCATGAACCGAACCAAGACACAACACCTTACCAGTGCGAGACTATCTGGTTACGAGCTGACATTACTAGCGAGTCATATTCAAATCAAAAGATGTAATGTATTGAATCCAGCAACATTGTTGCCGGCTAATCAAGAGTCGAGTGATTCCGAGCCACATGATTGTTGTTTTAAAACGGAGGAAGAGACAAAAGGACGAATTGACTTGAAGGATACTCCATTATCAGATCCAGATGGTACGCTGTATGTGGATGGATCATGTTTTAAATTGGAGAATGGTGATGTGACTGCTGCTTACGCAGTAACGACTTTGAAAACGATTGTGGAGACTGCAAGAGTGAGTCAGAATTCTGCCCAAGCTGCAGAATTAATAGCTTTAACGAGAGCGTGTGTTTTAGCTAAGGGAAAGAGAGTGAATGTTTTTACAGATAGTCAGTACGCATTTGGCGTGGCCCATAGTTTTGGCCGTTTGTGGAGAGAAAGAGGTTTCATTACGTCCCATGGGACTAAGATTCAACATGGTCAGCTAGTTAACGACTTGTTGGAATCTCTAACCTTGCCGACTGAAGTTGCGATTGTAAAGTGCAGTGCTCATAAAGCAATCACGGATGATGTTGGTCGCGGGAATGCTTTTGCTGATGAAACTGCTAAACAGACAGCTAGAGACACTATGAGCAGAATGTATGTTGTTACGTCTGCAAGATGGATTGCTGAATCTGGAATGTGTGAGGATACAATGGAAAGTGTGAAAGAGATTCAGAAAGAAGCAACTGAGGAAGAGAAACGTGTATGGAGAGAGAGTACAGGCAAGTTGGATTCGAATGGGTGCTGGATTGATTTGACAGAACAGCAGCGTTGGATGTTGCCTGATGCGTATGTGCTTGCAGTGGTGACAATGGCGCATGGAGTAGCGCATATAAGTTCTAAAGGAATTTGTAAGATGTTGGCTCCAGTCTGGAAGAATGATGGGATCAGTAAGTGTGCAGAGAGAGTGGTGAAAAATTGTATGGTATGCCTGATGCATAATCCTGGCAAGGGAACTCCAACTCCTGCTGATCACTTCGCTCCTCCTTCCTGCCCCTTTGAAGTGATTCAGTTAGACTTCATTCACATGGATCGCTGTAATAATTTGAAATATGTCCTGGTGGTGGTCTGTGCTTTTTCCAGGTGGATCGAAGCATACCCACTAAAGGACAATACTGCCCTATCAACTGCCAAGATTCTTCTCAAAGAATATTTCCCTAGGTATGGAATGCCACGGATTGTATGGTCAGATAATGGAAGTGAGTTTATAGGGAAAGTTATGCAGAGTGTGTGTGCCGGCCTAGGTTTGAAACAGAAATTTCACAGTGCAAATCATCCCCAGTCTGCTGGTTTAGTGGAGGGTTACAATGGCACCCTCAAGCTGAAATTAGCTAAAATACAAGCATCCACAGGTTTAGCCTGGCCAGACGCACTTCCTTTGGCTTTGTTATCAACGAGAGCAACTGTACATTCTAGAGTAGGGCTTAGCCCTTACGAGATAGTCTTTGGCCGCCCGGCAAATATCTGGGGTGTGCCAAGGCCTAAGGAATTTTGTTCTCTAGAATATCCTATGTTGATAGACTATCTTTACGACTTGACTGCTAAATTGAGTCTTATTCATCAACAGGTTTTCGATGCTTTACCAAAGCCTCCGGAGAGTCCAGGGCATCAGCTGAAACCAGGAGACCTAGTAGTCATCAGAAACTTCGCGAGGACGAAGAACCTTCAGCCGAGATTTGTCGGCCCCTTCCAAGTCCTACTTACAACGAGAACAGCGGTTCGTGTAGCTGGACGCAAGCACTGGGTGCACGCATCCCATGTTAAGCGTGTCCCTTTGCCGCTTCCTTACGACGACTGGGTGAAGAAGGGAATTGGTTCCTCCGAATTTGAAAGCACACCAAAATTCATCCCTTTCAGCGATGCCGAATTAATCACTGATACTCCGAGCTCTGACTCTCCTTCAGAAAAGACTCCTTCGAACACTGAACATTTGTCTCCTGCATCAGAAGAAACTCTGCCATCTGCGAACTTGAACACTGCAACCGCTACCAGTGAAACGCTATTTGCCGATCAGGCAGTACCTGCGAAGCAAAGATATAATTTACGAAACCGTAAAATGGACAAATAAAGCAGGCAACTGCATATTGTGATGTTTTGAAATTTTGAACTTTTGCATTCAGCCAGGAAGTTTGCTATTGTTTTATTATTTTAAAATTGCCTTGCCGTCTGGGTAGCCGTAGGGTCGTGGCTGTGTGCCTAGTTGGATTTGCAGGGGTCTGACACAAGGTCGATCTTTCAGTTGGTTCTGGGAACTCCCAGGGCTGATAGAGGCATTTTCATCTACGTACACATCATCAGTGGTCGCGAGCGGATTGTAGAAGATGGAGCTTCCTGCGCTGCAACGAGAAAATGTGATTTACGTTCGCAGAAACAGACTTTACAGAATTCTTCATAGCAAATGCTTTTTGACGCAATGTGCCATTACATTGCTAATTGTTTTGATAACGTTGGTGGGTGGAATCGTTTTTGGTATAAGTTTGATTTATGTACCAGTAACTACAGTACCTCCCCTTAATCCTGTTACTTCTACTGTTTCCTCAATACACTCTTTTCATTCGTTTCCGGAACATGAGCAAGCCCGACGCTCAGAGTTCATTAACAACACTTTTGTACAGCTCTTGCACCAACACCAACTGGTAGTTAACACTACAGACTGCTGGGTGTGTGGCTTGATACCCCACACTATGGATGAAGGTATTCCCTATCTGGTTTTGCCTTTCAGCTACAATGGATCATTTCAGGCCCTTCAAACCATCTTTGCTTATGCCCTTGAAACCTATCCTCCGCGCCCCCCACGTTCCACTAAATATAACTCTGCCAACAAAGCTTTAGTCCAGGGAATTATTGACATGATCAAGGACGTCAATAATACTCCATCATACCCTAGAGACGAACTGCGAGTGTATTTAACTTGGAATACTTCAGAGTATCGCCTTAGTTTAGGAGAAAGCAAGCGTAAAAGCTCAACTCCAATCTGGGTCGTACCTCACCGAGGTCAGGTCTGTTTGCAAGGGAATGGGAGAAATCCAAGAGCTCAGCTAGGGAGGAGTGAGTGCGTTGAGACTTATGTGTTTCCGGCTAACTCTTCCCCTGCCTTCCTTACTGCTAGGGGTACCTACTTCATCTGTCGAGACAGAGCGTATACATGGTTGCCTGCCGACTTTTCAGGTTCATGTTATATTGCTCGATTGTTGCCTCCAACATACACTGCTTCATCTGATTACCACAGAACCAGAGTAGCGAGAGGTGTCTTCAGCAGGGAAGATACCGCGGGTCAGGAAGCTGGAGACTTTTTCAAAGGCTTCCTTCCGTTCTGGGGGCCTATGGCCAATAGTAGAAACATACGTCAGCTAACACGGGTAGTTGAATCTACTATTACCGAAACTGCTGGTGCCCTTAGCAATTTGACCGCTGAGCTTCAGGCGGATAGACTCATGACGTTACAGAACCGTATGGTTCTAGATGTTATCCTTGCAGACCGAGGTGGGGTATGCAGAATGATCCAATCGAGCTGCTGTGTCTTTATTCCTAATAATGCTCCAACAGTCTATGAGGCGATCTCTAAGCTACACAAAATTTCCGACTCTATACACGTAGACAAGGGAAACTGGTCCTTTATGGAGTGGTTTTGGACTCTGATCTCAGCGTGGGGATGGAAGGTTCTAATGATCATTGGTGTCATCTTAGTACTCCTCTTCTCATGCTGCCTGATTATCCAGTGTGGTCCCGCTTTGTGTAGTCTTTGTGCTGCAACCTGTTTTAGGAAATCACCTGCGTTTGGAGAAAAGGCACGAGAAAGGATGATGATACAACAGCATGTCACTGACCTGATGAGCATAGAACTAGACTCTGACATAGACTGAGTAATTGCCTATGTAAGGGCAAAAGGAGGTCTGAGGTTCCGTGACGATTTCAACCCGTGTTTTCAATATTGTCGGAAATGCATAATATTGGTATCAGCGAACCGCAAATGATCCATTTAGCGTATCCTGGTGTTTTCGCTATGCTACGAGCAAGAGCACTCCTTTTACAAACACATTTCTGATCTACCCACGGCATCCATCTTAGATCATGGCAGCCATTTTGTGTTTCTTGCCCTCACATACGCAATAACCTCTGATCACTTCATTTCGATTAAGGACACGTAGCCTTAGCCGGAGATTCACCTCTCTCATGACACGTGCACCTTAAACCAGATCACGCTGTAGCTACATGACTCAACAAAGGGTGCCTCCTCTGCCCGAGGCCAGCCCAACTGAACTGGTTCTCGTGTCCATTGTCCTGATCACGATTAGGTGGCCGAAGCCGGTAGCCTTGCCCATTTACAACCCACAAACATCTCTTATCCTGCTTTTCTATCTTCCACACCTGGCTCCGTTTCTTTCTTTCTGAATCTTTATTAGGGGGAGGTAACGAAATTTACGATGAGGCGGTCCAGCTCTTGAATGCAATATTGACAAGGGATTGTGATGAACTAGTGGGAACCCCTCTTCGTAGATGTTTTGTATCAGATTTTATCAACGGTTCCTGTGTACGCCAAATATTTATTGTTTGTGACACAAAGGTTTTGGGAATGTACCAACATGTGAAGAATTCGCCTGAAGGCCAAAAATCAGTATATAAGGAGCAACCCTCTTTGTACAATTTGAACAGGCTCCTAGTTACTGCCCATGTGTAGTTTCTGTGACTTCTGTGTCCCTGCAGTAATAAACCTTTGGTCTTTGACGCCACCATCGAGAAGCCCGTGTTTCTGTTCATTTGTGCACCAAGGCAGGTGGAACTCCGGGGTCTTTGGGTGTTGTTCCCTGACACCTCTGGACGGAACCAAAAAGTCCAGAACTCCAATTGGCGCCCAACGTGGGGCGACGTCATTCGGTACCGGTCCAAAAGCCTGAAGAGTTCGAGAGGCTTCGTGTGAAGATTCCTGAGGGAGGCGCCCCACTTCATCGATCCCGGCATATCGCAAAAGTGGCCCGAAGTTCTCTTCCACGAGGGTTCCCGTTCAGGACGGCTGCAGTGGGCCGTTGCCTTGACCGTCGCCCTGTCTTGGACCCGAGGTGCAGTCCTTAGTACAGCGAAACGTGACGGGTTTCTCCTTGGTGACGTCTTCAGTGCCTCAGTTAAGTATTTAGTGGTTGCTAGTTGGTTACTTCATAAGGGTTGTTAAAATCCTATTTGGTTCTTGGTTTGGTTTGGTTTCGTAAGATTATCACTGGTTGTTCTGGTTACGATAATCTATTTGGTTTAGTTTGGGTATCGATACATCAGTTCGTTTTTGTAGGCCTTAAAGTTCTTGGTTCAAGTGCACATATTTGTTTTGTGTTTTGTTTGTTTTGTGTTCCGGACTGAAAAATGGTAAGTCGGAGAAATTGTATGTTGTCGTGTTTTGGTTGCAACAGTGACTCACGATTGGAGGACTCGTGTCTGGTTCCTCCGATTGGGACTCCCCTATATGACTTATATTGTAAACATGGAGTGGGTCCTATATCCTATAATGAGGTGTGGGTCCGCTACACCGAGAAAGACGGTGTCCTTAGTTGGCCACTGCATGGTAGTTTTGAACCCGAAATTCTTGATAATTTAGAAGCGAAATTGTTTAGGAAGAAAGCCCAGCCGGCAATGTTTGATTCTTTCCGTTACTGGCGAAAAGAATCCAAACAGAGAGAAATGAAGAGATTAAAGAAAGAACAGAAAGAGAAAGAAGAGTTGACTCTAGAGCAAGCAACTAAACAGCTGCAAGATAACGAGTGTGAGAAGGCCATAGAGGTGGCCATTAGAGAGCATAATTTAGCGATCGACAAGTGCTATCCTGCCTTGCCATCGAAAACGGCTAAGATACTAGAGGACCCCGAAAACGATCCTCTGTTGTCTTATCTGTTACGGTCACCTCCACCGTATGCACAAGGTGCTACGGCTCCACTTGTACCAAATGTTCAATTGCCGGTTGCTGGACAACCTGGTACTCCTGCCCCTCAGAATCAAGTTCCTGTACCTCCTGTGGTTAATGTGAATGTTCCTACGGCACCTCCTCTTCCTGGATTGCCGACTACTATACCTGTATCTGTCTCGCTTACACCTACTGCCTCACAAACTATTTTTCTCGATACTCCTACTGCCCCGCTATCTGTTCCTACTTCCACTGTGTTTTCTACATCTGCGAGTGTGTTGACTCCACTTTCTGTTCGTCGAAGAATCACTGATTCTGTGTCTAATATGCTGTCTCCTTTCTATAAAACCTTAATTAAGACTCCTACTTCCGACTCTGTTCAGAGACGTAGTCAGCATCCAAGCATTGAGGAACGGGGAATTATAGATTCCACGGCTCTCAGATGGATTTCGAAGAGTAGATGATATAGTACGAGAGATGTGTTAGATACATTTATGCAGTGGAAGGAACCAACGCAACGGTACGTCTTTGACGAGATGTGCTCATTGTTACGTGAGGAAATAGAGGAAGATGATATTGAATCGAATTTAGAAGACTTAATTAAAATTCAGAAGGAGTTTGCTGCTGGTATGATAGTAGGTGAAAATATAGAAGAAGCAATGGAACTAATCTTAAGTTTTAGGAATGATCCATCTCTTCGTTCACCGAGAGATTTAGAGAAAGGTAAGACGAAGCTGAGTCGCCAATATCCAATGAGGGAGGTTCCTCCGATTTGGCGCGATGCTGTGCAAGCTGATGCTATTAATGGTATTGCTGCCGCTCCGGCACAATTCCAGAGAGTGTGGATACACATTCCGTGGAAGCGAGCCGAAGTGCTAGCAGTGAAACAGGCCTTGCCAGATCCGCGTAAGAATCCTGCTGGATATTACAAGGAATTAACACAGACGGTTGAGGCTTGTATAATGAACTTAGCAGACATTGATATGTTATTTGGAAATGTAGTTCCGCAACCAGTCTGGGCTAAAATTCGTAGAGAAGATCATCAGGTTGCTTTAGGTGGTGATTGGGCAGCTATCACTGCAGCGGATGGTCAGCAAACGGGTGGTGCAAAACCTGAACCCCTAATTGCTAATCTTCCGGGTAGGATAATTGACTTAATGAAGACTCTGATGCCCGCATTACGTGTTAATTGGGATAAGTTATCCGCATGCAAGCAAAAGAAAGACGAAAGTGTCTCCGACTTCTTCAGGAGGTTTGAAGAGACTTTTGTAGATCATAGTGGTCAGGATATGAGCACAGAAGGAGGACAGAGACTGTTTGTCGATAAATTTGTGCATAATTTGCTACCTGAGTTATGCAATAAATTAAAGGATTCAGAGAGTGCGTGGGCTGTTTCTACAACTGCGCAAATACTTGCAACTGCAAAATATTATGAAAATAGGGATAAAGAGGAAAAGGAGAAATCAGACAAGAAAACGAAAGATTTAAAGACTAAAGTTCTTTTGCAACAGGCGTATCCGCCTCGCACAAATCAGACTAATATGCAACAGGGTTCGTATCAGAGGACAGATTATAGTTCACCGAGGCCTCAATATCAGTGGAACCAGTGTGCGTACTGTAAGAAAGAGGGTCACTACAAAAATGAATGTCCGGTCTTAGCGCAAAATAATGCAGCAGCAGCTCAAAGAGGTCGTGGTGGTTTTGTGCAGAATTCTAGAGGTCGAGGGCGAGGTGCTATGCCTCCACAAACAAATGATCGTCCTTCCAATCACTTTGATCAACGAAATGGACAGTCAGCCCAGCAAAATAGATCTCAACAATATCTTGTTGAAGACTATTGTGAAGTGGATGAAGGATTTCAGCAAAATGGGTACTAGGACAGCCATGGACAGAGAGAGGGAGTAGTATCAGTTCCAGTAGATCAGAGTGGGCCTTATGTCGCAGTAGCAACATCAGGTGTGGTCGAACCGTTTCTGTTGGATACTGGTGCCGCAAAAAGTTCTATCATTCATGCGAAACTCCCTGGCGCACCTTTGTCTGGCTCAACAAATGTTTCTGTAGGTTTTTCAGGCGCCCCTGTTTACAACCCTATATCTGGTCCTTTGTCTATTTCTGTTGGACCGTGTCAATTGAAAGCACCTTTGATTTTGACGACGGGTTGTAATGAAAACCTGCTTGGTTTAGACTTGTTAAAACGACTATATGCGACATTGTACTGTTCTCCGGAAGGAGTACAGCTTACATTGGGTAAAAGAATCACCTCTCCGATGTACTTGTCAATGAATGCACTCCCGCCAGAGCTGCGTTCACTCCCTGATTCTCTTTGGGCGACTGGTCCTAATGATGTAGGCCTTTTAGAAATACCACCATATGTAGTAACTTTAAAAGCCAATGTAAAATTTCCAAGAATTCCGCAATACAAAATATCTAGTGAAGGTGAGCGTGCACTTTTATTAATTGTGCAAGATTTGATTAAGAAAGGTGTGGTTGAAGAAACTAGAGGAAATGTTTGTAATAGTCCTGTATTACCGATTTTGAAACGAACTGATCCTACAAAGCCTCCAGTATATAGGTTTGTTATTGACCTTCGAGAAGTTAATAAGATTGTAGTCCCACAGTTTCCTGTGGTTCCAGACATTACTGCCTTGTTAACATTGATTCCTGCTACCGCCACTTGGTTTTCAGTCATCGACTTGAAGAATGCCTTCTTCAGCATTCCGATAGCCGAGGAAAGCAGAGATATTTTTGGCTTCTGTCTAGGAGGTCGCAGTTTCAGATTTAAACGCGCTCCACAGGGCTACTGTGAGAGCCCATCTATTTACAGTCAAGCATTAAAAAGCCAGTTAGATTCCTTTGTCCTTCCTCCAAGTTCTGCTCTAGTACAGTATGTAGATGATCTTCTAGTGGCTGCTGATGACAAGGAAACTTGCAAAGCAGCTACGGTTTCGGTATTACATCACTTGTCTAATTTGAATCACAAGGTATCACCTTCTAAGATGCAATACTGCTGCCAAGAAGTGACCTACCTAGGTCATCTCTTGTCAAAGGAGGGAAGGAAGTTGACCCCAGAGAGAATAAAAGCAATCACGCAAATGAGTGTTCCACGCACACAGAGAGAAGTACGTGCCTTTTTAGGTATTACCTCTTAATGTAGGCAGTGGATCCCGAATTTTTCTCTTTTAGCGAAGCCATTGGTAGCTTTGACTGGGAAAAATGTTCCGAGTCCGGTACCATGGTCTGATGAATGTCAAGAGAGTTTTTCTGAGTTACGAAAAGCATTGTGTTCAGCTCCTGTATTGGGTACACCTGATTACAGTAAGCCATTCACGCTCTACGTTCACGAGAGAGAAGGTTGCGCGTTGAGTGTTCTGACACAGAAATTTGGTGATAAACAACGCCCTTGTGCGTATTTTTCATCAACATTAGATCCGGTAGCTAGAGCGTTACCAAGTTGTTTGAGAGCTACAGCGGCAGCTGCGGCTTCCATTCGACAATCTGCTGGTTTGGTGATGAACAACATGCTAGTGGTCATGGTTCCTCATGCGGTGGATACACTCATGAACCGAACCAAGACACAACACCTTACCAGTGCGAGACTATCTGGTTACGAGCTGACATTACTAGCGAGTCATATTCAAATCAAAAGATGTAATGTATTGAATCCAGCAACATTGTTGCCGGCTAATCAAGAGTCGAGTGATTCCGAGCCACATGATTGTTGTTTTAAAACGGAGGAAGAGACAAAAGGACGAATTGACTTGAAGGATACTCCATTATCAGATCCAGATGGTACGCTGTATGTGGATGGATCATGTTTTAAATTGGAGAATGGTGATGTGACTGCTGCTTACGCAGTAACGACTTTGAAAACGATTGTGGAGACTGCAAGAGTGAGTCAGAATTCTGCCCAAGCTGCAGAATTAATAGCTTTAACGAGAGCGTGTGTTTTAGCTAAGGGAAAGAGAGTGAATGTTTTTACAGATAGTCAGTACGCATTTGGCGTGGCCCATAGTTTTGGCCGTTTGTGGAGAGAAAGAGGTTTCATTACGTCCCATGGGACTAAGATTCAACATGGTCAGCTAGTTAACGACTTGTTGGAATCTCTAACCTTGCCGACTGAAGTTGCGATTGTAAAGTGCAGTGCTCATAAAGCAATCACGGATGATGTTGGTCGCGGGAATGCTTTTGCTGATGAAACTGCTAAACAGACAGCTAGAGACACTATGAGCAGAATGTATGTTGTTACGTCTGCAAGATGGATTGCTGAATCTGGAATGTGTGAGGATACAATGGAAAGTGTGAAAGAGATTCAGAAAGAAGCAACTGAGGAAGAGAAACGTGTATGGAGAGAGAGTACAGGCAAGTTGGATTCGAATGGGTGCTGGATTGATTTGACAGAACAGCAGCGTTGGATGTTGCCTGATGCGTATGTGCTTGCAGTGGTGACAATGGCGCATGGAGTAGCACATATAAGTTCTAAAGGAATTTGTAAGATGTTGGCTCCAGTCTGGAAGAATGATGGGATCAGTAAGTGTGCAGAGAGAGTGGTGAAAAATTGTATGGTATGCCTGATGCATAATCCTGGCAAGGGAACTCCAACTCCTGCTGGTCACTTCGCTCCTCCTTCCTGCCCCTTTGAAGTGATTCAGTTAGACTTCATTCACATGGATCGCTGTAATAATTTGAAATATGTCCTGGTGGTGGTCTGTGCTTTTTCCAGGTGGATCGAAGCATACCCACTAAAGGACAATACTGCCCTATCAACTGCCAAGATTCTTCTCAAAGAATATTTCCCTAGGTATGGAATGCCACGGATTGTATGGTCAGATAATGGAAGTGAGTTTATAGGGAAAGTTATGCAGAGTGTGTGTGCCGGCCTAGGTTTGAAACAGAAATTTCACAGTGCAAATCATCCCCAGTCTGCTGGTTTAGTGGAGGGTTACAATGGCACCCTCAAGCTGAAATTAGCTAAAATACAAGCATCCACAGGTTTAGCCTGGCCAGACGCACTTCCTTTGGCTTTGTTATCAACGAGAGCAACTGTACATTCTAGAGTAGGGCTTAGCCCTTACGAGATAGTCTTTGGCCGCCCGGCAAATATCTGGGGTGTGCCAAGGCCTAAGGAATTTTGTTCTCTAGAATATCCTATGTTGATAGACTATCTTTACGACTTGACTGCTAAATTGAGTCTTATTCATCAACAGGTTTTCGATGCTTTACCAAAGCCTCCGGAGAGTCCAGGGCATCAGCTGAAACCAGGAGACCTAGTAGTCATCAGAAACTTCGCGAGGACGAAGAACCTTCAGCCGAGATTTGTCGGCCCCTTCCAAGTCCTACTTACAACGAGAACAGCGGTTCGTGTAGCTGGACGCAAGCACTGGGTGCACGCATCCCATGTTAAGCATGTCCCTTTGCCGCTTCCTTACGACGACTGGGTGAAGAAGGGAATTGGTTCCTCCGAATTTGAAAGCACACCAAAATTCATCCCTTTCAGCGATGCCAAATTAATCACTGACACTCCAAGCTCTGACTCTCCTTCAGAAAAGACTCCTTCGAACACTGAACATTTGTCTCCTGCATCAGAAGAAACTCTGCCATCTGCGAACTTGAACACTGCAACCGCTACCAGTGAAACGCTATTTGCCGATCAGACAGTACCTGCGAAGCAAAGATATAATTTACGAAACCGTAAAATGGACAAATAAAGCAGGCAACTGCATATTGTGATGTTTTGAAATTTTGAACTTTTGCATTCAGCCAGGAAGTTTGCTATTGTTTTATTATTTTAAAATTGCCTTGCCGTCTGGGTAGCCGTAGGGTCGTGGCTGTGTGCCTAGTTGGATTTGCAGGGGTCTGACACAAGGTCGATCTTTCTGTTGGTTCTGGGAACTCCCAGGGCTGATAGAGGCATTTTCATCTACGTACACATCATCAGTGGTCGCGAGCGGATTGTAGAAGATGGAGCTTCCTGCGCTGCAACGAGAAAATGTGATTTACGTTCGCAGAAACAGACTTTACAGAATTCTTCATAGCAAATGCTTTTTGACGCAATGTGCCATTACATTTCTAATTGTTTTGATAACGTTGGTGGGTGGAATCGTTTTTGGTATAAGTTTGATTTATGTACCAGTAACTACAGTACCTCCCCTTAATCCTGTTACTTCTACTGTTTCCTCAATACACTCTTTTCATTCGTTTCCGGAACATGAGCAAGCCCGACGCTCAGAGTTCATTAACAACACTTTTGTACAGCTCTTGCACCAACACCAACTGGTAGTTAACACTACAGACTGCTGGGTGTGTGGCTTGATACCCCACACTATGGATAAAGGTATTCCCTATCTGGTTTTGCCTTTCAGCTACAATGGATCATTTCAGGCCCTTCAAACCATCTTTGCTTATGCCCTTGAAACCTATCCTCCGCGCCCCCCACGTTCCACTAAATATAACTCCGCCAACAAAGCTTTAGTCCAGGGAATTATTGACATGATCAAGGACGTCAATAATACTCCATCATACCCTAGAGACGAACTGCGAGTATACTTCAGAGCATCGCCTTAGTTTAGGAGAAAGCAAGCGTAAAAGCTCAACTCCAATCTGGGTCGTACCTCACCGAGGTCAGGTCTGTTTGCAAGGGAATGGGAGAAATCCAAGAGCTCAGCTAGGGAGGAGTGAGTGCGTTGAGACTTATGTGTTTCCGGCTAACTCTTCCCCTGCCTTCCTTACTGCTAGGGGTACCTACTTCATCTGTCGAGACAGAGCGTATACATGGTTGCCTGCCGACTTTTCAGGTTCATGTTATATTGCTCGATTGTTGCCTCCAACATACACTGCTTCATCTGATTACCACAGAACCAGAGTAGCGAGAGGTGTCTTCAGCAGGGAAGATACCGCTGGTCAGGAAGCTGGAGACTTTTTCAAAGGCTTCCTTCCGTTCTGGGGGCCTATGGCCAATAGTAGAAACATACGTCAGCTAACACGGGTAGTTGAATCTACTATTACCGAAACTGCTGGTGCCCTTAGCAATTTGACCGCTGAGCTTCAGGCGGATAGACTCATGACGTTACAGAACCGTATGGTTCTAGACGTTATCCTTGCAGACTGAGGTGGGGTATGCAGAATGATCCAATCGAGCTGCTGTGTCTTTATTCCTAATAATGCTCCAACAGTCTATGAGGCGATCTCTAAGCTACACAAAATTTCCGACTCTATACACGTAGACAAGGGAAACTGGTCCTTTATGGAGTGGTTTTGGACTCTGATCTCAGCGTGGGGATGGAAGGTTCTAATGATCATTGGTGTCATCTTAGTACTCCTCTTCTCATGCTGCCTGATTATCCAGTGTGGTCCCGCTTTGTGTAGTCTTTGTGCTGCAACCTGTTTTAGGAAATCACCTGCGTTTGGAGAAAAGGCACGAGAAAGGATGATGATACAACAGCATGTCACTGACCTGATGAGCATAGAACTAGACTCTGACATAGACTGAGTAATTGCCTATGTAAGGGCAAAAGGAGGGTCTGAGGTTCCGTGACGATTTGAACCCGTGTTTTCAATATTGTCGGAAATGCATAATATTGGTATCAGCGAACCGCAAATGATCCATTTAGCGTATCCTGGTGTTTTCGCTATGCTACGAGCAAGAGCACTCCTTTTACAAACACATTTCTGATCTACCCACGGCATCCATCTTAGATCATGGCAGCCATTTTGTGTTTCTTGCCCTCACATACGCAATAACCTCTGATCACTTCATTTCGATTAAGGACACGTAGCCTTAGCCGGAGATTCACCTCTCTCATGACACGTGCACCTTAAACCAGATCACGCTGTAGCTACATGACTCAACAAAGGGTGCCTCCTCTGCCCGAGGCCAGCCCAACTGAACTGGTTCTCGTGTCCATTGTCCTGATCACGATTAGGTGGCCGAAGCCGGTAGCCTTGCCCATTTACAACCCACAAACATCTCTTATCCTGCTTTTCTATCTTCCACACCTGGCTCCGTTTCTTTCTTTCTGAATCTTTATTAGGGGGAGGTAACGAAATTTACGATGAGGCGGTCCAGCTCTTGAATGCAATATTGACAAGGGATTGTGATGAACTAGTGGGAACCCCTCTTCGTAGATGTTTTGTATCAGATTTTATCAACGGTTCCTGTGTACGCCAAATATTTATTGTTTGTGACACAAAGGTTTTGGGAATGTACCAACATGTGAAGAATTCGCCTGAAGGCCAAAAATCAGTATATAAGGAGCAACCCTCTTTGTACAATTTGAACAGGCTCCTAGTTACTGCCCATGTGTAGTTTCTGTGACTTCTGTGTCCCTGCAGTAATAAACCTTTGGTCTTTGACGCCACCATCGAGAAGCCCGTGTTTCTGTTCATTTGTGCACCAAGGCAGGTGGAACTCCGGGGTCTTTGGGTGTTGTTCCCTGACACCTCTGGACGGAACCAAAAAGTCCAGAACTCCAATGTCCCTCCACTCAATACATCGACACCTTACCCCTCAGCTGCATGTTGATTAACTGCCGATCTGCCTCTTGCCACGCTATGGAAATCGCTGAAGCCATTCTCAGCAAAAGCATCAACATTGCATTCTTAACTGAAACATGGCTCAACCCCCACTCCGCTTCTATCCTCGATATGCTCACTCCTCCAGGATATTCCATCCTTAAGAAAGATAGAATTTATCAAATAGGAGGAGGCCTTGCCCTAATATTTAAAGACTAATTCAAACTTGCGCTGGTCCATCTCCAGGACCCATCCACCTTCGAATACCTCTGCGCCGATCTTACCACTCCTGGTTCCCCTACTATCGGCCTACATACCATCTACCACCCCCCGGTAATTCTATCACCATTGCAGAGGAACTGTCTGACCTCATTATTCAAGCTTCGCTCTCCAATTCCAGGAATCTCCTACTAGGGGACTATAAGATTCATTGGAATAAAACTGAGGACCCTGCAGTTAACCTCTTTAAAGATACTCTGGACATTGGTGACTTGACTCTACCAATCACCAACTCACTCTAAGGGTGCCACCCTTGATGCTATTCTCTCTAGCAATGACCTGGCTTCCCTCTCCAAGATCATTCCTGTTGACTGGTCAGACCACCACCTTATCTTCTTCACTATGAACAGCTCTATTACTCGTCCTACCCCAAGCTGCAACATACAAATGAAACAAACCCAAAATCTTCACCTCATTCCCCCTGGTGAGTTGGAATCTACAATTAAAACTCGAATACTACTCCCCCCTCTCTCCCATAGCTCCACCAACCTAACTGATCACTACAATAATTCTATCCTTGAAGCCCTTGACCTAATGACCCCAACTAAACTAGAACCACAAAAAAAATCCCACCCAAATCCTGGTTCAACTCTGACCTAAATAACTAAAGACGTGCCCTCAGGAAGTCTGAACGTGATTGGAGAAATCAACCTTCCTCTTCTAACTTGGTTCTCTTCAAAAATGCCAGGGCCAAATACAAAAAGCACATCTTCAACGAAAAAGCCTCCTTCCTTTGTTCTCAACTTCACCAGGCTAGAAATCGTTCCAGAGAACTTGTTAACATTTCTCAAAAAACAAACGTCTTCTGGCCCTCCTAAATTACTTGCCACTGTTGAGAAGTGTGAAGAAATTGCTAGCTTCTTTTCTAATAAAGTCAACAAGATAGAGCTATCTTTCGCCATCACCCCCCCTATACTCAGCCAACACCTCCCGCAAACCCCTCCTCCCCTTAGCCAACAACTCCTCCCTAGCATTTCAACTGTACTTTTGTCCACCTCCGCCCTTTCTCCTGATCCCTCTCAACCCCTCCTCCCTCTCCCCCAGCATGACACCAAGTCTCCTGACCCCCAGCCAAAAAACAATGCTTCTTGGAGTGAATTTTGTCCAATATCCGAAATTGCTCTTCTCAACATCATCAGCAAACTCCAACCATCCTCACATACCAAAGATCCTCTTCCTGCTTATTTGGTTCAGGAACTTAAGCACATCATTGCTCCTCTATGGACCAACATTATCAACTCCTCCTTCACCTCAGGTAGTTTTCTGGCTTCCCTCCAACTAGGTCAAATCACCCCATCCTCAAAAACACTGCAGCGGACCCTAATGACTTAAACAATTTGTGCCCTATCTCAAACCTTCCCTTCCTTTCCAAAGCCCTTGAAAAATGTGTCTTGTCACTATTGGATAATCATATCGACACATTCAATCTCCTTGACGTTTTCAAATCAGGTTTCAGAAAGGGATACAGCACGGAAACTGCAATGTTCAACATTACTGATGACATTCATCGCTCTTTGGACAAAGGCGAATCCTCCCTCCTCATCCTCCTTGACCTCTCTGCGGCCTTTGATACTGTTAATCATTTCACCCTACTCAAAAATCTCAAAGACCGCTTCAGTTTTGATGGCAATGTGCTCAAGTGGTTCACCTTGTATCTCCATATTAGAGCCCAACAAATTAAACTCAGCGGTTGCCTCTCCAAATCTAAACCTGTCTCACTGGTTGTCCCACAAGGCTGATGACACTCAACTATATTATAAGATCAAATCCCACAACGACATCTTACATCTCAATGATGCCTCAACCAAAATGCAAGCCTGGTTTCATCTTTACCACCTCAAACTAAATCCCCAAAAAACTAAAACCATCATATTCGCCCCCAAAAACAACTCTCAGCCATTCCAACACTGGATTACAGATAGCAAAGCACTTAACTGCTCTCTCACCACTTCCAACTCTGTCAAATCCCTTGGCATTAGCATCGATCAGAATCTTAATCTCATCCCTCATATTAAAAACGAGGCTAAAGGTGCTCTCTTCACTCTACATCACCTTAAAAAAATAAAACCCTTTATTCCAGCTGACAACTTTAAAACCGTTGTACAATCACTTGCCCTGCCCAGAATTCACTATGGCAACGCCACCCTTGCTGGCACCCCCAAAGTCCAACTTGCCCCGATTAAATCAGTTCTTCACCTCGCTGCCAGGCTTATCTCTGACTGTAAGCGATATGATCACATCTCTCCTGTCCTCAAAAACCTCAAATGGCTTCCAATCGAAGGTAGATCCACCTACAAGATTGCCTGCATCACTCACAAAGCCATTCACCAAAACACCCCCTTGTACCTTTCCGACACACTCCTAAAAGCAGTGTGTACTAGATCTCTGAGGAGCACTAACGCCCTTGTCCTAATCCCCCCTCTGATGAGCATAAATAAAAAGACTCAATCACGTTCGTTCTCCGGTAATGCCCATTCTATTTGGAATTCTCTTCCCAAAGATCTTTACTGCAACCCTTCCTACCCTCTCTTAAAAAAAAGCCTCAAGCTGCTTCTTCTCAACAATTATTGGGGTCCTTAATTATATTGAACTCTCTGTCCATTTACTCTTTGCACTCCTCTACTCACTCCTTCCTACTACCTTTCCTATATTCTCTCCCCTTCTTTCATCCTCAATCTAACAACTCAACCCTTCTCCATCTACTTATTCAACAGTCCTCTTCTCCTTTACCTGATCTCTGAATTACTCGTTTTCCTTTTACACTCGTAAGACTCTAATGCCTTATCCTATTTTAACAAATTGCCCTATGTGGATCTGTTCTTGATGTGTAACTCATCCTGTAAGGGCTCTGATAATCCTGGGTCCAGTAGTGCTATATATAGCCTTTTGAATAAATAAATAAATGAAACTTACTTGCATGTAAGCAGCAGCTTTCTTGCTATTTGGAAAAAAAATATTTCCAATAACACTGAACAAAACACACAATAGTACTATAATTAGCTACTCACCACGCCCAACGAACTCAACACCTAGCAGGTCCAGCAAGTCCGGGTCCCGGTCCAAGATGTCGGACCACAAGTGAGTCAGCTAGTTGTGAGTGCCCGGACCTCAGAGCAGTGAAACACTGCCTGGCGCACCCTCGCACACCAGTGGTGGTGCTCCTGCGTACCGTAGCCGGAGCTAGGCCTGCCGCCTGCTGCCAAGGTTAAGGGGAGGTGGTGCTGTACAAAAAAACAAGGGTGGCCACCTCCACCTCGGAAAACAGGGCCCAGGACTACACCCCTTCCAGGTGTCGTCTTTCCACAAGTAAGGCGGTTCCTTGGCACTAGCCTTGGTATTCTTACTAGTAGCCTTAGCCATGGTTCTGGGGGAGGGCAGAAAATAAAATGAATAGGTAAAAAATGAAGTCATTTGAAGAAGTAGGAAAATAAAAAATAAAGTAATAGAAAAACAGTACATAAAATGCAGTAAAATTAGTAATAAAACACAACATATACACTAAGGGAGAGAGAGAGGGATAGACAATAAATAAAAAAGATAGGGAAAACTATGTATAAAATTAAGGATGGAAAAGATTGGAGAGGGATGAAAAACAGGCCCCAGAACCATACAAAGAGTAGAAAAACAAGATAGTCGCTCCCATTGTTGGCCGTGTGGTGAAGTTTGTGCAATATTTCCCCCCGAACATGCAATCCGCGTTGCCGAACGTCAGAAATGTCTTGCGAGCATGCAGAAAAAGTGACTCTGCATGCTTCGCGGAACTCCGCGTAGCATTGCAGAGTTTTTTTACCGCTCCGAGTAGGTCCCCGTAGCACGGCTAAGTGAACTCCACATGGGCCTACCTGGGACTTCACATGTCAATATGGATGATTTTTCAATTTAGCTGATGAGGTCTACCAGGGTGTACCCATCATTATTCGTCTGTGGGGGGTCATGTGAAAAAGTAATTATCTTTGCCTTGAGCACCCCCCATTGTTTGGCTGATACCAGTGGTAACTGATTCTGACTGTACCCTGGAGTCCTCTAGGCAGGCCCAGTGCCAGTGCTCTGATAAAAATAATTATATGGCAATTAATTGTAATTACAATTGACACTGAGAACCTACCTCTAAGCCCCTGTTATATAGCATGGCAGGTAGGTTTGGAGGCCCAGCAGCTTTGAGGCACCTATATGTGCACTGTTTTATTGCCTGCTGTCATTTTAAAGGTCAGCCCTGCTCCGCAAATTGCTTTTAAATTGAAATTACATGCAAATACTTACAACATATTACACTTACCTTATTTTCACATATAAGTCACCCCTAAGGTCCATACTAGGTGCCCTCAATGTAGGATGCCATCTACAAATAAGCAGGGACATTTTAAAATATGTTTTATATACCCTGGTGAGGGAAAAACAACACATTTAGGGTTCCTCCATAGTCTAACATGGAGATACAGTACTATTGATAGAGGTGAGCTAAAATAAAATTTCAAGGACTCAAATGATTGGTAATGATAAATCCATCAACTTGCCACTATCACACTTATCATAACTAATACAGAAAATACATTACATAACTTTCCTTTCTGTGAGCAAAATCCAGCCCTCTAGCAGCCTCTCCTGATGGATCAGCCCTTAACAGGCTTAGCTGCTTTGATGAGGTGATAAGTGGCCTGCACAAAGATAAAAGTTATGTGATGGGAGAGTTCTGCAGCTGCAGAGACTAAGTTGGGACAGGGGCTGGGTAAAATAAACTGGGCATCAAAGTGAACAAGACAGTAAGAAATAGCTGCCCAGCCTACTCGTTCTTCATGTACCCCCCAGCCAAACGTCAGCCTAGGTAATGGAATATGCAGCAAGACTGGAGAGGGAGTGCTAGGGTAAATGAGCCACACCAGTGGGTTGGCTTAGCCAGGTCTTATTCCCAAGAAGATTAATTTTCCAGATTGAATTTTAAAGTGCTGTGCTTTGTGGGACAGGAATTTGCCACACTTTGGAGGAAGCTGACAAGCTTCTGAGTGGTACCCTGGACTCCACTGGTGCAAGTGTGTAATGCATCTAGGGGCATATTTGCAACAGGCAGGGATAACTATCGCTGACCTTTTATACCGCATTATTTTCTATCGCTGGAATATTTCAACGTTTAGCGCCATGGCGATGAATATTCCAGAGATAGCGACCTTTTGCATTGAACATCGCTGGTTTTTCAGCGATGTTCCATGTAAAACAGCGATATGCTTGATAATACGACCCTGTGGTCGTCTTACAATAATCCACCTCCCATGTTAGGTATGCCTTAGTCAGGAATTTAATAGACGTTAAATTCCTGTGTTAAGGCATACTTAGCGCAATTAAAATAATGGCTTCCCTGCCTTGTAAATATTGCGAAGCAGCCTTCGCGATATTTACCCATGTTGTTTCCACAGACATGCCTACTTTGCATCTAATTAGCAATGCAAAGTTAGGCGTGCTGGAAACTGGAGCAAAATCAGCAATAATAAGGTGATAAAATTATCGCTGCTTTTCAGCCAAAAACGGCCGCAAAGTTTATATCACCGCCTTGTTAATATGCACCCAAGTTCTTTCTGGAGGCCTGTTTTTGTGTGGTCTAACAATAGCAGATCATCTGCATACTCCATTAAGTACACTTTCTTCTGAGCTATCTTTGGGGTAGATAGGTTGGCTTTTTGCAGTGCCTTGCCTAAATCTTCTGTGTATAGATTGACATTTGTTGGAGCAATGACACATCATTGTTTTAAACCCCAATCTCTCTACATTTTTTGGGGAGACTGTGTCACCTGTGAGTTTTACTTGCACCGTGTCCCAATGTAGAGGGAAATGAGGGCGTTCAGGAGGCTGTCCAGAATTTTCCAATTTTTAAGTGTCTTCCAGAGTTTGTTGCGCACCGCCCTGTCAAATGCAGTGTAGTAGTCTACAGGACAGGCAAAAACTGGAAGCAGTTTCTGCTGGCGGCTTTCTGCATGATATAGCACAAGGAGATGATATTATCAATAGTTGAACACCCCATTTGAAAGCCTGTTTGATAAAAGAGCAGTATCTCTTCTTCTTCGATCCATGTTAGTCTTCCGTGGAGATTGAAGTCAACACTAAGTATTGCATGGTCACTATATTCATGCTGAATCATCCTGTATCCTGCTATGATTTTTTTTTAAGGTTTGGTTTTAGGAAGATTTAATTAACAATTGTGCTATTGTTCAAGGAATGGACACCAGGGGGATTCGGCTGGGCATTCCTTGCTATAATTTCTGCGGAAGTGAGGTCATATGTCTGGAGAAAGTTATTGAATCATCTCCCTGCTGGATTGCTAATCCCATTGTTTAGGATTTCCGCAACGCGATTAAGTAGATTGAAGTCGCCTTTTATGACTATATCATACATGTTGATGTATACATTTCTTAAGAAGTGTGTTTCCATGCTCTGGATGACCACATAATGGCAGGGGTGAACATCATTATGCCAGTGTCAATATTATGTCCATCATAGATACCCACATCATTCTAAGAATTTCAATGATTATGCTAGGTCCAGCTTTATTCGATATGGGTGCCATCATGCCTAAGATGTTTGAGGACACTGAGATATAACTACGTGTCTGAACCCCAAAAAGCAGAGCAATACTTTAACTCAGTGTCAAACACCTCAACCAAGCAGCATAATTTTATGTATAGGCATCACTTATTGGACAACGAACTATTGATTTGGTCAGATGTGATCCATCTGCATCTGCAAAAGGTGGTCTGCCCAAAATGCATATCCTGCCAGTAAATACACTGTTATGTGTGCCTACTTGTCTTACTGTTACCTCTCCATTAGCACACGCAATACAATGTAGCACCCTGTCATGTTTTCCACCAAGCCTGTGCTCCTTTCTGGACGTTTTAGTTCAGTTTTCGAAATTGTAAATATATAATCAACATTCAGACATCCAGCAATACAATGTGATCTTGTCCTAATGCGTTTTCTAAATTCTTAAACCCCTTTAGTAAAAATGGTACACAAAATGGTATCAAATCAATGTCGAGACAATAACGTGCACCGAAAGCCTAACGCAGTATTTACATTAATGAGCACGGATAGCTTGCAGAACATTCAGCAGTGGTCGCAGGGTGTGCATCAAGAAGTATTGAGCATTATTCTGCGCTCGCAATATATTATGTAGTGTTCCAGGCTGTTAAATACCCTAATTGCCCCAGGCAGTAACATGCATCAGTCTCCTTCAAGGGTTCATGTGTCAATGGTCTGAAGAGGAAGATGCATTAAGACTCCAAAAAGTAACTAATTTTTATATCATGATTCATAAATTATCATTGTTCTCCAGAGAAGTGATGCTCGATTTTACAAGGGATTCTACCCAGGACTTGGGGCCATATGTATCAAGCTCCCCTTTTGCGATTCTGAATTTGCGATTTTGCGCGAATCACAAATTCAGAATCGCAAAACTGTATGTATGTAAAAAATCGCAATAAAATAGCGATTCTGTAAAAATCGCTATTTTCATTGCGATACCCCAAATAGCAATTCCTTAACGTAAAAAAACGCAAATTTGCGAATTTCACAAATCGGATAAGCGGAAACTCAGGTGCAGCTTGATGTCATCTCAACCAGGAAGTGTGACTACCCAGGCTGCACCTGAGTTTCTGGAGCATAGTCAGAGAGAAGGAGTGGTGGAGAGGGAACTCTGCAGTGGTGAAAAGAATGGCAGACACTGGCGACATGGCCAGCCAGGACGCACAGCAGCAGCAGCAGCAGGGGGAAGGCCAGAGGAAAAGGAAGCAAAAGTTTTCTGAAGCAGAGTTGGAGGTGCTTATTCAAGAAATGGTGACAAGCCATGAGCACCTATTTGGTAAAAAATCACTCTGGGTGCCTGAGACACTCAAGCGGCGTATATGGGCAGAAATCCAGCAGAAAGTCAATGCTGTTGGTGTTACACACAGGAGTGTGGAAGACTTAAGAAAGCGCTGGCACGATATGCACCAGCGCTCCAAGGAGAAGGTGGCTACCAGGTTGGCCAGGAAGACCGGTGGAGGGACCTCCACAGCCACTGACTCCACACCTCTTGAGGAACTGGTGAAGGGGACCCTGCTTCCTGAAAGTGTAATGGGCGTCGCCGACCTTGACAGCTCCGATCCCCGGTACCAGGACAAGGTAAGAAGCATGTCATCACACCCCTGGCACCCCTCAACCACCCCACTCACCCAGCAGCAACCCAGGGGCAGGACAAAACTAATAGTCCAGTGCAGGTACACAAGCACACACTGCAATGCATTATGGGAGATGTAGTCACATGCACATTACAGTGGTGCATTTACAGTCCGCCAGTTCCCAATAGCAGGAAAATACAAGACACATGTAATCCCAAACAGTGATATTTAATAATTGACAAGTGCAAGTCAGAACAGTAAATAAGTGTGTGCTTTTACGTCCAGTGGAAGACAGGGCGATTTTCCTAACGGACAAGCGGCAGGGCAAGAGGAGGACACCGAGGAGGAGGACAGCCCAGTAAACCCTCCAAAGAGCCGGAGGAGACATGTAGTGCCACCGCTAACCCCATTGGAGGACGAGGGCCAGGACACCGATGGCAATGTCCAACCTGAGCCAACACAGCCAGAGCAACAACACCGTGCACGTGCTGATCCAATCCCAACAGTCCCAACCAGGCGCAGGTCTCATACACCCAGAAGTGCTGCAGATCATGGGGATGACGCAGTGTTTGGCGGACTGGAGATGCACATGTTGCAAGTACAGCGCCTGCAGGTTAAAAATCTAAAATCGTTACGTAGGGAAGTCAGGGCAGGCTTTAGGGGCATGACGGGTGCCCTGGAGTTATTCTGTGCGGAACTTAAGGCTGACCGTGCTGCTAGGCGCAGAGAGATGCAGCGCCTAGATCTGTACACACTGGTGGTGAACCGCCTGTCCTCTGCTACCAATGTTCTATCAAGGCGCAGCATCTGCTTAAAGCGCGAGGTGGCACACAACAGCCAGGATGTTGCAAGGGCACTGGTCCAAATAACATCTGCAGTAGATGAGCTGCGGGCAGGTCGCACTACCGGGCCAGGAGTCCTAACTCCCACAGATGAGGATGCACAGTCAGGAAGGAGCAGCATCACCCCCCACCCACCATAGATAGGCGCCGTAGTGGCCATACCAGTAGGCCTAGTGGGCCTAGTGAGGAGGGCACTGTGCAACTCCAAACAGGGGTTTCCTCATGACAGCGCTCATTTGAGGTGCACTAAATGGGACCACTGGATGGGTGTAGCTACCCACTTTACATGGATACTTGCTCCTGATGAAAGACTTGCACTGTGACGATAACAAGTTCTGGACATTGGGAGAGACATTGTGTGTCATTCAGGCTGTGTGACATCATTCATCCTAAAGTTAAGGAATAAAACACAGTCTCACAAACGATATCTAGCATTGTGTCATATTTGTTTGCCTAGAAATAGTTGCGGGTAATATCTTCTCTAGCCCTGGGGCCCAGCAACTGCACCAACTACACCGGCTGCATACATCCTGGAGCAGGCCCCTCCATATCTGATGAATTCGATTCACTGAGCTCCAACGGTGTGCCTTTCCTGGTGGTGATGTTGTGCAACATGGCACATGCTACCACTATCTCTTATGTAGGCATCTGAATCTGCTCTTGAGTATCCCGAATGTACGCTCAAAGGTGCCTCTGGTTGCTATGTGGGCGCTGTTGTACCGCCGCTCCTCAGGGCTGGACCGCATATGCACTGTCACCTGTGGGGTGGGAGGAATATAGTTAAACACTGTCCTGCACATGTTATCCTTAACAAGTGTGGCCTCTGTTCAAATGCATTTACCTAGTAGATATCCCTCGCCTAACTCCCCACTTGTGAGTCTACGGTGTATCCCACTGTGACGGAAGAGGAAAGCGTTGTGCGTGCTGCCTGGGTATTTAGCGACAATGTCTGTGATGATGTGTTTGGCATCACACACCACATGTATGTTCAGGGAATGGTAGGATTTACGATTACTGAACACGTACTCATTCTGGGAGGGAGAATATTGCAACATGTGTCCCATCTATGCATCCAATGACGTGGAGAAATTGGGCTATTTGATAGTACTCCTGCTTGGTCTGGTCTAGTGCCTGTGGGGTGCTTGGGAAGTGAATGTGGTGATGCAGCCTCTGTACCATGCCATCAAGGAACGCATGGAAAAAGTGCGAGAGCGCACTCTGTGACACCCCTCCTGCTGAGGCAATCACCCCCTGGAATCTACCTGATGCCACGAGGTGCAGTGAGCACAGGACCTGGATGTGGGTGGGGATGGACTGTGTCCTGCGTGTGGGGTGTTCAGGAAAGCGTTTGAGTTCCTCAATTAAATCCAGGATGCATTGTTGAATTCTTTAAATAGTTAGCACCTGGTTTTCCACCTGCTCCTACTTGGTGTTAATTGCGATTCTCTAAATTGCGAATTTCATGAATTCGTTATTTACAATTTTTTCATACATCCCATAGCGATTTCTTTTTTTGCGGTTTTCCTTTTGCGAATTTCGCAAACTGAGAAATCGCAAAATAAGGACTCGCTAGGGAAATCGCAGAATTCTGGGTCTCACAACGTAAGGAATCGCTATTTTTGCGATTTCTCATTTTGCGATGCGATTGTGCATCATACATTGAAAATAGCAAATTTCTTATCGCAAACGTTGTTTTTTGCAATTTGCAGCATTTGCGACAAACAATTAGCTTGATACATATGGCCCTTGCTGCCTTCTGACTACAAAATATACCTGTTTTTCTAGATTCACTTGATGCAAAATATTTTGTCAACTACTACGCTACATGATAAACTCTCGCTGCTCAGATTGTAAAAACCTTGAGAAAGCCCTGGTCCAACTGACTGTTAAGGGGCAAAGTACATGTTGGCTGTTGAATGTTTAAAAAACTATCACTCTGGAGAACAATTATACTTTATGAATGATGATAGAAATATGAAGATTACCTGCAGAAAATAAATATTAGTTGAAATGTTGTATTTTCTTGGGTAAAAGAATTTTAACACTAAGGAGGAGCACCTACTCATGTATTCCCCCAATTATCTAAATAAGTAAATGCATGTCTGGTCACATGAAGTACTTGCATCTGTGAACTCAGGATGTAAATGCATCTGTGTCACGCAGTAAATGCATCAATAATCACAAGCAGTATATACATCACTGATAGTAGCAGAGCATACATTTTTGCTCACTGGTATCATGATCCATAGTTCACACACAGAATTGCAAAGTCATTGTCTCTTCCTCCTCCTCTCATTAGCAGCTCATAGACTTCCTGTATAAAACCAAGGGCAGTGAGAAGAAATGTGCTTGGGCCAAAAGCGTTGGGGGGCAAGAGACAATGGTTCCAATTGTCGTTTGGTGGAGATGTAGCGCTTTTACCCTATTCTATAGTCTAAAGCACTACTGGTGAACTAGGAGCGGTATCAATCCTGTGTGGGATTTTTTTGCTCTACAACTGGACTTAGTAAACATGTTCATTGGATATAAAATAACAGTTCAGGATTACATTTAAAACACATTATGCTTCACAATAAAGCCTGGGAAGTATTACAATAAAAAGCATAAAGGTTCATTGAAAGTTTAAAGGAATTTAAACAAACATAATCAATGACAAAGAGTAATTCCGTAAATTTGTTATATAAAAGCATGAAGCTCAGATTAAAAAGCAAATAATGAAATAGCACAATAGTGTATAATGCAGCTCAGTAAAAAGATTATTAATCAGAGATCAGTCTGACAGAAGGTCACTTGCGAAAGATCAGGAGAAAGAGAACCAAATGCCCTCTGGATGAAGCCCATTTTATAGGGTAAATTACAGTAGAACTCTTGCTTTTTGATGTGAATGTGCTACAGCCCAAGGATCCCATCAAATCTTGCTACAAAAAGAACGATACAGTTTAAAATCATATTTGTCGCCACTGTCCCACAGACCTTTACAATACAATTTCTATCCCCGGTGCTCCTGCGAAACCTTGTGGTTAGTACAAATTCTATTACAATCAAGGTTAAGTTCTCATGAGAATTACATTTCGGTCCCAATAGGTGAGACCTTGAGAAAACATTCACTTTGCTAACACAGCATGAGATTGAAGCTTGAGAATGAAGCATCATGTTGTACATGAGAGAATGACTTTGTCTTAAAAACATTGCCTACAAAATACAATTTCTATGCTGGAGGCACAATGTGTAAAGGACAGGATGATGACTGAATGCAGGAATAAGACGGTGACAGTCAATAACAACCATTTTGAAACTGAGACCTACACTCTTCATGTTAAAATAAACACAGTGACTTAGTTGGATATTTTATTTTCATTAGATTAATCACGCTGTGTTAATAGAAATTTGCATTTTCATTAAAACCACCTTAATAGTTCGAAAACCTTGGATGGATAAGCCGAAATGAGACCTACAGTAGAAGCATCTCTGATCCGAGAACTTTTCTTTCCACATCCTCCTAGTGAATACATAAACACCATTGTGTATATATACAATTCCCAGCACCATAACAATAGACTACTTTAACCCCTTCCTCTTGGTCGTAAGGCGCTTGCCCAGTGTGTGATGCATGTAAACAGTAACTCATATCAAGACATTCCACTCAAAAGCCAGAGAGTATATTGAAAAGACATATCCACTGGGAAGGATGTAACCTGGCAGGTAGTGCCCACTGTGCATGCTGGGCAACAGGTCAATCAGTGCGAATTTAACCTTGCTAAATAAGTCTTATTATTCCCCTGGTGTGAGGCTAACAGAAGGGGGAACCTAGGACTGCATTCTGCGAATTTAGGCACAACGGTACCTTCATCACTTTTGGCCTATGCAAGATTCAGACTAAATTATGCAGCTCGACAGCAGGCAACATCCTAAAAGTAACACATTCCACACACCTTCCAGCCCTTACTTTTGGCCATCATAAATATCCATGGAGAATTTAGGGAATCTATGGCCCAGTACCCAGAAGGAGGCTAAATGTGCTCTGGAAATTGACAGTATTTGGGAAAGCAAGCCATCAAGGTTGACTCATAAATGTTCAATCAAAACTCGAATAACGCTTTCGAGACGATATGCCTGCTGTCTAAAATAAAGGGGCATATTACCAAGCAATAGCGATAATTATCGCTATTGCTTGGTTGGAGACAAAAATTTACGGCTGAGCTGCGGCGATTTTTACCGCAAATAAACCTTTAAACCTTGGTATTACCAAGGTTTATGGCAAATGCGATAAAAATCGCCGCAATGCATGAATATCACTGAAAAGTCCGCGATATTCATGCATTACCGAGCTAATGCTCTTAGCCATGTTATCCACCTCCCATTGGATAACATGGCTAAGAACTGCTCAGGGGCAGGTGTTAGCTTTTGGAGATATTCGCGCTTAGCGCGAATATCTCCAAAAGTTGGTAATAGGAGATAGCGATGTTAGCGACTGTTTTCAGTCGCTAACATCTTGGCAGGCCCACTTTGCATGTCATTAGTGATAAATATCACCGATATGCAAAGTGGGGCCCAAGATGGTCGTTATCTCCTACTAGCTGTCGCTAACTGGTGTTAGCGACAGCTAGGTAATAGGGAGATAATTTTATCTCCGCTTTCTTGCCTTTTAAAGCCAAAAAAGCGGAGATAAACCCCCTTCATAATATGCCCCAAAGTTCTCTTTTCTAATCATTGGCTATTACGACTCACTGAACGCCCAACATTATTTATTTGAGCAGTTATAAAAATTAACAAGACAAAGAATTATTGGATTGAGATTTACGTTTTTTCCTATCAAAGAATATCGACTGACTTGAGGTTAGGAATCTTATGCACATCCACTATACAAGCTTTGTGACTGTAAGCATGAGTCCCTGGTCCACCTTTTAAGTTATTCCCAATTGTGCAGTCAGTTCGATGGAGAAACACTAGCTGAAGCGAGGCCATGGATCATTGTTTTAACGCCAAATATATTTCTGAACTTTGGGGCATATTATCAAGGGGGTTTATCTCCGCTTTTTTGGCTTTAAAAGCCAAGAAAGCGGAGATAAAATTATCTCCCTATTACCTAGCTGTCGCTAACACCAGTTAGCGACAGCTAGTAGGAGATAGCGACCATTTGGGCCCCGCTTTGCATGTCAGTGATATTTATCACTAATGACATGCAAAGTGGGCGTGCCAAGATGTTAGTGACTGGAAACAGTCGCTAACATCGCTGTCTCCTATTACCAACTTTTGGAGATATTCGCGCTAAGCGCGAATATCTCCAAAAGCTAACACCTGCCCCTGAGATGTTCTTAGCCATGTTATCCAATGGTAGGTGGATAACATGGCTAAGAGCATTAGCTCGGTAATGCATGAATATCGCTGACTTTTCAGCGATATTCATGCATTTCGACAGAAATCAAAATTATTGAAGTTCAAAGGTATTTTGCAGTTGTGATTAGAAAAATCACAGAATTACAAACCATTGATCAACCTCAAAGTTATTGGTATTTGACCTGCAAAGCGAACATTTTCTTTGGAGTAAGCCTTTCCCTTTGCCAGTCATGGAGGTTGGGTTGGCTGTCGTGTAGTTCCTAATAAATTATGTAGAATCTGCAAGTTTAGACAGCATAAACTCTGGGAGTGGTGTCCAGACTGATTCCAGACACCCCCACCGAATATGTCCACCAGTATAACAGTTAGCTCACAGTACCACTATGAAACCCTCTTACAAAGGAGCTGGCAAGTATCGAACATGACAACCTGTCCCCTCTGAGATCATGGAAGCAGAATACATAGAATAAACGAAGGGGATGTTTTCAATAATCATTTATTGGACCATTGTCAATCTAGTGTAAAATATGTGTGCTGCAACAACCATAAGACAGAAACAGATATGTACTGTTATAAGCATCAACAGAGCAAATATGGTAGAATTCTACCATAGTGCTAGAACAATGGATATATGCAGGCATATAGATACATGACAGTAATACTGCATACTCCTATGACCATGTGTGGTCCTGAAGAAGTGCTCCCGGAAGCTTGAAACATGTTGACCTCTACATGGGACCCCTGACCCATTGAAACCAGGCAACCCAGAGACCCACCCTGTTTTTTATATATCAACTAGGAGCAAGAATAAAGTTATTTTGCCCACTGGTTAGATATTTTTAAGTCACCCCACTCCCCATACACCACTGCACCACACATAGTTCCTCACTACAGTGCTCCTACGTAATTTTGCAAGTCGTAGCACGCCTCAACCCGCAGTGGGTTGGGATGGTCCCTATGATGAAGCATGTCACCATAGGGAAACCCCGGTGAGTGAGGGGACTCAGAAAGGACATTCTTCCTTTCACTGCCAGATTTTCTTCCTCACACTGTTGAAAATCTAAAGCAAGGTTCTTTATCTGTGATTTCGGATTTTGTATGTCTATAACTAGAACAGGAGGGTGGACCTAGCATATCCCTCTACCTCCCCCCTTTATTTGATACTGTTACAGAGCAAATAGATGGTAGAATTCTACCATAGTTTTGGAACAATGAATATATGCAGGCTTATGGACACACGACAGTAATACTGCATACTCCTATGATGCTAACCCTAACTAGATGTACCAAATTGTACCTAGCTTGTATGTAGGTGTAGAGACATGAATCCCAATAGGAGAAAACCAACCCCATTACCTGATGCCAGAGAATGAAGAACCCCGTCTTAGTCTTGAGAAGGACACCCTGCAAGTGGTGTCAGACCATTGCATGCTGGACTGTCTGCGTGCAGGAACCTCAGCATCTCGTGTCGGCGTGTCAGTATGGAAATCTTTCTTCTCTGCCTGTCCCAGCAAAGATATTGTTCTTATATACCCAACAAGGTACCATCATGGGTTCTACATTGCTGTGTCATGTTGGCTGAGGATGATGATAGGGATGACCCTTATACATAATTAATATGTAGGAGATGCATAAGATGGTACTCTTGCTGTGATTCTGAGAAACATAATAATTGAGCCTAGTTTTCAGAGAAAACCACATGACCTTTATACAGCCCCTAAGTAAGTAAAAGGTCAGCACAAACCTGTTATGTAGTACAATGGTACGGTAAATGTAGGTGAAAGGTTAGGTGACTACCCAGGCCTAAATTGGGTACCCTATGAAGCATAACACCCACTCCTCATCTGACCGGATTCTGTACTAAAAGTGTTAAAAGGAATGTCTTTACAATCATAAAAACAGTGTTACATGTTCAAGATAAAAATGTCTAAAAGATATATAAAAAATGTTAAAAAATGTATACGTCCTTTATATGTGTAAAAAAACTCTATAATTCCTTTAAAATATGTTCATATACAGTTTGAGCAACTCAGTACACGTAAAAGTCATGGTGCTCAATAACAGTGAGGAAAAAAATAATTGTTTAAAATTCCAATTTCTGTTGTTTTGGAAAAAGATCAAATTCTTCCCAGCACACAGAAAGTCAAATGGTTCTGTGTCCTGTGTGAGAGATGCAGTTTGAGTCGTAATGGCTTACATGTGTAGTGTCTAAACTTACTTACACGAAAAACATAACAAAACTTACAGTGAAGGCATGGTGTTGGGGTTAAAAAATGGAAGTGGCGTTAACAATATTTGCAATACTCATTTTGTGTTTTTAATTGCACAGGAGGTGGAGAGTGTTTTTTACAGAGCGAGCGCTGCATAGTTATCCTCGCTATCACGAGGGAAAATGAACAGTACCTACAGTGAAGTATTATACAAAGGCAGTCATGTACGCATAATAGACATAGGTTGGGCAAGTGTAGTGATGATATAGATTCAATGAAATGCGGGCCTCTAATAGGGTTTATAATCAGTTTGACCACTCTGTCCCACCCTTGACTTTACCTGTCCAAATTAGTAATCCGTTTGAGTTGCTCTCATCCCTTGAAGATATCGTCTGACTGAGTGGGAGTGATACTCCACCTTGGCCTATAGGGTGTAGGGCTAATCGGTTGGTTGATAGGAATCAGGAAGCCAGGTATAGTCACTTGCTGGATAGTTGGGAGGATTCACAGAGTATTACAACTCACAATGGCTTAAGGCTTGTTCGCAAGGGAGGGGATACACTTGTAAGTGTCACCAACCCGCCTTCTAGTGCTTTGCCTCCCACTTTAACACGTATAGGTGACCATGTCTCACCCTCCATCTGCCCTACTAGAGCAGGCCCCCCAGTAATAGTAAACTCTATCCCCGAGGAGACTCCCACCAGTATTGAGACCGATGGGGTAAGCCCCCCTAGGTTATGTATGACTCTATCCTCCTGGAACATTGCAGGATTGCATTGAAGATTGTGTCCACAGAATGGTCATCCTACATTGAGACAATTGACGTGTGGATGTTCCAGGAGACCTGGTCTATTGAGGGATTCTACTATCCAGGCTACCTTAATTTCTTTAAGGCTGCGGTACGGGGCCCAAGAGGCAGAGCAGTTGGTGGGCTGACCTATTGGGTGTGACAATTTGAAGGGGTCTATCGAGAGACCTGACATCATGGCTATACGGGTAAGTTCAACAAAAAGTCTAGATCTAACAATCTTTAACGTCTACTCACGCGGTCAGCCGGGTGTTAGGGGCTCAAGCCTTACTAATGCATTGGAAAGTCATCTGGTATAAGTTGTAGACACTAGCAACCTGATTATTGCGGGTGACTTCAACTGTTGTTTTGAACCCCTGGACACCGAAGATGGCAGGCTAACTGAGGATGCAGATGTGTTATGGGGCGCTCCCACAATTAGATCTACACCCCATAAGGAAATGGTCGAAGGCCGTCCTACAACTAAAGGGGGTTTGCCTGGAGAGAGGGATGAGATCAGTAAATGGGAGGACACAGTCAGATAGGCAGGGTGCAATGACCTTTGATAATGGTAGGGCCAGAAGCCGTATAGATTACATTCTTGTGAATGTGGAACTCTGGCCCTATATCTTAGACATGGACATTCAGAAGAGGCCGGAAAGTCACCACAACCCTCTAGTTTTAATAATTAATGATAGAAGCTTTAGTAGTTCTATGCAGAGGGAAGATGTACCGTAAACAAAAACGGTTACTGTCGCCAATGATCTAAGACGGGTCCGGTGGTCAAAGATAGTCAAAAATGAGAGTGAGTTAGTGCAGATGAGGGACTTGGTCTCGGGCTCTTTGTCTAAGCTTACCGACTGTGAGTCCCAGAAGGAGCGAATCGACATCCTACTGGGTGTTCATGACGAACTCTTCAAGGGACTGAAAAAGTTCTTCATTAAAGAAAGCTCCCGTAAAAAGAATAGACCCCCGAATCCTAGCTCATGGTATAATTCCACATGCAGGAAGGCCTATAAAGTCTTTGTAGAAGCTATTAGATCAAGATCACAGGGTTATATCAAGCAGGCCAGAGTAAATTATAAAGCCACACAGAGCAGAGCTAAGAGAGAGTGGGATGAGGAATGATGGAAGGACCTGTTACAGGCATGTGATGGGAGGAACATGACCCAATTTTGGCATTTAGTTAAGTGGGGTAATAGTCCGCAGCAACAGTTTCCAAGCAACCATGTGGTCCCAGAACTATGGGTGACGTACTTTGAAGCACAGTTTAAGTCATCACATAGTAGTAAGAAGATCGCCCAACCTATTTTATATAACGAACCATTGAATTTTACATGTAGAGAGGTAGAGTCTGTTCCTGCAGACTTCTTCAGACAAGATAAAGATCTATGGGTCCCTTAAATTGTTAGCAAATGCCATAGTAAGTGGGGCCCCACTCCCGGAATCTTGGTTTGGGGCAGA
The DNA here is from genome assembly GCF_964263255.1 of Lissotriton vulgaris. Classification (NCBI taxonomy): domain Eukaryota; kingdom Metazoa; phylum Chordata; class Amphibia; order Caudata; family Salamandridae; genus Lissotriton; species Lissotriton vulgaris. The sequence goes on from NC_141685.1 coordinate 494,819,822, forward strand.
GATCTTGCTGATCTACAAGAAGGGGGACCGCTCTGAACCAGCGAACTACCGGGCCTTTAGCCTTATTGACGCTGTTCAGAAGATCGTAGCCAGATTAGTGCCTGGGCGGGGTTCAGGGATGGATGACAGAAACTAACATCTTAACTACCTTACAGGCAGGATTTCGGTCACATACAGGCACCCTTATAGTTTGTTTTAATATATTGAAAGGAGGTGGTCTTAGGCAGGGGTTTGCTCTTTGCGGCCTTCGTGGACCTAAAATCAACCTTTGATCTTTTTCCTCGGAAGAAACTGTGGAATGTATTACTGGTAATAGGGATGCCCCCATGTTTGGTTGCAATTTTGGTTAAGTTTCACAAACGTACCTATGCGCAGGTTCGTTGGGGCAAACCGGGTGAGACCACAGACAGGTTTAGGGTCGCAAAAGGGGTTCGACAGGGGTGTGTGCTGGCCCCTACCCTGTTTTCTTTATTTATAAATGGGGTAGTTCAATACTTTGTAAATCACCCAACTGATGCAACAATGTTAGCTGGCATGAAAGTACCACTGCTCATGTACGCGGATGATACCCTGCTGATTTCTAAAATGAGACAGGGGCTGCTGGCGGCACTGTCTCATTTTGAGGTGTTTTGCCACGAACATGAGCTAGTGGTCAATGTGGGGGAGACAAAGTTTATGGTGCTCCATTAGACTAAGCCCATTAAGGCTAATGTTTATATAGGGGGAGTTCCATTGGAGCAAACGGATATGTTCACCTATTTGGGCGTCACATTTAATGATAAATTAGGCTGGAAGCCCCAAGTCGAAATACTGGCTCTAAAGCATGCTCAGTTGGCCGGTGCCCTGATTAAGGAACACAGGTTGTACCAAACCAAACCTATTGCACCTATTATCCATACTAATATTATAAAGAGAGAGCCCAAACCTTTGAGGCAGGTAATCTCAGTTACCACAGCACCAACCACAACACCCAATACAGCGTTGGAAAGGGCAGTTGCAGCAGATGGACATAGGCTATGCAAACGGCCACCATATACATTTAAAAGGTAAAAGAACTGTGCCGGCAAAGTAGTCCCTTGTGGACGGTTCTGCGTTCTGCTGTGGGAGTGTGCTGGGGGCGTGACTCAAACTGCTGTGGCGTGTGCTGGGGGCATGACAAACGCTGGGGGTGTGTGGTACGTTTTGCCCTTCATGCCATGTGAGTCGTACATACAAGCGCCAATTACGCAATTGCGCCGCATCAAGGGGCACGCTGGGGGGCGTGACACGCTGGGGCCTTGACAAACGCTGTGGGCATGATTATGGGGTGCTGGGGTATTTAAAGGGAACAGGGTGGGATTCGTTTTTAGGGTGTAAAAGGTAATAAAATAAAAAACTAAATAACTAAAAATATTATAAATAATTCAATTTAAAAGAATAAATGTTTTAATTAAATTTAAAAAGTGTGTATATATATATATATATATATATTACCTACTGGCTATCGCCAGTAGGTATATATAGTTAGGATTAATTCCCTATGGGATTTCTGAAAATTCTATGTCTAATAACTTTGGCGTTTGTGGACAGAATCGGCTGAAATTTTCAGGAAAATGGCACATTTTGTTTCTGAGCAGCCCCTGAAAATTTGGTGGGGTTTCGTCAAGGGGGGGCTGAGAAAAAAGGGGGGTCCCAAAACGCGTTTTTTACATTGAGTTTTCCATAGGGCGGTTGGACTCACTTTTAGCTCGAACGGCTGAATGGATTTGCACGAAACTTGGCAAAATTGTAGGGACTGTTAGCCCGATGTGCCTTTGCTAGGTCTCAATATATGTGCTTCAGTGGATTTTGAGAAATTAACGTTTAAATCAAGATATATATCTGTAACAGCGCTCCGGGCAGCGATCCGGTCCGCTTACTTTTCGCGTTTCGGAACTTTGCGCGCAGAAAGCTGATTGGCTCTCCGGTGTCTGTCAACATTCTAAACAGTCCGGAGCGGCCGCCATCTTGTCTCTCGAGAGAGAAGAAGAGGTGAAAAACGAAAGGGGAATTTAATGAAAGGGGGCAAGGTATCCCCCTCTTGACCCCCTAGGAATGTTGTTGGGGTTATTAAAGGGTCCCGTGGGGAAAAGAAAAAAAAAATGATTTTTCACGGTAGAAGCGCTTCACGGGCCGCGAACTGGGCCGCAAACTGGTAGCGAAACGGGAATTCGCCATTTTGTGCTTCGTTAATTAAATTACTAGGTATAAGGGGGTGCGGGAGACGTATCCTAATCTCCTATGTTTCCTGAGGGTGGCTGAGGAGGCTGATATATGTTGATACATCTCTTCCAGCGGCTGTGCGTGAGCTTTTTTTTTTTTTGCTGCGTGACAGTCCGGAGCGGCCGCCATCTTGTCTCTCGGTAGGATCGAGAGAGAAGAAGAGGTGAAAAACTAAGGGGGAATTTAATGAAAGGGGGCAAGGTATCCCCCTCTTGACCCCCTAGGAATGTTGTTGGGGTTATTAAAGGGTCCCGTGGGGAAAAGAAAAAAAAAATGATTTTTCACGGTAGAAGCACTTCACGGGCCGCGAACTGGGCCGCAAACTGGTAGCGAAACGGGAATTCGCCATTTTGTGCTTCGTTAATTAAATTACTAGGTATAAGGGGGTGCGGGAGACGTATCCTAATCCCCTATGTTTCCTGAGGGTGGCTGAGGAGGCTGATATATGTTGATACATCTCTTCCAGCGGCTGCGCCATCTTGCCTTTTTTCCAATGCCACAATTTTGTCGTGCACGGCAGCCATTTTAGATGCCAGGCTGGTCCCAGGCTATCACCTACCCCTGCGGATGTAGTTTATGGCCCCAGCTGTAGAGAATTCAGACATGCCAACCCTCCCGATTCAGGCGTGTGACTACTGATTTCAGTGCTAGTCTCCCGCCTCCCGATTTCTGCAAGCAAAAACCCGGGGGCATATTACGAACAACTAGCGATAACTTTTGTCTCTAACTTGTTTAGAGACAAAAATTATCGCCGCACATCGGCGATTTTTATCGCAGATAAACCTTGCTATTATCGCAGAAAAGTCAGCGATATTCATGTATTATCGAGCAAATGCTCTTAGCCATGTTATCCACCTCCCATTGGATAACATGGCTAAGAACTGCTCAGGGCAGGTGTTAGATTTTGGAGATATTCGCGCTTAGCGCGAATATCTCCAAAAGTTGGTAATAGAAGATAGCGATGTTAGGGACTGTTTCCAGTCGCTAACATCTTGGCACGCCACTTTGCATGTCATTAGTGATAAGTATCACTGACATGCAAAGCGGGGCCCAAGATGGTCGCTATCTCCTTTTAGCTGTCACTAACTGGTGTTAGCGACAGCTTGGTAATAGGGAGATAATTTTATCTCCGCTTTCATGGCTTTTAAAGCCAAAAAAGCGGAGATAAACCCCCTTGATAATATGCCCCACGATTCCTTGGGGGTTTCAGCTGACAGGGCTTGGTATTGTGTTACATGGTAATTTTTCCAGGAAACGTCAGAGGGTCGATGCAGGGGTTCTAGAAGAGGTGATAAACCATTTAAGCCTCATGAACAAGCGCATGGTCTTTTAAAGATTTGTGAAGTACTCGGGGCGGCGGTGTGTGTGTGCCCTCTTTCAGGAGCGGGCGGGGGGGCACTGCCAGCAACTTGCCAAGTCAGGTAGTGTTCAACACGTGCATCACCCTTTCTCTGCCTGCTATTGCGCTCCATGCTTCGGAAAGGTAAGAAAAAGAACGTGCATTTGAGTTTGAAATGTCCGATCCTGCAGCAGCACACTTCCAAATCCCACACATGACAATAACCCGATTCAAGGCCCCATTCACCCGTTTTAAAAAAAATAGATAACACTCCAACAAAGTAAGATTATAAAACTTTATTAACTATTAACTATAACGAACGGAACAAAAACTAAAAACATTTAAACATTTTTCAACACAAAAAGCAACAATGGTTAGAAGCTGTCTTTTGTGCGAATAGTCCCAAGGCAGCACAACGTGCAGAGTTCTGGACGGCACCCAGGTGATGTCGCCTGGGTGCCGCACTGGTTTTGGGATCCTACAATGCAGCACAGAAAAACAGCGTGGGGCGTCCCGGGTGGTGCGGGGGGAGGCCTCGTCAGTAGCGGTCTGTTGTGCGAATAGTCCCAAGGCAGCAGAACGTGTTGAGATGTTGATGGGACTGTTTCCAGTGTCACATGGCTGACACAACATGTACGACAGGCACCCAGGTGATGTCCAGTAAACTGCCGCACTGGTTTTGGTATCCTACAATGCTGCTCCGAAAATTGGCGTGCGGCGGCCCGGGGGTGGGGGAGGCGGCGTGAACGGGCCTCCCCAGGTGGCGGCCATCTAGCTGAGTTGCGCCCGCTCTTGCGGCTACAGCGTCTCGCTCACCATGTTGTTGAGTTGCTTCCACTCTTGCAGTGCAGCGATAGGCGGCTGCCACATGGCTCTTAAAATGGCGGACGGCTCCTCGGTTTTGGGCCTGGTCCACTGAAATGGCCCTGGGACACCTTGGAATTCGGACGCTTGCCTGCTAGGGCTTGGGCTCCATTCTCGAAAAGCGTCCCCTCAGCCGTGAAGATTCTACAAAAGTCTTGGGGGCCCCCAACTCCCGCAGGCTTCCGGTGGGGAGCGGCTGCCATGATTGCTCGCGGAATGACCACGACGGAGCCACGAGATGGTGGTGCTCTCATGCTGACGCCAGCTTCAGTCTGAATGATCCAGAAACAAGGTGGGGCTTTCATCGTTTGGGAAAAAAAAATGTTCTAAACCAATGAAAAGTGTTATTTTTAGGTCATATGACCAAGCCTTCCATCTTTAGGAAACCAAAAGTAAAATGAACCAATGAAAAGTTTTATAAACAAGTCACATGACCTGTTATGCGGCATAGGGCTACAAAAAGCGTAGAAAATCCGTTGGCACGTGAGGCGGCGTCAGTAGCGGACCGATGTGCGAATAGGCCGAAGGCAGCACAACGGGCCGAGATCCGGATGGTACCGAGGTGGTGTCCAGCAAATTGCCGCACTGGTGTGGCCATCCTACAATGCTGCGCCGAAAGACGGCGTGTCCAGCTGAGTTGTGGTCACTGTTGCGGTACAGTGACTCGAACGCGCCGAGATCCGGATGGCACCGAGGTGGTGTCCAGCAAATTGCCGCACTGGTGTGGCCATCCTACAATGCTGCGCCGAAAGACGGCGTGTCCAGCTGAATTGCGGTCACTGTTGCGGTACAGTGACTCGAACGCGCCGAGATCCGGATGGCACCGAGGTGGTGTCCAGCAAATTGCCGCACTGGTGTGGCCATCCTACAATGCTGCGCCGAAAGACGGCGTGTCCAGCTGAGTTGCGGTCACTGTTGCGGTACAGTGAGTCGAACGCGCCGAGATCTGGATGGCCCCGATGTTGTGTCCAGCAAGTTGCCGCACTGGTGTGGCCATCCTACAATGCTGCGCCGAAAGTCGGCGTGGGGTGCCCCGTTGGCTTATGAGGTGATGTCAGTAGTGGACCGATGTGTGAATAGGTCGGAACCAGCACAAGGCGCCAAGATCCGAATGGCAAGTCCTGGATGTTGAGTGCCTCAGTTGAGAGTTCTGAGCAGTGCTTGTAAGACTATCTGAAGTTTATTATAAGAATCAGAGTAAGTTGAAGACTGTCTGAACCTTATTTGCACCTTTTGCAGCTTCACTATTGCCCAAGGTGGTGTCCAGCGGAACTTTTTTCCTTTTCCTTTCTGCTTTTTTTCCTACAATCCGTTTCATCTGAAGACACGACCAGGTCCCTGAATGTGTGTAGGGGGACGCTATTGATTGAATGAAAATGGCGGCTTGACACAAAGCTGACTCAAGCGTTACTGTTGATGCTATACAGACAAAAATTGGTTTTCAGTTTGTACATTCTTCAGGTTTTTTTTTTCCATCCAAGTCTGATTGAGAGTTTGTAGAAAAATGGCTTCAGATTTTCCACATACTACTCTTCAACATTCTTCCTAAATGTAACAATGTGAAACTCACTAGGAGAACGGCTGTTTCTGTTTCCTTTCAAAATGCTGCCAACAATATTTTCTGAATGGAAGACACCATCTTGTAGCATAAAGGGCCGAAAGGGGTTCTGGTCTGGCCGATGGTTGGTGGAGACATTTTGACTATATCTTGGACCTGCCCGGCCTCGCCCAAAATGGCGCCGGTATAAATGGGACTCGTAACTCCTTGCCCGCAAATGTATATCTAGAAAATGTTATTGTAAGTGGCCCTGTCCTATTTTAATTACAAAATGTATGTCCACCGATTCCGCAACTGTTAGACACCTTAGTTCTTGCAACCTAATGGCCCGCTCGTTACGTTCCTCTACAGTGTAAATGTCTCCTCATCATATACGATTTCAGTTTGCTCCGTGGCCGGCCCACGTGGTTATAGGCCCGTATTTGTATACTGACATTTTCACAATAAAGGTTTTTAAAACAAAACACGGTAGTAGTATTTACATTGGTAAAGTTTTTACTTTTAGTCACTGTTTTCGAATCAGTAAAAGGCAAGTGAAATAAAGCAGTCCAATTACATGACGGATAAAAGGTATAATATGTAGGAACGCAGTAAAGATAAATGGTCAAGGGCAGTTGTGTTTTTCATGTCTGCAACATAAAGTGATCGATAAGAATCTGATAATCAGGCGTATCGGCGACTAAGACAGCAGGCCGAATCTCTTTTACTCAACGGCTCCGTCATGGAAGGAAGAAACGCCCTTTTTCTCGAAAAAGGAATATATTTTACTTGCAAGACAGTTGTAAATTTTCCGGGAAAGTACATTAGCCTGGAATATTATAACATATGTTTGAAAAAAAAATATTGTTCGAAAACAATAAAAAGCGTAATTTTTAGGTCATATGACCAAGCTTTTCATCATTAAATTAACAAAAGTAAAATGAACCAATGAAAAGTTTTATTAACAAGTCACATGACCTGTTATGCTTACGTTACGCGCTGCGCGCCGCGCCTCGGATCACTTCCGGGTGCGCTAACGCGGCGTGTCATATAACGCATTACGCGACAACGTAGGTCAAGAATAGAGTCAAAATGTCTCCACCAACCAGCGTTCAGAACACAACCCCTTTCAGCAGTCCAAAAAGTTCTGTTAAATGACAACAGAGGGGACAGGCAACAAGAACCATCAGTCAAAGAGGGGAGGGAAGTTCTTCTCTTCCGGGTCATGTTGGGGCGCTACCGGAACTGATCGAATTGGTAGTCTACAGTGTTTCTGGATGTTTCAGACTAAAGCTGGCGTCAGCATGAGACCACTACCATCTCGTAGCTCCGTCGTGGCCATTCCACGAGCAATCATGGCAGCCGCTCCCCACCAGAAGCCTGCGGGAGTCGGAGGCCCCCAAGACTTTTGTAGAATCTTCACGGCTGAGGGGACGCTTTTCGAGAATGGGATCCAAGCCCTATCAGGGAAGCGTCCGAGTTCCAAGGTGTCCCAGGGCCATTTTAGTGGACCAGGCCCAAAACCGAAGAGCCGGCCGCCATTTTGAGAGTCCTGTGGCAGCCGCCTATCGCTGCACCGCAAGAGCGGGAGCAACTCAACTACATGATGAGCGAGACGCTGTAGTCGCAAGAGCGGGCGGTAAACAGCTGAATGGCGGAAGAGGCACAGTGTAGCAAAAGCGGGCGGAATGGCAACTAAAACGGTAAAGGGGCGCCCCACTACAGCTTGTCTTCAGGTCAAACGGATTGTGGGACAAGGTCCAGAATTGAAGAGTCATCAAAAGGCAAAAAGTTCCGCCGGACCCCGGGAGCCGGCCGCCTATGTCGGGGGCGATCTCAGGCTACACCAGTGCTATAAGACTTGGGGAGGGTGTCGGAGCCAAGCGTCTTCTCCGAGTCCATGGCCATCACACCGCCCCTCAGGGGCCTCCGTCAAGCTGTTTAGGAAGCTAACATATCACATTGTTTTCTAATGCAGTCAGGTCCACAAACGACACTCACTTACTTTGAGAATAGTGAAGCTGCAGTAGGTGGAAATAAGCTTCAGACAGTGTTACAAGCACTGCTCAGAACTCTTAACTATGGCACCCAACATCCAGAACTTATGCTATTTGAGAATGGCAGTGACATCGAAGCATCTCAGGGACCAAAACCATTAACGTACTTTCACGTATGAAAATCTTACTTGGGGAGGGGGCAGGAGCGAAGCGCCCCCTCCCAGTCAGCGCCACCACACCGTATGTTGAAAATTTGAAGCCATCGTTCTACAAAGTCAACCAAACTTGGATTGAAAAATCTAGAAAAATGTACAAACTGAAAACCAGTTTTGGTCTGCATAGCATCAGTAGCAACGCTTGAGTCAGCTTTGTGTCAAGCCGCCATTTTGATTCAACAAAGCACAGGCATTGAAAAAGGCTCAAATTCAGAACTCTAAACTATGGCACCCAACATCCAGGAGCTTGCCATCCGGATCTTGGAGCCTTGTGCTGCTTTTGATCTATTCACACATCGGTCCACTACTGACATCATCTTATAAACCAACGTTATGTAAATAGTTTTTTAATAAAATGTTTTACCCTGTTTCTTTGCTGGTGTGTTGTCTATATTTTTAATATTTGCATAGGGTTTGTCGTTATTTTGTGCGGGATGGGTGATGGAGCCGAGCTGTCTTGCAGCCCTCATGGTGTGGAGCTCAGTTCATCTCACTATTTTCGTATTTCTCATGAAAGGTTGTTCCTAATATTTCTATTTTAGCGAGGTCAAAAAGAGATCCAATTAGTGGCCTACTGATTTTGCTCGATTACTTTTATTTTTTTTACACGATTTTTCACTATCTGCAAAGACTAAACAGAGTATTGCGACTTTGTGCTTGTTTGTAAATAGAGAATGATCCAAAGAGAACCAATTCTAAAACAGTAAATGCTTGGACAACAATCAATCAAATGGAGAGACAAGCAGGCACGACGGATTACAACGGGGGCAAAGGCTTGCGTTAACTACCGTTCACTATCTGCAAAGAGAGAGTACTACTAAGACAAAAGAGGGGAGGGGGGGTGCAGTGTTCAAAGCACATCAGCGTGCATAAATACGAAAATGTTTTTATCTATCACGTACTTGACATTTTAAAGCTTTTCATATTTGCTATTAAAAAACCAATGAAATTCACAGAAAAAACCATAGGTTATAGTGGATATATAGTTAGGAATTTGCATTTACAAAACCTTGAAAATTCAATGAAAAAACCATTGGTTTTAGGCCATATATAGTTAGGGATTTGCATTTACAAAACCTTATTTTACTCGCATAAAACCATTGAAATTCCATATATAGTTATAAGCGCTAACTATATATCGCGCACCCGCAATCCACTGCTGATGATGTCACATATTACATCATTCATGACATGGTTAGTGACATCACTGATGACATCTCAAATGACATCACTGATGACATCACTGAAAACATCTCATTTGACATGACTGATAACATCACTGATGATATCATTCATGTGATAATACGATGAACCTCTTCAGACTCTAATATAACCTTAGATACAATCAGTGTAAACAGACACTCACAGACTGTCACTCATCCATGGAGTTACTCACACACCTAGTCAGTCATGCAAAGAATCAATCACACCTCCATTTCCTCAACTATACAGTTATACAAAATTTACTTATTCAAACATATACTAACACATATTTACTCTATTATACAATCCCTGATACAAGTTCACAATGATCCATACAGCCACTCACACATTCACTGGCTCTTATGCACAGTTATTTATATATGTCAACTCTCACATGTACTGTGTTTTACATATGTACTTACTTTGACATGTAGCACTGAGATATCCATTCACTCACCAATGCACTCATGCACACAGTCAACCGCCCATACAGCTGTTTCCACATGCACTTTTGAAACCATACATCTAGTGAATCAACTGCTCACACATCTATGCACAGAGTCATACACCTCCCAGCCACCTACACACACACTCAGTATCCCATACAAATACTTGGGCAACCAATCAATAACCCATATAGTTACTCATATAGCTACTTATCAACACATGCAACAGTTTACAGAACAACAGACATAATGATGCACAAATTAAGACAGTTTAGTCACTAACCCATGCACTCAGTGAGACACATTTAATCACTCACTCATACAGTCAGTCATGCACCTACTAAATCCTTCATCCAGACACTTATATATCCACTCATTCTTCAATATGTAAGAGATATTTTAACTTTACAGAAACATACAGTCACTGCATGTTGTCATCAGTGATGTCATCAGTGTTGTCATTTGAGATGTCATCAGTGATGTCATCAGTGATGTCACTAACCATGTCATGAATGATGTAATATGTGACATCATCAGCAGTGGATTGCGGGTGCGCGATATATAGTTAGCGCTTATAACTATATATGGAATTTCAATGGTTTTATGCGAGTAAAATAAGGTTTTGTAAATGCAAATCCCTAACTATATATGGCCTAAAACCAATGGTTTTTTCATTGAATATATATATATATATACAAACATATATTTAATGTTTTAATAATGTACTTTTACAATGTATATGACTTTACCACACATGCATTTGCGTTATAATAGCATGCGTGATAAAGTCATATGCGTTGTAAAAGTTTTAGAAACGATGGCTTTGCGGAGTAATAGTCCTGCGTTAAAAAATGTACGAAGTGATGGTATGCAGGATGTTGGTTTGCGGAATATCAACACATATTTGTTTCCCGCTGTTCTTATTTTTTTATGACCCACTCCAACGCTCTTCGGCAGACCTAGCCCGGAACCCTAGAAATACCCCTGTACCCCAAAACCCAAACCTAGCACTGAACCCTAAAATACCCCTGTACCCCAAAACCCAAACCTAGCCCTGAATCCTAAAAATACCCCTGTACCCCAAAACCCAAACTTATCCCTGAACCCTAAAATACCCCTGTACCCCAAAACCCAAAACCCAAACCTACCCCTGAACCCTAAAATACCCATGTACCCCAAAACCCCAACCTAGCCCTGAACCCTTAAAATACCCCTGTACCCCAAAACCCAAACCTAGCCCCGAACCCTAAAAATACCCCTGAACCCCAAAACCCAAACCTAGCCCTGAACCCTAAAAATGCCACTGTACCCCAAAACCCAAACCTAGCCCTGAACCCTAAAAATCCCCCTGCACCCAATACCCAAACCTAGCCCTGAACCCTAAATCACACCTGTACCCCAAAAACCAAACCTACCCCTGAACCCTAAAATACCTGTACCCCAAAACCCATACCTATCACTGAACCCTAAAATACCCCTGTACAGCAAATCCCAAACCAACCCCTGAACCCTAAAAATATCCCTGTACCCCAAAACCTAAACCTAGCCCTGAACCCTAAAAATACACCTGTACCCCAAAACCCAAACCTAGCCCTGAACCCTAAAAATACCCTTGTTCCCCAAAACCCATACCTATCCCTAAACCCTAAAAATACCCCTGTACCCCATAACCCAAAACTATATCTAAACCCTTAATATACCCAAACACCCCAAAACATATACCTCAGTACCCCAAAACGTATACCCCTATACCCATACTTACCTTATCCAAACATAAAAAAAAACATGCTTTTACCATTCATACATTTACAACGAATTTCGTTGTAAATGTATGCGTGGTAAAAGCATATAAAATGTAAGGCCATGCGTTATAATGGCATTGCGGAGTCATGGTACTTTCGGAATGAAAGTATGTGGAGTGATGGTATTCGGAAAGAAACGTGCGGAATAATGGGTGTTTACCGCAGGAAACAATCATTCAATACTCACACAATTCTAATTGTTAGACAGTTGCCGAGGCCCTCAAGCGGGGGTAAGCGGGGGCACACGCGAATGAGCGTGTCATATTACACACATTCTATTTCATACCCGGACAACATCGGGACGGGCTGCTAGTAAAGATATATACAACCAAAATTAGCCAAGCTATTCTATACGGAGCTGGGGGTTTTGTAATCTATCTCCACTTTCCATAGCCCACCATAAAGTTATGAGATCTATAGGTCTACCACAATTGTCACCGATATTACCGTTGCTTCTTGATTTGGGCTGTCATGCTTTTAAAGATGCAGCTTGTTATGGACCATTGGCATTCTGGAGGCGCCTCTGGATTTCTCCGGAACTCTCCTTGTATGCTAAGGCAAGATTCTGGAATTGAGGAGGATGAGTGGAGCTTATAAGATCCTATGGCTGTCCTCAATTGAAACTATGCTGACAGAAATGGGGATGAGAAACCTATGGGAACACCAGAGGCTGCGGATTTTCCACAAAGAAGATCTACGAAGCAGCATATTGGGAATTTTGCGATTCCTTATCTTGCACGCAGATTTGCTTCATTCATACCATTTAGCAAAAATGAGATCGCAAATGCCGAAATTCTGCAAATTTTGGCGTTTGTGAACGCATTTGTGCTTGATACTTATGGCCCTTGATCTTGAAATGGCTCATTTCCCTGAACCTGCCATTCCTTAGTCCCCTAGACTAATTGTATGTTTATTGTCTATAGTGTCTTTCCATAAGTTGAAACCCTATTCAGACAGTTGGGAAATAAAGGATGCATAGTATATCTGTTTTGTATTAGTAAGCATATTTTTCTTAACAGATGTAGGTGTAAGCTTATAATAATATGAGCATGTATCTGATATTTTAAGCCCAGAAAAATAAGCAAACGTTTGTGAAAATGCTTGTGAACAACTTTTCTGTGGTTTTGGGCAATGTTCCCAATGGTGGTATGTGAAAACATTATGTGGGGCACTTGTTTTATGCAAAAAATGATGACCATACTGTTGGTAACAATACATGGTGTTAAAATCAGACGAATTTTCATACATTTCATTTTTTTTAATGCATCAGATTGTTCTAAATCAGACAGCATACTATTTACAGTCGTCAGAGAATGTACTGGAGGTGATTATATCATTTAAAGAAATACATCATATGAAACCCTATCCCAAACTATTCCTTCAGGAACGGGAACTGCTGTAGTTTTCAGAAAGGACTGGTCTTTTTGTTCATGATGAGATATGATCCAGCGGGTTACCAACCTGCGAACATCTATCACTGTATAATCATCTGAGCCCATAAACATACTCACTCATACAGGCTAGTCCACATCGCTAGGGGTCAATTTTTTATAAAGGCTTAAAGTAGATCATTTACTTATCATTTCTCAAATCCATCACTGATCCTAAAGCCCTCTCTTTAGTAAATGGACCTATTTAGTTGAATAGTAATTGATGATATGACATAAGTTCATTTACCATTTACTTTATTAAAATACCCACAGACTCCAGAGAGTTTGAAATGTTTATCTAATTATTTCATATGAGCAATTACAGTAATAAGCCCATTATATCCGAGGAAGAAAGATCATTGTATTCAATTCTAGTATTCTATTATATGAGATTTCACAACAAGTATTTCAGGAAAAAGAGGATAGATAGAGAAGTACAATGACACAAACCACAGAGATATATTTACCTAGGATGGTGTGAAAATCAGAAACATCTGGCCAAGAGTTAAGGGGTCCCTTTTGGAAGTTCAGGTGACAAGGACTTCAGGACAGGTTCAGGACAGGATAGATGACCTCCTCTGGATTTGACGCCTGCCTTTCACCCCTCTCTGACACTAACTTCCTCCTCCTCTTCAGCGATCTTCTTCTAATTCTATTACCTCCTCGATTCTTCCGTGGTCTTCTTCTAATTCTATCACCTCCTCGATTCTTCTGTGATCTTCTTCTAATTATTTAGCTTTAAATTTTGAAGTCTGCTTCTTCAGGTATTCGATCAGCATTCGGACAGCATATTGGTCTCTCAACATTCTTGCTGTTACTGCGGCACTGCTCTAACTAAACTACCTCAATTATACTTTCCTAATGGCATGTACCACACCTAAATGTTTCAACGTTATGAAACCCCTACTTCTGATTGGACAAGCCAAGGAGATGATCAACACACCATGCTAAGTTTTAATAACTTTTCTTTAGTTTACTGTTTTAGGTTCCGGCCCATTAATTTGTTCTCCCATGCTTTATTTTCCACCCGTATTTGCAAACTTTAACAACAACAATGTATACATTTTACAGTAGTCCATTGAATCTTTGGGAAGTTCAGCTGGTTTCCAGGACATGTACTGAGATCGTCCTTGGACGAGTTTCAAGACTTGGCCTCACTGTTTCGGACTGGTCATCTTTGAGCATGCGGGAGGAACCACCTGGGTGGCAGACTTTAGCATCGTTCAGAGACCCAAATACAAACTAATAGAGAGGTCAAAAGGAAGGGTATTCATTTCATTTTTAAATGATTTGACTGTATACCACCTATCTTTACTCTAATCCCATTTACTTATAAAGACTCTTTATGCATTAGCATTTAGTATACAACTCCTATTAGATTCAGCAAAGCAGATGCTTAGCACATGAGTTTATAAAGCAGCCATTTTTGATGCTATTGCGCAAAAGCAGTTAACGCATGCGCAATACAGTTTCCCTTGTTAGCAGACATTTTAAGTCGCACTTGGGTTACTTGTTAGTGAAACACATAGGCAAGCTTCCTCTATCTAGAAATATATGAAATGTGGTACATATTAGTATCAAAATACATTGGTAATACTTTGTGATGGGTTTATATGAGAGAATTGCTTCCGAGCAAGTCTCTTTTTTACGAGTCCTTGCTCCATCAGATGACATATGTAGTTTCAGGACCAAGTTCACATGTGATACTGCTGAGCTTTCTGGAAGATAATGTGCATTCAGTAGTAAGAAAAAGACAGTTACTAAACCCATCCCAAGGACTAGGAACAGTAGACCAGGTACTCTCCGAAGCTGTAGCCAGAGTGAAACAAGGAAAGTCTTTTTCAGCCAAAGGTAGAAATCAAGAAGTTGTTTTTTGCGGGAAATTGGAGCTGGTGGTGACTCAGGTTCACTTGGATCCAGAAAGAATGTGTAAAAATTGATGAAATATCCAGACGCAGTTCAATCTATCTTTGGTAGCTCAATAGGTTTAGTTGAACTTGCAGATTACTCAATTTGAGGCATATTCACATAGATTTTGGAAATGCGCCAAATTGAAATCCATGTTTCATTTGTGCTTCGTTGTTGTTCAATTTCAACAGGCTTGAGTTCCACTCCTTTGTTGCCAACTCCATTACTCCGTAGAGTAGAATCTTCAAATGCTATTAGGCTTTCCATCTGAACCTCCTATATGGTAGCGAGAGGAGATCTGTGGCTACCAGGATCCTATGTGGGCCACTATTCAGTATTGGCCACATAGGGTAGTTTGATCAGATCAATAGAGACAAATCTCTTTTCTGTTTTACTGGCAAGAGGGGGAAGAATACTGTTCATGCTCCTTCCACAGCCAGGACAGGTACAGGTATGATGGCCCAAATTCTTTCTGGTCCACAATCATTTCTCCGACCAGATCCCCAACTTTTGAGATCCAGGCAGGTCTTGCAGTGACTTATTTTACTTCCCCAGTCGTGAAGCATTTTACTTTGGATGTTGCTTTGTAGTGCTAGGAATTCATTGAATTCCTGATAAACAGCCAAATGGTTATCAATGTCAAACAGTTTTTTATCCGCCACTGTGCTACCACCATCGAGGTCGGGTACACACATTCTCGTCCTAAACAGGACCTTGTAAGGAGTATGGCCTCCTATGGAACTTCTTGGCATATTATTAAGTGCCCTCTGGACCCCATATAGGTGATTGACCCAACAACCACCCAAGCATAATATCCTTGCTGTTATGGTTTGCTTTAAGTCCCAGTTCTTTTTCTCCAAAATTGAATTTCCTTCTGGATGATACAAAGATGAGTACTGGAATGCTACTCCCAAACATCTCATGGCCTCCTTGTAAGCCAGAGAGCTAAACGCAGGGCCACGATCAGAATGTAATGTGCCAATTGCGTATGTCCCTATAAAGACTCACAAATCCTTTATAACAGTTCAGGCGTCAGCTGAGCACTAAGGCCAAACTCACAGGAATCTAGAGCATCAATCCACTGACACCAAGATATACTTGAAAGCCTGTCATGTTGTAAGGGGCTACAGTGGTAAAAATAGGCACAAGCGAGAGGCCTGTCTGGGGTTTGCGCTGGACTTGCTATGTGGAACCCTTCATCTGCTGACAGATGTCTAACCTAAGGACAAATGTTTACGTCTGTTTTGGTAAACCTGGCCACCAATACAATTGTTTTAGGAGTGAATCTGTTACAGTAATCCCTACATGTGCTGAACCTAGACCCTTGTGTGCAGCTAGAATTAAACCTAACCTGCAATGCATATTTGGTATTACTCTATCCACCACTCCTAGTATTTGAATATACAGAATATTTTGTGCATCTAACTGGTAGGAGTACTTGAGTGGAAAGTTTCTTGGTAAGGCTGAGCTGTTTTTGCGTGAAGCAATGATAGCTACCATTATGTCCCCGTCTATTCTTATGTGAAAACGAGTTATTGCAGCTACGGCAACAGTTCACACTGTTGCCTTGGCGCCTTCATCATCAGCCAATTAATTCCCATCAACGTACATGGCAACATGTTGATGACTCAGTATGTGGATCATGCAAGCCAACGGCAAACCTTTTTTCAGCTCTGCCTCTTGTTCCCAAAGTAGTTTATGTTTTATTGTGCAACCTTTTGAGTCTTTAAAATCATTCTGACCCCAGTAGTGAAGATATTCTGATAGGATTGGACACAAAACAATGAATCGCACACAATAAGTGTGGGGAATTCTCAATCCGTATTCTTTAGTGCCAGTACTATGGCTTTTAGTTATGCCAGCTGAGCCATGTAATCTCCGAGAGACTGCGTCTGCATGTTGCTGGGACGGAACTTGCCATACCGCATACGTCCTTGCACATTCACACAAGCAGCGATGTATTTCCTTTTACTTCCAACGGCAGGCTGAGCAGATCCGTTGTGTAAATTATGTATTCATACTGATCTAGAGACACTATTTCATTCAGGAGGGGATATTCATGTTTGTATTGCATAAGTGCTTGTGTTTTTAATGAAGAATCAATCTAGTAGCCTAAATATGTTGCACTGAGGGAATTAGCTCAGTGTATCTATCGTGGATGTGGTGACTTTGCGTTTGAAACACTAGATTTAGTAACAGCGCCTACAGGCACTGGCACATGATATTTTGATGGTGTGGAGGGTGGCGTGGATAGGCCCTTCAAGAAAAACCTTTGAGGGAGACTGTATCATTATCGCAGTACGATAGTTAGCACGGAAAATCCTCTTTGGAGCATCTGAGTCTTTTACCCCAGGCCCCTGCATTAAATTACTTCTGCTAGGCTTTTTCTATATACCTCCGCTCGGTAACTCGGGGGATTGATCTCTAGTAAGGGGTAGGCTTAATCATAGAGCCATGGGGCAGCCGATGCCACTCTAAAATTGGTATGCTCCCCTTGCGGACCTGAATGAGTTGGATGAACTTCAAGAGGCTGAGGTGATATGCGCTCATTCACCCCAACTACAAGGATCTTTGAGCCGGATTGTAGAGGTAATATGCGCCCCACAAATATCGAGCATAAATTATATTTTATCAGAGCCCCTCCATTATTTGCATCCAGTGACTTTCCATTCGCCCCAGGGGAGGCTTCATGCACCTCTCTCCGTATTTGCCCTTCCTGGTAACATCAACCACAATCCCGGTAAGGAATATAGTCTTATTTCCTGGAACCCGGAAAGCCTGTCTTCAAAGTTTACAGATGACAGATGTCTACTGTATGTTAGGTCATATAAAATCATATGCTCACAGGAAACCTGGGAGACTAAGCATAATATTTTTATCAACAGGTATAAAACTATCTTCTGCCCAGAGACATACTCAATCATTGGACGAGCTAGTGGAGGCAGTATTACATTTGTGGACATAGAACTATGCAAAGATTTAAATATTTTAACATGGGATTTTCAGGTACTTCAGGGTATGAAATTGTGCATGGGGATAGCACTCACACTTGTTATAATACATTTTTATTATGCCAATACTTACTATTTTAATGCCTTAAATTGTGCTTTAGACTCCCTAGAGGAGGAGGGTTGTGGGCACTTGAATCTTATTTTAGTGGGGGAGTTTAACTGTCATATTAGCCCATCCTTCGTAAAGAAACTGTTGATTGCTCAGCCTTGCTCGCTCTTAGATGGCCTCCTTAGGGAACACACTGTGGAAGGGAAGGTGTTAAATGTAATTTACTTACTCATAACTTGGTATACACCTTAGACTATTGTCATTCTGGGCCTATCCCTCAATTGCCCCCATCCTATAAAGGAAAGGGTTCTGCCACTATCACAGATTTATATTTGTGACAGCACCTTTGGGAGTGGTTACCGGTTCATTTAACATAGAGTACAATGCTTTTAGTAAGCATAACCCATTGACACTCATGCTGACCGGGATGGGTTAACCTCCAACAGGTCCTCGAAAGCATTAGGCACTTCTAACCCCTAATGATCAGGGCAGCTGCCTTCGTTGGGCGAGTATAGATTCAAGGCATTTAATCATAGCCTTTTTTCTTCATGTCAGCAAGAGATAGGCGTACGGCTGGATCTTTATACATTGAGCAAGGAATTTTAAGTACGTTTTCCTCCATCACTCAGGTAGTCTCTGGACTTCTAACCACTAAGGCAGTGGGGCTTGGCAAGGTTTCCCACCCATGGTTTGACCACAAGTGCTTGCAGGCTTTAACACCTTTGATGCTTGTGACAAGGTCAACTCGTCATGGGTGTTACCTGCGCTGTGCTTATGACGAGTTGACCTTGTCACATAACATGGGATTTTAAAAATTGCAGCGCAGCACGGGAATGTGCTGTAGCAATGATGAGGTTAAAGAGGTTAAAAGGAGCCTTCAAGAAAAGCAGACATGGGAGGACTTAATCAAAACAGGGGAATTGAGGGATTAAACCTTATTCTGTAAAATCATGAACAGCCCTTGCTTTGCAAAACCATTTAAACTGACCGTGTGCCACCATATTATGCTAGATCAATGGGTGTCTCATTTTGAAAATTTATACAATGTAGGTTGCCAGGTTGAGCGATGTGTAGATATAACTTCCAGCCTGGCTGTCACGCCCCTTAGCTTCTCTCTGAATAAGGTGTGCTCAAGCATAGAGTTGTTGGCACTAAATAAGGCCCCAGGCTCTGACGTTATACCTCCAGACCCAGCCGCGGCCGGTAGTGGGAGTACCGGCTGGGCGGTGACATTGGGAGGGGGAGGGGCAGGGTGGGGGGTAGTAATGTATGGATCACAAAGTTTAACAGGTAAGTAAACATAGCAGTGCGCGCAACGAAATGTGTTTTATTTATTTATATGTTTACTTACCTGTTAAGCTCCGTAACCCATACATTACTACCCCCCACCCTGCCCCGCCCCCTCCCCACGTCACTGCCTGGCCGGTACTCCCACAACCGGCCGCGACTGTCGAGACCTCTTCAGCAATAACATTGAGGTCCGGGCCCCTAAATTGACCCAAGTCTTAAATACGGCGGCCTCGAGTGGGATATTACCGTACTGGTCTACTGCTATTATAGTTCCAATTTTTTAAATAGAAGACAAGGATAACCTGCAATCTTACCACCCAATCTTCCTCATTGATGCTGTAGACATGTTTTTGGGTCGGGTACTTTTATCCATATTGTCCGTCTGGGCCGAGATAATCTGATATTATCGCATGTTCAATAGGGTTACGAGAAGGTTTGTCAACTACGGACCAATGTCTTAAGCTTTATCTCCTGATATCTAAATACACAATGGCTCAACCGGACACCCTGTATTTGGCTTTTATGAACCTTATGCCTGCCTTTGACCGAGTAAACCAGACTATGGACTCAATTCCGATCTCAGTCGGAAGGGCTCCGAATCAGAATTGGAATTGCCTAAACCGATTAGGAGCCGATGTTTCCGACCTAATTGTACCCTGCTCCGAATGACCAAGTATGATGCAAAGATCTCGTCAGCATAGACTGAAACGTTTCCTAACCCCAACCTGTCAGTCGACATGTTCGGAGCCGAATTGTACCATGCAATGGATCCAGCTTCTGAACGAACGAGTATGATGCACGATTTGGACTGCTGTATCGACTCCATCTCAGTGAGAGGAAACAGATGTCAGAATTGGACTTTGGGGGGGCCGTAGCAGGCCCCCATTCATAAAGGGCCCTCTGAATCGGTCGCGGGAGGTGCCCCTGGATCCCCATGATCCAAGCATGCACAGTGTGGTGGTCACCATTTTGTGCCCACCATAGGATGTTCACTTTTCCCCAACCACCCCTTTTTGCTATGGGAGCCTGTGTACGTGATCTGTATACAGGCTCCCATAGAGTTCAATGGGAGTCTTAGCAAAGCAAGTCCATCAGCATATGGATGCATCGTACTCGTGCAGTAGGACTCTCACAGCGAGATTCACTAGGAAAGCCCTGCGGATCTGAGTCACACAGAGGGCTTTCCAAGCAAGATCGGAATGGCCCTTAAGTTGTCGGACATATTGACCTCTTTGGGAGTGGACCCCTGTTTTGTCCACCTACTCATATCACTCCATGCCCACACAATGGCGGCAGTGAGATTTTCTCATGATGGAGGCCTTACTAATCATTCTAATTGTATATGGGGAGTGTGCCAACGCTGCATTTTAGCTCCATTCTTATTCTCGGTGTATGTCAATGGCCTTGAGGCTGCCCTTTTGGCACTCCAGTTGGACCTTTGCCAGATCAACATTATGCTAATGACAGACACTGGTCCTATGATGCTTCTTTCCAGTCCATGGAGGACCTGGCTTGGCAGTTCAGACTGGACTGTTCCCTTGAGGCACAGGGTCAAGACTGATTTCCATATGGTCATGGTGAGCAAAAGAATGTTGACTTTAACCCAGATCTCTTGACTGGGGGTGAATGTTTTGATTTGTTCTGCATTCCGTCCATCAACTGTGTGTTTTTTGCTTTCTCTCACTACAGCAGCCTTTACTGCTTTTATAATCTTTTCAGTGGATGTAAAGCGCATCTCAGCATTTGTGCTCAGGTGGGATTTGTATTTGATTGACCGGCTCACCATATTCTTAGTGCATGTAAGTATCTTAAAGCTATCATGTCAGCTTGTAGTTAAGCAAGGATCTCTGTTTGTTCTTGCGACAAACAATGGAGTGAGAAATCAGGCTGATTAAGTTGTAAAAAGTTTTTACTTTTTCAGCATAATCCAAAATGTATGTTCTGTAACATTTTAGGAATCCTAACATGGATTGCAAATTCTTCAAAGTCTTTGAAGGTTGGATCAGTGCACACTTTTCTAAAAAGTTAGCTGATGGGCTTTTCCCTTCATTTGACAACTCATATCCCAAGAATAGGACACCGAGTTGGGCAATTGTAGATTTTAGTTTGTTTGCAGTTGAGTTTGTAGCCCTCAGAGGCAAACCCCAAAATGATGTAGTTCATCGTCCGTCAGATAAATATCATCTACATAGGATAATACCTCATCATCAAAAGTTTGAAGCAAATATGTAACCCTTGCTGAAAACAACCCGGGGCTATTCTTATACCCTTGGGGCAGTCTACAAGATTGAGTCTGAGAGCCCAAGGCTAAGAATGCTGTCAAATATCTGCTCTCAGGTGCTATATTTTGACAAAATGATCTATTTGAGATATCTTGTGTTGTTTTGTATTTTTCCCGCACAATATTGTTCATCAATGCGGCACTATGTGCATTGTGTACTGCAAATGTCTTTGTGCATCTGTTTAAATGCCTGTAATCTTAAACTAGAAGATATGAATTATTGGGTTTCATTACAGGAAATAAGGGATTATTCATTAGAGAGGTTCAATTCTCTATTACACCCTGGTATTCAAGCAGATCTAAGATCTCCCTGATTAGTTTTTTCGCATCTTGTTTTATTGGGTTATTGTTTTGTGGAGTTGGAGTAAATTTTACTGGGATTACATGGTGAGGTGACTCAGTATCCCACCCTGTACGATTGTGGTATAATGCAGGAACTAATGCTACCTCCCACTCCTGAGCGTATGAGTGTTTAGAGATTTTGGAACGAGGTCAGAGAATTCTGGTAAATTTACTGTTTTCTCTTCTGGGCAATCCATGACGAACTAAGGTAACCATTCTTATTGAGCCAAAATACATAATATATCCAAAAGGTCAGGTTCTCCTAAAAGAGACCTTTAACTTTCCTGGTTTTGTCCCCCTCCATTTGGAGCATTATTTAATATGATGGGTGTGGGACACTTACCCTAGTATCGGGTGTTTCCACTGTGATATGTTCATTCAAGGCCGTTGTCACCAGAAATTTCATCATGTTCTGGTGAGCTGCCTAGCATCGTTAAGAGCTTATTACCCCGTTCTGAAGTTGAGTACTCATCAGTCTCGCTATTTCTTATTTTAAGGCATGCACTTTTTTTTTTTAAATAGATTTTTTGTTTTTGGTTAATCTTCTATCTTGATATTATAGTACAAAGTACAATGTGTATCTCAGTACTTTGTTCTTTCTTCTGATCTGTGTTCTGACAACCCTTCCCTCTCAGTGATTTTTGATGAACCCTGAAAGGAGCGAGAGGAATGTGTATCAGTATCCTGATACCTGTCAGGTTTTATAATAATTTCTAAGTTTATATCTCCTTTCGGAGGGCTGCTGTTGAGGAGACCCCCCCTCCAGACTGTGGACTGTTCTTTCTATTGTTTTGTAGTATCCTACTACTTTTTAGACACATCAGGTATTTGCTTGCTGGTATCCTTTTCAGGACTACCCATTACTTGAAGTTTTGCAGCTCTAGCCCCAAATTATCTCTACCTAATTTTTACATTTGTATCTTCAATAATTTTAGGTAAGTCTTGCTCCTGTTGTACAGGAGTACATTCCCTCAGGTGTTGGCGTATAGCCACCGCAGCTGCCTCTCCTTTCATGTTTGCTAACATATTTGTCGACACCAGGGGAAAATGTGCCTAATAATTTCATCCCCAAGTTTAGAGCAGGTTCTGCTCCATACTCATTCTGTATTTGTCTTAATACTTCTGGTATAACAGAAATTGAAGGGATACAATGAGTTCAGGTGTAGATGGCAGTGAAAACTGTACCCCAAGTGAAACATTCATCTATTTGGGGACCTATTCCCGTGGGCAAGACGATTCTCAGTATTTTGTGTTTCTCTTGTGGGCTGTATGTAGAAACACTGACTTTAATTGTGCTATTTTCTGTACTATCCAGAATGCAATTTCCTCGCCTTTAGTGGACATTTTTCTCATAACCGCGTTCAGCGTTTGTGGGGTGATTTTAGTTGCAGTCTCTTGAAGTTGAACCGCTGTGGTAACTTTAGCTGGCAGTGTGAGTGTTCTAATTACAAACTTTGTCAAGTTTCTGTAAAGTTTTATTATTTCTTTATTTAGTGGATGTAAGTCTGCTAATGGCAATGTGTCAATGTCTGGATGCGGTGTGTATTCCCCTAAGACTGGCCCAGTCGCTCCGTCTCTGCTGAGCAGATCAAGTCTTACTTTATCTGTGGTGTGTGGGAGGGCACCTATAAACCAGTTTGTATGCTCCTGGTAACTGAGCGTAATTTCAATGTCCTAATACGGACAGTATTCTTCCGGTGTTTCATCCAGGGTGCAAGTATGAAATGTATTCGTGTGCGCATCTGCATGAGGGAATTGTACCCACAAATAGCATATCTCTGATCTGAATGACTTGTGTGCCTCAATCGCAAATGGTACAGTCCCACCTAATGCTGGGACTCCAAACTCTGCTAGTTTTAAAGTGAGTGCAGTTCTGACATTTTCTGAAATGTTTATAGCGCATTCCGGCTCCCCTTCCCCTGCTGCATTAACACGTAGTGCTGGTGGAACACTCTGCTCCACAAACATTGTTGAAAGAGTTTCAAGGAAAATGAGATAAGGTTTTATCCACAATTGGGAACTAGAATCCTTCAATTTTGAATAAACCTATAGCCAATACATAGGATATGCATGCTCAACTACTGCAGATTTTTCCCTGCCCACTCCAGACGTCTCTGGAATAATGTGAGTAGGGGTCTCTGAGAAAGCAGGACTGGACTACTTAGGTTTGACCCTTAAAAAGAACCAAACCACCGTAGGGTGCTGTGTTGTGTAGTTCCTATAAATCTATATAGGATCTGCACATTTAGAAAACATAAACGTGGTAATATGGTTTCCAGACTGGTTCCAGACACCCCCACCGGATATGTTTGTCTGTATACCAACTAGCTCACAGTGCCACTTTGAGCCCCTTTTACCAAGGACCCAATCTTTCTGGCAACTATTGAACATGACAACCCGTCCCCTCAGGGATTGTGGAAACGGTGCAGTAGTTTTCACTCAGTCACTCAGAGAGATGCACAGAATAAACAATGGGGGCATTTTCAATAAGCATTTATTGAACAAACGTCATTCTAGTTTAAAATATGTGTGCTGTAACAACCATAAGACAGAAATATATATATATACTGTTATAAGTATCAACACAGTAAATAGATGGTAGAATTCTACCATAGTCCTAGAACAATGAATATATACAGGCATACAGACACATGACAGTAATACTGCATACTCCTATGATGCTAACCCTAGCATGTATGTAGGTGTAGAGCCAAGAATCCCCCTAGGAGAAAGTCAACCCCATTACCTGATGTGAGAGAATGAAGGACCCTGTCTTGGTCTCGAGGTGGACACCCACGAGAGATGTCAGAACACTGTGAACTGGAGTGTCTGCGTGCAGGAACCTCAGCATCTTGTGTCAGTGTGTCAGAATGGAAGTCTTTCTCCTCTCCCTGTCCCAACAAAGATATGATTCTTATATACCCAAAAAGGTACCCTCAAGGGTTCCACTTTGCTGTGTCATTAATGCAGAGGATGTTGATAGGGATGACCTTTATACATAGTTATTATGCAAGAGATGCAGAAGATGGTACTCCTGCTGTGATTCTGAGAAACTTCATGCATAATAAATGAGGCTAGTTTTTGGAGAAAACCACACAACATTTATGCAGCACCTAACTAGTTAAAAGGTCACCACATACCCGTTATGTAGTATAATGGTACAGTAAATGTAGGTGAAAGGTTAGGTGACTACCTAGGCCTATATTGGGGTACCTTATGAATAATAACATGGTGGGAGCATGCAGTGGTGAACCACTACCTGCTGTTGATAATGTAGTCCCAAACGTGAAGCATAGTTTTTCTTTTTTTTCAAAGTCAGCACTGAGTCCTTCAATGGACTGAGGCTGTCTATAAAACTAAAATGAATGTTTCCCATTTAGGGATGCAAATTCAGAGGTGAAGTCCTTCTGACCCTTGCAGGTCTCCACCCCTGCTGTTAGACTTGTCAGCTGTAGCGTGGACTTACCCCAAACCTTTTGCCTTTACCCTCCTATTTGTGTTGAGACTCGTTTTTGTTGAGCAGGACATGAAAATGAAATTCTGCTAGTCGGCCTGCGGCACTTATTGTGTCATCCACGTAAGTAGCGCCTTAATACATGACCCAGGTTTGCAATTGCTGCTTAAATGCAGTTTGAAACTACTAATACGACTTGGGAAAATAAATCCCTTGCCAAACTTAAACTTGGCTTTTTTTTACATATAAGTCACCCCTATGGTAGGCCCTAGGTAGTCTACAGGGCAGGGTGAATTGTAATTAAACGGTTTTAAGTTTTGCATGTCCTGGTAGCCAAAAAAGTCCTACCTCTCCTTAGGATAACATTGGGTGGCCTTATTACATTTTGTTAGTGTTACCTCTTGATCGGGAACAGGTGCCCAAGAAATACTAAACTAAAAACCTCTTTTATGGTAATGTTGGATTTTAAGTTACAATTTTGAAAATGCTACTTATGGAAAGTTGACATTTTTCTGCCTTTTTTGGTGCCTGCAGCCTGTTCCTGAGTCACATAACTAGGTGTAGTTGGAAGCTTGCCTTTGTTTAGTTCACCCAGACAGGCACATAATGGAGGGATTCAGGGTGCCTGGATTTGCCATCTCTGTCTGATGTTGGCAGAGCCGAGCACAGCCCCGCTTGCAACTGATTAGGCTGTGCCCTGCCTTCACACAAAGAACTTGTCACCACTGTATTGTTCATGTAGTAGCATGGAACCAAGGCAGGGAAGGCTGAAAACCTCGAGCACATTAAAGGGAGATCCTTAGAAAAGTCTCCAACTTCAAAGAAGGAACCATGTATAAAAATCAGACCCTCAACCCCACTCCTCAGTTCATTTTCTGAACCTGCAGAAGGACTCTCAGAGGACTTTCTACTGTGTATTTCACAATACTGCTTTGCTGCATCTGGAAGTACTGCTTTGTTGCCTGGAGCCTACCTTGAAACCTCAGAGGCCTTCCCTGCTACCTGAGACCTGTTCTACTTCTTGAACCCAAGACTACCAGAGTGACTCCAAGGGTCAATTGGCTTGCTGCCTGATCTGAGCCTCAGGGACAGAAAATAATCCAACCATTTTGAACCCACACCTGGACTTTGCCTGAGTGAGACCTACCCCCCTAAGTTGTGCTCCTGCAACCCTGAACCCTTTGCTGTGGTGATAAAAGGTGCCCAGAGAGACAAAATCAGAAACATGGGACACTGGAGATTTTTGACTTTCCAAAAAGAGACATAGGGCCTTATTACCATGCCGGGCGGACCAACTGTCCGACTGCCATCTTCGTGTGACTTTTCTTACTGCTAGGCCGGGAAGTTTCCACACACCGTATTATGATGCAAATTCTGCTACCACGGTGGTCGCATCTACCTCGGAGCACATATCACTTAATATGTTGCAGCAAATGCATACAAAATCACAAAAAACATGTGAAGTTTACACACATGCATGACATATTTGGAAATATGCCTTGTCCAACATGCACTCCATTACTAGAGTGTGGTGGAATGTGCACAGTCCAGTCAATGGGAATACATACTGCAGAGGGGCTTACCTGGATTTCGGCGTCCACTGTATCAGTCATCAGGGTTCAGCTTCCCAAAGTAGTCTGTTGGACCACCATAGTCAGGGCGTCAGAAACCCATATCGCAATTCGGATGGCTGTCCCTGTACTGCACTATGGATGCTGTTTTTCTTCAACAGCCATCCTGGCAGTTGGAGATAGGCTGTGGGAGCCTAAGGTCTTTTAGCGGTTGATCGATGTGCATGATGCATACATCTTAATCCGGCAGTCATTCCGACTTCTTCCGACGAGAACACAGTTGTCCTACGGCCTCTGGTAGACCGCTGAAGCTGGCCTGACAGGCATCGAAATGAGGCCCAAAGTCCAAACATAGAAATATTCACCATGCCTTCGTACAACAGCTCTCTGATGACAATGTCTCTTCCTTGAACACCGCTGGCAGACTTGCCCTGCTGAACTTCACCTTCTCAGACAACCATTTCTTCAATTTTCTTTTAGGTCCAAAGGTAAGGCTGACAGTTGGCAATCCACTTTTTGTGTACAAAACTTGTGGTCATTTGGGGTTGGCCATATTTTCAACTTTGACCCGGTCTCCGGCGACTAGATGTCCGTTGTTCTTTTAGGCACTAGGTATTTGCCATAAACTTCATAACTCTGGTTCCACTGATTGGATTCTTGTTGTTTTGGTGTTAAATAATTTATTTAAAAAAATGTAATTATTAAAATATATTAACATTTTCTAAATTGGTGTGGGACTTTTCTTATGCTGTGTTTTCACTTCAATATTGTTTGTGTAGTGCATAACTATTTAATATATTGCCTCTAAGATAAGCCTGACTGCTTTTGTGCCTAGCAACCAGAGAGTTAGGTACATGTTAATTTAGTGATTTTTGCCTTTCACCCTGACAGGGATTGTGGCTGTTGCTTGAGCAAGGTTAGCGAACCACTCAACCAACAATCCAATTTCTCACAACTACACTTACAGCAAATCAAAGGGAGTTGCAACCTGAGACCTTCCTAAATAATATACACTAGACATGTAAGTTTGCAGGTCTCTGTGAATGTACAATCTGAGATGCATAGGTCGCATCTCAAATAATAGTTTCATTCTCAAAGCTGTCAGTCTGCAAATTGCACATCACCTGGTGTGCAAATGCAATAATACACCAACACCAACATTATGTGACTTATGCAAAAAATGAGTTCACCTTATAGTTAGTTGCAGCTCTTGATTGATTGTTTCAGAATGATTTTGTGTTAATGTTGAACTTGTAATTTGCTGTTTGCAAAACATGGTATGTTATAATGAAAACATGCAAATCTGAAGAACTGTCCCATTTTATGAGTGTATATGTGTGTGTGCATTCTACATTTAGTTTATTGATCTTCGAATCCTATTAGTTCATTTTGAACAAATCTAACTTTTTTACAGAACATACGTTTCGCATAATTTTAGGAGCCTGGGTGGAGTATAATTTACTGTCAAAAGTCTCGAGCTGTAAAGTGGTTTTGGGAATAGCGCATCCCAGGCGAGATTTCTCAGATGGATCATGCAGTGCACAACTACATCACTTTCCCTGTCCTTTGTCAATACATCTTCAGAACAGCTCTGCTAATGACTCTAGGGGAGGATATGTATCTCAGCCGCCCAGCTGGAAACAAAGTACCACGGTGGTGAGCAGCTGTGACTGCATGGAGGCAGATTATGGTAAATGGCGGCACCATGATGATTGTAGTTATTAAGATACAGAGTAATTTCAACCTACCAAAATCTCTGTGTGACATCTTTCCAGTAAAAAAAGTGAACGTCTAGTCGTCTAAGACTTGTACTACCAGAGGTTACATGTCCTCTGTTCTTGTCATATCTGAGTCCTGAATTATTTTTTTTTCTCTCCATGGAGAATTCATTTATAAACATGTTTTGTTTTATTCTTATTATGTCCTGTCTTTTTGTAATTATTTTTACAACATTCATGAATGTTCACATCATATTAATACAAAACTCTTGCATATAGTAAACACAGAGTATAATGTTTGGACATCGGATAATGCAGGCTCATTGAACCTTATACTGATGGATTATTTTGCGAACCCATTCATATCATGACGCTTGCTTAGTGGAAGTTTGATAATTACTGTCATTCACCCCGTTAACAGAATCGGAAACCCTTACTTCACACAGGAGAACATGTCAACTACTCTTTCGGCGCTGATAAATATAAAAGAAAGCGAAATCTGAAATTCTACTTAAAAAAAAAATCATTGCAGCAATTTTTCATTTGCTTTCTCCTGTAGTTTATGATGTGCAATAGGCCAAATCGGCACATTATGCCATTCTTTAAAAATGTGATCAGATATTATTTCACTTTTCTTAGTTGTGGAATTCTTACCTACAGCGTACTTAAAAGGTGTACATGAATACATGTTGGGCATAACGGAACCTTAGAACAGTATGACGATTACCCCTTAATAACTATTCATACAGCTGGTTCTTGTACACATTATGTTGCTTTAATGCTTCAAAAACCTTGGATACTGGCAAATTTACAATCTTAATGTAACAAGAGAAGCACCACCCATGGATGAGTTGTGGCTCTTACTTGTGGCTCCTACTTATCCCTAAAGAGTGTCCTGAAAAGGAAGATGGATGATTTCTACAGGTAGGAGAGAGACAGATAGATATATAAATATATGTATTTGTTCGATTGTTGAAAACTTTACAACCACAACATGTAGGCCCTCATGCACTGCCCTACGTGAAAGTGAAAGGCACTGTATTTATGCAATACGGTCCATTCCTGTCCTTTTCCCCTGCGCTGGCACTGTTTTGGCAGCCTAGCACACAAATAGTACAAAAGGGGGTGGTGATGGACGGAGCTTCTAAACCAATCAAACACTCACACCCAGTCTACTGATCTGGCTTAATCCATCACCGTTCTTTAGCCCACTCTGCCACTCCAGTTCTGACATGGTCATATGCAAATCAGTCTGACCCTGTGCCTCATGGGAACAGTCCAGCCCGAACTGCCAAGCCATGCCTTCCCTGGACCGGAAACAAGCTTCCGAGGACCGGTTTCTGGCATTTCAGCCGTCTTCAGCCCGGCTTGCTTGAATCCAGTGGCAAAGTGAGCAAGGGACTCACGTTTGAGCATACCCTGCCAGCTTATGGCGAACAAAGTGGTACAAAAGGGGGTGGTGATGGACGGAGCATCTGAACCAATCAAACACTCACACCCAGTCAACAGATCTTGGTTTAATCCATCACCGTTCTTTAGCCCACTCATCCCCTTTTGTATTGCTTTGTTCGCCCTAAGTTGGCGAGGTATGCTCAGATGTGAGTCCCTTGCTCACTTGGTCACTGGATTCAAGATAGCCTGGCTGATGAGGATTATGAATCCGAAACCGGTCCCAGGATACTTGTTTCCGGTCCAAAAAGAGCTGAGATACTTTAGCACTGATCAGCACTGATAAATTGCCCAGAGTCCTAAAACCAACAGAACGGGGACAAAAACAAGAAGCCAAAAAGCAAAAAGTCTGGGGATAAACCTGCTAGAAAAGGTAAGTCTAACAAGAATAAACACCATTGGGGCTAAAGTTAAACCTTGTTTTAAAGGAGACCATATCTGACGTGGTCTATTTTGTGGCAAACTTGATCTTGACTCATGTATCAATATAGATGGGGATAATGGCATTTAAAAAGGGTGGAGGAATTCCCCACTTAACCTTCCTCGATCTACCTTATCAGACACAGTGGTGAAGCCATTAACTGCAGCATTAAATGATTTTTCCCTTGTGGCCATAGTATTGTCAATCGTTGTAGGTAAGCTCACTAGGTTTTCCTTGATGTTACAGCCTTTATGGAACCCAATATGAAAATAGGGGATTGCAGTTGTCAACATATTTAATTATTACAACAAAATTATTGAGATAAAGGAACAGGGCATATTAGTCTCATAAGATGATGGCCCCTGTGCAAATAAAATATACATTCACCGGACAAAATTCTAAATCAAAACCATAAAGGGTTATCCGCATTTAACAATCATTCTAGAAGGCAAAATATACTAAATTAGTCAAAATCAAATCAGCATGAATAATGCATTAAATAATCCAAAAGTGATAGGCTCCACATATGGGCAACCTCAACAGCAAATAAATAGCCAGAACCAAAGTATAGTACAGAAAGAGGACTAACATAGAATCTACTTAAATAGGTTAAGTGTTAAGGAAAGTTTAAGTATAAATCAACAGACAGACCAATATGGAGTCTGATTTAAAGAAAGTAAGTAGAAGGTCTAAGTATGACCCAGGCAGCAGGATGACATAAAAACTGCTCAGCTTGATAGGCAAAAAAAGCCTATCACACAACCAAAAAGGTCACATTTTAAAGGTCTCAGACAGTGATTTAGGAATCATTGCAAAAAGCAAAAAGTATTTATTTAGTCAAAGTGAAATCAGCATCAATAATGCAGCAAGTAATGGAAACTCATTACATCATCCAGTGAAGTTGTTTTTGTAAAAGTTAAACATGTTTTATATATATATGCCAAGGTGCATTAAAGAATAAATACATTTACAAGTGCCTAAAGAGATTATTTAGTAAATGCGTGACTGACTGTATAAGCCAGCGATTGAACGCATGAGTTAGTGACTAAACTGTGTAAAAGTCTGTATTAGTCTTTCCAATGGTGTGTAAGCAACTGCATGAGTTTCTGAATAGCTACTTGAGTGTCTAAATAGGTTATTGATTTGTTGCCTGAGTATCTGTATGGGTCCCTGAGTGTCTGTGTGGCTGGGTGCCTGGGGGGTATATGAGTCTCTGCATAGATGTGGGTGATTCAGTGGTTGTATAGATTAAAAAGTGCATCTGCAAAGGGCTGTATGGGTGAGGTATTGTGTCTATGGGTTTGTTGGTGAGTGAATAAATGTCTCAGTGGTATATCTGTGAGTAATTACATATGTTTTAAAGCAGTAGATGTGAGTGTTAGAGTATATTAATGACTATACATGAGAGTAAGTTATTTAAAGAGTGAGTGTATAAATAAGTGTCTGCTTATATCAGTTATTGTATAAGACAGTACATATGTGTTAGTATCTGTATAAATAAGTGATGTGGTATGTCTAATAATAACGATGTTGGTGTGTATAACTGTACACATGACTAAATGGGTATGTGATTGATTCTTTGCTTTACTGACTAGGTGTGTGAGTAACTCTATGGATGAGTGGCAGAGTGTGACTGCATGTATAGATGTATGAGTGCATATTATAGTCCTGTATTGATGAGTAACTACAAGTATAAATGACTGGATGTGTTTGTAGACCTAGAAAATAGTGAGTGCTATGTAGTATATGGCATTCTTCTGTGTACGGTTAAAAAAAATAGTAGTCAGCATTTTTGAATGGGTGAGTCAAAGTTTATATTAGAGCACCAGTATGTGCATCAGATTGTCACTTGGTTGATGTCACGAGTGATGTTAAATGTGACATCATCAGCAGTGCATTGCGAGTGCACAAGTTATAGTTAGCTCAACTAACTATAACAGGCAAATTTCTCCGGGTTTATATGATCAAATGTCCAACTAAATATAACGTCCCTGAAACCTGTATTTTTTTAGTGAATTTCTAAGGTTTTTTAAATGCTAATCCTTAACTATAATGTCTGTAAAACCTATGGTTTTTGCAGTGAATTTCAAAGGTTTTTTAAATGTTAATTTCATATTTTATTGTTTCTCAAACCTATATTTTTTCAAATACTTTATTTAATATTTTGAAACTCTATGATACTTCCTTTTTTTTAACTTTAAAAATGATGTAACCTATATATATTCCCCAAAAAATATGTATATTTTTTTTCCCGAAGGAAACTGCACTCCCATACCGGTAGCAAATCAAGCTCCATCACCATGCAAATCCTATCAGCCATGTTGCTAAAGTCGTAAATGATGCGCATTTTGTATCCCACGACTTTGTGGGACCGCATCCCGCGTAACATCATATATGTATGAAGTCACCCCGGTTGCTACTTTGGTATCCGACAGGTACACAGTATCAAGCCTCACGTTACGTCATGTACGTATGGGGTTATCTAAATAACTTTAAACCATATATGAGAACAAGCAATAATATATAATATTTTAAACATACATTTCTAACTGTAATAAACTTATATTATGAAAAAAATATTTGTCAAAATTGCGTTGGGTGCAGCCTCTTTGCACACTCGATGCGCGATTACCACGTGACCTTATAAAAAAGCATTTGATTGCTTCATAACATTTCCCATTGTAACAGTTGGACAACCCCACCCATTTTACTCATTCTCTCCACAACGTTTGATGAGAGACACCTCTTCTACTTAGAGAGCTTTTTGAAAGGTTTTTTTGCTGTGTACACACATATCTTATACTACACACAACATGCAACGATCATCTTGATCAATATTCATGGTCTGTACATTAGCCTTCCACCTGTGATTGCCATGCATCTCAAACGATACATAAAAAAACAAATATGTGTTACACAATGCCCCCAGTGTGTGTGTGTGCACATTATTGTCCTCCCTTTCAGCCTGGGTATTCGTGGCTCTAAGAAGTATTAGAAGCCACGAGCAGAGGGCACATCCTAGTTCGCATGTGACAATCAGTAAACAGCAATGTGTAGATTTTCTTTGCTGTACGCTCTGTTGACAGGCTTTACCAATATGCTAGTGTGATAAATGTGTTAATTTCCGATTCAAATTGGACATGCATTGCTTGACTGAAATGAGCATTATCACTGTGTATGACGTAGCCTCACTGCTGATCCTCCCTCCTTCCAAGTACATTCACATGTGTGCACTTCGCAATTGCAACACTTTCAATAATACCGCACACCATTGACATACATGTCTGCGCATAGCCACAACCTTGACAATGACATGTGATGTTCACCATTCAATCTGTTCAAGCACCATCTCATTAGCGATATTTGCCTCCCTCCCAACCCATGCTACACTAATGTAAATTGCACACTCTGCGAGGTCAAAACTACAAAAGAAACACACATAAGTACACTTCCTGCCAGGCAGGAAATGAACAACACCCAGGTCCCGGAATAGTTATTCACACCCCTACGTTGGCCTGGTGTTTGCAAGCCGAGCCCACTTTGCGTAGGTATACATAAGATAACCACAAGACCACACATCCCTCTTCTTCCACACTGCAGAGATGATATGGCTGCCTCCACCTTGCATATCACAATGCGCAATAAAAAAATAAGGGATCCATCAGATGTATACCATCTTACAATCAACACTGGCTCTAAATTTTGTGTCCTACTGTCCGTCGTCTTCGAAAGGGATCCATGAGGTGTACACCATCCTGAAATCATCACTCCACCTGAACTGTGAGCACAGTTGCCCATAGTGTTTGCTCACACAACAATGACAGCATGTAAGGAGAGTCGCCTGGGTGCACAGGGCATCCAATTGAGCGAGGTGCGGTGGGAGCCCTGGGCATTCTGACGCCTTCCATCGTGGTCTCAAGACACCATCCCCAATCGAAGATCTGGTCTCCTACTGTACAAACGTACCCCAGGCTTGGAGCTTTCACCAACACGTCGTGTGACACACCAGTGGTGGCAGGTGAGCAGTGAAGCCTCGGTGTGCAGGACGTACAATTGAGCACAGTGCAGGGGAAGGAGCTGGGTAGCAGCACCCTGCAGCACCCAGGCAATAAATGTCCCCGTAGCTAATAATGTTGTACCATATTATCAAAGAACGTCGCTGCTTTAGTGGCAGGAAACTGCAGCTAAAACGGCGACAATGGGCTTGATACTATGCCCTTGTGAATTTCCATAGAAGCCCAGGTTCACACCAGACTCTGGACTTCTATGGGAATTCACAAGGGCATATTATCAAGCCCCTTATCGCCGCTTTAGCAGCAGTTTCCTGCTGCTAAAGTTGCAATAATGTTATCGCGTTTCCTTGATAATATGGCCCCTAATCTCTGGCATCATGTGTTTCATTTTAAGGACTTGCTGGACCACACTCTTTCTCGTGGACCCCAGCGTCCTAGACAAACGGTTGACTGGAGGGTAAACACTAGAGGGTGGGTGCAGTAGGCCGATGCTCTGTCTCCTCCTCCCTCTCTACTTTTGACTCGCCCTCCCCTTCTCCCTTCCACCCACTACCCCTCTCTCCCATTCTCACTATCGTCCTTTCATTTAGACTACCTTTTTTTACCTATTCCACATAGTACACATACTTATGTTTCATTTTTGTCTTGCAGGTTTTCTACTCTGCTTCCACTGGAGTCCAACCCATACTTTTTTTATTATACTGTTTGTTCTATTGAACTTACGTTTCTATTTATTTGTGTTTCAATAAAGGTTACTTTTTTTTCAAATAGATAACTGAGTGTATAGGTCTTCTTTTTCTGACAACACGTATTTATAGATCACTGTGTAAATCATCTGTTTATAGGATATTATGAGGGCAAACCCTTCCAATATTACAGTGCACCTACCAAACATAATCGAACTGACTATTACACAAATGAAGCATGGGTAACTCTACAACTGCAAGAGTTCTATGATTGTATCACTTTATAACACCATGAGTACTGCCCGTGAAATTACAGAACCAAAAAGGCACTGCCTAGGACCACCGAGGCTTCAGGGACTGCCAAGGCCCACGCTGCATATTTAAATAAAGCCCAGGAGTGTGGCGATCCCTGGACTTCAGTTGGCCTCGAACCTCCAGAACAATTAGTACAGGAAGGGGGAGGTCCCCTAGGGTGCAAAATGTCTCTGTGCCCTTCCTGCCTAATTTACATGTGACATTAAGATCCCCAATCCTACAGGCACCCCGCAATATAATAATTTGCATTGGCCACGGATTATTAACCACCAGGAGCCTCATTTAAATGAACGGGTGACATCCCGCTTTTTTTTTGGTTTCTTTTTTCTCTCTTCATTTTTATGATCCACATCCCTTCCATTAAAACAATACAAGGTTTCCCTCCTCATGCTTCAAGTAGTCAAACAAGGATTTGCTATCACAGGGTGGAATCCATACACTAGCCCTCTAATAGCAAACACAAATATCCCGCGAATGCACACCCTGGGATATTGTATGAGCTGTGCCTGAGAGGTCGCCCTCCCTAGGACCATGATGCATTTGTTAGTATAAACGCATACTAACGCTCCTCACACGTGTAGTACAGTGACCAGAATGTAGAGAAGAAGCGCACAATCTAAAAATATAAATCCTACTAGAAGTCGGATGACATAGTTCAATGAGCCGACGACCCTGGCATGAGTAGAAACAGCTACATGAAGAAAACAGGTCTTCAGCACAACGCAACCAATTTTGAAATATTGGTGAGTGGTGCCTTATTTTTACCTTCTCCTGCTCCTCACCAAATTTATGTAATGAAGAGGCAGACAGCAGTGGATCCAATAAGTAGATTTATTACAGGAAAACATGACACCTGAAACAGCCACCAAGAGGAGCAGACATCAAAGTCTTCTCCAGCACTGTGTACCAACTCCGCAAGGTTACCCTCATGACAGCCCTATATTCTAACATTACATAGTTAGGTTCTAGTAGAATTACATACTAACATTCTACTATGACTTACATTGGAATACTATGCAGAGCACATGACTTTACAGCAAAGAGCTCATGGTTTCATCTACGATTCTTGAGACCGGTAGGGGTGAGTAGTTCGCTTCCCACTCCCTATATTGTATGAACGCAAACTAACACTACTTCCACAGGTATGCTACAGTGCCCAGAGCCCATACCTTTACAGCAATCACCTTGGTTTTATCCCCAAGTCTTCACACCGGTAGGCGTGTGTACTTCGCTTTCCACTTCTGGGATAGTATAAACGCACGGTACCGGTCAGTAGTTCGCTTCCTACTCCTTGTATGGTATAAACGCCTACTAACAATACTTGAATGCATATACTACAGTGCCCAGAGCTTATCCCTTTACAGCAATCACCTCAATGTCATCCCCAAGTATTCACACCACTAGGTGTGAGTCCATCGCTTCCCGCCAGCAGTTTGCTTCCCACTGCCTGTATGGTATAAATGCCTACTAACACTACTTGCACATGTATGCTACACACACCAGACCACATCACTTTACAGCAATGACCTCACAATTTAGGCTCTTGGTTTCATATATGAGTGTAGCACCATATCATATCAGCACTATGTCAGTTTGAGTAACACCGCACTTTCAGATTTGTAACAGTGACTACTTCGCTACACACTCCCCCACAAAGTTTACAGTGCTCCTACCCTCCTTTTTTACTTTTTTTGCCATTTTTTTCTCCTTACTCGCTTCAACGTAATAACAAAATGGCGGCCAACACTTCCTAGTTGCAACCACTTGCACACAATAAACAGCAAGCTCCTGCTCGTAACGCCTCTGCCAATCAGATGGCAGAATTCCCAAATATACATAGCTGTACATTTCAATATTTCTCAAAAACTACTGAACATATTTACACCAAATAAACAAAAGTGTGCTTTGTACACCAAAACCCTTTTCCCTGCTAAACTTGGGGTAATTCTGTTCACCCGTTCGACCTGTAGCTTTGTCTAAACTTTCCTATGGAAATTAACATGGAGAAAATACGTTTTGGAACCCCATTTTATCTTGGCCCCCCTTGAAAAATCACCCTGATACTTTCAACATAGGACCTGATACAAACAAAGAATTTGTTTTCAAAATGTCATGAAGATTCATCAAATGACGCCAACGTTATAAACAAAACAAAAAATGCTCTTCTTATGGAAACTCGGTCCTAGCTCTATAACTACCTACTGGCAACCGCCAGTAGGTAATAAAGAACAAATTAGAATAATGCCTTGACTCTTTTAGTTTTCAAAACTTCTCTCTATTACTGTCTTTCTAATTTTCCATGTAAACAGTTTATTTTTAATATGCAAGTACACATAGAAGTCAGAAATGCAACATATTCTATCAACACACTTTCTAGAACATTCTACAACATGTGGAGGTTAAAAGTTCAATTTTTTTTAAACCTAACGATATTTTTTTGCAACATTTTATCGAACATTTAACGGCACGTGCAGGTTGAAAGTGCACAATTGTTTTAAGTTCGAACACTGCATTCCAAATGCAAGTAGCAGGTGTGGTTGAGTTGATCACATTTTATCCTATAATATATACTCCATGTTCAAACTGCTTTTTCTTAACCAATCACAACGATGCTTTTCCACAAAACGAATGTGCACCCTACTTTAAAAAAACAATGCTTTTCATCTCCCAATCAGGTATCATTTTGTGTGTGAAAAGAAACTAGTTACTCATCTTTAAATATATTTCTTATTCTACGAACGAACTGCATGAGCTACAGACATATTTCGATAACTTCCAGCCATACCTTCAAAATGCTAGTGTGATCATAGGACATAGCTATATTTTCTGGTGCAAGAGGTATGCAGAACAGAGACATATTGAATTAGACCTAGGTTTACAAAATGTGAACATTGAATGGTTTGGACAGAGAGGATTGAAGTGGCACCAATTGTTGCCTTTGGTTAAAACCTGTTTGCATCTCCAAAACCCTGACCTCGTGATTGTGCACTGTGGTGGAAACGACCTAGGCACATTGACTGGGGTAGGTTTGGAAATGCTTATGAAGTACACCTTTGAAAAATTGAAGTTACTTTTGCCTCAAACTGGCTTTGCATATTCCAATATATGCCAAAGACAGAAGTGGGAATGGTCCAAACAATTTTGTCCTCAGATTGAAAAATCTCGGAAGAAAGTCAACAAAGCTGGGTCTGCATACCTCAGAGACCACAAAATGGGCTCCATCTAAAACAACAACATATATTTTGACATGGCGGAAATCTTCAGAAGTGATAGAGTACACTTCACAGATCAGCGGAACCAAGTTTTCCTGAATAACTTGAAGCTGTGTATTCACACTTATATGTAGCTTCAACTAATGAACACAAGGGTTCTT
Source organism: Lissotriton vulgaris (assembly GCF_964263255.1). NCBI lineage: Eukaryota > Metazoa > Chordata > Amphibia > Caudata > Salamandridae > Lissotriton > Lissotriton vulgaris. The sequence continues at coordinate 494,858,777 of NC_141685.1, forward strand.
TTTAGAGCCACCCTATATCTTAGGCCTGCTATTTTAGGGCCAGATAACGGCATCTCCTGGACCCTCGCCAAAATGTATTCTCCACACAGCTATAGAAAAGCAGCCAGACCATCTCACTTTGCAGCACAAACCTCTCACTTTGATCCCCGGCTCTACTCACCCGTAGAGGTCAGTAGTTTGCACTTTACAAATACCGTATTGATTTACCTTTACACTCCCTATACAACACCACCTAAGCACCATATACAAGTTGAACACGTGTGGTACAGCGCCCAGAGCACATGACTTCACAGCATAGCACACACACTTTGGGCTCACGCTTTCATTTGAGAGTCCTTGTTTCAACAAAAAGGGGTAACCCTGTGTCCCTCAGAACCTGGGTAGGTATGATTAAAGTAACAATGGTTCTGTCGGGTGAACAAATAAATTGCTTTTAGGTAAAGGCTAAGTTAGCTCAAAACACGATTTCACAATTAAAATTCAATTAAATTGGATAAAACCTCTCTGAAAACAGATGTAGTTCAAAGTTTTTATATATAGAAAACAGCGTCACATTTACAAAACATCGGAATTACTTCATTCCTTTTTAATTTATACAAATTCTAAGAACATGTGAAAAGTGATTATTGGTGAGCAAAGTGAATGGTGCAATAAATCGAGTGACATTTATTTACAAATATATACAATGTTATACACGAGGAAAAGGGGGGAACATTTTGATTTGATGGTCAGAGTTCTAAGTTAATGCGCCAAGGAGACAGACGGTTACTATGCCCGTTCCCGGACATTTCTTGACCAGTATTGTGCGTCGACGTTTCAACCCTAGTGTGCCCCGATTGCTGGTCACGGCGGGTCTTTATCAAGACAAGGGAGGGGGGGGGACAGGGGGAGTCTGGACTCGCAGGAGGCAAAAGTCACAACCTGGTTGGAAGGCCGGAAGGTCAATCCTGAGTCGAAGGACTGAAGGGATTACGCTGCATCCTCTAGAAGATACGAGCAATGTCTGGCATAATTCGCAGAAGCTCGATCGAGAGTCCAGCAGCAACTCAACTTAGCAGAATGACACTGTCGGCAATACCTCACTTAATTTCCGTACCCGCACTTTCAGACCGGTAGGGGTCAGTAGGTCAGCAGCTTTACCCCGAGTCCGTCAGCAGCTAAGCTTACGCTCCCAGCACAATCAGACCCATAGGGGTGAGTAGTTTGCACTTTACGAATACCGAATTGATTTGAAACGAGCGAATTTACCTTTGCACTCCCTCTATAACACTCTCTAAGCACCATATACAAGCTACAATGTTCGAAACAAAAGTTCATCCAAGTAGCTGTAACTACATGCTCACACTACTTGGACAGGTATGGTACAGGGACCAGAGCACATGACTTCACAGCATAGCACACACAGTTTTGATCCCGTTATCATCCCCGAGTCCGGCAGCAGCTCAGCTTAGCACCATGAGACTCTAGACAATACCTCACAAATTTTCTACACCTTAAGGACTTTCGGACCACTAAGGTTGCTCCTAGTAGGTATAAACACATGCTGACACTACTTCCACACGTCTAGTAGTACAGCGGCCATGGTACATGACTTCACAGCATAACACACAATTTTAGGTCAAGCTCTAATCCCCATGTCCCGCACCAGGTCATCTTAGCAGCAACAGACTCTAGCCAATACCTCACATAATTTCCGTAACCCACCACTTTCACACTGATAGAAGTGAATACTTTGCTTTGCACCCCCTCTATAGCACACCCTAAACTCCCCACAGAGGTTACAGTGCTCCTACTCTCCTATTTCCCACTTTTTCTGCTTTTTCCCCTTTCTCATTTCAATGCAATCACAAAATGGCAGCCAACGCTTCCTAGTTGCAACAGCTCACACCGCTTGCAGCCAAAAAGCAATTTACAAAAGACAATGGTCGCCATATGTGGACAGGATAGCAAAAAATAATAATCATACACCTAATAAGTAGTAAGTTTCTTTGTCCAGCCGGACAAGAATTTTATTTTAAATGATCAAGTTCATAGAGGGAGTTTTAAGACCAAGATAACAAGTGGGCACAGCCGTGACCCACAACATTTAAGACAAAACAATAAAGAAATGGCCAAAAAGGCATAGCGAAAATCTGTCTGTATACTATTGTTCAGTGCTACAGACTCAATCTCTTAACCCTTTCCATGCTCATGACGAGCTCAGCTCGTCATGATGCACGGTTGAGCTGTGCTGATGACGAGCTGATCTCGTCATGAACAATGGACTTGATGATGAGTCAGCATAGGAGGGGAAAAAACCTAGCAGCCAAGGTGTTAAACATAACCATACCATTGCATCAAACAACATAGCATTCATCATATTGCATATGGGGTTTTTGGTTGACGACGTTTCGATGCCTTTTTAAATTATGACATCATCATCAGGACAAGAATTATCAGCATTGTTGTTTTATTCAACAATTATTAGCACAATGCCTATTATCGCATTACTTTACATGAAGGAAATGGGAGGCAAGGGGGAAGGAAAAACAGAAATTGTATATAAGTATCAGCATGTAAGGAACAATTTTAAAAACATGGGTGACTTGAGAATTGCGGCGAGTGAAAAACCATGCATATAGCTGAGTGAAGTCGATAATCGGCGAGTGAAGGGGATGGTGGTATATGTGAGTTCCAGGTCTCTATTAAGATCAATAGCAAGTGGGGGTGTAAAATACTAGTCACGGTAACTCGATCGTTCCGGTGATGAAAAGGCTGAGTCGTGAATGGCGTGAAATTTAACTGTGGTTAAGTTCATTGATGTGTCAATAATCGTGGGCGATGGTACGTCGTGAATGGCGTGAAACAGTTAATGTGGCTAAGTCATAGCTGTGGCAATAATCGCGGGCGGTTGCAGGAGAAGGAACCGAGTAACCTACATGTCGATTTACTCGCTGGATGCCTCGTTCTGGGTTACTGATGAGAAACCGCGGGCTATTGGCATTCTGAGGAAAGAAAAATGTGACGTTAACGGTACCGGTCTTTTAATAAAGGCGGGGTGCCAGATCGAGGGTGAAGGACACAGTTACCTTTCAAAACAATTCCGGGGCTTCCATCAGGGTTGTATGGAATCGCCAGGAGTGGAGCGAGATGGCTCAATATAAAAAGGAGCGGGCGGTTAGATACTTGCATGTAAAAGTATCAGGGTGCTCCAAACAGAGTTACGTGCTGGCAAGAGTCACTTACTTGTATTGGCAGGAGCACTGTGGCTAATACGGCAGTCTGATGGGAGTGAACTTCCGAGCAACCATGCGAGCTAGCTAATCAAGCCTCATGGTCTCTAAAAATCGATGATGGACTTACTGTGACTAGGTAGAGCAGTGCGGCGGCCATATTGGAGTGGTGAAAGCCTTTTGGTCTCTAAAAATCGATGATGGACTTACTGTGACTAGGTAGAACAGTGCAGCAGCCATATTGGAGTGGTGAAAGGGATCAGTGTGATTGTGTAAAACTAATAATGCAGCATGCATTAACCGCAATATGTGACTTCTTTAAAAAAACAGTTTAAATGATAGAAATGACATATAACTGAGATTACAATAAGGAGGTCCAGTCTTCAAAGCGTTTAAGGCCTTTTCTGATACTGTCAGTTTTTAAAATCCAATGCAGTTCCTCTTTATTAGGAATTGAGAGAGATCAGCTCCTCTTGGAGGTGGTTTGATGATAGAAACAACTGTCCAAAGTATTTCATCTTCGCTGTGGCCTTTTTCATGGAAATGTTCAACTAGTGGTGCAATGGCCGTGTTACACCGGATCCTGCTTCGGTGTTGGGCAATCCTTAGTTTTACTTTCTGACTTGTCTGCCCTATATAAATAAGCATGCAGGGACAGAAAATTGCATATACCAATTTTACAGAGTTACAGTTGGAAAAGTATCTTCGGTCTACCATATTCAAAAGATTTTCCTTCAATAGTAGAGTCACAATAAATGCAATTCACACATTTAGAATGACCAGTTAAAGGTGTGAGACCCCATGCATCATTTATAGTCATTTTTAGGGGTTGTGTAGGCAGAGATGCTCTTACTAGGTGGTCTTTGATGTTTTTGGCCCGTTTGAAAGCAAACATTGGACATTCTAGTATCAGTTGACCAGCATTGAGGACTGGCCAGTGCTTGAGCACACTCTTTCTGATCGCATTGGAGGCTGGGGAAAATGTGGTGACACAAATGAGTCTATTCTGATCTTTTTTCTCCTTTGGTTCCAGGAGGGTGTCCCTTGGGCAATACCAGGCTCTTTTTAAAGAGCGACGCACTAGCTTACGAGGGTAACCTCTGTTCCTAAGTTTGCGGCTGAGGGTTTTAGCTTCAGTAAAATAATCCTCCTTGAAATAGCAGTTGCGCCTAATGCGTAGGAACTGGGAGAAAGGCAGGGAATCACGCAAAGCTCTAGGGTGATGGCTACTGTCCTCAAGAAGAGTGTTGCGTTCAGTAGGTTTTCGGTGTAGAGTGGTGGTGGGGCGACCTTCTGTGTTTTTTATTTCTAGATCTAAGAGTGGGATGCTCTCTTTACTGGTGGATAAGGTATATTTTAGGCCTCCACTGTTGTTGTTGAGCCAGTGTTGGAAAAGTGTGAGGTTATCAAGTGATTCAGTCCAAAGTAGAAAAATGTCGTCAATGTAACGTTTCCACAATGCGATACCATTGTGGAAAGGATTGGACACATTCAAAATACTGTTGGTCTCTAAATGATCCATGTACAAAATGGCCAGGTTAGGAGCAAACATTTCTCCCATGGAGGTACCCCTAACCTGGCCATAAAACTGTCCTTCAAAAAGGAAAAAGGTCTTAGTCAGGCAAATTTCCAGTAACTGGAGGATAAAGTTAGATGGGACACTGTGAGGACGTGTTCGTGTCTCTAACACCCCTTCAATCACACAAAGAGATTCGTATTGGGGGATGTTAGTATAAAATTATTCCACATTCATCGGAAAAATGGGGCTGGATGTGGCATCAAATGGATAGTCTTCGATCATATTAATCATAGCCATGCTGTCTTTGATATAGCATGTGGTATCTGGTACAAATGGCTTGATAAAGAAGTCTATATAGTGGCCCAATGGTTCGAGGACTGAACCACATCCAGATACTATGGGGCGGCCTGGTGGAGATTGTGGGTTTTTATGCACTTTCGGGAGGCAGTAGATCACAGAGATGCGGGGAGATTTAGTATTAAGGAATTCAAATTCCTTTTTAGATAGGAAGCCTAGGTCAAGTGCCTCTGAAGTGACTTTAGCAATCATGTCCTGAATCTCTGCAGTGGGGTTGCGAGGAAGTTTACAATAGTGCTCATGGTTGCTCAGTTGTTGTTGTTGTTTGTTGTTTTGTCTTAAATGTTATGGGTCACAGCTGTGCCCACTTGTTATCTTGGTCTTAAAACTCCCTCTATGAACTTGATCATTTAAAATGAAATTCTTGTCCGGCTGGACAAAGAAACATACTACTTATTAGGTGTATGATTATTATTTTTTGCTATCCTGTCCACATATAGGGACCATTGTCTTTTGTAAATTGATACTGCCCAAGGTCCCTATGAAACACCTTTTGGGTTCCCTTGTTCTTGTGAAAAAATAACGCAGCCAAAAAGCAGCAAGCTCATGTTTGTAACGCCTCAGCCAATCAGATGGCAGCATTCCCAAATATCGATATCTGAATATTTCTATATTTCTCAAAAACTAAGCAACGCTTTTACAACAAATAAACAAAAGCTTGCTTTCTAGACCAAGACCCTTCTCCCTGCCAAATCTGGGGTAATTCTGTTCACCCGTTCGCACTGTAGCCTTTTCTAAAGTTTCCTCTGGAAATGAACATGGAGAAAACACGTTTTGGCACCCCTTTTTTTCTCAGCCAAACTTTCAACATAGGAGCTGATATCAACAAACCGCGATCAAGTAATTTACGAAACGCGTTGGTTGCCCCTCAAACTGGACACTTTATGGAAAGTTTACATTCTGTGAGTGCGGTTTTCTTAATCGTAAGGATTAATGTGGATGGATAAATACGTCGGGGCTCTGACTTGAAACACGCACCGGATTGAGAAGGCCGGGGATCCGTGCGAGATTGAGCCAGGAAGGAGTTATATATAGATATATATATATATATATAACCTTCTGGTGGTTATAGTTAGGGCCTAGTTTCCATAGGAAAGCAGTTTTTGATTTGCCAATAACATTATGGCCACTTGATAAATCTTCACGAAATTTTCAAAACTCGTGGCCCGCTCCGGTTAGCTCCTGTATTGAAAGTTTCGGTGTGATTCATCAAGTTGAGGGTGGATTTAGAAGAAATGATCATTGCTATGATAAGTTTTGACAGACTAGGTTTATATGGAGATGAAGAGTTGTTGTATCTGTGTAAAAGTATAACTTGCAGGACAAAGAATTTTCATGAGAAAATAGCGGAAGCAGCTTTAGAATATTGAATAAATATAGACTAGTCAAAAGTTCTAAAAATCCCTATAGATCAGAACTTAATAGGAAGGACTTAGACATCTTTAATGTGTCAGGAAGGAGATTACAAATAAGGGAATTAATACACCTTTTAAAGAAATGGGGCGATGTAGATCGATGGAGAAGTAGATGGACGAAGTGAATATTGGAAATTTCAGATACATGCATTGATTTGTGGTATGCAATTCAAGTCCAGTAAACCTATTAGGCAGGGACTTATTGGGCAAAATGAACTTCACCATCTTTGGTTATGCCTGATGGTGTGGCTTTCCAAACACCAGATGAAGAAGTGGCTTTCAAAACAATGCAATCTAAACAGGGAACAGAAGTGTATGAGATGTTTTCACTTCTTACCGAGAGTGATTTGCCTGATGAATTAAGAAATACAGTGAGGTCAGATATGTGGGATTTTACAGGAAAAGAAATTGGTTTAAAGGCAAAGGTAGACCCAGTCAAAATTGTGGTAAAGGAAGGTGCAATATATCCAAAGACACCATAATACAGAATGAGCCCTGAAGTAAAAGCAGGAGTAAGGTTGGGCGTAGTTGGCGGAGTACCACTACACAAAATTCTGCGGAATTGATCAAAAACTCAGTGAATTCCGCTCCGCAACTCCATTCCATCTCACCACAATTAATAAAACAGAAACATCACATACCCTTCGTAAAATGACAAGTAACTCTATTATTATGTGCTAAAATGCATGTACTCATCTCACAAAAGTAAAAATGAAAATACAGCAAGCAGTGAGAGAGATGATGTTTTTGATGCCCTCAATAACCTAGGCATATAACCAAGCAGATGCCTTGAACACAAAAAGTACATCGTGCTGAAATGATTCGGTGGTGGTCCCATCCACCTAGGACCACCCCAGGCACAGGTATGGGCAAAAGTACAATCCCAACCAAAGGCCCTGCATAGCATTATGGGACAATATTCTAGAGTGCAATGAATATTATAGTATCCAATATCAAATCACTCATGAAGGGGCAGGATCTACGGCTCAGCTGAGAGCTAATACTATAATATTCACTAAACTCTAGAATTTATCCCTATAATGCTTTCCTGGGCCTTTGGTTGGCATTGTATGTTTGCCCATAACTTTGCTTGCAGGGGTCCTAGCAGGATGGGACCACTACCGAAATGTTCAGCATGATATGCTCAATGTATCTGCTTGCCCTCCCCCTAGGTAAGGGGTGACACCAGAATCATCACCTCTCTCATTGTCTGATATTTTTCAAAGTTCACTTTTATGAATTTGTGATATGCTTTTTAGCATGTAAAGATAAAGTTGATTTGCCAAGGGTTGTTTTGAGTACAGCAGGTAACTCCATTACATAGCAGAATTCTTGAAAGAATTACGTACTTTGAATGAGATGTGTAGTTACCAAATCTCTGCAACTTCAGCTAGCGGAGTGGAGTTCATTGCCCAGGGTTAAGCAGGAGTTGTCCCAGTAATTGATTGAACAGGGTATTTTAAAAGAAATATTAAGCAATCCTTGTAATTCACCAATCATGGGACTTAAAAATGCCTAGCAGAAAATATTGATTAGTGCAGGATTTGTGGAAAATTAATAAAATAGTAGTATACTGTTGTCCTGGAGTACCAAACCCTGCAGTGATTCTTTATCAGATACCCTGGGATGCCCATTGGCATACGGTGATTGATTTGTTTTAAGCATTCTTTTTGATTCCATTACATCTGGACAGCCAATATCTTTTTGCTTTCGGGAGACCGTGTTTTTACATGGTGGCGAGTTTTTCAAGGGTACAAAGAGAGTCCTTCGATTTTCAATCAGATTTTGAAGAAATGTTTAGAAACTTTGGTTATGCCCGGAAATTCGGTCTTGGTTCAGTTCATTGATGACCTTTTGGTGGCATCAAAACCAAGAGAAGCTTGTGTCACTGACACAATAGCTTTACTGAAGCATTTGACAGAAAGGGGACGCAAGGTGTCCACAGAAAAACTACAATTCTGCAAACAAGAAGTTCAATATCTTGGACATAAAATTGACAGAGGAGCCAGAAAGGTGACACCAGAAACAATACAAGTGATTCGACAAATGAGCATGCCTAAAACTAAAAAAGGAAGGGCAAACATTTTGGGGAGTGGTTGGATACTGTTGTCAATGGATATTTGACCCCTAGTCAGCTGACTAAATATGAAAGAGTAATTTTGGGCACTCAAAATGTAAGCATGACCAGATGCACCCTGATGAATCCAGCAACCTTTTTGCCCGATTCCTATTGTGAGCAAGTGAAAGAGGAAGTTGATCATGATTGTTTGGATGTGACAGAAATGTGTACAAGGCCAAGACCTGACCTCCTAGAGGTTCCACTGGAAGAATCAGACTTTGTACTGTTTGTTGATGGGTCATGTTTGAGAAGATAAAATGGGGAATTTATGTCTTATTAGGCTGTATGCACAGTGTCAGGTTTCATAGAAGCTTCCTGTCTAAGAGAAGTCAAGTCTGCACAAATAGCTGAATTGTTTGCTTTAACAAAAGCCTGTTAAATTGGGAAGAATTTGAGAATGACCATATTTACGGACAGTCAATATGGTTTTGGGTTGTGCATGACTTAGGCCAATTGTGGCTACAGAGGGGATTTCTGACTCCTTCAGGCTCTCCCATATGGAATGACAAAGAAGTTAAAGAACTATTGGAAGCATTGCAGTTGCCAAAAGAAATTGCAGTGGACAAATGTGCCACACATAAGTCAGGAAAATATTATGTGACATTGGGTAATCGGTACGCTGACCAAGTGGCACAATTCTGTGCTAGAAATACAATGTCTTTGAACAGAGGGATGGAAAAATAAGCTACCAATTGCCAACTAATGTTTTTCACTGCTCTTGAAACATGGGAGCAAGTTAGACAATTACAGGACAAGACAGACACACTGGATCAAAACAGGTTGCACAAGAAGGGCTGACATTGAAGTATGGGTGTGCAGATGATAGACCAATAATGCCAGATAGCTTGTTATCACAAATGGCTAGGGTATATCATGGAACCACGCACATTGATAGGGATGCTATGATTAGACAAGTCAGAAAGACCTGGTTTAATCCTAAGTTTAGGGTTGTTGCAGAGAGTCTCTGCCAAAAATGTTAACCTGTCAACTACAAAACTTGGGGGGAAAGGCAGTGTCAGTTGGGGAAAAATTGGAAAAGGTCAATTTACCAGATTGCAACTTGACTTCATTGAGTTGCCACCATGCAATGCTTTGAAGTATGCCTTTGTCATTGTGTGTCTGTTTTCTTGATGGGTAAAAATCTATTCCACAAGGAGGAATGACAGTCTCACAGTTGCCAAACTACTGTTGAGAGAACTCATTCCACGATTCAGATTTCCAGTCACATTGGAATCAGATAGAGGACCTCATTTTAACAATGAGATAATCAAATCCATCTGTGAAGCTTTCAAAATTGAGCAGAAAATACATTGTGCCTATCAACCAGAAGCTTCTGGAGTGGTTAAGCAGCTAAATTGAAACAACAAAATCCAGATAAGGGAAAGTGTGTGCATCTACTTCACTGAAATGGCCTAATGCTTTGCCCATTGTATTGATGAGCCTTATAAGCATTCCTGACCAAAGAATAGGATTGAGTCCTCACGAAATCCTTATGGTAAGAGCAATGAGACAAGCATTTGTACCTGGAAACAAATTGATGAATATAACTGATGATCTAGTTTTGGACTACTGTAAGGGACTAGCTGATCAGGTACGTTCTGTGTCTCATCAGGTTGGAGTAGATGCAATCACAACTCCGCCAAATCAAACTCATGATTTGTGTCCTGGAGACTGGGCTGTGGTGAAGAAGCACACAAGGAAATCGTGTTTGGAGCCCAGGTGGAAAGGAACACATAAATCATATTGGTCACGACAACAGCAGTAAAGTGTGCTGGTTAGCCAAACTGTATCCATGCCAGTCACATCCAAAGAGTCCTAAGCCCACCTGAACGATAAAAGCAGAAACTGGTAGAACAATGAAAAGAGCCAGAAGCGGAAAGTTGTGAAGTCAAAGAAATCAGAGAAACAGACTCTGAAGAGCGCATTGACGATGAACAACCAAGTACAAGTTAAGTAGAGTGGGCACCATTTACTGGGACTGAACAAGCTGCTGGAAAGATCAAAGGAGATCTTGAACTTGACAGACCAGAATGAAGTAAGCAAAAAGAAAAATAACTCATTGCAGAAAATCCACATTGAGCTGTATCAGAAATAGAAGAAGAATTAATTGCAGACAACTTAGATCGATTCAGTTACAAGAAGAAAAGGAAAGGGAATCGATTGCTGAAAATTCAAATCCAGCTGATTTGGGAAAAGGGAACGACTCAATTGCAGAAAATGTAGACCAAACACAGTCAGAAGAAGAAAAGAGAAGAGTAGAAAGCCCAGAACAAAAAGAAACAACAGAAATAGAAAAGTAGGGAAGTCAGAACTATACCAACCAAAAGAAAGCGAAAATAAAAGGACACTTGAAATAGGTGAAGAAGGTGAAAAGGCAGTAAGGTCAAAGAGGGTCAGAAAGGGTGATTGCTGGATGAGTGGAGTGAAAAGACTGAGATACATTTTGAAAAAAAACAGGGAAAGAATTAGAACAGGTAAATGAGGTGTCAAGTCAGGTTGACCAAGAACAAACAAGAAGAAGATTGTTGAGATTGTCAAAAAGAGGGAGAGTACCCAGTAGAAAATAAAAAGCTCCAGAGTAGACCTATATTATGTCTAAATGGAGTACCAGAAAATAACATTTTTGAAGGATCTGATGAAAGGGATTTGGGACCACCTTATATAAAAGACTTTTGTACAAAGCGTGGATTTCTTTTCAGAAATTATCAAGCAAAAGAAGAAAAGATCGAAAAAGTAGAGGAACTGATCAAAAGCTGAAAGCCTATGAAGTGTGGGATCACACAAAGATTTTACCTTTTTACAATTGTACATTTTTTTTTAGGAAAGAATACATTTTAGAAATACATTTTAGATACTAAAATGGCGGAAGTAAAACATCCAAAATCTAACTTAAAACGATGTGTTAAATCTTGCTTATGTAGTATTACAATACTAATGTTGATGTGGTTATTATTAACAGTTGTGATACCTGCCCTAATGGTGACCAATATTCAGAATAACACAAATACTAGTGAAAGAGTGAGTGCGGTTATGAAGAGAACAACTACTACAAATTTAGAACAAATGTATAAAAGTATGTATTATCATGACAAATCAAGTAGTGATTTGTCATTAAATGTACTTTACGTAGATACAATGGATATGAGTGAGTGTTATGTTTGAATGAAACTACCTACTTCTGTCTTGAAGGTGTAACCTATGACCACCTTCCAATAACTAATGGTGTGACATGTAGTGTTGTGTCCAGTTTGTTTTATGTTACTGGTAAGCTGCAATACTATTATAGTAACATGTATTTAGTCTTTTTAGAAATCCCTATTCGTAGAAATTTAAATCTCGTACTTAGTAGTAAGAATGCAGAATTTATGGGTGAATTTTTCCTAACAACGAATTTATTAGACATAACACATGCTCATAGAAATAATTTGACATGCCGTTTGCGTGCTTAAGAAAAAGATCTTTTAAACCTATTAGCAGAAAGAAGGCAGGATTTCCAAAAGAAAGCTGTTGAGCAAAAGTCACCTGTACCTCCTTGGGCTGCTTTAGAAGGGGATTATAAGAATGGCAGACTCATGCTGCAATGTCCCTGGCCCTGTCAAAATTGGGGAAATACTGTCTACTTAGATTAAAAATGGAGTATAATAGTGTTTTCATTGTTACTAGCGAATGTGAACATACCTTCCTAACAATGGGGGGATGAGGACTAAAAGGGAGAAATTATCCTGTTTTCCCCCACATTAATTATGTTTGCGGTAAAAATGCCTATTATAGGTTACCTGCACAATGGTATGGCAGTTGATACATTGCCATTGTATTTTCAAAGGTATACCACATCACCAAGAACAATGAAATGAATGAAATAGGTAAAGGACTAACAAGAAATAAAAGAGCAAGTTTTTCAGAAAGAGTAGGTGATATGTTTGGTGGGCTTATACCGTCAGTTGGGGTTGTATTGAATTCACAGAAGATACGTCAATTGTCCACAGTAATTGATCGTTTATCAACAAATACTGCTGGAGGGTTCTTAGTAGTCAATACTGAAATGGTTGCAATCAGATCTATGGTTTCGTAAAATAGACTTGCCCATGATATTCTATTGGCGAACGAGGGTGGAGTCTGTGTCACGTTGAAAGTTTAACCCTGGTGTACATAAATCCCAGACAAAAGTAAAGGTATTGAGGGATATATTTAGAATATTACAAAGATTCATAAAGAGTTCACCCAACTGGAGGTTGACTGTGCTTGGGAATAACTCAGGAAAAGTCTTTACAATATAGGTAACTGGTTTTCCGCTTTTGGAAGTAGTTTATTAGGGAAAATATGAATCCCCGTAATTTCAATAGCATTGGTGATATTAATGATAGTAATGACCTATAAATGTTGCAAGGGAAAAATGAGAACTGGGTGAATGAATGAAATCATGAATAGAAGGATGGGAAGACAGAGAAAATGGAGGAAATAGAGCTAAATTAAATGAGAGACAATCTGTATGGCAAGATGAATGAAATTAACACAAAAGAGAGAAATAAAGAATGTGTAGAGAACAACGTAGATACCAAGATTAAATGATAAAGTTGGCACTTGGTAATGATGGGTATTTTATGATGGCTCTAAAATGCCATCAGAGGGGGTATGGATGGAGCAATGGATTCAAGAAAAAGGAACTTGCTTGGATCAATCTCTCATTAACGGGTACTAATAACTAGAAATAGTAAGTAAAAGAAAATTAACATGCACACAACATTCACATAATGGGAAAAGAGCTTTACGCAGGCTTGAATAACAAAGAAAATATTGCTACGCGACTAAATCCTGTTTGATACCGAAAAATGCTTTTGCACATGTGCAAACCAGAACCGCATAAATAACCATGTGAATAACTCGTTTGAGAGGGAAATCTCTCATGTATGAGCAACAGTTACTAACTGCAGGTCTTGAGGCATCGCATGCCTGGCATATGCTTTCCTGAACTTTAAAAGAAGCTGTTTTTGCTAATGCTTTTGCTTAAAGAAAAATAATTTAACATGGATAGAGTAGAAGTGGGTGGTAAACAGTGACAATCACATATTTGAGAAATTAACATCTGTTTATGATTCTTGTAGTAATAGTGTACATTTGGGCTGGTATACCTTTGCAATGTAAGAAAATGGTGCTGGAAGAAAAATTGTATTGCACATGTCAGGAAAGAGACGTAATGTGACCTGTGGCCCGGAAAAGTTGAATACCTGCCAAAGACCAAGGACAGCAGCTGTGTGAACATGGAACCATGTGATATTTGTATGATTTTTTAATTTGCAACAAAATATGTATGGGAAAGGAAGTTATAGATGATCTAAAGGGGAAGGGTTTACAAAACAAAGGGGTCTTAATACATCGGGCATAGTATGATGTGAACTCCCCTAGTCTCGACCAATCATATTCCATCTTTTACCAATATTCGCAACTTTTGCAAGGATGGTACATGCAGAAATGAAGACTATAATTGAGGTGTCCGAAAGATTAAAAGTTAGTGCTGCTGGAGATTACTGTAGATGGTGCGAGAGACGAGAGGGAGAGGGACGAGAGAACAGACTGGGAAGATTCACCCTTGCAAGACAGCCTGATTAGATTGAAGATTCTGGAAGAATTTCGAGGAGGGAGAGAGTGTAAGAGAGGGATGTGTTCTGGTGCGTCGGGATTCTAGAGAAGTTTCAGTAAGTATTATCCTATCCTGATCCTGTCCTATGGTCTTTGTCACCTAATTCTTAAGGCAGGAGACCTCCACCAGTCTTTTGGCCAGAGGGTTGAAATTTCCCGTATCATCATTGGGTAATTATTATTCTGTCTTAAATTTGCATATCTTTTGCAAATGTATGATTTATTGTGTCTTTTGTCTCTTCATCTATCACTCTCAATGCATTGACTTGTTGAATGTATTTGATAAATGGATTTTCTCTCCCATGAAAGTTGATGGAGTTTGCACTGTAAATTTGTACAAATGAGCCTTCACTTCTGACTAAGATTTACATACAATTCATTAAATCTTACCAAGAGTCTGTGGTTATTTCATTAAGATTTGTAACTTAGTTAGTTAATTTGTTAATATGACCATCAACTACTCGACTAATGGTCCATTGACCAAAGGAAGAGTGTTGATCTCTGAAGATTAGTTAGGAATTGACTAATCAAGATCATAGTGAATATAAAACTTGACCCCCACTGAAACAGCCAGGAAACTTGAATGTGTATGTGGGCCCATTTAAAAAATGTTGATTGTGAAATGTTCATCCTGGTCTTTCGCTAGCACCCCATTGAAATGTATTGTGTAGTGAATGGTAGAGTTTGAACGGTCACAAAAAGGAGAATTCACTTGTTGATTGTACCATACTATTTTTAGGAATTGTTGTGTATTCCAAGGGGATTTTAACCTGAGTAAAAGTCTTTTATTGTGAGCACATAAATCATGTTTGTTAGAAAACAGTTTTCTCATGATTTTACCATAGACGTTATAGAAGGCACTCCAGAAGCTAAGCTGAGGGTATGTTTTCTGTAAGTTCACACTATGTTTCTCAGCCATATTAGAATGAAAACTTACATTCTGAGTAAAATATGTACTTTCAGCAGAGTAGAATGTCAGTTGATTTTGGTGTGTTCTACTGCAGCCTCACAGAGTGTTCAAAAGAAGAACTAGAGCTCTAACAGTCTTGCTTGTAACAGAAGTGTGGCACACCTGAAGCCAACTTGATTGAATCAAACTGGTAAAACATATAACATTTATTTAGAAAGAAACACCATGAGGGGGTTTATGTTTTTTCATAGAAATTATGGTCAGTTCTGTAGAAATAAACATTAGTACACATTTTATGTAAGATCTAAAATATCTTCCTTTAGTACTTCAACAGGAGCAGCCTGTCAGTTGATTCCCTTCTGTTCTACTGCAGCCTCTTGGAGTGTTCTAAAGAACAGCTAGAGCACCAACAGTCTTACTTATGACAAATGAATGGCACACCTGAAACCATCTTGATGGAATCAAACTAGTAAAACTTAAAACATTTAATTTAGAAAGAAACACAATGAGGAGTTTAATTTTGTCATAGACATTATGGTTAGTAATGTAGAAATACCAATTCTGACATGTTTTAAGATAGTTCTCAACTATCTTCCACTTCTATTTCATTAAAACATTCTGACATGTAGACTGAAATATGCACTTTCAACACCAGCCACAGACTGTCAGTTAAAAACCCTGATGATCAGCAGTTTACTACAGTGTTCTGATGAGCAACTAGAGTGCTAACATTCTGAATTCATGTCAAAAGCATGGCAAATCTGAGTGCTATCTTGATGGAATCAAAGTTGAAAACTAAAAGCATTTTCTACTGAGGATATTGCAGTAAATAAGGAGATGTATAAGCTTCAAGACAAATAAGTCTCCCAAGATGGACACCAGAGAGAAAGGAGCTCAAATGTAGAACAAATATCATCCAAATGTATCCCAAGTATAGCCCAGTGTCAGAGGTGTGACAAATACCCACACATATTGGGCTTCTTTAAAAAAGTGCATGAAAGGGTTAGCGCGTACAAACCATTCAGGAATGGTGTGCCAAAATACAAAGATGAAAGTTATGTTTTTATTGGTCTCTTCTGCAACATCAGAGGGTGCAAAGCTGAAAATGCTGCCATTAATGTATACTTTGTGTCAGAGTGCCAAAACATTCAAATCCTAGGTTTTTACATTTCCTGACAGTATTGGACCTATTTGATAAGAACTAAAAATAATATTTGATCATGAAACTCAATTTTCAGGTATGTGAATTGCATTTAATTTTGGAAACAAATTATTGAAAAGGCATATGTGTATGTGAGAATGATATCAACTTTGCTTCAGAAAATATTGGAACTATATGAGATAATGTATGAGTGGTTTTGTGAGTGGCTTTTTATATTTAATAACAGGTGAGTAAGACGCATTATGAGTGTATGAGAATGTGATAGTTTGTCTGATTTGTAGACTTAGGACCTGGTTCAAATCTCGCTGGGAAAGCCCTCCATACAACTCAGATCCATAGGGCCTTCTGAGCAAAACGTGCTCCAGGTGTCTGAATAAGTGAGAACATTGCTTACAGACTCGGTTCATTCAGACTCCCATTGAACTCTATGGAAGCCTGTGTACAGACATGTACGCAGGCTCCCATAGCAAAAAGGAGTGGGTGGGATAAAGCATACACCCTGTCCACCACACTGTGAGTGCCTTGATGGAGGGGACCCATGGGCACACCTCGTGACAGATTCTGAAGACCCTGGGTGAAGGAGGGCCAGCTATGGCCTCCCCAAGTACCATTCTCACAGCCATTTTGTCTTGCTGAGACTGAGGCGAAGCAGCTGTCCGAATCGTGCATTGTTTTTGCTCTGTCGGAATTCAGCTCCATTGCACGCGACGATTCAGCCACGTACAAGTCGTACGGACAGGTTCAGCTCCTGTAAATGACTCAGTCGATGCTTATGCGATCTTTGCCCCATACTTGGTTTTTCGGACCTGTGTACGATTCAGTCGGAAACAAGGGCTATGAATTTGATCCAGGAAAGCCAAATCCGATTCGGAGGCCTTCTGACTGACATCAGAATCAAGCCCTATGTTTGTGAGAAGTTGTTCGCAATCTTTTGCTTTGAATTCGTATGTTGTATATTTGGTGCTTACTACATGGTGTATTTGGTAGTAAAACAACTGTAGATATAAGGGCCAATTCCGATTTCAGACGAAGGGCTCCGAACCTTGTTCATAGCCCTTTCACCCGCATTGGAATGTGCCATCCGGATTCCTTTCCGACCGAGCCATTCCGATGGACTTGGTCGGAAAGGAATCCGACTCGGATTAACGAATGGCTGACAACAGGCTCGGAGAGCCGTTCGCCATCCGGAAATCCCTCAGTAATCCCTCGGCCGTCTCTTTACGACCAAGGGAGTACGATTGCAGTTTTTCACTGCCTTTTTGTTCTGGTGTTTCCGGCACAAAAAGGCAGTCCGAAACTGTCTTTAAGGGCCACCAGTAGGGCCCCCATGGGTGCAAGGCCGAATGGCAGCCTAGGGGCACCTATGGTGCCCCTCTGTTGATCCCTGCACCCAGTGGCAGGCACATTGGGGTATAGGCCACACAGTGCAGGGATGAACTGCACCCATCCATTCCACAATGCGGGTATGCATTTGGCCCGGAATGCATACTCCCAGTGTGTGCTTAAGAATTGTGACTGAACAGGGTTCTGTCACATCGTACCTGCATGGCTGTAACCGACGGTCGGCCGCACAAGGTTCCTTACCGATGTCGGACAGACTCAGGTCCGTCCGACATCGGAATCGGACCATAAGAGTTAAACTTTTAGTTAGCAAGGCATCAGAACTTGTGAACATATTGCCATTTGTATATAGGTTCTCCAAGAGTGTTTTTCTTTGAATTCTAAGTGTTGTTAGACTGCTTTTTCAGACAGCTATAAAAGCACATATACATTTAGTCACTAATCCAGAAACTACTTGTGTATGTAGCAGATCAAACATTGTTGCAGTCACATCCTTATTGCTCTTGTTTCTGTAACACAGGCACTGAGTGCCACTTACATTGAAATTTAGAGATTCAAAGAGATACTAAAATAGACAGTCACACACCAGCATATTTAATAAAAAGGTTGTGTGGCACTGCAACAGGTGTACTCCTACAATTTCTCAGATATGTTGCCAAGTACTGATACAACCTTCTCATTCATGTGGAGTGAAACTCTTTCAAACATGGATGATGCTGAAAAATGATTGAAAAACACTCACACTCGCTTGATGATATTATCAGTGATGTCATTTGAGATGTCATCAGTGATGTCATTGACCATGTCATGAGTGATGTAATATGTGCGGTCATAAGCAGTGCATTGCGGGGGTATATGTTATGGTTAGCTCAGGTAACTATAATTGCTGAATTTCACTGGTTTTGTATGAGCGAACTGTGAGCCTAAATATAACGTCCCTATTCCAAATCAATCTAATACACACATGAAATGTACATTATTTTATAATAAAATAAAACACATTGACATTTTATATAAATATATCATATTCATTATTCTAATCTTCACAGGTCTAGGAAGGTTTTAAGGAGATGGTAGTTAAGCTTCCATATTTATACTGCACAATTACACATGATTGGAAATAGTCAGCCACCCAATCTTAACTATTTTCTCACAGCCTTGTCACATCCTATTATATCATTTTCTCTTTAGATTTCTGTAAAATTGCCTAGGGGGCCCTCCTCCAATATGGTATAACTCTCCTGCCACAAGACAGGCCAGTATTCCTCTCCTTCCCCCCTCCCTTATTTCTTGGAGGGTCTTATGAAAGAATAGGAAAAGCCTTTCCTGGCATCTCCAACTCATACAAGGTTGAACAAAAGCTGCCTTTTACTCTGCCAACTCTTCTTGGCCACTCCTGGATAGCCAATCCCTGCTAAATGACCAGCACATACCACCCATCTGCTTTTCCTGGGCTCAGGGGCAGGTATTGTCCTCTGAGCCAGAGTGCTTAACCTTCTCAGCTATTCCAGGTTGAGAGGTGTGATGATCTGCAGAACTAGTTAGCTTAGGCAGCCTAAAGTACCATTTTATAAAGTTACGTTCTAACTCAACTTATCGAAAACCTGATTGTGTCATTAAATAAGAGTTTGACAAAAGTGGGAAAAGACTTTGAATTACATTTCTAGTATTTTTGCAGGCAGAAATGTACAATTTAGTATTTTAATTACACCTGGACCTGTCATATGGAAATGCTAGCTGAATATATACGGTGAGAGAACTTTTAGGCCATCAGTCCTGTGGGGGTAGACTTTTTAAATAAATAGTTTGCCACTTTTTCTTTTAATTAGGCAACCAGCATTGAGTGCTTGTCTGGTGAATTTTCAGGGTGGAATATAGAATAATTATTCCTGCATTGTAAATACTGTTTTGTGTTACCTGCAATGCTTTTAAACTGCAGCCTGGCTACAGCATAGTGGTGATCCTGTCAGACAATTACTTTCGTCATATATCTCGATGGGCTAGGTGTTGGAAAGATGTGCCATACTACTAGGTTTGGAGAGGTGGAGCTGTTTCTACCCCATGTACATTTCTAAGGGATTTCCTTAGCACACTCACAAAGAATTTGACACCAGTCTATGGTCACCCAGGAGATTTCTCCCTCTTCAAAGGCTGGCACCAGGTATAAAAATTTGACTCTCAGACCAACTCTTCAGTATACTCCAGGACCTGCAGTGGACCCCAGGAAGGACTACTGTGTACTTCACAGGTCTTCCCAGCTGCTTGAGGCCAGCATTAGACCTCAGAGCACTTGCCTGATACACCCAGAGGACTGCCTTGCTGCACGAAGCCTGCGGTGTACCCTCAGAGGACTGCACAGCTGCTTGAGGCTTTCCTTCCTGCTCGATCCCAGAATTACCAGTGTTACTCAAAGGGCTTGTTGTCTGGGGTCCTGTTCTGAGCTATAAGGACAAAAAAAAATTGTTAACTTGAACATTGCACGTGGATCCTGTCTGCAGTGAGTCCTACCCTCCAAGTGGTGCCCACTAGTTTTGGACCCTTTGAAGTGAGGCTAAAGGTGCCAAACCAGTCACAATTCTAAACTTGGGAATTTTACAACAAGAAGTGGCTTGAGAACCGACAACAAACTGAGACTTACATTCTAGCTGATCTGCCAAAGGTGCATCGCTTGTTGGCCTGACTCTGCTGTAGCTCATGCTACAGGGTGACCCCACGCTGCTGCACGGCTCTGCCTGCATTGTTTTTGCCTAATCTTGTATTTTTCCCTGTGCCTAACTTGCTTTCTTGCCCAGACTTGTTTTTATTCCTCTGTGACTGCACTTGCTTTTTTGCCCAGACTTGTTTTTATTCCCTGTGCCTGTATTTGCTTTCTTGCACAGACTTGTTTTTATTCCCCTGTGCCTGTACTTGCGTTCTTGCCCAGACTTGTTTTTATTCCTTTGTGCCTGTACTTGCTTTCTTGCCCAGACTTGTTTTAGTTCCTCTGTGACTGTACTTGTTTTCTTGCCTAAACTTGTTTTTCCTTCCTGTTCCCAGTTCTCCTGCGGCCCGCCCATTTTTCCCACTGCGGCGGCCCCGTCCCCTGCAATCCCTGATGCCGCCCGCTCCTGCCTCCCAGCTACTCATCCCTCCCGCATCCCCTCAGATGGAGGCTGCGCAGCCTAAGGCAAGCCCGTCTGCGCCCGTCCGCGCCTGGACTGCGCCCAGCACCAGGACCCCTGGACCCGCGAATGACACGATGCTGAGCACTGCTACGGTTAATCGACCCAGAGAGAAAGCAAGTTTTTTCAACCACTTTGAAGAGTATACCTCGACACAACGCAGGACACCCCCCGCAGGTATGAAACTCGAAGTATGAGTGATATGTGTTGTAGCTTATTCATAAAATGTAAAGAATGGGAAGCTCAAGAATGGCTTTTTTTATGTGTACAATTATTTAGACAAAAGCCTGGGAACTGAGCACTCGATTCAGAGATTACAAACAGGAAGTGACGGGGTGAATGTCCCATTGAGGTAATTGTCTAATATTTCCTTTAACGACGGGCCTTTTAACAGCAAAATGAGCCCAGTAACAGTTATTAAAGAAGTGGATTTCATTTCATTTTCCCTTAAAGCAACCTCTACGAGGGTCGGAAAAAAAGTAACATTAAAGCAGCCGATAGCAACATTGGACATATAAGAAGTCCCGTGACTCTAGGTATGTGAAGCTAGGAATGTATGGGCAATAATGCATGAGAGAGAGTGCTGTATGGTTCATGGTGTACACAGAGAACAGATAGAAGTATAATTTAAAGCAAGAAGTTGTTGCGGGGTGGTAGAAGAAGTAAATACAAAATATCAAATGTACAGTGGATAGGAACAGGGATAATCTCAATGTGAACTTCGAGATGAATTTATGCACAAAATTATGTATCAATGTGCTTTAGTAACTGTATGTGGAAGGAAAAATTGTTTATATATACAACTGTATGGGGAACAAATTGTAGAATGGGCTTACACATTATTTTAGGGAACACTATGTCTGTGTTGTGTATAGTATAGTTTAGGAAGATTGAACCCCTGAGTTTGCACACTAGTGGATATTAGCCAAAAACCTGAACAGTTTTAACTTACTGATGTAAAATGTTGTTTTTATTGATTTCATTTAATTTGATTATCCTAAAAAAATGAATTGTTTAGATAATTTTATTGAATTACTTTGCAAGCACGAAAGAGACAAGAGTTGTTGTCTTGAAACAGGTGTTTTTTATGAAACAATACACCGAAACGCGTCGACGCATTTGTTTCAATACGTCAAATTCAAGGAACCAAGTCCCAGAATTGACTGATTGGACTGTGGACATTATAAATGTGATTCCCTTGAATTGACATACTGCTGATGATTATAGACTAAATCACTGAATTTGAGTCTCTATCTGGTTTTAATTGTAATTGTGTATAATGCTTATGTACTTAAACTGGTATTGTAAAAGTTTTTAATGATTTTTAATGACATTTTGTTATCAATAAACATACAGATTGTAATATTGTACTGTTCAGGTGCTTGAATAAGTTTCAAGACAGGGGGGATTGGTATTTAGGTATCTCCTACATATTTAGAAGTTAGAGCAGTATTGCCTACTGTGAGTTGTATGTATGGTTGTATGGTTATGATGAATGCTTGATTATTGATCCCAAGGGATAATTTATTTTACTTGCGTATTTGGTACCCTGTCCCTTGGATGGCTGGGCCACTCCCTTTTATTTTTTCACAATAACCACCACCCTCGCCCAGAGCCCACCCGCCGACCCGACACCACGGCCCGCAACCTCAGAGAGTGGATCAACGACTGCTCCAACCCCCTCGCCTGGATCAAGAAACCCTCCAACAGTCACACCAACAAGAAAGCCAGCTGGTTCACTGAAGCCTCCAAGCAAACCTGCCAAAAGCTGGAGAAGATCTGGCTCTTTGAACGAACACTGGACAGCCACACAGACCTTCAATGAACAACTCACCCACTACCTTGAGGAGAACAACATCCTGGACCCTTCACAGTACGGGATCCGCAGCATCCGCAGCACCGAGACTGCCCTCATTGCCGCCACCAATGACATCAAGTCCCTGCTGGACAACCGAGAAATTGCGGCCCTCATCTATCTGGACCTGTCAGCTGCCTTCAACACGGTCTGCCACCACACACTACATGCACGTCTCCACAATGCCCGGATCCAAGAGAAGACCCTGGACTGGAACACCTCCTTCCTCTCTGGCAGAACACAGAGCGTCCGCCTTCCCCCATTCCGCTCCGAACCCACCGAGATCATTTGAGGCGTCCCCAGGGCTCATCCCTCAGCCCAACTATATTTAACATCTACATGGCACCGCTCGTCGAGGTTGCCCGACGGCACAACTTCAACATCATCTCCTATGCCGATGACACCCAGCTGATCCTCTCCCTCACCAAGGACCCCCACACCACCAAAACCAACCTTCCCAAAGGAAGGAAGGCTGTCGCTGAATGGATGCAGCCGACTGAAGCTGATCTCGAACAAGACATAGGTCCTTATCCTCTGATGCACCCCTTCGGCCTGGTATGACTCCTGGTGGCCGACCGCACTGGGAACTGCCCCAACATCCACCGACGATGCATGCAACCTAGGGGTCATCCTCAACTCCACCCTCTCAGGACTAAACAAGTCAACGCCGTCTCCTCCTCCTGCTTCAACACCCACTGCATGCTCCGCGGGATCTACAAGTGGATCCTCACTGAAACGGGAAGAACAGTCACCCGGGCCCTCGTCAGCAGCAGGTTGGACTACGGAAACGCCCTGTATGCAGGAGCCTTTGCCAAACTCCTGAGACGGCTCTAATGCATCCAGAACGCCTCTGCATGCCTGATCCTCAACATCCCTCACCACAGCCACATCACACCCCACCTGAGAAACCTGGACTGGCTCCCGGTCAACAAGAGGATAACCTTCCAGCTCATCACCCACGCACACAAGGCACTCCACAACACTGAACCAATGTCCTGAACAGATGACTCAGCTTCTACACCCCCACCCGCCAGCCCTCGCCACAGTCCTCCGCTTCCGAAGAGCGACCTCCGGCAGCAGATCGTTCTTCCACCTCGCCACCAAGACCTGGAACACCCTCCCCATCCACCTATGGCAGACCCAAGACCTGCTGACCTTCAGAAAACTCCTGGCTTTTTGAGCAGTAGCAGCATTCCCCACCCCAGAGACTTGAGACCCTCATGGGTGAGTAGTGCGCTTTACAAATGATATGATTGATTGATTGCTATATCCTTCATCTTCGCAGCAAATCCTGTATATTGGCTTCTCTTCAGTTGTATCCAGCATCATGGAGGCATCATCAGCTACAACCTGCAGCTTGAGCTCAATGGAGATTTTCAACTTCCCAAAAAGTGTCTAAGTTCAAAGCTTGAAATCTTTACTGTGACTTTATGATGCCTCCTCCTTAGACACTGCCAGCTGCCTTCCCCCACTAAACTTTACCTTCTCAGAAATTTTTCTTTGAAATTTCTTCTAAGTCTGAGGGTAAACTGAGATCAGGCCCAGTTGAATCTGTGTATCTGAAATTGAATCACGCTTCACCGTGGTCGGCCATCATTTTTTACTTCGTCTCACATGATTGAATTTGCAAGGTTGGTCCTTTGATCTTTTAGGCGTTAGTTTTTCCCCACAACTTTAACAATTCATGACTCCAGTTCTACTGATTGGATTTAATTTGTTTTGGTATCAATGTATTTATTAAAATGTTCCCTATGTTTCTAAAGTTGGTTTGGGACTTTTCTTGTATTGTGTTTTCACATTATTACTAGTTGAGTACTGCATAAATATTTAACATATTGCCTCTAAGTTCAGCCTCACTGCTTTTCAGCTAAGCTACCTGAGGGTTAAGCACAAGTTAAATTAGTGACTTTTGTGGTTAAACCTGACAGGGATTGTGGTTGTTACTTGAGAAGGGTTTTTAACTTCGCACTCAAAAACCCAATTTCCTACAACTGGTGATGTGGTTTGTCTGGATCATTGATTGCTCACCTAACTGCATTTTGATGTAGTTTTGCTTGAGCATGGGTAATTCTCCTGGTGATTATGTTTTAGTTATTTTAATAATATGTGCACATGTCCAACATGAATGTTTTATGGTGCACCATGCAAAATGTATCCTGTTTTTTAAAATGAGATTCTATATTAAGGATGACTAAGGCCTTTATATTATGTTGTGTGGTGTAGTTTAGTCAGTCAGACTCTGGGGGTTGAGGAATCTTAGATTTCCCCCAATAAATAGCATTGAGTTGCAAACTCGAGGGTTGAGATGTCCAAGGTTTGAAATTAACTGTTTTTATGAGGAACAGGGTCAGTACTCACTTGCATTAGGTGGTCCAATGTCTAGAGTGGTATAGTGGATGAAAAATGATTCGTTTATATGCTGCTATGAGTGAGTGCCACTGGTTAGCCTATTTACCAGAGTTCATCCCATCTCTTTTTTGGTGTTTTATTGCCAGTTTTCTACCTGCAAGCCTCAAAATGGTGCAGCTTTCCAAGCCTTCTTCTGGGTATTCAGTCAAAATATCGAGTTGAAATTATTGACTTTCATTAATATCAATTTTCAAATATCGTGACACAAAAATATGGACAGCAAGAATATTTTGGAGAAGAATATAGACTTAAAGGTAAGAAATATCGATGTTTTAGTTAGTTTTATGTATTTTAGTATATATTTTAAATGTATGTGATGTATTTTTTTACAAGTATTGTTTATGGTTTTTAATATATGTGTTAACTTTTTAGTAGTTATACATTATATTTTATTACATTTAGCATTTTTTAATTCGGTAGCAGGTTATGGGTTTATAGCGGAATAGGGTGAGAAGTAATTTAACACCTTGGCTGCTAGGTGTTTTCCCCTCCTATGCTGACTCATCGTCAAGTCCATTGTTCATGACGAGCTCAGCTCGTCATCAGCACAGCTCAACCGTGCATCATGACGAGCTTAGCTCATCATGAGCATGGAAAGGTTTAATTATAATACTTTAAATATTTTTTTTATTTATGATAGTTTTTTTAGATTTTATAATAATAATTGTGTTAAAAAATGTCTGGTTAACTTCCAGTGTGGAAGTATATGGGTAAAGGGTGGGCAGTGAATATTTTTAATTATTAATAATTAGTTGTCAATTAATATTAATTAATTAATTAATTAATTGATAATTAATTATGGTTATTGTGTAATTAATTTTAGGTGCAGGTTTGGAAAATTATGGGGGTACCGGGTCGGAAAGTAATTTATTTTTAATTAATTAAGAATTAGTTAGTAATTAACATTAAATAACTAATTGATAATTAAATATGGAAATTAATTAATTAATTAATCTTAGTGGCGAGTGGTGGGGTTTTTAGGGGTAAAGAGTGTGAAGTTATTTTTTTATGTGTCTGTTTTGGGTTACTAGGGATGAGTATATTAATTTCACTTATTTTATCAGTAGTTGTTAAATACTATTAGTTATTTAATTGATTTTTCTAAATTGTGTAATTCATTTTTTTACAGTGTAAATTTAGATGTGGGTTGTAAAGGTTGTAGGTGCAAAAACTGAAAAGGTAATTGCATTTTATATGTTTTAAATTTTTTTATTATTAATATTTTTTAATTGAAAATGTATTATGTTAATTATACATATATTTTTTTAGTTGTGTGGTGTTATATTGTTGGAGATTAATAGACTAAGGGGTCGATTCCGATTTCAATCAATCAATCAGAGACATTTATAGAGCGCACTACCTACCCGTAGGGTTTAGAGGCGCTTGGGGGGGGGGGGGGTGCCGCTACTGCTCGAACAGCCAAGTCTTGAGCTTCTTCCTGAAGGAGAGGTGGTCTTGGGTCAGGCGCAGGTCGGCCGGGAGGGAGTTCAAGGTCTTGGCGGCCAGGTAGGAGAAGGACCTTCCTCCTGTAGTGGCTCTGCAAATGCGTGGGACGGCGGCGAGGGCGTGGCTGGCGGATCGGAGGTGGCGTTTGGGGGCGTAGAAGTTGATTCGGTTGTTGAGGTAGCTCGGGCCGTGGTCGTGGAGAGCTTTGTGTGCGTGGGTCAGGAGGCGGAAGGTGATTCTCTTGTTGACCGGGAGCCAGTGCAGGTCTCTTAGGTGTCCGGAGATGTGGCTGTGTCGTGGGATGTCGAGGATGAGTCTGGCTGAGGCGTTCTGGATGCGCTGGAGTCTCTTCTGGATCTTGGCGGTGGTTCCGGCGTAGAGTGTGTTGCCGTAGTCCAGTCGGCTGGTGACGAGGGCCTGGGTGACGGTCTTCCTGGTCTCTGTGGGGATCCACCAGAAGATCTTCCGAAGCATGCGCAGGATGTTGAAGCACGACGAGGAGACAGCGTTGACTTGCCTGGTCATGGAGAGGGAGGAGTCCAAGATGAAACCCAGGTTGCGTGCATGGTCCGTTGGTTTGGGTGCGGTGCCCAGGGCGGGGGGCCACCAGGAGTCGTCCCAGGCGGAGGGCGAGGAGCCCAGGATGAGGACCTCCGTCTTATCTGTGTTCAGCTTCAGGCGGCTCGTCGTCATCCACTCGGCTACCTCTCTCCTCCCTTCGTGCAGGTTGGCTCTGGCGGCGGCGGGGTCGTTGGTCAGGGAGAGGATCAGCTGGGTGTCGTCGGCGTAGGAGATTATGTTGAGGTTGTGTTGGCGTGCGATGGCCGCGAGGGGGCTCATGTAGACGTTGAAGAGAGTCGGGCTCAGTGAGGATCCTTGAGGGACGCCGCAGATGACTTTGGTGGCCTCTGACTTGTACGGTGGTAGGCGGACTCTTTGTGTTCTTCCGTCGAGAAAGGAGACGATCCATTCCAGCGCCTTCTCCTGGATTCCGACGTTGCTGAGGCGCTGCCCTAGGGTGCGGTGGCAGACCGTGTCGAAAGCCGCGGAGAGGTCTAGGAGGATGAGGGCCGCTGTTTCCCCGTTGTCCATCAGGGCTCGGATGTCGTCAGTGGCGGCGATGAGGGCGGTCTCGGTGCTGTGGTTGGCACGGAATCCGGACTGCGATGGGTCGAGGGATCCATTTGTCTCGAGGAAGGTGGCCAGCTGTTTGTTGACGGTCTTCTCGATGACTTTGGCTAGAAACGGGAGTAGAGAGATGGGGCGGTAATTCTTGAGTTCGGTGGGGTCTGCTGTAGGTTTCTTCAGTAGAGCGCTGAGTTCGGCGTGCTTCCAGCTCTCGGGGAAGGTGGCGGTGTCGAATGAGGTGTTGATGATGTCCCGCAGGTGGGGTGCGATGACCGCGTCGGCTTTGTTGAAGACGTGGTGAGGGCAGGGGTCGGTCGGAGATCCGGAGTGGACGGAGTTCATCGTGTGGACGGTTTCTTCGGTGTTGACCGGGGTCCAGGCGCGGAGGGTGGTGGTGGGTGTCGATGCTGCGGTCGTGGCGTGCGTCGGTTGAGTGCTGAAGCTGTAGTGTATGTCCGCAGAGTCCGGCCCGAACCGCACCCCGGTACGCGGCATACACAACATGAACCCCATTGTCCGTGTCATCCCAGTCCTGTACGCCTACGACCTCGTACATAGAAACCGACGATGGCGCAGACGGTGAGTACAACGTACCGCAACAACGGAAGTATACCTGTACGGTGGGCCAAGGGCACACATCACCATTGCAATAGTGAAATGTGCCGCATATACGCCATTAATGTCGGGGTACGGTGCGCCACACGCACGAGCATATCACCATTGCAATAGTGATACGTGCCGCACACACGTCTGTAATGTTTGGGTACGGTGCGCCACACGCTAGCGCATATCACCATTGGAAAAGTTATACGTGCAGCACATACGCCATTAATGTCGGGGTACGGTGCGACACACGCTAGCGCATATGACCATTGTAATAGTGATACCTGCTGCACACACGTCTGTAATGTCTGGGTACGGTGCGTCACATCTGAGTGGTGGGTGGAAAAGACTCCCAGCAGTGCCTAACAGTATTGGGCAGTGGGTGCTGAGGACTCGTAGCAGTGCCCAACAGTATAGGGGGTGGGTGCACAGGACTCCCCGCAGTGCCCATACATAGGAGGGGTGGGTGCACAGGACTCCCAGCAGTGCCCAGTAGTGCCCAACAGTATAGGGGGTGGGTGCACAGGACTCCCAGCAGTGCCCAGCAGTATAGGGGGTGGGTGCAGAGGACTCCCAGCAGTGCCCAGACATAGGAGGGGTGGGTGCACAGGACTCCCAGCAGTGCCCAACAGTGCCCGACAGTATAGTTGGTGGGTGCAGAGGACTCCCAGCAGTGCCCAGACATAGGAGGGGTGGGTGCACAGGACTCCCAGCAGTGCCCAGCAGTGCCAAACAGTATAGGGGTGGGTGCAGAGGACTCCGAGCAGTGCCCAGCAGGGCCCAACAGTATAGGGGGTGGGTGCACAGGACTTCCAGCAGTGCCCAGACAGTATGGGGTGGGTGTAGAGGACTCCCAGCAGTGCCCAGACAGTATAGGGGTGGGTGCACAGGACTTCCAGCAGTGCCCAGACAGTATGGGGTGGGTGTAGAGGACTCCCAGCAGTGCCCAGACAGTATGGGGGTGGGAGAAGAGGACTCCCAGCAGTGCCCAGGCAGTATGGGGGTGGGTGCAGAGGACACCCAGCAGTGCCCAGACATAGAAGGGGTGGGTGCAGAGGACTCCCAGCAGGATCCAGACAGTATGGGGGTGGGTGCAGAGGACTCCCAGCAGTGCCCAGACAGGAGTGGGTTCACAGGACTCCCAGCAGTGCCCAGACAGTATTGGGGTGGGTGCAGAGGACTCCTAGCAGTGCCCAGACAGTATGGGGGTGGGCGCACAGGACTCCCAGCATTGCCCAGACAGTATGGGGGTGGGTGCAGAGGACACCCAGCAGTCCCCAGACATAGGAGGGGTGGGTGCAGAGGACTCCCAGCAGTGACCAGACAT
Source organism: Lissotriton vulgaris (assembly GCF_964263255.1). NCBI lineage: Eukaryota > Metazoa > Chordata > Amphibia > Caudata > Salamandridae > Lissotriton > Lissotriton vulgaris. The sequence continues at coordinate 494,888,378 of NC_141685.1, forward strand.
AGGAGGGGTGGGTGCACAGGACTCCCAGCAGTGCCCAGACTGTATGGGGGTGGGTGTAGAGGACTCCCGACAGTGCCCAGACATAGGAGGGGTGGGTGCACAGGACTCCCACCAGTGCCCAGACAGTGTATAGGGGTGGGTGCAGAGGACTCCCAGCAGTGCCCAGACATAGGAGGGGTGGGTGCACAGGACTCCCAGCAGTGACCAGACATAGGAGGGGTGGGTGCAGAGGACTCCCAGCAGTGCCCAGTAGTGCCCAACAGTATTGAGGGTGGGTGCAGAGGACTCCCAGCTGTGCCCAGACAGTATGGGGGTGGGTGCACAGGGCTCCCAGCATTGCCCAGACAGTATGGGAGTGGGTGCAGAGGACACCCAGCAGTGACCAGACATAGGAGGGGTGGGTGCACAGGACTCCCAGCAGTGCCCAGACAGTATGGGGGTGGGTGCAGAGGACTCCCAGCAGTGCCCAGACAGAGTATGGGGGTGGGTGCAGAGGACTCCCAGCAGTGCCCAGACATAGGAGGGGTGGGTGCACAGGACTCCCAGCAGTGACCAGACATAGGAGCGGTGGGTGAACAGGACTCCCAGCAGTGCCCAGCAGTGCCCAACAGTATAGGAGTGGGTGCAGAGGACTCCCAGCAGTGCCCAGACATAGGAGGGGTGGGTGCACAGGACTCCCAGCAGTGCCCAGACAGAGTATGGGGGTGGGTGCAGAGGACTCCCAGCAGTGCCCAGACATAGGAGGGGTGGGTGCACAGGACTCCCAGCAGTGACCAGACATAGGAGGGGTGGGTGCAGAGGACTCCCAGCAGTGCCCAACAAAATAGGGGATGGGTGCAGAGAACTCCCAGCAGTGCCCAGACAGTATGGGGGTGGGCGCACAGGACTACCAGCATTGCCCAGACAGTATGGGGGTGGGTTCAGAGGACACCCAGCAGTGCCCAGACATAGGAGGGGTGGATGCAGTGGACTCCCAGCAGTGACCAGACATAGGAGGGGTGGGTGCACAGGACTCCAAGCAGTGCCCAGACAGTATGGTGGTGGGTGCACGGGACTCCCAGCAGTGCCCAGCAGTGCCCAACAGTATAGAGGTTGGTGCAGAGGACTACCAGCAGTGCCCAGGCATAGGAGGGGTGGGTGCACAGGACTCACAGCAGTGGCCAGACAGTATGGGGGTGGGTGCAGAGTACTCCCAGCAGTGCCCAGACATAGGAGGGGTGGGTACACATGACTCCCAGCAGTGGCCAGACAGTATGGGGGTGGGTGCAGAGGACATCCAGCAGTGCCCAGAATGGGGTGGGTACACAGGACTCCCAGCAGTGCTCATACAGTATTGGGGTGGGTGCAGAGGACTCCCAGCAGTGCCCAGACAGTATGGGGGTGGGCGCACAGGACTCCCATGATTGCCCAGACAGTATGGGGGTGGGTGCAGAGAACACCCAGCAGTGCCCAGACATAGGAGGGTGGGTGCAGAGGACTCCCAGCAGTGACCAGACATAGGAGGGGTGGGTGCACAGGACTCCCAGCAGTGCCCAGACAGTATGGGGGTGGGTGTAGAGGACTCCCGACAGTGCCCAGACATAGGAGGGGTGGGTGCACAGGACACCCAGCAGTGCCCAGCAGTGCCCAACAGCATAGGGGTGGGTGTAGAGGTCCCCCAGCAGTGCCCAGACATAGGAGGGGTGGGTGCACAGGACTCCCTGCAGTGCCCAGACAGAGTATGGGGGTGGCTGCAGAGGACTCCCAGCAGTGCCCAGACATAGGAGGGGTGGGTGCACAGGACTCCCACCAGACATAGGAGGGGTGGGTGCAGAGGACTCCCAGCAGTGCCCAGCAGTGCCCGCCCGTATAGGGGGTGGGTGCAGAGGACTCCCAGCAGTGCCCAGACAGTATGGGGGTGGGTGCACAGGACACCCAGCATTGCCCAGACAGTTTGAGGTTGTGGGTGCAGAGGACACCCAGCAGTGCCCAGACATAGGAGGGGTGGGTGCAGAGGACATCCAGCAGTGACCAGACATAGGAGGGGTGGGTGCACAGGACTCCCAGCAGTGCCCAGACATAGGAGGGGTGGGTGCACAGGACTCCCAGCAGTGCCCAGACAGAGTATGGGGGTGGGTGCAGAGGACTCCCAGCAGTGCCCAGACATGGGAGGGGTGGGTGCACAGGTCTCCCAGCAGTGACCAGACATAGGAGGGGTGGGTGCAGAGGACTCCCAGCAGTGCCCAGCGGTGCCCAACAGTATAGGGGATGGGTGCGGAGGACTCCCAGCAGTGCCCAGACAGTATGGGGGTGGGCACACAGGACTCCCAGCATTGCCCAGACAGTATGGGGGTGGGTGCAGAGGACACCCAGCAGTGCCCAGACATAGGAGGGGTGGGTACAGACGACTCCCAGCAGTGACCAGACATAGGAGGGGTGGGTGCACAGGATTCCCAGCAGTGCCCAGACAGTATGGGGGTGGGTGTAGAGGATTCCCAGCAGTGCCCAGACATAGAAGTGGTGGGTGCACAGAACTCCCAGCAGTGACCAGACATAGGAGGGGTGGGTGCATAGAACTCCCAGTAGTGCCCATACGGTATGGGGGTGGGTGTAGAGGACTCCCAACAGTGCCCAGACATAGAAGTGGTGGGTGCACAGGACTCCCAGTAGTGCCCAGACAGAGTATGGGTGTGGGTGCGGAGGACTCCCAGAAGTGCCCAGACATAGGAGGAGTGGGTGCACAGGACTCCCAGCAGTGACCCGACATAGGAGGGGTGAGTGCAGAGGACTCCCAGAGTGCCCAGCAGTGCCCAACAGTATAGGGGGTGGGTGCAGAGGACTCCCAGCAGTGCCCAGACAAAGGGGGGTGGGTGCAGAGGACTCCCAGCAGTGACCAGACATAGGAGGGGTGGATGCACAGGACTCCCAGCAGTGACTAGACATAGGAGGGGTGGGTGCACAGGACTCCCAGCAGTGCCCAGACATAGGAGGGGTGGGTGAACAGGACTCCCAGCAGTGCCCAACAGTATGGAGGGTGGGTGCAGAGGACTCCCAGCAGTGCCCATACATAGAAGGGCTTGGTGCACAGGGCTCCCAGCAGTGGCCAGACAGTATGGGGGTGGGTGCAGAGTACTCCCAGCAGTGCCCAGACATAGGAGGGGTGGCTGCACAGGACTCCCAGCAGTGGCCAGACAGTATGGGGGTGGGTGCAGAGGACTTCCAGCAGTGCCCAGACATAGGAGGGGTGGGTGCATAGGACTCCCAGCAGTGCTCAGCAGTGCCCAACAGTATTGGGGGAGGGTGCAGAGGACTCTCAGCAGTGCCCAGATATAGGTGGGGTGGGTGCACAGGACTCCCAGCAGTGCCCAGACCGTATGGGGGTGGGTGCAGAGGACTCCCGGCAGTGCCCAGACATAGGAGGGGAGGGTGCACATGACTCACAGCAGTGCCCAGAAGTGCCCAACATTATAGGGGGTGGGTGCAGAGGACTCCCAGGTGTGTCCAGACATAGGAGAGGTGGGTGCAGAGGACTCCCAGCAGAGACCAGGCATAGGAGGGGTGGGTGCACAGGACTCCCAGCAGTGCCCAGACAGTATGGGGGTGGGTGCAGAGGACTCCCAGCAGTGCCCAGACATAGGAGGGGTGGGTGCAGAGGACTCCCAGCAGTGACCAGACATAGGAGGGGTGGGTGCAGAGGACTCCCAGCAGTGCCCAGCAGTGCCCAACAGTATAGGGGTGGGTGAAGAGGACTTCCAGCAGTGCCCCGACATAGGAGGGGTGGGTGCACAGGACTCCCAGCAGTGACCAGACATAGAGGGGTGGGTGCACAGGACTCCCAGCAGTGCCCAGACAGTATGGGGGTGTGTGCATTGGACTCCCAGCAGTGCCCAGACATAGTAGGGGGGTGCACAGGACTCCCAGCAGTGCCCTGAAGTGCCCAACAGTATAGAGGGTGGGTGCACAGGACTCCCAGCAGTGCCCAGACATAGGAGGGTGGGTGCAGAGGACTCCCAGCAGTGTTCAGTCATAGGGGTGTGCATTTCCAACATCATACAACAACTACATGCCTGCATGTGTACAACCCTAACGTGTAACACTCTTGATAGTTGCATATCAACATAGCACTCACAGCAGTGACCTACTCCACGTAGAATGGTATCCTGTCACACACTGCTTGACACACCACATGTGGTTGTTTTGTCAGGTCCCACATGCATATCCACCCATGTAGTTTGCTGGCACTCCCCCCCCTCCACCATGACTCAATAGTGTGTAGTCATGGGGTGTGCGGTTTGTATTTGTTGGTGCGGCTCGCTCATACGCAATGTTTTCTGTACAAATCATGATTTAAGCCCCACTACATTTGCCCGTACAAATCGCGTCCTCGGTCCCCGGTCTGGATCATACTTGTTTGGTCGTACTGCATGTTTACAAATCGTACAGTTTTAGTTCCGACGCCATTTCGTACGGGTCTTCGATTATGGTTCGTACGGTTCGCTGATATTCGGACGTACTTTCGGGATATGGATCGTACTACGCAGTTTGGACGGTCTTTTTTCATTCGGAGGGAGACGGCTACAAATACGAATCGTACGATGTTTTTTTCTCCCGAATCGGAATCGGCCCCATAATGTATGTAATATTTAATGTTTTTGTTAATAAATTATTTCTAAAAAAAAATGTGAAAACATTATTTTTATTTTTAATTAATATAAGATTTGTAGGTATTTGTGATATGTATTTAACATAATACGTTTTTACTTATTTTATATTAAATATATATTTTTTTAACATATTTATAATTCTGTATGTATTTTAAAAACATTTTTTTTATTTTGTTGCTGACATTTTGTTTGTTTTTCATTTTGAACTGACTGGAGTGAGAAAAGTCAATTTTATCCCTCCACAGCTCAACAATCCAACACTTTCCCTTCTGTTGCACTCACTGGAGTGGGAATAGTAAATTGTATCCATCCACTATCCAACACTTTCCCTACTGTTGCACTCACTGGAGTGGGAATAGTAATTTTTACCCCTGCCCTGTCCAACACTTTCCCTACTGTTGCACTCATTGGAGTGAGAATAGTCAATTTTACCCCTCCACAATCCAACACTTTCCATACTGTAGCACTCACTGGAGTGGGAATATACATTTTTACCCATCAGCTATACAACACTTTCCCTACTGTTGCACTGACTGGGGTGGGAATAGTAATTTTTACCCCTCCTCTATACAAACACTTTCCCTACTGTTGGGCTCATTGGAGGCGGAATAGTAATTGTTACCCCACCGCTATCCATCACTTTCCCTACTGTTGCACTGACTGGAGTGGTAATAATCCATGTTATCTGTTTGCTATCCAACACTTTCGCTAATGTTACTTACTGGAGTGGAAATAGTAATTGTTACCCCATCCCTATCCAACATGTACCCTACTGTTGCTCATTGGAGTGGGAATAGTATTTGTTCCCTCTACCCTATCCAACCATTTCCCTACTGTTGTACTCACTGGAGTGGGAAAAGTAGTTTTTACCCCTGCACTGTCCAACACTTTCCCTACTGTTGCACTCATTGGAGTGGGAATATTAATTTTTACCCCTCCATTCTCCGACGCTTTACCTACTGTTGCACTCACTGGAGTGGGAATAGTAAATTGTATTCATCCACTATCCAACACTTTCCCTACTGTTGCACTCTCTGGAGTGGGAATAGTAATGTTCACCCCTGCGCTGTCCAACACTTTCCCTACTGTTGCACTCATTGGAGTGAGAATATTAATTTTTACCCCTCCACAGTCCAACACTTTCCCTACTGTTCCCTCACTGGAGTGGGAGTAGTAGATTGTATCCATACACTATCCAATACTTTCCCTACTGTTCCACTGACTGGAGTGGTAATAATCCATGTTATCTGTTGGCTATCCAACACTTTCTCTAATGTTACTTACTGGAGTGGGAATAGTAATTGTTACCCCTCCCCTATCCAAAATTTACCCTACTGTTGCCTGTTGCTCATTGGAGTGGGAATAGTAATTTTTACCCCTCCCCTATCCAACAATTTCCCTACTGTTGTACTCACTGGAGTGGGAAAAGTAATTTTTACCCCTGCACTGTCCAACACTTTCCCTACTGTTGCAATCATTGGAGTGGGAATAGTAAGTTTTTGCCCCTCTACTAGCCAATGCTTTACCTACTGTTGCACTCACTGGAGTGGGAATAGTAAATTGTATTCATCCACTATCCAACACTTTCCCTACTGTTGCACTCTCTGGAGTGGGAATAGTAATTTTTACCCCTGTGCTGTCCAACACTTTCCCTACTGTTGCACTCATTGGAGTGAGACTATTCATTTTTACCCCTCCACAGTCCAACACTTTCCCTACTGTTCCCTCACTGGAGTGGGAATAGTATATTTTATCCATCGACTATCCAACACTTTCCCTACTGTTGCACTGACTGGAGTGTTAATAATAAATGTTATCCATTGGCTATCCAACACTTTCTCTACTGTTACTCACTTGATTGGGAATAGTAATTGTTAACCCTCCCCTATCCAACATTTACCCTATTGTTGCACTCATTAGAGTGGGAACAGTAATTTTTACCCCCCTCTATCCAACAATTTCCCTACTGTTGTACTCACTGGAGTGGGAATAATAATGTTTACTCCTGCGCTTGTCCAACACTTTCCCTACTGTTGCACTAATTGGAGTGGGAATAGTAGTTTGTACCCCTCCGCTTTCCGACGCTTTACCTACAGTTGCACTCACTGGAGTGGAAATTGATATTTTTTGTCAATTATACATTTTATTATTGTGTTAAGTGTAGTGGTAGTAGTATATTGTAGTATTTTGTAATTTTATATTTTATGTAATTTTTTTGGTTTTTTATAGTTAGCATAGTAAATCTTATTTTTTTATTTTTTATAAAATCTTTATTTTACGTTATAGAAACACAAAAAAAAACAGCGGTGACCCGCACATCTTCCCACACAGGGGGCACAATCAAAAAGCAAATACTAACGGCAGTCTATGGCAGCAAAGTCGCATCGAATCCGTAGCCAATCAATGCCGTAGGGCAGTGGTGCAAGAGTGGCAGGAGCATACTGCTAAAGGACAGTGTGCGCAAAATACAGCCAAAGGTGGATAGCCGTCCGTGCCCAGGAAGTTATTGTGTCCAGATTGAGAAGCCTTGGCCTTCCCTGTGGGTGCCGCAATAAAACAAATAACTAAAAAACTGAACAGCCCCTCCCCCCCTAGTGGTGGTGACATCAGACATTCCCTTCAAACACACGGACCCTATACTAAACCTGAAAGAGGTGCAGTGATTGCAATGAGGATGGGCAATCCGCAGAAGGTAGACTTTTAGAAAGAAAGCTAACCAGGGGACCCCATCGGAACTGGAAGTTTTTGAAGTTACCCAGGAAGATGTCTGCCACTCTCTCCATACTAAGCAGCCTCCAGAGCCTTGCGTGCCATGAGGAAATCACCGGTGCCTCCGTTTTTTTCCAAGCGGCAGCCAGAGTAAGTTTGGCCGCTCCAAGGCAGAGCCACAGAATCTGTTTGTCAGTGCATGTCTGATACTCAAGGGCTGGATCACGGAAACCCAACAGAACACAGGCCATAGAGTCCGCCACAGGGTAGCCAAGTATGTCCTTGATATGTGAGAGAATTTCCTCCCAATACGGTCTAATAACTGGGCAATCCCACCAAATGTGGCGGAAATCCCCAAGCAGGCCACAGCCCCTCCAGCACCTGTCAGAGGTGGCTGGGAATATGCGATGGAGTCTGGCTGGGCACATGTACCAGACCATGAGCGTCTTAAGGTGGGATCCCCTCAGGTGCAACGAGTGATTAAATGTAGCTATATCCCGCCACAGCGCCGACCACTCTTTATCGGAGTATCTCTCCCCAAGATCTCCTCCCAATGTTCCATGTAGCGGGGACGAGGCGTCACTGCTGATGTGAGCAAGAGCTGGTAAATAAAGAAGATGTCCCCTTTTATGGCAGAGGTCAGGAGTTTGAAGGCCTCAAAGGGCAAAGAGGGTCTCGTAGCCGCCTCAAGAACCTCAGGTGACGTGGCCCAGTGGAGTAATTGGATGTGGTGATTTGTTCCGACGGCGGAACACCGTAGTCCCTCATACAATTGTCAAAGGAGAGGGGAGCATTGCAGTGAAATAGATGGGTCAAAGCCCTGCAACTCCCTTCCCTCCACACTTCGAAAGGCCCCTCCCATAGCGCCGGCAAGAAGGCCGGATTAAAATGTAGGGGCGTGAATGGGGAAGGAAACGTGGTCCAGCGCTCATCAGTGGCCAACGTATCCCAGACCTTCAGAGTGGTACTAGTCGGAGTACTAATGTAGGCGTTCGGGGGCCGGTCCTTCTTGGGCTTCCCGGCCAAGTCCCAGACTGATCTGCCAGCGACACTCCTGTCCATGTGCAGCCAGTCTTTCTCTGACGTTTGTTGGGACCACTCCACCAGCACTCTTAATTGTGCTGCTTTGTAATACAGCTGTAAATCAGGAAGGCCCACGCCTCCCTCCCCCTGCGACCATCGCAAGACCGCGAAGGAGAATCGCGCTCGGCCCCCCTGCCAGAAAAATCAAAGCATCTGGGTCCTAAGGCGTCGAAAAAAGTCCCCGTCAAGGGGAATAGGCAGTGCCTGAAAGAGGTAGAGGTATTTAGGGAGGAGGACCATCCTAATGGCATGGATTCTGCCCAGCCACGATAGGTATTTAGGCTTCCATCGCTCTAAGTCCGCTCGAGTCTTCGCTAATAAAGGTGGGAAGTTAGCCGAGAACAATTTTCCAATCATAGGCGTCAGATAAATCCCCAGGTAAACTATGGAGAGGGAGGCCCAGGCCAACGGCGTCAAAGGGCGCACTCGTTCCACCTCTGAATGTGAAAGCGTAAGGTTCAGCACATATGATTTGTCATAATTGACTTTGAAGCCGGCCACCTCCTCAAAACGCAACATGGCCTCCCGAATACACGGCAGCGAGTGTACTGGATCCGTGACGGAGAATAGGATATCATCCCCAAAGAGCGTAATTTTATGTTGTTCCCCGATAAACGGAAGGCCCCGAATCCCCTCGTGCTCCCGTACCGCAATCGCCAACGGCTCAATGCTCAAGGCAAAGAGCAGGGGGAAAGCGGACAGCCCTGCCTAATGCCGCGAGAATGCGGGAAAAATTCCGAAAGGTGGCCATTCACCGCCACCCTAGAACGGGGACTGCAGTAATTCGCCTTCACCATAGAGATGACTTTGTCCGAGAAGCCGAAGGCCGTCAGAGCATTGAACAGGAAGCCCCAGTTAACGCGATCAAAGGCTTTTTCAGCATCAAGGCCCACGAGTACCGCCGGGATTCGGAACCTGTCAGCTTTTTCTATCAGGTGAGCCACCCGCCTAGTGTTGTCGTGGGTCTGGCGCCCCTTAATAAACTCAGATTGGTCCGGATGTATAATCGCTGGCATCAAATCCTGTAGCCTGTGTGCTATGATCGCGGAGTAAAGCTTGGCGTCGATGTTAAGAAGGGCTATGGGGCGGAATGAGGAGCAAAGGGCGAGATCCTTCCCCGGCTTAGGCAAGACCAAAATCACGGCCTCAGCAAGGGAGCCGGCTGAAGAGCTGGTGCCCGCCATGTCATTAAAAAGGGAAACAAGAAAATCGCACACCTCAGTGGCATACGATTTGTAAAAAAGGGCGGTGTAACCATCTGGACCCGGTGCCTTGTGAAGTTTCAGATCTTTGATGGCATCAAGCACCTCCTCCCTAGTAATCAGAGCCTCCAGTAATTCGTTCCACTCCTTAGAAACCTGTGGAATGGACAGGTGCCGCAAATATTCCCGTTGGTCATCAGCGTCAAGAACATCCCCCGTATAGAGATCCGCATAGAAGCGGCCAAAAATGGAGTTCACCCGTCGATTCGCGGATCCCTCCGATATACTCCCGCTCCCTCTTGTCCCGCAATTGGCGAGCCAGGTGTCTCCCCACCTTATTCCCATGGGAATATGATAGTCGTCTCAGCCTCAACAACATAAATTCCGCCCTGTTGTTGTAGTGGGCCGTCAGTTTCCTCTGAACCGCCGTCAATGGACGGAGGGTCAACCTTGAAGGATTAAGTTTATGGGCCTGTTCAAGTACCGCCAACTCTGCCTCCAACTCCTCCCACTACCGGCGCCGCATCTGATTGAGATGAGCATTGAGGGGCAAGCAGGTGCCCCTCATTGACGCCTTGAAGGCGTCCCAGGTAGTGGAAATCGAAGTATCAGACACCGGGTTGAGAACGAAAAACTCCCTGATGGCCCTCCGCAATTCCTTATTTGAGGTATCGTCCCTGACCACCGATGCCGGGAAATACAATTTCCGCTGCCCGTCGACAGCCGGCGACCAGCGCAGATTGAGCACGAGCAGACTGTGATCGGAGACTGATAGTTCAAAAATTCTAGAGTCGAGGACATTCCCCCTAAGAGCTTGAATTAGAAAAATATAATCCAGACGGGAGTAGGAGTGGTGAACATGTGAAAAAAATGTGTAGTCTTGGGACAGGGGGTGTGTGGAGCGCCAGCTATCAAGTAAACCCAGATCCCCTACCAGCCGCTGTGTTTCAGCAGAGAACACACCTGTTTCGGCCCTGTGGGGACCAGAGCTATCCATCTCCCTATTCCACACCAAATTAAAGTCCCCCTGTAAGAACAAGTGTCCCTCAGCAAAGTCTCCCATCTTCTGCAGTAAGCCGTGGATGAACCCATTCTGTCCAGCATTGGGGACATACACCACCACGAATGTGCACAGCTTCCCATGGATAAGACCCTTCACCATCAGCCAGCGACCATCCTTGTCACTGCGCACGTCCAGTGGAGAAGTGTGGCTCAATGCTTAGAGCGGCAGACCTTGATGCAGAACGCTGGCCAGGGACCAGGGTTCGATTCCCGCCTCAGCGGGTTTCGGGCTTAAATTCCTCTGACCAGATATTCTCGCCTCAGTGCCGAATCTAAGCATGGGTCCCACGCTGCAACTCTGGGCAATAGCTTGCTTAGTCTCCACAAAGGCCCCCTGATACACAAGGGATGCCTGGTTTCACCATGGGATGCCCAGGAGTGGACACCCCACAAGGAAAAGCCAGGAGGGGTTCCCTTGTGGTAGGAGTACAAGCGCCGGGATGCCTCCGGGTCACTGTTTGCGCTATACAAATACGCCACATTTACATTTACATTTGAAAGTGCAGCGCTGCACAGAAGAGAAGAGCCACCCCCATATGTTTCGTGGATGCCGATGACCTATAGATGAGGGGGAAAGTTTTATGTCAGAGGCACAGCTCATGCTTGCGCACCAAGTGAGTCTCCTGGAGACCCACAACATCTAACTGATGGTCCACCACATATTTCCACACCTTCTGACGTTTTTGCGGGGAGTTCAAGCCTTTAACGTTCCATGTCCCAATACAAAGAGGCATCATTCAAGAAGCCCACTCTAGCTACAATCACATCACGTCTCCCCCCACCCACACCTCCAACTCCACCAACCACAGAGAAACCAGGATGACATCCCAAATAGCCCTCCCAGCCCCCACCAGCCAAATAGAAATTTGTCAGAGTCCTCAAGCCTAACCGCACCCCTCCCGTGCACACCACCACCATCCGCAAGAGCACCAGGTGCACACTCCACCACACACCCACGTCACCACCACCACCCCCTCCACCCCCTCCCCCCGTCAACTCCCCAACACCCCCCACTGGACCACCACCCCCCCAAAGGAACCCCAAAGTAGGCCCCAAACAACGGAACAAGAAGAGACACCAGAAGGTGTACAAAGGACATGGAAGACTACAGTACTGAACCACCCCTGTAGGTAGAAGTCCATGAAGTCCTCCAAGGGGCGAGGACGGGACACCTTATGGTGTGTCCCAGAGACCACATACCGGGGTGTCTTCCCACAAAGTACAGATTTACCCACGGTACCTGCAAGACCATGTCCCTCCGACGCCAGGCAATGCACAATCCATGGCTCAAGCTGCCCCGGAGCCAAGCTGTGAGTTCACCAGAGTGGCTGATGCTACTGAAGCTACCGCCTCACCCCTTTCCTGGAGACTGGTCGCTCGATCTGGCCTTCTCCGCTCTGACTCCCTGCCCACTCTCTGCCAAGAGGAGGACCGCCGTCGTCTCCGCGATGGAGAGCCACTGCTCCCAGGAGGAAGATCCGTGTCCTCAATGCCCAAGAGGTCCACCGCCACCTGCAACGATCTGATCTGAGCAAGCCTATTTTGCCATCGGAAAATGATGCGGAAGGGATGACCCCAGGAGTAAGCAATGTTACGATCCCTCAGACAGGTGGTCACGGGGCGAAACTCACGCCTCTTTTGAAGAGTCGATGCTGCCAAATCCTGGTACAATTGATGATGATGACCCCGGAACTGCAATGATGGAGTCTCCCGGGCCCTCCGGAGGATGCGCTCCTTTAACTGAAAATCGTGAACACACACCAAGATGTCTGGCGGGGGTCCCCCTCCACGTCTAGGCAGCCCGACCCTATGGGCCCTGTCCATCTTGATCTCGTGGAGCTCATCATCATCCAAGATCTGTCGAAAGAGTGCCAGGACATAGCCCCTTAGATCACCAGACTCCCCGTTCCAGGGCACCGACCTTATGCGGATGTTGTTCCTGCGGGAACGATTCTCCAGGTCCTCCCCATGCGCTTGAAGGTCCAGGTTCTGCTCTGTGAGCCGAATCACAACCTGTTGCAACTGGTGCACATCGTTCGCCACATTCAGGTCATGATCCTCCAAGGTGGCCACCCTCTCACTGATATCGTCCACCTCCCTCCTCACCTCGCGGAGGTCCGATGCCAGCTGGGAACGCATTTCCGAGATGTCCTCCTTAAAGGAGGCGAATAGCTCCAACATGAACGCCTTGGTAGTGGGAGCCTCATCATCCTTGGACGCAGGTGAGGCGCTCGTCCCAGGGGACGGCGGCTGCTGGGATCCCTTGGATGGTCCATCCTTGCCAGGCTTCCCTCTCCGCTGGGTAGCGGCCATCACAACACCCCTGTTCTCTGACAGCAGCTCCTGGGCACTGTCCGTTTCCCCTACGACTAGCAAGTCACTGCGGCACTCGGGAAGATGGACCGCCACGACCAGACCAGCCCTGACCCGCCTAGGCCAGAGTCACCAAAATGCAGCCAAGCAACGAGCCCCAGCACGTCCAAACCTCCAGGGCCCCGAGGCCAGCATCAGTTAGTGACCCGCTCCTCAACTTCACTCAGCTCCGGTCCTTCTGCGAGCTAGATGGGTGTGAGGGCCGAGTCTCCCCAAAAGTCAGCTCCAGGCCGGGGGTCCCTCGCCGGGCCTCAGCCGCAGTCCAGAAGCTACGGCGTTCTGCAGGCAAACCACGTGGCCCCAGGCCTCTGGCCCTTAATGGCGACCCCACGCCGCGGCACCAATGCCAGCCAAGCAGGGAGAAGGACATCCCCCCTGAGACCCCCGACTCTATCGAGCCGCGTGGCAACTCGCGCCGGTCACCCCCAGGAGCGGGTCCAAGACTGGCCGGGATGCTGCTCTGCAATCTACGGGGGGCCCGACCGCAGCAGCTCCAATCACCCCCGCAAGGCCAAAGTAGATCTTCCTTCCCTTCCCCCTGCCTCGTGGAGATCAGCGGCAGCAGACAGCTCAGGCATCGGGAGGGGAAGGGGCGCTGCACGAGCGCGGCGGGTCACTTCAATGTCCAACCCTCCGCCGGCACCCTCCTGCCGCAGGCCTGTTCCTAAACTCCGGCGCCCGCCTCAACTCGGGGGCGGGGACTTCCAGGCCGCTCTCCGCCGCGGCCTCTGCAGCGCCCCTGCTCCGTTGTGCCGATCACACCCAGGAGCCGGTCCAAGAATGGTCGGGATGCTGCTCTGCAATCGATGGGGGGCCGCACCGCAGTAGCGCCGATCACCCCCGCAAGGCCAAAGTTGATCTTCCTTCCCTTCCCCCTGCCCCGCGGAGATCAGCGGCAGCAGATATCTCAGGTATCGGGAGGGGAGCGGGGTGCTGCACGAGCGCGGAGGGTCACTACAGTGTTCAACCCTCCGCCAGCTCTCTCCTACCACAGGCCTGCTCCTAAGCGCCGGCGCCCGCCTCAACTCGAGGGCGGGGACTTTCAGGCCGCTCTCCGCCGTGGCCTATGCAGCTCCCCTGCTCCGTCGTACCGCCTCCGGGGACCCGGTTCACTCAGCCCGATTGCTCTCCTGGGTGGTAAGTAGCGCCCCTGGGGTGAGGGCTCCAAAAGCACTCTGCTCCGGGGTGCTATACAAAGCTCAGCGATAATCGGCGCCGGAGGGACAGCAAAACGCGTCTCACTCCGTCGCCATCTTGGCCACGCCCTCGTAAATCTTATTTTTATGTGGTGTAAAATATGTTGTTACTATTGTGTTGTTTTAGGTGGGAGTAATTATTTTTGTATTTATGTATTAGAAAATGTTTTCTTTTTAATGTGGTGGGAAATGTATATGTATTTCTTTTAATTAGCAGTAATTTATTTTGTGCAGTAATTTATATAATTATTTGTTTGAGTTATAACAATAATATAATGTGCTATATTGTTTGACTGTAACTAATTAATTTAATTAAATTGTAAAATATGTGTGATGTTTAATTTTCATTTTAAATTACATTGATTCCACTTTTTTATATTTTATTTTTTTGGTATATCTAAATATGTTTGATAATATTATGCTATTAAGCATTTTTTATATTATATATTTAATTCAAATATTAGTTTATATTTTTCGTATATTTATAATTATATATACGTATATACACACATATATGTTTGTGTTTTTACATTTTTTAAATATGTTTATTTGTTGTATTTGTTAAAATATACATTTGATTATATATATTTTTTATTTAAAGTTAGTATTTAGCTTTTGTTAAAATAAATATATTTTAAAATCGATGTTAAATAAACTATAATACTGTTAACAATATTTTTTCAATATTTTTGTATTTACCTGTTTAAGTGTGGGGAGTCAATATTTTTGCATTCTATATTTTTAACCCCTTCGACGCTGATGACGAGCTGGGCTTGTCATGGCGTAGCCTCCTCGCTCGCTGATGACGAGCCCAGCTCGTCACGCAAAGTGCGATTTTGAAAAACCCAGCGTGCGAGCGGAATTCCGCTAGCGCGCATGCGGTTAACTCAATTGTCTGGTCATTATTCTGTCAGTGAACCCTTCTATTGCCAATGTTTGTGAATTATAGAAAGCAATACATTTACACCCAATCAAAGATTAGTTCTATGGGTCGAGATTTACCACTTTTTTAATAAACCAGTAACCGTATAATATTATATTTCTGAACCAAAATATAAACAGCTCTTAGTGAAAAAAGAAAAAAAACTGGTCCTGACATAGAAAACCTCACTCAGGGCCCTCAGACCAACTACCAGGCCTAAAATGCATTTGGGGGTCGGGGGTCACACCACAAACACCACCCTCTGAAGCTACCCCTGCTGGCCTCACCTAGGACTGGTAGTTCTCTCCGGGACCTCATGACTATGGTCAAGGACAAAAAAATGATCTGAAGTCCCTTTTCATGGGATAAGCTAGTTCAAATGCATTTTCACTGTGTGCACCCTTCTTTGTTAATGCTACTAGAAGCCTTGATGGTAGAGTTGTTTGTCAAATCGGTGCATGTAGGCAGAACTCCATATTTGCAGTCTTCACACTGTACAAATCATTTTATTAAGGGGCTGACAGCCAAATGTACTAACACCGAGTTGCAAATAGAGGCGGCAATATATGCGATTTAATAGGGCGGACCGAGCCAGAGCGGAGCCAAGGGTTTCCACATTGCATGCATGTGCCAAGCTCAGAAAACATTTGGCATACACACTGTGCAGCAAACATAATCTAAAAATATGATACAGTCTCTTCAAAATGTAAATAAATGTATTTCTTCAACATGCTGAAGCATTTCAACTTAGTACATTAGATGATATCACTGACTTCGTAGAAAGACATTTAAAAGTGATATTTTTTAAAACTTAGAAACATTAATGTCTGCCCCCCCCCCCCGCTTCCCCCCCTCCCACCAAGACAATGCCATTAGTGAACTAAGAGGCAAGTCAGTACTAAGTGCTTAATATTATAGCTGGCGCAACATTAAAGTCTATCAAATGAAACTTGAGAGGTGCTTGTACAGTGTGCATCCTGAACCCAAGTATTTAAAAGTGCTTTCATGTGTGACAATAAAGAAAAAGAGGTTCTGTGAAATGAAATGTTTGCCTAGGCTTACACAATGTAGTCAAGTAGGGAAGCTGGTATTGATTGAAGGTTATCTGGTTTCACATTTTGAAATTCAGGCACCAGATGTATATCTATTTCCCAGTCTCTCTCGCCTGTTGAACATTAAAGTTCACTGTTTTGTCTTTTTTTATTTGTGCACAAGGAAAAATATCGGCAGAGGCCTAGCTGACCCAACACATGGCCCCTAGACCAAACTATCAAGCTAGGAATGCAATTATGTCGGTGGGGCACACCCCACAACTCCCCCCAATATCACAACCCCCCACCTCCCCGAAGCATATATTAAACCAAAGGTTTACTATTTTTCTAGTGGCTAAATTATCAATATTGCATTACTGCTTGGACAGGAGAATCCGAAAAAAATAGATCCAAAACAAATGCTTTGGGATATGTTGAATGCAACTTAACTGCGACACGTAGTGTTACATTTTAATAAGAAGCGAGTCTGTCTGTTAAGTATATGTGAATCCAGTTTCAAATAGATGTTATTTTAAGAAATGCCTCTCTTTCTTTCTGCTTTAACTCGTACCAGTTTTTACAACCCTTTGATCATTTCATCCATCCAGATGGTTCGCATGAAACTGAACACTTTGATGAGAGGTGATAAGAGGAATAATG
The DNA here is from genome assembly GCF_964263255.1 of Lissotriton vulgaris. Taxonomy (NCBI): domain Eukaryota; kingdom Metazoa; phylum Chordata; class Amphibia; order Caudata; family Salamandridae; genus Lissotriton; species Lissotriton vulgaris. The sequence goes on from NC_141685.1 coordinate 494,905,259, forward strand.
CAAAACATGCGCCGGAACACATTAAAATGGGCTTTAAAACTATAGTGTGGAATCCGATTTCAGAGTCTGCTACAACCTTTGATTAAAGTTATGATCCGATCAGGTAACGTCAGATCATTCTTTGAGGATGTCTCACTATTAGAGCTGGTTTCTCCAGTTTTATGACATGTTATACTGCCTTGTAGAAATAACTGTTATTGCTAACAACTTTAAAAGGGCTGAATGTCAAGGCAGCTGAATGAATTTGAAAGAATCGAGTTTCTGAGCTCACAGGCCCAGAGTCTTGCCAAAGGCAGGACCAGTCAGCAAGGGCAAATATGGGTACAGTGGGGGCTATTCGAAAAGGGATTTAGGAGTAGGTACAGTGGTACTCCTCTATACTTTTTAGCTACTTTTAAATGCCATGTGAATTGGCCCCAAACATCTAAAATGGCAATGGGAAATTTCAGGGAACATTCACATACATTGAAAACAAATAGAACAACCTTTACTTTTAAGGACTTAAGGGCCACATGTATCAACATTTGCAATAAAGAGTTCCTAATTGCGATTTTCTGAGAATCACAATTAGAAAATTGCTTTTTCAAATGCGATTCCCAGTGGGTTGCAAATACACCTACCTCATGAATATTAATGAGGTTGATCGCTATTTGCGACCCATTACGAATCACTAAAATCACAGGGATGGTGGCCTTTCGGGGTCAGCAGACCACCATGTCCTCGATTGCATTTAAATAAAGCAATCTTTTTTTTAATTTAAATGCAGCCCGTTTTCCTTAACAGAAAAAAGGGGTGCCTTACAAAAAGAAAAATGAAAAGTTTTCCTTTCATTTTTGAAGAGCAGGCAGTGGTCCGACTGCCTGCCCCTAAAAAATGCTTTTACAAACATTCTCAAAGGGGAAGGGGTCCCTTAGCAGCTCCTTCCCATATGCGAATGGGTTACCACCTACTTGAAATGCATGGTAAAATGTGAATGTTTTGCGACCGCATTTCGGTCACAAAACATTCATACATAGCAATGAGATTCCGTATTAGGAATGGACTCCCTAAACAAGCCCCTTTTTTAATACCGAACCGCAAACCCAAATTGCTATTCGCAATGTACATGCCAAAATGCCTTTTTTCCTTTTGCAAACGGGACAATTCTTCAAATGTGCCCATTCGCACCTCAAAAAGGCTTCATACATGTGGCCCTCATCGTTTTCAGTGACAATTTACAAAGGCTTGCTAAGAGGATGTAAAAGAGAACTAATGTACTGTAATTTCCATACTCATTGTGAATCAGCCACAGTGACGGCTGCATGCTGGTGCCAGCAGGCTCTTCATCTTGAACCACATCATGCATTTACATAATCACAAATGGACGATAGATTTAAAGAGCCCTTAATGGAATACATAGCAAGCCAACCAATTACATTCCCAATACATAGGCTAGGTATGCAAATATGATTTAGTACTTCTCCTACATTCTTTGATGAGTGGTGTAGTGCAGAGACACTGTGCCGTCTTGTGGTAGATCTGGGCTAGGTCCTAGGCTAAGTGAGGACTGCTGTGAGAGAAAGGCTGGTAGATTTTGTGCAGATTTCAGCAGATCCAAGTGTGAATCATCTACCTCTGGCACAGTCTAAGAAGTGCTTGTGCACACAAAGGCCATTTGGTGGAAAAACAAATGATATTTGTAAATTAACATGAATAAAATGAGGGGGCATGTCCAGCCTGCAATCCTGAATCTTGGTGGATGAGGCTTGACCTCAGCTTGGCCGGGCTTGCTGGCCTTTTGGTGATCCCTATTGAAGGAGTTTGTTGTGGCTTACCATATTTGGCAGCTGCTCAGCTTTTGGGTCACTCGCTGGGTTGATGTGGCTAATCCATACTGAGAAAAGAGGCAGATGCCTCAGCCGAAGTTGATGATGAGATGGCAGTGCTTCATGACCAGAGGGCGTAATTCAGTAGTCGGAACAACCTGGAGCCAAAACTGCAGTGGAGAGAAAGAGCCCGGACCGGATCAGGATGCCACCAATGATTTAGCCTGGGTCGGCAGGGAAGTCAAGATCTTGGGCAAACATATTTAAAAACCCCTGCAAACGCAGTCAGCAAAGCAGCCGCATCCACCGCAAGCATTCATGGAGATGTGGCTTTAGCATGTTCGACACTCCAGGTAAGGGAGATTTACACTGGATCGGAGAATGTGGAGGAGGTCCTCTTGTAGGGGGAAGCTATCCAAAGCATATCCGCTAGTGGCACTAAAGAACAAATAGATCCCACCCATACTCAAGGTACATTGATATCTGTCGCAACTGGGGAAGATATTCTGTTTCTGTGGAAATGAAGACAGAGCTATAACTGAAGGGATGACGCTGGAGGATAATGGGCTATCACCATCACAATATAGCCCGATGGCAGTGAGTTTTAAACTTGTCCGGGACATTGACTTGGGGATAAATTATTTCCATTATCTGATCATTGTGATTGGTTAGATGATGACAGTCACAGTTTATTGAGGAATATGTGACGTTATTCCACATGATATGTGTCCGCATACCATCACAATGCATATATAATTCCGCATTTTTTTTAAACGAAGCAATCATAACGAAAAATCTATTTTAATATATAAATCTACATTTATCATGCATTTCTTAAGAACGAATGCTTTAACAACAAAACCATGAATGAAAGCTGAACGCTAGCTCTGGGGTGACTGAGGGTGGGGGGGGGAATCGCGAGCTGCTGAAAGTGACCTTCACATTGTGAAGTGGGCTGGTGGGTGAGGGGGGCACTGCACTGCTTGAGCACACATAACATCTGCACCTGCCCCTTTCAAATGCCCAGTCTGGACTGTGCCACCTGCAGCCCCGACGAGAGAGGTGCAGTGCCCAGTGCCAGCCCCGACGAGGGAGGTGCAGTGTCCCATACCAGCCCCACTAGGGAGGTGCAGTGCCCGATGACAGACCTGAAAAGGGTGGTGCTGTGTCCGATGACAGCCCTGAAAAGGGTGGTGCTGTGCCCGATGACAGCCCTGAAAAGGGTGGTGCTGTGCCCGATGACAGCCCTGACGAAGGAGGTGCAGTGTCCCATTCCAGCCTCACGAGGGAGGTGCAGTGCCCGGTGCCAGCTCCTTCGTGCAGACAGGGACACATCAGCCATTGCTGGCTCTCTCTGAATACCAGAGACAAGCTGCCCCAGCTTGTCTTTGACTTTTCACCCTCCTACTTCATGCCAGCCCTGACATGCCCCCGCCAGCCGTTTCCAAGGACACTCTGCCCTCCACGAATGCCCGAGGCCAGTCAGTGCAGGGCTCACATGTTTCTTACATTCAGTATAACCACTGCAGATTCTAGCACTGTTAGGAGTGAGTCTATTCATCGGAATAATGTTTATTCCATCTTTTAACTCTGCAACCCGCCCACCACCACCCAGAAACACCAGGTTTGCCTGTGCATGTTTTAGAAGTAAAACACATTCTAAGAATAATTACAATCTACCCAATGTGCCTCTATGAAAACTAAGAAATGCATGTGGATTCTGCACATTCGCACCTAACCCAACACCGAGGCAGTAAACGCTAGTTCTGCACCATTATATATTACTTAGTTAGCTTTATTAATTGTGATTCACTTCCCTATCTAATGTCTATTCCAGCTTGGAATGCAGTTTGCGGAATAATAGTATTGTGGAGTTAAAGTATTCAGTGTGAATGTATGTGCGGAGTGAAAGTATTCGGTATTATTGCATTTGCGGAGTGACAGTATGCGTTATAATTGAATTCGGAATGAAAAAATCATAGTAAAGGTAGTTTACCTTTATTGAGTGATGTGAGCACCTGAGATAAACAGGAAGATGCTACTACAGTCAGGAGGAAAAAGGTTATCCTGCAGGAAAGGAGGAAAGAGACCTGTGGATTGTAGAACTCAATCATCCTGCTGGAAGATGCAGGGGCTATTCGAAGAGTTGCTAAAACATGTGCGGAATTCACAATAAGAATGGGGGAAGCTAAAGAAAGGGTTGCAACACTGCAGAGTGGGGCATCCATTCAGAAAAAGGCAATGAAGACTCTGGAAGCCCAAATGCCTGATTCCCAGTGGAAGTTGGAAGACTTCGGAATAGGCTGAGATGAAATAACGTGCGGGTCTTGGGTATTCAAGAGGGGCTGAAAGGGGATGATGCACGTTAATATGTGGTTAACCTTTTTAAGGGAGCCTATCCAGAACTGGCATGCTGGGATTGGGAACAGGAGGTACAGTTGGCCCTTAGGTTTCCCTTTACACAGACTACACTGGCATCTCAGGAAGGAGTCAGACCCAGAGCGATATTGATCAATGTAGGGTATTTTTGATTACATGAGGCAATCTCTGATCTGGCTTCTCCAGATTGGAAACACACACATAATGGCTGTACATATTTTGTGAGGCCTGATTTTTGCCACTCCACAGTTGAGCGCCGATGGCGGATGTGCCAGCTAATACAACCCTTTCAAGCAAAAGGATCCCAGGTTTATCTTATGAACCTTGTTAAACTGAAGGTGATCTGGTGGGATTTTGTTTTCTTTTTTCACATTTGAGATTAAAGGAAAGGAATGTCTGGATAGCATAAATTGAAGGTAGCAATTCCTTCCCATAAACTCTTCAGTTCTGTACTGCGATGAGTGCTAGAGGGGATTTGCCTCTTCTCTGGTATATGTTTGGAATATGGTATGGAAGGTCGCACTTTCTTTTATTCTTCTTTTGTTTAAATACGGAACAGGACAGTATTAATTTTACAGAGGGGGAGGGGGCTTGGTATATGAGCAGGACAATAGTATTCCATAACAGAATATAGTTGGTAACATTGCTTTCATGAAGAGTAGAGGGGAACAGTGGCCTGGCGTTGTGGGAGGGAAGTTGGGTGGTTGGGGGAAGGGAGGAGCTGGGGGTAGTAAGGGTTTTTCGTATTGAATTTGCTAAATATTACAGCAGACTAGTTTTGTTATGTTGAAAATTGCAGCTTTCAAGAGGAGTTATTGGCAAATGCATTGTAGCAATGATGGGGACTAAAATACCTATAATCACAATTGACATATGTGGCCTTAATGAAATGAATAAGAGGAGTAGGATCACCTTGGATTTACGAAAGCAGATCTTGTATGTTTAAAAGAGAACCTTCTCCCTTAGGGAAAGCAAGGGTAACTGAAAGATCTCGGTCTGTCATTGTTGGTGAGCACTCAGCATTGGGTAACATCAAGGGGAGTTGCCCTCTTTGAAATAAAACAATCAGCTTCTGCAAACGGATGTAGGAAGGTAAATTTGGCAGGTGGACTATTGTCGAGTGTTTGGTTAGGAATGCCCAGTAATCGTACGCTATGAATTTGGTGAAAACACAGAACAGCTTTTGGCCACACAAATTCGACAGAAGAAAATTGGTAATCAAATATTGGCCATAAAAGATCAGGCAGGACAGGTTGTTGAGTCCTCCCTGGATATTCTCCGGATTTTTAAGGAATTATTGGGCATATTACCAACAAGTAGTGATAATTATCGCTATTTTGGTTTAGCGGTGATATTTTTATCGCCGAGCTGCGGCGATTTTTATCGCTTAGGAACCTTGCTATTATCAAGGTTTATCTCCTAAAAGATAAAAATCGGCCGAAATGCATGAATATCGCTGAAAAGTCAGCAATATTCATGCATTACCGAGCTAATGCTCCTAGCCATGTTATCCACCTACCATTGGATAACATGGCTAAGAACTGCTCAGGGGCAGGTGTTAGCTTTTGGAGATATTCGCGCTTAGCGCGAATATCTCCAAAATTTGGTAATAGGAGATAGCGATGTTAGCAACTGTTTCCAGTCGTTAACATCTTGGCACGCCCACTTTGCATGTCATTAGTGATAAATATCACTGACATGCAAAGCGGGGCCCAAGATGGTCGCTATCTCCTACTAGCTGTCGCTAACTGGTGTTAGCGACAGCTAGGTAATAGGGAGATCATTTTATCTCCGCTTTCTTGGCTTTTAAAGCCAAAAAAGCGGAGATAAAACCCCTTGATAATATGCCCCTGTATGAGCAGTTATAAAGAGACAACCCCTTTGGAGGGCGAATGTAGGGAGTTTTTGTGGGGAATGGACATGGGCAAGGTTAACAAGGAGGAAGAAACCATGTTGGAAGCCCTAGTAACACAGGAAGAACTGTGGGAACCAACTTGCTCTCTAGCAGTAGGTAAGGCCCCGGGTCCTGATAATATACTAGTGGAATTGTATAGGCTCTTTATTCAGGAAATTCAACATGATATGCTAATGACTGTTCTGCAGTCCTGAACTGGGTTAATTCCAATGTAATGGGCGCTTAATAGCTTTATTGTCTTTAGGAAAAAAGGGGAAATCTGCTGTACCCAAAGTAACAATATACACTCCTATGATGGTTCGAGCAATCTTACCAGCAGAGTTTCAAGATCAAGTAACATCTAGATGGGTACAGAGGGGTGTTGCATCATTGGAGAATTTGTATGTAAAAAGACAATTTTACTCATTTGCCGGAATAACATGGTTTGGCCAGCGGTGATTTCTTTAAGTAGGGCTGGAGTATTGTGTAGTATTTTAATTACACTTTTAAGTTGTCTTAATGAGACTTTACATTTCCTTGTAAGCACTTATTGCTGGGAGGTGCCTGGCTCAATTACTATATCTTTTTCTTTGATTGTTCTGTTTTTGTTTCCATGTAGCATCCCCATGTAGCACCTCGGTACTGGAGCTGCCTGTTTCCCCCCCTTTACTTACCACTGCATCACACTCTCTCCCTGGACCTAAAGTCACTGAATACTGAGTGCACGGCATGGCGAGTCATCTCTCTGCACACCCCGCTACATCGGATCGGCCTGCTCTGGCCGCGTCCCCGGAGATGGTTTCTTCTCCATGTCCATGGCACAGCCGAAGGCAAGCCCGTCTATGCCCATATGCTGCAGGCCGGGGCTAGGGGCCAGAACCCCTGCCTGTTTCAGGAGCGACCAGCCCCTGAGGTACTCGGCGGAACATTTTAAAGAACAGGAACACTGCTCCTGGAATCATGCTGACACTAAGCAGGCGTGCGGGTGAACGGCAGACTGTAGCTTTGGTCCAATTGGACCTCAGCACAGCCTTCAACACAGTATCTCACAAACTACTCTTGCAGTGACTTAGGTCAGGTGGGCTGGAGTGAGTAGCTCTAAATTGGACGATTTCCTTCCTCCAAGATCGCAGCTTACAAGTTGCGCAGCGCTCACACATTTCCAAAAGCATTCCACTCTCACAATGGGTCCCACAAGGCTCAATTTTGAGCCCAACTCTTTTTAATCTCTACATCAGACCCCTGGCGGAGACTGTGGAAAAACATTTCCATTGTGTCTTATGTGGATGACACGTTGCTTGTTGTCACCATGTCTCATAACTCAGAAGAAGCAGCCATCCCTTTTTCTTTCCCCTGAGCGACCTTGCTTCCTGGATGTCAAGTAATTGCCTCATGTTGAATGACAGCAAAACAGAGGTCCTGGTCATAGAGAAGTCCCCTTCCATTTGGTCCTAAGCTTGGTGGCCCCAGACTCTGGGCCCTACACCCCTCCCAAAGGCGTAAGCCAGAATTCTAGGAGTCTGACTGGACCTCAAACTCTCCTCCAAGACCCGCACTAGGAAGGTTACCGGATAATGTTTCAGAATTCTCAAAATGTTGAGAAAATCCTCTAGTAATTCCGATCCCTCTCGTGGAAGCTATTAAATGAAAAGCTAAGATCAGCTTGATATATCAGTTATTTCTACAGGAATTATCAGATGATCTGGAGAAACTCAATCGTAAATGGGAGACAAGATTAGGAGAGGCAGTCTTGGAGGGAAATGTAATAGGTGTGGGTGCAGTTGGGCGTCTTTTATTTTCTACATTTTACTCTATTTTTCTAATGTGGTTTGGGAATTTTTGTTTTGCATTTTGGTGTTAATACTGTTTTGGCACTGCATGAATATTTTACCCTTTTTCTTTGGGGGTTTATCCTGAAAAGAATTGTGATTATTCCATGAGGTGGAGAACCACCCACCTCACCTATGAATCCAATTTCGTACATATATATACTTTTTTAGCAGTGCAATAAATTAAAATATATTCTTAACACGTTCAATAAATAGATTTCTTTTCATCTTAGTTCCTATTGGGTGTTATTTTATGTCCCTTCCTCCACCATCTTCTAAGAGAGAGTTGCAATACCAGTGGTTAGTAGTGTGGTGGTGAACATGTTGCAGGTCTGAGCTAAAGTAAAATTATTATTCGTTTGAGACCTTTTTGACTAGAGTTGTGCTAGCAGTGCAGTTTGTGAATGGGGAGGGGCTTACTCTTTTGTGAGTGAATGCATGTTCTTCCATTAACCCCTCCTTATCCCTCTCTAACCCCTCCTCTCTCCGCCATAAACCCCCCATTTTGTAGTCAATTTTAGTCCCCTTTTTTGTTATGTTTTTTTTTTACCCTGACCATTATATTTCAGTACCCTTTGATGGTATCCAGCTAGGTTCCCAATGTGTGGTCTGGTTGTTAGCGTTTGACAGTCAGGAGAGCTTCACTTAGTTTCAATAGTTTGACATTTGCTACCAAAAAGAAACACACAGTTGAGGCGGAGATCTCTACAAATAAAAGAGAGGGGAGGAGGAGGCAGAGACGGCACAGGTAGGTGCAGTTTATGTAAAGGCCCCTGTTTATGTGTGTGTATCTTTATACACTCTTGCATACATAAGCACATTTGCATACCTGCGTACACAAAGGTATAAATTAAGCCTAGATTAAATTTAAATCAACATGACATCATTTGCATAATTTGGGGAATTTCTCAGTGCTTTTATTTAATGTCCGCATTGCAAAAGTTGGCGCAAAGACTCTTTTACTGTTATAATATGGCATACAATGATGGATTCATATTTGATGTAATTACACGTAATTTGACGCCATTTTTCCATTCATTTGACATAATTACACAAAAGAAAATTCTGCACATTTCACAGATTACTAGCATAAATATATGTGTGAAAAACATCATCAATAAAGCACCACTCAAATCAGGACTGGCACCCACCAATAGCTTCCAACTGTGCATTTCAACTGAAACATGACCCAATAGCCCTGCAGATCACTCTGGTCAGTGTGGAACATCTTTAAAAAAAAAATTCTTCCAGGGAAGCTAAGCTTGACAACTATCAATTTCTCCAAATATTTAATTTTCTTTGTTCCAGACACGTACGGTTCAGTCTTCATGAGCTCTTTGTTGGAGCACAGCAGGTACTGAGTGCCAGACTTGTTTGCAGCATAACATGTATAGACCAGTAGCTTATTTACTGTTCGTGAAACAGAATGGTGCTGCAGAGCTCATCTCTCTTTTATACAAATGCATTGTCTTGTCTGCTGAAACCGTGTTGTGTGAAACAATCTCACGTGGAAGTGCACAAAATAGAACTAGAACTCAGGAATAGCTTTCAGTTTTGAGTTTCACATAAAACAGGACAGAGCAGGCCCCCCGGTGCATTCTGGTCAATGTGGTCCATCTTAGCAATGTTGCGGTACTTCCAGTGAAGCAAAGTTTCATAACAATTAATTCCTCCAAAGATTTAATTTTCTGAGCATCGCACACATTTCACTCTTCATGACACCTTCCTTTAGCATAACAGGTACAATGTATTGCAACAGCTCATCTCCATCTAGTATGTAGCTATTGGCCCTGGGAACAATTTTATACAAAAGAACCTCCATGTGGCTGCACGCAAAACAGGACTGATGATGTTATGTCTGCTGTCATATGTTATGGTTCAAGCAGTCATGTCAATCGTGATGTCATAATTGTTGAAATCAACTTGTCATTTGTAAAGCCACCAATGCCATCTGGCCTGATAAAATATGCAATATAAAGTGAAATGTGATAGTTATGGTTTGCTCCATGAACCATAACTCTTTAATGTCAGTGGTTTAACACATTTGAGACAGAACCATAACTGTATATTGTAAACTGGGATTTTTCGGTGAATTTCACTTATTTGTTTTAAGAAATCTGGTTTCAAAAAAGGAATTTATATAATTCTTAATAACATACGTTTTTAGATTATTAATTTACCTGATTAATTATAAAAGTACATCTGTACTTTCTGTAAACTTTGGTCAAAATATAAATGCATCTGCTGGTTAGAAAATCAAGCAACATTCTAACTCAATTTATTTATTTTGCTCTGACTGGTTATCTCAGTGAATGCCTGAGTCTGTGATTCTGAGTCTGTGTTGAATGCACACTGCCTCACCAACCCTTGCTCGCCATTTAATTCTTCAATTGCACATGATTTTCCAAAGCGTGTAACTCAGTGAGTTGAGCTGTTTATGTTACGGATTTTGTTGGACATCCAATGGGTGACAGTGACATTCCTTCCTTCAAAGTAATATTTTCCAGACAGTAAACCTGTGTGTGTATCTGACTTAGAGCAAGTGTTCCTGTACTTTGGCGTGATAGACACACCCTATTGTCACTGTTCCTTTTCGTCCTTTGTTATCCTCAAACCTCTAATTCATTCAATTTCTCACTGTACTTGTGCATACTTTTCCTGCCATTGGAGAACTTCCTCAAACCCCATATCCTTCATTATGGCACTGAGTGCTGATATGGGTGAGTTGGGTGTGTGTAAACCTGTACCTGCATTGGACATCCTCCCCCTTACACTTCATTTGCTGCTGTGCAAGCGCTCCCCACATCTATGATAGTGGCCCTCAGTGATTATATGGTTGAGTGGGGAGTGTGTGTAAACCTGGACCTTCGCTGAACGTCCTCCACCTCACTTCATATTTGCTGCCATTGGATTGCTTCCACAAATTCTTTTTTGTGGCCCTCCTGAGGTGTGCTATGAATCAAGCAAGTATATCTTCCTTCTTCCAAAGGTCTAGTGTGGCGGTGTGACATCTGCTGCCCAGATTCAGGCCGTCTGGAAGTGGTATTCCTGGAGCATAACGCTTCCAACAAAAGCCTTATTTACAAAAATACTTATATGTTTATTAATGCAAGTGCCAATCAATTCATTTTTGCATACATTCTAATAAAAACGTATTCTTACACATATATACTGTCTCTAATTCATCTTTGGAAGCTTACGATCACTTTACTATGATTTGAATCTTTGTTTTGCACAATGCGCTGTTAGTTTACATTGTGGATTCCTGCACATTAGTCAACTTTTTTCTTCGTACAGTTATCTACAGTACCATGTCAATTCATTTAGTCGACTCTGCCTTTTAGCGACCAGATAGATGGGTATGTTTCATTCTTTTTAGAACTATATTCACAATGTTTGTTTTAATTTAGTATAGCCTTATACCATGCCCCGAGTATTTATTTGTGTACATCTTTTGGTATTTTCAGCCTCTCTCTCAATTTTTCAACATTTTTCAAGGGCTGGTTGACCATTCAAACATGACATACAGCTTTTCTCATTCTCTCTCAATCAGGTGCTCATTCATCTTGACTGTGCCCCTCTCCTGGCACTCTGTATTCTCTGCCCTACACGGGAGTGTAGTCTCTCAAATACAGGGAGCCTCCACCAATACTGGCGGGGTCTGAAACGAGGGTGATTGTCTCATGCTTGCATCATGCAACTTTGATGCTCCTCATGAGACTGGTTTGGGCTGGCTCAAGAATGACCATTAATGGGAAGCCATTTCAAGAGAAATGTTTTTTTACAGCAGGGAGAGTGAATGGGGCAATTTCTTTTTACAAGACAGCAGCTAAATCAAGGGGCCCTGGATGACTTCCTTTTTCCACCCACAGCGTGACTAAGGTTTAGGGAGTGGGAGAGCAGAAATCTTTGCGCACCTTCTAGAGACCGAGAAGTTCTGACCACCATTTTTCTATCATGTCATATGAGGTTAAATGTATATCCATGTACCCTTTTGAAACCAACAACTAGTCACCCACAGGCTCAGAAATGTTTCAGAAATGTCTAAGACATCATGCAGGTAAACGATTCTGAACTACATTTGGCAGCACATACTTTACATGAGAGTAGCCAGTATGGCCAGGAATGTGCCTGCGCAGGCTCCCGCGCTTGCGCAGTTCCAAAGAAGAAGGCTTGATGGCCCAGGAATGCCAGTATGACCCGCGATCAGGTAAGTTTCATTTTAAATCTCATCCAATGGCTTTTTATTTCCATTTAATATTGCGGGTGGGAGGCGGGCGGGGGCAGGCGGGCGGCCACATCCGTTCCTCCCCCGAGTGTGCGGAGATTTGCCCCGTTTCTCCACATTCATTGCAATAGGGGAAGGGGCAAATCTCCGCACATTCTGTGGGCAGAATGGAGATGTCCTCCCACCCCTAGTTATTATCAACTGGATAATCTTTTTCCTTCTGAAACTTGGATGTCTAATAGCTCTGCCCCTAAACTAGCATTAGCAATCCCTGAGGGTTACTCCATGCTACATTGGGAAATTAAAGGAAAAACAGATTGCGGTGTAGTAATTGTTTTAAAACAAGCTTTTAGGTGTGTCTCATTTGATCTAACAGAGCTCCAGGGGGGGCAGAATTACTCAGTTCTTTACTAACGATATTAGCCAATAAATCCTTGGCTAAGGTATTAGTGTATCAACCTCCTGGCCACGCAGGAGTGTTTATATCTTCTCTGGATGAGTGCCTATCCAAATACGGGTTGAAGTATTTCAAGTTTACTGTCCTAGGGGACTTGAATCTACATGTGGATCAGGTCTCAGACCAACATGGCCATTTCTTACTTAATCAGCCATGTTACGGTTACCGTAGCATACCAATTTGTCAAGCAATATACTCGTTTTGCTGGTCATGTCATTAATCCTATCTTTTAAAATTGCCAGTTTGTTGTATCCGATATCAAAAAGAATGAGTGGACAGATCTTCTGCTTTGTTTATTTCCCTTAATCTCCCAGCTCCTCCCCCCCATGCGGCTGATGGCGGCGGCAGGTAGCTGGCGTTTCTGTTAGCGTTTCTGCTGTCTCCCGCTTCCCTGCTGACATCGGCGATTTCCCTGAGTTTCTTTAGGATTTTGTTGCCACTTTTACATCCTCAGCTCTTCCCGAGTGGCGCTTTTTCCCTTCTTTCCGTGGTACGATGCCTCGCGCCCATAGGAAGGGATCACAAAGAGAGAGAATGCTGAGCATAAGGAGAGGCCAACCCGCACACAATTGTCAAAAAAGTTTGCACATTTACAAATATATCATAACAACCAAATGGGTACATCAATTATCTGAGATAATTGATGTACCCACTTGGTTGTTTTTTATGACTGTATTGATGTTTTAATATATGATTCATGATATATTTGTAAATGTGCAAACTTTTTTAACAATTGTGTTATTTTCATGTATTTTATAAACCTATTTCATATGATGTATATTTTTAATAACTAAATTGCACTACTATCGTAGTTGGTTCTGTTAGTTTTTCCTGTACACTGCATTAGGTCTATTGTATTGTGTTTATATATATTTTTTGTGCCATTGTACCTATCATCCTTTAGGACCCTTCAGTTGCCTAGGTTTGTTATTTTTATAATTATAATCATCTTCAGGACAAATATATAAATCATGTTTGTCTTGGAATCATAAACAGTTGCCTTTCATGCAAGGCTGATCCTTAAGGCTCGGAAGGTAGTTCAGTCAGGAGGTTTGGTTTGATTTAGACCATCGGTAGCGCGTTAGTGTCAGGATATCCCGCGTCTTTGTTAAGGAGACCGTCCAGATCACGGCTTGAGTTGTGCCGGTTGCAGTATGCGGCATCTCTGGCGGGGATCGCTGAGCGTTTTTGATGTAGCAGTGGTGCAGAGTGCAGACTCACATTTGCGAAGCAATGCAAACAATCAATAAATCAATCAATGAGAATATTTTTAAAGCGCACTACTTACCTTGAGTGTCTCAAGGCGCTTGAATAGCCAGATCTTGAGGTGTCTTTTGATGGTTAGCAGGTCCTGGGTCTGTCGTAGGAGTATGGGTAGGGTGTTCCAGGTCTTGGCGGTGAGGTAGGCGGAGCAGAGCTGGCTGTTGGGGGTGTAGAAGCTGAGTCGTCTGTTGAGGTATGTTGGTCTGGTGTTGTGGTGTGCCTTGGTGTGCCTTGTGTGCATGGGTGAGGAGCTTGAAGGTGATCCTCTTGTTGACGGGGAGCCAGTGCAGGTCTCTCAGGTGGGGTGTGATATGGCTGCGGCGAGGGATGTCGACGAACAGGCGTGCAGAGCCATTCTGAATGCGTTGAAGTCGTTTCAGGAGTTTGGCCGAGGCTCCTGTATAGAGAGCATTTCCTTAGTCCAGCCTGCTGCTGACGAGGGCCTGAGTGACAGTTCTTCTTGTTATGGTGAGTATCCCCCTGTAGATCTTGCAGAGCATGCAGAGGGTGTTGAAGCAGGAGGGCGAGATGGCGTTGACCTGCTTTGTCATGGATAGAGTAAATTCGAGGATGAACCTTAGGTTACGTGGATGGTTGGTGGGTTTTGGAGCTGTTCCCAGTGTGGCCTGCCACCAGGATTTGTCCCAGGACAAGGGGGTGGAGCCGAGGATGAGGACTTCTGTCTTGTCTAAGTTTAGCTCCAGTTGGCTGATCTTCAGCCACTCGGTGACGGCTTTCATTCCTTTGTGGAGGTTGGTTTTGGCTGTGAGGGGGTCCTTGGTGAGGGCCAGGATCAGCTAAGTGTCGTGGGTGTAGGAGAGGATGTTGAGGTCATGCAGTCTGGTGACATGGGTGAGCAGTGCCATGTAGATGTTGAACAGTGTTGGGCTGAGGGATGAGCCCTGGGGTATGCCACAGATGATCTTGGTGGCTTCGGAGTGGAAACGGGGGAGGTGGGCGCTCTAGGTTCTGCCGGAGAGGATGGAGGTGGTCGAGTCCGGGGCCTTGTCTTGTATCCCAGCTTCATGGAGGCGTGTGCGTGGGGTGCGGTGGCAGACTGCGTCAAAAGTGGCTGACAGGTCCAGGAGGATGAGGGCTGTGGTTCCTCCATTGTCCATCAGGGCCCTGATATCATCGTTGGCGGCGAATAGGGCAGTTTCGGTGCTGTGGTTGCTGCGGAACCCGGACCAGTCGAGGATGACATTCACCTCGAGGTAGCGAGTCAGTTGTTTGTTGATGGTCTTCTCTATGACCTTCAACAGGAACAGGAGCCGGGAGATGGGCCGGAAGTTCCTGAGGTCCTTGGGGTCCGCCTTGGGTTTTTTGAGTAAGGCGTTGATCTCGGAATGCTTCCAGCTCTCTGGGAAAGTCACTGTCTCAAAGGAGATGTTGATGGCTTTCCGGAGATGGTGGGCGATGGTGGTCCTGGCTTTGTTGAAGATGTGGTGTGGTCATGGGTGTGACTTTTCATGGCCTCATAGATATGGAGTAAGACAGAGCAGTGGAAGTCACTCTTTTGCCTTACTTTGCATCAAAGGCAACCCATGGGGCTTTTTGGTGGGTGTTCCTATGCAATAACCATGGATTGTGATGCATTTCCAGATTTACAAGGACCTGAGAATGCTTTTCTCCTCGTTTTTTTGCATCACACATAGAAGGAGAAAAACACCTCCACCATTGAATGTTGTGTGCAGGAAAGTGTCCCTCCATGCACAAAAATAAATCCTCTATTAGAGACATCTATGCACCATGGTGCAAGGGTGCCTGCATTGGCAGGAGGCAGCAAATTGTGCACTAGTGCAAAGGAAAGGACAGGGATGCGTTGTATTGTTGTTACCATGATGCATCCTGCAATTTCCTTAAGGTGTAGTGAGGCGCAGCAAGCTGGCTTGTGGTGCTGCATTTCATCAATTTGTTGCGGTCAGTCAGTAAAAAAATGTATTTAGATCCTACAGAGATCTTAAAAAGTACATAGCGCCTCATAAACATGATACAATGAAAGGCATAAGATCATAAGAAACAATATATACAAATTTGTTGTTAATGTGCCCATCGGTTTCCGACTGGCTTTAGCGCTGAATTCCCCTTGGTGGAGTCATGGACACTATTGCATTTGTGGTGATCAGAGGAAACAGGTGACACTGTTACTCTTAGATCTTTAAGCAGCTTTTGATACAGTTTATCACCCTATTCTCTTGCAGTGGCAAGGAAACATTGGCATCAGTGGAGCTGCATTAGCCAGGGTTGTAAATGAATCTAGGACCCTAGTGTAATTTTCCCGATTCATGCCCTTATATAGGTATACTTTATCATATCCTTATATAGGCATAGAAATCACTACCATACAGCCCAAATACGGCATGGCTACTTCTACTAAGTTCCGATAATCAACAACAATTTCTTGGAAAAACCTGCCTTCAGCAGCTAGGGACTTCCCCCTGCTTGAATATTAAGTTCTCCAAGAACTCCTGGCGTTTTCCAAGAATTTAGGCTTTGAGCGATGTTATTAAGTCCAAACATGCGTCAAACTCGGCACCTTCAAAGTATAAATATGCCTTGGTTTGCCCAGACAAACACACAGTGGTTTGGAGCAGATCGACTATCTACATGCCCAACGCCCTGCAGCGGTAAGTGCCGAAGGAAGCCGACCCTCCAACTGACGCACTGAGAGAGACGCTATCTTTTCTCTTGCCGAGAAATCCAGCTCCAGTGTTTCCGGCATACCCTTGCAGATATCTGAGAAATAGAGTCCTGAGAGAGAGAGATACAAGACCTCCTTCATTCTAAAAACAAGGTACGGAGCTGATTAGACCTCTTAGAGAATTCTTGGAATAGATTCCTGGCAGAGAACTACTAAATTTAGGCTACTCCTCACTTACTTCTTCCCTCCTACTAGACTTAGGTTAGGTACACTGGGGTAGGCGTATTTTAAAAGCACCAGTTGAGTACTTTTAGCCATTATTTATTACTGTATGTATTTTATACATTTTATGCACTTTATGGCTTAGAAACCATATCATGCTTTTACAGTACTACTTTATAATACTGTTTGTATTATATGCCTTGTACTTTATAACCAGTATTACGATTGTAGCAGTTCATTTCTAATGCTTGAGAAAGAAGACTGTTCAATAAATACTTTTATTGAAAACGCTCGTCTCTCTATTTCTCTGCTTCTCTGGTGAAACGAAGCATGCAGGATTGACTGAGTAAAATAGTTATCTATTGTTCCAGCGACTCTAGAGATTTGATTTTTTATTCTTGAGAAACAAAGTTGTCATGTTTATGCGGTTGTCAGAAACGAATCCCTTCTTGTTTATTCGAGAAAGATTCTAGTGACCTCTGAGTTAGCTGGCACTCACTATTAAGTTTAATATATTCGGTAGAGACCTAGTCAACTTCAGTCCTACGTCTAAACTACAGTATATATTATTCCAATGCACAGAGCCCATTGGGAATATAGCAACTACACTACAGGTCAATTTGTTTCACTCTGATAGTAGCCAATTGGTATGGATGGCCCCGTATGCTTCGGATCCTAAACCGCTACGCTTTGGTGTCCCTCAGGGCTCTGCCCTGAGCTCGACATGGTTAAATATATACATGCCACCTCTGGCTGTATTGACAGATTCCTTTTGCATGCAAATTGTGTCCTATGTCAACAACATTTAGATTGTCCTTACTCTAGACAGAAATGTAGATAATTCTTTCAGCAGATTCAAGGCATGCCTAACAGCTTTATTTCAATGGATGGGCAAAATCAATTTACATTGTAATGCCAGCAAAACTGAAATTCGCTTAGTCGGCTTACCCTCACGTGCCTGGGATGGTGAAAGCTGGACTAATTTTGTTCCACCCCCACCTGCTCCCACAACGATCACAAGCAATTCAGGGGTGAAGTCTGACAAATAAACCTCCTTTGGACTACAGGTCACTGGTGTTGTGGGCTCCTGCTTTGGACTTCTGAAATCCCTAAGGAAATGTCTCTATTTGCTGCTGGTGCAACATCAGAAAATGGTAATACATGCTCCTACCACCTCTTGGCTTGACTATGTCATCTCTCTTTACTGGGGCCTAACAGCTCATTATTATTATTATTATTATTATTATTATTACATTTCTTATATAGAGCCAGAATCGACCCCCGAAGGGGTATCTCCGCGCTTGCCTTGGGAACCCGTCCTGGTTTTTCCCTGTGAGATAGCCCCTACAGGGCATCCCCAAGGTGAAAGCCAGGCATCCCGCAGCGGGGGGGCAGTTGTGGAGATTAAGCAAGCTTAATGCCCAGAGTTGCAGAGTGTGAACCCATGATTAGGTCAGGCACCGAAGCGAGAATTATCGAGTCCGTGGACATTTGAGCTCAACACCCTGCCGCGTCGGGAATCGAACCCTGGTCCCAGGTCTGACCTCTGCTTCAGGGTCTGCCTGCTCTAACCAGTGAGCCATCAACTCAGGAGACTCCAGCTGGTACAGAATGCCACTCTGCGGCTTCTGTTGAAAATCCGGAAAGGAAAGCACATCCGTCCTCATCTTAGGGAACTGCACTGGCTACCAATCACCAATCAAGGTGAGGGTGCAGTTCAAGGGGCTCATGATGGTTATTAGGGTCTTTTATTCAATGGGTCTTTTGTACCTGGCTAACCTTGCGTTTTGTAAAATACTTTTTAAAAGCTCAATTTAGTAGTGAATACATATTTTGGTAAAGGTACTTTAAGAAAGTTACCTTTTCCCTACCATAAGCTTCTGAAGGACAATTTGCATGAGCCCCAACTGTCACCTTGCAGCTTTATTCTCTCTTGATTAGGTGTGAACTTGGTCACAAAGCAAAGACAAATGTCTTAGGATGTGGGGAAGTGTTATTGTGCCCTTGGCAGTATGGCCAGTGGGCTGTGCCCAGGAACTTGATTAATTTGAAGGAGGCCTACCCTGTCACGTGAAAATGTTAGCTGAAACATGGGTGGGCCCTTCCTTTGTTTCCCTCAATCAGGCAGGTTCTGAGTCGGATGGAAGCTGCCACCAGAACTGGCTTAGAGGGACCACAGAGGAGGCGTCTCCTTCCCAAGACCACACATAGGAGTGGGCACACAGGCTCTACACAGGGGAAAAAGGATCCTACAACTTCGGGTTTAAGTAGAGGGCAGCACTGTGGGATTCTTTGATGTAAGGCACACAGGAATTGCTGCAAAGTGGAAAGAGTTACCAGGGTATTTTTATCCCATTAGCTAGGGAGGAGCCAAACGCCATTGGTTAGGCACTCACAAGCTGGTTCCAGGTATAAACATGGCACCCACAATACCCTCCTCAGAGCACTTTCTGAACCGTTGGAAGAGTAGAAGAGGACAAGACCTTCTGTCTGTAGCCTGAGAAGAGCCTAGAAAACTAGAACTGTTCTCCCTCTTGTACCTAGGACAAAGATGTGGACTCCAAAGCTCAAAAGGTTTTACTCCTTTTCCAGTTAGAGAGATACAACAAGCTAGAAGAGACTTCCACTGCCATTAATAAGCTGACCTTTTGCAACTGGACCTGCCATGGATCCTGCTGCTGGCCACCGCTGGAGTGAACCTTGACCCCCAAGTGCTGTCCCCAAGATGCTGCAACCGAGGGCTGTGTAAAAGTATACTCCTTGTATCATGTATTGAAACATGGGACTTAGAAGTTTTTTGACTGCAAAACATCCAGAGGACTGGGACCAGACATGAAGACGTGTTGCTGCTGGCCAAACAGTCAGGTTTTTACTTCTTAAAGCTTGTCTGCAGCATCAAATTCAGTTCAGTGTCACCTGTGGAGCAAGTATGTGGTCTTGTGGAGCACTCTTTAGCTACAGAGGGCTGCCCTGTCCCACTGGAAGAAGCTAAACTTCAAAATAATTGACCAAGGGCTTGATTACGAATTTGGCAGACAGTGTTACTCTATCACAAATGTGATAGATATCCCGTCCGCGAAATTACAATTGTATTATATACTGTGAAACTTGTAATTTGGCTGGTAAGATATCTGTCACGTTTGAGATGAAATATCCCATCTGCTAAACTAGACCTGGGTGTAAAACTCTGCTCTGCTTGTGGAGTTGGCAGAATTCTGCGGAGTTGCAGCTATACTCCGCACTCTGCAACAGAGCGTAATTTCTGTCTGTTTGTATGGTCGTAATATAATTTCACACACAGCAAGCGTAACAGGACTTTCCAGGCACTTGCAAGTGGCCATTCAATTTTTTAGCCGCTAGAGCACCTTCAGGCTTACGGCCCATCCTTTGTGATGTAGGCGAGCGCGATTGAGCAACAACGGCTACAATCTGGAGACAATTATCTGCTCGAGAAGAAGCTAAATCTCCTCAAGAAGAAAATTTGGAGTTAAAAAAGTTCTCAAGTGGACAGTTTGTGTTGTTTTTTTTGTACAAGGAGCCATTTTTTTTCCCCAGCAATACGGCAGTGCCCCAGAGACTCAAACATTGGATTTGAGGACTTTGGGGCATATTACCAACAACTAGCGATAATTATCGCTATGTTGGTTTAGCGGGGATATTTTTATCGCCGAGCTGCTGGGATTTTTATCGCTTAGGAACCTTGCCATTATCAAGGTTTATCTCCTAAGCGATAAAAATCGGCCGAAATGCATGAATATCGCTGCAAAGTCAGCGATATTCATGCATTACCGAGCTAATGCTCTTAGTAAGCATGGGCGAATTTTGCAAATCTGGCGTTCGCGAATTTTGCGAATTTGCGAACTCGCAATCCGCAAAATCCGCGAATTCTCGCGAATTTGCAAATTTTTTTTTTGTGTGTTCGCAAGGGTTTCTGCCAGTTCGCCAGGGTTTGGTACCAGTTCGCAATTGCAAACTTACTTGTCGGCTCGCAACGGTCGCGACTATGTTGTTTCTACGTCTGGTCCATCATCACAGGTTCCCAGCACCCTCTGTTTCACCACTGCCACCCTCTGTTTCAACCATGCCACCCTCTGTTACATCAATGCCACCCTCTGGTTCATCATCCCTGTAGATTATGGGGGGGGAAGCAAGCACACCTGCCCTGCTTTAACTGACATGAATTAATTTTGGGGTTAGTTTATTAATATGTCACTGTTTTAAAATTCCAGGTCTGGCACCTGCTTCCTTATCAGTAATTTGCTTTCTGTTGCAGTGCAATTTTTTTTTCCAGGACCTTTGTGGCCTTCTTGTAGCTATTCTATGAGCCTGCTGTGAGGGTCAGAGCAGGGTCATACAATTGTTCCAACTAGCAACTGAACTCTGGAGGGGCCCCAGTCAGGAAGCACTACAGGGAATGGTTACTAATGATGAGTTTGAACTCTTGCACCTGCTGAGTGCTTTCAGTTTTGAAAAAACTAGTTTTTCTGCAATTTCGCGGGATTCGCGGGGCGCGAACACGCACAAGATCGTATTCGGAAGCCGCAAATTCGTGCGAATATGCGATTTATTTTTTTGCGGCGTGTTAGTTCGCAAGGTTTTGTGCGTTTTCGCGAGCCGCTTGTAGCGCAAGGCGTGAAGTTACCCTCGGGGTTGTTCAAGGGCGCGGCCATCTTGTTTGCATGACGTATTTTCATTTCCGGGCACGAAGTGTAATCTCACAAAGTGTGCGGCTCGCCAGTACAATTTCGCGAGTGTTCGCGAGGAAAATCTCGCGCGAACTTACCCGGGCGGTCGTGAACGGGCGCGCCCATCTTGTTTCTCATTCATTGCTATGGTTCTGGGCATGCTTTTTGTATCCTCTCTAAATCTCTGCCATCCTTTGCTTGTTTGAAGTTTTTTTTTATCTATTTTACTTATTATCTATCCCTCTATTTTTCTAGCCCTATATTTTTGTGGTTACTGCTACTTTTGGTTAATTTTAAACTACTTTTTTAAACTCTTTTCCTTTCTTCTCTTCCCTATTATATTTTTTTTATTCCTTTCCGCCCAGACCATGGTGAAGGGAGCCGGGAAGCATTCCGAGAAGGGGAAGGGTCCCGCACCCCGTGCCCGGCTCCCGTGCGGGCATTTGAGGGGGGAGCAGGTCGTACCCCGGGAGATCTTTAGCCCGGAGGAGGTGGCCGCACTCATTTTTTATGTTCAGCGCCGCCTCCCCAGGACCATCATGGCAGGCGGCAGGATCGGTGTCGGGTACGGGATCCGGGAGCACCGGTAGCGGTGGGAGAAGGTGTGCCGGGCCATGTACCATCACTCTCGGGTCCGGCGCACCTACAACCAGGCCACCCACCGCTAGACGGATGTCCTGGACCGTGAACGAAATCTGCTCGACCTGCTTGGCCTTGAGATCCCCGGGCTTGGTGAGTAGTAGTAGCTATTTCTTTACTACTCTGTTTTCTCTCGCTGTGTGTTATTATATTGCAAATTTTAGTTTTTTACCAAGAGCAATAATGTTGCTCATTACATTGTAGGTAAATTATATTGCAAAATCTCTGTGCATTTCAGGTGCACTGCTCTCCTTCTCAGTAGTGTTGCTACTATGCTTATTTGTTTTCGATTTTGTGTTCATTTCATTGGCCTGTGAAATTATGTATGAGTGTAGTTTAAAGAACTGCGTAATGCTACACACTAAGGTTCAGATTTTTAATTACCGGCGCATCCCTGCAAAGTAGCAGGGATGCGCCAGTAATTGTGCGCCACGCCACCATCACCCATGGTGCGCCGTATTTACAATGCAGTGCACCATGGGCCCAAAACGTCACCAAAGCGTTACGCATCTGTGCCGTAAAGGCGGCGCATTGCTGGAGTTGCGTCGCAACGATGGCGCAGCTCCATCAATGCTCTGGGGTGACCTATCTCCCCAATGCTGCATCAAGCCGTACGTCTGCTTCAAGCAGGCGCAGGGTTTGAGTCACGCATCATTGTCGTTAAAGTGAGTGATTGAAATCTTGTAGATTTCCTTCAGCCACTTTTAGGATGCGTTCCTGCGCAGGAACGCCCTCCCTTGCGCCGGAACGCCCCCTGATGGCGCAGGGCTTTACAACGTGATGCATCTCCCATATGCGTCACGTTGTTAATATACGCCGCACAATTGCGCCTCTTTTGTGCTGCCGCTGAGTCACAAAAGTCACGCAACAATGGAGCAAAAGAGCCGCAAGGGGCTTCTAAATCAGCCCCTACGGACTCAAGTCCAGTCCTTCCTTTCTACACATGGCGATAAGAAGAAATAGTGGTGGTAGATTGATAGTTTGAGTATTTTAATGACTGGTTAATGTAGTAGGAAACTTTAGTGTTGTCGCTGATCTGCAATCACAATGGACTTTGTCTGTCACTTCGCGTGCTGCGGACTGCTGCCTGCCTATCCTAGGCAAACCTTTTTAATACTTTGTTTAGTGAGTTACATAAGAAGTTTCCAATTCGACGGTCCGCAAATCAAGCAATACTAATAACGTAGTAGACCACATGAGATTGGTCAATAATATATCCCGTGGAATAGTTGTCTATTTGCTATTTCGCCAAAATATTTTGTTAGTTCTTTTTAAATGTTTGATTTGGTTGACAAATATCATCCATGTTTTCTGTTTTTCTTTCTTTCATGTTGTACATCAGCTCCCCCCAGGGGCAACAGGAGGACACAGGAGGAGGAGGAGCGTGCTGTTCAGGATGCAGGCCAGGATCGGGCAGGCGAGGGCTCCTTTGCTGGCCCCAGTAAGTTTTAATTTTAATATAGAGTACTTATTTTTTCCTAGCGTTCCTCATTCGATTTTTTCTAAATCGTCTTTGATCTTCTTGTAGATTGGATCTAAATTCCTATCCTGCCTCGACTATGACTCCGTATGGTATTACTAGATTATTCTTATTAGTCTGTCTGTGTAGCTAACTAAGATTGCACATTTGGCAATTCCATTGGACTCCCATTCTAATCAGCAATGAGTGCAGTCCTCTGGGATTGTCCATAATGTCTTTTCAAGTCTTCTAAATGTTTATGCTTTGACAATTGCTAACAATAAAAAGGTGAATGACCACCAAGAGAGAATAAGATACTACTTTACTTTTGGTTTGGATAGGAGGACAATACATTCTACTACTGTTGCAGGGACAAATCTGCAGAAACAGAACTATGGACACTAAATAATGCATTGCTTAGCTTATCAATTATAATAGGTGCTGTTAGACTTTCCACATACCTCAGTGATATCAGACTTTGTAGTTGAACCCCCAATCTCCTGACTGACTAGATAGTGTGGCAGAGTCATTTAGCCCCCAAAGTCACCGATGATTGATCCCCAATGATGTCAGAGGCACGGACTCATGCTTGCAAAAATTCCAAAACCTTTAGCTCATCCACTCTAGTCTGGAGGACCAAAAACCACAGAATCTATTTAAGATTAAAAGCTTTATTAAAAGTAAACATATTTATTAAAATCAAGTTTGTCATAAAAGTAAACGTTTAACTGAAAATGGAAAAGTGCTTAGTGCTGACGATTAATTAGACACATTTCTTGTGGTCGAGCCGAGCTCTCACCTGGTTTGAACTTGATCCTGCTCGTGTTCTTAGAAGTCAAGCTTCTGTCTGTTAGGAGAAAAAGTGGTGCGTGTTAAAAATAAAAAGCAAGCATTCATCAGTTGTGCCAAAAAGTGCAGCAAGACAACAGCCTTCCCTGGAAAAAGGGACATTTTTACTTTAGAGTAGACAGTCACAAATTATTAAATTGTATTCTGTTTTTTTCACATTTCTTTCTTCCTCCTAGACCAAATATTATATAGTAGTGAGTGGTGTATTCTAACATTATTAAATGTACTTTGTAGGTGGAACATCTGGAGGCGGGGGCAGCGCGGAGGTGGTGGTGGCATTGGACGAGGACAACTCCGGCGGGGAGGAGGCGGTGGAAGTGCCGGACAATTCTGTGAGGGATAACACGGTGGTGGCGGGCAGAGGTAAGCTATATATTCCTTACTTATTGAGATTGAAGACTGCAGAGTGTGCTTTCTGCACGGGTGTATTATAAATCAACCAGGTAGTAGCCTCCTCTAAATGTAGTCCGACTTAGCTGTGAAGTTTTTGGCGATAAGAATCCCAATCAGATCTGAGATGAACTTGATGGATGGGATGAACGAAAAGCGAAATAAGGGTGTAAGTAAGTGTGGAAGGACGAGAAATGTAATGATGACTGGCAAAGAAGAATGATATGTGTTTGCTTGGTCCCCGAGGTGGCTGGGAAGGAAAGAATATGGTATGGTGCATGGCTGGGTGAATGATGAAGCAAGGATGGGTGGAAGGAGAACAGCCTGGGTGGGTGAAACAGAAACTGTATGTATGCATATACTTTGAATGGATGGATGCCTGGATCATGGTACTATCTGACTCTTAGATAGCATATGTGTATCTAGAGAGAGTAAACGGTCACTGGATGAACTAAGTGTTACTTTGAAGAGCATGTAACACCGCACCCGCATGTCCGTTCCAGTGTAGGAAAGGTAAGGAAAAGTAGTTGTAATTTTGTCCAAATACTACCATGAATAGTAGCAATAGTTTGTATTGCAACTGCAAGCACAGCATATATCCGGTTCTTACGGTGGACACTCCCTACCTCTCTTAATAACTTTAGTTTAGTAGTAGTACGTCATTCATGTGTGGGTGTATCACTGTTCACTCAATAATAAGCAAAGCACCTAAAGTCATCCCATATGTCATCAAATGCATCCCATGTGAAGTGATAGATAATCAGATTATTTAGCTTCTTCATTTTCCTTTTCTAATACTCATCAGCACTATAGGGTGAAAGCTAAATTAATTAAGCAGTAGCCCTTTTAACAGAGTATTCTCAGTGCCACCCGTAATAGAAAAGTAAGAGCTTCACCACCTGCATGTACTGGACCGGTACAGTAACGCAAGTCTGTCTCACTCATCATGGTGTGCGTCTGTTTTTCTCGGGTGCAAGTTCACTGCGCTGGCATTATGCCGGCTTGCATAAGATAATGTACCAATTTTCCTAAACAAGAGAGAAGAATAAGAATAAGACTGGTGTACTGTCATAGTCGACTCTAATGGAAGTCCATAGTGCTCGTAGAATTTGTTCCTTAAACTCCCACTAATGTTAGAGCAAGGATGAAGAAGTCGGAGGTTACATAGATACTGTCCTCAATAGTTATGTACTGTGCTTTCAATTTGCTACTTGTACTGTGACACAACCTTCTGCTCAATCATTTTGTGTTAATCTTAAGGAGCATTGGTTACAGACTATGTCTTTCTTTCTTCATAGAGTTGCTCCTTCCAAATCCAACAGACCATCAAGGAGGAGGGAGCTGGCTCGAATGGCCCAGCAACGGAGGCTGGATGCCACTGTCGCTGAATATTGGTGGCTGGTGGCCCTGGAGGAGGAGGAGACGCAGTCTGGTACTACAACAACATCCACTGGGACAGCTGCATCCTCCTCCGTGCCCCCACGGGCTGCCAGCCAGCGCAGTGCTCCAGCGGTACGGAGCCGGGCTACCAAAGCCAAATGCCACCGCCGAGCAGCAAAGACAGCAGCTGCCCCCCACGGGATTTGCAAGGCACGCAGGCGCCGCTTATGCCTCAGAGTGTCCTACCTGGAGCAGGAGGTCCTAAGCTATAAGAACTTGGTGGAGGGCCTCCGCTTCGACCATGCCACCCTCCGCAAGGAGCATGATGTCCTGGCCCCTAAAGTCAACAGCACCCTGCCGTAGTGTCCCTTGCCCCTTTTTTAGAGACTTTTGGGGGGTGGGAATTGGGAGTTGGGTTTATTAGGGACTTTTGAAGGACAATCTTTGGGGTTAGGGAGGGTCTTGCGGGAGATTATTTTGTTAGGGCTATACAAACATACTTTTTGAAACTTTATCTGACCATACCTGTTTTTTACTGCTTTTGAGTCTGGTGGGTGGGGGTTTAACAGTAAGTTTGTTTTCCTGAATAGTCCTAGGATTTTAGTAGTACTACCGTCAATCTCTCGTCTCTCCTAATACTCCATTATACTACCTCCAACCAAACGCTTATATTACCTGTAATTTGTGTTTGAAAGTAGGGCTAGGCCCAGGGCTGGCTCCACGGGAAATGGCGATTAAGGTTGGCAATCCAGGGCAGATGAAATTTCCTCCTCATTGCGGTGGTACTAGTGGTGTGACACAGTGGCAGTTGCATGGCTATGTAAAAAAAGAAAATGAAACCTGGTTTGTCCTTACTGTAGCAATACAATGGTACGATAGAGAATATAGCAGGTGACAGTACACTAGAACAGTGCCACAATGTAGCCTAACAAATGATAAAGTATTGATAGTATAACTTGTACTTGTGTAGGATTTCTTTGACATTGGCTACTACTACAAGATATAGTACTGAAGCTGAGTAAGTCTAGCATATATCCTCGGATTCCTTCACCAGCCTGTGGCTATGACCTTATCCTCCCCAGCAAGTGTGTGGAATTATTGATGTCATTTAGTCACACATCAAGCAAAACCACACAGCCCGGGGGAAGAGGGTTAGGGTTTGTAAAATGGATGGGAATGGGGGTTTCTTTTTGGGTAGGTTTTGTTGAGAGAAAAAAAAAAAAGCACAGCATGGACAAACAATAATTGAACATAAAGAAATTTTTGGGTACAAAGCTAACCATAAATCTTTTACGTAACATAAAGGAAGTGCATGCACTACTGAATGCATTGTTACTGAAAAGTAAGTAGTACTTTCGACAACCGTGAATGACAGAATGCGACAGTACAGGGCTACATTAAATTAGGTTTAAAAAATAGCCGAAGAAAAACCTATAGAATGGCTGTAGGGATCAATTTAGAAGCAGAGAGAGATCCAAGAAATGCAGTCACACACACTCATAGAAGAAAAGAATGGATACTGTATTTGTATTCTTGTAGTTGTCCTGTTGAATTTGGTAAGTAAGTTGCATGCAGCAAACAATTCCTCTTATTAGCGGCACTTCTCCATTCCAGGTGACGCTTCGTCCATCAATGTTGGTGACCAGAAGACACCCTGTACACTGCCTGCCTGGCGGATGCTGAATTGCGGCTCGCTAATGTGAAGCCTAACTCCATCCTTTTTTCCCCATTGCACAGACTGAAAGCCGGCCTGTAATTATTGAACGAAAAACAGGAAGTGATAGAATATTACAACACCACTGATACATAAATATAAGGTATGTAACGCTGTGTAGTGCAAAAAGTCACACTTTGATTTTCCTAATAGACAGTACAATATTTTTGAAAGTGCGTACTCTGTCTGAGTCACCTTTTGAAGGATAAATAAGTATGGGCAAATTAATTTAGCGGATCTTTCCCCTCCAGCTAGGTGTACTGTAAACTGTGTTTTAGAACAAAATTAGACCTTCCCAGCAGTGCTCCCACCCAGACCCTTACTAAAGCCAGTCGCAAAAATGTAGAAGACCCCCAATCAGATCTCAAAAAACGAGGCCTAGCAGAAAACTGGTGACAAAACGTACTTTGAAAGTAAAGGTAGGCCCAAATACCCCCTTACCCACCGTGGATTGTATTCAAACAACTTGCAAGCAAGCAAAAGTATCCATAGCCAGCATCGCTCCAAGACTCGAAAACCCCCCCACCCAAACACATGCAATATAAATATTGCTAACCCTAACGAGCCTTAAGTTAAGAATAGTGGCAAAGGCTTTCTTTAACTATGCCAAATCCCCCCTTTCCCACCATGGATTTTCTTCAAATGACTTGCAACCAAAATTACACATTCTCACGAGTGCTCTAAGACCCCAGAAATCAGTTGCAAAAATCTAGAACACCCCGAAACACATGCAATCCTGCTGCTAGGGCTAACCCTAACGAACCCTAAGTTACAAAAAGTGCCAAAAGGCTTTTCCTTATGGATTTTTCCCAACCACTTCTATCCGGTATTAGACCTTCCCAGGAATGCCCCAAGACCCGCCAACCCACCCGCCAAAAAGCACAACACCCCCAAACAGCCCAAAAGGAAAATCTCATACTTACAATATTTCTCGGCCTTCGGTCCAAATGCGCGGTGCAGCTAGGCCATAACTCCAGTTTTCCACCACGGATTTCCTGAAAAGCAAATGCAATCAAGATTAGAGTGTCCCAGCAGTGCTCCCAGACCCCAAAACTCACCCACAAACAACCGGAACTCCCCCAAAGACCACCTCAAAGGCAAGCAAGTCAGCAAAAACACAAAAAAAATTCCGCCTCCGATTTGGTCCAAACCACTTTTATCCGGTATTAGACCGTCCCAGCAATGGCCCCAGAGCCGTCAACCCAGGAGAAAAATAGTAGAAGACCCCCAAACAGCCAAAAAGTAAAAGTACAAAAATGGGGACTTAGTAATTTTTTTGCCAATACCCCAAATAACTCCGCGCGCGCTCTGCAGCTAGGCCCTAACTCCCCTCTGCCACCATGGATTTGCTTCAGACCTCTTTCAAACTTAAGTATCCATAGCCAGCAGTGCTCCCAGACCCCGAAACCCACCCACAAACACCAGGAAGCCCCCCAAACAGGCCCCCGAAAACGCTACATTGAGCAAAATGTCAGAAATAGCAAAAAAAAATTCAGCCTGGATTTTATCCCAACCACTTCTATCCGGTATTAGACCTTCCCAGGAATGCCCCAAGACCCGCCAACCCACCCGCCAAAAAGCACAGCACCCCCAAACAGCCCAAAAGGAAAATCTCATACTTGCAATATTTCTCGGCCTTCCGTCCAAACGCGCTGTGCAGCTAGGCCATAACTCCAGTTTTCCACCACGGATTTCCTGAAAAGCAAATGCAATCAAGATTAGAGTGTCCCAGCAGTGCTCCCAGACCCCAAAACTCACCCACAAACACCCAGAACCCCCCAAAGACCACCTCAAAGGCAAGCAAGTCAGCAAAAACACAAAAAACATTTCCGCCTCCAATTTGTTCCAAACCACTTTTATCCGGTATTAGAGCTTCCCAGAAATGTCCCCAGAGCCGTCAACCCAGGAGAAAACTAGTAGAAGACCCCCAAACAGCCAAAAAGCAAAAGTACAAAAATGGGGACTTAGTCATTTTTTTGCCAATTTCCCAAATCACTCCGCGCGCGCTCTGCAGCTAGGCCCTAACTCCCCTCTGCCACCATGGATTTGCTTCACACCTCTGGCAAAATAAAGTATCCGTAGCCAGCAGTGCTCCCAGACCCCGAAACCCACCCACAAACACCAGGAAGCCCCCCAAACAGGCCCCCGAAAACGCTACATTGAGCAAAATGTCAGAAATAGCAAAAAAAAATTCAGCCTGGATTTTATCCCAACCACTTCTATCCGGTATTAGACCTTCCCAGGAATGCCCCAAGACCCGCCAACCCACCCGCCAAAAAGCACAGCACCCCCAAACAGCCCAAAAGGAAAATCTCATACTTGCAATATTTCTCGGCCTTCCGTCCAAACGCGCTGTGCAGCTAGGCCATAACTCCAGTTTTCCATCACGGATTTCCTGAAAAGCAAATGCAATCAAGATTAGAGTGTCCCAGCAGTGCTCCCAGACCCCAAAACTCACCCACAAACACCCAGAACCCCCCAAAGACCACCTCAAAGGCAAGCAAGTCAGCAAAAACACAAAAAACATTTCCGCCTCCAATTTGTTCCAAACCACTTTTATCCGGTATTAGAGCTTCCCAGAAATGTCCCCAGAGCCGTCAACCCAGGAGAAAACTAGTAGAAGACCCCCAAACAGCCAAAAAGCAAAAGTACAAAAATGGGGACTTAGTCATTTTTTTGCCAATTTCCCAAATCACTCCGCGCGCGCTCTGCAGCTAGGCCCTAACTCCCCTCTGCCACCATGGATTTGCTTCACACCTCTGGCAAAATAAAGTACCCGTAGCCAGCAGTGCTCCCAGACCCCGAAACCCACCGACAAACACCAGGAAGCCCCCCAAACAGGCCCCCGAAAACGCTACATTGAGCAAAATGTCAGAAATAGCCAAAAAAAATCAGCGTGTATTTTATCCCAACCACTTCTATCCTGTATTAGAGCTTCCCAGGAATGCCCCAAGACCCGCCAACCCACCCACCAAAAAGCACAACACCCCCAAACAGCCCAAAAGGAAAATCTCATACTTACAATATTTCTCGGCCTTCGGTCCAAGCGCGCTGTGCAGCTGGGCCATAACTCCAGTTTTCCATCACGGATTTCCTAAAAAGCAAATGCAATCAAGATTAGAGTGTCCCAGCAGTGCTCCCAGACCCCAAAACTCACCCACAAACACCCAGAACCCCCCAAAGACCACCTCAAAGGCAAGCAAGTCAGCAAAAACACAAAAAACATTTCCGCCTCCAATTTGTTCCAAACCACTTTTATCCGGTATTAGAGCTTCCCAGAAATGTCCCCAGAGCCGTCAACCCAGGAGAAAACTAGTAGAAGACCCCCAAACAGCCAAAAAGCAAAAGTACAAAAATGGGGACTTAGTCATTTTTTTGCCAATTTCCCAAATCACTCCGCGCGCGCTCTGCAGCTAGGCCCTAACTCCCCTCTGCCACCATGGATTTGCTTCACACCTCTGGCAAAATAAAGTATCCGTAGCCAGCAGTGCTCCCAGACCCCGAAACCCACCCACAAACACCAGGAAGCCCCCCAAACAGGCCCCCGAAAACGCTACATTGAGCAAAATGTCAGAAATAGCAAAAAAAAATTCAGCCTGGATTTTATCCCAACCACTTCTATCCGGTATTAGACCTTCCCAGGAATGCCCCAAGACCCGCCAACCCACCCGCCAAAAAGCACAGCACCCCCAAACAGCCCAAAAGGAAAATCTCATACTTGCAATATTTCTCGGCCTTCCGTCCAAACGCGCTGTGCAGCTAGGCCATAACTCCAGTTTTCCACCACGGATTTCCTGAAAAGCAAATGCAATCAAGATTAGAGTGTCCCAGCAGTGCTCCCAGACCCCAAAACTCACCCACAAACACCCAGAACCCCCCAAAGACCACCTCAAAGGCAAGCAAGTCAGCAAAAACACAAAAAACATTTCCGCCTCCAATTTGTTCCAAACCACTTTTATCCGGTATTAGAGCTTCCCAGAAATGTCCCCAGAGCCGTCAACCCAGGAGAAAACTAGTAGAAGACCCCCAAACAGCCAAAAAGCAAAAGTACAAAAATGGGGACTTAGTCATTTTTTTGCCAATTTCCCAAATCACTCCGCGCGCGCTCTGCAGCTAGGCCCTAACTCCCCTCTGCCACCATGGATTTGCTTCACACCTCTGGCAAAATAAAGTACCCGTAGCCAGCAGTGCTCCCAGACCCCGAAACCCACCGACAAACACCAGGAAGCCCCCCAAACAGGCCCCCGAAAACGCTACATTGAGCAAAATGTCAGAAATAGCCAAAAAAAATCAGCGTGTATTTTATCCCAACCACTTCTATCCTGTATTAGAGCTTCCCAGGAATGCCCCAAGACCCGCCAACCCACCCACCAAAAAGCACAACACCCCCAAACAGCCCAAAAGGAAAATCTCATACTTACAATATTTCTCGGCCTTCGGTCCAAGCGCGCTG
Organism: Lissotriton vulgaris; assembly: GCF_964263255.1. Taxonomy (NCBI): domain Eukaryota; kingdom Metazoa; phylum Chordata; class Amphibia; order Caudata; family Salamandridae; genus Lissotriton; species Lissotriton vulgaris. The sequence goes on from NC_141685.1 coordinate 494,937,546, forward strand.
TGCAGCTGGGCCATAACTCCAGTTTTCCATCACGGATTTCCTAAAAAGCAATGCAATCAAGATTAGAGTGTCCTAGCAGTACTCCTAGACCCCAAAACTCACCCACAAACACCCGGAATCCCCCCAAAGACTACCTCAAAGGCAAGCAAGTCAGCAAAAACACAAAAAAAATTCCGCCTCCGATTTGGTCCGGTATTAGAGCTTCCCAGCAATGGTCCCAGAGCCGTCAACCCAGGAGAAAACCAGTAGAAGACCCCCAAACAGCCAAAAAGCAAAAGTACAAAAATGGGGACTTAGTCATTTTTTTGCCAATTTCCCAAATCACTCCGCGCGCGCTCTGCAGCTAGGCCCTAACTCCCCTCTGCCACCATGGATTTGCTTTAAACCTCTTGCAAACTAAAGTATCCATAGCCAGCAGTGCTCCCAGACCCCGAAACCCACCCACAAACACCAGGAAGCCCCCAAAAACGCTACATTGAGCAAAATGTCAGAAATAGCAAAAAAAAATCATCGTGGATTTTATCCCAACCACTTCTATCCGGTATTAGAGCTTCCCAGGAATGCCCCAAGACCCGCCAAAAAGCACAACACCCCCAAACAGCCCAAAAGGAAAATCTCATACTTACAATATTTCTCGGCCTTCGGTCCAAACGTGCTGTGCAGCTAGGCCACAACTCCAGTTTTCCACCACGGATTTCCTGAAAAGCAATGTAATCAAGATTAGAGTGTCCTAGGAGTGCTCCTAGACCTCAAAACTCACCCACAAACACCCGGAACCCTCCCAAAGACCACCTCAAAGGCAAGCAAGTCAGCAAAAACACAAAAAACATTTCCGCCTCCGATTTGGTCCAAACCACTTTTATCCTGTATTAGAGCTTCCCAGCAATGGCCCCAGAGCCGTCAACTCACCCGCAAAGAAGTAGAACACCCCCACAAGTGCTGAGTCTTTCTTCATTAGGCGTAATCCAGCCCTCTGCTTTGATGGAAATAGGAGTCTGGAGGAGGAGGATAGAGGAGCATGTTCTTCTGAACTTGTGAACCTGAGGAATGCAGACTGCGGCACCTTCAAATCAATAAGCAAACAAGTGAAGACAGTTCTGCTGATGGGCTTGTTTTTTTGATTAGGTGATTAAAGTTTGAATTATATTAACTGTGCACAACAAAGAAAGACAGACACACAGGAATAAAAGTGAATAAGGACGAAAAAGAAAGTTATTGATTCATTGTCTCATTTTCAGGGCTCGGTGTCAGGGTCCAGGAATAAGAATAAGGCTTTGTCATCATACTCTGCAAATTAAGGTAGGGTGAGCTCAGTGTCACCTAACAGAGAAGAAATTCCCTCATCTACGTTGCTGTCCACCTCGTCTTCATCCGGCGTGCTTTCTCGTACTTTGGAATATGGTGGTATGAGGTGCTGATTCATCTTGATCATTGTTAACCTCTCCACATTTTTGGGCGAGAGGCGGCTCCGTTTGGGAGTTACAATGCCACCAGCAGCACTGAAAACACGTTCAGAAGACACGCTTGTGAGTGGGCAAGACAAGTAGTTGAAAGCAAGGTTGGAGAGCTGTGGCCACAATTCTTTTTTCCCATGCCAATACGCCAATGGGTCAGCATTAACATAGACCTCTGTTGAGTCATTCAGATAGTCCTGCACCATCGACTCAAGGTCCTCCTCAAAGGTTCCTCCACTTTGCTCAGCTGTTTCTCTGACCTTTTGAGAACCAAACCCAAGGTGAGCTAGCCAATCCTCTTCAGTCTCCAATGTTACTGTTGTGTCTGGTGCAGATGATCCGGTTGCCGGTGTCTTTAACGGCTGAGAGGTCACTTGTGCCACAGCCACAGGTGCAGAAGTGGATTGTTTTGACTGGGAATGGCCTGCTGATGCTGATGTACTGCCTTTTCCTTCAATGAGCTGCCTTTCTCTTTTAAACCTCATGGCTGACAAGACTAGCCAACGTTTGTACTGTGTAACATGTTCGTCATCAAAAGGAAAGAATGCTCGGCCTGCCAGCGCCTTTTTGAAGCGTGGATCCAGAATCGTAGCACAAATGTAATGCTGTTCTGAGTGGATCATTTTAAGACGTTCATCACCTTGTAGGCGCTCTAATAATTTCTCCGCCAAAACAAAAGGGTCTTGGTTTTTTTCATTTTTTTGAAACACAGAAGACACCGCCTTCAGTTGGTGCTCCAGTATGTACAACAATGGGATAGCTTTTCCCAAATTACAGTCCTCCTTGCTGACTGCACGCGTGAAGAACTCAAAAGGACGAAGCATGCCTGTCAGGCTTTTAACTATTTCCCATTGCGCCGCATCCATCCTCATGTCCTTGTGAGCTGTACCCTGTTTTAAGAAATAGTGATCGAGTACCGTATACTGCTCATACAGACGCTCAAGCATGTAGAAGGTTGAGTTCCAACGTGTTGCCACCTCCTGGATGAGTGCTTTCACTGGCATTCGACGTTCATGTAGCAGGCTCCTGAGATGCTTCGGGGCCTTAAAAGAATGGCTGAAATGGTTGCACATTTTTCGGCAGGTGTCCACTACCTAGTACGCTGGACTGTCTTTATCGCTCAAGAATTTTTTAACAACCAGGTTTATACAGTGCGCTAAATACGGCACTCTGAAATAGCGACCCAGCTCCATGGCCTTACCTACATTGGCGCCATTATCCGTGGAAACATAACCAATCTGGTGTTTTTTTGAGGACAGCCAGTGAAGGACCTTTGTGTTAAACTCATCCAAAATGTTTTGTGCTGTGTGACGTTTCTCCAAACCAAACATGGCTAGTGTTGCATGTTTCCGAGCAGCTTTAAAAACTTGGTCCGGATCAACACATGCGTTTAGCTTTGCTTTAACCCCTGAAAAAGAGACCCAGTGTGCAGTGATGCACATGTAATAAGCGCCTGCACCACTGGTCCACATGTCTGTTGTCAGATGTATAGTGTGAACAGCACTCTTCTGCAAAGCTGCTCCAATCACCTCCAGCACATCTTCATGTAGTGCTGGAACCGCAACTCTGGCAAAATAGAACCGGCTAGGAACCTTCCATTTAGGGCAGAGCGCTGCCACTAATTCTAGAAAACCAACCCCTTCTACCAAAGAAAAATGGAGAAGGTCCAGAGCTAGCATTTTAGCCAGCTTAGTGTTATACAGCTGAGTCAGTGGGTGGTTGCGTTCATATCGCGCTTCTGTAAACAACATCTTTTTACGGGATGATGATGATGATATCTTCGACCCTGTTACGCTCGCTGATGAACTTTTTCGCATTGGTGTCTCACTCTCTCCCACACTCTTAGTGTGGCTCACATGGGGTGTGCTGCTGACAGGGTACTGGGTGTAAGTGAAGTGTTTGGCACGTCTTCTTCCTCCTCGTCATCATCAGATGAAAAATCAACGTTTTCATTACGTGCAATTCGGGCTTCCTTGATCGCCTGTAGGTGCGCAAAACATTGGACAGTGTGCTGTCTCTTAAGATGACCTCTCTGGCCTCCGGTACCATAGTTGGTACCAAACTTACCATGACTAACTGCAACCTTACAAATGCTACAAATGGCGAAGTTTTCCCTTTTTGGGCAAACACTAAAGAAGTCCCAAGCTGGGGACTTGAATTGTCTGTGAGGGCCGGAGGAGGTGGCGATACTGGTGGCTTTGGTCATGCTGCTAATGCCAGATGAAGTGGAGGATGTGGATTGCCGAACTTTAGTACGTTGTGCACTTTCACCACCACTAATTGAGGTCGAGGTGGATGGAGGTCCCTTCTGGCGAGGAAGAAATATGGAAGCGGTACGTGTTGGTGTAATAGTTAACTCCAATGATTGTTGTGTTTCCATTGCCTCCTTGTCGACATCATCATCAAGCTCAGCAGCTTCTCGCGCTAGGATCAAAATGTCTCATTGCTGCATGCCCACTGGGGCTGCAGTGACCTTTATGATGACTGGGTCATCGTCGTGAGAGCCTTCACCAGCAGCAGTATCTGCCACTTCTTGTTGAGCCTCATCACACTCCATAACTATGAGCTTTTCGACGACCTTCCTTTTACGCTTAAGTACCTTTGTCAGATCATGGTGTGCCTCACTCTCATACGGCCGTTGTGGTTCCCAATTTTCATCCATATCATCAGAAGGAGGTGGGCTTGAAGAAGATGTAGACACCACCCTTGATCTTTTCCTTGCTAGGGATGTGGAAGACAATGAATGATCATCAGGAGGAGTGGCTTCCTCAAATGATACCTCAGCTTGATTGTCGATTTCCTGATGTGCCCCTACTTCGGGAGGAACAACTATTGTGGGCACTTGTGACCCTCCATGCACCTCTGCTTGCGCATCCCCTTGCGCTGCCTCTCCTTCCACATGTACTTGGGCTTGTACTTGCACATGTGGTTGTTGTGGCGGCTGTGGTTGTTCAACACTTGTCAGATGAGTTACAACAACCTGTGTTGATTCAAGGACATTGCTGCTACTTTCTTGCGATGAGCCAACATCACTGGTCGATGGTGATTGAAGAAGTACACTGACTGCCTCTGCAGCACTCAAGGGCTTGGACTTAAGTTGGCGTGGTGGTGGTGGTTGCGGCACTGAGCCCAATGGAGCGGGGGTGCTGCTCCCAGCTTGGTCCCCAGCAGCTCCTGCTCCTGCAGGCGTACTTTTTTTTTACTCCCAAAAAACGTGGCGGCCGGCACACCAGCCTCCTTGGTAACTTGCTTCTTCTGCTCCTTACTGGCAACTTTCTTGCTAGAGGAGCTACGGGGAACTTTTTTTGAGGCCATCTTCTTCAGAGCAGATCAGAACAGCAGGCCGCAGTTGCACGAGTTGCAGAGTTGTCTGTGGCCAGACGTGATGTCGTGTGACGTTATGCTGCACACACACACTGCTGCAGGACTTGATCCTGGCACTGGTGGTTCTCTTGAGTCTTGTGCACCTAAAAGCAATGGAAGACAGAGGAATATCAGTTCAGTTATACACACCCTAAAAAATAAAAAAACACAGAAAAATCAGCACAATCCCATGCCCTCCATGATGTTTAAATTCAAGACACCCCACACAAAGACTAGGCACATATACCACTCACTATCCCTGGTGAAAAGGCCACAACAGCCCCAAAAAACGAAAATCACAGAAAAATCAGCACAATCCCAAGCCCTCCATGATGTTTAAATTCAAGACAACCCACAGAAAGACTAGGCCTATGCACCACTCAGTACCCCTGGGCATAAAGGTTGAAAGCTGGGCAACATGGTTGCAGACCTAACAACTCTGCCTGCATTCAAAATGGCCCCCTCCCTCCCAGCACATGGCCAGGGCCTGTAGCAGCACTCAAAATGGCCCCCGGCCACATGGCCTGTCCCCATGAACACCCCAAAAAATCGAAAAACACAGAAAAATCAGCACAATCCCATGCCATCCAGGCCCTCCGTGATGGTTAAATTCAAGACACCCCACAGAAAGACTAGGCACATGCACCACTCACTAGCCCTGGTGAAAAGGCCACAACAACAGCCCCAAAAAAACGAAATTCACAGAAAGATCAGCACAATCCCAAGCCCTCCGTGATGTTTAAATTCAAGACAGCCCACAGAAAGACTAGGCCTATGCACCACTCAGTACCCCTGGGCATAAAGGTTGAAAGCTAGGCAAAATGGTTGCAGACCTAACAACACTGTCTGCATTCAAAATGCCCCCCTCCATCCCATAACATAGCCAGGGCCTGTAGCAGCACTCAAAATGGCCCCCAGCCACATGGCCTGTCCCAATGAACACCCCAAAAAATCGAAAAACACAGAAAAATCAGCACAATCCCATGCCATCCAGGCCCTTCATGATGTTTAAATTCAAGACACCCCACATAAAGACTAGACATATGCACCACTCACTAGCCATGGTGATAAGGCCACAACAACAGCCCCAAAAAACGAAAATCACAGAAAAATCAGCACAATCCCAAGCCCTCCATGATGTTTAAATTCAAGACAACCCACAGAAAGACTAGGCCTATGCACCACTCAGTACCCCTGGGCATAAAGGTTGAAAGCTAGGCAAAATGGTTGCAGACCTAACAACACTGCCTGCATTCAAAATGGCCCCCTCCCTCCCAGCACATGGCCAGGGCATGTAGCAGCACTCAAAATGGCCCCCAGCCACATGGCCTTGGAGTTCTGGACTTTTTGGTTCCGTCCAGAGGTGTCAGGGAACAACACCCAAAGACCCCGGAGTTCCACCTGCCTTGGTGCGCAAATGAACAGAAACACGGGCTTCTCGATGGTGGCGTCAAAGACCAAAGGTTTATTACTGCAGGGACACAGAAGTCACAGAATCTACACACGGGCAGAGACTAGGAGCCTGTTCGATTTGTACATTGAGGGTTGCTCCTTATATACGAAAAATTGTGCTTCAGGCAAATATTTCACATGCTAGTACATTCCTAAACCTTTGTGTCTTAAACAATAAATATTTGGCGTTACACAGGAACTGTCGATAATATCTGATGCCAAACATCACGAAGAGGGGTTCCCACTAGTCCATCACAATCCCTTGTCAATATTGCATTCAAGAGCCGGACCGCCTCATCGTAAAGTTCGTTACCTCCCCCTAATAAAGGCCCAGAAGGAAAGGAGCAGAGCCAGGTGCAGGAGATAGAAAAGCGGGATAAGAGATGTTTGTGGGTTGTAAATGGGCAAGGCTACCGACTTCGGCCGCCTAATCATGATCGGAACAATGGACACGAGAACCAGTTCAGGTGGGCTGGCCTCGGGCAGAGGAGGCAGCTTTTGTCAAGTCATGCAGCTACAGCGTGATCTGGTTTAAGGCACACGTGTCATGAAAGAGGTGAATCTCCGGCTAAGGCTGCGTGTCCTCAATCGAAATGAAGTGATCAGAGGTTATTGCATATGTGAGGGCAAGAAACACAAAATGGCGGACATGATCTAAGATGGATGCCGTGGGTAGATCAGAAATGTGTTCATAACAGGAGTGCTCTTGCTCGTATCGTAGCGAAAACACCAGGATAGGCTAAATGGATCATTTGCGGTTCGCTGATACTAATATTATGTATTTCCGACAAACTTGAAAACACGGGTTCAAATCGTCACGGAACCTCAGACCCTCCTTTTGCCCTTACATAGGCAATTACTCAGTCTATATCAGAGTCTAGTTCTATACTCATCAGGTCAGTGACATGTTGTTGTATCATCATCCTTTCTCGTGCCTTTTCTCCAAACGCAGGTGGTTTTCTGAGACAAGTTGCAGCGCAAAAACTACACAGAGCAGGACCACACTGGATAATCAGGCAGCATGAGAACAGGAATACTAAGATGACACCGATGACCATTAGAACCTTCCATCCCCACGCTGAGATCAGAGTCCAAAACCACTCCATAAAGGACCAGTTTCCCTTGTCTACATGTATAGAGTCGGAAATTTTGTGTAGCTTAGAGATCGCCTCATAGACTGTTGGAGCATTATTAGGAATAAAGACACAGCAGCTCGATTGGATCATTCTGCATACCCCACCTCGATCTGCAAGTATAACATCTAGAACCATACGGTTCTGTAATGTCATGAGTCTATCCGCCTGAAGCTCAGCTGTCAGATTGCTAAGGGCACCAGCAGTTTCAGTAATAGTAGATTCAACTACCCGTGTTAGCTGACGTATATTTCTACTATTGGCCATAGGCCCCCAGAACGGAAGGAAGCCTTTGAAGAAGTCTCCAGCTTCCTGACCAGCAGTATCTTCCTTGCTGAAGACACCTCTCGCTAATCTGGTTCTGTGGTAATCAGATGAAGCAGTGTATGTTGGAGGCAGCAATCGAGCAATATAGCATGAACCTGAAAAGTCAGCAGGCAACCATGTATAAGCTCGGTCTCGACAAATGAAATAGGTACCCCTAGCAGTAAGGAAGGCAGGGGAAGAGTTAGCCGGAAACACATAAGTCTCAACGCACTCACTCCTCCCTAGCTGAGCTCTCGGATTTCTCCCATTCCCTTGCAAACAGACCTGACCTCGGTGAGGTACGACCCAGATTGGAGTTGAGCTTTTACGCTTGCTTTCTCCTAAACTAAGGCGATACTCTGAAGTATTCCAACTTAAATACACTCGTAGTTCGTCTCTAGGGTATGATGGAGTATTATTGACATCCTTGATCATGTCAATAATTCCCTGGACTAAAGCTTTGTTGGCAGAGTTATATCTAGTGGAACGTGGTGGACGCGGAGGATAGGTCTCAAGGGCATAAGCAAAGATTGTTTGAAGGGCCTGAAATGATCCATTGTAGCTGAAAGGCAAAACCAGATAGGGAATACCTTTATCCATAGTGTGGGGTATCAAGCCACACACCCAGCAGTCTGTAGTGTTAACTACCAGTTGGTGTTGGTGCAAGAGCTGTACAAAAGTGTTGTTAATGAACTCTGTGCGTCGGGCTTGCTCATGTTCAGGAAATGAGTGAAAAGAGTGTATAGAAGAAACAGTAGAAATGGCAGGATCAAGGGGAGGTACTGTAGTAACTGGCACAAAAATCAGATTTATACTAAAGACGATTCCACCCACCAATGTTGCTAAAATAATCAAAAATGTAACGGCACATTGCATCAAAAAGCATTTGCTACGAAGAATTCTGTACAGTCTGTTTCTGCGAACATAAATCACATTTTCTCGTTGCAGCGCAGGAAGCTCCATCTTCTACAATCCGCTCACGACCACTGATGATGTGTACGTAGATGAAAATGCCTCTGTCAGCCCTGGGAGTTCCCAAAACCAACAGAAAGATCGACCTTGTGTCAGACCCCTGCAAATTCAAACTAGGCACACAGCCACGACCCTACGGCTACCCAGACGGCAAGGCAATTTAAAAACAATAAACAATAGCAAACTTCCTGGCTGAAGGCAAATGTTCAATATCAAATGTTCAGTATATCAAAATCACAATATGCAGTTGCCTGCTTTATTTGTCCATTTTACGTTTTCTCAGGTTGTATTTCTGCTTCGCAGGTATTGTCTGATCGGAAAATAGTGTATCACTAGCAGCTGTTGCAGTGTTTAGGTTCGCAGATAGCAAAGTTTCTTCTGATGCTGGTGACAAATGTTCAGTGTTCAAAAGAGTCTTTTCAGGAGGAGAGTCAGATTTTGGAGTGTCAGTAATCAATTCGGCATCGCTGAAAGGAATAAACTTTGGTGTGCTTTCAGATTCGGAGGCACCAATTCCCTTCTTCACCCAGCTGTCGTAAGGTAGTGGCAAGGGTACACGCTTTACATGTGACGCGTGTACCCAGTGTTTGCGTCCAGATACACGAACTGCTGTCCTTGTTGTCAGTAGGACCTGGAAAGGGCCGACGTAGCGGGGCTGAAGATTCTTTGTCCTCGCAAAATTTCTGACCACCACTTGGTCGCCGGGTTTCAGCTGATGCCCTGGACTCTCCGGAGGCTTTGGCAATGCATCGAAAACCTGTTGATGAATAAGACTCAATTTAGCAGTCAAGTCGTAAAGGTAGTCTATCAACATAGGATATTCCAGCTGTCTGAACTCCCTTGGTCTTGGTACCCCCCAAATATTCGCAGGACGACCAAATACAATCTCGTATGGGCTAAGCCCCACTCGAGAATGTACAGTCGCTCTTGTGGATAACAGAGCCAAAGGAAGTGCGTCTGGCCAGGCTAAACCTGTGGATGCTTGTATTTTAGCTATCTTCAGCTTGAGGGTGCCATTATAACCCTCCACTAAACCAGCTGACTGGGGATGGTTCGCACTGTGAAATTTTTGTTTCAAACCTAGGCCTGCACATACACTCTGCATAACTTTCCCTATAAACTCACTTCCGTTATCTGACCATACAATCCGTGGCATTCCAAATCTAGGGAAATATTCTTTGAGAAGAATTTTGGCAGTTGATAAGGCAGTATTATCCTTTAGTGGGTATGCTTCTATCCACCTGGAAAAAGCACAAACCACCACCAAGACATATTTCAAATTATTACAGCGTTCCATGTGAATGAAGTCTAACTGAATCACTTCAAAGGGGCAAGAAGGAGGAGCGAAATGACCAGCTGGAGTTGGAGTTCCCTTGCCAGGATTATGCATCAAGCACACCATACAATTTTTCACCACTCTCTCTGCACACTTACTGATCCCATCATTCTTCCAGACCGGAGCCAACATCTTACAGATACCTTTAGAACTTATATGCGCTACTCCGTGCGCCATTGTCACTACTGCAAGCACATATGCATCCGGCAACATCCAACGTTGCTGCTCTGTCAAATCAATCCAACATCCATTCGAGTCCAACTTGCCCGTACTCTCTCTCCATACACGTTTCTCTTCTTCAGTTGCTTCTCTCTGAATCTCTTTCACACTTTCCATTGTATCTTCACACATCCCAGACTCAGCGATCCATCTTGCAGACGTTGCAACATACATTCTACTCATCATGTCTCTAGCTGTCTGTTTAGCAATTTCATCAGCAAAAGCATTCCCACGTCCAACATCATCCGTGATTGCTTTATGAGCACTGCACTTTACAATTGCAACTTCAGTCGGCAAGGTTAGAGATTCCAACAAGTCGTTAACTAGCTGACCATGTTGAATCTTAGTCCCATGGGACGTAATGAAACCTCTTTCTCTCCACAACCGGCCAAAACTATGGGCCACGCCAAATGCGTACTGACTATCTGTGAACACATTCACTCTCTTTCCCTCAGCTAAAACACATGCTCTCGTTAGAGCTATTAATTCTGCAGCTTGGGCAGAATTCTGACTCACTCTTGCAGTCTCCACAATCGTCTTCAACATCGTCACCGCGTAAGCAGCAGTCACATCACCATTCTCCAATTTAAAACATGACCCGTCCACATACAGCGTACCATCCGGATCGGATAACGGAGTATCTTTCAAATCGATGCGTCCTTTTGTCTCTTCCTCCGTTTTAAAACAGCAGTCATGTGGCTCAGAATCACTCGACTCTTGATCAGTCGGCAACAGCGTTGCTGGATTCAATACATTACATCTTTTGATCTGAATATGACTCGCTAGTAATGTCAGCTCATAACCAGATAATCTCGCACTGGTAAGGTGTTGTGTCTTCGTTCGGTTCATGAGCGTATCCACTGCATGAGGAACCATGACCACTAGCATGTTGTTCATCACCAAACCAGCAGATTGCCGAATGGAAGCCGCAGCTGCCGCTGTAGCTCTCAAACAACTAGGCAACGCTCTGGCTACCGGATCTAATGTTGATGAGAAATACGCACAAGGGCGTTGTTTATCACCAAATTTCTGTGTCAGGACACTCAACGCGCAACCTTCTCTCTCGTGAACGTAGAGCGTGAATGGCTTACTGTAATCAGGTGTACCCAATACAGGAGCTGAACACAAGGCTTTTCGTAATTCAGTAAAACTCTCTTGACATTCATCAGACCATGGCACCGGACTCGGAACATTTTTCCCAGTCAAAGCTACCAATGGTTTCGCTAAAAGAGAAAAATTTGGAATCCACTGCCTACAGTAAGAGGTAATACCTAAAAAGGCACGTACTTCTCTCTGTGTGCGTGGAACACTCATTTGCGTAATTGCTTTTATTCTTTCTGGGGTCAACTTCCTTCCCTCCTTTGACAAGAGATGACCTAGGTAGGTCACTTCTTGGCAGCAATATTGCATCTTGGAAGGTGACACCTTGTGATTCAAATCAGACAAATGATGCAATAACGAAACCGTAGCTGCTTTGCAAGTTTCCTTGTCATCGGCAGCCACTAGAAGATCGTCTACGTACTGTACTAGGGCAGAACCTGGAGGAAGGACAAAAGAATCTAGCTGGCTTTTTAATGCTTGACTATAAATAGATGGACTTTCACAGTAGCCCTGTGGAGCGCGTTTAAATCTGAAACTTCGACCTCCTAAACAGAAGCCAAAAATATCCCTGCTTTCCTCGGCTATCGGAATGCTGAAAAAGGCATTCTTCAAGTCGATAACTGAGAACCAAGTGGCTGTAGCAGGAATCAATGTTAACAAGGCAGTAATGTCTGGAACCACAGGGAACTGCGGAACTACAATCTTATTAACTTCTCTAAGGTCTATGACAAACCTGTACACTGGAGGTTTCGTAGGATCAGTTCGTTTCAGAATCGGCAATACAGGACTATTACAAACATTTCCTCGAGTTTCTTCAACCACACCTTTCTTAATCAAATCTTGCACAATCAATAAAAGTGCACGTTCTCCTTCACTGGATATTTTATATTGAGGAATTCTTGGAAATTTTACATTTGCTTTCAAAGTTACTACATACGGTGGTATTTCTAAAAGGCCTACATCATTAGGACCAGTCGCCCAAAGAGAATCAGGGAGTGAGCGCAGCTCTGGCGGGAGTGCGTCCATTGACAAGTACATCGGAGAAGTGATTCTTTTACCCAAAGTAAGCTGTACCCCTTCCGGAGAACAGTACAATGTCGCATATAGTCGTTTTAACAAATCTAAACCAAGCAGATTTTCATTACAACCTGTCGTCAAAATCAAGGGTGCTTTTAATTGACATGGTCCAACAGAAATAGACAAAGGACCAGATATCGGGTTGTAAACAGGGGCGCCTGAAAAACCTACGGAAACATTTGTTGAGCCGGACAAAGGTGCGCCAGGGAGTTTCGCATGAATGATAGAACTTTTTGCGGCACCAGTATCCAACAGAAACGGTTCGACTACACCTGATGTTGCTACTGCGACATAAGGCCCACTCTGATCTACTGGAACTGATACTACTCCCTCTCTCTGTCCATGGCTGTCCTAGTACCCATTTTGCTGACCCTCATCCACTTCACAATAATCTTCAACAAGATATTGCTGAGATCTATTCTGTTGAGCTGACTGTACATTTCGTTGATCAAAGTGATTGGAGGGACGATCATTCGTTTGCGGAGGCATAGCACCTCGCCCTCGACCTCTAGAGTTCTGCACAAAACCACCACGACCTCTCTGAGCTGCTGCTGCATTATTTTGCGCTAAGATTGGACATTCATTTTTGTAGTGACCCTCTTTCTTACAGTACGCACACTGATTCCACTGATATTGAGGCCTGGTTGAACTATAATCTGTCCTCTGATACGAATTCTGTTGCATATTAGTCTGATTCGTGCGAGGCGGATACGCCTGCTGTAAAAGAACTTTAGTCTTTAAATCTTTCGTTTTCTTCTCTGATTTTTCCTTTTCCTCTTTATCCCTATTATCGTAGTACTGTGCAGTCGCAAGTATTTGCGCAGTTGTGGAAACAGCCCACGCACTCTCTGAATCCTTTAATTTATTGCATAATTCAGGTAACAAATTATGCACAAATTTATCGACAAACAATCTTTGTCCTCCTTCAGTGCTCATATCCTGACCACTATGGTCTACAAAAGTCTCTTCGAACCTCGTGAAGAAGTCGGAGACACTTTCATCTTTCTTTTGCTTGCATGCGGATAATTTATCCCAATTAACACGCAACGCAGGCATCAAAGTCTTCATTAAGTCAATGATTCTACCTGGAAGATTAGCAATTAGGGGTTCGGGTTTTGCACCACCCGTTTGCTGACCATCCGCTGCAGTGATAGCTGCCCAATCACCACCTAAGGCTGCTTGATGATCCTCTCTACGAATTTTAGCCCACACTGGTTGTGGAACTACATTACCAAATAACATATCGATGTCCGCTAAGTTCATTATACAAGCCTCGACTGTCTGTGTTAATTCCTTGTAATATCCGGCTGGATTTTTACGCGGATCTGGCAAGGCCTGTTTCACCGCTAGCACTTCAGCTCGCTTCCATGGAATGTGTATCCACACTCGTTGGAACTGTGCTGGAGCAGCTGCAATACCCGCATTATCATCACGTTGTATTGCTTCGCGCCAAATTGGAGGAACCTCCCTCATAGGATATTGGCGACTTGGCTTCATTTTACCTTTCTCTAAATCTCTTGGCGAACGAAGAGATGGATCATTCCTAAAACTCAAAATAAGTTCCATCGCTTCCTTTATATTATCACCCACTATCATTCCTGCAGCAAACTCTTTTTGAATTTTAATTAAATCCTCCAAGTCTGATTCAACATCATCTTCCTCTATTTCCTCACGTAACAACGAGCACATCTCATCAAAGACGTACCGTTGCGTTGGTTCCTTCCACTGCATAAACGTATCTAGTACATCTCTCGTACTATATCTTCTAACTTTCGTAATCCATCTGAGAGCCGTGGAATCTAAAACTCCCCGTTCTTCAGTACTTGGTAGCTGACTACGTCTCTGAACTGAATCAGAAGTAGGAGTCTTAATTAAAGATTTATATAAAGGAGACAGAATATTAGCAACAGAATCAGTTATTTTTCGACGTACAGAAAGTGGAGTTAACATACTCGCAGACGTAGAGAACACAGTAGAGGTAGGAACAGATTGCGAAGTAGTAGTAGTATCGAGAAAAATAGTTTGTGATGTAGTAGGTGTAAGCGAGACAGATACAGGTATAGAAGACGGCAACCCAGGAAGAGGAGGAGCCGTAGGAATATTCACATTAACCACAGGAGGCACAGGAACTAGATTCTGAGGAACAAGAACACCAGGTTGTCCAGCAACCGGCAATTGGACATTCGGTACAAGTTGAGCCGTAGCACCTTGTGCGTACGGTGGAGGTGACCGTAACAGATAAGACAACAGAGGATCGTTTTCGGGATCCTCCAGCATCTTAGCTGTTTTCGATGGCAAGGCAGGGTAGCACTTGTCAATCGCTAAATTATGCTCTCTAATTGCTACATCTATGGCCTTTTCGCACTCATTATCTTGCAATTGTTTAGTTGCTTGCTCTAGAGTTAGCTCTTCTATCTCTTTTTGCTCTTTCTTCAACCTTTTCATTTCTCTCTGTTTGGATTCTTTTCGCCAATAACGGAAAGAATCAAACATTGCCGGCCGGGCTTTCTTCCTAAACAATTTCGCTTCTAAATTATCAAGGATCTCGGGTTCAAAACTACCATGTAGTGGCCAACTAAGGACACCATCCTTCTTACAGTAACGGACCCATACTTCATTATAGGATATAGGACCCACTCCAAATTTGCAATATAGGTCATAAAGGGGAGTCCCAATCGGAGGAACCAGACAAGAATCCTCCAATCGTGAGTCATGGTTGCAACCAAAACAAGACAACATTTTCCGACTTACCATTTTCAGTCTGGAACACAAAACAAACAAAACACGAAACAAATATGTGCACTTGAACCAAGAACTTAGGCCTACCAAAACCAAACTAATGTATCGATACCCAAACTGAACCAAATAGATTATCGTAACCAGAACAACTAGTGATAATCTTACGAAACCAAACCAAACCAAGAACCGATCAAGGATTTTAACAATCCTCACAAAGTAACCAGCTAGCTATCACTAAATACTTAACTGAGGCACTGAAGACGTCACCAAGGAGAAACCCGTCACGTTTCGCTGTACTAAGGGCTGCACCTCGGGTCCAAGACAGGGCGACGGTCAAGGCAACGGCCCACTGCAGCCGTCCTGAACGGGAACCCTCGTGGAAGAGAACTTCGGGCCACTTTTGCGATATGCCGGGATCGATGAAGTGGGGCGCCTCCCTCGGAAATCTTCACACGAAGCTCCTCGAACTCTTCAGGCTTTTGGACCGGTACCGAATGACGTCGCCCCACGTTGGGCGCCAATTGGAGTTCTGGACTTTTTGGTTCCGTCCAGAGGTGTCAGGGAACAACACCCAAAGACCCCGGAGTTCCACCTGCCTTGGTGCGCAAATGAACAGAAACACGGGCTTCTCGATGGTGGCGTCAAAGACCAAAGGTTTATTACTGCAGGGACACAGAAGTCACAGAATCTACACACGGGCAGAGACTAGGAGCCTGTTCGATTTGTACATTGAGGGTTGCTCCTTATATACGAAAAATTGTGCTTCAGGCAAATATTTCACATGCTAGTACATTCCTAAACCTTTGTGTCTTAAACAATAAATATTTGGCGTTACACAGGAACTGTCGATAATATCTGATGCCAAACATCACGAAGAGGGGTTCCCACTAGTCCATCACAATCCCTTGTCAATATTGCATTCAAGAGCCGGACCGCCTCATCGTAAAGTTCGTTACCTCCCCCTAATAAAGGCCCAGAAGGAAAGGAGCAGAGCCAGGTGCAGGAGATAGAAAAGCGGGATAAGAGATGTTTGTGGGTTGTAAATGGGCAAGGCTACCGACTTCGGCCGCCTAATCATGATCGGAACAATGGACACGAGAACCAGTTCAGGTGGGCTGGCCTCGGGCAGAGGAGGCAGCTTTTGTCAAGTCATGCAGCTACAGCGTGATCTGGTTTAAGGCACACGTGTCATGAAAGAGGTGAATCTCCGGCTAAGGCTGCGTGTCCTCAATCGAAATGAAGTGATCAGAGGTTATTGCATATGTGAGGGCAAGAAACACAAAATGGCGGACATGATCTAAGATGGATGCCGTGGGTAGATCAGAAATGTGTTCATAACAGGAGTGCTCTTGCTCGTATCGTAGCGAAAACACCAGGATAGGCTAAATGGATCATTTGCGGTTCGCTGATACTAATATTATGTATTTCCGACAAACTTGAAAACACGGGTTCAAATCGTCACGGAACCTCAGCCTGTCCCCATGAACACCCCAAAAAATCGAAAAACACAGAAAAATCAACACAATCCCATGCCATCCAGGCCCTCCATGATATTTAAATTCAAGACACCCCACAGAAAGACTAGGCACATGCACCACTCACTAGCCCTGGTGAAAAGGCCACAACAACAGCCCCAAAAAACGAAAATCACAGAAAAATCAGCACAAGCCCTCCATGATGTTTAAATTCAAGACAACCCACAGAAAGACTATGCCTATGCACCACTCAGTACCCCTGGGCATAAAGGTTGAAAGCTAGGCAAAATGGTTGCAGACCTAACAACACTGCCTGCATTCAAAATGGCCCCCTCTCTCCCAGCACATGGCCAGGGCCTGTAGCAGCACTCAAAATGCCCCCCAGCCACATGGTCTGTCCCCATGAACACCCCAAAAAATTGAAAAACAGAAAAATCAGCACAATCCAATGCCATCCAGGCCCTCCATGATGTTTAAATTCAAGACACCCCACAGAAAGACTAGGCACATGCACCACTCACTAGCCCTGGTGAAAAGGCCACAACAACAGCCCAAAAAAACGAAAATCACAGAAAAATCAGCACAATCCCCAAGCCCTCCATGATGTTTAAATTCAAGACAACCCACAGAAAGACTAGGCCTATGCACCACTCAGTATCCCTGGGCATAAAGGTTGAAAGCTAGGCAAAATGGTTGCAGACCTAACAACACTGCCTGCATTCAAAATGGCCCCCTCCCTCCCAGCACATGGCCAGGGCCTGTATCAGCACTAAAAATGGCCCCCAGCCACATGGCCTGTCCCCATGAACACCCCAAAAAATCGAAAAACATAGAAAAATCAGCACAATCCCATGCCATCCAGGCCCTCCATGATGTTTAAATTCAAGACACCCCACAGAAAGACTAGGCACATGCACCACTCACTAGCCCTGGTGAAAAGGCCACAACAACAGCCCAAAAAAACGAAAATCACAGAAAAATCAGCACAATCCCCAAACCCTCCATGATGTTTAAATTCAAGACATCCCACAGAAAGACTAGGCCTATGCACCACTCCGTACCCCTGGGCATAAAGGTTGAAAGCTAGGCAAAATGGTTGCAGACCTAACAACACTGCCTGCATTCAAAATAGCCCCCTCCCTCCCAGCACATGGCCAGGGCCTGTAGCAGCACTCAAAATGGCCCCCAGCCACATGGCCTGTCCCCATGAACACCCCAAAAAACTGAAAAACTGAAAAATCAGCACAATCCAGTGCCATCCAGGCCCTCCATGATGTTTAAATTCAAGACACCCCACAGAAAGACTAGGCACATGCACCACTCACTAGCCCTGGTGAAAAGGCCACAACAACAGCCCCAAAAAACGAAAATCACAGAAAAATCAGCACAATCCCAAGCCCTCCATGATGTTTAAGTTCAAGACAACCCACAGAAAGACTAGGCCTATGCACCACTCAGTACCCCTGGGCATAAAGGTTGAAAGCTAGGCAAAATGGTTGCAGTCCTAACAACACTGCCTGCATTCAAAATGGCCCCCTCCCTCCCAGCACATGGCCAGGGCCTGTAGCAGCACTCAAAATGGTCCCCAGCCACATGGCCTGTCCCCATGAACATCCCAAAAAACCGAAAAACACAGAAAAATCAGCACAATCCCATGCCATCCAGGCTCTCCATGATGTTTACATTTAAGACACCCCACAGAAAGACTAGGCACATGCACCACTCACTAGCCCTGGAGAAAAGGCCACAACAACAGCCCAAAAAAAACGAAAATCACAGAAAAATCAGCACAATCCCAAGCCATCCAGGCCCTCCATGATGTTTTTATTAAAGAGACCCCACAGAAAGACTCAGTCCACCCACCACTGAGTACCCCTGGGCAGAAGGCCCCAACAACAGCCCAAAAACCGAAAATTACAAAATTGTAGTTGCAGCAACTGTAATGCCCCAAAGAAACTTACTTGTGAAATTTCTAATCCAAAAGTGACCCAAAGAAAGTCAAAAAGGCCTCAAATCCAAATATCCAGCAGCATCCACAAAAAGTAATCCTTCCAGCTCCAGATCCAAATGAAAAGTGACCAGGAGATGGACAAAGCACTGGGAGGAGCCTTCTGGACAGGAACAGGAAGTTGGAGACTGTGGGGCACTTCCTTCCTCCCACCCCAAAATGGACTCCTTGCAAAAAAAGACAGGCACATGTCAACCTGAGGAGTTATTCAGATAAAAATCATCATTTTCAGAAGGTTTATGCTGCTTGCTGGTGGATTTCTTGTGCAGAATGTTGCTGCTCGCCACATGTACGAGTTCGCAATTGCGAACTCCCGCGATACGTGATCACGGCATACTTGCGTTGACAAACTCTCGCTGTGCAAGGTGGCGAACGCGATGACGTAATCGCGGTCGCTAAACTCCCGCGGGATCTCGCAGCAAGATCCAAAATGGCGCAGCACTCGCAAAATATCGAGAAAAACAACTCGGCAAACGCTGAATGACGGTAAGTGAGCGCCGCGCGCTGCAAAATTGTATCACCAAGAAAAAAAAATCCGCTGCGTGCGAATTTGCGGATTTTCGGTAAATTCGCGAGCGTTCGCGGATTGCGAATTTACCAAAAATCCGCAAAATCCGCAAGCTGAACGGATTTTCCGCCCATGCTTAGCTCTTAGCCATGTTATCCACCTGCCATTGGATAACATGGCTAAGAACTGCTATGGGGCAGGTGTTAGCTTTTGGAGATATTCGCGCTGGGGTGGCGAAGTGAGCTAAAGAATGATGACGGATTTATCCCAGATATGTGGCTGGGGGTAAGTGTCTGAAAATTTTCAGCTCTCCGCCCATCATCACCTTGTGTGTGAAATATATTTGTTGCCTTTGGAGGATGCATGTGGTTGTGAATCTTTATTTCCCGGATAATTTTCATTTTTTGTATTGCTGAATTAATGCCATGTTCTCCTGTGTTACTAATTCCTACTTTGTCTGCCCAGTGTGAGAGTGTGTTTGCTTTAGGCTACCATTTTTCTTTGTTACCAATGCTAGGTGGCCAGGGGCCATTTTCTATAGTCAATGCTGCTAGGCCTGCATGTGTTCTTTGTTTTCCCTAACTCCTGATTATTGTTTGACAATGTGGCTACTGAGCATTTTGTGTAGCCAACCAGTGAGCTTTAGCCACAGGCCTGCATGTGTTCTTTGTTGTGGCCCTGCCTCCTTGCCTGCTAATTCACCATGTGGTTGGTACCCATTGTGTGTAGCCAGCCAGTCTGCCTTTGCCACAGGTCTGTATGTATTCTTTGTTTTGGTCATGCCTCCTTCCCTGCAGTTTGACCATGTGGTTGGTGGCCATTTTGTGTAGCCAGCCAGTGTGCTTTTGCCATGGGCCTGCATGTGTTTTTTGTTGTGGCCATGCCTCCTTGCTTCCTGTTTGACCATGTGTTTGGTGCCAATTTTGTATAGCCAGCCAGTGCCCTTGCCATAAGTCTCCTACCTGTATCTCAAGGGATTCCAATGGGGTAGCAACGCTTGTTCCAGAATCCCCTTAAGACTTGCCCTCTGTGTACAGAAGGAGACAATGCTCCGGTGGCAAATCCCAGGGAGTAGGGGGTTAGAATGGAGAGAGCATGTGGAGACAAAAGATGCTTTGACTTGTCCACTCAGCCGCAAGACTGTAGCAGGCATTCCTACCAGTATGATGAATGGTACCAGCAGATATATTATCTATAAAAAAGTCAAATATTATGGATTTCGATTAGTGTTAGTTATATCTTTTGAGGTATCAACTCATGAAAACCTTTTATATCTCAACCAACTTTCAATTTAGCTGTCAGCTGTTTTTAGAGAGTCCATTGAGGTTCCTTCATCCAAGTTTTGAAACTGTAGTGAGTATGAGTCCAGCATCAAACCCACAAGCTAATTTGGACAAGGTTAGCTTCACCCAAGTCCTTTCTGGCAGAGCCCTGCAAAAAGAAAGTACAAGTTGAACAAAAACACTGGTTATCTTTTCTGCAAGCACAATGTTGCAACTGAGCTCAGCGAGTAGCAGAATCAAGTTCATTAATGCTCGTTCCTGACTCGTTCCTGACTGGTTGCTCCCTCCTCGCTCCTCTCCCATTGCTGCTGCCTGCCCTTGGTGAACATCGCACCCCTAACTGGACACTACGGTATCGCCTGCGCTTTGGTATATTAGCGTAGTGATATTTTAGAAGCTGATCAACATAACGTAGGCTCCGCATTGTAATTGTATTGTTATCACAGCGCATGGAATTGTAGCGCCGCCCGCCCTGCTTTGTGCACAGTGCATCGTGTACGCGACTTTGGGTGTTTACTTTTACCAGCAACTGCAAGTAGTTCAATTGCACTCTCGGTGCCACAGGCGATTTGCTGCCCCTGCCTCGCCTCCCCTTTGACCTCCATTTTGTTCTGTGTTGTTGTTCC
This sequence comes from Lissotriton vulgaris, assembly GCF_964263255.1. NCBI lineage: Eukaryota > Metazoa > Chordata > Amphibia > Caudata > Salamandridae > Lissotriton > Lissotriton vulgaris. The sequence goes on from NC_141685.1 coordinate 494,958,598, forward strand.
CAGGCACGCCCCTCCTCCCCGTTACCGCCTCCCTGCTGCTGACCCTCCCACCCACGTTCAGAGAGCTCGCCACCTCCTCTCACCCCTTGTGACCACCCAGACTCGTTCCTGACCAGTTGCTCCCTCCTCGCTCCTCTCCCATTGCTGCTGCCTGCCCTTGGTGAACATCGCACCCCTAACTGGACACTACGGTATCGCCTGCGCTTTGGTATATTAGCGTAGTGATATTTTAGAAGCTGATCAACATAACGTAGGCTCCGCATTGTAATTGTATTGTTATCACAGCGCATGGAATTGTAGCGCCGCCCGCCCTGCTTTGTGCACAGTGCATCGTGTACGCGACTTTTGGTGTTTACTTTTACCAGCAACTGCAAGTAGTTCGATTGCACTCTCGGTGCCACAGGCGATTTGTTGCCCCTGCCTCGCCTCCCCTTTGACCTCCATTTTGTTCTGTGTTGTTGTTCCCAGGCACGCCCCTCCTCCCCGCTACCGCCTCACAGCTGCTGACCCTCCTACGCTCCGCCCCCTCCACTCTCCATTTATGTCCAATGACCCAACACGCAGCGTCCACGTGCAAGGTGCGCCAAAGGTAAGCCCGTCTACGCCCGTCCGCGCCTGGACCGCGCCCAGCGCCAGACCCCCTGGTTCCCGTAATGCCCAGCCCACTCGCATCACGTACGATGCCACCACCCTCCTAGCCCTTAACCGCGGCGGACCCCCAAACAGCGCCCTATCTGCTCCTGGACACACCCATGGACCCTTCTCTTGCAACTCCTGCAAATTCGACGGCACCAAAACCAACTCCACATCCACCGACGCCATACAGAGACCTGACACCAACCACCTTAAATACATCCTGCTCAACACCCGCTCGGTCCACAGACACGCCATCGACCTCTGGAATCTACTAGACACCATCTCACCAGACGTCGCCTTCCTAACAGAAACATGGATGAATGCCTCTTCAGCCCCTGACATCACCATTGCCATCCCGGAAGGATACAAGATCATCCGTAAGGACCGCATCAAGCAAACAGGAGGAGGCATCGCTATCGTCCATAAGAATTCCATTCGCATCTCAACCAGCTCTGACGCCAACCTTGCCAGCGCCGAACACCTCCACTTCCAGATCCACACCGACCCCAAGACCACACTCAGAGGCACCCTCCTCTACCGGCCTCCAGGACCCAGTGCACAATTCAGGGACGACATCACTGACTTTATCACCCCACACGCCCTCCCCTCCGAGGACTACATTCTATTGGGAGACCTCAATTTTCACCTGGAAAAGAGCAACGACAGCAGCACCACCACCCTTCTGGACAATCTCGCCAACCTCGGACTCAAACAACTTGTCACTACCCCCACCCACAATGCAAATGCAGGTCATACACTCGACCCTATCTTCACCTCCAGCAAACATGTCTCCATCTGTCACACCACAGCTCTCCATTGGACGGACCACAGCTGCGTTCACTTTATCTACAAGAAAACCACAACCCACAACCATCCTCAACCTACTATGCGAAGAAACTGGAACAAAATCACCATCGATCAGATCTCCTCATCGCTTCGTCAAAACCCCCCTGCCCACTCCCCAAACCCCGACCAAGCAGCCATTAACCTCACCCAATGGCTATCCAACAGCGCCGACATCCTAGCACCGTTGAAAAAACGTCAAATCAAACTAGGCAGCAAGAAGGCCTCCTGGTTCAACGATGATCTTAAGAAATCGAAGAAACTCTGTCGCTCCTTTGAGAAGGCCTGGAAAAAAGACCCAAACACCAGCACCGGGGACGCCTTCAAAAACGCCACCCGCATACACCACCAACTGATCCGGACTGCCAAGAAAGCCGCATTCAAAGACCGACTAGATAACAACGCCCACAACAGCAAGGAATTATTCAACATCGTCAAAGAATTTACCAACCCATCAGCCAACTCCAACGACATCACCCCCTCCCAAGCCCTCTGCGACTCCCTAGCTTCCTTCTTCCACAACAAAATCGCAGACATCCACAACAGCTTCGACAACCGACCCGGAGACCAACCCACCCAACCTTCTGCAGTACCTTCACCCCCCTTGAACACCCTCAACGACTGGAACCCAATCTCCACTGAGGACACCATCCGCCTGATGAACTCCATCCACTCAGGATCCCCAACTGACCCATGCCCTCACCACATCTTCAACAAAGCAGACTCCATCATAGCACCACACCTCATAGATGTCATCAACTGCTCCCTCAACTCCGCCACCTTCACGGAAAGCTGGAAACACGCAGAACTCAGCGCCCTTCTGAAAAAACCCACAGCTGACCCCACCGAACTCAAAAACTACCGCCCCATCTCGCTTCTTCCATTCCCGGCCAAAGTCATCGAGAAAGCTGTCAACAACCAGCTCGCCGCCTTCCTCGAAGCAAACAAATCCCTCGACTCCTCACAGTCCGGCTTCCGAGCCAAACACAGCACCGAGACCACACTTATCGCAGCAACAGACGACATTCGAACTCTACTGGACAATGGAGACACAGTCGCCCTCATCCTCCTTGACCTCTCCGCTGCCTTCGACACAGTCTGTCATAGCACCCTTCTACAACGCCTCAGAAACATCGGAATCCAAGGAAAAGCACTGGAATGGATCACCTCCTTCCTCACCGGAAGAACCCAGAGAGTCCGCCTCCCACCATTCAAGTCAGAGTCTTCTGAAGTCATCTGCGGCGTGCCACAAGGATCGTCACTCAGCCCCACCCTCTTCAACGTATACATGAGCCCCCTTGCGGCCATCGCCCGCCAACACAATCTCAACATCATCTCCTACGCTGATGACACTCAACTGATCCTCTCACTCACCAAAGACCCTAACACCGCCAAAACCAACTTACACGAAGGAATGAAAGAAGTAGCCGAGTGGATGAAGCACAGCCGTCTGAAACTGAACTCAGACAAAACAGAAGTCCTCATCTTAGGCACCTCCCCCTCCGCCTGGGATGACTCTTGGTGGCCAGAGGCCCTTGGAAAATCACCCATCCCGACGGACCACGCACGGAACCTGGGCGTCATCCTGGACTCCTCACTCTCGATGACCAGACAAGTCAACGCCGTTTCATCACCTTGCTACAACATCCTTCGCATGCTCAAAAAAACATTTCGCTGGATCTCCACCGAAACTAGAAAAACGGTCACCCACGTACTGGTCACGAGCCGCCTGGATTACGGAAACACCCTATACGCCGGTACCACCGCAAAACTCCAGAAAAAACTCCAACGCATCCAGAACGCTTCAGCCAGGCTCATACTAGAAATCCTGCGTAAATACCACATCTCTGGTCACCTGAAAAACCTCCACTGGCTTCCCGTAAATAAGAGGATTACTTTCCGCCTCCTAACCCACGCACACAAAGCACTTTACAAACTTGGACCCGAATGCCTCAACACACGACTGTCCTTCTACACTCCCTCCCGTCAGCTCCGATCCTCCAACCAAGCCCTTGCCACTGTACCTCGCATCAACAAAACCACCATGGGAGGTAGATCCTTCTCCTACCTGGCAGCTAAAACCTGGAACTCACTTCCCACTCACCTTCGCCTTACTCAGAACCACCTAGCATTCAGAAAGCAACTTAAAACTTGGATATTCGACAAGTAATTCCCCACCCTGCCTCAAGCGCCTTGAGACCCTATGGGTATGTAGCGCGCTATATAAATCTCTTGACTTGACTTGACTTCTCTCCTTTTCTTCTTGTTTTTCTATTCAGATGCGAGACTGATCCTTTCCAGCGTAGTCGAAGTGGAACGAACAAGGGAGCTGGTAAGACAGAGTCCGGAAAGCCAGGAAACAGACAAGTGGCAGGCGAAGAGGATAGGGAAGTGGAGGAGTGTGGACGGTCTTTAAATAAGACTGCCTTAGAACGTTCATAAAGGTTACATTCTAATCGTTTGTAACAAGGAACAGGTGCAGATAATTACCTTGATGAGGCTGCCTTCTAGAAGGTGCTTTAGAATGTTCCCAAAGGTTGCTTTCTAACTGCTTATAGCAAGCAACATGTGCAGATGATTAATTTGATGAGGGCTGTCTTCCGCAAAGTTCATGTTGAGGTCATCTAAGCCGGTTGCTTGATGCATATTCTGGTGGATTTTAAAATGTTTTCATGGCATCTGAAACCTGACCTTGCATATGCATGGTAAATCATTTGCTATTACGATTTTAAGCTGTTTCAAACAGACAGGGGAACACTAGCTACAGCTAGCTATTATTAACAGCATGTAATATGGTCAAAGTACATGGTACAAATCGTTTGCTCATTCATAAGTGTTGGGATGAATGATATGAGTCATGCTAGTATATTGTGATAGTCAAGAGAGATAAGCTGTGACAGGAATCCTGACAGTGCTTTTGCCATAGATAACAAAAGAAAGAGGGCCACAAAAAAACAAAAACACACTTTCCAGGTATAAATTGAAGACAATGTGCCTAATTAATAATTTAAATGCACAATCAGTCACTTAGGAGCCTCAATACAATCATGACACAAACAATATATATTTATTTTTCAATTAATCTAATATATGACATTTATTAATGCGTAATATTGACATATGTATAAGAAATTCTATACAATCTTTTGAGATATTCAGACCAAAATGCACAATATTGATAACAATCTATACATATGCATCATAATGAACCCCGACTGCATCAACCCCACGCTAGAATAATTAAACTCACTGTCACTCAATCAGATGTACCGAATCATACTGTCCGTGATTTCATTCTAAGACATACAACAACAGTTTTAGACTAAATAAACTCCTATTTTTGTGCATAGCTTGCTTCATTCATAGAAGCTAGAATATATTCGAATTTGTGGTCTTAAGATTCCAGATCCAAAATAAGTGCCTATTTTTAGTATATTCATGCACAAAATTAGGAGTTTATTTTGTCTACAAGTGTTTTTCCTGGTCTGTTACAGAAAAATTTTTGTATTTTAAAACATTTTTTTCCTATGTTTGTCGTATGTCTTAAAATGAAAGCACTGACAGTATGATTCTTTATGTCACCCAGCACCTAGGGAGACAGGACCCGTCTCGACGTCCCCTATAGTACAGGCAGTTCGCTGGAAGGACGGATGTACTTGCCTGTCCCCCTGTGTCTACACTGACAAACTCCTGCTGTTACTTTGATCATATCCTCCACGCCGGATCGGAATTATCACTGGCTACACGGACCTTTACCCATTTAAATTGTCAGCCCAAAGCACGTGTCAGCTGGTTGTTTTCTTTGATGTTACCCTTCCAGAAAGGAAGGTCCAATACAATTTTGAGAAAGAATCATTCATTTGTGTCTACCTTGTTTCATTTTTACAAATTGGCCTATTTACGACATTGATATATACCTTACATAACATGTGCACGGGACTTTTGTTGTACTGTGAGTTTGATTGGTCTAGTCTGAACAAAGACTGGAAGAGAGGATCAGCAATGTACCACTGTGCTTGAATTGGAACAGGTAACCAATGCACCAACGAATCATATATAAGTGATTGGTGTTTGTATGTGTTGAGATGATTCATGTGGTGGCTGACAGTGATGGTGTGTGTTTAATTATAATTTGTTAACTTGATTGTGGTTGTTAGGATTTGCAATGTTGGTGATCTAATGGGTGATCATTTTTTTCCTGAAGGTGATTTTTTCCTTCCTCTTTGACACTTTGCAAGATTTGTTTGCCGGGTCCACACTGCTTTGTTTTCTGGTTCCCATTTCTGGAAAACTCGACCAGTCCTTTTAGCTCACAAACACAAATCTATTCAACAAAAAAAAAATACTTAGGGCCAGATGTAGGTAGCCTAATACCGGTCGGAAACGGCCGAAAATCGGTATTTTCGGCCATTAAGGACCGGTATTTGGACTATGAGATGTAGGTCGCCCAACATTTACAGATCCGGAAAAGATACCGAATCTGTAGATTACCGGCTCAGTAAATATAGCGAATCGGTAATATGTCCGAATCGGTAAAATTACCGAATCGTAAAATATACAGAGTCGGTAAATGTTCCGATTCAGTAAAATTACCGAATCGGAAATTACGAAATGGAAAAAAAACACACCATCGAGATGTAGGTGAGCCTTAAATTACCGAATTTCACCAAAATTCGGTAATTATGAATCGGTATTTAACATGGATTGCAAGCAGGTGGTAATCAGGTGCAGCCTATAAAAAAGGGCCCCAAAATGCAACACTGGAACCAGAATGGCGGCTTTTTACGTCATAGCAAGACGGCTAAGGCTACAGGCAGCAGGTGAGAGGGTATGGAGAAGGGAGGAGCAGGTCTATAGGCAAAGGATTACACTCTTCCAATTGACAGAGCCAGAGATACTGCAGAGATACAGACTGCACCCAGAAACCATCTTGGACCTGATCAGGGACCTGCACCCACTCCTGGACCACCCAAGACCAAGGGCCCATGCCATCCCACCCCATGTCCAGGTGCTCTGTAGCATACACCTCCTAGCATCTGGGAGCTACCAGAGTGTTGTAGCAGCGGTAGGTGGGGTATCCCAGAGATGCCTGTCGCGTTTTTTCAGAAAGTTCCTGGATGCCATGATGCAAAGAATGGATCATTACATCCACTTCCCAGACACTGATGCGGACTTGCCCAGGACCAAGACTGACTTTTACCTCATGGCAAACTTCCCACATGGGATTGGCTGCATTGATGGGACCCACAACCCCATTTGCCCCCCAGCTGCCACTGAGCACATATACAGGAACAGGAAGTCATCACACACCATTAATGTACAAGCAATCTGTGATGCCAAGTACATTATCACTGATATAATGGCCAGATACCCAGGAAGCATCCACGATTCATATATATTCCAAAACAGTGGGATCTATACCCGCCTGACAGCGGGTGAATTCGGGGAAGGATCCCTGCTAGGTAAAGAAATGGGTGACACTCCCTTGATAGATGAAGCAGAAGTATGTCAATGTGTGCATCTGAGTAATGTATCTTTTTTCTTTCACATTAGGGGATAGTGCATATGCACTCCGTTCCTTCGTCCTGACACCCTACCTCAACCCCACAACCCCCAGCCAGAGACGTTACAATGTGGCACATAAATCCACCCGGAACATCATTGAGCGCACCTTTGGCCTCCTGAAGAGCCGGTTCCTCTGCCTCCACAAAAGTGGGGGGGCACGGCAGTACGCACCTGCAACATGCTGTGAGATAATTACAACCTGTGCAATGTTGCACAACCTCGAAACTAAGAGGGGCACAGAGGTGGAATTGGAGGACTATGAAGACCATGACGATGAGCAGGCACTACCAGCAGCCAACACAGTAGGAGTACCAACACCCACAGACGGAAGACAGAGACGGGCAGAAATCACACTCAACTACTTCTGAGTAAGTATCGAGACAAAGCACGTGTTGTACGTCAATGCACGTAGTTTATTTTGCACTACGTAGAAAAGACATGAGCCACAAATTTCACATACTAGTGTGCCTAGCACTACTGTGTGTATGGGGGTTACCTCACCCTCACGTGTCCAACTGAATATGGCAGACTCACTGCTTGCGCCCATGAAAAGCCCCGCGTGAAGCATGAGGTTGGCTCAGTTCCAAGTCTGCTGTGCCAGCGCCGGCACTCTGGCGTCTGCTACTCCTCCTTACTTCAGGGACAGGGCTGCTGCCCCTGCTACTAGCGGTATCTGTGTCCCCGACACCTTCTGCTCCTGTGGTGGCTGACTGGTTTGTCAGCAGCACTTCCATCGCTGTAGTGACTCTCCCCATCCCCCATGTGAGATCAGTACAGCAGTGCACCAGCCCCTCCTGCATCGCAATTGAACAACACATCAGTGAAGTTGCAGTTGCAAGTTGGCGCATGCCGCTTGTCTGCTGGTGCGTTCGATGGCTCTCCCTGCGCCTTTGTGCACGGTCCTCACGTAGTTCCTCACAGAGTGTCATCACACACTGAGACATGTCCCTGACTCCATCTGCCATGTCCCTCATGCTGTCTGCCATTGATGCTATTCCCTTGTTCATGTCAGTGAAATTAGTGTTCAAAATGTGCATTTGTCTGTGTACTGCACTTATCCCTTTTGCCTGCAGGCGCTGCACCTTCACCATTGTGGTCTCAAGGCCTTGGAACACATCCTCATCACGGCCACTGGCGCCTGACTCCCGGACCCTACGACGTCTTGTTCCACCGGATCGCCTGACAGGAGTGGATGCATGACCTGGTGCATTTCCTGCCATAGACTGCATTGACTCCTCACACTCCCCTTCCTCATCGGAGGATGTTTGTAGGATCCTATGCGGGGGACCCTCATGCCTCACGGGCCTGAAGATTTCTGACACCTCTGTGTATGCTGGTGTGTCTGGTTGTTGTGACTCATGTAGTAGTGAGCCAAGGAGCACTGGAGATGCTTCCAGTAGCATGGTGTCGTCTGCCTCTGGTATGTCAGCTGCTTGTGTGCAGGGTGCTGTGGGTCTTTCACTGCTGGGCCGAGCATCCCTGCCTTCTTGCTCACTTCTATCCCTTTGGGGATGTGTCTTCTCCCTCACCTGCTGTGCCTTGCATGATGTCTCCCCTGTGGACAGATATGGACAGTGTCTTAGTGGTGCTTTCACCGTGTACACCACTATTAAATTACATTTTTATATCACTATTTTCTGCTCCTCCCATGTCTCTGATTGTATTGTGTGGCATGCCTGACGACATTTCATGTTGACTGCTCATATGGGTTTTCTTATGACTACCACTCCCATAATGCATTGCAGGTGAATACTAAAGTCAGAACTGGATTCCCTCAATACATAGCCACATTGGGGGAGGAACACAGACAGGGGGTGGGGGATGATAGACATGTCCCTTACCTTTCTTAGCTGCAGCTCGGGCTGAGCTGTCTGCATCACCAATCCCCACAACGCACTCTGACTCCAGTGTGGATTCCACAAGCTCTTCCAGGTCCGTGAGAGGAGGTGCCTTGTTCTTCCCTCCACCTGTAGCATTGGCCTCCTTGCTTCTTGCTGCCAGTTTTTTCTTAGTGATGATCCTTAGATCGTACCATCGCTTCTTGAGGTCGTCCACTTCCCTGTTGGTCACCCCTATGACGTTAATTTTGGTCTGGATCCCCAGCCAGGTGTTCCTCTTGACAGCCTCTGGTACCTGCAGAGACTACTTTCCAAAGATTTTTGGGTAGTGCTTGACTACCTCCTCCACCAGCACCTGAAGTTCACCAGTGCTAAACTTCATCTTCCTCTTTCTCTCTGCACCTTCCCTCTGAGAGTCTTGAGGGTTCATTTGTTTCTCCTGCAGGGCTCTGCTTCACAACAGCCTGTCTCTGTGTAACTGCTCTCCTGTGTGATCAAGTACACTGCACCTGCATGGGTGTGGCCACTTCCTGGTTGTGGGGTGGGGTCGATGCACAGGATTGGTCTATTGCTCTGTTGGTTGGCTGAGGGGCGAGGTGGAGGCACGTGTTTGGTTGATACTGCCTGATATTTTGTATCCCCGTCTCGGTATTTACCGATTCGGTATTTACCGAATCGGTAAATACCAATTTGGTAGATTCAATGCATTCCTATGGGCCTCCGGGCCCATAGGATTGCATGTGAATTACCAAATCGGTCTTTGCCGTATCGGTAAATCCCGAATCGGTAAATACCGAGGCGGGGTTTCCGAATTTTACCGATTCGGTATTTTTTACCGAATTTTTACCTACATCTCGTTTCCCTTTTCTAAAATACCGATTCGGTAAAAATCTGTATTTTAGAGTCGGTAAAAATGTGTTACTTACATCTGTTTCTTGTGTTGTTCATCAACAGCTTTGCACTACAGGTCGATTACTGTCATTTGGTTCGGGAGTCGGTACGGAATTGGACACATTCGCTACTCAGAGTCAGGAGAAGCAACAACTGAAAAAGGAAGTTATCATTAATTTCACTGAAACCAACATGGTGACGACTTTAAGAGGCCTACTCAACTCTGTGGACTGGAGAGAGGTGCGTTGAGTTCTTGATTTGGGATATACAACGCTGCTGAGTGTGTGTGCTGCCCTGCTCAGATTTTAAACTATATTGTTGGGTAGGAGGCCTGGTGTTGTAGGTAACTGGAGGCTGGCATGTATTTATGTCACAACATCACATTAGGCACATAACTGGAGACAGGCATGTGTTGATGTCCCATCATCACATTATGCACGGACTGGGCTAAATGTTATGATGATGATTATGAAAGCTGCGAGTTTGATCAGCCCGATGCATTCAGCCACTTGTCTTTGATTTTTGGTTGTTGAAAATTGCTTTTAGTTGATTGATCAGATTACAAAGAGCTATGTTCTTGCTTTCCCTCTGAGTCTTCTTGGTTTGCTCCTCATGAAGCTTACCTTCTGTCCTTCTCTTTGACACTACAATATAATTCCCATTTTGCAATTCGCAGGTCTTCTTTTCTCCTGACAAAAGGCAAAAGCACTATGACACTCATGCTTGCCTTGCCGGACCCCTTCAGCCAAGCACCCAAGATTTACGGACAATTAAAAAAGAATGCAGGTGCACCACCCAATTTGGCAATACAGTATAATTCTTCTTTTAATATTCATTGTGTAGAACCATTTCTGTGGTTTGCTTGATTCCTGTATAATATGTATTTACTATTTTTTAAACCTAGGTTCTAAAACATTTAAATATATAATAATATAACATAACTTGGGTCTCTATGGGGCTAACAGACTGTTTGCAATGCAATTAAGTTAACTGTGTCATAGTCATTCCTTTGTTTGATTATGGTTGACTGCTCATTGTCCAGATGATTATTGTCTTTGTGTAGTTTGTCTTTGTTACACCTTTCCCTAAATCCCCTTTCCCATCCATACATCAAATCCTCATCCCCCGGCTGCGTGATTTATTGAGATGTAACAATAATTTACACCATTAATTGTTAACACACTTGGTGGGATGGATGTGGTGAACACAACACCAACTCAGTTCAGTTCTATTACCGAAACTATAGCCCATGTGGCCCCATTTACCCACCTGCACATAAAAAGTGTTCAATATTTTAGATATAGAGAACATAGTTTGCTGGCACCATCATTCAGGAATTATGTTGCGTAAATGCTTAAACTTTTCCACTCCAGACTTTGAGTCCACTTCATGAGTCAAGTATTTTGTAACTTTACCATCTCACCATTGCTCTGATTAATTTAGTATTGTTTAATATATATTTTCATCATCAGGTGTTTATTGTTGTGTTGTGGTCTGGTCTCAATTGTTTGTAAAGCTATGATATAATAATATATAACTCAGTAACTCAGTTTTAATTTCAATGTAGCTGGCTGCAATGATTAATCCTTATGATTATTCCTTCAGTTGGTGTTCACCTAGGTGGGATTGGGGAAATTGCTTCTGATTCCTTCACTGTTCGCCTGCTACAGCTACCACCACCATGGCACCTTGGGAAACCATGATGCCCTCTCTTCATCTATTCTGTAGGAGAACTATAGAGCATTGTTCTACTACGTTGTAGGCAATATAGGCAATGGCAATCCCTCCCTTCTTTAGTAGTTAGTATAGTTACTGATTGCAGAGACTAGGAGAATGGTAGTAATTGTTATCCACTGTCAGAAAATGTTAAAAACAGCATGTGCTAAAAGGCAGCAGTCAAAGGTAAAACACCCTCAAAAAGATTTAACAAAATATTTATTACACTAACAATATTGCTATCTGTTTCCCTCTGAGGCGGAAGCCGGAGGTCTTACTGTGCTCCCTTGCACCTCTTGTATTTCTTACACAGGTGAAAAACGATTGTGACAATAATTTGTTTTATGCTCTGTACATATTTTAAATAGCTCCGTTTTTAGTACATTGTCCCCTGAGGTGAGATTACTTCACCTAGATTCGATCTGCCCTCCCTCAGCGCCGCTGTAGTCAGGCGCAGGGAAGCTTGGAACAGAACTTGGCCGCCATCTTAGTTTGGGAAGGCTGGCCGAGAGCTCTGCGCCCCTCCCACCCTCCTCACACCCCGCCCAAATTATGCATAAAAACAACAACACCGCCCGTCCGCGCAGCGGGCGGGCGCAGCGGGCGCACCGGCGGCGCGCCGAAGGCACGCCAAAGGCGGGCCCGTCTGCGCCTGTCCGCGCCGGGACCGGGCCCAGGGCCATAACCCCTGCTTCTCGCACCATTTACTCTCGCACCGAACTCATGGAGCTGTGCCCTTCTTATGCTCCGCTATGTACTAAAGCTGATGTATCGCTCACTCCACTGGCATCAGGTACACGGTGTTTACATTGTAACTCTCCATCCATGCTTGTTAACCCCACGCTGCATATTAAAACACGAGCTATTGAGGATGATACACATATTTCCATGGCACTTGTCAATGCGCGTTCCTTGAGTAAGCACTGCCAGGACATAGCTGACCTTATTAATGACCATAACTTGGATATCCTTTTTATTACCGAGACTTGGTCCGATGAAGCATCTGCCCCTGACTATGTTATAGCAGTTCCCCCTGGCTACAGTGCCTATCGGCAGGACAGGCCCAAAGGTAAAGGAGGTGGAATAGCCATCATAGCAAGAGACTTATATAAAACGCGCTGTTCACCTATCCCTATCAATGCATGCGAAGCCATGCATTTTGATATTAAGCTGGCTCCCACGTATAATTTTAAGGGGACATTGATATACAGACCCCCTGGTACTAGATCCGCGTTTCTCACAAATCTTACCAATATCACCGAATCTATAGCGGCAGAAGAATTCACCACGATATTGGGTGATTTCAATTTTCATCTAGAGCTTCACAGTGATAGGGACACCATAACCCTCGTATCAGACCTAGACACGATGGGCCTCAGACAGTTGGTTACAACTTCTACTCACCAGGCAGGCCATACGCTGGACGGAATCTTCACTAATGTGGAAGGACTGTCCATCACTTCTGTTCTTCCAATGACCTGGACAGACCATTCAGTTATTTTTAGTAAACTTACCATCAAAGGTCCACAGAGTAAAAAAATGTCTCCTGCTATAAAGGGCACGTTCAAAGCGTGGAAGGACATCAACCCCAATGATTTAATGCTGCTTCTCAACACCACCACCCCAGAACTATCCACTGACCCAACGACTACCACTAATCAATTTCAAAAATGGTTGGGTGAAGCTTCAACTCAGTCGGTACCCACCAAATCAATTTCTAAAAAAAGAAATAGGCCTAAAGCTCAGTGGTATACGAAACAACTAAAAGACCAAAAACAACTTACTAGGAATAAGGAACGACAATGGCGTAGAACTTATGATACTGAAACCAAGGACAATTATAAGAAAGCCCTGGCTACTTATAAATCAATGATAATAACAGCAAAAAAGGATTACTACACTCGCCAGATAGAATCTGCCAAAAATTCCAGCAAAGAGCTTTATCACGTTGCTAAAACCCTTGCGGGTAATGCCCCGGATCTTAATCCACCCCCATCACAAACCTTATGTGATGCCTTGTCAGACTTTTTCTTTACTAAAGTCAATGACATTTATCAAGCTTTTAATCTTGACCAGGTCCATAGTAGTGTCACTATTCCTCCGATTACTCCATTGACTCCGGCTAGCACCACTATGACATCCTTCAATGCCCTTACCACTGATCAAGTTAAAAGCATTTTTAACACGATTAAAGCTGGATCAGCTTTGGATCCCTGCCCTACCTCTGTACTTGCCACAGTACCAGATATAGTCATCCCCATTATAACCACCCTCTGTAACACTATTCTGGCATCCGGATCCTACCCCGACTCGCTGAAAAACACCCTAATCAAACCTTTGCTAAAAAAAACGGGGTTAGATAAAAGCGAACTAAAAAATGATCACCCTATTGCAAGTCTCCCTTTCCTAGCGAAGGTTATAGAAAAGGCCATGAACCAGCAGTTGTCAGCTTATATAGAGAACAATCATTTGCTGGATGATACACAGTTCGGCTTCCGCAAACATCACGGCACGGAAACCGCTCTCATTAAAGCAGCCGACGACATAAGAGTCATCCGTGACCAAGGAGGTACTGCTGTATTAGTCCTCCTTGATTTGTCTGCTGCCTTCGACACGGTCGACCACAAGATCTTGGTCGACCGTGTCGAGAGGATGGGCATTCAGCTTACTGCTAGAGATCTTCTGGCCTCCTTTCTGGCCAATAGAACCCAGGCGGTTACCCTGGGCCCCTTTCAATCTGCCGACCTGTCGTTACCGTGTGGGGTCCCACAAGGCTCATCCCTGAGTCCGACACTATTTAATATATACGTGTCGGACCTTGCCAGCGTCATCAAAGCCTACGGGATGGGCCTGACCTCATACTCTGACGACACCCAGCTGGTTCTGGCCATAAAGGGTGATGGACAGAAGATGGCGGAGAGTTTCCAAGATGGGATGACTGCTATTAGTGAGTGGATGGCAAGAAATTGCCTGAAGCTCAACTCTGATAAAACAGAGGTGGTTATCTTCGGTAAGCTCTCCCCAGCCTGGTCGGCAACCTGGTGGCCAGCGGCCATGGGTACACCTCCTTGCCCCACGGCCAAAGTTAGAAACTTAGGTGTCACCTTTGACAACCAGCTCAACTTTATGGCCCATGCGAATAAAGTGGCTGCCAATGCTCACTTTAAGTTACGTATTGTAAGGAAAATCATACCCTACTTACCTGAATCAGCAGCAAAAACACTAGTCTCTTCGCTAGTGTTGTCTTCATTAGATTACTGTAACGGTCTGTTGCTTAATGCCCAGAACAGAGTCATCAAAAAATTACAGACCGTTCAAAATGCTGCTGCCCGTGTACTTGCAAAAAAACCCAGATTTGCACCCATTTCGGACACGCTTAAAAAATACCACTGGCTGTCCATTCACAATAGGGTCAAATTTAAATCTCTGTGCACTGTTTTTAAATCACTTCAGGACTTAGGACCTCGATTCCTTAAAAAACAACTGATTCCGTACAATCCTTCGAGAATGCTCAGATCCACATCTTCTAACCAGCTAGTGGTTCAACGTAGCCGTACAGTTTCCTGGGGTGATCGCCGCTTTTTAATCGCGGCCCCTAGACTTTGGAACACCCTACCCATCCACATAAGAACTAGTTCTACTCTTCTCCAGTTTAGAAAAAAACTGAAGACATGGCTTTTTAATCAGTAATTCACTTTTCCGCTTTTTTCTGTCTAGGGTGAGACTTTAATGCAATTTCAGCGCCGAGACGCCTAAGGGTAATTGCACGCGCTTTATAAATGGCATTAAATAAATAAAATAAATAAATAAATATATTAAAACCCACCCCTTTCATCCACAACTGGCCCACCCCTCTCCCCAAACAAATCTTCCTGCCCCTAACCATTGTCAGACCAAAATGTCCATTGTCCAACAAAGAAAGACCACTCTAAAATGTCCCTGTTCCAACTCCTACAGTTCCACCCTCTGCACCCACAAGTTCCACCCACCAAATCAAATGTTAAAAATGGCACTGAAGAAGGCAATACACATGGCGGGCCAAGAAATTTCTGAGGGGCCCCTCCATCTCGGTCTCCCTGGCTTCAATCCACACTTGCTTCTACAGAATGAGGTGTCGGAATGTGCTGTCTAAGGTGTGGGGCAGCAGTGATGGAATGGCTGTATGCGGCTGCCAGCGGACTGCAGTGCCAGTGCTGTGAGAGGCTGGAAGTGCTAGGGGCTGGCTGGGGCCCTGGGCAGATGCCTCCTCCTTATCCTGGGCCACCAGCCACTTTTACTCTTCAGAAGTACCACCAGATCCTGCTGCCACACTGCTGAGCTGCTACATCCTGCCGAGGTGGATGACCAGAAAGTGCAGCTAGAAAGAAAAAAGTCAAATTGTGCACAGTGCTCTTTACAAAAAACGTGTTAAAAATGATGTAGTGGGCGGCACGGTAGCAGTACATTGATGGTCCCCAATCGCCATTCGATTTGATTTGACTAGAGTCACAGCTAATACCCACACATACCTCACATAAACCTAAAGGCAAATGCCAAATGAACTAACTGTCTGAAGGAAATAAGGCAGATAAAACAGAGCACAACAGCTTTAAAAAACTGTTATCTTTGTCTGGAAAAATAAAAATAAATTACCTCTCAGTAATGAGGAAGGAATTATGCACTATGGAGTACAAGTATTCTCTCTCTTGTGCTAAATCAAATAATGGAGATTTTCCAGCTCAGCTGGCGCCCTTGCCGCACTTGTTAGTGATACTTTGCTACTCTCTTCTGTCTGCAGCTGGGTGAGCTGTAATAAACAATTATCATATTCCCATTACGCTGTTATTCTCCAAGATATCAGATTTACCCTGAGTACAAGGTAGATGAATAATATGAATGATACACGTCACATATAAAATAGATCAATCATGCAGACATCCTGTCTGCTGTAAGTAGACAGTGGGGAAAGTGGTGTACTGCAGTACATGAAAAGTATTAAGAATTGGGAAATAGCTTTGGCACGCTCATTACAGACTATCCCATTCACAAAAGTCAAGCAATTATCCATCTATCATAGAATTGTTATTTTATTATTCTTAATCTTTACCCTTGACTTTGATTCACACCATTTAAGTTTTATATTCTCTCATTCAGTCTTTCACCATTACAAACCATCAACCCATACATACCCATCCTTCCAAACATGGCTCTCAACAAACCTTTCACAAACATCAATTTACCCAACCATGCATCCTTTTACCCATTCACCTATTCTGATTTGCATTTAACCCACCTGACTATTCCTTTTACCCACCCAGGCAGGCATCCTTTCATCCATACCCTTTCCGTCACCCAGGCAGGCATCCTCTTCACCCATATACCCTTTCGTCCATCCTTCACCCACCCATGCATCCTATCACCCACTTCTATGCATCTTTTCACCTATGCATCCTTTCACTCATATAACATACATTTCACACGTCCTTTCTCCTTCCATCCTTTTTTCCCTTTTCTATCAATTCATTGTTGTTAAAGTTCATTATGTACCTTTATCTGCTGATTTGCAGATAGCAGAGTCCATTAACTACTCAAATCCTGCTGTATCTGGTAAAGCGGGGTGTTCACGAGTCAATGCTACTAATTGCCAATCAGTAAGCAATGTGACTTACAACCGTCCATCCCAGTCGCCACTGTTATCCCCCATTCAACCGCCACAGGCACGTCTGCTCCACTCTGGCTTGCCCTGGCAGTTGAGGTCTGCGTGGCTAGAATACAAATTACACATTCTAGATGCCAGACTGTCCTCTCTCTATTATTTCTTTTCAGCAAAATATAACCGCAATACATCATAACAGTTCAGTTACAGTTTGGTTACAGGATCTTTTATCAAAATAGCATTTTGATGGCTGACAATGTTTGAAAGGCCAGGTAGTCAGACCAACTATTTTCTAATGGAGGGGCAGATCTATGATGAATCTGAGTCACTGAAGTGCAATGAAGTGGTGGAATAATTGGTCACAGAAGGACATATGGTCTTAGTTGGCAAATGCAATGGAGCCATCCTGCACTGTCATCAACTGCTGGTATTCTATGATGATAATACATACACAACATTGGGGAGTCCACCATGACCATGGCTACTCTCTTGTTTTACTATTTAAGCATCAGCAAGAAAAAGCAGAATGTGCAGAATACTTTACTTGGGTATGCAAACTTCATAGAAGAGTACCTGACCTGAAATGGATTCTCTGAGTCTTACAGTACCATCAGTCCACAAGATATATAATGGGAGAGGGAAAGCTTACTGACAAAGTAGAAGAAAGGAAGCTACAGACCGACTAGTACAGACATCTTGAAGTCAAGTACAGAAATTTGACCTATGTAAAATAAGTAGATAGGATAATACAGGGATAAGAACATTTAGAAAACAGAACAAAGAGGTGTTGGAAAAAAATGAGGAGACAGGCAGAGTAAAATGGAAAAATACTTCAAAATGTGAAGAGGTGAAAGTTAGGGAAATAATGATAATGTTAACAACAGGAGGGCTTACTGGTGACAGTAGAGCCATCTGCAGCGACACTTGTGGAAGTACTTGTGGAGGTACCTATGGCTCGCTCACCCACCTCGGTGGTTCCTGACCCAGCCCTCTTTTTGTCCCTGAATGCTGCTAGGGAGAAGGGGGTGTGGTGCTGCACATAAAAAACTAGCGCCGTAGCAACCTTCACCTCTGAAAAAGTTTTGCGGGTTGCGCCCCTTCACTGTGCTGCCCATCGTAAGGTAGGAGGCTGGTGCTAGGGATGGTTTGGGGGAGCGTGGTGCTGCCGCTACCCTGCTCTGTCATGGCGCTTTGTGGGGGGGGAAGTAAGAAACAGGAAGGAAAAAAAAGAAAGTGAAGTGAAAAATGAAAAAAGTTTAAAAGTCGCAGAAAAAACACACTGTTTGTTAGAAAAAGCATAAAATACAAAAACACAAAGGCACGATAAGATAATAACAAGCTTTGGAAATGCAATCAGTCTTCCATTTGTTCGAGTTGGAGCTGTTGGCATTGTAAATTGCAAGGTTTTTTACTTATGTGTTATGGAGTGTATGTATGTGGGTGTAGTGGAAGTTTTTGGGTTGTATTTGATTAGTTAGTTGTATAATTGTATGGGGAGGAATTGTGTGGTTTGTAGTGGCTTTTTGTAGTAGAATTATGTGGAATAATGTGCTGTGGAATTATGTGGCTAGTAATTATGTGGCATTGAGTGCACTGGAATTTTGTGGAGTGTGATTGTGTGTTCTGGAGCTTAATTATGTGGAGTGGTATTTTGTATTGTGGAGTTGAATGTAGTGGAATTTAATTATTTTGTGTGCAGTTGAATTTTGTGGCACACTTTGGAATTGTGTGGTGTGGACTGGATGTATTTGGTGTGTTGTGTAATTGTGTTGTTGAGTTGTATTATATGGTTCGCTGTCAAAGTATATGATGTGGATTAGAAATGTGTGGAGTTGAATTGTTTGGCATGGACCTGTGTGGCTAGCATTGTGTTTTTGAAAGCTAGTGGAATTTTCAATGTCAATGTGTTTTATCGATATATGTGGTGTAGATTGGAATTATGTGGGTTGAATTGGAATTGTTTGCTGTGTAATTGTGTTGCATGGAATTTTGTGGTGTTGAGGGGATTTATGTGTAGTGGAATTATATTGCATTGTGCGCAGTGGACTTTTGTGGGTAGGAAATATGTGACATCGAGCACACTGAATTATGTGAATTGGGATTGTGTGTTATGGAGCATAATGATGTAGAGTGTCCCCTGTGTCGTGGAGTGGCATGTATTGGTGTGGAATTATATGGTGTGGAATTTTGTTGCATAATGTGGAATTCTGTGTTGTGAAATGGATATATGTGGTGTGTAGTTGAAATTTGCTGTTTGGTGCTGAATAGAAATGTAAAGAGTTGAATTGTGTGGCATGGAACTGTGTTGCATTGAGTGAAATCATGTTAGGCCCGATTCACAGAAATAACTTAAGACAAAATCCTAAACTTACTACTTTTGGTATTGTTATGTTATATGTTATATGTGGTTTTGTAGCGCGCTCCGATAGTCAAGACTGTCCTGGCGCGGGAAAGAAACTGAAACAGAGTGGGAAAGAGGTATGCTATTCATGAGTTTGAAAGAGGTGAGTTTTGAGCAGTTTTTTAAAATTGGTCAGATTGGGAGCGTGTCTAAGAGCGTCTGGCAGGGCGTTCCACATTTGAGCTCCCTTTACCATGAGGGATTGTCCGCCCAGGCGGACTCTTCTAAATCTGGGGATGACCACCTGCTTTTTGGAGGTGGATCGCAGCTGACGGGTTGGGAGGTAGGGTGTGAACCTTTTGGCTAGATAAGAAGGGCATGGTCCATTGAGGGCTTTGTAGACGATGACCAAAGTCTTAAAGCGCACTCGTTGTGCCACAGGGAGCCAGTGAAGATCCTTCAGCTGTTTGCGCACACTAGTCTCCTGGGGATGTTAAAAATGAGTCTCACCGTGGCATTCTGCGCAACCTGTAGCTTTCTGATCATATAGTCAGGAGCCCCTAAATAGAGGGCGTTTGAGTAGTCCAGCCGGGAGAGTACCAGAGCCCTGGCAACCTTTTCTTTCGCCGATTGAGGAAGGAGGGGAAAGAACTTGCAAAGAGTGGTCAGAGTTCCAAAGCACGTTCCCGCCAAGCGTGAAATCTGGTCGCGGAAACATAAGTCGGCACCGAACCAAATTCCCAGGTTCTTGGCAATCCCGTTCTCTCCCTTGGGGCATGTTGATTCACTGGGCCAGATGGACTCCTTAAAGTCACTGGGGAATTGGCCGTAGAGCAGGATTTCTGTTTTATCCTCGTTGCATTTGAGGCATGATTTGGCTAGCCAGGCGAATACAGAGGACAGGCATTGGCGGACTCCAGAGGTGCACAAGTTCTCCTTTTTCCAGGTGAAGAGAAGCTGGGTGTCGTCGGCGTAAGCCATTATCTTGGCACCCCAGCTCTCTGCTAGCCGGACAAGAGGAGTTAAATAAATATTAAATAAAAGGGGACTTAAGGTCGACCCCTGTGGTACGCCAGTTTCCACCCTTCTGTTAGAGGAATGATATGGGGGAAGCCAAATCTGTTGGGTACGGTCCGATAGAAAAGACCTAATCCAATCCAGGACCGTGCCAGAGATGCCTATGTCCTCCAGTCTCACTAAGAGCTGGAGGTGGGGCACCGTGTCGAATGCGGCAGAGAGGTCCAAAAGAATAAGGGCCGCTCTGCCGCCTCCGTCAAGGCATTCCCTGATGGCCTCAGCCACTTCCACCAATGCAGTTTCTGTACTGAAAGAGGTGCAGAACCCTGATTGGGCAGGATGGAGAGCTTCAGAGGATTCCACGAATCTCTCTAGTTGCCGGAATGCCGCCTTTTCACAGACTTTGGCAAGGGCTGGTAGGAGTGATATGGGTCTGTAGTTAGAGGTGATCGACGGATCTGCGGTAGTTTTTTTTTATTAAAGGGAGAAGTTTGGCTTGTTTCCACTTGGTGGGCACAGTTCCTGAGGATAGGGATTCATTACCAGTGCGGTGACCATGGGGGTGATTGTTTCAGCTATTCCATTCACCGAACGTACCTACTACTTTTGGTATTCACGGAATGCACTTACGACTTTTGATATTCACAGAATGGATTTATGACTACTAACTTTATGTCTACACTCAGTCTGGAGATTCCGGCCCCTGGGCAGAGATTCCAGCCAAGAGGTGGAGATTCCGGCCCGTAGGTGGATATTCTGGCCCGGAGGTGGAGATTCCGGCCGTTAGCGCAGACTTAGCCCCGGCTGAAATCCCCACAACCCGGGACATAAAGTTAGTAGTCATAAATCCATTCTGTGAATACCAAAAGTGGTAAGTGCATTCTGTGAATACCAAAAATAGAAAGTATGTTCTGTGAATACCAAAAGTAGTAAGTTTAGGATTTTGTCTTAAGTTAGTTCCTTGAATCGGGCCTGTTGAGTCGAGTTACGTGGCATGGTGTGAAATGTATTAATGTGGATTGTTATGTGGCATAGAGTGGAATGATGTGGGGTGTATATATGTGGTATTGAGTAGAACTTGTGGACTGCGTGCGATTCCATTAGTCTTCAGTTAGTAAGTGCACCACTAAAATGGCAAAATGGCAGAGTTATGTTGCATTTTAGAGGCAACTGCTAACTTAATGAGCCCTGGACTGTTTCAAATTGTGAACTCTTCAAGCAGCCGATAATTTTGAAAGATCGGATCCCTACGTGGATGGATGATGGGGCAGTCTGCAAACATAAGGACCTTATCGATATCTAATTTCAACAATGCAGACACTTCAACGCTGGAACTTTCAGTACACTCCACTACAATACCCAATTCAATATTTTAGCTAGGGTCATCTAAAATTAAAATGGAAAGGGGCGACCACTCGGGCCCCCCGAACGTATGGTTGGGTGCCCCGATCCCCCAGGGAAACCATCTTGGGCGGGAGGCGTGGCTCGGCTGGTATGCCCGAAGTAGCGTAGCCGGGGCGCGCCCTCTCCCGCCCAGGAGGGGTTGTCCTAGACACCCGCAAGGAAGACCACGCCCAGTAGGCGTACCGGAGGAGGGTCCCCGCCCTCCCGCAGATGGATAAAAAGAGCGGGAATCCGAAGAAGCGTCCTCTTGTTCCTGTGCTCTGAAGGCTGCACCAACTCGTTGCTCGTGAGCCCTCGACGGAACAAGCGGCAATTTTGAGAACTTGTAATCTTGTTGTTTCTCTTTCAGTTATTTGGCGTACGAAAGATCCAGGACCTCGTTGATCAACCAACGCAGAGTACACGAAGCTATGGCCGGCAAGAAAGCAGGGAAGAGCTCCGAGTTGGAGAAGGTACTGCGCACCTTGTCAAACCGAATGGCGATTATGGACCGTAAATTCGGTAAAGTTGAGTCGATCGGCCGAGGTTTGGCCGATGTTAAAAAACAGTTGGCGGCCCTGAACAGCTCAGGCCGTCCTAAGAAGGTAATAGGCCCGGCCTTGCCGGGAGTCATCCCTGAGGGTAGGGGAAGCGTGTTAAGAGGAGGGCGGTTTCGGGGGAAGATCCGGTTCCTGAGGTACCCCCAATCGCCCCCATCACACCGGCGGACAGCCCGGTACCAAACGCAGGTATAGGTTTACCAATCCCCGTTGTAATTACTCCTGTTAATGATGAGGAGATGCCCCCGGAACTAGCCATCCAGTTAGCGGCAGTGTTGCCATGGCTCAAGAAGAAAGCGAGGGGGCAGTGGCCGCGGGGGACCCGGCTGAGGAGGCTAGACTAATAATCGAGCAGTTACGGCAGTCGAGAGAGGCCGCGACGGTGAATGTTCCTCTTGTTCCCCCACAGGTGGCGCCGAGAGGACCTGCGGTTAGCCGGGAAAAGGCGGCAGACACGACGGTCGAACCTGGTAAGCAAGCATTGCCAATGGCAGGGGAGGGTTCGTTACCTTCAAGGCGCGAAAGGGTGACCCAGCACATCCCTGCGGCCACAAAGGAACTGATATGGGGGAGAAATATGTGAATATGTTTTCATTGTTGACCGGCCATCGTGAGATGGAATATGCGAAATCCCAGAAGGATTTATGGCACCCCAGTGTATGGCGGGCCAAAATGGCGGAATTTAGGGTCGATGAGACGGTAGCGAATTGGGTAAAGGCCTTTTCGATATTTACGGCAGTCATGGGGGAACGGAAGCCTGAACTCATGACTGAGTTGACCTGTTATCAAAATAGGATTATGGATTTTTATACCATGTATGAGGGGGACGAGTGGAAAGGTTATGATACGAAATTTCGAAAAGCGAAAGAGTTTGATGCAACTTTGACCTGGGATTGCCTCGACTCGGTGTCATGGCACAAGCAGCTCTTGCCTTGGGCGGCAGGTACGTCCTCGCCGGGCGGGAGCGGGTCGGGGTGAGCTCGCCAAAAGCCCGCGGTCCCCTTTCGAGCGGGCGCCGGTGGGGAATATCAGCCCAAGACCGGCGGGAATGGCGGCAAGCAGGAGGTTTGTTGGGGCTTCAATAGAGGCAACTGTAGCAGGCCCCAGGGAACATGTAGGTTCAGGCATGCGTGTGCGGGCTGTGGGAACTCCTCACACCCGGAGAGTAGCTGTAGATCAAAAAACTGCGGAACAGGAGGAAAAGGGGGGGTCTAAGCAAGAGTGAAGTGATACTTTGTAACCGGTTGCCTACACCTGTCGATATCATGGCACTGACTCCTTGGTTGAACAAATACCCTGATCGTGTATCCGCCGGGGTGTTGAGGAATGGATTCCTATATGGCTTCAACATCCCGGCGGGGGATTTTCGGGGGGACTCTCTTTGTGAAAATCAGTTATCTGTCCAACATAACCCAAGTGTAGCTGCTAGAAAAATTTCCAAAGAAGTCAGCTTGGGGCGAGTGGCGGGGCCTTTTCATCGCCCGCCGGTGGTGGATTTTGTGTGTTCCCCGCTAGGGGTGGTCCCGAAGAAAGACCCGGGGGAGTTTAGACCCATTCACAACTTGTCTGCCCCAAAAGGTTCTTCGGTGAACGAAGCCATTGACCCGGATATCTGTTCGGTGCGGTACGCATCATTTGACGATACCGTAGCTATGTTAAATCACCTGGGCCCCGGATCGCTGATGGCGAAATCAGACATCGAATCGGCATTCCGGTTGCTCCCGGTACACCCGTGAGATCAGCGATTGCTAGGTTTTGCTTTTCAGGGGTGTTATTACATGGATAAATGCATGCCTATGGGTTGCTCCATTTCTTGTGCCTATTTCGAAATGTTCAGCTGTTTTTTAGAGTGGGCATTCACCGAGGCCACAGGGCATAGGCATGTTATGCACTATCTGGATGACTTCCTCTTCTTGGGAGCAGCCAGCGATACGAAATGTGCGCAGGCGCTGCATGACTTCTGCATCCTCATGCGGGATTTCGGAGTCCCAGTGCCACCAGGTAAGACGTTGGACCATCTACTTCACTGGAGTTTCTGGGAATTGAGCTCGATTCAGTGGAGGGATGTTTCCGTTTACCAATGGAAAAGGTGGTCAAGTTCAGGGCTTCCTTGACACAATGCCTGGGCAAGGAGAAGGTGACCCTGCACCAGTTACAGCAAACAGTGGGTCAGCTTAACTTTGCCTTGAGGGTGATACCAATGGCCCGCCCCTTCTCCTGTTCTATTGCGCAAGCTATGGTTGGTCTCAGGGAGGGACACCACCATACGAGACTGTCGGCAGAGGTTCGCCAGGATATGCGCACTTGGTTGGCATTTCTGGCGGACTTCAACGGTCGAGTTGTGTGGAACAAGCCACCAGCGTCCTCAGATGAACTAGGTCTGTGGACTGACTCAGCTGGGAGCGTGGGATTTGGCGCCATCTTTGGTAACCGATGGACGGCGCAAGTATGGCCGACGTGGTGGCACTCCAGCGGTCTGACAGGTAACATTGGGTTCTTGGAGCTATTCCCCATTTGGGTTGCTCTGATGGCATGGCCAAATGATTTCAGGGACCGCTCAGTGGTGTTTTGGTCTGATAATATGACTGTGGTGGAGTGCATTAACCAGCAGGCAGCCCGCTGCAAGTGGATCTTGAGATTGTTGAAAGAAATTGTACTACTTTGCATGAGATTGAATGTACAGTTCAGGGCAAAACATGTGCCAGGTGTACTGAATCATGCAGCTGATGCACTCTCTCGTTCACGTATGCAGGCTTTCAGGGGCCATCTACCCACAGCGGACCTAGTGGCGGCACCGTTCCCCGAAACACTATGGCTAATCGGTGCCCCGGATTACAAGACCTCGTGGCAGCCAGCTTAGCCCCCAGGACAAGGAAGGCATACGAAGGAGCGTTTCGTTCCTACTGCACATTTTTGGGTCCAACAGGGAGACAGAGCTGGGCTCAGAAGGAATCCTTCCTGGGGTTCCTGGTAGCGCTGCACAGAGAAGGCCGATCAGCGGCAACGGCCAATAGACATAGGGCGGCCATTTCATTCATGGCACAGGTGCATGGCATAAGAGACCCCACGGGTTCCTTTTTGGTTAAGAAGGCGCTCCGCGGCTGGCAACGCCTCGAGGGTCGCAAGCAGGATGCGAGGCTCCCGATTGGTTTAGACAGATTGTCTTTACTTGTAGCAAAGCTGGATGAGACGTGCTCCTCCCCTTTCGAAGCAGTTTTGTTCCGGGCGGCTTTCGCCTTAGCATTCCATGGGGCTATGCGGGTGAGCGAACTCGTCGCAAAGAACAAGAAAGATATGTAGGGAGGCTTGGGCAGGGATCACGTCCAAATAAGGGGTGATTCGATGGTGATCTCGATAGCAAGGTCCAAGACTGACCAGGGAGCTATGGGAGATAGTGTTATCGTGCAGCGCGCGCGAGGGTCCCCCACTTGTCCGATAAAGTGTGTAGAGGAGTACTTGGCACTGAGGACGGCTACATGGGGGGGGGGAGTTTGCTCAGGCACAAGGATGGCAACCCACTGATGAGATTTCAGTTTCAGAGGGTGCTAGCACTGTCAATCGCTGCCGCGGGCATGGACCCGCGCGATTTTGGGACCCACTCCTTTATGATAGGGGCTGCTACTGAGGCTACAGCCAGGGGTCAGAGTGCGGAGGAAGTAAAACAGCTGGGCCGATGGTCCTCGAATTGCTTCAAGAGGTATGTGCGATTGCACATGTTGTGAAGATCAATTGACATGCACTCACGCTTCTTGTCTTTTGTTTGAATTGCAGTTTCGCGAGCCTGTCACGCGGGGCGGAATTGGAAGTCGACCCAGCATCAGGAGACCAGCGGTCAAGGATCACCGACTGGAGAGAGAGTGGTATGGGTCGTGGGCCACTCATATGTGAGGCGCGCCGGGGACGTATTCAAGGCAGGTGACACGACTGACGCATCTGGGGAAAACGGGTACAGAGTGACCTTCCATGCGAAGGGCGGGCTCTGTTTTGACCAATTCCAAACGTTTTTTGAGGGTCTTTTAGGGCGGCAAATGTCACCGCCAGCTGTAGTCATAGTACACCTTGGGGGCAATGACTTGGTGACACTGGGTAGACGAGTGTTATTAGAACACATCCTGTCGGCTGTTAGCTGGTTGGCTAAGAAAGTCCCGGGGTGCACGATTGCCTGGTCCGACATGATCCCAAGGAAGGTCTGACGGGGGGGCCTTTCAGTGTCAGCACTGAACCACTCAGTGAAAAGGGTTAATAATAAAATTGGTAAATTGTTTCGCTCCGCGCAGTTGCATAGCATTCCTCACGGGTGTATTCGGGGTGATCACATGTATCTGAATGATGGGGTTCACCTGTCCAGGGAGGGGAATGATTTACTCATAGGAGACTTCATAGCATGGCTAAGGGATTTGAGGAAGCATGACCTTTAGGAGGAGTAGGGGGGGCCGGATAGTCGGTCAACTATCCGGCCTGTGGCGGTAAGGTCATGATCGGTGAGCAGAAATTTCAAGGTCCCTAGAGGGGGCCGCCACCCAGAATGGATGGGAGCGCCCGGGGGGAGGCGGCCATTGGCCCCTTCCACAGGGAGGCGGCACCCACTCAGGATGGGTCGCCTAGGGGTAGACGGCCATAGGCCCCTCCCAGGGGGGAGGCGGCTAGATGCCCCTCCTACGAATTTCCCAGGGGCCGGATATCCGCGACGGCGGATAGAGAGTGTGGGGATGGGGGGAGTCCACGCTGTCCTTCCTACAGATACCTCACACGGGAACTCGGACGACCTTTAAGATGGCGTCGAGTGAAAAGGGGGCCCCCACGACAAGGGAAGTTACAGTTGGCAATGAGGGTAGAGTCCTCTGCGCATGCGCCACTCACACCGCGAGGGCGGGATTTTGGTAGTAGGGATCTGACACCGGTTAAGACCTTGCCGTTGGCCCTTAATGCTAGGATGTACAATTTTAATTTAGAATGTATGCATTTTCAGGATGCTAGACTCGGCTAGGAAACCTTTGTATTAGAGATCTGTTAAGGTTAGCCAAAGAACATGTCTTCATCGAAATGTAATAAATGTAAAATTGTACATAATTCATGAAACTTTTATTTAATGTTTTAAATTTTGTTTCATATTTTAATAAATACAGCCGGGGGGTAACTCCCCCCCGCCTTCCAAAAGTTCAAACCTGTGTCCGTCTTCTCCTATTCGGAATTGGTGTTGGGAGGGGGTGGCGGGCATCCCGGCCATATGGAAAGGCGCGACCACTCGGTCCCCCCGTACGTATGGTTGGGTGCCCCGATCCCCCCCGGGAAACCATCTTGGGCGGGAGGCGTGGCTCGGCTGGTATGCCCGAAGTGGCGTAGCCGGGGCACGCCCTCTCCCGCCCAGGAGGGGTTGTCCTAGACACCCGCAAGGAAGACCATGCCCAGTAGGCGTACTGGAGGAGGGTCCCGCCCTCCCGCAGATGGATAAAAAGAGCGGGAATCCGAAGAAGCGTCCTCTTGTTCCTGTGCTCTGACGGCTGCACCAACTCGTTGCTCGTGAGCCCTCGACGGAACAAGCAGCAATTTTGACCCACCCACCAGCCCCTGATGGCAATGTTTATTAAATAAAGTTTGATTAGAGAAATGTATAGGCCTTTTTTCCTTTGTAGAGAAGTAAAGGGATGTTTCATATAATGATGTGATTTCTGCCTTTAGGATAATGTTTCCCTTTGTAGGAAAGTACAGTGATGACTCATCAAGGCTATGTCAGTATTTTTTCTTCCCTTAGTAGGTAAACAACTGTCGTATTTACTTTTTTGGTCGGGCGGTAAGGCCATGATCGGTGAGCAGTAATTTCAAGGTCCCTAGAGGGGGGCGCCACCCAGAATGGATGGGAGCGCCCGGGGGGAGGCGGCCATTGGCCCCTTCCACGGGGAGGCGACACCCACTAAGGATGGGTCGCCTAGGGGGAGACGGCCATAGGCCCCTCCCAGGGGGGAGGCGGCTAGATGCCCCTCCTACGAATTTCCCGGGGGCCGGATATCCGGGACGGCGGATAGAGAGTGTGGGGATGGGGGGGAGTCCACGCTGTCCTTCCTACAGATACCTCACACGGGAATTCGGATGACCTTTAAGATGGCGTCGAGTGAAAAGGGGGCCCGCACGACAAGGGAAGTTACAGTTGACAATGAGGGTAGAGTCCTCTGCGCATGCGCCACTCACACCGCGAGGGCGGGATTTTGGTAGTAGGGATCTGACACCGGTTAAGACCTTGCCGTTGGCCCTTAATGCTAGGATGTACAATTTTAATTTAGAATGTATGCATTTTCAGGATGCTAGACTCGGCTAGGAAACCTTTGTTTTAGAGATCTGTTAAGGTTAGCCAAAGAACATGTCTTCATCGAAATGTAATAAATGTAAAATTGTACATAATTCATGAAACTTTTATTTAATGTTTTAAATTTTGTTTCATATTTTAATAAATACCGCCGGGGGGGTACCTCCCCCCGCCTTCCAAAAGTTCAAACCTGTGTCCGTCTTCTCCCATTGGGAATTGGTGTTGGGAGGGGGTGGCGGGCATCCCAGCCATATAGCGAATGAGACTCTGTAACTTGTGGACTTTAAATAAGGTGGATGACATATCTGTCACATATATCACAGAGCACTCATGCACCAAACTCAATATAAGGCTGTTTCTCTTAAATGTTTCCACATTCTATTGCCAGTATTTAGAGGTGACTTAAGAAGACATTGACTCTAATTAGCAGTAGTCAGTAGTAGCAGCTTTTACCCTTGGATTGTACTCTACTACCCCTAAAACTACCCTTGCTTTTCCTGATCTCAGCATTGAGGAAGGCAGCAGCAGGAAAAAAGGCAAAGCTCTTAGAGTCAAGTGTAATTGGTTTGCTATACGTGTGTAGCCTCCACTCCGTCCCCTTGACATATGCCTTTTGCACCAAAAAGGACATTGAGGGCCTAATTGTGAGACACAGTGAAAAGCCTGCAAGTTATCAGAGGTGAAGTAGCGTATGATGTAATTTATATCACTGCTAGAATGTTGGTCAGTTTGCATGGGAGTAGCCAGTAAATTAAAAATATTTTGGCAGGAAATAACGAATTCAGTGATACTCTGAAGGTTTAGGGGTCGGTTCTTTCATAAAGAAAAAACGCATGAACTAGAGTTCCAGTTTATCCTAGTTTTGCAATGTGTTCTTTCAGCATTCCTGCCAGCTCCGTGGGTTAGTCTGAAACAACGTAAAGCCATTGGCTGGTGAATTCCCTGTGTTGTTACCCCAGTATTCTGGCATTTTAACTGTTCAAAGATTTCTTCAGTGCAAACATGAGTAGAGTACTTAAAAGTGAGTTGAGTGTGAACACTGCCAACACGAAGCACAATTGCTCAAAACTTAGGGGCAGATTTATGTTAACTGGCGCATCCCCAGGGACATCAAAGCTAAGTATGGGCGAATTTTGCAGATCTGCGGTCCGCGAATTTGCGCGAAATCGTTAAAAAAATCTGTGAAATTGCAGATTTTTCTGCGAAATCGCAGATATTTTTGCGATTTGCACTGGAGTACTTTCTTATGGCTAATCAAGTAAGTGCTACCTCGTTGGGTAAATGTATAAGGCTTTTCCTACACTGCAGCTGCATAAAGGGCCAGATGATTTGTCTCCACTGACCATGTGTGCCTGTAACTTTGCTGCCGTGCCAAAAGGCGCTGAGGTCCCTTGAGTGAGCTGTCCATCATAGTTGGAAAAGGACGGGAAGAAGTTTGATACCACTAGTGTGTGGTGCGGGGCCAAACGGGCAGGGCTTCTATGCATGTCAACATGCCTCTTGTGTAAAGGGTCAGAGAGCGAGCTGGGCAGCAGGTGAGGAGAATCAGCCTCCTGGTCACAGGAACTACAAGGGGATTGCACTCGAGAAACTCATGGATGCAAAGAACTCCCTTGAGTATTACAGCTAATTTTCGACGGCAGAAATGGGGTTAAAGCACACTTGCCCTGCATCATCGTGTTCACTAATGTTTTGGGCTGATTAAAACGTTACTGAATATGAGCTTCAACTCGGGCACCTATATCTGTAAGTGCTTCCTGTTGAGGTTTAATTTTTGTGACAGGAGCCATACTTATAACTATTCTCTGACCCTGCTTCGAAGGTCAGAGCAGGGTCAGAGAATAGTTGCAAGTAGGCAACAAACTCTCTGGATTCGCTGCTCAGGAAGGACTTACAGGGTTACAGCAGGTGCCCAAGTTGAAGTTAATTTCTTTGTATCCATTTTGTAAATGGTTACAAAGAAATTAGCTTCAACTTGGGCACCTGCAACCCTGTAAGTGCTTAATGTACTTCAATTTTGGAAAATCAGTCCCGCTCGCTGATTTGCGGATTTTTTTTGCAGTTTCGCGAGATTCGCAGATCGCAAAATAGTCACAAAATGTTTTTGTTAACTGCCTCAGGGGTGTGAGAATTGCCCAGGTGTGTCCTCTGCCAGTGGCATATCGATTTTACAAGAAATCGACACTGCAGCATTGTCCTATGTCGATGACATATACCTTACAGATTAACCAAATAGATCACATTATTGGGGGATTTGCTGAATATAGCTACAAACTAAACTTCCAAAACCCTTATCTCAGTGTCCTGTTCCTGAGATACATGTTATTAAATGAAGGGAAAAGCTTAGCACCACATTTATTAGAGAAATGTGCACTCTTAAAAACCTGGTAATCGGGGTGCGTGGAGGGGTTTTGGAAGAGGAGCACTTACGTGTCAAGGTCCTGGAGTGGAATCAGGCTCTGAAAGTGAAAGGGTGCAACAGTCTATTAGATACCAGTTTGGGCCCAGCATTGGGCCATGGTCACGCGGTTCTCAGTCGGAGCTCCAACTTACTTGGGTGGGGTAGGGTGGGTCGGCTCACGGTTCTCCGGCA
This sequence comes from Lissotriton vulgaris, assembly GCF_964263255.1. Taxonomy (NCBI): domain Eukaryota; kingdom Metazoa; phylum Chordata; class Amphibia; order Caudata; family Salamandridae; genus Lissotriton; species Lissotriton vulgaris. The sequence continues at coordinate 494,989,917 of NC_141685.1, forward strand.
GGACCGCCGGTAGCTCGCGGAGTGTTTGCGGAGTTCGTGCGGTGTTGTGGGTAACTACGCAGAGTTGGGCCATGGACATAATGGAAGGACTGTGAGTTGGGAAGTGGGTTTAGCGGCTATAGAAAACAACTGAATTCGATTCGGTCATTGAGGCCGTAAACCCCTCCACCCTCCCCCCCGACTCACTACCCCCACAACCTCCCCCCACCCCTTTGCACCCTCAGGTACATAATTTCGCTTCAAATGTAAAATGTAACGCAAATGTAATCAATCTGAATGTGATCCCATTTGTGCTGTGTTTTGAATGGTAAAAGCGTTTTTATTGTGTTCACACAGCTCCTTGACAGAGGGCACCACTTGCCCGAAATGCATCGGAGCATTGTTTTGAAACTGTCAACAATGATTTCCTTGTGATCAAATTTAAAAACTTTGGAAAAAAAGGAATCCAGGAACTTTTTTTGAAGTCAACAAATATGATAAATCTTTGAATAAATAATCGATTGTCACAACTTCAATGGAGTCTGTCTCTACATGACGAACCTTAAGCGTGTGCCCAATCTCAAGGATGCGTTTACTTCCCATGTAACGCACTCAACCAATAATTAACCACTCTTAAAAACCACCAACTACAATTTAAACACTACAATCACTTTTAGGCTTTCTCAAGTTTAAAAGAACATATATACCAGCTGTGAACAATGGGTAAAACCGTTCATGATTTAATATGTCCAGACTTCTCAAGCACTCATTGGACACCAGAACATACACATAGTCTGAGAACACTGCAAACTGACATGCATGTATCTAATCATTCACTCACAAATGTTAGCACCACAAATTTGGTGATCTGCATAATAGGGCAACCACTGGCTACACAAATGTCACTTTCAATGAAGGTGATACATTACTTATTGCGTATAAATCACATTTATATTCCAATGCTGACATGCTTTTACACCTACTGAACAAATACAGACTGCGGTTCACACAGCTGTTAAAAAGGAAAGATCATTGGCTTAGGGAAAACACATACTTTTTGTTACTCCCATTCCAGCCTTAGAGGCTATCACAAAGGTCAACATTCCTAACCCAAAAACCTTATATCTGAGATAGATAGATTGAGCCACCTCCTAAACAGCTACTGACGTAGACTATGTTTTTGACCCTTCACAACAAACCCAAGATTCCTAAAATATGAACAAGAATACCCTGTGCCCAATGATGTTTTGCCTCTTGGCCAGTATGATTTCATTGTCTACACTAGTCTTTCAGCGCAGCCCGCATTTGGAACTAAACAACAATACTTGCCCACTTGCAAAGGGGTACATGGAGTGAAAAGGGCTGGAGTCTTCCACTCTTAAAAAGCATTTACACTTTCTCTAGGTGATTGCACTGCGCAGCTGGCTAAATTCAAAGCTCTAATTCTGGCACTAGAACATACTGATCCTGAATTCCCCACACTAATAGTGTGTGATTCATAATATTGTGTTCAGTCATTCAATGAGAACTTACACTATTGATGACTGACTGAATTTAGAGACTCAAAAGGGAATACTATCAAGTCAAAATTGCTTTGCGGAAAAGTGGCACATTGAGCACATTGAGCCACTAGCTCATGTAATTCATATATTGGGTCACCAATGTGCTGAAATACACATTGCTGGGAATTCAATGTATGATTAAGCCTCATAGGCAGTAGTCCAGACTGCTGTCATAGCTGCAATTACTCGTTCTCACACACGAGTGGATGGACTCACCATTGTAGCACTCAACGCTTCACTCTGGGGCACTCCATTACCTAAATAATATCTAGCAAAATACACGTATCTACTGAGTGCCCAAAACTTACCTTTTGCTCGTATTCCTGGAGTGGGGGATTGAGTGATACCAAATGCAGACCGCAAGCTACAATGAATCATAGCTGCTCATTAGGGGTTTGCTTCTGCCCATGCAGGTGTGGCTGCTACAGTTTCACAACTACAGCAATGCTATTGGTGACATGGTGCATAGAAACAGAGTAAACAGTATGTCCTTAGCTGTGAAATGTATCAACAAATTAAAGCTCCCAACGCAGCACTCCCAGTGCAGACACCTCTCCTAGTTTCAAACAAGACTTTGGCCTGTGTGTTTTTTTGACCACCGAGGACAACTAAAGTCAAATGGTTGTTTTAAATACATTCAATTAGCAGAGTATTCATGTTCTAAATTTCTATGGGTGTGGCCACAGCGATCGGCTGATGCTTGAACTGGGACATATGCAATAGCTGCATTCCACTCAGACCAGGAAACATTGTTTTGTTTTAGTGCTTAATGAGATACCTTGGGCACTCTGGGTATGGCTATGCATTATTCGTCCCCTGTCACTTTGAGAGAAATGTAATAGTGGAGAAACAAATGCATGGGATAAAGCATTCTTCAGGAGCTAGAGAATCAGGTAAAGGTCATTGAATAGGGAGAGATTTAAAAATCTGCCTAGAAGATCGCCGTGCAACCAGACTCCCTATCAGGTTCTGCTCAGCATCCAGATCAGCATTCCAGATCAATATAATCCAGGCACAGTGGTAATAGATACTTCTTTTGACATCAATTAACTCACAAGAACTCAAGGACATCTGAGATGACCCTTTCGTATGAAGATCTGAAGCGTACTGCCACTGAAAAAGTCAAGATGCAACCAGTGACTCCTGACTGGATTCTAAAGATTGGGGATCTAATTTAAGAAAAGTTTGTGGAGAAGAAGGAGTTCAGACCATCCTACAGAGCATTAGTGCTAGTCCCAACAGTTGAAGGTTCCAGAACAGTATTTTTACCACCCCTTGCTGGTTGTAAAAACAAAAGATTTGTCTCAATTGACCTTTTAAAACATAAATGTGGCTAGTCCTTCAGAGTAGGCCATGAGGGTCCCTTAGTAGGTACCTGTCTCCTCTCACTAACATGCAGGAAATCCCTTTACAAATCTTCAATAATACAGAAATTATTCCTCCCTGGTGGGGGATATCAAATACTGAAGTTTTACTACTTCCTGCTAGTACTGCTAACACAGCAAACTCGCCATATGTGAACTCATAGTCTTCAACTACTATTTCTAACAACAGAATTGTTCATTATGATTCACCTTTGGATCTCTCTAGCAGTTCTACATTGACATGTGAGGTCCCTGTGTTTACACACACTGCCTCTGGCTATTTTGCATATATAGATGACTTTTCTTATGATTCACCAGACACCTTTGCATGGGATCCATGCATTTTTTTGTTGGCTAAAACAAAGTATGTTTGTTGGCTAAAACAGACATACTTGATTCCACCCTGGATTGTTATTTAGATTGTCATTCAATTACTGTTCCTTTTCATTTGAATTGTGTTAGAACTGGGGTTTTTGGTTGGCAGGGGTATGCACCCTGTCCAAGTAGGAACCACCACTCCAGTCAGGGTAAGATTGGTACACACTGAAAGATAACTTGTGCTCCCCCTCTGGTAGCTTAGCACAGAGCTGCCAGGCTTATCTAAAGAGGCAATCTGTAAAGTAGTTTTTGTAACATACACCCACCCCACACACACAGAAACACAATGAAAACACCACAGAAGAACTCCACAAAGGTTTGGGAAAAAAGTCAATAATGTTATGAGTAAAACAAGACCATAACAACAAAAACCCAATAAGTAGGACTATATTTATCCCGTTTTTAAAGGCTAAGGCCTTGATTTAGATATTGGCGGAATGGTCCCACCGTTGTTTTTCCGTCTGATTCACTGCCTGCCTACTATTTAGATGTTGGCAGGTTGATAGATGAAAGATAGTTGGAGTACCACCATCCCCACCAGATTTATTCGCCTGCATCGAAGGCACCAAAGGCAAAAGTGCCTGTCGGAGGGAGTACAACCAGTTTGTCTGTCGGGCCAATCACCTTCCTGCTGATGTAACTGTGGCAGGGAAACCTCCAAACCTGAGTTGGTGAATTTGAACGGATATTAGGCTGAATCTTACCTTCTTCCTGTTTCATACTTACTTTTCCTTCATGGAGCTGATCTTCCAAGTCCTGCTTGTGCTGCTGCTACTTGATCAAATAGCAGTTACATTTTGACTTGTCTGTTTATATTTGATCTGCATTTGTGCATGTTGAAATCTCTTTTACAAGAAATAGCATACCTAATCATAAGTCTTATGTTTTTAACATCCTGACCAATGCCTTCCCGCAGAATGCATCCACCTCAGTCTGTGATGTAGAAATACAGCGAATACACAGAGACCCCTTCAGACTAAATCCTGCTCGGAAAAAAACCAGAAAGATTCTGGTATTCCTACAGTCTTACACCCTTAAGGAGCAGATTTTGGGGGCAGCTCTTAAACTCAAGTCTATTCAGGTGCATGGCGCCTCTTTCAGAGTTTTTTCAGATATCTCCCGGGTAACTGAGGACAGGAGATGGGAGCTGGGAAAAAAGATGGGTGCTATAAAGGATTTAGGGTCCCAGGTGCAGTTGAGTTTTCCAACTTTTCTTAACACCTTGGCTGCTAAGGGTTTTCCCGCTGGGTGCTGCAGATGCTACTTCCCCATTGTTCATGACAAGGCCAGCTCGTCATAAGCGCAGGGCAGGTAACACCCATGACGAGCTGGCCTTGTCATCAGCGCTGAAGGGGTTAAAGTAGTCCTCGCAAATAAGATGTATAACTTTAAGTTTCCGGAAGAGGTAGACAGGTTTTGGGCACAACATAATGTAGATGTTTGAGGAGGCGGTCAGGGATCTGGGATCCATTACTTGCTTTCTTTAATGTTATGTATATATATGGAGGTGATGGGCTCTAGGCTCAAATAGGCAATACTTATTGCCAGTAGGTAGTATGGGAGGGTTCCCAAGGGGTGGGGGGTTGGTTGGGGGGGTTTGGGAGTTTGGGGAGTTTTCACGTTGGTTGGTGGGGATCATTGGGAAATAAATACATTTAATAAAGTCATGTGACATTACAACCTCTAGTAGCTACAGTAGAAGGAGGATCCAGTTTAATGTTGGGGGATAGTATTACCCAGGTAGGGACTCAACAACAGGAATGTTTCAGCTGGAACGTCAATCGATTGAGGGTAACTAGAAGACAACGTCTTTTTTTTCAGTATCTAAGGAATAGTCCATCAAAAAACCTTTTGCTTCAGGAGACTCATCTCATGCAAGCAGAGTGTAAAGCTCTGTTTGGCAAATATAATTGGGTGGACACAATTGTTGCATTGGATCAGCAATGTGGTTCAAAGGGTACTGCGATAATACTGAAAAGGAATTCTGGTCTGGCGGTAACTAAGTCCCACATAGATTACAGAGGACGTTGGGTCATCGCAGAGATTAAGTTTAGGGGGGTAAAACAGACTCTTGTGAGCTTTTACAGGCCTAACGAAGATGATATCTCCCCTCTGAATACTCTATATTTGGCCCTCGCAGACTTCGAGGCTTCGCTGAACTTGGCTGGGGATTTCAACGTACTGCTAGATAATAGGTTAGATATGTCCTCCCCTTGTATTCAGATAGCTGCTCCCCGGGTAAACGCGCATCTTTTGAACATCCTGAAAATTTTCAACTTATGTGATGTATGGAAGAAAAAACATGATGAGGTTAAGGAGAACTCCTTCTATAGTAAGAAGAACTCCCATTATTCTAGACTAGACTATGTATTTTTGGAACAGGCTGAAACAGGCTGATATCCATAGGGTCCTCTTAATTAAACACATGCCCATTCATCTATCGGATCATGGTGCATTGGCCATTAATCTAGACTTTCCTCCAGATTTCTCAAACAGGAGGTGGACACTGAATAGGCGGTTTCTCTTACTAACCGCCACGCCTGGCTTCTTGAAACTAGAAACCGATATGTTCTTTCAGAATATTCTTGGATCTGCCCCACTTTATATCATTTGGATACCTTTAAGGCGTGGCTTAGAGGGACACTAAAAGGAGCAGTCTCAGGCTAGGCCAGGTCAGAGAGGGAAGAAGGGACCGATTTAGAACTGCAGATAGCAAGGGCCGAAGCCGAGCTTAGGGCGAGATCTCCTGAAGATCCGGGGTATGAGTACTGGGTAAAGAAGGTGGAGGACTGTCAATTAAAATTTAAAGTAAAAACAGAAGAAATTTTGCGCCAAAAATGGGAGTTAAGTAAAATGAAGGAGTTCGATCAAGGGGAAAACTTCGTCAAGCTTCTTGTGATGAAGTCTAGGTTTGACAGAGCTAACACTTATATAAGTAAGATCAAGAGGGGCAACCAAATAATAGAGGAAAAAGATTAAATAGCCCAGGTTTTCACAGGGTTCTTTCAGGATTTATACCATGAAGATCTCCAAGGGGTTGATATTCTTACAGACACCTGGCTTAAGGCGAAGCAACTCCTGCGGTTAACAGAGGCTAGTCAAGAATTTCTCTCTCGAGATATATCAGGGAGTGAGATACTGGATTTGTTAAACTTGGCTAAAAAGGGGAAAGCTGCAGGCCCAGGCTAAATCCCGATCGAGGTCTATAATATGCTTCAAAATGAAATCATTCCGATCTGGTTGGTTCTGTTTATTGAAATATTAAAGGGCACGTCCCCTCTACCTAAGTCATGGTCTGATGCAGTTATCACCCGGGATCCTGAAGTCGGGTAAGGACCCGCTGGAGTGTCACTCGTATTGTCCGATATCTTTATTAAATGTGGACTATAAAATATTTGCAGGGATTTTGAACAAACAGCTCTGCAAGATTATACCCCAGAAAATCCATGAAGACCAGAAGGGTTTTCTTCCGGTTAGGCAAATGTCAGAGCTGGTGTATACCCTGATTGGTTCTGTGGACCTGGCCTTAGCTTCGGGTTGCCCCTTGTCAATTATTACGGTTGACGCGGCCAAAACTTTTGCCCGCGTCAACTGGCATTTTCTAGTTAGAGCCTTGATTGTTATGGGCTTTACTGGAGCCTTTAGAGAGGTAATCAAAAAAATCTACAGCTCACCTCAGGCACGCATTTTAGTTAACCGTGGTCTATCCCCGATTGTGAACATAGAACGCGGAACCAGGCAGGGCTGCCCGCTGTCCCCCATCCTATTTGGTATCTATTTGGAACCTTTTTACGGTTAGATTAAAAGATTGCCCCATTTAAAGTGGGTGGGCTTGTCAGGAATCGTATTTATGCAGATGATCTAGTCCTGTTCTCCTCGTGTGTGGATATTACCCTGCGTGAGCTTATAAATTAATCTGATACCTTCTCGAAGTTCTCAGGTTACGAGATCAATAAAGATAAAATGAAGGTAATGGTTTAGAATATAGCCAATCAGGGGGAAGTCTATGAGACTGAATTAAGATACCTTGGGATCACAATAACCCAAGATATTAGGAAAATTCCAAAGGTGAATTTAGCAAGAATCTCAAGGTTAAATCGAGATTCTTTTAAAGAGATGGCAGAACACACCATTATCACATTATGGTCGTGTTAATTTGCCGGACTGCCTTTTAGATGCCCTATCTTACCCATTAAAAGCGGCAGGAGTCCTGGTATGGGGGGACCTGGTACAGGACAGTAAATGTCTTCCTTGGGAATTCTGGAACTAAACCACAGCTGGAACTCTCTCCAGATTCATGTATTACCAGCTCGCAACATGGTGTAAGTCTCAAGATGATATGGAAAATGATCTGCAAAATCGACCATCAAGGAAGAAAGAAGTTGCTCTATGGTACTCCCATCTTCTGGTTGCTGATGAAAAAAGTATGGATAAGCCGTTCCGGGTCTGGGAGAGTTACTTGCCAGGTGAAGACTGGAAGGAGTTATGGCAAGTATCTATTGACATGCTTTAATCTGTGTTTAAATCTGCTGCTCTCAAAAGAAATCATTTTTTCACAATATATAGGATATACTGGACCCCGCTAAAGATCTCTAAACTGAAGTGTGGTGGTGCTGCAACTTGCTGGAGGTATGGCTTTCAGAGCGCGGATGACGTACATATTTTCACTTCCTGCCCCAGAATACAAAAATTCTTGTTGGATGTCGGTAAGACCATCTCCAGGGTTATCGTTCTAGAAATAGAGATAAGACCAATTCTTATTTTTTGGTGTGGTAAACATGATGGCTGGGACACGAACTCAGTCTGGGTTTCAATGTAAATTGGTGTTCTATTTGATATTGTTGGCAAGGAGGGAGATCTGCCTGTTGTGGCGACAAGAAACATCCCCTAGCTGGAATGATTGGTTGAAGTCTGTTAAATATTTCCGAGCCATAGACCAGAGGGTCACTATCTCAAGGGGTAGGCCTGAGTTGGGGTTATTTTGGAATTGGCTGGACGACCCCCGGACTGGAGACTAGATTATAGATCGTGGCTTAAATTGGTTAGACCTAGACCTAACACACTTCCAATGATCAACACCTCTGGGTCAGCTCAAGTTGAGTATAAACGAGATTCACCAATTGCAATAGTGAACGACTAGTTTATCTTATCACATGTCCTTGTGGATATAGATATGTGGGCATGACCACTCGTAAAATACGCATCAGGATTTCAGAACATAAGAGCACAATCCGATGTAAAAGACAGGCAACTAAGCTCACTACACACTTTTTGGAAGCTAATCATCCCTCTACTTCTTTCCAATGGACTGTACTTGAGCAGCCTTTCATTCCTTCACATGTTGCGGATGTAGCCAAATTTCTCCTCTTGAAGGAACAGAGATGGGTCCTTAAGCTGGACACACACCACAATGGACTCAATGACGAGATACCCTGGTCCACTTTGTGAGGTGCCCACACCTTCATTTCTAGTGTGTGAAGGAGGTTATCCTTCAGATGGCCCCCTTTTCTGAAGTGCACTTCCTCATGTGTCATCTATACGATGAACAGAGGGTGGTATATAGCCCCCCACCCCCTTTTTCAGAGCCTTCTGCTTAATGTGTTATACTCTTAATATGATACATAGAGTTCTTTGTGTACACCTACTAAGACCTTATTAATACACATTGTCCAAAAAAAGGAGGGAACAGAACGGCTCTATGACATGCACTTGTAATGAATAAGTGCTTTTCCATTTTTTGCCCACATCATGTTCTATACTAAATAATGGTTCCTACTGTATCAATAAACCTTGAGTTTATTATTTGTTCGACTGCTTGTGATCAGTGTTGTTTCACTGTATCACTTTTTTATCTGCCCGTGTTTTCAAGTCTGTCCCTCTGTTGTTGGAAACAAGCATGGTTTCCAGGGAAACGGCCTCAGAACCAATAGCGCATATGCTAACACTGAATTCGCCGCTGAGCCAATCACGCGGCTCGTACACCTAACCATGTGGTAATGACGGCCAATCGGTGTTGAGCTCTTATTGAGCACGCTAACTATGGCTCGGCGCCTCCCCAGTTGGTTCAGATGCCAACGAGGAAGTACCGACGGAGAGGTTTGTTATCCTTCTCTCCCTTGCGTGTAATATTAGGCATCTTTAACGCGAGCCCGCAATCAGCGCTTTTAAAAGCATGCTCAGTTTCGCGGGACGCTCCTAATCGCGAGTACCGTTTGTTACACTGGGAGACTACGAGCATGTTTTATATCGCCTTTTCACCCACGCCCTGATGGTCCCTGATGTTAATACTTGATATATTTACAGCTGACAAGGATCAAAGCGGTTTAGTGGATAACCTATGCAATATGCTTGAACTATTACCTAATTTAAATATCTCGCAACTTGTTGCTGACAAGCAGAACTTCACATTTCGTGGTTCGAAGTGTGTAGAAGGGATCTAAGTTATAGCGTTCTCTGTGCACTGTAGGAATTAAGTTTTCTTTTTTCCTTTTTTTAGAGCGGTGCTTCACTCTTAACCCTGAGCCACTGCCAGGTGGGGTGAGGCCTTCACTACTTACAAGTCTTGGTAAGATGTGACCCTATCTGTTATGGCATATAAATTATATATCCTAATAAGATATACCTATTACACTACTGTCCTGAGTGTTATAAGTCAGCGTTTTAGCTGTACATAGTCTAAGGTCTATATTTATGAGACTTGACTCCTCATGAGGTTTTTGTATGAAGCCAACATTTGTTACATGTAACCCTTGTATGTTTTGACCTTTTAGTGAACAACACAAGCTGTGAGTCTTTGACGAGACGTGTCACTTGGATTTCGCAGGTGATCTCTGTACTTGTCTGTTGCACATATTTTAGTTGTCACTTATTATTTAATTTTATGTATGCAGTAGCACTCAATTGTTAATAAGGTCCTGATGAAAGCAAGGACAATGGTGTCCCCTGTTTGCTGAAACATGTCGACCCAGTTCCACTTCTAGACAGTATATTTTCTTTAACTGTCCTTAACAATTTTTTAATATTGGCGGAGTGAGCACCACCTGAATAAAGTCTGTTCTGTGCTCCCTCATCCAATTTTAGGTTACACACACTATTACCTTTTCTTTTCTCACATATCTTTAGCACTGCACATTTCCAGTCCCACACCTTTTTCCACTTACAAGCTCAGATAAGTGGCCCACCATACCATTGTCTGCTAAGTTAAGATTCCTTATCACATCTAGGTCTCTTTTACTTCTGAGCAGTACACACCTACCTGGATGGTGTTGAAAATATCCCAAATGATGAAGGGCGGTACAGAGTGGTGACTGATGGGTGATTCTGACCATCTGTTTAGGCTGTCAGGATACACCACTATTCATAGATCAGCTTTAGGTGTTCCCTGTTCTTAGTTTGCACTTCATACATTGTAAGTCCTCTTTTTTCTGATAGACCCTCTGGCACCATTTGGCTGTTTTCATATCTTGTGGGGGACGTGTCCTGAGTTAGGTCTCTAAATATTCCCCTGGGTCCTACCTCACCGTAGTGTTTTTGTTGTTTATAGTGCAGTCGATTGGCTGCGGACCCTTTTCTTGCGACACCAGTATCGGGTGTGCGCGGTTCGCCACCAGTAGTGGTTGAGCTTTTCGCTCTATTTTTATTGTGCATAGAGTTTGTTTTTCACATTTCCCTTCAAATCAACATGGCTGAAAATCATGGTCTGTCCTTCACGGAGGATGACTTACTAGCGGCACTAGCAGAACATGCTGATCTGGTCGAAACTACACCTACCATTATTTCTGTTAATGAGGATGAATGGGGCAAATTATTGGGTCTCAAGAAAACACAAACCAGGACATCATTACACGGGACTATTATGTCTCAGTACTTATGCAATGATTGCGCCCCTACTGGCCTAATAGTAACTAATACCCCTAGGTTATTTTTAACGGACAAAGAATTCTTGAAAAGTTGGGCCATGATTGCTTGGCGCTGTACCAGAGACTGGTTGATCCTTATTATTCAAACTGCAAAACGTATAGTAGATACGATATTGATTGAGATTCAAATCATGGAGTCTAAAATCAAGACGACCCTCTCCTCAAAAGCCTTCCAAAAGAACCTGGATGATGCAAATAAGAACAACAGAGAATATAAGGAATACACTTTGTCAGTGAAGATGGAAAAATTCAGAAAAGATCTTGACAAATTTAAATTTGAAAAAGTATATCCTTACTCAAGTGATTCTTATGTTCCTCCTGACTTAAATACTAACAACCGTAAGACTGCCTCTACATACGGGACATCAAGTTCTGACGATAACACCTCTGGCAGCGATAGCAGTAACAGCAACCCCAGTACACGAGGATGTGGACGGGGCAAGAGGAACCAAAGAAATAGTTGGAGAGGCAACCAACAAAACCAACAACAACAGTGGTGGCCACCAGGTCCGTGGCAGTTTGGAGGTATCCCTCCTTTCTTCCCTCCACAACAACCTTTGGGCCCCTGTATGTCCAATTTTCCAGCGAACTACCAACCAGGTTTTCAAGGCAATTTTTCTGGCCAGCCTTTTTTAGGGTTTGGCCGAGGCAGATCCCGAGGGAGACAGAGAGGTCAGACGCAACTTCAGGTTCACTACAGCCCACCTTCTACCTCGACAGCAGTGAGGAACCTGAGGAGCAACTCTGCCAAGAACAAGGAACCAGCTCAGAACAGCGCGAGCCCAGCATTGTAATGAATCTCAGTAAACACATCTTGACACCTGTAGAAGAGAAAGCCCTCAACAAAGGCCTTGGATTTGTCCCTACCCACCGTAATGATCATTTTGATACCCGTTGCGAACTTGCACATTTCCTCAGGAAGATCAGATTATACTTCTTCTTTATCAATAAGGAACCTCCATCACAGGATGACAGGGATGTCAATACTGGTTTGAAGTGTAAATCTACCTTTATGCCTCCTACTTACTCAATGCCACCACAAGTCCTGGCCTTTGAACAGGCTATTGAGAAGGAAGTAGAGGATCTTTTCTGTGAGAACAGGAAGATCTTTTACAATTTACCCAAATCGGAACAATTGGCACTCAAGACCTTAATAGCCGACAAGGAGTTAACCATCAAACCGGCTGATAAAGGGGGATCAATTGTTTTGCTCGACACTGACACCTACCGTTCGGAGTGCTTGCGTCAACTAAGCAATGAAGATGCATATCTTCTTCTTGAACAGGATCCGACTGAAGAACTGAAATTAACAATCAGGACAATGACTGAGGAGGCCTCATCTGAGGGTTGGATTACTCCATCTGAAGCATCCTTTTTGTACACCGAACACCCGAAGATGCCCTATTTCTATGCCTTACCCAAGGTCCACAAAGAACAGAGACCACCCCCTGGCCGCCCCATCATCTCGGGCATAGGATCGATCCTGGAACCGTTGTCCACGCTTGTGGACTATTTCTTGCGACCGATGGTGCAAGAAATGCCAACCTATCTAAAGGATACCACCGATGTGCTACGCCTTTTGCCAGACATAGAATTTGATACCAGTACAGACCTACTTGTCTCCTTTGATGTTGAGGCACTCTATACCTCCATCCCACTGGACGGGACCTTACAGGTAATCCATTCCCTTCTGGACTCTAAAGAATTGAACAGTATAACACCGGTTCATTTCATCATGGCCTGTGCTACCTTAGCAATGAAAAGGAACTTTTTCCGCTTTGAGGATAACATCTACCTGCAGGTGTCTGGCACTAGCATGAGTAGCGTTTACGCTCCCAGTCTAGCGAATTTGTATGTACATTCATTCGAGCAACAACATATCTTCAGTGATCAGAACCCTTACATCGATAATCTGAAGACCTGGAAGAGGTATATCGATGACGTCCTGGTGGTGTGGCGTGGTCCGAGTGAGAGCTGTCTGGAGTTCCTGGAGTGGCTCAACACCAGAAATTCCTTCCTCAAATTCACCATAGAGATAGGAGGTAAAAGTCTCGCGTTCCTTGACTTGCTGATTACGGCCAAACCCGAAGGTTTACAATTGGAACTATATAGAAAACCTGCCTCAAGGAACTCGCTCCTGATGTTTGACAGCCACCACCCTAGATCTCTAAGGGAAAACCTACCGTTCGGGCAATTTCTGCGGGTCCAGAGAAATTGTTCTACTCCTGCAGGTTTTAAAGAACACTCGAGCACTCTGGCCAACCAACTTATCTTGCGCAAATATCCACCTAAACTAGTACGACAGTCCATGAAACGTGCTAGAAACAACAATCGATCAGCCTTACTAGACCCTTCGGTACCTAAAGCCCCTCTAGAAAGACTTACCTTTGTCCATACTTTTGGGACTCTTTCTAATAGCATACAGAAACTTGTCAAAAAACATTGGCCAATCTTGAACTCCGGTCGTTTGTCTCTTCCACCTCCCCTCTTCTCCTTCAAAAGAGGCCCAAACCTGAAAGATAGACTGGTGCATACAAGACCCCTGGAAGAACAACCCAGGGCTTTGGGGTCACTTTGGGATCTTCCGCCAGTCACAGGGCATCACCCTTGTGGGGGATGTCAAGCCTGCCCTCAGACTAAGAAGATGACAGAAATTGATATAGGAACATCGAGGCCCTGGCAACTGAAAAGATTCACCAATTGCAATAGTGAACGACTAGTTTATGTTATCACATGTCCTTGTGGATATAGATATGTGCGCATGACCACTCGTAAAATACGCATCAGGATTTCAGAACATAAGAGCACAATCCGATGTAAAAGACAGGCAACTAAGCTCACTACACACTTTTTGGAAGCTAATCATCCCTCTACTTCTTTCCAATTGACTGAACTTGAGCAGCCTTTCATTCCTTCACATGTTGCGGATGTAGCCAAATTTCTCCTCTTGAAGGAACAGAGATGGGTCCTTAAGCTGGACACACACCACAATGGACTCAATGACGAGATACCCTGGTCCACTTTGTGAGGTGCCCACACCTTTATTCCTAGTGTGTGAAGGAGGTTATCCTTCAGATGGCCCCCTTTCCTGAAGTGCACTTCCTCATGTGTCATCTATACGATGAACAGAGGGTGTTATATAGTCCCCCACCCCCTTTTTCAGAGCCTTCTGCTTAATGTGTTATACTCTTAATATGATATATAGAGTTCTTTGTGTACACCTACTAAGACCTTATTAATACACACTGTCCAAAAAAAAGGAGGGAACAGAACGGCTCTATGACATGCACTTGTAATGAATAAGTGCTTTTCCGTTTTTTGCCCACATCATGTTCTATACTAAATAATTTTTCCTACTGTATCAATAAACCTTGAGTTTATTATTTGTTCGACTGCTTGTGATCAGTGTTGTTTCACTGTATCACTTTTTTATCTGCCCGTGTTTTCAAGTCTGTCCCTCTGTTGTTGGAAACAAGCATGGTTTCCAGGGAAACGGCCTCAGAACCAATAGCGCATATGCTAACACTGAATTTGCCGCTGAGCCAATCACGCGGCTCGTACACCTAACCACGTGGTAATGACGGCCAATCGGTGTTGAGCTCTTATTGAGCATGCTAACTATGGCACGGCGCCTCCCCAGTTGGTTCAGATGCCAACGAGGAAGTACCGACGGAGAGGTATGTTATCCTTCTCTCCCTTGCCCGTAATATTAGGCATCTTTAACACGAGCCCGCAATCAGCGCTTTTAAAAGCATGCTCAGTTTCGCGGTACGCTCTTAATCGCGAGTACCGTTTGTTACACTGGGAGACTACGCGCATGTTTTATATCGCCTTTTCACCCACGCCCTGATGGTCCCTGATGTTAATACTTGATATATTTACAGCTGACAAGGATCAAAGCGGTTTAGTGGATAACCTATGCAATATGCTTGAACTATTACCTAATTTAAATATCTCGCATCTTGTTGCTGACAAGCAGAACTTCACTTTTCGTGGTTCGAAGTGTGTAGAAGGGATCTAAGTTATAGCGTTCTCTGTGCACTGTAGGAATTAAGTTTTCTTTTTTCCTTTTTTTAGAGCGGTGCTTCACTCTTAACCCTGAGCCACTGCCAGGTGGGGTGAGGCCTTCACTACTTACAAGTCTTGGTAAGATGTGACCCTATCTGTTATGGCATATAAATTATATATCCTAATAAGATATACCTATTACACTACTGTCCTGAGTGTTATAAGTCAGCGTTTTAGCTGTACATAGTCTAAGGTCTATATTTATGAGACTTGACTCCTCATGAGGTTTTTGTATGAAGCCAACATTTGTTACATGTAACCCTTGTATGTTTTGACCTTTTAGTGAACAACACAAGCTGTGAGTCTTTGACGAGACGTGTCACTTGGATTTCGCAGGTGATCTCTGTACTTGTCTGTTGCACATATTTTAGTTGTCACTTATTATTTAATTTTATGTATGCAGTAGCACTCATTTGTTAATAAGGTCCTGATGAAAGCAAGGACAATGGTGTCCCCTGTTTTCTGAAACATGTCAACACAGTTCCACTTCTAGACAGTATATTTTCTTTAACTGTCCTTAACAATTTTTTAATATTGGCGGAGTGAGCACCACCTGAATAAAGTCTGTTCTGTGCTCCCTCATCCAATTTTAGGTTACACACACTATTACCTTTTCTTTTCTCACATATTTTTAGCACTGCACATTTCCAGTCACACACCTTTTTCCACTTACAAGCCCAGATAAGTGGCCCACCATACCATTGTCTGCTAAGTTAAGATTCCTTATCACATCTAGGTCTCTTTTACTTCTGAGCAGTACACACCTACCTGGATGGTGTTGAAAATATCCCAAATGATGAAGGGCGGTACAGAGTGGTGACTGATGGGTGATTCTGACCATCTGTTTAGGCTGTCAGGATACACCACTATTCATAGGTCAGCTTTAGGTGTTCCCTGTTCTTAGTTTGCACTTCATACATTGTAAGTCCTCTTTTTTCTGAGAGACCCTCTGGCACCATTTGGTTGTTTTCATATAAACGGGTAATCCCCATTTAGAATAAATCAGCTGGGACTAAGTATCCACCAAAAATTATTTGCGCCAGTGGCGGGACAGGTCGAGAGGTGGCAGTAGCTACGGAGGTCATATGAGGAAAAAAAATAGCATACCAATGTGTACTGCATATGTGTTCAATCTTGAAATTAAAAGAAACACAACTGTATAATTTTCTTGAAAATATAGATGTGGTGCAAGTTGCCTTCATGATAATGGACTCTTACACAAAAATAGACATCAATCCAAGAATCCTGAACTGAGCATTAATGTCTGTTAACTTAATTTTCCAAAAATATAGAATGCTAAACATACGCATAATGCATAATTGGGATAATTGAAATGTAATATAATGTAGAAATTACACATGAAAAGGTGAAACATTTGAATGTTAGTTCCAACCTTTAAACAATTAATATATTTATCAGTTTAACACTTCCCCTTGTCCAGTGAATTTCAAGTATTTCACTGAATGTTATATGTGGAATTATTCCTTTAAGCTGCATTGCATATGTGTTTATTTTCATCACTTATCAAGTACAACTAAACACATCCGTATTAAGACTTAAAAACAAATAGGATAAAAACCATTTGTTGGTGTAAGTGTCCATCATCATGATGAATGCTTGCACCAAATGTTAAATGTTCAGCACTTACTATTATTACTAGCATATGGACTTTACAAATAAGACAATTAAAAAAAGTTTCATTTTCCGTCACAATTTTAAGGTAAAGTATTTAAATCACATCTTAATCATTAACAGTTCTAGTAATCAAAGAATATAGCCTTATAGCCTGCCGTAGAGGGCTATACCGGCTATTAAAGGCCCTCTCCAGCGTTAAAGGCCCCGAGCCGAAGGCGAGGGCCTTTAACAAGGGAGAGGGACTTTAATAGCTGTATAGCCCATCTACGAAGGGCTATAAAGCTATTAGAACATTCTGTCACTAGAGGACAGAATGTTCTAACAAAAAAAACAAAGCCTTTTGGAAGCGTGGGGGGATTGGAATCCCCTCAGGCTCCCTGAAGCTTTTATTCACAGCCAGAGCTGTGAACAAAGAAGCATTGGAATGTTGGAGCTCCAGGCTTATACCAGCCATTATAAGCCCAGAGCACTCCATTGTTTTCAATGGAGCTCCCAACATTCCAATGTTCTAATAGTAAATGAAAAATAATGTCAAGGCAAACGACAAATGATATACTTCTCTAAAATCAATATATTTTATTTCAAAACATAAAACAGCTTAAAAAAGTAGGCCCAGGTAAAGTTCATGGAGTTTTACTACGAGGAACTCCACGAAGTGCTGGAAAAAATCCTCTGTGCTCCGCGGAGTTCCACAAGCGGCAGAGTCTGTTAATTTGCGCTGCTTCACTGATCTTTTAACACCTCGAGTTTATTCCTTGTATCACAATTAGCACGAATTGCACTATGCGTCACACCAGAGGGTGCATGCTGCTTTCTACTTGAGTGGCAGGTTTCTTAACATGTATCAGACATGACCTGCTGCAACCACCAGCGTTGAGAAATCTCCCCAAAAGGAGGTCTAGTGCACCAGTTTTTCTTGCGAGTGCTCGCCAAACTTAACGTTGGTGAGCTGCTCAAGTGAAAAAAAAACACTCTGCGTCACTTCACTGAGTATTTCGGAATGCCTCTCTGAGTGGGAAAAACTCTGTGAACACTGCCAATGGAGTGGATTTCTTCACCCATGATAAATAAAAAAATGTGGAGATGGGCCTGTGGGTGGCAGAGAAGGATGCAGGTGGAACAGTTCATGGTCCATCAACAATAGGAAATAGTCACTTGTGGAGGCCTCCGAAGATGTTAATGAGCTGTGGCCTCCATTCAAGTTCCTTCACTTACTGTGCCACTGTGTTGATCATTGTCATAGTCTCATCACCCGAAACACAGTGGTCAGCTGCTTCCCTGCCTTCATGCCCACTGTCCCCTTCACCTGCTCCTGAAGATGCTAAAAAGACACATACAATAGTTGTATTGTATCTGTGTAAATAGAACTGATCAAGAATTTTCTCTCAAAACATTTCCCAAATTGACAGATTTCACCTTCTTCAAATATTACAAACTTTGGTTCATTATTATCATTATCTCATGCATATAGGAACATCTTCAGAAACCATTTGGTCAATTTGTTTTTAAATTCTCATTATTGCTCCTATACCATTTATTATCTTGTCTCTTAAACATTTTATATTTTCTCCTGGAACTGTAGAGTATATTGATAAGGCAAGAAAATCTGAAATATGTGCATGTATCAACGTTCAAATATTAATCAATGTCTGTTAACTATTAGTGCAATGTTGCACCAATATTTGTAGAATCTGAAAGCCTGTTCTATTTGTTTGGGCATTTTACAAAGGCAACTTAAGTATTTTTGGAATGTCAAAAATATTTAATGCAATCAGTACTGAAGTTACTTATTAATGTATCATGCCCTATGTTTTTACTTGGACTGTAATAGAAATTAACGAATCATTTTTGGGGGATTTGAAAATGACTTCTGCTGTATAAATAAATACATAGGGCTGGATACATTTCTAATCCACATTAGTACGGAGCAAAAACATTTTTACATTTTAATTCAGAACAACTAAAGATTGTGTTTTCCCACTGTAAGCATATGAAAACAATATGCTGGCTTTCACTGTAGGAAAAATTGGTACAACATCAGAGTGAATATTTCATACACTGATTCATATACAAATTTGATTTAAAAATTAAAATGCAAATCACAACATGCAACAGATCAAACCATGACTTGATGTCATTATCATTTTATTTGGTACACCTGCTGCAGCTTTAGGGGGCAGGGCTGATCTGCACACAGAGCAGGGGGGGAGTGGTGGGCACACTGAAATGTGCACGACACTTTGGACAGCCCTCTGGGCTGACTAAAGCGTCATGCACACTTAGTTTGTTCTCCTCCCAGGCTGCATTACAGCCTGGGTGGAGAACAAGCTCAGACTCTCATTCCCTGGCTGAACGCAGAACCACAGAGCTCAGACCAACCAGAACGCTGCATTGCAGCATTTTGTTTGGCTCAGGGGAGCCTGGGTGTTTACCAATCACAACCCAGCATTGCATTGTTGTGATTACCTCAGGGGGGTCTTTCTGCTTCCTGTTCAGCCTGATGCGAGGAGAGATGACGTGGGAGAGATGTGGCAGGAGGTGTTCCTTTTTCTTTATTAGACTCCGCTCACCCCCTTACCCCGCCACCTCAGATCCATGCAAGACGCCACTGCCTCTAGCACTTGACTGTGCTACTCATGCCCAAAATTACTGGGAGCTACTGCTAACAGTAACTGTCTGATGCCTTTTTTGTAGGCTTTCCCCATGCTGATCATATCTAATGCTGTGTATATTTCTTTACAACTGTTTTAACGGTTGCTACTGCAGCTGTAAGGGAACTAGGCTGAGTTTCCAGAACTACTCTTTATGGGGAGTTTGACCTATTATAGCTTTTAGCCTGAAGTTCCAAACGTTCTCTTGATGTTTTCCATTGGAACTCTTTATCGGTTCTGGCTATGATAGGTCCATTTAGTTTAAGATAGGGATTGATTCCTTTATGGGACATACTGTTATTTTGTGTGCTAATTCTAACCAATTTCTTCTTGATATTTCCCTAACCAGACTCATTTGACTAACCTAACTAAAAAGACAAACATAGAAACTATCCTCTTAATGAGAAAATAAACATTTAAAACTTCACCAAACCTCTCATCATTGACTGAACATTAAATACTACAAGTTGGTGATTAGTTTAGAAATGCATTTGGGTTGTGCTCCATTCTAACACAGTGTTACAGTAAACAAATGATGGACGGAATGCTGACAATGCAAACATTCTCCCTCAGTCAAAAGATCTGGGTTAAAAAACTGATTTGCGTATGGCTGGGTCCAAACTGGGGTGGCGTAGTGGCCAAAAGAATGATGGATTTAACCCAGATCTTTTGACTGGGGGAGAATGTTTGCATTGTCAGCATTCCGTCCATCATTTGTTTGCTGTAACACTTTTCACCCTAAGTGGGATGGGTAGGCCCAGACGTGAGTCCCTTGCTCACTGTGCCACTGATTTCAAGCTAACCTGGCTGAAGAAGGGTGCATACCCTGAAATTAGTCCCAGGATGTTTGTTTCATGTCCGGGGAGGACCTGCCCTGGCAATTTGGTCTGGACTGTTCCCATGGAGTGCAGGATCAAGACTGATTTGCATATGGCTGGATCCAAACTAGGGTGGCGTAGTGGGCAAAAGAGCAATGGATTTAATACAGATAATTTGACTGGAGAAGAACGTTTGCATTGTCAGCATTCCGTCCATCATTTGTTTGCTGTAACACTTTTCGCCCTAAGTGGGATGGGTATGCCCAGACATGGGTCCCTTGCTCACTGTGCCACTGGATTCAAGCTAGCCTGGCTGGATTTAACCCAGATCTTTTGACTGGGGAAGAATCTTTGCATTGTCAGCATTGCGTCCATCATTTGTTTGCTGTAACACAATTCTATCACGGTGGCAAAGATTCATCGACTTGAAGAAGCATGGATATTGGAGATTCTCTGGGTAAGTATCAAGACTGAGCTGTTTATATAAAAAAGTTATGTGATTTCCATGCTCGCAATTCCGCATGTGCATGGGCCAGGCTATAGGTAAATTTATTATTTGTTTTACAGCCATCTTTGTAAGGGGTACTCTTTTAAGGGGACCGCATGAGTGCCTTTCTTCTGTAGCCAGGGGAAATTTTTCAGTGCAGGTATCAACAGCCTCTGGCTACTTCAGCTCTTCCAGCCTCTGTGGGGTTCAGAACAAGTCCCAGGCGGCTGGACACAGCAGGCTATGCCCAAGTACGAGTCCTTGTTTTGTTACCATTGAATGTGCGGTAGCGACCCGTGGAGGGAGTTCCGAGGGTCGATTTATTTAAATGTTTACTTAACTCTGTTCATCCATATTCCAGTGCTTACTACCCTCCACCCTGTCCCTCCCCCGCCCCACCTCACCGCCCCACGGAACTCCCTCCACGGCCGCTACTTAGGTAATGAAAAGCATTTAAGTTCTCAAAAAACTCCTTTCTGAAGAGTGAAAGGGCTGAGCAAATAAAATGCAAAGGATCATGATATGCTTTTTTACAGAGAACACAGGAGCATTCTTCTGCTTCCTGTTTACTTCTTACAGCATAAAATGAAGAAAGGCTTTTTATGACCTCTCTTTGGTTTCGTACATTAGACTTTATAAAACTCTTTAATCTATTTTTAGCGGACAAAACCCGACAATAGGTTAGTAATAATTCATAAACAAGCAACACTGATGTCCATTTTAACCACATCAGCCTAAAGTACCACACGATCTAAATTCAACATGGCAACCAGCTGTCAAAACCTTGCTGTATGCGCCATACAGGTAAGGCCTTTGTGTGCCTCTCGCCTGTCTGTGTGTTTCTGTCACATGAAATGAGCCAATTGCATGGGTCAACAGATGGCGATGGCTGTGATTTACAGAGCTGCGGAGGAAGAAAGACAAATGAGGAGAGGAAGCAAACATTCTGAAAAGGAAAGAATATGATAAGACAGCGTGGAACGGAAATGGATAGGTGTTTCAGTGCTTCCAATAGCCTGGGCTGCGGCAGATCGTGAATGATTTGCATTGACGTAGTTGTGCTGCTGTAACTTTGCTATTCCCCTTCAATTTAACGTGGTTGGCAGCTTCCAAAGACTGGGCTGAAAGTAAAGGCCCTACACCATGCCGAGTAAAGACCTGTGCGAAGAAGAAACATGGTTAGCGGGGTTGAACAGAATGCTGTAGGTAGGTGCCCACAGATTACATTATTAGCAAACTAACACATGCATAATTTGCTAATTTGAAGTTTTTTTTTAATGATGAACAGATGGCAACTGTGATCAGTATCTAGCCAAGCCCTAGCCCTGAATACCAGTGATTCACACACTTCCATGTGAGTGAACAGAGAAATAAATAAGACTTCTGAATTAAATTAGGGATGTTATTGGAATAGCGTGCGTTTCAAGCAGCAGGTCTGGTTGGGGATGTGGAAACGCCATTTCAGGTGACACTAATGATCATGTGCAGCTTCTTTTACAGTGCCTGGATACCACCTCTCCTCCAAACAAGAAGCACGAGAAGCAAGTCAATTCACAGTGTTCAGCATTTGTGCTAAGGTATTGCTCCATGAAAGTTGATAGCATACAGGGGCATATTATCAAGGGGGTTTATCTCTGCTTTTTTGGCTTTAAAAGCCAAGAAAGTGGAGATAAAATGATCTCCCTATTACCTAGCTGTCGCTAACACTAGTTAGCGACAGCTAGTAGGAGGTAGCGACCATCTTGGGCCCCACTTTGCATGTCAGTGATATTTATCACTAATGACATGCAAAGTGGGTGTGCCAAGATGTTAGCGACTGGAAACAGTCGCTAACATCGCTATCTCCTATTACCAACTTTTGGAGATATTCGTGCTAAGCGCGAATATCTCCAAAAGCTAATACCTGCCCTGAGCAGTTCTTAGCCATGCTATCCAATGGGAGGTGGATAACATGGCTAAGAGCATTAGCTCGGTAATGCATGAATATTGCTGACTTTTCAGCGATATCAATGCATTGCGGCCGATTTTTATCGCATTTGAGATAAACCTTGGTAACACCAAGTTTTATCTGCGATAAAAATCGCCGCAGCTCAGCTGTAAATTTTTGTCTCTAACCAAGCAATAGCGATAATTATCGCTATTGCTTGGTAATATGCCGCACAGCTCCTAATTTGAGCTGGTGGTTGCCGTTGAGGGACGCTACACTTATTTTTGGGCACCAGCATTTATTTTTTCAGTATCAGATTCTTACCGAGTGCAAGAGAGGGAAAACCCCAAAGATCAGACAGATAGAGGAAGAAAAAGACAACAAACCAATAACAACAGTAAGATGTAACCAACAACAGTAAGATGGAACCTGCAAGAGTGAGAAATATGGGTAGGGAGGCCCGTTAGTAGATTAAAGACTTGCAGCCTTGGTATTCGGTGCACTAAAGTTTAAGTCCACCTGCCACATTATTAGCAAACTAACACATGCATAATTTGCTAATTTGAAGTTTTTTTTAATGACGAACAGATGGCAACTGTGATCAGTTTCTAGCCAAGCCTTAGCCCTGAATACCAGTGATTGACACACTTCCATGTGAGTGAACAGAGAAATAAATAAGACTTCTGAATTAAATGAGGGATGTTATTGGAATAGCGTGCGTTTCAAGCAGCAGGTCTGGTTGGGGATGTGGAAACGCCATTTCAGGTGTCACTAATGGTCATGTGCAGCTTCTCTTACAGTGCCTGGATACCACCTCTCCTCCAAACAAGAAGCACGAGAAGCAAGTCAATTCACAGTGTTAAGCATTTGTGCACTAAAGTTTAAGTCCACCAGCCAGCCTCTTCTGAGCAGTGCTCAGGCATCAGAACTCTTGTTATCCCAAATTAAGCCCTGATAGCATGTTTAATAAACCAAGTAAACTCAGGGAACAGGAAACAAAAATGGATGAGAGACACTGTTCTAGAGTATTGGGTGTAAAACCCCCTAAGTGGCACTTCTTGATACAAAACAAACTTTAAACTACTGCTAAAAAAACAAAGGGCATGTAAGAGATTGCCACAGACATCCTCTAGGTGATCAAAAGAATCCATTTTAGATCAAGCTCCCACACCTATGAAGCATCTGAGATAGCTCTATCTGTAACTCCTCAGAATGTGGCATGAAAAACAAATGTATCACACTGCTTCACAAGCCTAACAGCATCATTTGAAATATATATTTGATGATGTTTTTCTGCTTCTGCATAGCCGTGAGCAGTAAACACCACTAGCTTCTGATATGGAAACTGTTTAGATGCCATGTAAAACAAACAGACCTTTAGCGCACTAGCAAACTTGCAAAATTAGTTTTCAACTGACTGACATGGGTTTGGATTTGCTTTTATGCGGGCGAATAGATCAGGCTTTACTAGTATTTTGTAGATGGCACAACCACTGAGCCTGATTCACAAATGTAAATATAAATGTGTTTATTTACTCAAGTGTATATTTCAACAGTTCTTAGGTGTAACTTTGAGACACACCTGGCTTTAATGGACATGAGGCAGGCAATTTTTTTATTGTTACTAAAGCATTGTGTGTTACAACACCTTAATTTATATACAGTGCATTTTTCATTTGAATGGCGCTAGACCAGTCATCTTTATGGTGGACTTCATCCCAATGTTTGGTACTTTTCCACCATGTTTTGCTGATTCTATTTGTTTGCATTAGGACTCTGAGCACTTTACCATTGCTAAACAGTGCTAAAGTGAATATGCTTTTCCGCTAAACATGATGACATTGCTGTATTTGTGATTGGCATATTTATTGTACTGGCAAGTCCCTTGTAAAGTAGTATGCTATATACTCAGGGTCTGCACTTCAAATACTACCAGTGGGCTGCATCACTGATTGTGCCACCCACAGAAGTGGCCTTTCAAACCTGTCTCAGGCCTACTACTGCAGTGCCTGTGTGTGCAGTTTACTGTCACTTTAACTTGGCATTTCGACTATTTTCAAGCTATGATCTCCCCTTTTATGATAGATACATCACCCCAAAGAAAGGCCCCAAGTAACATCAAGGGGAGGGTAACATGTTAAGCAAAAGGTAGGACATGTATTTGTATGTTTTGCATGACCTGGTAATGACAAACAGCATACTTTGTTTTTCACTATTGTGAAACCTACTCCTCTCATTGGCCAGCATTGCAAGTTCCTTAATATACATTTGACCTGCAATTCCTGATCACAGAGGAGTAGCTTTTTCATGTTTCATATCTTTGGAATGGTAATGATAAATCTGCCTTACTATTGAAGTTGGATTTAACATTACTATTTTAGAAATGCCACTTTTAGAAAGTGGACATTTCTCTGTTCTTACTGCAGTTTGTGGGTGACAGCTACACTTTGTGAATTCCCTCCAGGCATCCACAGGGGGGTAATGCTGATCTGCATGCTGAGCACTCATTTGCATTCATCTGCATTCTGATTGGTCTTTCTGAGCATGGAGGAATGAGAGGGCCTGACACATACACTTCAATAGGTAGGGTCCTGTCCATACACAAAGCACTGATTTACCCCTCACAGATAGCATGGCAGGCAGGGCTGGGCTGAAAGGCATACTTTTGCACTTCAGGGAGCGGCTTTGATGTGATTCCTTACATCAAAGGCATTTTTGGTTATGAGTACTGGGTCTCTGAACTGCTAAAACTAGACACTTATGGACCTAGAGCTGAACGTCTGTCAGAAAGACTGCTGTGCTGCTTAAAGAACTCAACTGAACAGCTTTTTTGGAGGCACTGCTTTTCTGCTTGTTGCCCTACTGTCTGCTGCTCCCTTACTTTGCCGAAAGAAAGCTGGACCCTGCCTTACCTCCAAGTGATCTCCAAAGGCTTGCTGGCTACCCTCCTGTTTTCTGAAGTCTCAGGGACACAAAAGACATCCTGCAATTCTGTTGGTGCTGCTGGACTCTGCCTTCTATCAGTCCTAGCTTTGCCTGAGGTGCTTTCCATGGGTTCTCGACCTCAGAAGTGGGTTCTGCAGCTGATTCTAAAAAAAACGACACATAGTCACCACTTTGTCGGTTGGAACCAATGCACCGCCTCTCAATGCCAATGCAGAAGCTGGTTGACAACAGTGGTTCAACATCCTGCATGGCCCAGCAACGAAGCGCTGTCAGGCTCAATGATGACGCTTTGCACTCACCTCAGTGAAGCTCAACAATGGCGCGGCGACCCAACTGCATGGAAAAGATCAACTCATTGTACCCTCAGCATCAACACTTTACTCCATGAACTTTCTCAGCGGGCCCTGCATGGGTTCTGTAGCTGGCCTTCCCTCCATCGCAATCACCCTGAACTTTGGATTTGCACTGATCCTTCACGACCTCAAGTAAATAGATTGCCTCTTTAAATAAGCCTGACTGCTCTTGCCAAGATACCAGAGGGGGAGCACATTTTATCTTTTGGAGTACATCTAGCTTACCCTGGCTAGAGTGGTGGTTTCTAACTGGCCTGGGTGCATAACTTAGCCAACCAGGCATACCAGTTCTAACAAATGGCCACTAAATGTGCACAGACATTCAGTTTGACTGATTATTATTATTATTATTAAAAAAAAATTATAAAGCGCGTAGTCACCCGTGAGTATCCCAGCGCTAAGATCAGTACAGCTGCGGATCAGTGTGGGGGGGGGGGGGGCGGGGTCAGAGTTTAAGGAAAGAGATGGGTTTTCAGCCGCTTTCTGAATTGTAGATAGCTGGGTTCTGTCCTAAGGTCGCGGGGTAGGGCGTTCCAAAGGCGTGCAGTGTGGACCGAGAAGCGCCTTCCACCTGTGCGAGCCTTCTTCACTCTGGGAGTGAAGATAAGAAATTCCTAATCGGAACGTAGGGATCTTGGGGCTTTATAAGGTTTAATGAATTTTCTTAAAATTGGGGGACCTTTGTTTTGAAGCAGTCTGTGTGCCAGGCAGAGGGCCTTGAACTTCACACGTTCTCTTACCGGGAGCCAATGGAGGAGTTTCAAGGCTGGTTTGGCCGAGGCTCTGGCAGGAGTGTTGGTGAGGATCCGGGTGGCTGCGTTTTGGATCCTTTGTAGTTTGTTCAAGGTAGCCTCAGCAGTGCCTAGGTAGATGGAGTTACTATAGTCGAGCCTAGATAGTATCAGGCCTTGGAACAGTAATTTTTGCGAGTTGGGAGGGAGTAGGGGCAGGATCTTACGAATCGACTTGAGGAGCCCAAAGCAAGTCCCGGCTACTTTTTTTGCTTGTGTTGAGAAAGATAGATCTTTTTCAAGCCAGACACCCAGGCTTTTGACTTCAGGTTTAGGGTCAGGGGGCGGGCCCAGACAGGGTGGCCAGATGTTCTGTGGAAGAGAGGGCCCCTTCTGACCAAGGAGGAGAATGTCAGTCTTTGAGCCGTTGAGTTTCAAAGATGAACTGTTCATCCATCCTTGTATCTGCGTCAGACAGTTGTAAAGGTCCGCAGGTTGTTGGCTTGGGTGAGAAAGGGACACCACTAATTGTGTATCGTCGGCGTAGCTGACGATACTCACTCCGAACGGGATGACAACCTCCTCCAATGGGGACATGTAAATATTAAATAATGTGGGGCTCAGGGAAGACCCCTGAGGCACACCACATTGGAGGGGGGTTTCGGAGGAGCGGGTGTTATTCTCCCAGATCTGGAAGGAGCGTTGATCCAGAAAGGACGATAGCCAGGACAGTGCGGTCCCTTTAACACCAGCACTCCTGAGTCGGTGGATAAGGAGTTGGTGGTTGACGGTGTCGAAGGCCGCACTGCGGTCGAGGAGGATCACTGCCACTGACCCTCCCATGTCTAAAAGTGCTCTGGCCTCCTCCACTGCCACAAGGAGGGCGATGTCGGTGCCTGCCCTGGGCGGAATCCCGTCTGCGAGCTTTTAAGCCAGTTATTGGTCTCTAAGAATTGTGAAAGTTTTCTATTCACAATCTTTTTGGCGATCTTGCTAGTTCCCGGCAGAAGAGAGATTGGCCTGCAATTGGCCAGGTCGTCAGGGTCTAGGGAAGGTTTTTTTAGTAATGCCTTGATGACTGCCGCCTTCCAGCTGGGCGGGACGACTCCCTGTTGAAATGAGGCATTGATGAGATGGGTGAGGGGGGGAACAATCGTTTGTGCTACCCTCTTGAGGATGCGTAGTGGGGCAGGGTCCCTGGGAGAACCGCTTTTGATGGTATTAAGCGTGCTTTCGACATCTTCGGCAGTAACTTGACCCCAAGAAGTGAGACAGGGGGGGTAGGAATCAAGTTGATCACTTTTTCCTCGCTCAAGTTTGTGGTTGGGATAGAGTCGAGGATTTTCTGGATTTTCTCCTGGAAAAAGTTTGCTAATTTATTGCATTTTTCCTGATCTGCCTTGGAGTCAGGTGGGTTTTTAGGCCTGGGGTCTGGGACTTTAAGGAGTTCTTTTAAAATTATAAAAGATTCCTTACTGGAGCAGGCGGAGTTTTCTATTCTTTCTTGGAAGAATAGACTTTTGGTCTTGCGGAGGGCGGTTTTGTAGCTTTGTAATGCAGTATGGTAAGCGTTCTTCTTCACATTGGACTTATCCTTCCTCCAGGAGCGTTCTGATCTCTTGCATTCCTGTCGCAGAGATTTAAGCGCCGGAGTGTACCAGGGAGCGGGGTTCACTCGTTTGGTGTGTTTGAGAGTGGTAGTATTGGGAAGGAGTTTATCCAATGAGGATGTGAGCCAGGAATGAAACTGTTCATCGGCAATAACTGGATCAGTGGAGAGGGCGGGTGTTGAATCTGAAAGAGTACTGGCCCATTCATCCGGTATGAGCTTGTGCCAACGTCGGTCTGTAATTCGGATTTTGGAGGGTTGGGGGGGTGCTATGGGTAGATGCCAGAAGATCGGAATTAGGAAATGGTCTGTCCAAGGAAGTGGGAGGGGGGGGCCCGTGGTGATATCCGCAATGTTGGTAAGGACGGGATCAAGAAGGTGTCCCTTGTCGTGAGTGGGTCCGTTTTTGACCAGACGGATGTTAAATGACATCAAGTCCTGAAGGAGATCCGATGCTGTGGAATCTGTGGGGTCTGTGAGATGAAGATTGAGGTCGCCCACGAGTAGAAAGTTAGGGGTGGAGGAGGCTGATTGTGACACCGTGTCAGTAAGGGTGTTGAGGAATTTCCCTGGGTAGCCCGGAGGGCGGTAAATCAGCAGACCTGAGAGGGAGTGTGCCGGGGAGATTTGGAGGGCGAAGTGGCAGCTTTCGCTATCTTCAATGTTGGCACTGCTGGTTCTGCAGACAAGGTGTTCTCTATGAATTATTGCCAGCGCCCCTCCCCTCCCTTTAGGTCTGTGCAGGGTTTGAATAAGATAGCCTGGGGGGAGGGCATTGATGATATCAGAGTCCGTGCTATCAGAGAGCCAGGTTTCTGTAAGAAACAGTATGTCCAGGCCTAGGTCCTGTATCAGCATGTTCGTTTCATGCGCGTGCTTGGGGAGGGAACGGCAGTTAAGGAGGCCAATCTGTAGTCCGGGCTTTCCCGATATCTGTTTGACTGGGTTACATCATGCGCAGTTGATAAAGGGTTTACCTTCAGCGTGGATATAATGACACTCCGGATTTTTTTCGAGATGAAGAGCTCGAAGCATGTCGCTTGTGTACACCAATCGGTCATGGGGCAAATCCGGCAGAGTTCCTGGGCCTGGGTCCGGCTGGGCCCGGACGGGCCCAGACGGGCTTGCCTTAGGCGCACCCGCTGTGCCCGTCCGCTGCGCGTACGTGGAATGCACATGTTTTTATGGGCTGAGTGGGCGTGGCCTCGAACGAGTGGGCGTGGCCACAGTACCGGCTCACTCGCTGATGGCGGCGATTGTTTTGGGCGTTTCCCGCTGCAGCGTTTAGCTCTGCTGCAAGGCGGTGAGTGAGGGAAATTAAGCCCCCAGTCTTGGTGCAGTCGGGTTGCAAAGGTAAGTTTTTACAGTTTATAAATTTCACACACAAGGTTAAAATTCAGCGTAGTTTGTTAAAAAACAATCCACCCGGCTGTGCCTCAGGAGTACGATCTGAGCGGAGCTTGCAGTCAGCTCAGCTTTTAAGGGCGGAGTGGGCGTGGCCTCGAGCGAGTGGGCGTGGCCACAGGACCGGCTCACTCGCTGATGGCGGCGATTGTTTTGGGCGTTTCCCGCTGCAGCGTTTAGCTCTGCTGCAAGGCGGTGAGTGAGGGAAATTAAGCCCCCAGTCTTGGTGCAGTCGGGTTGCAAAGGTAAGTTTTTACAGTTTATAAATTTCACACACAAGGTTAAAATTCAGCGTAGTTTATTAAAAAACAATCCTCCCGGCTGTGCCTCAGGAGTACGATCTGAGCGAAGCTTGCAGTCAGCTCGGCTTTTAAGGGCGGAGTGGGCGTGGCCTTGAGCGAGTGGGCGTGGCCACAGGACCGGCTCACTCGCTGATGTCGGCGATTGTTTTGGGAGTTTCCCGCTGCAGCGTTTAGCTCTGCTGCAAGGCGGTGAGTGAGGAAAATTAAGCCTCCAGTCTTGGTGCAGTCGGGTTGCAAAGGTAAGTTTTTACATTTTATAAATTTCACACACAAGGTTAAAATTCAGCGTAGTTTGCTAAAAAACAATCCTCCCGGCTGTGCCTCAGGAGTACGATCTGAGCGGAGCTTGCAGTCAGCTCGGCTTTTAAGGGCGGAGTGGGCGTGGCCTCGAGCGAGTGGGCGTGGCCACAGGACCGGCTCACTCGCTGATGGCGGCGATTGTTTTGGGCGTTTCCCGCTGCAGCGTTTAGCTCTGCTGCAAGGCGGTGAGTGAGGGAAATTAAGCCCCCAGTCTTGGTGCAGTCGGGTTGCAAAGGTAAGTTTTTACAGTTTATAAATTTCACACACAAGGTTAAAATTTAGCGTAGTTTGTTAAAAAACAGTCCTGCCGGCTGTGCCTCAGGAGTACGATCTGAGCGGAGCTTGCAGTCAGCTCGGCTTTTAAGGGCGGAGTGGGCGTGGCCTCGAGCGAGTGGGCGTGGCCACAGGACCGGCTCACTCGCTGATGGCGGCGATTGTTTTGGGCGTTTCCCGCTGCAGCGTTTAGCTCTGCTGCAAGGAGGTGAGTGAGGGAAATTAAGCCCCCAGTCTCGGTGCAGTCGGGTTGCAAAGGTAAGTTTTTACAGTTTATAAATTTCACACACAAGGTTAAAATTCAGCGTAGTTTGTTAAAAAACAATCCTCGCGGCTGTGCCTCAGGAGTACGATCTGAGCGGAGCTTGCTGTCAGCTCGGCTTTTAAGGGCGGAGTGGACGTTGCCTCGAGCGAGTGGGCGTGGCCACAGGACCGGCTCACTCGCTGATGGTGGCGATTGTTTTGGGCGTTTCCCGCTGCAGCGTTTAGCTCTGCTGCAAGGCGGTGAGTGAGGGAAATTAAGCCCCCAGTCTTGGTGCAGTCGGGTTGCAAGGGTAAGTTTTTACAGTTTATAAATTTCACACACAAGGTTAAAATTCAGCGTAGTTTGTTAAAAAACAATCCTCCCGGCTGTGCCTCAGGACTACGATCTGAGCGGAGCCTGCAGTCAGCTCTGCTTTTAAGGGCGGAGTGGACGTTGCCTCGAGCGAGTGGGCGTGGCCACAGGACCGGCTCACTCGCTGATGGCGGCGATTGTTTTGGGCGTTTCCTGCTGCAGCGTTTAGCTCTGCTGCAAGGCGGTGAGTGAGGGAAATTAAGCCCCCAATCTTGGTGCAGTCGGATTGCAAAGGTAAGTTTTTACAGTTTATAAATTTCACACACAAGGTTAAAATTCAGCGTAATTTGTTAAAAAACAATCCTGTGCCTCAGGAGATCTGATAGTTGATAAAACTATATCGCAACAAATTATACTGTGTGGAAATTGGATTTTACTTCCTGTTTATGATTTGTGCATTACCAAGTAAAGTGTGTTGATATGTGTTGATCTTATCAAGTTCTTTGCTTCCATCACTTTCAGAAGTACCAAAAACTATGTTTTCTTTTTTGCTTTCCTAACTGCTGAGCATGTGCAATTTCTTTGTTGTAAAAAATTACATCCTACAACCTTCCCTTTCACATTCTGTGTACCCCCCCACCAGATTTTCACATAATTCACTTATTTTTGTTTTTCTGACCTCAAAGTGAAAGGAGTTTGTAAACACCAATCTCCTTGTTAAAAAATCAGAAGCACTTTGTCAGAAACGTAGCCTTACATTTGACCTTTGGCTTTTTAGCAGCAAATGTGACAAGAAAAATGCAGACTTTGAAGGCATCTTTATAATTTGCTTGGACTTCCTGCACCCACCAAAAATCGGCTCACGACTCACCAACGGGTTGCCACTGACAGTTTGGGAAACATTGGTGTAGACTAACATATCTCCACCCTTTCAATGAGTACTGTGGAGTCTCCTACAACTGGACTTGTGACAGTAAAGTTATTACGGGTAACTTTGCAAATCTATCTTGGGGCAAGCCCCATGTGAAAGGGCCTGTGTCAGTCTTATGCCTGCTGTGAGGCAGGCGTAAGATATTGTCGCATTTGCGTCCTAGAAGTGGCGGAGTGAAATCTTATACATTTCACTGCGTCACTTCTATGACCTTTTCTTGCGTCAGAACGCCCCCCTGCATAAATTATACCTGGGGCAGGTATAATGTGGTGCAGGGGTTTACAAAGTGACGCATCACCCTAGATGCGTCACTTTGTAAATATGGTGCAACATGCTGCTCATGCTCTGGGTATTCAAGGGTGGTGTGACTTGCATGGATCCCATTCATTTTTCATATCTGCAATTCCCAGTAAACCTCAAACTTTCTTGAATTTGCACAGAGCCACAAAAGTCTTACCACCCAGAGTTGCCACATTTTTCCTGATAAAAACTCTACCCCACATGTATGGCTGCACCTAGAGCTCGGAACAGGAATGGATGAAACAGGGACCTTGTTAAGTCAATATGGTCTTTGCATGGTCTCTGGCTATTCTGGTACGTTTGATTTATTTTCTTTGCCTGAGTTCAGTACTTAAAATTTCTCGGCTCAAAAAAAAATGTTGGCCTATCAGACCTATAGTCTTCCACCATGGAACCATTGACTCTATTGGTTTTGTCCATGTTTATAATCGTTGATTTACACCTTTCAAGTTTTTCAGACTATTAAATATGTTGCTTCTCTTGATGTCCTTAAACAATTTTAAGAGGCTACCTTGATGCCTGATTGGCAACTCAGAGCCTGATTATGGTGTCAAGTGGACTTCTGTCCGGCCAACACCGACGCAGAAAGAGGCGTGCCCATTAAGATGCAACCGTTTTCACTGCGGTCACAACATGTATATTTTGGATTGCAAAAACACATTTGAACATCCCTTCACTGGGTGTCAGACATCGCATGGTGCAGGGATGTTTAGGGGGCACCATAGGTTCCCCCAGGGCCCATAGCAAAAGGACAGGGGGAACGGCGGCCCGCTAGGGGCCCTCAAAGTCACTTTCCTCCTGGCTTTTCAAGGCGGATTCAACACCATGAAACAGCCATCCGAACGGGACATTATAATCCCCACGGTGGTGCCTGAGCTGGCAAGGCCACTCTTCTATGGATTGCAATGCCTCTGCGATGGGTTCCTTGTGCCAGTCGGATGCATGGCGGTCGGTCCCTCCACCAGCCCACCATACGCCTGCCATTGTAATGCGGCAGGGGACCTGCAGGGGCAGATGGCGGATGAACTGCCACCTATGGCCTGACGGGGGTGGTCCCACCACCCAGGAACATTGTAGTTATGCCCTTAGTTATTAGCCTTGTTTGTATCATTTTCAAAAATAGCTGAATTATACCATTCATCTAAAACAGCTACTTTACTTACAATAGCACAACAGTGAAAGATCATTCCAACTAAGTACATTTTCCCAATATTTTTTTATAATGGAATGGCTTATTACTATTGGCATAGTGTCACATAGGCACAACATCAAAAATGCATAAACATATTAGAGCAGCAAGAGGTGTGCAAATGAAAGTGCATAAACATATTCTTGTGCAGTAACAAACTTATATGGCCCCTGTTCCTAATTGCATTCATTTGATGCCTTGTCCATGCTGACCTTGGGTGTGGCTTAGAACTTGATGTTTGCCTGTGAAACCTCCTCTGGTTTAGGACTTGGTGTGGTTCCAGCTCTTGGGTGCAAATGTGAACTGAGTCCCGATCTCTCTACTTGCTAAATCTTCTGAACAGGGAGCAGGAGCATCACTTCATGTTGCAGATATTCAGAAACAACAACGGCTGCTCCTAATGCTTCACCCGTGTTTCCGTAGCACTTAATTTTGAATTTTGTTATCAAAGTGGTAGGACACAATAGCTCCAGAATTCAGCCCCAGCACCTGCTCCACTGTTCTTTCTTTGGTACCTGCTGAAACCTAAAAATCGACCTTAAATTAGTTAGTTTGGGATTAGATTCACCTACTTTTGTGTATACTTTTAGCTAATGACA
This sequence comes from Lissotriton vulgaris, assembly GCF_964263255.1. Classification (NCBI taxonomy): domain Eukaryota; kingdom Metazoa; phylum Chordata; class Amphibia; order Caudata; family Salamandridae; genus Lissotriton; species Lissotriton vulgaris. Next base: position 495,024,198 of record NC_141685.1, read on the forward strand.
CAGTGCTTAGAACGTGGTCTTGTGGTACAACGTTGAAGCCTCACCTGATTCTGTGCAGGTTGCTAGTGTTCCAAGGCTTAGAGATGAAGTCAACTAGAAAGCTTTTCTTGTTTTACAGAAAAATAAATAACTTTTCGACGCTTTTTGAACACATATTTGGTGTATAATTAAAAAACATTAAAAAATACAAACGATCAACACAATCTTCCAAACGGAGCCTGACACTAAATGCATTTATTCTAGGATAAATTTACTTACGAACATTCTGTGTGTGTTGTTTTGAAACCCTTTTTCCTCCCCTTTATAACTTTTTCCCAATTTCAACAATCTACGCCACATCTAGCAAAGGATGCAAAAATATTTGCCCAGTGTGTCTTGTGTTACCCTTAGCCACAGAGTTGCGAATGCTGACTCTGTGATATGTTTTGCATGAGACAGATGAACAGGGGCAGATTAAATTGCATGTAGAGAGATTTCATTTTATATAGGTGAAGCCTTTGTTTCATAAATATCTCACATTTTTGTGAGCTTGCATTCTCACTCAGAGTAAGACCATTTGTGGTTCAAAGTTGGTATTTCTAGCAAGCCGGATTGATTCTATGTCCCTTTTTAAGTTTGTGTGTGCGTTTATTTAGTAGAAATTCTTTAGTGTGAAATATAAATATGTACAGCTATCTCTCTGGGTCAGCATGGCAAGCGCCTGTGCTTTCAGCACCGCCAGGGCATGCCCAGCAACCCTGTACCATGGCTACCGGGCCATGACCTGTGCCAATCACTAGCACCCATAAAGTACTGCACATAGACCAAGGCCTTTGGCCATGTGCTGTGGCTTCTTCCACTTCTTCCACCACCCACACCAGATGAACTATGGCCATACATGTAGGTACAGAGACATTCTACAAACATAAAGGGCCACATGCATGAAGCCTTATTGAGTTTGCAAACGGTTCCATTCGCAGAACCGGCTCGTTTGCGAACGTAAAAAAGGCTTTTCACTTGCACCAAACCCAAATTGCCATTCTATAACCTGTTACCAAATTGAAAATTGGGTTTCACGATACAGTATTAGGAAGGGCCGTGTTTAGGGCGTACCTTCCTAATATGAAAACCCATAGGTATGTATGAATGTTTTGCAACCGAAATCCATGAAAAACATTCGCATTTTAGACCTACTTCAAGTAGGTAGTAACCCATTCACAAATGGGAAGGGGTTAAAAGCATTTTTTGAGAGCAGGCAGTGGTCCCATGCTCTTTTAATATGAAAGGAAAACATTTCAATTTTCTTTTTGTAAAACATCTCATTTTCGTATAAGGAAAACAGGCTGCTTTACAAGAAAAAGATTGCTTTATTTAAAAGCAATTACAGACATGGTACTCTGTTGATCTCACAACCATCCCTGTGATTTTTGCGTTTCCTATGGGGTTGCAAATTGCGATTTACCTCATTAATATTAATGCGGTAGGTTAGTTTGCGGCTCACTACGATCCATTGGAAATTGCCATTACCTATTGTGATTACCTAATTGCGATTCTCAGAAAATCACAATTAGGTCATCGCAGTTCCCAATCTTGATACATGTGGCCCACAGAATTTAGGAGAACTAAGAGGAGGGAATGTTTTAGTACAGCCTTGAAAGGACCCAAGAAACATGGAAGTAGTAACCAAATACATATCACAACATGTTCGACTTTGAAGACAAAAAACAGTACACATTATGATTATGATGTTAAGAAAAAGATGTTGATGAGACCTGGAGCCTCCCCACTGCTCTTCAGCAATGGTGAAAATCAATTGCCTAAGGGCTAGCAGGCAGGTAATACTATACCCTCATTCACAGGTAGGAAATGTAGAGTCAAAGGTCCACCAAATCTTCTCACAGGAGAACAAATATCGCTTATATCACATTTGATAAAAGAAAATGGGATAGAGAAAAACATGCATTAAGGTAAATTGCCAGCAGGAAGCCAGAACAGAGGAATTATACATGGGATGATTGCAGATAGAGAACAAGCACTATCATGCAGGCAACTGTCAAATATTTATCCAGCAAAAAATTGCCGATAAGAGAATTCAAGGATTGTCAGGGGCAGTACATACCACAGCAGCAGGCAGTTATGTGTTTAAATAGTATGTTTACAAAAACGATCTGTTATGCACTCCCTCGCAGCACCCCACAATATCTTTTGGACTGCCCAAATAGTGTCCTTTTTTGGTGGAAATACTCAAGAACCCCGGGAAAGTAATGAACCGCACAAATCAAAGTTCCTTTGTGAAACAGTCCATTCTTCTCTTGCATTTCATTCACAGCTGTCTAAAATTCTGACAGGAATCTTTTTAAATTACAGTTCTAGTGTATTTAAAATGCGGTGAAAGATGGCAGCATTGCTAAAAGCGTGTGATGGAATGAATACAACTCCATACACAACCTAAAAACGTTATTGCATGCCTGAATAAAAAATTATGTGGAATCTCGTGACTACTGTGCACGCCATACATTTCTACTCTAAAGCCCTCACAACAACGTTTTCAGAATGTGGTAAGATTATTTACTATATGTAGTAAACATCAATACCCCAGGGTGAGGTGTTTACCACTTGAGATAAATAACTCCGATTCCTAGTTTTTTTTAATTTATTTTTTATTAAAGACCTTTATTGTACCTTTAACCTTATACACAGCGTCTGGCCTACAACCCCTTGGGCCAGCCGCAACTTATTCATCTGTACTCCGTGATATCAGGATAACACAGCCCAGGAGCCGACATCCCGGGGGCACGGCGGCGGTTTATATCAATGCAGGTACACAATTCACAATAGGATTATAACTCTGCATGGGTCTTTTTTTTTTTTTTTAATTGAATTTGTTAAAATTGCATCAGACACAGAAGACGACATAACAGCAATATATGCAGTATACTGAATATTCGTAGTGCAAGTACAGTTGAGTCCCCGTCGGTATATCATTTATAGAGTAGTGGCTAAATTTCGGAATGGACTAAAAATCCACCATGTAGTACTCGATCATGGGACTGGGACTCTTAGTCTGAGAGGTCCTCGTCCGAGTCAATCTGGGGCGGTTCACAGATATCCCCTCTGAACCTATTCCACACCCCCCATATCTGCCCCCATTTCCTGGGGCACCCCCGATGAACAAACACCGCCTTTTCGGCAACCATCGCTACATCCATGTCTTTACACCACTCCCTCAGCGTAGGCGATGCCTCAGCGCCCCATAGTTTAGCAATGTTTCGCTTTGCAACCATCATCCCCAGCATGGCCCAGTCCTGCTGTCGAAGAGTCAAATCCGTTGCGTCCCACACATTTAACAGGCAACGCTGAGTATCAGGCAGCAGGGAAACATTCATGGTTTGGGAGATGGTACGCATCACAGCAGCCCAGAACATAGCCACTCGACCACAATCCCAAATGGTGTGATAGAATGTTCCCCTCTCTCCGCACCCACGGAGACAGTACTCATGAGAGGCCCTCCCTATCGTATGCAGGACTGTTCTGGTGTAATACATGCGGTGCAATATTTTCAACTGCACCAGTTTGAGCCTAGAGGGGATCGCTGTTTCCCGCGGCGAGGAGATTGCCTCCTGGCACTCTGAGTCATCAAAGTCGCCCACGTCCCTCGACCAACTCAACCGCAACTGAACTAACCTGTCCGGGAGATTGTTGACCAGCTTTCGATACGTGAAAGATGTTGCTCTATGGGGCATATGTTCTGTCAGTAACCTGTCCTCAAGAGGAGTGGATTCTGGTAAGACTGACTCTGCAGGGATGGCTGTCTGCAGTGCATGACGGATTTGTATGTACCTGTAGTGTTCAGACTGTGCCATCTCATATTTGGTTTGTAGAAACGCAAAGTCCACTACCTTGCGCGTTTTCCAAAGGTCTCCCACAACCGATATTCCTATGTTGTCTCAAGCCTGGAACCCCTTACTGTTGCGAAGGAAACCTAGTCTGTATGAATCCCACAATGGCGTCATTTGCGTGATTGTATTAGCGCACTGAAGGTGTCTGTGTGCCTTGTACCAGAGTGGAATCGTGTGTGGTGTCGGACCCACTAGGTCAGTCGGAACACTTCGGCTATATAAGTTTCTCAACAGACCTCTGGGCTCCAAGCATTGCCTATCTGCCGAATAAGCGGGTTCAGTCTGTGGGGCATGTAATCAATAGTTGATTTGTTTGAGGTGGGCCGCCCAGTAGTACAGTTCAATATTAGGGAGCGCTATGCCTCCGTCATACCAATCTTTCACCAGTTTGCATTGTGCGATCCGTGCCGGTTTACCGTCTCACAGCAAGGCCGAGACCGCAGATGAGATTGCTGTGAAGTAGGAGGGCAGGACCGGGAACTGCATATTTTCAAGAATGTAGAGGAAGCGGGGAAGCGTCATCATTTTGAACAGCGCAGCTTTGCCCAGGAGAGTGAGAGGGAGGGAGCGCCATACCTTTACATCCCGTTTAAATCGGTCTATGGGGGGTTTCAAATTTAGGGCGTAGAATTCGTACGGGTCTGACGAAGCGTAAATACCCAAATATTTAAACGCCGCATCCGTATAGCTTAAGGGGCAGCTCGCCGGGAGCAACGGCGGGTGGCCTGCAAGAACAAGGAGTACTGATTTAGTCTAATTAATCCGATATCCCGACACTCTCTCAAATTTTTCACAAACATTAAGAAGCTCAAGAATCGATTTTTTGGGGGAGGTGAGATAAAGAAGGATGTCGTCCGCGTAGAGAGATATATGATCTTCCCATGTCGGTGACCACCGGATACCTTTAATAGATGGTTTCCATCGGATCCAGATCGCTAACGGCTCAAGGACCAAAGTAAACAGGAGGAGGGAGAGCGGGCAACACTGCCTGGTTCCTCGACCGAGCGGGAAGTCCCTAGATATGTGACCATTTACCACTACCTGGGCCAGGGGTCTGGTGTACAATATGAGGTTCCGTGATTCTGAACCCGTTCAATAAAAGTCGTCGTATTTAGACGATTTTGGTATCAGCGGACCGCAAATGACGAGTGCGGTATGTACAAGTGTTTTCGTCATAATCAATCAATGGAAACACTGTATATTCAGGGATTTCGTTTGAACCTTTGGGTTCCATTTTGTGTACGACAGCCATTTTGTGGTTGCCCTCACATAGGCCGATGACTACGGCCGAACGAGTCCTTGGGACACGTACACCTTTAGCTGACTTTTGTGTGACCTGAGCGAGCTGACTCCCTTGCTCGAGGCTGACCTCGTTGAGCCAGTTCCTTGTTAGGCAGCTGGTCAGATAGAGATCAAAGAGCAGGACATTGCTGAGTTTATGGTACATGCACACACCCTTCTATCTTGCTTCTCATCTGTTTCTGTTCCTTCCTTTATGGCTTAATTTCTGATATGGGATGAGGTCCTTTTATTATGTGTTCGTCCGGCTTGTCCATGCAGGAATGTTGGATTTTTCCTTGTCATTTCTGGTGGGCTGGACAACGGAAAGTGAGTTTTTTGTCATGCGATATGCTTGAAATGTCATCATCTGATTAGTCAGTTTGTATGTAATCGATGCTAGCCAGGAATGTGATTTTTAGCATAAAAGACGATGCTCCATTCTATGAATTTGTACAGTCTCTAGCGAACCACCCGTGTTGTGCTTCGTAGACCTCTGTTCCTGGTTGCAACCAATACATTTGGTCTTTGACGTCACCGAGAAGTATCCCGTGTCTCTGTATTCTAAGACAGGTGAACTCGAAGACATCAGGCTTTTCACCTGGTGCCGCTGGGTACTAAAACCCGGTTCTTCAAATAGACGAATCCAGGCGCAGGTTTTGGGGCAGAAGCCCATGTGTTGAAGCACAGCAAACAAGTAGGGCCATTCCACGGTGTCAGATGCCATAGTGGCGTCAAGGGAGAGGAGAACCGCAGGTTCTTTTATGCATTCACAACGGGCCAAAACTGCTTGTAAACGTTGCAGGTTATGTGATGTATTGCGGGATGGCATAAAGCCAGATTGATCTGGGTGCACCAAGGTAGCAAGATGCGGGGCCAGTCGCTGTGCAAGTAATTTGGCGAGAATCTTCGGTTCCGCATTTATTAAAGAGATGGGGCGGTAAGAGGCGCAAGCCTTCGCTGCCTTCCCGGGTTTTTGAATCGGAATCATCGTGGCTAGGCGCTGATCTCTAGGGAGTTCTCCCGCTTCCAGACTACCGGTAAACATTTTAATGAGATGGGGAGCCGTGATTAGGACCGTGTTCTTGTACAGCTCCACTGGAAACCCGTTGGGGCCCAGTGCATTACCCAATGCCAATGCATAGGTTGCCTCTTGTATTTCTTCTACTGTGATATCTGCCTCAAGTAGAAGCGCTGCTTCCGGTGAGAGGCCGGGAATGGTCAGGTCTTTGATATAATCAAATGCCTCCTCAATCGAGTACTGCACCTGGGGGGTGTACAGTGTTTCAAAGTGGTCTGCAAGTAGGCCTACTATAGCCCCGGGATCCGAGGTCGCATGTCCAGATGGCGACGACAGCTGTGCTATGACTCTACCCGATTTCTCTTTCTTGTCCAGCCATGCCAGCATCTTTCCAGCCTTGTCCCCCAGCTCATAAACCCTATGTCGAGTGGCCGTAATCGTATTTTGCACCATTTCCTTCTGATATACCATCCACTCGGTGCACGGTAGCCGGACAGCCTGGGCAGCTCCAAGGGATGGGTGAGTCTCCTGCTTCCGAATTGCAGTTTTAAGTGCCTCCTCTAGAGTGTTAAGTTCCTGCCGCTGCATTCGCTTGTGGTCAGCAACGGAGGATATGGCCTGTCCGCGTCAGACCGTTTTGTAAGCCTCCCGCAAGATGTTGTGTGAGTCTACCGATCCGGAATTCTCCTGAAATTATTGTGTAGTGGTACTATTTAAAACTTTCATGATAGGGGTGGCCTGCAGGTAGCTCATGTGAATAGGGAAAATGCGTCTGCGATGTGTGCGGTGGTTCGTGTAAGTAAGTCGCAGTGGAGATTGATCTGATATTCCCCTGGGACGGATCTCTACTTCCTGAACGTTCTGCATCCCATCTCCCGACACCAAGATGTAATCTATCCGGGAGAGACAGTCGTGGGTAGCTGAATAATAAGTGTATTGTCTATCATAAGGGTGTTTGTATCTCCAACAGTCTGTGAGTCCCAAGGCGTCGAGTATTCCTAGGAGTCGTCCGGCCCCCCGCCCTGCTGTCGCATGTGGGTGTCTATCAAGTTCCTGATCTGCAGTGTCATTGAAGTCACCCCTATCACCAACGTTGCGGTCGGCAGAGTCAAGAGGAAGGCCGTGAGGGCAGTGTGTGTTGTAGCATGTAGGCCTGGCGGGACATATACGGACACAAAATTAAAAAGCTGGCCTTCCCACTGCACCGTTGCAGCCGCAAAACATCCCTTATTATCTACACGTGTCTGTTGCACCACCATCTGGAATTTCTTCCTTATCAGTATCCCTGTCCCTCTCGAACCCGATGAAAAATCTGCATGTGCAATGAACTTGTACCCCCATCTATCCATTGCCTTTGAGGCCGAGCCCAGTAGATGAGTTTCTTGCAGTAAAATTATGGCGGGTTACAGCGCTTTAGGTATTGCAGCACCAGTCCACGCTTCACCCTGTCCCCCAATCCCCAAACATTTCACGTTAGGACTGTCAAGGCCGACTGGCGGGTTATATGATTCTCAGGTGTATCCACTACTGGTGCAGCCATCTGTCAGTGTGTACGACATCGCGCTATCAATGAGGGATAAGTCCTGTAATGCATATACTTTCAAGAAAAATGTCGTCTTCATCATCATACAAAAAGAAAAGAAAACAGTGAAAAACAACCCAAACACCCTCTCACCCTGTGTCCCACCCACCCTCCCTGCCTCCCTGCTAGACGAACTTTCAACTGCCCGCCACCCCAACTCAGCAGAGCGCTCTATCCCTCCCAAAACCCCAATACTTGCTTGTCGGGGGAAGAGTTCAGCCAGGTACCAGCCCCTTAATGCCCCCAGTATTGACCCAGGTCAGAGTCTCCGACAGCAGAGGCCCGAGTTTGCACCGGATCACTGCCGTAACAAAGGAACAGCAATATGGAAACAGGGCTCATTCCTCTTCAAGGTGCAAAGTTTGGTGCAGATCGGGGTCTCCAAAGCTAGATCCCCCGGTTGCACCTTCAGCGTCCCAGTGTCGGTGTGGTTTCCGTCTACGATCTGATCTGTCCACAGTGCGCCATCCTTCCAGCCAGTCATGTGCAGCCTCAGGGGTATCGAAAAACCAAGTCTTCTCATCAGCCACCACCCGAAGTCGCCCTAAGTAATTTCTTGACCTCCAAGAAAACTTCGCCTTTTCCTGGAGACAGTTGCTGTGTAGTCCGGGAAGAAGGAGACCATAGAGTTTAAGACCGGATAGGAGAGGCATTTCTTGCTGCTTGTAAAATGGCGTCTTGGTCCCGAAAGTTAAATAACCTAGCAAGGACCGGTCTCGGGGGTGCACCTGGTATAGGTTTGCCACCGGGCACCCTGTGTGCACGCTCCACTGAGAAGAAGTTCGATAGTCCCTTAGGTTGTAGTTTGGTGGTAATGAGCTCCTCAACATACAGGTCCATAGCTCTTGCGCCTTACGATTCCGGAATACCAATAATCCGGACATTATTTTGCCCCGCCCGCCCTTCTTGCTCGTCGAGCTTTTCAGCCAGCGCCTTATTCTCCTTTTCAAGCTGGGCGACTGAGGTCTGCAAATCAGAGGTGTCCATAACGAGAGACTTGGCAACTATCTCCACTTCTTTGGCCCTGTCCGCCATTTTGTGGAGATCAGCACGCAGCAAAGATACGTCCGTAGAGATAGTGCCCACCGTTGCTTGAACGTTAGCAAGGGCCCTCATCACGTCTTCAAGAGTGACCTTTTTTGTCCCTTCGTTGTCTGTAGGTTTAGTTTGGGAGTGGCCGGGAGATGATCCTTTCTCATAAGCGAATTTATCCAGCTTCGCCTCTGTGGAAGTATGCCGCGGCCCCCTGCCAGCCATGGCGACTTATGTCCGTTGTGCCCAGTATTATGAAAGAATGGGACAGTGGGGGCGCCAAAAAATTGTTAATCCGCGATGGAAGCGGGATTAATGTTGTATGGCGCACCACACCTCGGCGCTGTGTCACTCCGGAGCTTTGATGAGCGTGGGGCCGGGCCCACGATGCAAACGTTTATCTAAGTATGCGCTGGGCCACACTGGAGTCCGGGCCGGAGAACGAAGGCAGAGGGGGAGAGGGTTGCCCCTGGGGCGAAGGCTGCATTTCTCACGGCGGTAGCCGAACAGAGGGGGTCCCGCAGCTTACAGTTGAAAGTCTGTTGCCAGCAGCCGGAACCGCCGAACCCCGCTCAGCAGTTGTCGATGTTGAGTCTCCAGGCAAGCACTTATCCTTGCTGAGGGAACTTCCGCCCACTCGAGGCGGCGGGTAGGGAGTGCCGTCTTCGAACTTCCGGTTCGTTGGCGTCAGACGGATCTCAACTTTAGGCCCCGGACTCAGTTTCCCAGGTAGGCCAGAGTTCGTCAGCAGTTCACTCGGGTCGATCTAAACCTCTGATTTTCACGAAAGTCACACCAGGCGATACTGCTGGTCCTCCGATCCTAAGAGCCGTCGTCAGAGCAGCATATTTATCAGGATAAGTGTGCGGATTTATCGAAAAGGGTGGCTGGGTCCCCAGAGCTCACAGGCTAAGCGGCCATCTTGATCGGCCGGTAGCCACGCCCCCTCCCAATTCCGAGATTTGAATAGGAAAATGAGCCTTAGCATGCAGAATCGGTTTTAACACACCAAATGCTATGGAGTTTGCGTCTTTCTGGGTCTTTTCCCCCAATAAATTGTAACACAATTCCCCCAAGAATTTATCAAGGTAAAGAGCGATCCTTATTCACTTATAATAAGGCATATGGGTTATTCATCATGGTTGTGATGGAATACCCATCCATTAAATTCTAAATCAAACTATAGTCACTTCTTTGTTTTCAAAACTCACCAGAGAGGCAAGGCTTGAAGTTGGAGTCAGGCAGGGCTCTAAGAGGCAGGATACCTTCATCATGAGTTAACACTGAATCCATTTTTAGCATGACAAAATCAGGACCTATACCTTCTGAGTAGTTAATATGTGAGATGTGACTAGTTTGATATACAAAGTGATTATCAAGTATATGGCAGCAACTCCTATGAAAACCCAAAGGCTCTATTGGTAAAGGTGTGTCATTAATAGTTATCTTCTGAGATTTTATGAGTTTTCAGCAGGTTATCAAAACAATAGTCTCATTGAGTCGTTTGCACAAACAAATATTGTAGAGATTATTGAATTCCTTATTTGGTGGATGTCCAAGCACATTCTGCACTAGTAAGCATCTGATTTCAGAAGCTTACCACAGTGGTGCTTAGGCATATTTCCCCAGCTAAATAGCTCAGTGTATGAGCTTTTAATCCAAGTAAGCCTCAGTGTGGTCTTCATTTAAATATGCAAAATGTGTGTCTCCTCAGGAGAACAAAGTCTCAATTCAAGTGCTCATACTTTTATCAATTCAATCAAAGAGTATGAAGGATGGTGCATGTTAGATCTGGATTTTTCAGCAGGTTTATCCCACAGAATTTTTGCTCTGTGGCCACCTGTTTCTGATCTGTTTTTGTTGGTTTTATGACTCTGAGCACATTAACACTGCATATGATGATCTCCCTGAAAATTGTTGTTATGAATTGGTAATTCCATTATTTGCATATTTGATTTACTGGTCAGTCCCTATTGCAGTGCACTGTGTGTGCCCAGGGCCTGTAAATCAAATGCTGGTAGGCCTGCAACACTTATTGTGCCACCCACATAAGCGGCCGGTTAATGTAGCCAAGCCCTGCCACTGCAGAGTCTATGCGCAGGTTGGTATAGCCATGTCGTCCCATTTTCAAGGCCCTAACCATCCCTTTTCTTATCTATGAGTCACCCCTAACGTATGCCCAAGGTACCCTTGTGGGCAGCGTGAAGTGCATGTGAAAGGTAGGACATGCCCTAATGTGTGTAGCATTGTGTGAGAGGGTAATACTGCCAATGTTGTTTTTCACTATTGCAAGGGTATCCATTCCCGTAGGATAGATCGGGGAGTTCGCTTATAACATCCTATAAACAAAACTACCTCTGGCAACAAGGTAGGAAAGTTAAGTTTAGAATGCCCGAACTCACAATGTTAAAATACATCTTTTTGTGAAGGAGATTTTTACATTCTGTGTTTGATAATACCACTTTTAGAAATTAGGTACTTTCTTGCTCAATCATCCAGTGGGCCTCTGCTAGGATGTGTATTGTCTGTCTGGTGTTGGCGTGACAGGGACTGGGAATGTGGAATGGCTCCAGAGAGTCTGGATAAGTCAGGGGTGGGCCGAATTGACCTTGGCTACATTTAGAATAGGGGGAGGCGAATTCCTTTCAGCTGAATGGGTCTGGTCTGCCTTCCACAACACTGTCTCCACCTCCTGCCAGGAAGCTGCACCAGAGAGGACAGAACTGGTTTTGACTGAGCACAGAGCTTCTCTGAAACCAGAGAACAAAGGATTTTTCTGTATAAATTTTGGGAACCAGACTTTTAGATCACTTCTGGAAATCAAGAGGAACCTTTGCCAAGGAGACAAGCTATAGAAACTGTGGAGGAATAGTGCCCCTGTGCTGTTTGCTGTCTGGGGTTGGCCTGAAGTGGCTACTTTCTGCCAAGGAAAGGGAAAAGGACGTTGTTGTTTGCTGTGTCTCCTGCTTTAAGAAGATCTCAAAGGGCTTGAAACTGAACTTGCCTCCTGTTCTCAAGTCTTAGGAACACAAAGACTTCTCCCTTATTGAACTACTGGCCCCCCACTTTAAAGCTAGGGAGGATTTCCTGCTTCTAGGAGATTTTAACATACATGGGAACATGTCTAAGCTCCCCGAGACTTCGTCTCTCTTCTCAGACCTCTCCATGCTATGGCTTACCAAACTAAATAATGGTCCTACCCATTTGGCTGGCCATACCCTAGACATGATATTTACAAACTGCTCCAAGATAGTCTGTCAACCTCCGATTCAAGTAAATTGGACAGACCAGTGTATAATTAAATTCTCCCTTATAGGTCTGGATAAACCCAATAAGCGACTTCCCTTTCCCTCCTTCTGGCGTAGACAACGGCATAAAGTGTCACTGGACGAACTCCAGAAGGTCCTAGTAGAACCCTCCATCACTGCCTCGGATAATGTTAAGTCCGCCTTGGCCAAGTTAAACTCGGCCCTTTTAGTGGCGGTTGATGTACTTGCCCCCATGAAGCTGTATAAACAGCGTCCTGCATCTCGTCAGGAGGCATGGTACACTGAGCAACTCAGACTAGAAAAAAAGGGCTGGGCTGTAGGAGATTGGAAAAACTTTGGAGGAAAACATGCACTAAGGAAAGCAAAAAGGGTCACTCTAATGCCTTGTCCTTATATCACAAAAATATTAGGTTAGCCAGGAAGAACAACCTTACCTCTCAGTTCGCAGAAGCTGGGAATTCCTCCAAGGTACTTTTTCGGATTCTACAGGATTTTTTCAAACCCCCGGCCTGTGAAAGCTCAGATGCCTTCTCACAATCATTGTGCGATGACATCTCGCTCTTCTTTATAAACAAAATAGAGCTGATCTATGACAAAATTGTGAAGGTCACTAACCACGAGGGTAGCTCTTCTATCTCCCTCTCGCTTTCCACCACTCATGTTACCGGCACATTTACCGCCTTCCCAGCAGTCAGCCAGAGTGAGGTCCATTCTTTGATGGCCAAAGTTAAAACAGGATCCCCATTAGATCTCTTGCCAGCTAAGATAGCTATTTCACTGACCCATTTGCTCTGCCCCATGATTCAGACGTTGATGAATCTCTCCCTTGAGGAGGGTCGAGTACCTCCTGAATGGAAATGGGGCATTGTAAATCCCATTCGTAAGAACTCTGCTCTTTCATAGACAGACCTATCCAACCTCCCCCCATCTCCCTTTTGCTTTACCTAAGCAAGATGACTGAGAGACATGTTAACATCCATTTTTCCAATTTCATCGAGGTGTCGGGAGGTTTAGATCACTCCCAATCGGGATTCAGACCTAATTACAGCACAGAATCTGCGCTCCTCTCCATGACAGATTCCATCAGGATGTCGCAAGATAGAGGGGGCTCTATGATTCTAGTGCTGTTGGATCTGTCCGCAGCCTTCGGCACCATATCGCATGGAATACTGCTCAGTCGTCTGCGGGAGGTTGGGGTAGGAGATTTGGCGCTGCAATGGTTTGAGAGCTTTTTAACAGGCCGCTCACAAAGTGTCAACTTGGGCTCCTTTCGCTCTCTCCACCTACGGATGTTACAAAGGTGGTCCAACAATGCTCATGCCAGTGCCCTACACTTTTCAACGTGTATGTGGACCCCCTGGCTGACCTGGTGAGAGCGTACGGATTTATTCCGATGTCGTACGCCGATGACATCCAGCTTTTATTCCCATTACAGACTCTTACTCCTGCAATTAAACATTCTTTTGCTGAGGGGATGAAAGTGGTGTCTCGCTGGTGGTCTACAATTTCCTGCATTGCAGTGTAGGGAAAACCGAGGTCATGCTATTTGGGGAGGCCCCACTTCTGTGATCATCTGATTGGTGGCCTTTAGACTTGGGACCTGTCCCCAGTCCCAAGCAGACAGTGAAAAATCTTGGCGTGCGACTGGACCAAGGTCTGTCTTTAAAGGAACACGTGAATCAAACAACTGGGTCCTGCTTCCGGGTAATCGGACTCTTGAGACGCGTGTTTCCCTTCTTACCAGACACCTTTAGAAAGACCCTTTTCCAAGCCCTTGTAATTAGCCGCTTGGATTACTGTAACAGTCTTCTTCTATCTGCAAATAATAACCTGCTGAGTAGGCTGCAAGAGGCCCAAAACACTTCAGCTAGGCTGGTTCTTTATGCCCCGCCAAGAACTCCATGCCGCCCCCTCTTGGATAAACTTAATTGGCTTTCTATCTGGCAACGGATTAAGTTTAAAACCTGCTGTACCATCCACAAAAGTATTTTTGGTTCAGGTCCTTTGTATTTGGCTGAAAAGTTTATCCCTTACAAACCAGGACGTATTCTCCGCTCCAGTAATCAATTCTTGCTACAGGTGCCACGTATCAAAAAAGCACGACTAGGAGGTCGAGCACTTTCGTTCCTGGGCCCCAGTCTGTGGAATAAATTACGTCTCAATTTGAGACAATGTAATAACGATCTAAGTTTTGGAAAGTTACTGAAGACATTTCTGTTTCAGATAATATAAATTCCTGTAAATCCTTTAGAGCATTGTCCTTCGGGAGTCGAGTTCTAGCACTATATAAGCCTTTAAATAAATAATAATAATAATAATAACACCAGCTCCACTGAACTTCCTTGCTTGGAGTTCTGACCTGTTGCTAAGAGAGGCCTGCTGTTGTTTTGGACCAATGGAGGCTGTTTGCCACTGGGAGCAGGAGAAGAAACGCAACTTCAAGAAGCGTGATGCATCCACACCTGTTTCCAGCCCATCACCAAAGAAATCATCTCAGCACCTGCCCGCAGCTCAAAAAATCACCGCACACTGCATTGAGTGCACTATTCTCCTAAGTCCACGATCACTGAACCAATTCTGACGTAAGCCTTAAGCCCTGCTGTGTGGCTGCAAGAACCCATGCATCATCTTGGATCGTCCCTTCGCATCGAGACGCAAAGTCTGCTGCATCATTGGGAGACACAGAAAGAAACCGACGCATCACCTCCCCATGCAGTAAGAAACCGACTCATCATCTCCTCTCCGGTAAGGAACCAATGCATCACCTCCCCTGAGCAGCAGTAAGGAACTGATGCATCACCTCCCGCGGAGCAGGGAACCGACGCATCACCTACGTGAGTGTAAGGAACTGTCACATCACCTTCCTTGCTACCCTTTTGCTTGTGTGAGTGGCACGTCCAATGTACTTACTGTGAAAAGTGTTGCATCTGCAATTTGCTTTGAACTGACCTATTTCTACCATTTGATAGTGATATTTTTATAACTTATCTGTTACCAAGTGTTTTACACACTTACTATGATCTGAGATAAGCCTGTCTGCTCATGCCAAGCTACCAAGGGGGTGAGCAGGCGTTATTTTAGAAGTGTATCCCACTTACCCTGACTAGAAGCAAGGGTCCATATTTGGACACAGGTATCTACATGTGCCAACTAGAGACCCCCATTTCTAGCAGTGCATATTCCATATATTTTCTCTTTGGTCATCATTACAAGTGGTCCATCTATGACATTCCGGCTTGCCTGGTGTCTCTGGACCCAGGATTTCCAGTTCCACAAATACAGTACCTGATAATTCCAGTCCTGGAGATATTGGAGGCTATTGGTTACATATAACTGAATCCACCCTGTAGACTAGTCTTGCTGTTTAGACTTGGATTGTGTATAAATTAAGAATGATATGAAAAACGAGTCCCAACTCAAATTGTTTATTTTTATTTCACTGTAATTTGGGGCATTGAGTTAAAGTCCTGCATTCACTTCTTATGTGATCTAAATATGTTCAATTCAAAAAATGTTTTTGTAACCTTTGTTCTTTTCAAGTGCAAACATTTTTTTTCATTACTAACTCATGTGAAACCTCGAAAAGAGGCTATATGGTATTGCTCATTTTTAAACTACGTTACAAGGGGGAAAGATTGATAATGTATTTTATTTTTCATCTAATGTTATATAGGCTGTGTATGTTGAACATGTTTATAAGGGCTGTAATCACCTCAATGTTCTTATATTTTAATAAATATAAAGAACAAAGACATGTTCATATTAATTGGATTAGTGAAGTTGAAGATATTAAAATATATTTTTGTTATTTAAGCACAGGTTTTATAACATAGGTCCTGTATGTCTATATATGCTATCATGTGCTAACAATGACAAAGCCTATAATGGAAATCTGCATAGGGTTTACCTCTGGTTCCCTGAGAAATAGGGAAGAAATAATGTGTAGATTATATTTCACCTTATGGAAAAAAATGAATACGATTATATGGAAGGTTTTCTGTCTAATATTTACAGGTATTGAGTGTTCAAGTCCTCAACCTTTAAGCCATTTCCTTCTGCTGGAAACATATGTCTGTGATAAATAGGGGGCAAGACTTTAATAGATATTGTACACCATAACTTTTGGGTTGGAGCAGTGCTATATTTACATATAGAGATCATTAGCCGCAGAGTCTCCCTCTGGTAAAATATGTGGAAAAGTAAAGAAGTTTATTACACTGTGAAAAAATGTGTTAACAATATTTTGTTAAATATTGATGTCAATTAATTTTATATGCTTATTTGGAATGTGGAACTCTGGAAAAACTGTTAGAACACTAAATTCACTTTGAAACATTAAATGGGCCTCATTTATGAGGCTGTGCGTCATTTTTTTTACACCGCCGGTGCGTCACTTTTTGTGACGCACCAGTGGCGTAAAAATGCGCCTTGTTGCGCCATATTTACAAAGTGACGCATCTAGGTAGATGCGTCACTTTGTAAACCCCTGCGCCACATTATACCTGCGCCAGGTATAATGTATGCAAGGGGGGCGTTTTGACGCAAGAAAGGGTCATGGAAGTGACGCAGTGAAATCTATAAGATTTCACTGCGCCATTTCTTGGCCGCTAATGCGTCAAAATCTTACGCCTGCTTCATGGGAGGTGTAAGACTGACGTAGGCACTAACAAGTGACGCATCGCTGCTTTCACTCAGCGATGCGTCACTTTTCATAAATGAGGCCCTAAATGTATTTAAATATATTAAAATTAGTGAACATTATTTTTCTAAAGTTTAATTCCAAATAGATTTCCCTACAGTTAAAAAACATGTTTTATGCAGTAATAATAATTAAAATGAAGTATACTAATTAAGTAAAAGTAATTTCAATATATTTAATAACATGTATTGTAATATTGTGTTTTGTTATTAAAACAGTTAAATAATAAATGTGTACTATTCATATGTATTTTTTAACATTAAATTACATTTATTTTTATGTTAAACTATTTTCAATAATTTAACTATTTATTATGATATTTTATTTTAAGGCCCTACCTTCATTGTTTTCTATGGGAGAGTGTGATAGTGCCAATCAATAGCCCTGTTTGTTGCTGGACGTATTTCAGCTTTGAGCTGCAGTAATTTAGTACCATTCTGCATCCCTTTTTAACTGTAGTAACTTTAGAAGGGGAGTGTCAGAACAGCAATTGGCTTACTCTTTTGTAGGTGGGTACAGGTGCCTCTCAAACCCCCTTATTAGTCCTGCTTCTCCCCCTGCCATTTAATAGTCATTAGTCCCCATTTTCAAGCCGCCCCTGGCCCGTCCCATATTTTCTACTAAAATGTACACTTATGTGTCAGGAGACTAGGCATTCAGGTGGAGATCTCCGCACAGAAAAAGAAAGGAGAGGTGGAGGAGGAGGCACTCCGCATATGGGTTTGATAATAGAATTTTGTAGAACATTTGTAATTCTATTGTAGTTCTCCTCCTAAACATACTTCAAAATGCAGTTTATGAAGAGGCCTCATAATTAGGAATGCAGATTCATCAAAAATAATTAGGAAAATAAGAGTAATAAAAGAAATTGCTAATATGCTTAAAATAGCCACTGCTCCCTATCGCCATATTTAATAGAAAAAAACATGCACACCCCATAATGAATTCCAGTAAGCACACAACTAATTATTTTAATTCAGTGATGAATACCTAGGAACACAAAGGCAAAGTGAGGCTGGTTATGACAATGATTAGGAGAAGAGATGAGGGCTTGGAAAATGTAAAAAAAAGTGGATGAAGTAAGAAGCATAGGAGAGAAGAAACAAAATGTGATTTGAAAAAATGAATGAGTCGCTGGGAATAGGACACTGGCTCCCCTATAAGAGAACAAGGTAAAAGGAAGGGGGGAGACAAAATGTGTGAGGGACAAAAAAGCAAGGGAGAGAAGGGATCAGGAGTGACTTGGAATAGCAAATTAAAATAAAGTGAAATCACACCCAGTAACAGGATGTGGGGGGTGAAGGACTGGCTAATTGAAAAAGAAGAATCCGGATGAAAGATTTTCTTGCAAAACTTAATTCAACTTTACCATTTACAGTTTGATATAAAGAAATCTATATTATAGCCTTATAGCCCAACTTAGCGGGCTATACTGGCTATTAAAGGCCCGCTGCAGCGTTAAAGGCCCGACCCGAATACGAAGGACTTTAACAAGGCAGCAGGACTTTAATAGCTGGTTTGGCCCTGCTACGAAGGGCTATAAGGCTATTAGAACAAAATGCCACTAGAGGGCAGAATGTTCTCTTTACTTGTTTTTATTGGAATTTGACAGTACATTACAAAATATAGCACACTTAACATGAACAGGGAACAAATAAAACAAAGGCTTCAGGGACAGCGAGGGAATTGAAATCCCCTCAGGCTCATTGAAGGCTTTGTTCACAGCCAAAGCTGTGAACAAAGAAATATTGGAATGTTGGAGCTCCAGGCTTACACCAGCCATTATAAGCTCGGAGCACTCCATTGTTTTTAATGGAGCTACCAACATGCCAATGTTCTAAATTCTCTTATATAATAACAATATTCACCTCTGTTGCTCTATCTATCTATCTATCTATCTATCTATCTATCTATCTATCTATCTATCTATCTATCTATCTATCTATCTATCTATCTATCTATCTATCTATCTATCTATCTATCTGTCTGTCTGTCTGTCTGTCTGTCTGTCTGTCTGTCTGTCTGTCTGTCTGTCTGTCTGTCTGTCTGTCTGTCTGTCTGTCTGTCTGTCTGTCTGTCTGTCTGTCTGTCTGTCTGTCTGTCTGTCTGTCTGTCTGTCTGTCTGTCTGTCTATCTATCTATCTATCTATCTATCTATCTATCTATCTATCTATCTATCTATCTATCTATCTATCTATCTATCTATCTATCTATCTATCTACCTACCTACCTACCTACCTACCTACCTATCTATTTATCTATCTATCTCACTCTTTTCTCTTTTTTCTCTTCTTCCCATCTCCCTCTTATTCTTTCTCTCCAGCTCTGTTTCTCTAACTCTAACCCATTTGTCCCTGAAAGCTTACAAAATGTAACATTAAGACTTGAGTAATCACAGACTGAACTCCAGGTAAATGTCCAACAATGGCATGTTAGGTTGCACTCCTCCAGAAAACACTCCAGGTACTACTTCAATGGTCTGTCAATATCATCTTCTTTTTTTGGAATAAAGGTAGTGAGACATGACAAATAGAGCGAGAGAGTTCAAAACAACAAATGGGACATATGCTTATAAATAGGTCTGTAAAGGCTAGGGGATAATTAGGTACAGAAGTGCAGTGGAGTGCAAAAATGACGGTCATAGGGAATATTATGCAATCATAATTGTAGATGGTGTCATAAAACTAAGGGCAATAATTATCAAACTTTAAGTGCCTGTAAAAATAGAGTATGGTGTATCAAGAATATTCATAGTGTAAGGTGCTATATTTTGACTGACCATACATTTCGACACATAGATGTTGGGAAACATAGCTGGTGACTTTTAATTCATAACAATCCTATTCCTACTTATGTTACCTTTCTTGAAGCATTTTCTATTCAGGGGTTCAGTGTTCTTGCAGTGTTCTGATTTACTTCTTTTTTACTCTGAGCTTAGTGAAGCTATCTATGTAGATTTACTCATTTGAATTACCTAGTGTGTGAACTCTTTGGGAATTGTTTCATGTCAGAAACACAAGGCTTTTAGATGTTATTCTGCCCTAGGTCAGTGAAGTCAAATAGATACTCATTTCCAATGTATCCACCTATTACTGGAGGTTATCAAGGTTTTTTAACATATTTCTTTCGCTCAGGGGGTAAAAGTGCTTCCCTCATGTTGGATCCTTCAGAGATTGATGTAAGGGAGTCTGATGACTATCTTTTTCCTGTCTCCTCTAAGATCCCACTGTGGAAGTCATTTGACGCTCAGATGATTATTTTTCTCTGTGTCTTTGGCATCATGTCCTGCATGAATGTTCACTATTTAGTGACGGTTTGCCTGAACCCTTTTTAAAGTATTTCAATACATTTAGGCAGTGGATTTCTTGGTTTCATCACAAAGTTGACCAGTAGCCTCTCAGTCTCAGTACAAACATGCCAAGATGGTGAAAATGTCTGCTGTTGTGATCTTTTGATAGGAAGATCAGAGACAGTAGGTAAGCATGGCTTCTGGCATCTTCAAAGATAACACAATAGGTACCAATTTTTAGATGTACATTTCCATTCCCTTGTCTTTTGATACACTTTGTCCACCTAACAGAACACTTCCTTGCCTCTAGAAACAGGCAGAGTAAATTAAAATATTGATACTGATATTCCTTTCTTTTGCCTTTGAAGAGGCAATACTTTTGAAAAACAACTTGTTCTGCTCTACACAAGTTTTTTTTGGCCCTGCTGTGGACAATGTTGTATGTACCAATCTTTTTCAACAATCCAGGTTTAGAGTTTCCCTAAATACATTATCTAGGGTCAACACTGTTATTGGAATATTTGGTACTATTTGCATCTCTGGTACCTCAGCTGGACGTCTGTTCTGTCTGCAAAGATCAACACTAATATTTCAAACAACAGTGATGAGATATAATTATTGAAATATTCACTGAAGGTTCCATTTCTTGTCTGTAAGTTCCTTCTGTTCCTGTGGAAATCTATTTCTAAAGACTTGGGCGGCAACCTCCCCATCACTCTGCACTTATTTCGGTAACCACATCTGTCTGGGTGCATGCCAGCAACTTGTGATGATTCACCTTCTTTCTAAACAAAAACACATACGACTGAAACCCCTACTACATTGACTATGCCTTTGGTCTGTTCCAGAGCTTTCTCACTACAGGGCAGGTTTGAGGGACATCCTGGGTAAACAAAAAAGTAGGACTTTGGTACCATGGCTGAGCTACATTGAGCAGACCTTCTACTTAATGGTGATATTTGAGCTCTGGGGATACTTCCGTCACTGGGGTGGCAGAGTGGGCTAAAGAACGGTGATGGATAAAACCCAGATCTTTTGACTGGGTCTGAGTGTTTAATTGATTCAGATGCTCCGTCCATCACCACCCCCTTTTGTACCGCTTTTGGCCACCATAAGTGTGGCAGGGTAAGCTCAGACGTGAGTCCCTTGCTCACTTTGCCACTGGATTCAAGCAAGCCGGGCTGAAGACGGCTGGAATGCCAGAAACTGGTCTTTGAAAGCGTGTTTCCGGTCCAGGGAAGACATGGCTTGGCAGTTCGGGCTGGACTGTTCCCATGAGGCACAGGGTCAGACTGATTTGCATATAGGCATGTCTGAACTGGGGTGGCAGATTGGGCTAAAGAACGGTGATGGAATAAACCCAGATCTTTTGACTGGGTGTGAGTGTTTGATTGATTCAGATGCTCCGTCCATCACCACCCCCTTTTGTACCGCTTTTGCCCGCCATAAGTGTGGCAGGTTATGCTCAGACGTGAGTCCCTTGCTCACTTTGCCACTGGATTCAAGCAAGCCGAGCTGAAGACGGCTGGAATGCCAGAAACCGGTCCTCAGAAGCTTGTTTCAGGTCCAGGGAAGACATAGCTTGGCAGTTCGGGCTGGAGTGTTCCCATGAGGCACAGGGTCAGACCGATTTGCATATAGCCATGTCTGAACTGGGGTGGCAGAGTGGGCAAAAGAACGGTGATGGAATAAACCCAGATCTTTTGACTGGGTGTGGTGAGTGTTTGATTGATTCAGAGGCTCCGTCCATCACCACCCCCTTTTGTACCGCTTTTAGCCGGCATAAGTGTGGCAGGGTATGCTCAGACATGAGTCCCTTGCTCACTTTGCCAATAGATTCAAGCACGCCGGGCTGAAGACGGCTGGAATGCCAGAAACCGGTCCTCGGAAGCTTGTTTCTGGTCCAGGAAAGACATGGCTTGGCAATTCGGGCTGGACTGTTCCCATGAGGCACAGGGTCATACTGATTTGCATATAGCCATGTCTGAACTGGGTTGGCTGAGTGGGCTAAAGAACGGTGATGGATTAAACCCAGATCTTTTGACTGGGTGTGAGTGTTTGATTGATTCAGATGCTCCGTCCATCACCACTCCCTTTTGTACTGCTTTTGGCCGCCATAAGTGTGGCAGGGTATGCTCAGACGTGAGTCCCTTGCTCACTTTGCCACTGGATTCAAGCAAGCCGGGCTGAAGACAGCTGTAATGCCAGAAACCGGTCCTCGGAAGCTTGTTTCCGGTCCAAGGAAGACATGGCTTGGCAGTTCGGGCTGGACTGTTCCCATGAGGCACAGGGTCAGACTGATTTGCATATAGCCATGTCTGAACTGGGGTGGCAGAGTGGGCTAAAGAACTGTGATGGATTAAACCCAGATCTTTTGACTGGGTGTGAGTGTTTGATTGATTCAGATGCTCCGTCCATCACCACCCCCTTTTGTACCGCTTTTGGCCACCATAAGTGTGGCAGGGTATGCTCAGACGTAAGTCCCTTGCTCACTTTGCCACTGGATTCAAGCAAGCCAGGCTGAAGACAGCTGGAATGCCAGAAACCGGTCCTCGGAAGCTTGTTTCTGGTCCAGGGAAGACATGGCTTGGCAGTTCAGGCTGGATTGATCCCATGAGGCACAGGGTCAGACTGATTTGCATATAGCCATGTCTGAACTGGGGTGGCAGAGTGGGCTAAAGAACGGTGATGGATTAAACCCAGATCATTTGACTGGGTGTGATTGTTTGATTGATTCAGATGCTCTGTCCATCACCACCCCCTTTTGTACCGCTTTTG
This sequence comes from Lissotriton vulgaris, assembly GCF_964263255.1. Classification (NCBI taxonomy): domain Eukaryota; kingdom Metazoa; phylum Chordata; class Amphibia; order Caudata; family Salamandridae; genus Lissotriton; species Lissotriton vulgaris. The sequence goes on from NC_141685.1 coordinate 495,047,024, forward strand.
GCCGCCATAAGTGTGGCAGGGTATGCTCAGACGTGAGTCCCTTGCTCACTTTGCCACTGGATTCAAGCAAGCCGGGCTGAAGACGGCTGGAATGCCAGAAACCTGTCCTCGGAAGCTTCTTTATGGTCCAGGGAAGACATTGCTTGGCAGTTCGGGCTGGACTGTTCCCATGAGGCACAGGGTCAGACTGATTTGCATATAGCCATGTCTGAACTGAGGTGGCAGAGTGTGCTAAAGAACGGTGATGGATTAAACCCAGATCTTTTGACTGGGTGTGAGTGTTTGATTGATTCAGATGCTCCGTCCATCACCACCCCCTTTTGTACCGCTTTTGGCCGCCATAAGTGTGGTGGGTATGCTCAGACGTGAGTCCCTTGCTCACTTTGCCACTGGATTCAAGCAAGCCGGGCTGAAGACAGCTGGAATGCCAGAAACCGGTCCTCAGAAGCTTGTTTCCAGTCCAGGGAAGACATGGCTTGGCAGTTCAGGCTAGACTGTTCCCATGAGGCACAGGGTTAGACCGATTTGCATATAGCCATGTCTGAACTGGGGTGGCAGAGTGGGCTAAAGAACCATGATGGATTAAACCCAGATCTTTTGACTGGGTGTGAGTGTTTGATTGATTCAGTTGCTCCGTCCATCACCACCCCCTTTTGTACCGCTTTTGGCCACCATAAGTGTGGCAGGGTATGCTCAGACATGAGTCCCTTGCTCACTTTGCCACTGGATTCAAGCAAGCCGGGCTGAAAACGGCTGGAATGCCAGAAACTGGTCCTTGGAAGCTTGTTTCCGGTCCAGGGAAGACATGGCTTGGCAGTTCGGGCTGGACTGTTCCCATGAGGCACAGGGTCAGACTGATTTGCATATAGCCATGTCTGAACTGGGGTGGCAGAGTGGGCTAAAGAACGGTGATGGATTAAACCCAGATCTTTTGACTGGGTGTGAGTGTTTGATTGATTCAGATGCTCCATCCATCACCACCCCCTTTTATACTGCTTTTGGCCACCATAAGTGTGGCAGGGTATGCTCAGACGTGAGTCCCTTGCTCACTTTGCCACTGGATTCAAGCAAGCTGGGCTGAAGACGGCTGGAATGCCAGAAACCGGTCCTCGGAAGCTTGTTTCCGGTCCAGGGAAGACATGGCTTGGCAGTTCGGGCTGGACTGTTCGCATGAGGCACAGGGTCAGACTGATTTGCATATAGCCATGTCTGAACTGGGGTGGCAGAATGGGCTAAAGAACGGTGATGGATTAAACCCAGATCTTTTGACTGGGTGTGAGTATTTGATTGATTCAGATGCTCCGTCCATCACCACCCCCTTTTGTACCGGATTGAGATGGGCAGCAGATCACAGGAAGTACAGAAATGAAGAAAACCCAAAAATCCTATCACTCATAAGTTGGGCAACTTGAATGTTCCCACAGTCTGAGGGGTCCCATTTTGTCCCTTGCAACTAGAGCAGACCTGTGGGTGTCTCTAGTACTCGATATTGTGTGCTATAATGGTCTTACACTCCTCAGCTCCCACAGCATATTTTCTGTCTGACTTCTATGGCCAAGACACCACAATATCCAAAATTGACCTCTGACAAAATTCCATCTTATTCCTTCTCAATTTCAGTTTGCTATTAAATCTAATATTTATTATATTCATAATGATTTTACATTAAAATTAGGTTATTTCATATTTAGTTTGAATGCACAGCTGGACACCAAATTATAGTAATGCATTATGAAATCTAGAATTCATATGCAAACAACAAAGGCTAACAATGTCAGTATGGGTGAGTTTTCCATCCACACTACACTAAACTGAGGAGTCAGGCAAACAATCTACCACATTTAACTGAAAAAAGTTCCAATCATATCAGAAAAGAAACAGCTTAGTAGAATATTGTAATTGATCATGTTCCCAGTACCATACTATTAAAATAGGTGTCCTTGTTGTCTATTGATACAGGGGCTGCCTCGATGGCACCAATGCCAGATCTGCAGCTGAAGTCGCTCCGCCGGATCTGAGAAAAAGAACCTTAAATCCCCAATGATAAAATTAGGCAAAAGTAGCAGCGTTCAAAGATTTGACCATCGGAAAAGCCCGGGCTAAGGCTGTTAGCCTTGCGGGGTCCTCCGGTGCCTGCTGGAGTGAGAAAACCGCACTTACCCCGCAGATGCAGAGAAAGTGAAGCAAGAGCAAAAATGTCAGCGTCTCAGACCTCCACAGAATGTTAATCTGACGCAAAGGCGATGACTATACAGGCGAGCGACACGCTGTTACACCGCCAATCCCACCTGCCAACACCTACCAGCAGCTGATGACGATTCGGAGGTATACACAGATCGCTGCACATAGCGGCCAAAGAGTGAGAGCGCAAGTGTAGCAGCAACAACGGCGGCTAGCAAGAGTGTACCTAACACATACTGCCCGGAGCTGTACACCTCACGCTAAGACTCAGGAAGTTTAGGGGCCGGCTGCATTTCGCAATTTACATCTGGCAGCGTAATGAAAATTAATGCGACGTGAAGGGACCGACTAAATGAAACCGAAACTGAACTGAACAACACAGGGTGGTGGAAAGCTAAAATGGCGCCCACAGCAACAAAGGGATAGGGGAAAGTACTGTATTTTGCGCTAGGACAAAGGAAGCAGAGGCACCATCTACTGTTGGTGAGAGGGTACCGGTCAGCAGAACTGAGGCGCTTCAATGAAGAGAACACACACAAAGCAAGAATACCGTGTCTGTGAGCGAGTGAGTTAACCACAGCTGTGGCTGAAATGAGATCTGCAGCGCTCCACTAATAACCGGAAGTGAGCAGAGCCTCCATTATACCCCGAGTTAACTTAAGGTACAGCAGAGGGATCTCCGGAGATCTCCGGAGTACAAGCAAGCACAGACAAAAACAAAGCGAAACAAAGTGAAAGGCATAACTGCGCAGTAGGTCCCTAAAATGGCACCCACCTTAACAAGGACATAGGGAAGGCACTGCCAGCACATTGACATCACAGACACCGTAGGCTCACCATCTTCACAAGGGGGCATTAATCTAGCTATACGACCTTGTGTGCGACACGTCAGTACACCACTAAATCCATCCGTCAGTTCCGCCCAACAACAACAACTGACGGCCCCTGCCCAAGGATCTCTGAGGTACACACAGCACAGGGCTCATGGGGGGTGTGTGTAAAATACCAAGTAAGGATGGGGCAAGATGCTCTGTGAGCGAGAGGGCCTATACATAGCTGCGGCACCAGCAAAGGCGCTCTCAGCGCATGCTTCCCGGAGCTGCTTCAATTCCGACTAAGCCTGAGAACCTATTGCAGATGGTCTTGAAGTGCATAGCAGAGGGGCCACGCATGACCAGTTGGCACAGCCTGGTATGACGCCCCTTGAGCGGACCCCAAAACTGTTTTTAGTTACTGCGGATCCCGAGCATCCTGGCCAATGCCCGGTAGAGCTGTCCTTTATAGATATAGAGGAGTCTGGCCCCTTGGCCGTCACCTACCCAACCGTTCATCTGCCCCATTTGTGTCTCCTCTTCCCATTTGATGGTACGATGACGACGCCCCTTGGGGGGATACCAAAACTGTTTGTACCCTCCGCAGAGACCGAGCAACATTGGCCGATGCCCGGTGGTGCTGTCCTATGCAGCTGTAGAGGAGTCCGGCCCCTTGGCCATCACCTACCCAGCCGGTCATCTGACATTCTTTTTCCTCGTCTCCCCATTTGTGTCTCCTTCTCTTCACCTTCGATGGAACGATGACGACGCCCCTTGGGTGGATACCAAAACTGTTTGTACCCTCTGCGGAGACCGAGCAACCTTGGCCGATGCCCGGTGGAGCTGTTCTATGCAGCTATAGAGGGGTCTGGCCCCTTGGCCGTCACCTACCCAGCTGGTTATCTGACATTGTTTTTCTTTGTCTCCACATTTGTGTCTCCTTCCCTCCCCCTCCTCCTCCCTCTGTGATTCTTTGATTCAAATTAATGTAACTATGTAACCTGTAACTCGTTGATTCAAATGATATAACTATGTATCCTGTAACCCGCTGATCCTCATGTAAAGCGCTCTGATACCTCCGGGTCTAGCAGCACTATATAAAACTTTGCAAATAAATAAATAAAAAAATTAAATAAATAAATAAAACAGATCAGGACTCTTTTTGATATATCATGTCCCTATTCTGGGTTAAGATAAAGACCATTCGGGTCATGGATGTGTTCGCCTAGGTTTCTAGCGGGGAGGCGTCCAATAGTTCAAACATTGTGCATGAATGTTACCACTGCCATGAACCCAGGATGCTTATTCTTGTCTTAACAGATATACAACACCTTAGAATTTTCTAAGGAGACACAAAACGTGGGTTCCGTGAGTTGGTAAAACACTTTTTTACCTATTACCATAGTGTCGGCATACTTTAGGGTGGGTCCATCACTGTGGGTTTTTCCATATTTATTTATTTTTCCTTTGTTCCTGACGAATGCTGAGTGAATGAGACTCATTAGAGCAGAAACATGTTGACCATTTTTGCTTTTGTTTTGTAAGGACACCAGGATTCAAATTGACACTTCCTCAGGGAATCCGCATTAGCACTTATATTTTAATGGAGTATGGCTATCCCTCTATTAAAATAAGTTTAGGGAACTGCTATATTTTCCTTTTAATTGCACTAGTATTTATGGGCTTGACTGGTTATGCTCTTTTGAGAAAAAGAACCCAATGATGAGACTAAATGCCTACTTGTCTGGTGAGTGAGGGTTCGTTTTTCTCTTCTTTTCACATTCCTCCTATCATCTAGCAGTTCTTTCACACTACTACATTGTTTTTCCCTATCCTTTATTCCCTACGATCTAGATTTTGACTGTGGGTCTCAAGGTGGGGGTACTTTGTAGTCTATCGCTCTTTAGTTGTTTTGATACCGTTTATTTTTTGGGGTCCAAGAGCGATCTTGTTGTAGCCCTTTCTCTCTTATTGTTTTAATTAAGATAAAAATTGCCAGCTTCAAAAGAAAAGGTGTGTGTTAAAATACATTTCCAGGAACCTTAGTAACTGATATAAAGACACCTTTTCATAGTCTTTCAGTGACCCACTGGTCCTGTGGCCTTATCATACAAACTGATTACCGCAAGTGATTATTTAAGATTATGGTCCGGATCATAATACATTTTTGACCGGCGTTATGTCACTTCCTTGGTTGTAAGTGCTTGCACCATACACCTTTTATCAGTGTATTATGTACATAGGATTTTGGAAGTGGAAGTATGCAGCAAGAACATTTGTGCTTCTCTGTTGTGTGGTATTTTGCTGTGACAGTGCAATGTTCTGTTGTTTTTTATAATGCTGTCCTTTTATGCTCAATTATTATCATGAGATTTTATTTTGTGATGAATTCTACTTTGTTTGTTTTGTTGTGACTGTCATAAATGTGATGTTATGTGCTTTATGAACGTTAATTTTTTATTTTCTATTGTTTACTTTAGATATGTCAACAAATCTATCTAAAAGCAGTAAATTACTTTAAAGTTCTGATGGCAAGCAACCAATTACCACTTGTAAGTTGTAAACATATAGCATCTCCTGCTCTTCACCTACTAAAGACAAGCTGTAATCTAAAAATGTGGAACACACTGAAGGGCTGTTAATTTCTCCTCATTTTTACCTCTATCCTTTTGAGCTGCATTCAGCCGCACACATAGAAAGAGGAAAATGCCTCATAGGATTGCCTTTGAGCAGGAATGCGCCACTTCCTGCACAGAAATAATCCTGCCTTCAATGAAGGTACCCTTCCACCATGGTTCAAGGGTGCTTAGATTGGTGCTAGGCTCCCAAAATGGCCCAAGCGCAGGTAGGGAAAAGGCCATTTCTGTCCTTTCACTTTGACATAAGGCAGCACAGGAAAGTGTTTTAATACACTGCCCTTAGCCAAAATGCCATAGATTAGGCACTGACATCAAAGTTAGCTCTCATAGGACCAGATTTATAAACCTTTTGTACTGGTTATACAGATCAGAAGTGACACAAACCTGCACAAAACTTTTTTTGTTGTATTTATTTTCCAGCAGAAAATTGCCTAAAAAGCATGTATTTGCATTACTCTGCATCAGGAGGCGTTACATCGTTATTGCTCAAGGATGTTGCTATGCTACAAATAATGCTTTTTAATGCAAAACCCTATCTACTAAAAATTGTAGACAGTGGTTTTTACTAAAAAATAATGATACTTTGAAGCAGGCATCAAAAGGAGAAATATTTGTATTTATTATTTTCTTTTCAAACATTGCATGTATGCTGCACTGTACCGCATATGTACAAAGTAAAAAGGATTTGCAGTTTGTCTGGACATAGTATTTTCTACTGAAGGGTACCCTAGACTCACTCTCTCCTGGAAATGTACCAGTATTTGCAAACATATCTAAAGTAAACAAATGAACATAACACAATGAAATGTACAAAGCAACACAATGAAAATATAGAGCACAACACACTAAGAAAACAGAACAACAACCTCAGTATAACAAAATAATTCAGCGCAAAAGCACAATTGCACTAAAAAACAGCAACTACATCATCACTACAACAAAATTACACAAAAAACAGCCCACAAAATGTCCTTATACGTTACCATATCCAGAAACCATCTTTCATAATATGCTAATAAAAGGTGTTGGCGGCAAGCACAGTCTTACATTTCCAGCAGCACAGGTCTTATATTACCACAGATGATTTGAAATAGCGCCAGTCAAAAATATTTTATGATCCGGCCCTAACAATTTTCAGAAATTCAAAAATAAAGAAACCTAAAATTAAGGATACAGATTTCTACTACAGGATGGAAATTTCCCCATTATACACTAAATAATACTTCTTGATTTTGTTTACATGTTTGCCTCACATTGCTTAATGCCTTTTGTTCTCAGTTTTAGTGAAGAGCAGTTTCGAATTGCACATTTTACCATTATCAAATGTTGCAATGGTGAACGTTAGTACAAGAACCGGACCGTGCCTTTTGTTAAATGTAAGAAAGGATGCCCACTTTGTTTTGTGTTTTTGTCAGCAGATGGACAAAATTGTCCTATTAATGCATTAGTATGTGTTAGAAATGGGATTTCTGGTTGGCTAGGGCATTCGCCAAAGCCAGGCAGAAACCACCACTCTAGTCAGGGCAAGGGAGTTACACGCTGAAGAAAACCCCTACTCACCCCTTAATAGCTTGGCATGAGCAGTCTGGCTTATCCCAGAGGCAATGTGTAAAGCGTTTGCACAACACAAACAGCAGCAACACACTAGGCACACCACAAAAGAAACTCCACACAAGGATATATAAAAATAGCCTTTTTATTATTCAAAACACATTAGAATCATAATCATGCAATGTACACTGTGTCAACTGGCATTAGGCAATATTCACAGGGGATTATATACAAGACAGGGCCAATCGGGCAACTGTCAGAACCTTCACTTGCACAAGTAGTAAATGTAAAACACCACCAGTAACTACTGGCGAAATACTGTACTCAGCATTAGCATAAGTAATATAAACACATTATGTCTGCATCACAATTAGGCGTAAAACACATTGTGCATAAACTTCCTAGTCATAAATACATTACGCAATATAGTGTAGTTCCTATAGTACCCCTGCAGGACCTGTGCTTTTGGATAACATACACTGAGGGTCTGGCTGTAGACTGATTCTGTGCACCCCCACTGCGTATGTTAGCTCTGTTTGCATTAGCTAGCTCACAGTGCCCCTAGAATCTCATTTTGTCAGAGAGCTTCGTTTTTGGCAACCTCAGAACATAACAACCCTGATTTCTCAGATTTGTGGAAACAATATACAACTTTTCACCGAGTCACTCGTGCTTGCTCAATTGGTCTCAGAGAGTTACACAGAAGAAACAATTGAGTGTGTTTACAAAAAGAATTTCTTGCACTGTTGTTATTCTAGTGTAAAATATGTGTGCTCCTACAATTGTTAAACAGTAGCTGAGATATAGGATCAGCAGTACAGTGAATAAAAAGGAATAGCACAGTTCTATCATTTTGCAATAGTCATGAACATATACATGAATATAAAATGCATTTTTTAAATAAAGTGCATACTCCTACGATGCCTGTGCAGATATACATAGCATGTGAGTAGGTGCAAAAGAACTAATAAGCCCAGGAGCCAAGAATCCAGCTAGAATTCAGTCGACTCCCATCACCTGAATAATGAGAGTGTGGGACCTCGTCCTGGTCTGAAGTTGGACACCGCAAGGGATGTTTGAACGACTGTCAGCTGGAGCGGCTACATGCAGGAGCCTCAGCGTCTCTGGTCAGTGTGTCGGCCTTGAAGTCTTGGTTCCCTCCAACTACCGATAAAAAGAGGTGCTGTTTTTATACAGAGTCCCTCTGTCCCTTGTGCATGTGTTTGCCATTGTTTAGTATGAGGATGACGTATTGGATAAACCGTGTCTGTAGATAGAAGGAAGGTGAACTATATGTGCTAAGGATGACCTCCTAGTAGTATTGATTGGGAAATCCCTCCCTCTGTATAGAACTAGGTCAAAGGTTTAGTCCATAAAAGGTCTTCAATCCTCATAAGGCGTTCTGTCCCTATAAGGAGTTCTGTCCTTATTAGGTGTTATTGTCCTTATAAGGTGTTTTGTCCCTTAAAGGCTTGTTCAAGTGAAATGTAGGAGAGATTATGTTGGTGAAAGAGTACAATGTTCACTGGACCTATATTAGAGTACCTATATGAAACAAAAAACCAACTCCTCCTAATACTCAACAATAATAATACACAATTGAGATACACATTTTACTAGGTGGCAGTGCATAAAATTATCAATGAGCCATTTAAAATGTTTAGAAAAATGTTAAAGTCATTTAAAAACAGTTTACAGATGGAAAGTTTTCCGGTCGGCACGTTAGGAAGCAAGATGGTGTCTGGCTGACGACATTGAGAGCACTCCCGATGCCGATATAATTTAATTGGAGAAAAATGGTGCTTTAAAATATACATACCTTTATGGAAGCGGTATGGTGCGACGGCGATTTCTTTGAAGCGGCAGAGAGGCTGATCCTGGGACTTTTGGCGGCTGCAACAGCGGTGCTGACGGAGCTGCTAGCTCGCAGCACCTCATCAGACGAAGCCGGTATAAGCGGCGGAGCCGGCGGAGTTAGCGTGACCGGCAAAGCCAGGGAGAGCGACAGAGGGCCGAGTTTCGTATACAGAGATAGCCTGAACGGGGTGATTCAGAGCGACACGATCAGAGCCTTGCTGAAGGCACACCAAGCAGAGGAAAGCTTTGTAAACTGCAAAATGGCCCCAAAAACTGCCCGAGGGGGAAAATGAACAGCCCCAGACCCCGAGCAGCAACCGGCCCAACCCATTAAGCATTCAACATCCCAGAAGGAGCTGGAGAAGAGCAAGGATGCCAATGATACCCCAGGTGAGAATGGGGGAGCAAGTAATGAGAATGACATAGGGGCAGGGAGCAACACCAAGGGTAAGAAAACGGGAGCTGTGAACATTGGGACAAATAATGGGACAAACAGTGGGGTCTCTAATAATATTACGGGTTATTTTTCACCAGACAATCAAGCTAATTTAGCAAGCAAGAGCACACTGGCCCCTGGAAAAAATTGACCACCCCTGAGGGCAAGAAAAATGTGCAGCAAGACCCTTAGGCAACTCCACTTGAAACGCAATGGGGAGAGATTATGGACAGTCTGGGAGACAGGCGGGAATTGGCCCAGGATAAAAACAGCCCTGATATACCAATACCTGAACAACAGGATGCTACCACAGGCCCTCATGGTGTGACGGCAGCGATGGGGCTGGGGGCAGCTAATCTGATGGGCGCTATAGGCACAGAGGTGCTGTCGACTGAAATACTAGTCCAGGAGGTTACAGCAAGTAGTGGCCCAAGTGGCCCCAAGGATAACCAGGATATAGCCGACAACTTTTTTTCAGTAACGGACGGATCCGAAGGTTCCCCATCGGACACTGAGAGTGGAGGGGAGAATCCCACAGATACTAGTCTTATCTTTAGTACAGAAGGGGATAGCAGAGCCTCTCCTAAGGAAAAGGATACAGCCATCAGGAGAAAACGGCTATCAAGGCGGCAAAGAGATACACAGTCCCAAGAAAAGATAGCCAGTGGGCAAAGGCGGGTCAGTGGAGTAAACTCAGAAGCAGCTTTGAAATGGGATTACTCAGCCACCCGGGGGACCTATCCGGAGCCAACTTCTCAGGGAGAAAAAGAGGATGAGACCCCGACACGGGGGCGTGGCTTGGACGCCGATCGGGATGGCGGCGTGAGCTCGCAGCTCCGCGCGGAATCCCGCTAATTCTCCTGTTTTTCGGGACCCTAGGCGACCCGGAGATGACGTTCCTACCCTCTGAAGTGTAAGGGGACAGCTGGACGTAATCGGTGAATCGCTGGGGGACTGCTGGCCCCGAGGAGATCGAGGAAGAGGCGGCAGAGGTGTAGTCCGGGGTGTGAAGAAAATGGCGGCGAGGTGGTCGGACGGTCCCGAACTTCAGCCCTGAGTCCGGCTGTCGCCGAGCAGAGAGGGACCCTGCACCCGGCTGCCCAACGCACTGGGATTGGCGGCGCGAAGCCCTGAGACCGGGGGACGCTGCCCGATTCACCCAGGAGATCAGGGGTTCTCGTCGACCACCGCCCTACGACTCATCCTCCCCCCACAGGCCCAGTGGGGGTGACGGAACGGAGCTCGTCCGCCTGGTCATTGCTCCTGAGACCATTGGCGGTGACATTGCACTGCCCGGTGCCCGGTGACCGGCACGGACCAACGGGGGAACCCGCAGTACGGGTGGCCGGACTTGTGACGCAGCGCCCTGACATGGCGGCGATCGGAGGGCCGATGCCCGGGAGCCGCGAGGGGGACGCGGCGACATCGACCCAGCTGAATGAGTGTCCCTCCCCGGAGCTTGACCAGGAACAGCGGCTGAACCGGCGCTTGGATGCCATCCTTGAGGCGATCACCTCCACTAAGGAGGCGTTGCACGATGACATTGCCCAAGTGGCCACGGGCCTGGGGCTGCTACGCGCGGATCACGCGAAGCTGGCGGATCGGGTCAAGGATCATGACCAACTGTTGCTGGACCTGAAGCCATCGGTGGTGACCGCGGAGCACAGGATTACAGACATTTTGGCCCGACTGGACACTCTAGAGCGGAGGGCGGAGGATGCCGAAGGCCGCAATAGGCGGAACAACGTGCGGGTCGTAGGCCTGCCGGAACGGATTGAGGGGGAGGATGCGGTGGCCTACATGGAGAACTGGTTCCGCACTGTGGTGGCGCCGGAGGGGCTTACTCCATTTTTCACTCTGGAGCGGGCTCACCGGGTGCCCGCTCGCCCGCCGGGGCTTGGCCGCCCCCCCGACCAATGGTGGTGCGGCTCCTCCACTACAAGGACCGAGACCTCCTCATCCAGCAGGCCAGGATGTCGGGCCCTTATGAGGTGGAGAACAGCAAGGTAACGATCTTTCCGGACTACACGCAGGCGGTCCTTGCTGTGAAGAAGGAGCTCAGGGAGGAAGGCATTCAGTACTCCTTGCTCTACCCGGCCAAGCTGCGGATTATCATGGATGGCACCACACACTTTTTCCAGACTCCGGACGAAGTTTGGCAATGGCTTGAGTCGTACAGAGCAGGGACGGATAGGACGCACCAAAGTCGGCGAGACCTGCCCAAGCAGCCCCGGGTGCGGCAGTCACAACGCATCAGGTCCCGCAACAGGCGCCAGCGGGAGAAGCGGGAGGCTCAAATGGCTGCGGAGAAGAGGGATGCACTCGCGGCGACGGCGGCCATTACAGGGTCGCAACAGAACAGTGAACGGGCCGAAACGGACTCGGGAGGAGAAGGCAGCAGAACAGGAGAGGAACTTTCGGAGGCAGAGAGCCAGAAGGGGCCGACAGTGACCCCACAGACTTCGGATAATATTTTCTGCGGCTGAGATAGACTTGGGACTAGATCGGGACTTCATGGTAGGGTGATATCCTGTTGCTGGAGGGCGGGTTGCCGGGTGGGGGAGCTGAGTGTATCGGAGGGGATGAAGGGCGGGACGCGGGCTCCGCTAGCTGGGGTCGGCGGCGACTCACCCCCCCTAGGCCCTTAAGGCCCTTAAGGTCGACTGTGGTGGAGACCACAGGGTAAGTGTGCGAGAAGTTGGATCAAGGTTTGGATGGGGGCGGCCATTGGGTTCGTGTGCTCTGTCCTGGGGAGTGGGGTTTGGGGAATGTTTCAGTTTTGGGGTTGTTTGGGGGGGGGCAACTGCATTGGGGGGGTCATGGACCGTTGTTGTTTGATTCGGACTGTACGGAATTGGAATGGGGACATTACCTAATTTGAAATGCCTAACGTGGAATGTCCGGGGGCTGCGGACTATGGTGAAACGTCACAAAGTACATGCATACCTGGTACGCAGGGGGGTTCAGATAGCTATGCTCCAGGAGACTCACCTCACCAAAAAAGAGTGCGCTGCCTTGCAGAAAAGATGGCGGGCCAGGTTTTTGGCACCACTTACTCAGCGTATGCCAGGGGGGTCTTGATCTGGGTGAGGGCGGGGATACCCTTTCAAGTGCTGAATCAGGTAATAGATCCGGATGGCAGGTTTGTAGCGGTGGAGGGGAGATTGTATGGACGGGATGTGGTTTTCTGTTGTGTTTATGCACCGAACACTGACCAAGGCCGATACTTTGATAGCCTCACGGGGTCCTTGGCCTCTTTCCTGGCGGGACCGATAGTGCTAGGGGGGGACTTCAACTCGATTACCGATGTGGCTCTGGATAGGTCCCATCCCCCCCTAGTAGACTCTCCTGTGCGCAGGCTGGCCGCGCACAGGAAGGACTGGCAAGAACGATGGGGGTTGCTGGATGTCTGGAGGGAGAGGCACAGGGGAACCAGGGATTACTCCTTTTATTCCGCTCTCCATGATTTACATGTCAGGATTGATTCAGTGCTTTGCGGGAGCTCCCTAGCCCCATTGATTACCCATGCTGAGTACCTTGCTAGGACGATATCCGATCATAACCCCCTGTTGGTGCATATTCAATGGCAGAGGGAGCGCTCAGTAATACCAACATGGCGGCTTCGTCCGGAGACGCTAGAGGATTCTGTGTTCGACGATGCGGTCCGGCAGGGCATTGATAGTTATTTCGGTGTGAATGAAGGAACGGCGACGAGTAGGTCTACTGAATGGGATGCAATGAAAGTGGTGGTGAGAGGGGTGTGCTTGGGCAGGTTCTCGAATGCTCGAACGACTGTGCTGAATGACTTAATGAAAGCGGAGGAAACTTTGAGGGACTTGGAGCGCCGCAGGCCAACTAGGCCAGGTTTACAGGCCCAGTTATTGGAGGCGAAGGAAGTGGTAGCCGCGGAGATGGAACGTTTGAGATGTTATGACTATAGGCAGTACATTATCAGGGCACACGCAGAAAGGGACAAGGTGGGTACCCTCTTAGCCAGATTAGCTAGCCCGGAACTTAGGGGTTGCCCGATCCTCAGCATTACTAACGCGCAGGGAGAGATGGTGTACTCCCAGGCAGCTGTATTGGACCGCTTTAGGGGTTACTATGAGGAATTGTACCGGAGTCAGTTGGGAGTGGGGGTTCAGGACATCGTGGAGTACCTGGGGGAGAGGCCGCTTCCGGTCTTGGACGAGGACGACGCGAAGGACCTGGGTAGCCCGATCACGCTTACGGAAATTCGAGTGGCTATCAAACATATGGCCCGTAACAAGACGCCCGGGGTGGACGGACTCCCAGTCGAGTTCTATCAGCACTATGTAGACGCTCTGGCGCCCAGGCTGCTGGTGGTGTATATGGAGGCCTTCGAGAAGGGGGCATTGCCGGGCTCCATGCGGGAGGCCTTGATAGTACCACTCCTCAAGCCTGGCCGGGATGCCGCGGACGTGAGGTCTTATCGCCCGCTGTCCATGCTGACGGTGGACTATAAGATCCTGAGTCGCATCCTAGCCACTAGATTGGCCCCGCACATGACGGGCCTGGTGCACAGGGATCAGGCCGGGTTTATACCCACGAGGAGCACGGCGATGAATATCCGCCGCCTGGTGGGAATAATGGACGCCATCTTGGATGGGGAGGGAACGCCGGCGGTTCTGTCCGTGGATGTCGAGAAGGCCTTCGACAGTTTGGAATGGCCTTTCTTGGATGGAGTGCTGGAACGGTTCGGCATGGGCGATGGTTTTCGAAGGTGGACGAGGGTCTTGTATACCTCGGCGACGGCGAGAGTTCGATTGGGCGGCTTGGTATCTGCCGCGTATCCGGTGGGCAGGGGAACACGACAGGGATGCTCTCTCTCCCCTCTGTTGTTTGCTCTGGCGATGGAACCCTTGGCGGTCCATGCGAGGTCAGGCGACCGATACGCGGGAATAGTGAGTGATGGGCAATGGCATTATATATCGCTCTATGCAGATGACCTGCTCCTGTACCTAGCTGACGCTTCGGGGGCACTGGTTGGAGCGATGGATCTGCTGTCCGAGTTCGGCCGACTGTCGGGCCTTAAGGTCAATTGGGCAAAGACCTGCGTGTTTCCGCTGAGAGCGGGATCGCCAGCCCCTAGCAGCGACTTGGGTGTGACATGGGAACCCTCTTGCTTCACCTACTTGGGTGTCCGCATTTACCACTCGGCTGCTGACCTTTTGGAGGGTAACATTGGCCGTTGTGTCCGGTCACTGCGGGGTAGCTTGTCTTTCTGGTCGACCCTCCCGCTGACAGTCCTGGGCAGGATAGCATTGTTGAAAATGGTGGCGCTCCCCCGCTTCCTTTATTATTTCCGAACGCTACCTGTCTGGATTCCCCAGGGGGTGTTTAGGGAACTGCGGTCACTGATTATTGGCTTTCTGTGGGGGCATGGCCGTCGCAGAATAGCCTTGAGCACGCTACTTCGCCCCAAGATGGAGGGGGGCATGGCCGTGCCCGACCTTGAGCTGTATTATCTAGCGGCGCAGTTGCAGGTCCTTACGCAGAACGTAGCCAGGGTGTTCCGGGGGCCGGAGGAAGACCGGGGTCGGGGGATACAGCGCCACGTGCTGTCGTACATCATTATGCAGCAACGGCTCGAGTTACGGGCCCTCACCATGGAGGAGCGGACGCTCCGGCTGTGCTGGCAGAGGAGCCTTCGGAGAGCGAGGGCATCGCGGCCTTATGCCCCGGAGATCCCGATCGGGATGTTGACGGCTTTGCCGCACGGAGGGGATTGGTCCCCGTTGATGGACTGGGAGGACGCAGGGTTGCAGGTGGTGGGTGACTTGTATATAGATGGGGCGTTGGCGCCGTTCGACGTGCTCCGGGACCAGTTCGGACTGCCTGAGGGGGGCTTCCTACTACACGCGGCTGTAGTGGCTGCCATGCAAAAGCACTGGAAAGAGGGGCTCCTGGAGCCAGCGACGACTATGGCATGCCAATATGTGGTGATGGCAGCTGGTACATTCAAAGCTGTGACGTGCCTCCATAATAGGATGCTGAACGAAGGGCTGGAACCACTCCATGGGCTCAAAGCTAAATGGGAGGGGAGCGTTGGCCGGCCCATACCGGATACGGCATGGGGCCATATCCTGCGACGCACGTGGAAGGGCACCAGGAACGCGCGCTTTCAGCAGGTCCATTTTTATGTGCTCCATAGGGCCTATTTAACTCAAGAGAAACTACAGCGGCACTTTCGGGTGCCGGATGCCTGTTGCCCCCGGTGCTCGTCCCTTGGGGCGGACATGGACCACTTGTTTTGGGGGTGTCCACAACTGGGAACTTATTGGGCGGAGGTAGGGGAACTCCTGAATGAAGTGACTGACAGGGAGGTAGAATTCGACATGGCGGCGTGTCTATTGCTCTGGTTCCCGCATACTAAGCACACCAAGGTGACAAGTAAATTCATAGATCTGGGCCTGATATTGGCTCAAAGGGAAATATCGTGGCACTGGAAGGCCAGGGGGGGTCCCTCACTGCGTAGATGGAAGAATGAGTTGCTGCGATGGTCTGACTGCGAGAGCGTGCTCCGGATGAAGCAAGCAGTGAAGTTGGGGAATGAGAAAGCTCTGGATGCGGCGCGTGCATGGGAGTTAGTGGTACAGGCTCTGCGTGATGCTTTGGTTGAGGATGAGGACGGCGAGAACTAAGCCGCTGGACACCGCGGGGCGAACACAGAAGTATCTCACTACGCACTGTAGTGGAACCATCCAGTTCAGTAGAGCGAAGCACACACCTTAGCAGTTGCCAGGGGGGGGGGCGTTGGGGGGGTTAGTTGTAGAGGGGCTTGGGGAGGGCCGGAAGCCATTGGAGGGTTGCTGGTGGAGGCCTTGGAACTACTGGGACAGGGGGTATTGAGTGGCGGGCAGACTGATTGGGTGGGACGGCCTGGCACGAAGGCCCGAATAGCCTAGAGTAGGCCCCGACGGGGGCAATTACGTTGATTCCACGGAGATGGCTGACGGGAATGTTGTTGCGGGTGGGGGGGTAAAAGCAGATACGTAAAACGACCTTCCGCCAGGGTCCCAATGGGACGTACACTGTGTTGTGTTCCTCTCGAGCGATCTGATATGCCGCCCGGCCTCCGGGATGCGGGCTGAATGGCTGTGTACAACTGTGAACTGTCATTGGACGGGGGGAGCCCACAAGTGCACTGGCTGTTTACTTTTTCCTGCTGTTTATAACTCTGCAATAAAAATATAATTTAAAAAAAAAAAAATGAGACCCCGACACTACAGCTGATATTAAAATCTATAAAGCAACTGCAAGATGAGACAAAAATTGAGGGGAAAAAAAAAACGCTTGCAACTAAGAACCTGCAGGGTGCGATTAGGAAAGTTGCAAAGATCTGTACAGACACAAATACAATGGTGTCTCATTTGGAGGATCACACAGGTGCCTTGGAAGATCGGCAAGCCAAGGACTCTGCTATGCTAAATGGGTATGAGAAGCAATTTGTAGATGTCCAATGGAAATTAGAAGATCTAGAAAATCGGCAAAGGCGAAACAATCTTAGCATCCTGGGCATCGAAAAGGGAAGGGAGGGGACGATATAAGAGCATACGTCTTAAAGCTTCTAAAAGGAACATTTCCAGAGTTAAGCCACTGGGAGTGGGAAAAGCACGTTCAAAGAGTACATCGATTCCCAATGACTCTGAAGAAGAGCACAATAAGGTCCCAAGGAGAAAGGCAGAGACCAAGGGCAATATTGATTTACTTCTGCAATTTTTTGCTGAGAGAGGAAGTGTATGCTAAAGCTCGCCCCAACGCCAAATGCACATTCGAGATCCAGTCCTTTTTACAACCCCAGATTACTGCCATACGACAGTGGAAAGGTGGTGGAGACTAAGAGAATTGCTGGATCCATGTCACCAAATGGGCTTGCATGCATATTTAATGAACCCAGCAAGGTTGAAAGTCATATACAAAACCACCACCAGAGTCTTTACCTCTGAGATACAAGCGAGGGCATATATGGACACATTGAAACCAGGTGGTCAGGACAATACTGCCCCATGATGTTCATACTAATATTTTGTTACAGTGAGGCATATAGTTTAGGTACAGGACATTTGGGACCATGGGGTGGGTAGGGCAGAGGGCTGAGGGTTGAGGGTGTGAGAGCACATATGAGGAGAGAAAGATAGGAGAGGAATTGGTAAAATTTCTAAGGTATACTTAGTCGAGGAAAAAGGTAAATGGGGAAGGATTAGATTTTTATTAAAAATGCACCAGACATATAACACACGGCGGAGGGAGGCTGACGGTCAGACTCCATCACAGAGACCTTAGGTCTGCTTGCTTCATTAGGTGGGGGGATGGAGAGGGGCAAGGGGGGTAGGGTTCAGGGAGAGGGTGGGGAACAGGGGGGGTAAGGGGAGCACATGGGTGGAAAAGGGGACAAAAACATCATCATCAGAGAACAATAAAGATCAGAGCAGTTTACACAGGATGAGGAAGGGCGAGTATAAGAAAAATGTATGCAGATAGTTACAATTAACATATGTGGGCTAAATGATGCCAAAAAGCGGAGAGATCTGAAGGAATACCTAAGGGCAATGTACGCTGATATTATATGTATGCAAGAAACTCATATTGAAGTTTCTCGTAAATATTTATTAGAACAACTTTGCAGACAAACACTCAGGGCTTAATATTCGTGGCCATGGCTATACTCCGACTTACTATTGCCTCAGCATGGTTAGATCTTGATCCACCGGCATTTCAACAATGGAGGTCTAGACTATTAGCCACTTGTAGCCTGGAAGTTGCAATTTATAAAAACAAAGAGCCTAAGAAAAGATTAATGGGCATGCGGATTTAGTCACCAATGTTATTGTGGATCCAGAGACATACATGATTGTATTTTCTGTATATAGTATTATCTTCATCTTTATTTCTTTGTACCCATATGGTAAAGTATATCATACAGGATTAATTTCTGTTGTATGTATGTAATCTGCTATTTCTTTATCTTTTTGACGTGTTCTTGGTCAGGGAAAGGGGGGGTGGGGAAGGTGGGAATGCATTTTTGTTTTTTTTAATGAAAAAATTGTCAATAAAAAGATTTAAAAAAAAGAACAACTGGGCTATCAACTATTAACATGCACAAAACAAGGGACTAGAACACGGGGGTGGCTAAATAGGCACAAGGTAGGACGCTGGTAGTGAAAAAACAGATGCCTTTGGTCGATGGGCTATGGTGGAATGCCAGGTGCAAGGATTTAATTTTACTATGTGTTCTGTTTATGCTCCCACTGTGGATGATCCGGATGTTTTTAATCATGTTAACACACAAATGGCTAGATGGCTCACGCCAATTATCATGTGTGGGGATTTGAATATCAATGGCCTATATGGCTTGTGGAAGAACGATCCAGCTAGGTTCTCTGGCCGGAAGAAGAAGAGCCATAGGGCATTGGTACAATTGATGCAAGATAATGGGCTAATCAATCTATGGGAACAGCAAAACACAATTGGAGGGGGCAGAACATATTATTCTGCTCTGCATAAAGCCCTAGCAAGGCTGGATTATTTTCTGATTTCACCATCATTAATATTTGTTTCTAAGGTTAAAAAACTGCTGCGGGTGATGTCAGATCACAACCCCGGGATCTTACATCTATCTATTCCAAGCCATCAAAAAGAGGTATCTAACTGGTCATTTGAGAGAGCGTTGCTACTGGATGCTAAATATGTTAGCCAGATGGAAAGCTGGCTCAAAGAATTCTTTGAGGTAAATAGAGGGACTGCTGCTCCAGCGGTTGTTTGGGATGCCATGAAGGCTGGCATTAGGGGTGAAACTTTGAGTTATTCATTAAAACAAAATAAGATAGAGAAACAGGAGATAGAGGGGAAGCTAAGAACAGTCGCTTCAATAGAAGAAGAGCTCATTCAAGCGATTAAGGATAAGCACGATGTGGAAAGGATAGTACAAAAGCTGGCCATAGCTAAAGCAGCAGTAGGGGAATTAGTTGCATCCAGAGCAGCAAGAAAATACTTGGCTTGGAAGCAAGATCAGTATGAGTTTAGCTATTAGGACACGACAGGCGGCCACTAAGGGAAAATGCTAAAGATCCAATCAGAAGGGGGGGGGGGGGGGGGGGGTCATCGCTACAACGCCAAGGGAGATCTGCGCATTGTTTCAGGATTTCTATCAGAAATTATACGATCCTAACATAAGGGCTGTGAGCGGTGAAATAGAGAGCTATTTGGAGAGTGCATTCGTAGAGAAGCTTACTTTGGAGGATAAAAGGGCATTAGAGATGAGCTTTTCATTAGAGGAAGTACAGAGAGCTATTAAGGATTTACCCGAGGGGAAAGCAGTAGGGCCTGACCTATTACCGCTGGAATTGTATAAAAAATTTCTCCCGATCTTAGAAGAGGATATTTTTAAACTTATGGTTTCTACGCAAAGTTGAACGACACCTCCTGAGTCTTTGGGGGAAGCCACTATGGTTGTATTTCTTAAAAAGAATAAACCTCCAACGGATCCCGGGTCTTATAGACCAATACGTTTAATGAACAACGACACAAAGATATATTCCAAAATCTTGGCCAATTGGATAAGCTCTGTGATTGGCAAGATCATTTCTCCCCGACAGCACAGGTTTATCCCCGGGAGGGGCACCGCAGACCACATAAGAAGAGTGTGTATGCTATTTGATGGAACGGCAGCCTCAAGAGACCCTATGGCTTTAAAACTTTTAAATGCTGAGAAAGCATTTGATAGGGTCTCGTGGGGTTTCCTCTGGGCCGCGCTAGAGAAAGCAAACATAGGGGATGGCTGTATTGGGGCCTTGAAGGCATTATATAGAGATCCAAGGATTAGGCTCAGAGTTATGGGAGAGCAGAGCGGGACAATAAACATCGGACGGGGAACTAGGCAAGGGTGCCCCTGCTCCCCATTACTCTTCGCCTTCTATATAGATTCTTTAATGAGAAAAATAGAGCTAAACCAAAGTATTCCACCAGTAGTCTTGAACAGGTACGAAACTAAAATCTTAGGGTACGGTGATGACTTAGCCATTATGACAGGAGATCCGGCTTTAGCACTAGTCCAAATAGAAAGGGAAGCAGCATTATATGGAGCAGTAGCTGGGTATAAATTAAACCAAGGTAAAACACAAATTGTAATTAATCAAAAGATAACGATGGCGGATCATAGAATAACAGAGACAGCAGTTTACCTTGGGATTACTGTAACTTCAGATCTATCAAAGAGAGTTGAAAAGAACTTGGGTCCAGTGATCAGAAAATCAAAAAAAATAAACAATTTGCATCTAACAACAATAGGCCGCAGTAATGTAATGAAAAATACTGTCAAAGGTGTTATATCTATTTCGAACTATCCCCCTAAAATTCAATATTAATTGGTTTAGCGAAATAGAGAGAGTTGTGAATCGCTTCATATGGGCAAAAGGCAAAACACGAAGGGCGCTAAAATTTCTCTCATTACCAAGAAAGCGAGGGGGTCTGGCAGCACCTGATTTTAAGGCTTATTATTGGGCGACAGTCCTGCAATATATCAGAGGGCTCTTGGGTGGGAATGTGAATGATCGGTGGAGGGCCAGTGAGAGTGTCCCAGACACGTATGAGTTATTAATTAAAGAATACAACAAGTGGCTGCTTACGTTTATTGAAACCAGTTACTACAAAAAAGTTAAATTTAAGACCCTAGGAGCTGCAATATCAGTTTGGTCTCTGATTCGGAGGAAAATGAAATTGGGGAGGATGAATTATTGTACTCCATTGTTCAAGAATCCGTCGCTACCAGGTGTATTTCATGACCAAGTAATGAAGGGCTGGGACATTTTAGGGGTTAGAACTATTGGAGATCTCACTGATGCAACAGGCTTTATAACATTTGATAAAGCACAACGGCTATATAATCTAAAGCGTTGAGACTTCTTTAAGTATTTACAGATACGGTCAGCTTTGCTAAGAAAACAGGGAGGTGACATTAATTATAAGAAAGAGGAAATTATGGAGTATGTGAGAGACGAGGAGGGCTGTACTATATCTCAAATATATGGGGAAATGATCCAAATTTAGGACGACTGTGGGAAGGTGCTTGAGAAATGGAGAAATAAGCTAAGCTTGTCAGGAAATGAGGTTGAAAAATCGCTCAAATTGGCAAACTCAGTGTTAAGAGTAGCTAATCTCCAAGTACAGCAATATAAGACTATGTTTGAGCTTTATTATACGCCACTCAGAATTGCACGATGGGGTGGGACGAGTGGTATAACGTGCCCGAGGTGTCAAAGCGGGCAGGCAGATACAGTACACATGTTTGCCTCATGTCCTACTCTAGATCCATTCGAACAATCATTAGAGCAATTTTTTGATCAAGCATTAGGGATCCCTATCAGTTTTGGAAGCAAACTAATGGTTCTAGGGGTCACTAAAGATGGGGTAGAAAATCGTCATGATGAATTTATATACTTAGAAATGACAGTAAGTCGGTTGTGTATTGCAACTCTGTGGAAAGACCCAAATTCGCCAACGTTTCGGCAATGGATGGCACGATTGCTTGCCATATATACACTAGAGAAAGCATTATATGACAAAAGGGGATGGAAGGCAAAACAATTGGGCAAACAAATATGGGCTCCAGTAGCGGAATGGAAACAGAGGTTTGAAGACGACTAGAAAATGTTCCTTCTTGGTTTCCATTATATATTGTGTTTGAATATGTTTATTTGCATATCTTGGAGGGAAATCCTCTTCTTATGTCTTTCCTTTCTTTTTTGTTGGTTTAATCAATCAATGTATATATTCTGTGTAATAATGAATTAATGAATCGGAAATTCTTGATGATGAATACATTTTTTTTTTAAAAAATACAAATAAAAACAGTTTACAAAAACGAGGAGAGAAAACTTTTTCCCTCGAAACATGACTTTTGTTTTAAAGTTCTGCATATCATAGTCCTAAATGAGTTCGATCATACACGTGTAACTGCTAAAATCCAACTCAGAAGCCCATGCTTTGTTATTTAAAGTGTCAATTTAAGTAATTTTCTTGAATAAAATGGGAAAATCCGAATTCTTTCCCAGACCACAATGAGCCAGATTTAGATTAAATGTCCAGGCAGGGAGATGCAACATCATCACTGCCACAGGGGAAAACATTGTAATACCTGGCATAGCATGTCAAGGGTGCATAGATGAAATTCAGTGCTGCCAACAGCTGGTGGAGAGGCAGCTAGTGCTGTGTTCGATACCTCAGTGCCAATGGTGGAGCTGAAGTACAACTCAGTTCAAAAGGGCACCCTTCGGATCCTCCAAGAATTCATTTGGCAAGATGGGAATACACTGAGGACATAGTCAAGCATGGGATCGCAGTGGTTCCAGCCTAGAATCTAAGTCCGCTGGTGTCCCTGTTTCAGGTGTCAGATAGATGTCCAACTCGGATTTATTTATTTATTTTTAAAATTTATAGAGCGCGACGTTCGCCCATGGGCGTCTTGGCGCTAAGACTCATTAATGGCCTAGAGACTCAATATGCAATTAGTAGTGCAGAAGGTGAAGAGCTTATTGGTTAAACAGCCACGTCTTCAACAGTTTTCTGAATTGTAGCAGTGTGGGAGAGGATCTAATTTCCAGTGGAAGTGTATTCCAAAGTCTGGCTGCAGCTATGGTAAAAGATCTGTCTCCCCAAGTAACTGTCTTTGTTCTTGGTACAGTTAGACGGAGAGCATTTAATGACCTTAGTTGTCGGGTGGGGCAATATAATATAAGCTTCTCCTTCAGGAACTTTGGCCTTAACTGATGGATGGCTTTGAAGGCAATACACAAAGTTTTAAACTTAATTCTATTTTTCACCGTCAGCCAGTGATAGCTCCTGATTGCTTGTTTAATTGGTTGAAATTTAGGGGTGCAAGACAGCAGCCTTGCAGCCGCATTTTGGACCATTTGTAGTTTAGCCACAACACAAGCTTGGGCATTTAAGAGCAAACCATTACAGTAGTCCAAGGCGGACAATACTAGTGAGCTCACCACTGTTTTTCCTCCTTTCTCTGAGAGAAATGGGATGATTTTTCTAAGGAGTTTAAGTTTGAAGAAAGCTGCGGAAGCCATTTGATTAGCATGTCCAACGAAGTTAAGTCTCTCATCAAAAATCAATCCTAGATTTCTAACCTTCTGCACCGGGGACGGCAGTGCACCTAGCAACGGAGGCCACCAAATTGAGGACCAGATTGGAAAAAGCTTTCCAAAAATTATCACCTCCGTTTTCTCTGAATTCAACCTTTGACAGTTGCAGGCCATCCACTCCTTAATTGCCAACATGCCTTCCTGAAACCTGGCTGCCACCTCTTCTCCGTCATTATTGACGGCTAGGACCAGCTGTGTGTCATCCGCATAGGTGGTAAGGCTCATCCGGTAGCTGTTAATAACCTTAGCTAAGTCGGCCACGTAAATATTAAAAAGGGTCAGACTTAGGGATGAGCCTTGTGGCACTCCACATGGGAGAGCCAGGTCCGCCGATCGGAAAGGCCCCAAGGTTACTGCTTGGGTTCTTCCCGACAGGAAGGAGGCAAGCAAGGCTCTGGCCGTGGCCTGGATGCCCAGCTCTTCGACACGGTCAATCAAGAGGAGTGATTGACCCTGTCAAAGGCCGCCGATAAATCCAGCATGATCAGAACCGCCGTGCCACCCTGATCTTTAATGGCCCTGATATCATCCACGGCTTTGATGAGCGCAGTTTCGGTTCCATGCAACTTCCGAAAGCCAAACTGCGACTCATCCAGCAAGTCGTTCTGATCAATGTATTCCGAAAGCTGGGTGTTCATAACCTTCTCCACCACTTTCGCTAAAAATGGCAGACTGGCAATAGGCCTGTCATTTTTTAATAATTCTTTATCCAAGCCTGGTTTCTTCAGAAGTGGTTTTAATAGCGTATTCTTCAGTTTATCTGGAAAAACACCTGAAGTGAACATAGTATTGCAAATTTGAGTTACAAATGCACTTATCAAGTCCATTACTGGAGGAAAGATCTTGGGTGGACAGGAGTCAAGAGCGGAACCTGATTTAATCGATTTGATAATGTCTATTATTTGATCCTCTGTTGCCTCTTTGAATTGGGTAAGTGAGCACGTAATTTGTTTATTAGTTGCTATGGGTGCCAAATTAATTGGTGAATTGATCGTGGAGAACTCAGCATAAATATAATTCACTTTTGAATAGAAAAAAATTGCCAAGGCGTCGCAAAGAGTCTGCGAGGGAGGGGGAGCCAAATCAGGCTGATTTCCAGTTAATGACTTGACCACCTCATACAATTGTCTGCTGGAATTTTTAGCGCAATCAATTTGTTCCTCATAAAAGGTTTTTTTGGCCTCCAAGATCATTTTTTTATATTTGGCCAGTGTCTGTTTATATACTGTTCTAGATTCACTATCATAGGTTTTTCGCCATTTCCTCTCAACACTCCTGCAGATCTGTTTTTGCTTTCTCAAAGATTCCGAAAACCAAGGTGCTGAAGGCATCCTCCTGTTTTTAGATATAGTTTTTAGTGGGACAGATATCTCTACTGCCAAAGTTAACCAATCTGAGAATTGCTGCACGGCTTCATTAGATTCTTCAGAAATGGATGGCCAGGTATCGGCTAGCGATGTTCTCAACATCTTTATATCCATGTCCTTCCATACTCTAAATGGTTGTAATGGTAAGGTGTTCTGATTAAGATTAGTGGCCTGGCTAATGCTAAAGCTACTCATGATAGCAAAATGGTCAGTCCAGATTAGGGGTAATATTTCTTTTATGGTTATATCGTTTATATTCGTAAAAATCCCATCCAGGGTGTGACCGGCCTCGTGTGTAGGTGCCGTCACTAACTGGGGTAAACCCAAGGTAGCAAGATCAGCCACCAACGATGAGGTTTCAAAGTCGTCGGTTTTTTCCAGATGGAAATTCAGATCCCCCAGTACCATGAAGGTATCACTAAATCCGGACTGGATGTGTCATCCATCCAGGTTTCGGTGATAAAAAGCAGATCTATTCTTTTATCCACGATTAAGTCAGAAATTCCTGCCTGTGCTTTCCCACTGAGCGGGCATTTATAAGTGTGAAGGTAATGTCACTAGACTTGCTTTTGAGAGATTTGGCTGGTGTTTCTCTCCAGTTACCTAACGGTATTTTGTTTTTACAACCTGGACAAAAGGTACTCACTCCGTGAATATTATCAGGGCTGTATTGGACGCATTCAGATCCCCCAATGGGTTTGAGCAGATATAGGTCGGCATCTCCTCCGCAAAACAGGCATCGGAAAACAGGTACAAGGTAGTCCTCAAAGACTTGTCTGAAGGATAGGAACCAAGAAGCACTTATTTCTCAAAGGCAAGGTGCACCCAGATCTTGTACCATGGGCTCACGGTAATACCTTCCCAGGAAAGCTTTTGCCACCTCGCTTGTGGTTGGGCTGTCCATTTCGTAGCAGGTAAATTACATACAGGATTCCAGCTATTGCCAGCAGGATCAGAGGGAGACCCCCAATAAATGCGTCCAAATACAGAGCGCATAAAATTTGGAATAACTCTGAGGATTGTCTGAAAGGTGTTAAGGAATCCTGACCCTATGGTCTTAAACAGGTGTACAATACCACTTGTATCTGACATTAAAGATAGGACACACAATTTCTATGAAATGTAGGTGGCAGTTTGTACGTATAGGCACCTGTATCTCTGTCGATGTCCTTGCGATTTGAAGTTCAGAGGTTTCTAAAGCAGAGGTTAAGGGTTCGGTCTGTTGTAAAAGCATGGCTTTCATTCTGCTCAAAGCATCAAACTGTATAAAAGAAACATTCAGTAAAGGTCATAGCGGTGCATCCCTGACTATATTTTTCAGAGGAAATAATGCTTGCATACAGCAAGTTACCCTGATGTTCACTGTGACCAGATAGGCGATACCCTGAAGCATACATCAGCAACCTTGATCATTCAGCATCAAGCAACTCCCATTCGAGAGCAACTCAAACACCGGTGTAATCACGGCAGCTGGAGTTCCTTTCATGTGGCAAGAGAGATTCAGTATTGAACCATTCCATGCTCCATGCAGAACAATATCTTGGCACATGAGAGAACCTCTTAAAGCGTTCTTGCAGTTTGTACCACTAAGAAAACACTTCTCGATCCCCACTCCGGCATCGAAATCTATATGTTAAATCCCGGGATTTCTTAATGTATTCTTTACCCAATTTTTTATTATCTGCCTGCCTGCCTTTGCTCAAAGTAATAGTGAAATTGAAAGGTTGTGATTGGGAGAGTGATTAGGCTGTGAAGTAGCCATTCTGTTGATGGTAATTCCGCCACTGTTAATGGGAGCATATCCAGTTCTTCAACTTTGAGGATCCTATATTTAGCTCCTCTTTGTGCCATTTCTCCCTGTATCTGTTAGATTGTATGCTGAAAACAGAGACATACTGTTTATAAAATGCCAAGGCACAAATCCTGCATGCAAAGATTACAGCATCCAGCTTAATAACATAATAGAATGTAACTGAGATTGGCCTTGTTATAATATGGCTAAATCCTGTTCCAGCATGTCAATAGCAGAAGATACAATGTTGTCCAATGAATATAGAGTAACTCTGTTTAGTGTTTGTCAACATACTTTTCAGTGCTGATGTTGATGCAACCCTATAGTAATATGTTGCAATGTACTTTGTATTCAACGCACTCTCCCTACAGAAGTTCTCTGTCTTGCTGCTCAGCCTATGATAAGGTCAGATAGAATATTGAGTGTGTTTGTATTGGAAGGGAGAATCAGTTGGTGTGGATGGGCTGAGCAGCGAGGAGGCTGCTTCTGGTGGGGCACTTTAAAGGATCTACCTAACATCTTGTAACCTGTGACCAAGAAGTCATCTTGTGAATAAAGCTGTAATCCTGTGCAACTTCACTTGGTCTATGCATCTTTCATCTTTGTAACACTGCCGACATCTGAAGAACCTTACGCGTGGAGTAAGACCAAAGACATGGAGGACTCTAAAGAATGAACATTTTTTTCATGAATGACGCAAACTGGCACCAACTCAAGCCCCGCCAGTGACCCTGTCATCGGTCGCCCACAACGCAAGGTGCCAGCCTATGTTACTTGCTGTAACCTGTATTGGGTGAGAAACACTGCTGTTTACTGCCTGTTTTTTCCTGCTGGACTTTCTACCTCATGGTGTCCAGAGAGCGCACTGGATTGCCCCTGACTGACACTTCAAAGGAATTAGCACCTGCAACGTGTGCTGAGGAAAACCTACACTTCCAGTGTGCAGTTTTGAAGTGAATGCCTCAACACTCCAGAGGAAAGCAGCGATGTGTGCTGGGAATTGTGTCAGCAGTGAAGGGAAGCAGTGATGTGTACAGGAAAAACTGGCAACCCTGAGAGGAATTGGCAGCGTTGTAAAGCTCATGCACACATTTTGGACATTTAGGCTGACATACCGACTAGTTCTGGGAGAGGCGCCACCCCTTGTAAGTCTATGGACATACTTGATTGAGGACACTCTGCAGTGACAAGTGATCTTGTGACAAAGAATATTTTGTTAACACCAACTTGTTAAGTGATTAGTATTCATTTAAAAAAAAGAGTTTATAAGAATGTATTTCTTCAACTTGCATTCTTTGTTGTTCATGATCAGTATGAAGGGGGACATAACAATTTTGTTATTTCATTCATCCTCCTTTATGGCCATTTGGATGTTTTACAATCTCCTTGCATTTGATTGTTTTTGATCATTATAGCTTTTGTTGTTAATGCATCCTCCTTGCGGAGATGTGTGTTTTATCATCTTCACACAATTGAATGTTTTCCATCACTATAAGGGGGCGATGTGTTGTAATGTACTTTGTATTCAACGCACTCTCCCTACAGAAGTTCTCTGCCTTGCTGCTCAGTCTATGATAAGGTCAGATAGAATGTTGAGTGTGTTTGGATTGGAAGGGAGAATCAGTTGGTGTGGATGGGCTGAGCAGCGAGGAGGCTGCTCCTGGTGGGGCACTTTAAAGGATCTACCTAACATCGTGTAACCTGTGAACAAGAAGTCATCTTGTGAAAAAAGCAATGATCCTGTTCTACTTCACCTGACCTACGCATCTTTCATCTTTGTAACATAATACAAGGCTGGATCTGTTGTGTTAAACCCTGAAAAGTATGAACATTTCTGTGCAAACGCTTGTGAACTACTTTTTGGTAGTGTTGGGCAATGTTCCCACTGAAATGGATTTGTGCAGGAAATGTTGACCATAATGTTGGTAAAGTAGAATATGTCATAATCTGAAGAACCCTCTAATATTTCATTGTTAGAAAATGCAGCAGTTTTCTCTAAATCAGACATATTATTGATTGTTTCAGTGTCTCAATCATCAGAACATGTACTGGAGGTAATGATACCACTTAATGACATTTTAAATTCGTGATTCATTTTTAAAAATTTGGTCGGTCCGAATATGTTGAAATCAACCTGTCCCATACTATACCATCTGGTATAATGCTGCTGTAATGTTCACTGACGACAAGTCTCTTTGTTCACAATGTGATGATGGATGTGGCTTCAGTAGGATGTTGACCTTTTAGGCTGTGGTACTTTGCTCAAGGTAGTGTCCATTAATAAGCATACTAAATGTTAGTACTAAGCCTAGCCAGAAAAGAAACAATATCCCAGAAATTACCCAGAGTTCAATCCAAGGTGAAACCAGGTATGTCTTTTGAAGAAAGAGAAGAAAGTCCTTTAATTGATGCTTAAATGGTGTTTTGGCTGGCATCGTTTCCTGCTCGCTTGGATCCAGAGGAAACATATCAAAGTTCATAAAATAGCAGAAGCAGTTCGATCAATTGTTGGAATTGCATTGGGATTAGTTGAAATATTATTTTCCTCTTGATGAGGCATGTTGATGTAGACTTCTGTATTGGGTCTAATTGCAACTTGTGAATGATTCTGATGTTCAGTTTGAATTTGAATATCTGGTTCAAGTGGAACAAGTGCCATAGCATTTTTGCTTAGTCCTTCATTCTTTACAGGTGGCTTTTCAAACGTGATGAGTCTTTCTGTGTCAACTTCTTGGATTGTGGCGAGTGGAGGGCGTCTGCTACAGTGGAGTCTAAGAGGCCTCCTATTCAGTATCGGCCACATAGTGTGGTTTGATAGGGTCGATTGAGACAAATCTTTTCTCCATTTTCCCGGCAAGTGGAGGTAAAAGTACGGTTCTTGTTCCTTGAACTGCCAAAACCTGGTACAGGTTTTCTGTATGAAGGTCCAAATTCCTTTTTTCCTCTCTGACCAGATCCCCAACTTTTGGGATCCAGACCGGTCTTGCCGTGACTGCCTTGACTTCCCCAGTGGCAGTCTGCTTTAGATGGACATTGCTTTGTTTTATCCTGGATTCATTTAGATCCTGTAAAACAGCCGAACAATCAATCAAGCATAGCATTTGTAAAGGACACTAGTCACCCTTGAGGCTCTCAAGGCACTGAAGGAAGGGGTGCTGCTACGACTCAAAAAGCCAGGTCTTGAGTAGCCTCCTGAAGGTGAGGTGGTCCTGGGTTTGCCGTACGAGGATGGGTAGGGTGTCCCAGGTTTTGGCGGCGAGGCGGGAGAAAGATCTGTCACCAGAATTTGCTCTTTGGATGTGGGTTACGGTGGCGAGGGCGAGGTTGGTGGTTCTGGGTGTAGAAGGTGAGTCAGCTGTAGAGGTATGTCAGTCCAGTGTTGTGGAGTGCTTTGTGTGCGTGGGTGAGGAGCTTGAAGGTGATCCTCTTGTTGATGGGAAGCCAGTGCAGGTCTTTTAGGTGGGGTGTGATGTGGCTGTGGTGAGGGACGTCGAGGATTAGGCGTGCGGAGGCATTTTGCATGTGTTGTACTCGTCTCAGGAGTTTTGCCAAGGCTCCTGCATAGAGGGAGTTGCCGTATTCTAGCCTACTGCTGACGAGGGCCTGGGTGACCATTGTTCTTGTTTTGGTGGGGATCCACCTGTAGATCTTGGGGAGCATGCGGAGGGTGTTGATGCAGTAAGAAGAGAAGGCGTTGACCTGCTTGGTCACGGAGAGTGTTGAGTTGAGGATGAAACCTAGGTTACATGCATGGTCGTTGGGTGTTGGTCGGCCACCAGGAGTCGTCCCTCGCCGAGGGAGTGGAGCCGAGGATGAGGACTTCCATCTTGTCTGAGTTCAGCTTCAGACGTCTGATCTTCATCCACTTTGCGACGGCTCTCATTCCTTTGAGAAAGTTGGTTTTAACGGTTAACCTTTTAACAGTCTTCTGGGTGTCCTGTGAACCGCTTTGCTCTTCTTAGCCCCTCTCGTTAGCTTTGTGAACTAATACATCTACAGGATCTGGCCCACAGTCCTGTGCTCGAGCGGATGCTGCTAACCTCTGTCATGCTGACAGGAGTGCACATCAGAGCAAGAGATATTCCCACATGGGCACAATGTTGAGCGTGCGGAAGTGAATAGCAAGACCATCACCTCTTTCATGCCACAATCCCGAAATAGCTTTCAGTGAGACAATCCAATGTTATTTATTATTCGGGTGACTGCTTATTGTATCATTGACTGCAAATTTTCACAGTGGTCTCGTCATTTGTACGTTCTTTGGTTCTTTTTTCCTCACTCATTACCTACAGTGAGATTATAGAGGCATTGTTTCAATCCCATGGTGACATGAGGTACAACGTGTTCTGTCCAGTAATTCAATTGCTTAGCTTGAGCCACAATGATCCTTAAAATGCAAAAGATCAGTCTTTGTACTGATGGGTTCAGTAACCAACACATCAACCTTAGAGTATATGTGATCCAGTATTACACCAGTATTTAACACTTCTTTTCCGCTATGAATGTATTACAACACACCCCACAATTATGATTCAATTTATATTTTTTTATTCATATTTTTAAATAATGAATGTGATTTCCTTCATAAATTGCTGTCATAGATACACAAAACATAAAACATGACTTAGTGAACAAAATGACATAAAATGCAACAGTGTATTGTACAGCACACTACAACAATTTGACAAAATGATGCATAAGTATAAACAAATGTCCGTCCTTTTTATCAAATGGTTCGACAAACACCATCTATCTCCATTAGTTTCAATTTCAGGATGACTTGACCAAGGACATGGACTTGTCAAAATATCTTCAACGTTTCGACGCCTGGTTTATGTGCTAATGAACACACATCATTGAAGGTCTTCCTCAGGATTGGTATAAGTTTTGAAGACAGCCTATGTGGAAAGACAGACTCTTACGTAAATATGGTGGGCATGATATGAATAAAATAATGTAAGCACAGGGTGCCTAAGCGACTCACTAGACAGTAATAAAATCAAAGGACCTCCTCGATACAGGGATAGAGTCCACACTGAGGCTTCAATCAAGATTCAACAAACAGATCTTCTTGTGCCCCAAAAATAATGATTCTATAGGGTAAAACAGTACAATACCATAAGTTCTGGAAAATAACCTTGCACTGTTTGTCCATAAGATCCAACTAGGCAAAGATGCTCACCGTTATGTGTGGGGCACAAACATCAAATGGTCCTCCAATGTAAAATTCCAAGGTTAAATCCTAGTACACTTCTGTTTTATTCTCCAGAGTAAATTGTAAAAGTGAAAAAGTGAGTGTAAATGACATATCTAGAATCCCAAACCTAGAGATGGTGCAGGATTGTGCCTTACCCACATTGCCTCAATGTATTCAATGCTAAATCCAAATGCTAGCACTGCTGTCTGATTAACTTCTGTCTATCGAGCTCTTTTCTCTATATATATGTACTTTTCTGTCATTTGCAGGGGCGACTTCTCCATTAGAGCGGAGGAGCATTGCCCCACTTAAATACCCCCCCGAAGCCCAAGAGTAATTTTTTACCATTTTATTTATCATCACACTGTTCTGAACGGAGTGTCAGGACATTGTGGCGCCTACTGAGTGGCAGCAGGGAGGAGTGGTGGGCAGTGTATGTGCCGATAAAGACGACTCACAAATCTTCGATAACAGTTTGAGCGTCAGCCGAGCGCTGAGGCCATACCCAAAGGAATCTCGAGCATTAATCCACTGTAACCATGATATATTTGTAAGCCCCGTCCATTTGTAAGGGGCCGCAGTGGTCCAAGTACACACATGCAAGAGGTTTGTCTGATGTTAATAACGGCGTCTGCAAAGATTTTGCTACCGTGGAGCTTATCATCTGCTGGCAGATGTCGCAATTCAAGACATAGTCTTTAGTTTGCTTAGTTAACCCTGGCCAACAATAGCGCTGTTTCAGTAAAGAAATAGTTGCTGTAATGTCTGTGTGTGCAGAGCCCAAACCCTCACAGGCAGCTAGTATTAAACTTTGCCTAAGATCCATATTTGGTGTTACTTTATCCCTCACTCCAGGAATTTGAGCATATGAAATGTTTTGTGGAGTGGCAGCAGCAATAGAGCATTGACACTATGATGCCACTGGAGCCCGACTCTGGGACTCCTATCTCCAAATTGCCCCCAAAGGAAGAATGGCACTGGCACCACTGTGCCGCTTGGGAGCCCCTCTGGGACTCCTCCTTGGTGACCTTGATCCGTACCAACAATGCGCAGGTGGAAACGCCACTCACTGGGGCTTCTCTGGATGCTCTCTGCCTCCTTTGGTGCAACTTCTCTCTCTGTGCGGTCCCGGCGGCCTGCCTTCCCATTCTGCCAGCTGGGGAAAGGCGGATCATGCAGCAAATGAAGCCCTCAAGGCTGCGACGCCTCTCACTTCTCTTTACTTCATCCGGTCCCTTTCCTAGGACACAGGACTTTGGCGTGGACCTTGCGAGACTCCGGACGGCCGTCTTTGGTGTAGTGGGACTTTCTCTTCCCCAGCCAGCCACTCCCCCAACCAGGCGCTGCCGCCTGGCTTCCAGGTCTGGCTGCGGCAGCAATCTCCCTTGTATCTCGGCAATGTGGGGTTAGGCTCCCGCCTCACAGGCAATGCGGGTGGGCTCCCGCCAATAAAATAAACTCCAATGTGGGGTGGACTCCCGCCAGAGGAGCAGCAAGGCGAGAAGGACACCCGCTCTTTAAAAATACATGAAATCTGGGTGGGCTTCCGCTCCAATCGGCAAAACACGGAGTGGGCTCCCGCTAAATAAATGGCAAAATGCTTGGCCCCACAGCAGCAAGGGGGTTCCCTATACCTGGATTCCCCCAGCAGTCTTCGAAGCAACACGCTGCCAGTCACCAGCGCTCCTCTTGAACTGGCAAGAAAGATAGCGCTCATGAGGCGCTAAAGTCCTTAGAGTTCAGGTGGCACAGCTAGGTCCAAACCAGCACACAGGGCCCTCCAGCAGGGTGGCAGTCCCTTGTAGTGGTTCCTCCTGGGGCCTAGCATAGCAGCATCACGTCCCCCAGCACAAGGAAAAGTACAAAAGCACAACAGTTTCATGGGGTCACAGCCCCAATAGTTATACCCATATTTGCTTTGTCTGCCCTGGCACAGGGCTTGGGGAACCAGCCTAAACTGGTTCTGGAGGGTTTTGGAGCACTTTGTTGACAAGGGTCCTCTCCCCCTTGGTCAGGTGGGGGCTCGTCATCAGACACACCACAGTGGGGCTGAGCCAGCATTCGCCTAGGCAGGCACAGACCGTTTCAGGTACAACACAAAACGTGGCTGGGTTAACCCACAACTTTAGAAACTCAATAGATGACGACGAGAGCACTCTCCCAGAAACTTCTATATAGTTTCCTTTGAATCATTACGGATTTTTGAACTACATGGAGATATTGAATGTATTCATGATGGATGGAGACCTGACCACTTGAAGAAAATACGACTTCAGCTAGTCTTATAAAGTATTGGACCATAGACAGGTCATACCTGGAATGTGGTGCCTGACTTCGTGAGGAGTCTCTTATGCCCTGAAGAAGTCATTGGGTGATTGTTTCCCATGACAAAACATGTGTCGGCTTTGCTTTTCTGGCTACACTTTGTACGAATCCAATGAATATTGTATGAAGACTGACAGTGTGATGGTAGTTTGTGAAGAGAAAAGAAAATAAAATAAAAGGAACTGACTTAATGAACTTATGACATGGAAAGAATATGATCTGGTTTCTCTTTTCTCTTAAGATTTAATATTTGCTGTGTTGTGCTCAGAGACAATAATTCTTTTTTCAGACCTATTCAGGGTCAGGGGACTACTCCTCCCACTACTCCAAATGCAGATGCCCTATTCAGCCTAGCACTGACTCACCCTGCCCCTACTGGAGCCACACACACCTCACCAGCCCCTGCCACTGCAAAACCAGACATGCAATACACATCAGGCAGGCAGACACATAGCACATAGAAATGCTAACTTCTATAAGTGTTATTTCTAAAATAGGTATAATAAATCTGCGCACATCATTGCGTAGCATTTATTATCACTATTCCAAATATACCAAACTTGACCATGCTGCTCTTCTCATATCAGGAATTACCACTAAAATACTTATCAGGGAATCCCCAATGCATTCCTATGAGAGGGCAGCCTCACAGCTGTGAGAAACCAAATTGGCTGTTTGTCACTACCAGGACATGTCACACACTTATGGTACATGTCCTACCTTTTACCTAAAATGCACACTGCCCATAGTGCTAGATAGGGCCCACCTTAGGGGAGACTGACATGCAGTAAAAAAGGGGATCACAGACATGGCACACACTTTAGGTGCCACGTCACAGCAGCAGTAACACTGCACGCATAGGCCCTGGAATGGCAGAGGCCTGAGACAGGTTTGAAAGGCTACTTTGGTGGGTGGCCCAATCAGCGTTCAAGCCCACCAGTAACAAACAACAGTGTCTCAAACAAGGGTCAAGTACATGTAGGCACAGTTTTCAAGTAAAGGTAAATTGTAATTCAATAGATAAGCATGTTGGACATAATAAACTTCAGATGTACAAGCACATGAGATGGTAGCACTATGTTACAATAAATGACATGTAACCTACAAAATACTGTGCAAAATCGCTCCTGAAGTTTTGTGACGGCTCAAGTGACACGTGACGTGGTATATATAGCGATGGTGATGGGTGCAACAAGAGACAAGTGAGATTTAAATTTCTTTATATAATTGGGATATCCAGGCAGTTAATCTTACATTAATAAAACAATTCTAATGAGTGGGGTATCTGTAAAAGGGGGCACCAGGAATTCCGCTCTGGAAGTCGACAGAGCTTCGGCCTTCAGTAGTGTTAGGCCATCATCAGTACCAGGTTATGGTTTACTTAAATTGCAGTGTTGGAATTCAAGGGCAGGCTAGGTCCAGGAAGATGCAGGGGTTCACCTGTTGAGACTTGGAATAATCTGTCTCAGTGGGAAACAAATCTATGTCACGGAGGCTCAGTCCGCACAGCCGGCGGGAGTCAGGCTGTATCCACCAGTAGCATTTAATTTACCAGCCCCGGGTATCTGAGATACTACTTTACAAGGGACTGACAGGTAAGTTAAATATGCCAAACAGGTTTAGGCCAATCTTATCATATTTACTACAGAGAGCACACGCACTTTACACTGAACAGCACTGCTAAAGGGCCCAGAGTCCTAAAACCAACAACACCATGTCAGAAAAAAGGTTAGTAGGAAGGCAAAAAGTTATGGGATGACGCTGCAAAAAGGGCCAAGTCCAACAGTATGTATAGAGTTTAAGGTAACCATCAAGGCTTTTAAGACAGACTCCTGAAAGATCAATGTGCACCTGTTCAAGGAGAGATTGCTGTTATGTGAAATGCTGGTTTCAGAAACAATTCTCAGATGGCAGTACCATATATGCTGTGTGGCCCATCACAGATGTGGAATGTGGTGTAGGCTAAATGATCCAAATGTACTACTGACCCTACTCTCCTTAGATTTTGCACTTTGCAAAGCTTACAAGGATATTACTGGGTTTTTGCTTTTCCTTCCTCCAATGTCTTCCAAGGAGAATAAAGCCTCATTTCCTGTCGTTCAACATTCATGGTTGTGGATCCATCGTCCTAACCACTGAAGTAGATGCCAGACTGAGAAATAGGGTCTGATTGCCTGTGGGCCTGCATGTCTCTAAATATCCACCTTTCAAAAAACGCCTTATGAAGCAACACTGAGGGTAGACAAGCAGACCGGTTTAAATGCAGTTTGTTCTTTCAATATTTTGAGGAAGCACGTCCCACTACAGGCGTTACTAATGGCCAAGTAGCAAATAATTGTTACTTGGCCATTACTAACAAGTAAATCATTTTGTGTGTGCACATAATGCTCACAGCTGTTTTCACAGTTTGTCAGATGCTGAACCTTATTGTTGTTTACTATAGAGCTGCCCACCTTTTAACAGTCTTCTTGGTGTCCATTGAACCGCTTTGCTCCTCTTAGCCCCTCTCATTAGCTTTGTCAACCAATACATCTACAGGATCTGGCTCACAGTCCTATGCTCAAGCGGATGATTCTAACCTCTGTCATGCTAACAGGAGTGAACATCAGAGCAAGAGATATTCCCACATGGGCACAATGTTGAGTGTGCGGACGAGAATAGCAAGGCCATCACCTTTTTCATGCCACAATTGCGAAATAGCTTTCAGTGAGACAATCCAATGTTTTTTTATTATTCGGGTGATTGTTTATTGTATCATTGACTGCACATTTTCACAGTAGTCTCGTCATTTGTAAGTTGTTTGGTTCTTTTTTCCTCACTCATTACCTACAGTGAGATTATAGAGGCAGTGTTTGAATCCCATGGTGATATGAGGTACAAGGTGTTCTGTCCAGTGTTCTCTCCAGTAATTCAACTGCTTAGCTTGAGCCATAATGATCCTAAAAGTGCAAAAGATCAGTCTTTGTACTGATGGGTTCAGTAACCAACACTTCAACCTTAGAGTATGTGGGATCCAGCATTACACCAGTATTTAACACTTCCTTTCCACTATGAATGTAATACAACACACCACACAATTATGATTAAAATTTATGTTTTTTTAGTTCATAATTTTTAAATAATTAATACGATTTCCTTCATACATTGCTGTCATAGATAAACAAAACATAAAACGTGACTTAGTGAACAAAATGACATATAATGCAACACTGTATTGCACAGCACACTACAACAATTTGACAAAATGATGCATAAGTATAAACAAATGTCCGTCCTTTTTATCAAAAGGTTCAACAAACACCCTTTATCTCCAGTAGTTTAAATTTCAGGATGACTTGATCAAGGACATGGACTCATCAAAATATCTTCAATTTTTCAACACCTGGTTTATGTGCTAATGAACACACATCACGGAAGGTCTTCCTCAGGATTGGTACAAGTGTTGAAGACAGCCTGTGTGGAAAGACAGACTCTCACGTAAGTATTGTGTTCATGATATGAATAAAATAATGTAAGCATATGGTGCCTAAGCGACTCACCAGACAGTAATAAAATCAAAGGACCTCCCCGATACAGGGATAGAGTCCACACTGAAGCTTCAATCAAGATTCAACAAACAGATCTTCTCGTGTCCCAAAAATAATGATTATATAGGGTAAAACAGTACAATACCATAAGTACTGGAAAATAACCTTGCACTGTTTGTCCATAAGGCCCAACTGGGTAAAGATGCTTACCGTTAGGTGTGGAGCACAAATATCAAATGGTCCTCCAATGTAAAATTCCAAGGTGAAATCCTAGTACGCTTCTATTTTATTCTCCAGAGTAAATTGTAAAAGTCCAAAATTGAGGGTTAATGACATGTCTAGAATCCTAAACCTAGAGATGGTGCAGGATAGTGTCTTAACCAAATTGCCTCCATGCAATGAATGCTAAATCCAAAGGCTAGCACTGCTGTCTGATTAACTTCTGTCTATCAAACTCTTTTCTCTCTCTATATATATATATATCCTTTTCTGTCTTTGCAGGGGCGACTTCTCCATTAGAGCAGAGGAGCAGTGCCCCATTTAAATACCCCCCCAAAGCCCAAGAGTAATTTTTTACCATTTTATTTATCATCGCCCTGTTCTGAACCAAGGGCCTTATTTATGAAGGCCTTGCGCCACCGGTGCGTCACTTTTTCCCATGTTAAAAGTGACGCACCGGTGGCGCAAGGCCTTCATAAATAAGGCCCCAAGTGTCAGGACATTGTGGGCCTCCTGAGTGGCAGCAGGGAGGAGTGGTGGGCAGATGGCTGCCTAAGCCCTGTTTAAAGTGTGCATGTCTCTTTGGCTGGCCATCTTGTTATGGCCAGCCAGACATGCAAACTTTAAACCTCTCAACCTGGCAGTCTGAAGACAGGTGGGTTGAGAGTGCAGTCCTGTAGTACACTGGGGAGCACCAAGAGAGGCTGCTCGCGCCAATCAGGGTGTTATGTTATGTTATGTTATTTATTGTCTTTTATAGCGCACGGCTACTCAGAAGAGTGTCCGGCGCTTTATTACCAACCTGCATCACAACATAACGGACAGAAAGAAACAGAAAAGTGGAAGAAACCCTAACTAACAGTCAGAATTGCTATCTACAAAGTGAAAAGCCAGGTTTTAAGGCCCTTCCTAAAAGCCAGAAGATTTGCAGTGCTGCGCAAAGTCACTGGCAGAGTGTTCCAAAGCTGCGGAGCCAGCAGTCTAAAAGAATGACCTCCTATGCGTGCCCTTTTAATCCGAGGGACCACGGCAAGAAACAAAGTCTCCGATCTCAAGGATCTAGCAGGATGGTAAAAAGCTAGCCTTTTTTGTAGGTATTTTGCTCCAGAGGCATGTAGAGCTTTGTGGGTCAAGGTCAGGGCCTTGAAAAATATCCGCTTCCGAATGGGGAGCCAGTGGAGTGACTGCAGGAGGCCTGAGGTTCGAGCATGGCCGGGTAATCCAAAAATGGCCCATGCTGCCGAGTTCTGGACCACCTGCAGTCCTTGCAGCAGATACTCCAGCAGGCCGAGATAAAGGACATTGGAGTAATCCATTCTCGAACCGATTATAGCCTGAACCGTTATCTTCCTGTGATCCTCTGATAGTATAGGAAGAAAGTTACGGAGCATCCAGAGCAGACCGAAACAGGTGCCGGTGAGACCAAGAATCTGGGATCGCAGTGTCAAACCATTATCGATCTTAATGCCCAGGTTCTTGGCTAACCAGGAGGAGCCTGCAGGAAGAAACATATTCACAGGCCACCATTCCTGCCAGTCTGGTTCCGATCTTCAACCGAAGAAAAGAACCTCCGATTTATCCGAGTTGCATTTGAGGCTGTTCAGCTGGAACCAATTAAAAACAGCCCCGTGGCAACCCCGGATCCTCTCTCCATCAAAATCCGCTGCTGCTCTCATGCTGCTTTAACAGCATGTGAGCAGCACCAGGATTGGTCAATGGAGTTTGCTGGGGCCCACTCTGCAGTCTCAGCAGAAAAGGTTCAAAGCAAAGAGGACGTTGTGTCATCTGGATTCATTAAGTGTTTTCATTTATATATATATTTTTATTTTATTCGCGCATGCACCCATCCATTTGCTCGCCTCCACCTCTCCATAGATGCTAGCCGCTACTGATCTTTTGTATCCACTTGTCCTCAATGTCAATGTCTAATTATAAGGGTCACAGACACCACTAGTCTACAAATGAGAGAGGGTTTTTACATGATCACCTACATTCCTAATACTGGTGCCCCTGCTGCTGCAGTTACTGTTAGCAATGGTGATGATCCCAGTTTAAGAAAAAGGATTTTTCTGTGACAGAAGGTCAAGGATTTCGAAAGTTATGTATAAGGTTTGTTAAAGGTACCTGAACAGTTTGTGAAAAAACCTGAGAGAAAGAGAGAGATTGTTTATGAATAGCTTTAGTAATATGCATCTACTGAAACAGTGACACTAATCAGCATGGACAAAAACTTGTTGACTGAACAAAAAGAAGCATAAGCTAGAACTTTAGGACATTAGGTATTTCAGAGTCCTCGAAAAGTATAAGTGCCTTAAGGACATCACTATACAATGTTCAGCAATGGGGGTATATCTTCATGGAGATAGCCTAAGGAGCACTAAGAGATTCCTAAGTAGGCAGGGAGTCCAGAATGGTAAATGCAAAACCACATGACTTCAATGTAAAAAGAAAGTGCCACATTCCACATCTTTCCTTAGACACTCTCCTTAACAGGCATAATGAAATGCCCTTATTTTCTTGTCCAGGAAGGAACATTATTGAGGATTCATTATTCAAGGTTAATGTTTAATACAAATAAAAACAATCTATTAGGTCAACCCAGAAGACATCAAAAGCATTATGGGCACTCAGGCACAGTTTGTGGAAATGCAAACCCTAAGACATAGGGGCATATTCAATAGGACAGGTGATACCTTTCTCAAAATCAAGTTAGCGGCAGTCTTTTTATTGCCACCTAACCCTGAAACCTATCGCCATGTTAGCAGCGTATTAACAAGCCCTCACTACATGGCAATAGTATCAGGGAACAGCAGTGAAAACTGCTCATCAGCGCAATGGAGATAGGAAATCCGGCTTTAGTGGGCGATAACTAGCAATAGGCCCATTAGTCACTCTCCAATACAAAACAGACATAAAAAACAATAACATGCAGAAAGGAGCAGCAAGGGCCAAGTGCAGGACACATAAACAACCCCGGCAAGCCAGCCAACATCCCAGATGACCAGGATGAGAGGCTTGATGCCTCGTTGGACCTGCATCTGGAGCCTGGATGCCTTGTTGGACCAGCGCCTGGAGCCTGGATGCCTCGCTGGCCTGCGTCCGGAGCTTGGATGCCTTGCTGAAACTGCCTCTGGAGCCTGGATGCCTTGCTGGACCTGTGCCTGGAGCCTGGATGCCTTGGTGGACCTGAGTCTGGAGCCTGAATGCCTCGGTGGACCTGTGTCTGGAGCCTGGATGCCTTGCTGGACCTGCATCTGGAGCCTGGATGCCTTGCTGGACCTGCGTCTGGAGCCTGGATACCTTGATTGACCAGCGTCTGGAGCCTGGATGCCTTGCTGGACCAGCGTCTGGAGCCTGGAGTGAGATGTGGAGGAGCTGTGGAGTCTATGAGCCGTGGAGGTAGACATTGAGGCGCGACAATCGCCCATACCTGGTGGTGAAGTCTGGCAGGTCTCATGGAGAAACGTTGCTGACCTGTGTGAGAAGACCCTTGGAGCTGTTAATGGAAGAGGGACTACTGTGCACTAACATATGAGGTCCGCATCCCCTACTAAGATCCACAACTACACTGGGGATTATCAATGGTGTGTGCCGTCTCCCTGCATCACAGGCCAGATGATGTTGGACTGGCCGTACGCTGTGGTGGGTGAGGCCCCTGTGCTATGCCGAACATGTGTGGTGTGAGCCTTCATGCCTAAGGGGGCCCTGCTGCGTCAACTGCATCGGGAGGTGCACCAGCGAACCAGGCAGCGACTGCTGTACCTAGCCTGGCTGAGGCTCCTGCTGGCTGTGTCACATATTTGGAGAGAGTGCAGTGGATTGAGCCATGGTGTCAATGTCCAGGTAAGGCGAAGGTGGGCTGTCTGGTGTGTCTGGGGGGCGGCTGTGGCATCTGGTGGATGGTCGGTGAAGTTGTCTTAGAGGTTTTTGATCTTGAGGTGGAAATAGGTTCCAAGCTTATCACAGAGGTCTTGGGACGGGGTGACGTATGTGGCTTTGCTGCATGGGTTGGTGCATTCCTGAATGACACTAAAGAGTTGTTTGGAGTTGGTGGAGTTGGCGAGGATTTTGGATGAAGTTCCTCTTGGTGGTTCTTATTTGGTTGTGGTAGAGCGTCATGGCATCCTTGCATCCTTATAGGTGGTGTAGATTTCGTGTGTCTTGATGTTTCTCCGTTTCTTCTGCAGGCATCTGCAGGTGTGTCTTGCTTCTTGGAGATCGGTTGTGAACCAGGTGGCTTTCCTGGGGCACTGTTTGTCGGGGGTTGCATACGAGGCAAGCTCCTCTGCGGTTGGAGATCCAAGTGTGGAGTTCTCTGACTGCAAAGTTGCTTCCAGCTGCCCAGGTGTGGTTGTCTTGGGTGAGGGTGGAGTTGAGTTGCTTGTGCACTCATGGTGGTCAGTTCATTGTGGTTGCATTGTGTGGCTGAAGTGAACGCTTTTTTCTGCTGCGAAGATGGGGTCGCAGGTGTGTCCTTCTTTGTGGGTCGGTGTGGTGACAACTTGTTTAAGTCTGATGTTGGTGAGGTTGTCAAGAAGGATGGTGGAGTTGGGATCTCTGGGGTTATCGAGGTGGAAATTCAGGTCCCCAATGAGTATGTAGTGGGGTGCGATGAAGTCGATGATGGTGGCAGTGAAGGTGTCCAGGAAATGGGGGGTCTGTAGATGTGCGTTCCTCGGAGTGTGGTGTTGTGGCTGGTCTGGATCTGGAAGTGCAGGTGTTCGGCATAGGGGAAGGTTTCGCTGGAGGTGGTGAGGTGGAGGATGTTCCTGTGGGAGATGGTGAGGCCCCCTCCTGGGTGGTTGGGGAGGTCCTTCCTCGGGATATTGTTACCATCCGGGATGGCAGTGTTGATGTCGGGGTGGAGGACGCATTGGTCCAGATCTCCATGAAGAAGGTCATTTCGTGCAAGAGATAGTCAAGTAGTTTCCAGATTTCCACGGTGCTGACGTTGGCTGTGTTGGAGGCTGGGGTGGTGGTTAAGGTCTGGCGGCAGTGGAGGCAGGAGAACTGGCAGTGGGTCATGTTTGGCGAGGCCTGTTGGCAGTCTCTGAGTTTTCATTCATGGGTTGAGTGTGTGGAGGTTGGCTGTGCTGTAGCAGTGGGTGGCTTGAAATCCAGAGTTTATGGCACTGTTCGCAGTCGCGTCACAGACAGGCGCAGACGGGCTTGCCTAAGGCGCACTTTCGACTCACCAGCAGCACGCGTCCGCTGCATAATAGCGCAGCAGACCCGATTAAGTAGGGGAGGGGGAGGAACAATCAGCTGGGAAGCTGAAATGGTGAGGACAGGGGTGCAGGCCGCAGGGGCAGCAGCGGTGGGAAGTGGGAAGCATGGGCTCGAAGAAGCCCAAAAAACAGATTTAAAAGGGAAAAACAAGGGATAACTAATGATGTAATCAAGCTATGTATCCTCAGGGGGTAGGAGGTTGGGTAGGATTGCTCCAAACATGGAACAGGGCATGGGTGGATTGGCATGCCCACTCAAGTGCTCAATGTTTGGTCGGCTCACTCAGGCTGCCCAAAGTAGTCATGCACACTTTCCTGTTAATAATGCAGGCTGCATTACCGCCTGCGTGGAGAACATGCCCATCCCTTCGGCCCCTGTCTGCATGACTTGTCCCGTTGCCAATTACCAATCCCAGCGCTGCATTGC
This sequence comes from Lissotriton vulgaris, assembly GCF_964263255.1. Taxonomy (NCBI): domain Eukaryota; kingdom Metazoa; phylum Chordata; class Amphibia; order Caudata; family Salamandridae; genus Lissotriton; species Lissotriton vulgaris. The sequence goes on from NC_141685.1 coordinate 495,090,753, forward strand.
AGCTTTGTGATTGACTCAGGGGAGGGAGCCTGTCAGTCTACTTCCTTTTCCTGGAAGCAGATGCAGGAGAGCAGGAGCTACGAAGACACAGGACCAGGCTTGAAGGTAAGACTTCCCTCATTTAAATTTTTACAACACACTATCAGAAACACATCCCCGCGTCCCCACCCCATCCAGTGTTTTTTCCGGCATTTACCACCTCACAGTTGTTCAACACCCCAGCACTTCTCAATGGTGGCCGCTGTGGGCCCATGCACAGCGGGTGTACCACTTGTGTGCCAAAGGCACATAGGTAGTTGTGACGTATGCCATACCATCGCATTCCATTCCAATGCATACTAATACTAGGCACATTGGAACAGTAGTGTAGGTGTTGCATAGTGCAGACATAAATATCACTAATCCCACTTCAGTGAGTGCAACCCAAAACTAACCTTTGCACCACAAACACAACCTTGAACCATGGAATTCTTTTTTTAGTCCCCAAAACACACCCAAAAATCGGATTTGAGCCAAATGCACAACCTGATTTTCATATTTTACCCCAAAACACACCCCAATTTTCATATTTTACACCAAAACACACCCCTATTTTCATATTTTACCCCAAAACACACCACAATTTTCATATTTTACATCCAAAACCCATAACCACCCGAAAAACTTTAAATTACCCCATTACTGACCTCACAACACATTGTAACCAAATACGATGTAAAGGCACCTGCGTTGTTGGAGTTGTGTTGTTAACAATGTACTGCCTGCATTGTAATGTTTGTCAACTCTGCAAAAGGCAATCCATAGGCTACGCCATTTGCGTGCGTCTGACCATGGACCATGCTCAGCATCAAGGAACCTTCCTCTTGGACACTCCACCACTACGACGCCAGCACCCTCCTTGCCATCAACCCTGGACACCACCTCTCCTGCCAGGACCAACCTCTGCTCCGCACCGGACATTGCCATCGCCATTGCCATCACTGACGGCTGCAGTATCACCCGCAAGGAGCACCCCCACCGTCAAGGAGGAGGCATTGCCATCACTTACAGTAGCACACTCCGACTGACCACGCACTCTAATGACCCAAGGGTGACCATGGACCACCCAAATCCCCGATCCCGACCAAGCACATCATTAGCGGCACCCTCATATGCAGGCTCCCCGGGCCATGCACCCCAATCTCCAGTACCATTGTAGACCTCATTGCACCCCAGGCTCTCCCATCCACCAATGACATCCTACTCGGTGAACTCAAGTTCCACCTGGAAAACCCCAGTGAGCAGGACACCACCCCCTCCTGGGGAAGGTCCCCTACTTCAGACGGAAGCAGCAAGTCACTGCAACAAGCCACATAACAGGACACACGGTTGAGCATGTCACCTCAGCCAGCAGGAACTTCCACTATAGCCACAACACCGAACTCTCCTGGACCGACCATCATTGGTAACATCACGTCTTCACTTTGCCAACAGGACGCCGCCGCCATCATCGCACCCCTCCACAGCTGGATCAAGGCTACCGAAGAACGTCTCATCAAATCCCTCCTCACCAACACTCCACCAATGCTTCCAGATGATGAAACCGCAGCGCGCAATCACCACGATGGCTCTCCAACAGCGCCGACATTCGGGCACCCCTCATGAATGGCATTGTGTCAGTACCTTCCGCCTGCCTGAAGGCAGTTGTGAGAGTGACGCAGTGCCACAGGTATAGACTGTCCCCATGCATTGATAAAGTTGCGTCATGGTTGTGACACTGCAGCAATGCGTGACTTTGGCGCATACAGATACGTCAGGATTCCTGACATATCTGTCATTACCTGAGTCATGGAGCGCTGTCCAGTGAATACAGTGCATCCATGCTGTCGCAAGAAGGGCGTAGTGAGAAGTGTTGCAAAGCTGTCTTGTCGCTGCGCTGCAACACTTTTCACGACTTATTGATGGTGGACATTCCTGTACAGTAGATTTGTGGCAGGGCAGCACTGCAAAATTGCTTGCAGCGCTGTCCAGCTCCAAAACCTGCAGAGATGATGCCTCAAGTGCTATCCCCATTTTAAGACCAGCTATTTTCTGGCCTTGAATAACGACCTCTAACTGCAGTTAGAGACCGTTTTTTTGCTCTTCAGAACTTCAAGGATCCCCTTGTGAATATGAAGAAGTGGGGTGCACGGCCATTTTTGCACTGGAATGCCTCTCCAGCACATAATTATTGCTAACAGTAGTGGCGATCTTTACAACGGACGTTTTCTCATAACAACTGTCATTAACGACTGTTAGCAACAGCTTGATAATAGAGCGATAAAATTATCGCCGCATTAGCGGCAGAAAGGTGCCTCTAACGCTGAGATAACTCCATGTGAATATGCCCATAGTGTTGCAAAAAAAAGTTAATTTCTCCCATTTAGAAAGTCAAGGAGTGAGGCGTCCAACTCACATCGGTTTAAAACTATGCAACATTATGTCCCTGAGAGGCCTGATAATTGTATGAGAGTTGAACACAGTTGCAGACTCAATAACTTCCCTAGAAATCAGAAGATCAGATTTAACAGTGGTGTTTTTTTACCTATATTAGTCTCCCCACCTGAGATTACTCCATTAAGGCTATGAAACAGGTAAATGTTCCTTTTGTGCCGCATCACCCCAGGAATTGAAGAATAGACATTAGATAATGTAAAGCAATGTTAAAGGAATTCGCCATGAATCGAAATAATATAAGAGTAGCTGTATAATACAATGAAAATCTGCAAATGTGTGTGTTAAAATGCCCACAAAAAGTATTAACGTGTCCACTACCACAATTGTTCAGATACAACATTAAAGAGTTTCATTTAATTCAAAAGAATGCGAGAAAATTGAGTTTGTATGAAGGGCCAGCGGTGCACCCACAATGCCTTAAAAATCAATCAGATTCTTTTCATATGGAGTCATTAGAGTATGATATGACATTGCAGTACAAAGCTAATGTGTTGGATAAATGTCAAATGTTCAAATTATTACAGTGCAAACATCTTTGATATTTACATGAAATCAAAGGAGACGTATTTTTTTTTTAAATGGAGAGTTTTATTTAAAACAAGAGAAATCATGTGTCTTGACCTTTAAGGTATTCCAAACAGTGACGAATTTGGTCATTAAAGCTAACCTTTTCAAAGCAAAAGTCTGCCCAACAGAGAATGAACTACTTTCACAAAAACAAATGAATGTACCTTCAAATTAATGAGTGTGTTAAAATGTCTTCCTACACTAGATGTATATAAAAAGTACATAATACAATATATCAGGTACGAATTCTGTAAATATTGATTAATCTCAAAACTATGATTTTTGCCAAAAAGACAAGTATTGGTCCACCCGATTTTGATAAAATTATCAAAGAGCCTACCACTAAGCTAAATACATCAATGAAGTTCGGACAATCCAGGACATTTCAGGATCATATATAAAATATATTCCACTAGTTTGTATTAATCTTTTTAAAGGAATGAACATAATTCTTCATTGTCTATACAGTGTTGTATCGCTTGAATAGGAAAATGCTGCAATGACAAGGGTTACTAAAAGCCCTTTCAATGGTACTCATTTTTTTAACATCAGAAAGATGGAAGGGTGAATGGGTCCACTAGCCACTAGGTTTCAAATATGTGATGTGACCTTTAACACTTGTTTCAGTATTATTTATATTAGTCCGCTGAGCCGTTTTTCAGCATATAAATATATAAATTAATAAAACATGAAAGCTTTTTGTAATCAATATTGGCTTCAGATATTTTGCAGCCCAGAAGGCAAATACCTATTGCTGTTTTCTGGCCTTGCAATATTTAGTGAACATTTGCATTTGGATGATTGGTCAACAATTCACACCCCACGCAATGTCAAACATTACAATTTACACCTCCTTGCTCTAAGTCTGTCTCTGCTTTAGCAAAATACTCTATTGCAGAGGTTGACTTTCACATTAACAGGCAGAGTTCTGGAGAGGGCATGCAGTTCATAAGTCTTCACTGCATGCTCATTAGTGCACCACATCTGTGCTGTTTAGTGGTAGGGCAACTCATGGTTTTCAGGAAAGAAAACTCTGGACAGAAGGTTACACATTTCCTTTCGACCGACAGGGATTGTTTTCTTTCAAAGCATTGCACAAGGATATGATTAGATTATTTTGGAGGCCACCTCGCTTGACCATGACTATTGATTCAAGGACTTGTAGTTACATATTTGCTATTATATGTGGGCATCCTCACCTGGGGGCTACTGTTTGTTCTGGAACTGAGACTGGTTGTAGAATGTACGTAAATTAAGCAGTTGGGATGTATTAACCTAACTCCAGTCCAGCCCATTAACACTGAAAGTATTTGATAAATGTAGTGGTTAACATTATCTATTCTAAAAACCAGCCAAAGGAAGTTCAAAAGGTGCATAAATGAAGGGTGTTAGACATGGCATCCTTGGTGTGCTTCCCCTAAATTTTTATTTTTAAACCTGCTGTTTTTTGTGACTTCGTTTTTGCTGGCCTTAGGATTCTGATGACCAGTGCTAAAGTGCTTCTGCTCTTTCCCTAAAATGTGGTAAATCTGGCGTATCCACATTTGGCATATTTAGTTTACTTATAAGTCCCTATGAAAGTGTACTACATATGTCCAGGGCCTGGAGATTAAATGTTATTAGTGGAACTGCAACACTGATTGGCCCACTCACTTAAGTAACCATTTACACATGTCTCAGGCCTGCCATTGCAGAGCCTGTGTGAGCAGTTTTAAACTGCAATGGGAACCTGGCAAGTTAAAACCTCTTGCCAGGCCCAAACTTCCCTTTTTAAAGCATATGGTATCCCTAGGGAAGGCCCTGAACAGCCCAGAGGGCAGGGGGCACTGTTTTTAAAAGGTAAGACCAGTTTTACATGTCCTGGTAGTGAAACACTATTGAATTTGTTGTTCACTACAGCAAGGCGTATATCTCCCATAGGCTAACATTGGGATTAGCTTATTATATTTCATAAGTGCAATTTCCAAATGGGAAGACATTGTAGTTAAGTTAGTTAAGATTATTTTGCCAAGAATCTGCATTAAGAATTCTCTCAAGGGTTTAGTCAGCTCCGCATCTTGGTAATAGAATGTGGGAGGTCTGGTATCTCTTTCCTCAGGACTCGATATTCCAGCAACCCGCAAGGGTAGGCTGGAAACACCGGAGCTGGATTTTCTCGGCTGGAGAAAAAGACAGCGTCTCTCTCAGTGCGTCAAACAGGAGGGGTGGCTTCCGTGGGCACTCGCATCAGCTGGGCTCTCGGGCAAGTAGATGGCCGCTCTGCTCCAAACCACCGTGTGTTTGCTTAAGGCAACTGTTGGTATGTTATACCTGGAAGGTGCCGGGTTTGACGTAAGGTTGGACATAAGACGTCACTAAGAACTAACAGTTCTTTCTGGACTTCAGGAGTTCTTGTTCAAGTCAAAACAAAAGCAGGGGGGTTTTCCCGGGCTGCTGGAGACTTGGTTTGTTTAAAGAACACGTTGTGCTTTCTAGGAGTCGATGGAAGTAGCTGTGCTGTGCTTTGGATTGCATGGGCTATTACTGTATATGAATCTGATTCTTATGCCAGTATCAGGATATCATTGATTATAACCTCACAAGGACATACATCGGGAATATAGAATTAGGGTCCTAGATATGAACACGACAATATATTTGGTTCATGTTTGGTCTCTCTGGAATCCTAATCTAAAATCCTAATTTATGGTGAAGTTGGGTTTCACATTTCTGAAATTCTGAAAATGACAATTTTAGAAAGTTGGCATTTTCTTGCCTAAGCGATTGGGCTTTGCGAATTCTACCTAGACAGCCACACACAATAGATCTGACATGCTGGGCCATCTTGATGGGAGAGAGGAGCTGGACACAGCCTCACTTACACCTGCATAGGCTGGGTCCTGTCCACATACAAAGGGCTGCATGCCCCCCTGTAGTGAGTCTGGAGCTAAGGCAGGAAGGCAGGGCATCTATGCACTCTAAATGTACTCCTTTGACATCTCTCAATTTAAGGCACCATTGGATATAAGAACTGGACCTCAGACACCACCACTTCAATACACTTCTGCATCTGTGGATACTCTGCCAAGAAGAAAGACTGCTGTGCTGCTGAAAGACTGCCACTCTGCTGGACTACTACTCTGATGGACTTCTGCTTTGCTGTGGTGATCTGCTGCTTTCTGCCCTCTTGCCGGGGTGATAAGGATTGGATCTGCATCTCTGACCCCAGAACCACAAGTTTCTCCAAGGGCTAGTTGCCAGGCCTCCTGATCTGGCCCTCAGATACATAACAGTCTTCCAAAAACCTTTCATCTGCATCTGGACTTTGTCATCTGTGAGTCTACCCTGCCAGTGGTACCAACCCAGTCCTGGACCTTTCATCGGAGGGACTAAGGGCCTTATCTACAGAACCAATGCATCTTCTCTGCTAAGCAGTGCAACCTCTGGCAAAACAAACACATCTCCTCAGCTGAGCCATACAGAACAGATGCATCGCTGCTATTGCTGTTTCTGGGTGCGGAAGGCCTGCAATGCCCTTTTCATCTTCGAAACTGATGCATCACCAATGGTGCGGTGCATCTCTGACCCAGGTCCATGCATTCTTCATCAATGGGAGCTCCACAATGACCACCACATTGCAGGCTAGCAGCTCATCAGAACCACCTCATCGCACAGCTGCATTCCACATCCTTGATGCCAGGACTTCACATTGCAAGCCCCCGCCAACTGTATCCTCGATGACAATGCACAGGACCAGTCTTGCTGCACCTTGGAACCGACACATTACCTCAACTGTGTAACGCTTCTTCTTTAGATCCACACAGTGTTCCGCAACCTGAATTTAAGGTACTTTGTTCAGTGGTCCCTTCGCAAGCTCGCACTCCATCGTAGTTATCACAGGTTAATTATGGGTTTGCTTGTGCCTTACACTGACTAGGATTGTGGTTGCTTCTTGACCAGGGATCACACCCCAATCGACTAGCAACTAAATTTATAACAAAGGGGGAGGACAGTATTTTAATAGTCTAAGTCCAAGCCCACAAGAAAATTGAGAGAGTGCATGTATTAAGTATTGTAACTCCAGTCTCACAAACATTGTGGAAAACATTTTAATTATTGGGGTCAATTTATAATTTTAACTCCAATCTTACATACATTGTGGGAAGTACGTAACTCGTACATTAAGGTTATGATCTACATTTTGTCACGGTAATACAGGGGACCGTGCTTTATAAGGATACTATAATTCTAACTCAAATCCCAATAAAAGTAGGAAAAGTGTATACTAGAAGAGGATGAGATTTAGCAGCCTTTCTCTAGAATCACAAGGGGTAGGGAACAGTTCAGAAATGAAAGAGGTGAGACTTACTATTCACATAAAACAAGCTTTGGAGAAAGAGGATAAAATAAGTGGGTGCGTTTCTCAATTCAATTTCTAAGCCAACAAAAACTGGGGCAAAGTGTGTAAATAAATGGGGTGAGATCTAATATTTTAACTTTACTCAATTAAGATTATGAAAATTGCATAAACTGCTATAGGATCAGATGTTGGGCCCTATTAGTTTTCTGGAGCAGGGGTGGAACAGCCTCGCACTGCTCCAGCATCGCAAAACGTACGTTTGAACCGCAAGCCAGTTTAGGAATTTCCTCCTGTCTGGTAGGTGGTTCTTTTGTGTTCCCACAGCACTGCCTATGAAATAGACATCACAATGGGTACTTAAAAAACCGTGCATGCATGGCACGGACTGATGCAGTCCATACCGTGCAGGTACTGGGGTGCATGCAGACAGGGGGAAACAACATGTGACCCCCTGCATTCACCCCAAGGGGTGAATGCATAGGGAGGCTCTGCAGTGCCCCCTTTGCTTCCTCATTTCCTTAATTTACCAGTTTCATATAAATTACAATAGTTCCATCAATATCAATTGCATCACACAGTAACAGTATTGACCAGCGATAAAAAGAAGCAAGCCTCAAGTTCCATGCATGTTATGGGCCCCCTTTGTTTCCTCATCACCACATTTTTTATTGGTTGTTACACTGCCATGAAAAGTGTGGAGGTGAGGAAACTCGTAATATATGCCTGGTGGGGCAAGAGCGCCCCGCCAAGGATATTGTAGCCCTAAGACTGCCATTCTGCTGCCAAGGATCTCTGATCCCTGGCGGTTGCGGTGATGCCTGGGTGGCCCACCTCCTGGTCATAATAGGGTGGTTGTAGAGCCCCACCACTGCACCCTGTGGAACTGGCAATACGTGGACCTCTAGATCTTTAAAATGCCCTTTAGCATTCTATATACAGTCTAACTAATTGTTTTACATATGAAAAAAAGAAGGAGGGTTAAACATTCATTTTTCATACAAAGAAAAACGATATATTTTCAAAATTAAATTTGTCCTATGAATATACATGTTTGTTTAAAAAACAAAAATATAAATCATTTTTATGTCAAAACATTGATTTGTGAATTAGAACTTAACACAATACTTACAATTAAATACAAATTAAATATTCACACATTTAAATTTCAAGCAGCTCCCAAAATGTACTCTATTTTTTAAATAGTTCACACAACAGAAAACATTAAGCTCAATGTAAATAATTCTTACATTCTCTAATTAACCTGACAATAAAACACAACTCAGCAAAGTACCCAATAAATGCATTCACCCATACTATTCAAAAATGTAGTTATACACTTGAAATACATACAAAGCAACATTCTAAAATATGTAATATTAATTAAAATTAAAAGAATTATAAACATTTGTTTCCAAAGAAATGCATAAATGAGTCACTACCCAAACAATAAACACACATATAAAATTTACATTTGACCCAAAAAAATAAACACACTATATTAAACTCTACATCTCTTATTCAAAACATATTTGTTATTATACACCCCAAAATAAATTATTTAGATTTTTATAAAATATAAAACATGCAAAAATCTACTTTAAAATTTGCCAACACTATCCACCCACTAAGTACATTTAAATGCAACTTTAGCCTCCTACAACCAACTGAAAAATATAAATAATTTTCACAACTAAAGCAAAATCATTAACCACTACAATGCAAATATTTAATTTAAGAAATACATTAGTAAAGGTTCAAATTGTAAAAATAAAACTAACTGTATTAGGTGTACATTGCTATCTGGCTAAAAGGGTGAATGCTGCTTCGTGAAACCCTGCGCAGTGCCTTAATTGTCTTCGAACATTCTGGCTGTTGTACTAAAATACGATGAAGAAAAGGTGAAGGCTGAAGGAGCATCCCAGGCCCAGTCCAAATTTTTTCTTTTCACCTCCAAGACCTCACAAAGATTGCAGTGATATAAGAACTCTTTCTCCACACTAAGGGCATCTTTAGGATGGCGGGCGGACTCTGTCCCCCAGCCATCCTAACGGTAAAAGGGGCCACGTGGGGGGGGGGTCCCATTGGTGGCATTAGGATGCGCCCGCCAAACTGGCAGGTGCATCCTGCATTTTTAACATTGTGGCGGGCGGTGCTGAAAGCACCGCCCGCAGCAATGCCAAAAATGCATGTTGTGCGTGTGCATGCACGACGTGGCAGGCACCGCGCGGTGCTTGCCATGTTGTGCATGCACATGTAAGGGGTACCCTAGATACCACCCATTTGCCTCCCACCACCCCAACATCCTGGTGACCCGCAACAGTCCCCCAACCTCGAACACCGCATGCCTTCCAGTGGCAGCGCCGCCGCCACAGAAAGGCTCCCTCCTGCCTGCATCCTGATATGGATGGTGGTGTCTAGCAGACACCATATGAAACCCTTTTCTGCCCGGTCGACTTCTCGGCCGGGCGGAAAAGTGGCAGACGTTCTTCCTGTCCTTCGTGGTCCCCAGCACACTAATATGGTTGGGGGTAAATGGGTGGCGGGCGGTTTAGAATGTAGGGCGGATGGCCACTGCCATGCGGGCAGTGGCATTCGGCCCTACATCCTAATAGGCCCCTAAGCATTGATGCAGATTAGGATAGCGGCCCAGTGACACCAGACCCCCTCTCCCACTGGCTACATTGGGTAGGGGCCCCTGTGTGTAATACAGAGATTAACAGTTCCTTTGCTGTCTCAAATTGCTGCAAACTAGGTCCTAGGGGATGTCTGTTGAATATGAAGTAGATTGTTGAACTCTGGGGGTTCAAATTTGGCACACAGAACCACTGTATGGTCACCCCTATGTCTTATCAGACTGAAGCCATGGGTAAACAGAGAATGAGGTCAGTCTCCCTTCCCTCCCAATCAGGTTGGGACAGTCATTGACAAATGGTAGATAGGAAATAGTCATGGGCAGGGGTGAGACAATTCTACCTGGAAAGAAAGATCCATGTGAACATTGCTTTCGCTTCACTCTTTCTTTTTTCTCCTTTTTGCTTCCCATGAAAATACACCTAAGGATGCAATCTGAGGGGAAAAAAGCAAAGCTAAAATAATGCCTGGTGACTTGATTGGGCCGAATTTGTGTGTTTGGCCCTATGCACCTAACCCACTTCCCCCTGGGAGTGTTTACAACTGTGAATACAAAGGCCATGTGTAAAGCATTTGCGCATGCACACAGCAACAACATCTCAGGCACACTACAAAAGGAACTCCACACAAGGTTATATCAAACATAGCCTTTGTATTCTCAAAATAAATTAGAATCGTAAAAACATAATATACATGGGGCCCCCTGGCACTGGGTCATATCTACAAGGGAATTATTTACACATGACCTGGCTCCTTGGACCACTGTCAGAACCATCACAAAGCGAACTTAGTAAAAGGAAAACATATCATAAACGTACAACCAGTAACCACTGGTAATCACTCTATTTAGATTAGAATCAGCCTGTAACATAAACTACATTGTGCACAGTAGCACATTAGGCGCGAATTACATTCTGCGCCAACCTCACCAGCATAAACAGATTACGAAATCCTCTCACAAGTCTAAACATATCAGACCCTAACCTCCTAAGCGTAACTCACATTAGGGGCTTAAATCACAGTGACACATAATCTCACTAACATAAACCACAATACGCAAAACAACCTCATAATCATAACCCACAGTTCTTGGTATAGCACAGGGTGCCTAATCATACTACATACATTACATTTCCTAGCACCACATCACATTAGGGCCTGGCACCCTACAATCCCAAGAGCTCCCCTGGCCAACTGGCAATCTCAAACAGGGGCTCAAATGCCCTATGTCCCCAAAGTCAGGGCGGGCTGCCAAAGCAGCAAAAGTCAATGGCACCATTGGCCAACCTAAACGGTGCAGCTGGCACTAAGTGCTGCACAGCTGTGAAGAGAAGGGACACAGGAGTGCATCTCACTCCTAACTCAGGCATGTCCCCAAAAAAACAAATGGCCTAAACTTTGCAGCTGCCCACTACTTGCTGGCCAGCTGTGAAGCAAATATATTGAGGCCTGGCACCACTGTGCCCTTTAATACAATATGCCAACGTTGCAGCTGCCCGCGCTCTCGCAGGGCAGCTGGAATCAAGGAAAAACTGGCGCTGGCACCACTGTGCCTTGAAGACAAATGTGCCCAAACAATAAAACATGGGCCCCTCTGGCCGGACTAAAACAATTATGGCCATCGTTGGAGCCACCTAGGCTCTGAAAACAATTATACCCCACGTTGGAGCGGCCCGCTGCTAGACGGGCCGATCTGACTGACACAGGTCCCTCACTGGCACCACACGTAGCTTCTACAGAAACCTTGCACCCTTGTTGGAGTGGCTCTCTGCCAGATGGGGCCGCTCAGCACCGTCACCATGCCTGAAACAGGCACCAGCACAATAGAGCCCCACTGCTCGCCTCTCACTGGCTCTCTCTGCTCGCAGAAGGATCTCTGGACGTCTCCCTCGCTGGGCAGACTCCAGGCGGTGGTCTGCAGCAGTTGTGGGGCTTCCTTCTTCTCACGGGAGCCTCTGCTGCCTGATCTCTTCACCCGGGACCCCTCATGGGACCTGGGGATTCCTCCTCACTTCGCTGGGTTCTCCGTGTATGCGGGCCTCCCTCAACCACACGGGAGCCCCACGTAGGACTCATCAGTATACCTGGAGGCGGGGTGGTCTCCTGCCTGCCTCCAACAACTCCCTACATTGCCGGGGCTCCCAACCGCTCACAGGCAGGAGTGTCTGACTTCCGGGCTTCTTCATCTTCTGGCGGCATAAGCGGGGTGGGCACCCGTACTCGTTAAATAGAAGAATAAGCGGGTTGGGCACCCGCTTTTAAATTAAAAGCCAATCCTGCAGAAATGAGGGGTAGGCTCCCTCCGAATTGAAAGTATAAAGCGGGCTGGGCTCCCACTTGGTCCTGTATCACATGGGAATCCCTACCACGGGGATTCCCTCCAACAGGGGATGCAGCTCGCGCTGCACAGCCCACGCTCTTCCCTTGTGGAGAAGGATACGAATATATAGATCACAGCACTCCTTCCTCCTGGAAACCAAAAAATAAAGCACACCTGGAGGACTGAAAAATAAGATGCTCACAAGGCGCCCAGCAGCCACAGCTCCAGTAGCCAGCACAGGTCCTTCAATAAAAAGGCATCATTCTTAGGTGAACAAAATGAAGCAAAAGTCCTCATGGTAGCCCCCCTGGGCCCCAGCAGAAGCACGCCTTGGCAGGAACAGCAACCAAGAACTTAACAATGGTATGGGTACACAGCCCCTATATTTTTATTAGAAAAACCATTTGTGTCACTAAACAGGGCTGGGGGATACCAGTCAGAACTGGTATAGGGTAGCTTTGGAGCACTTTGTTTTGCTCAGCTCCTCTCTCCTTTGTCAGGTGGCGGCTAGGTGCTCAGACGCACCACAGGTGGCAGAGCCGGCATTGTGGAGGGAAGGAACAGTCCTATTCAGGTACCAGGTGCAACTCCTCTCTCCCATCTACATGCAGATCTCCCTATTCACCACTGGGCAGACCCATCCTGTCTACTGGAGCCACCCACATCATCCAGCACCTGTCAATCACAAGCCAGACATGCAATTCACATCAGGCAGGCAGACACACAGTACACAGAAATGCCAATTTCTAAAAGTGGCATTTCTCCATCAGTCACCATAATCTGCGCACCCCATTGCGCAGCATTTATCCTCCCCAGTTCATACATACTAAACTCGCCCCTGCACTCCTCTCATACCAGGATCTACCAGGAACACACATGTGCTTCATGGTGCATTCCTATGGGAGGGCAGGCCCATCTCACCACACATACACAGAGAGCGCACGCACTTTACACTGGACCCCAGGGCTAAAGTGCTCAGAGGCCTAAAATCACCAACACCAGGTTACAGAAAAAGGCTAGGAGAACGCAAAAAGTTTCGGGGTGAACCTGCCAAAAGGGCCAAGTCCAACACACTGGCCTATCAACCATTAGGGCATCCCTAAGGGTAACATATAAGTATTAAAAAGGAAGGGTTAGGCTTGGCAAAATGTTTATTTTGTCATGTTGAAATGGTAATTTAAAACTGCACTACCGGTGGCAGTAGTAAGCCGGAGACATGTTATAAAATGCTAAGTGGGTTGCAAAATGAATCCTGCAAGCCCATTAGTTGCATTTAACTTACAGGCCCTGGGTACATGACCTACTATTTACTAGGGACTTACAAGTAAATGAAATGTGCCTATTAGGTGTAGGCCAATTTTACCATGTTTGAGGGAGGGAACACAAGCACTTTAGTACTTGTTAGTAGTGATATATGTGAATTAAAGGAAATACAAAACTCGGAAGACACATTGGGGCAAATAATTTCATAGAAAACCAATTTTAAGGAAATGTGAATACATCAAAAAGGTAACATTTCAAAATGAAAAATAATTTGAAGGAAAGATCCAAAATTACAGTAAACTGGTGTGGTGTTTAGAATTATTTTACTAGGTTTTGAAGGTAAGGCATGGGTAATGTGTACTGATGATGAGGGGATATTAGGGGTCAGGAATGAGTGTAGTTTAGGGGCTGTAAGAGTTCTTTTAGATATCATGACTGGGTGGAGTATAGTGGAGGTGAGGGGTTTTTAGGGTTCAGGACAGAGTGGAGATTAGGGTGTCAGGTGTTTAGTGCTCAGGGATAGGTGGAGTGTAGGATTGTTGAGGGATTTTAGGATTCAATGATGGCTAAAGAATATGGGGGTGAATAGCTTTTAGGGTTCAGCTGTGGGTGGACCTTAGGGTGATGAGGGGTTTTAAGGATTCAGGGATTTGTGAAATTTAGAGGTCATAAGTGTTTTTTTAGGGTTCAGGTATGGTTCGAATTTAGTGGGCTGAGGAGGTTTTTACGGTGCATGGATGGGTGGTATTTAGGGCAGTGAGTATTTTTCAGGGTTCAGGAATGGGTGGAGTTTGGGTGTGGGGTGGGTTTTAAGGGGTCAGGGATGTGCAGGGATTAGGCGAAGAAAGTTTTTTATGGTTTAGTAGTAGGTGGAGTTTAGGGGTAGTGATTGGCTTTTACAGTTCAGAGAAGGGTGGATTGCAGGTGTAGAAAGGGCTTTTAGGGTTCGGGGATGGTTGTGTTTTAGGGGTCGGGATGTGTGTAGTTTAGGTGTAGGGCGGGGTTTTTAGGGTCCTGGGATGGGTGGAGTTTAGTGCTAGGACTGGCTTTTAGGGGTTCAGAAATGGACATAGACATTCTGTGAATTGATTTCTATGAAAGGGCAAATCCCTTTCATTCTGAAAATTTCCATTAAACAGCTTAGCTTAAATGGTGCAATCCTTGAAACACAGTACTTAGGGCTCGATTAAGATGGAGGCAGACTTCCGTCCACCCGCAACCCTATCGTAGATGGGACCGCGCGACAGGCTGTTTGTGATCCTGCACTAGGCATTTCGATGCGACTGACACACTGGCAGTTACAATGCTTATTTTCTGCATTGTGGCAGGTGCTGCTGGCTGAGCACCTGCCAAAATGCAAAAATGGGACACTTTACATTAAGGGTGGGCATAGTTGGTGGAGTACCACTACGCAGAATTCTGCGGAATTGATCAAAAACTATGTGTCCTCCGCTCCACTACTCCATTCCATCTCAGCCCAATTATTAAAACAACAATTAGCTCTATCATTACATGTAGACATGCATATAGTCATCTCACAAAAGTGAAAATGAAAATACAGCATGCAGCGATAGACGTGCTGGTTTTAGTATCCTCACTAAAATAGGGAGAGAACAAAGCAGATGCCTTGAACACAACGAGCACATCATGCTGAACGATTGGGGATGGTCCCATCCTCCTAGTACCACCCCAAGCACAGTTATGGGCAAAAAAAACGATCCCAATCAAAGGCCCAACAAAGCATTATGGGGCGAGATTCTAGAGTGCAGTGAATATTATAGTATCCAATATCAAAACATTCTTCAAGGGGCAGGCTCTCCAGGCTCAGCTGAGAGCTAATACTATATTAGTCACTGCACTCTAAATCTAGCCACATAATGCTTTGATGAGGCTTTGGTTGGCATTGTATTTTTGCCCATAACTTTGCTTGGGGTGGTCCTAAGAGTATGGGATCACCACAATCATTGAGCATGATATGCTCTTTGTGTTCAAGGCACCTGCTTGATCCTCCCCCTAGGTTAGGGGGGATTCCAAAATCATCATCTCTCTCATTGCCTGATACTTTTCAAAACTCACTTTTGTGAATTGGTTAAACGTAAATTTGTTTTATCAAAGGGTTGTGGGTGCAGTAGCTTACTCCAGAGTTTTTGCATGAACTCCCTGTTATGCTTATTATGCACATTAATTAAACAGAAATCTCACATAGCTTTAGTAAAACAACAAATAACTATTTTTACATGCTAAAATACATATAGTTATCTCATGAAAATGAAAATATAGAAAGCAGTGCCATTAGTTAAACATTAAATAATTCTATCTTTACATGCCAAAATGCACGTAGTCATGTTACAAAAGTAAAAATGTAAATATAGCAAGCAGTGAGAGAGGTGATGATGTTGGAGTCCTCCCTAACCTAGGGAGAGAACTTAGCAGATGCCTTAAACTCAAAGAGCACATCATGCTGAAATGATTCGGTGGTGGTCCAATCCTACTAGGACTACCCCAAGCACAGTTATGAGCAAAAATGCAATCCCAACCAAAGGTCCTGCATAAAGCCAAATACTGGGACTGAAGTTATCATTTCTACTTCCGGTTCACAGTGCACAACACGGCCGCCTGAGGAATCTGACTCTGCAGACATACTCTTTGAATCTTTGCCTGACCTATGATTCCTAGTTGGTTTGTATTGTCTGAGGTTGGTTTTCAGAAATTGGGAGCCTATCCCTTGGGAGGCCTTGTACGCCAGGCAGGCTGGTTTGAATGTTACCCTTTCTCCATATTGATCCAGTGGAGGTTTTTGAGTCTGTTAGCCACCGGCTCAGACTTGGGGGATGTCCAGAACTAACCTGGCCGCAGGCTTTTGAAGGAGCTGTAGTTTTGCCATCCGTTGGTTTTGTAGCCCGGCATATAGTGCATTCCCGTAGTCTAGCCTAGATAAAGCCAGCATGGTTACCAGTGTTTCGCGCATTTCTACGGGAACAAATGGTGATAGTTTTTTTATTAATTTCAGGACATACCATGGACATACCACACAGATGATGAGATTTTATTGATCTGATCATGAAAGGATAATTTAGAATCAAATACAAATCCCAGATTCCTAACTTTGTCTACTGGTGAAGGGCAGTTGCCCAGACTGTCTGGCCACTACTTGTGAGACCAGGTGTTGGGTTCCACCCCTAGCAGCATTACCTCGGTTTTCTCACAGTTCAGCATTAGGCAGTTTTGTTGCATCCACCTGTTGACTTGTTCCATGCAGTTGCTGAACTTGTCAGCCATTTCGTCTGTGTTATGGGAGATTGACACCACTATTTGGGTGTCGTCTGCGTAGGACACGGGGAGAAATCCACAATTTCTGATGATGGTAGCTAGAGGGGCAACATAAACATTGAATAGGGTGGGGCTCAGGAACGAGCCCTGAGGGACCCCCCAGGGAGATTTAAAGGACTTGGAAGTGTAGTCCCCTAAATTGACTGAGAAAGTTCTCTCCTTCAGATAAGATGAGAGTAGTGCCAGTGCTGATTCGTGTAGTCAAATTCAAGCTAGACCGGTCATGAATCATGACATACCATGATTCACGGTGTTGAAGGCTGCCGACCGATCTAAAAGAATCAAGGCAGCCTTCCACCCTGCATCGACAACACTCCTGAGCTCCTCTGCTGCCATCATAAGAGCGGTCTCAGTCCTGTGTTCCTCTCTGAACCCGTACTGTGAATAGTCTAATGCCTGGGTAGATCTGAGGAATCCCGCTAGCTGTATATTCAAGATTTTTTCCAGAACTTTCGCCTGAAAAGGTATTTTAGATATAGGCCTAAAGTTTGCTGGGTTTTGAGAATCCAGGCTTGGTTTCTTTAGTAGTGGCAGGACCGATGTGGCTTTTCACGCATCCGGGAAGCAATTTGTCTGTAATATTTTTAAGAAGAGCCGGTGAAGCTGTTCACTAAGCAGCTCTGGGAACAGGTAGAGTACTCTAGGTGGGCATGGGTCTGATAGACCGCCTGGTTTAGTTGTCATTATTATTTGGCAAATGTGTTCCACTGAGGGGGTGGTAAACCGAAAATCTGGGTTTGTGGCCTCTGTGTTTCTATTGGTTGTGCTATTTATCTCGATTGTCAGGGGATTCTGCTTGTTGGCCATCGCAACTGAGTCATATACTGATTTTACCTTGTCAATAAAGAATTGGCCTAGTGCGTTACATAGTTTGGTGCTGCCTTCTAATTGTTTGTTTGATGCAAGGGTGGATAGTTTTGTGACTGTCGCGAACAATTCTTTAGTGGAGTTTTTGGCCTCTTTTATTTTCTTTATGAAATAAGCACATTTTTCCGCGATTATCAATTTTTTGTAGGTTGCCAACGTCTGCAGGAGGTTTCTTTAGTAGCTGCTTCATAGTTTGTTCTCCATTTCCTTTCGGCTCTCCTGCAGACCTGCTTTTGGAGCCTCAAACTTTCGGAGTACCATGGTTGTGATCTGTTGATCCTCCTTGATTTAGACATGTTTTCGTGGGCTGCCACTGCAGCTGCCTATTTAATCCAAGTGTTGACTTGGTCTGTGGCTGTATTAATCTCTCTGTCTAAATCCTGGATGGTCGCAGTAAGGTGTTTTTGTATTTGGGGATGTTCATTTTTGCCCAGACTTGTTATGTGCGGTGTCTTTCTAGGGTGGTCCTAAGTATTTTTGATTGTTCAATTGTCATTGTGAATTTTATAACTTTATGGTCAGACCAGGGGACCGGAATAATTTCCATTATTTTGATATTATCATTGGAGGAGAAAATCACATCCAACGTATGACCGGCCATATGTGTGTCCTGCTGGAATATTTGTGTCAGGGAGCAGTTGGCCATTTTCTCCGTGATTAATCTCGTGTTTTTGTCTGTGCCCTTTTCTAGATGAATATTAAAATCCCCCAATATAGTGTAGTCCGCCCCCCTTAAGCTGGATTCTAAGAAGGGGCCGAGTAATTGTGTCACGGGGCTTTTTGCCGATGGCGGCCTATAAAGGAGTAGGCCTTTAAATGTGTAGTTTTTTGTGATAGCGATCTCGAAAGAAAGGGTCTCGCAATCTGGAGTGCTGCCTGAAGCTGAGCTTCTAACCTGAAAGTCTTCCTAGACAATTACCGCTAACCCTTCCCCTCATTTTTCTTTCCTATCTGCCCGAGTTATCGCATAACCCTCGGGAAGAGCCAAACCGAGCTCAATGTCAGAGGCATCGTTTGCCCATGTCTCTGTGATAAATAGCAGATCTAAGTCGTGATGTTCAATTAGGTTTGCTATTTCAGTGTTATGTTTCACTAAAAACCTAGCGTTAATTAAAGCTGCTTTGACCACCTTAATTTCCACCTTGTCGGCGTGTGGACTGTCTCGCTTGGCTTTTTATCAGCGAGTAGCTAAAAGGAGCAGCACAGCTCGGACAGGGCTTGGTTTCATCCAGTGGGTTTAGGATAGGGCAGAGTGGCTTATGCCTCATGGCCAGTATTTCATTGCTGCTATAAGTCAGTCTCAGCCTGGTCGTGCTTACCTAATTTTGCCCAGGGATTTTGGCCCTAGACCCAGGCCAGGCGCGGACGGGCCAGACGGGCTCGCTTTTGGCGCGCCCACTGCGCGTCCGTTCTGTCATTGGTTTAAATAGGCTTTTAGACGTGTGCAACTCGACCGCTTACCGCCGGGGAAGTGAGTCAGTGCTGGTGGCGCCCTCCTCACCCTCCGTACAAGCAGCACTTGCCGTGATGGGCCGGGGTGCAGTGGCGTGATTACAGTACAACGTAAGTGATTTAAAAAGTGCAAAACAGCAAATCTGTGCAATTATTGCCATTTTTAGCTAAAAGAATGTGCAACTAAAGAAGTTTTAAAATCGGCAGATTAAAAGGATATTCTTTGCAACAGCGTTAAATGATTGCTTACAGCGCCTCAATCGCGTGCTTGCAGTGTTCAATCGTGTTAGGTCAGAACTACGGCAGACTGCTCTGAAGAAGTCGCGAGGTAACCCCCCTATCAACAAGGCACTTGTCAGCTGGGCATTGTGAACTAAAGACAGGAAATTGAACACAACAAATTACTCTTTTTCATGGAATGATTAAAGTTACAATGCTTTGTTGATAATTGCGTTTGCTGAGAATTTTTAGTTATGAAACTGCATGGTATGTATGTGTGAACCAGAGTAATGGACTCGAGTGGGATTTGTTATTAATTCCCTGGCATAGCCTTTTTCATAAGATGAAGGTAAGGTTGTTTTCACAAACAGTGGAAGTGTATTGCTTCCATTACTGAAGCTGCAGTGAGGAGACTTGGGGACAAATATATTTGTTGGCAATTAGGCCGTCATCCAGGGTGGGGGAGTATTTTACTCCATCAAAGAGGTTCTACTACCAAATTGTGTATGTCCTCTGAGCCAGAGAACATTTAATGCATTGACAGAAACTGTTGTCAAGGTAGTTCCCATCAATGCCTTGTTAGTTTGCATTGTAACTTCATTGAACAGGGATTTTGTTTTTTAAAATACAAAAATATTATTTCCCCCTCATTATGGGAGTTATCTCCCAAGGCAAGGGGGTAATTCTGCAGTTTTCACTGCCCCTTACCACTTGGGTTTTCCTGGCACTGATGGTGGGCAGACATACAGGTCACCTACCTATGTCCCTTAATTCATCAGTGTGGTGTAACCACTGGGTAAGCATTGTTAAACCAAAAGTCTGCCCACATTTAAATCTGGTGGGCCTACCATTATGTTGGAGGCAAGGGTATTCTGTTGCCCTTTCAAGTTCTATTTACACAACACAAATGTGATATCTCTCTCTAGTATGCTGTAATGTCCTAACATTCATAAGAACTGATCCGTTATTAAGTCATGGAATGGTCTCTGTTTTTTGCATCTAATTTATTGTAGCTGTCCATGTCTCAGTCCACTAACAGGTTTTCGCCACCTCCTGTGATTACTTTCTGTTTGCTGATTTATGTTATTGTTCTAGTTAGCTGCGAAAAGAAGCATGTTTTGTTTCTGCTGGATGTATATATTGATCCCAACCCTAGGACTTTAGCCTGCCACGCAACCTTAGCACAAGCATATCAACCATCTTTATACTCCCAGACCTTATTTATTGTTACCTGTAGTGTTTCTTGAAATGGATGTACACTACCTCATTTATTTGTAGAAGATACAACTATGCCATATAAATATTTTATTACTTATGGGCATACAATACCTTTCCCACCCAATCTCTTTCCAGTTTTGCTGACTCAAATGGTGATAATCTGGTCTCCTATTATAGGACCATGTCTGGGGATGTTGTTGACACAAGTTAACACTTTTTTACATTAGATATGCCATGTGAGTCCATTTAGGTTATGATAGTCAGGTCTTTGCTCACTGCTCTGGATCTTTATGACCTGGTATTTGCATGGTGGCTATTGGGTGAGTTACAAGGACCTATGAATAAAGGTTGCGGTGGAGCGACTAATGTGTAATGTATGTAAGGTTGTACTATATGATACTTATTCAAGCGGGTGTTTATGTGCTTGTTTTAAAATGCTAGGATGTTAGCGGGATATGTAGTACTATAAAGACGGGATTTTGTGGAAACCTAGAAAACACCTGTGATAGTATCAAAGACGGTCAATGCAGTTCAGTATCAAACAATAAAATATGACAATATATGTAAAAGTGTGTAACATTTAGAAATTGCTCAG
Organism: Lissotriton vulgaris; assembly: GCF_964263255.1. Lineage (NCBI taxonomy): Eukaryota > Metazoa > Chordata > Amphibia > Caudata > Salamandridae > Lissotriton > Lissotriton vulgaris. The sequence continues at coordinate 495,112,029 of NC_141685.1, forward strand.
TATTAATCTTAGACCCCCACCACCAGCTGCCACCCGCCACAATATGAAATAGTACTCTAGGTGAAATCAGGTGTTGTTCAGCATAATGTAATTTTTTAGTTCTCATGGTGGATGGCTATAGCTGTCTTCGGCAATCAATACAGATACCTTCAACAAAGAACTTGGGTAAATGTAACAAATATGCAAATATGCACCCCGTACCATTAGTCAGTTACCAATAACAAATAGGAAATGAACAGCCCCATTCAGGTATAATTATCCAAAGGTTTCTCAGGATTTTCTTCTTTTATTCCTTTTCCAATCCCAAACCAACGCGTTTCGCCGTCTAGGTCTATCGTCTAGGTTCCATTTGCCTGTACATGGGACGCCAACACAACGTGGGAGGGAGAGGTGCAGGATCTGAGGGCAGCAGAGTGAAAGCGAGGGGATATGGAGTGAAGCCAATGATCAAGGCAACCAAACAAGATAAGAAAATTCAAATAGGAATAAGGAAACGGGACCTAGACGATAATTAAACTAGTATTTCAGAAATTACGAACACAAAAGAGCCTATTGACTCCAACCTGAGGTTAGCAGTAAATAATATAAAGAGCATCCTACCCAAGATAAGAGGCAAGAATTATATGAAGATAAGCCTTGATGAAGCCGATAGGTGTTCAATAACCTCGGCGAAACGCGTTGTTTTGGGATTGGAAAAGGAATAAAAGAAGAAAATCCTGAGAAACCTTTGGATAATTTTTCTTTTTATCTAATAATTTGAGCTATTTCAAGCTGTTATAAGTGGAGTGCTTCAATCTATATGGACTTTCAATGTATGCCTAATCATTTTGATAACGCAGGGAAAGGTTGGGTGTTTTTTCTCCCCTATTGTAAGCACCCAGAGGAAACAGAACTCATAGAGTGGAAATATATTTGTGTATTGCTTCTTGAGCGCTTTCAAAACTCCTAGAGCACTCAAGGTTATAGCCCTATTCAGGTATTTGACCGCTTCCAGAGACTCAAGTTTGATTCTGCTTTTCCCATCTGTAAGTCTTATCAATCAAATGCAGGTTTCCCACCAAAGTCTTGTAGGTTTGGCCACACTGCCTTCAATTTTGACAATGTGCCCTTCCCTAGGTTTCATGCCTCCTGACTGTGGGGACGTCAAGCAAATTTCATGGTTTTTGGGAGATCTGGATTTATGAGCATGTCTACTCATTTCTTTGACAGAGTTCAAAAGCACCCCTTCCAATGCTAATTCTTCCCAGCTCCACTTCTCAAATGCCCTTTGAAGATAAGTGATCTCAGCCTTCTTCACAGTACAGTCCAGTGAGTTAGTGACATCCATGGACGGTTCTCCACTGGTGTCTAAAAATGCCACCAGGTCTTCTGGCTCGTAGGACTCCGTATTCCTGCCATCTGTAGTGAGCAGGGTGGTGGCTGGTTCTAAGATACTGTATATAACATTTCGCTGTTAGATTTCAGGGTACAGAGGTAGGAATTGTTTACTTTTCACATTTATTCCATGGGAGAGCTCTGCTGAGATAAATACACTGTTATTCTCATATTGAAACTAGCTTGACTGCAATTATTATTTGACAGGCCTGTTAGTGTCTGAGGAGGCAAGTTAAGAAGGGTCTTGAGGCTTCAGATTTAAGAACACATTTCACTCAATAGTATGTGCCTTGTAAAAATCTAATAGTCGAGAAAAGGATTATCCAAGTAGTGTGGTAACTCTGCGACTGAATCAAAACAGGGAAATTAAACCTCCAAGATAAGAGGGTTTCATACCTTAATATTGAGATTAAAAAGCCAGTTGACTATTTATTTTGTGTCAAAGTGATAATAAAATATGGTGGGACATAAAAACAATAATATTGATGGAAATGATATCTCTATTGCGTATGTTTGAAATATTTCTTATCAGAGGGGGGCGGAGCCTGCCTCCGAGGAGTATGATAGCATCTTGGTAAAGCTCCTGGCTAGCGAGACCCTTGACCGGCACTCAGGTAGACATCGGCGGGCAACCATCACCAGACTTTCCAACTATGTTGTAGGGGTACCTGTGACCTCTCTGATGGTGGTGGGAAGGTGCTTTGGGGCCTCCGCAGCCAATCAGGTATTACCAGAGCAGAAATAGGGAGCCAGACACTCAGGAGCAAATAAGGTTGCCGTAGACTCCCGGCTCCTTGACTGCCGGCCTTTATTTTGTCTGGAAGAAATCTTCAAAGGGTGCACACAGGGTGCACACAACCAGCCTCACCTGAGCTTAGGGGACACCTGAGACCGTTCTGACAGCTGTAAAGCGGCTGCACAGAGTCCTCTTCTGCTGTGACCAGGGTGATCAGGTCACAGTGATGATTTCACTGGCCGGCGGCCCCACAACTCAGTGAGGATGAGATAAGAGACCACCTGCAATTGGCCATAAGCCCACCAGGGATGAGCAGCCTCAGGGCCTGGGGCAGTATGGTCTGTGCGGTGAAGGACATGCAGCTGGACAAATCAATTGTGGCCTACGAAGCTGGGGATGTACCCTAATGTTGGAATTGACATTTCTCTCCCTGGGCTGTTGCTTCAGTCATCTGAGGGCACTGAACCCATGGAGTGAGTTGTGCCTCCTGGAAGGAGAGGGGCAGGAGCCATACATCATAATTTGGGAAGGTGGTAGTCCCTCTACTCATCATTATCTCCCACCCACCTTGTCCCCCTGCAACACAAAGTATCTTCCAGCACCACCTCTGTTGCTGCCAGCTGGCCGTACAATGGGGAATGTGGCCTCCCACGAGGGCTGTTTGATATTGACCTTGGGTTTAGGCATCTGCATAGACTCCTCTCTCGGTTGGGGTAGCCAGGAATTGCTCTCTAGTGTTGTGCAATGCGTTGGTGGCTGAAAGTGTGCTGTCTCTGCTGCACCAGGCCTGAGGTGCCGTTCTGCTACTTTGAACTCAACACCAGGGGTGTCTTCCACTGCGGGAGGCCTCGCTGACTCATCTTGGGCCTGGTCATCCAGGATACTGTGTGACAGACTTTAGTTTTGGCGGTCACAGTGACTGGGCCACACCTGCCCTGCTGGAGGCTTTATTGGTGCCCCGCCCTGGACCCTCTAACTGGGGGCTCACACTCTTCACACCTGACGTACTAAGATGCCGTGGACCGCACCTTTGGTGTCCCTTCTTTCTGTTTACCTTCACTGGAGGTCCCACCAACAACCTCCTGTGGCTGCTTTGGCTTTTCAGGATGCCGCTTCTCACCTCTCCCCGATGATTGACTATTGGACATGTCAAAATCTAGGTCAAAATAAACATGCAATCTCCTTTACTTACAGGCTGTCTCTAGAGTAAAGCCACCCAACACAACCAGGATGGGAACCATGTTACAAAACCGACCATCTACGTTGTCAGTATCCATGGACACACTTCTTCATCAGTGCTACAAAAACAACACTTCTTTGGGCTTCACTGGGGATGCAGTCACAAAAACCGCTGATCAGACATTGCCTCCTTCCAAAACCAGCTTGATGTTACAGTAACAGTACCTCACAGAGGTAGAGGCTCTCATTGATGGCATCCCTGAGTGGTTTGCAGAGTTGGGAGTGCTGAGGAGGAAGTAAATCATCTTGGAGGACAGAAGCTGATGGGACAATGTTCACATTACTGGCTTGACAGAGAAAATAGTGGGGGCGCATGTGATCCCGTTCCTCTGTCACTTTCTGCCAAAACTCTTGGATGTCTCATTTACCCAAAAACTTGAGATAGAGTGTGCTCACAAGGGGCCCGATTCACAAAGGTAAACTTAGATATTTGGTCTAACCTTCTAAGTTTATGACTTCGGGAATTCACAAAGGGCATTAACGAGTACAATCTTTATGTCAGCACTCAGTGTGGAGATCCAGCCCGAGTGCGGACATAAAGATGTACTTGTAAATGCCCTTTGTGAATTCCCAAAGTTGTAAACTAAGACACTTGTTCTAAGTTTAGGCCAAACGTCTAAGTTTAGATTTGTGAATTGGGCTCAGGGTCTGCTTCCCACCCCCTCCTCCCCAATGCCGTGACCCAAGTCCATACTGGTGTGTCTCCTGAGACACCAACAGGTGAGGCAGATTATCATTGCGGCAAATAAACACGTCCCATATCAATGTGAGACCCACCACATCTTCATCTCAGCTGGCTTCTCCCAGAACAACAAATCTCATGTGGAAGCAATTTCTGGCCCTGCAGCCCCTTCATTTGGAAGTGGGAAATACAGTACGGTCTTCTATAACCAGTCATGATGCTGATAACAGTGGAGGAGAGGACCCATGAGTATGATGACTCTGAAGACCTGGAGAGATTTCTAAATGCACTAAATCTCAACCACATGGACATCTGTGAACCACCTGGGTAACCAACGCCTTGGTCCTTGATGTAGGAGGAACCTTATGATCAAGAGACCCGCTGGTGGCTGGACACGCACATAGCTACAGAGGTTTCAGATTGCTATGTGTGACATTTTCATAATTTCACTTTAATTATGAGTGACATTTTAACGACTATGAGTGACACTCACGAGCAAAATCAAGCGATGAAGACAAGGGAAACATACATGTCAGAAATTGGCTATGCAACCTATAAAACTATTTATCATCACTGGGGAAAGAATTGCTTTCTGTGTTTTTTTTCACTGACAGATGCTTTCAGTTTCATTTCCTCATACAGCAAATGTTTACTCAGAGAGCAATAGGGGTGTCTGTGTAAGGCAAAACAGCAACCTAGAGCTTGAGCCTGTGAGGGAAATATTAGCATCTACTTATAGCATCTGGTCCTGGACGGGGAGGTGCTCCACTGCCCCTATGGATGTGATTGGACTGCAACAGCATCCGTTGTTGTGAAGGAACTGTGCTGATGTGGAGACCCTGCAATCTGTGCACCGCAATGAGTGCCCCGGCAGTGAGTGGGAAGACTGTGCGGTCATGTGTGGTCCTGCAATACTTTCCTGTGCTTGTGGGAGATATTTCCAAGATTTATGCATGACTCTCTGGGCCAGGCTCATTTTAGTGCTGGCAAATGCGTGATGGGGGCAGCGCTGTTGGCTGTGCTGATAATCTCTCTTCATGTTCAAAAGGAGTTTTGCGCCAGTTCACAAGAGTGCACTTTTAATAGTTCATAAAAGTGGGCATAAAAGGCTCATAACAGTGCAAGACCTTAGGAATCCACACAAAGTCAGATCAGTGTCACGCAAAGCAGCACTTTGTGGCTTTGTGTGGTAGCCTGGAAGCAAATGAAATCAGGTGTAAACAGTGGATAGGTGGGGGTAAGGGGATTGATTTGCCTGATCCTAATTCAGAATTTCCTTGAGTGGTGCAGTGCTCGCCTACACAAAAGAAAAGTGTCTCTGAGCCCTAACAAACATACTGGGCAGAAAGTGAGATCAGTTGTGTTTACTCACTGTCATCCAGCAAACCAGGAATATTGCTTGCGTGCCATAGCGCTTCCTCATCTCCACAAATAGGCAGCACAGAGGTTGTGGGTGAATCACATGTTGTGTCACTCAGGCTGACACCGGCGCCAAACAGAAAGCGAGTCATGCCGCCTCAATCTCCAATCACACGCCATCACATCATATAATGGGTTCCACCTTGCCAGAAAGCACCAGGAAAGTTCCCACCCCCGTGTCCACTAACCTAGTCAAAAAAGTGTGCTGCAGTGTATTTCAGACAGCAGGCAGATAGCACAGAGCACACTCAAGCAGCATGGTGGTTCCTGCTTGAATGTAGCTCTTTGTCCGGCATTCCTCGCATCGGTAGTCAATGTGCTACAAATGCATGACAATGCATTTTAAGGCGGTGATGCGGACATCACACCTAAAATGCGTTAGTCTGACGCCTGATGGTTGGTATTTGGCAGGGCTGCACACAGCATTGGTCGTTGTCCGGAGGCAAACATCTGAGCAAGAGCCATGGTAGTCAGAGGGACAAATCATATCTAGGATTAAGGCACTATGGTTTACTGTCCTCTGGCCTGCAGTACCGCTTGATGCCTTTTTTGCTAAATTCCCTGGACTGTGGGTCTGGCGAAAGAAGCCTGCTGTTGGAATGCCAATAGCACTTTGCTTGTGTCACACAACCAGCGCAGATTGTGCCATCAGTTGGCCGCTGGTTGGCTGGCTTGCCTGGGTGAGGCCTGTGGAGGCTTGCTGCTGGACTATTGTATTGGACCTTACCAGGACTGTGCCTGCATTGCTGACAGGGTCCTACAACAATAATGTATTCTCTGTTATTGTTCATATGTTTGCTTTAGTTTTCTATGCTTTATCTTTCCCTAGTTTCGATGGGGGTCTCTGGGCTTCATTGTTTGTCATCCCTCAGACACAGTGATTGGTTTCTGGGGTTTTGGTTTGAGGTCCTTCTTGGCCATAGGGGGGGCAACTGTGCAGGTGTAGGTCTGTTCACACGAACACACTGACTTTCCATGGACCACCCTAACCCAGAACTATAGATCTAGTTGTACCTACCCTCCAGTGATAGGGGAGGAGTCAGCAATATTTTCCATGTGTCTGTGGGTTATAGCATAAACTTCTTCTCTGCATACCGGACGTTTTTGCTTCGTACACCAAAGACAACTCTTGTTTTCCCGCATTGCCCCTTCTATATACCCCTGTCCTCCCGTTCCAGATACCCCCTGTGCCACACATATGCCCCCCTCACTCTCTGGGCTGACCCATCCATTGCAGAGCTCCTCACTCAATTTAAACAGCCTGGCTCTTCATCAAGAAGCAGAAAACCCCCTAATTTCTGAGAATGCAACCTGCGATATCGCACTGCTCCAAGAATTGCATCTGTCCCCTACTGAACATGATAAACGTAGATGGGATTGGGTGGGCATAGTGCTGCATGCCAGCAGGACTCTGAAAACTTTACACATCCTGCTATTCCCCTAGACCATAGGAAGAGTGGGGTGGCCATTCTGTTTCACAAATCCTTGGCAGCCTGTATGCTAAGGATGTGAAGGGGCCCCTCGGGAAGGTACATCTTTGCCAAGGTTCAGATCCATGATGAGTTCTTGATTGTGGGTTCTATCTACGCTCATGTGGGAGATAAGACGGATCACTTTGCCACACTGACCAAACACCTTCTCATTTTTGGGACGGCTAAGGTATACTCATGGTGGTTGCATCTAGACCCGTACCTTGTTATGCCTGAAAACCACACAGCCAGACAGCCCCAGGATTGTTAAATTCTCTCTGATATCATTAATGACCATTTATGAGCCCTGGCACAACCAAGGGATATGGACTACACTTTCACTTCCTTCACCCATTGCCCCATTTGCCAGATAGATTTTTTTTTGCTGTCTGTTAATTTGGACTAAAATGGAGTGGTAGCCTTGACTCTCCCTAACAGTTCCTCTTTTCAGGAATCCCTCGAAGCTGGGAGGGATCAAGTAGAGTGGCCGACCCTGTTTTGTGTGAAGGAGACCATTGGCCTGTGGGAGCTGTACATTGATAAGGTTGGGTGGCTTTTTGCCGCTCCAACAGCCTCGGTGGCCAGTGGGGGGTTTTCCTCACCCTTTTTTGCTATCCAGCATGGGACTCCATGTCCACGGTCTCCATTGTTATTCTTTTTGACTAGAGCCATTTGCAGCTAAGATTTGCAATATGCCTTGTATTCGAGGGATAGCCACAACAGTAGGTGGGAGTGAGGCATTTTATTATGTGGACAATAACTTGGAAGGCCTCTCCTACCCATGGAAATCAATATCTGCCTTCATGCAAGACATAGACTTTTTTATGACTTCTCGGGGTACCAAAAGACTGGTCAAAATATGATGCCATGCCAATGATGCTGGTGGCCACAGTGTGACATCACTAGGGGAAGCATCAGTTGCTTGTCAGCCAGTGTGTCTAAAGTACCCGGGGATGTATCTGAATAGCAATCTATTTAAGGTGGTCCATGATAGTATCACTCATATTAGTAACAAAGTGAGGGTCAAATATACAACTTGGTTGGCCATGAACCAATCCCTCTGGGGACAAGTAAAAATTATCAAAATGACTGTGATGCCATGTTTTAATACATTTTTGGGATGCTTCCCTTGAAAATCCCTAGGGGTGTGCTACAGGAGATCAACCATCTGATCCCAGCCTTCATGTGGGAGGAGCGCAGAGCCTGCTGCAAAGCCACTAAGTATGCCAAGAACACTGCAGGGGACTGTGCCTGCCACATGCAAAGTCCTACTGACGGGCCTCACAGCTAACACAAAGCAGCAAATGCTGAAGTCAGCTAATGAAATGCCCACGTAGGTCTTCTTGGAACAGTATTTACTGCAAAAGAAGGGGACCTTCACGACTGACTACGTAGGGCATGAGCAGTCTTCCCAACTTGGTAACCCAATCATAGGCACCATGCCTGGTGTCGCACTCATGAATTGAATCACTCACCCAGTACATTCAATCTTAAGGCACTGATAAGGATAAACAGGGCTATCATGATTGGGAAGAGGAGATCACCTGGTCTCATTTGAGGGACAGTGGTATTCACTCTTTGGGTGAATTGATACGGGACGTCTCATAATGCTCATAATTAATGCTGTTACTGGGGGCAGAGACTAGGCCTATCACTCTCTGAACAAGACTGACACGTTCTCTCAGAGGAGTATGACAGTGTCCTTCAGGAAGCCAGGGGAAAATTGAGTTTTTTTAAGGTTCTCCACCAGTGGCACTAGATGAGGCTCTATAGGGCACACATGACTGCGGACTCCAAGTGCTAGAGGTGTGATGAACTAGACTGTGAAACTGAGTGTTCCCCCTCCACTGGAGCTCGGTTTGAGACATGAAGATGACCAACCTAGGACTGGCGCCGACTGGCCTTGCTCTATGCCATGGCAGCATTCCCAGACTTGACATAACACTGTAGAAGTTGACTGGCTTGAGTGACAAAGGTGGAAATCTTGCAATATTGGGAATCAGATATGTGCCGTCTTACATTACATGGCTTTCTGATATGTACAACATGTCAGTATACGAAAAAGACATTTACAAGCTCAAATACCAACTGCAGAAGTTTGAGGAGGTCTAGGGTCCCTTCCTTCTCACACAGCTCCTGACCCTGGCACCAAACAGTCCTGCCCCCTCTAATGTTTACGGCTCTTGGATCTGTCTGACCTAGGGGTTAACTCCATGTAGGGCTTCCAGGGGTCCCAGCTCCAAGCATTTTCAGCCTCACTCTCATGCCCCTTCCCCACCTGTCTACCCTTTTCTCTCTCTCTGCACACTTGGAAGATCTTCCTTGCAGTGTCCTCTCTATCTGGAGGAGTTCTGTGTTGATTTTCTTTTATCACTGTCTTTTCAGATGTTATTGTTTCTGAGAGATCATGGATACTGCAGTTTGATTATTTACTGTATCTGTTACATGCTTATTGTATATAGAAAACCCCAAAAAGAATTGAGAATTATTGCGTGCCAAATTAATGCTGTATTTATTGTAGTTTGTTTTTGGTCAAATATCTCCCATAATTTGGTATTAATATATCGGTATAAACAAATGTATCTTATTAAAAAATGATCAACCTCTTGGCAACCATTGACAACAGTTTGCATGGAAAAACAATGCTAGTTATTGAATTAATACTAGCTAACCTCATGACCTTTCTAACTCTACATACATTATTGAAGATTTAGCATTGCACTCTCAGATCAATTTGTTTCGTCCTTTATGCTTCACACAGAATTCCTTCTTTGCATTCTATTAATTTTCCCTATATTTTCCAATGTTTCTAGGACTTTATATTTTGGTAATTTTATTATATGTTATGTTTCTCTTTCCCAGGCTACCTGTCTGAGATTGAGTTCTAATGGTCAACCTAATTCTCTGTTAATGAACAAACAAGTCTGCATGGCCAAATGGTGTGAAGTAGATCTCTTTTTTATTCTTAAACAAGGTCAGTTCCTTTTCTAAAGTCATTTGGAAGTTAAATAAATTCTGTTTAAATGTTTGAAATGTATTATTCAATATCTGACTGAGATTTCAAATCCCTAGGAACAATCAATGCAACTGTGTACTTTGTCTTCTAGGTTGCCATTGAAAATTTCACATGTTTCCCTTAGATTATTATGTTTCTCCATTTATCACAAGGGTTTCACACAGTATATTTTATTGTTTTGTGGTAAATTTGAGGGATTATGATGGCGGTGGGACCACCGTCAGTGACGGAATCACCACACTCCACATTAAGATGGCGGGCGGTGTATTGACTGTCAGAAAGACCGACCAGCATGCATCTGACAGACTCCTTGAGCCTGCAGGTACAGCGGAGGAGCTCGTAGTCCCTACAATGGTGGCAGTGCCTACCAGGCACAGCTGCATGGATTATAATGTCCCTTTCCGCCTGCCTGTTCATGGTGGTTAACCCGCCATGAACAGGCACTCGGAAAGGGACTTTGGGGGCCCGTAGCAGTCCCCTTTCCCCCCAGGCCCTAAGCTGTGGGCCTGGGGAGAGGCACTTCATGGTGCCTGCCACGTAGTGCAGGATATGTAAAGTAACCATGGGCAATAAACTCTGCTCTGCTAGCAGAGGTTGCAGATTTGTGGTAACTACACATTTCCTTGAAAATACTGAATTCATGCAATAATTCCAACTCTGCTACAATGTGGAGTTAGCTACTGCACCCACAAGCCTTTGATGAAACAACTTTACCTTTACATGCTAAAAAGCATATAACCAATTCACAAAAGTGAACTTTGAAAAATACCAGGCCAATGAGAGAGGGGATGATTTTGGGGTCACTCGTAACCTAGGGGGAGGGCAAGCATGATTACACGCTTCATGGCAAGGGGTTACACTATACAACAAATTGGGAAAGCAGAATGTAGAGTATTGAGAATACAGAGATGTGACGCTCTTAAAGAGAAAACTGTGACAAAAGAACAAGAGCATGGAGTCAGACTTCAAACAAACTATTATGGGATTGGTGTCAGTACAACGCGATGTTTTACAACGCGTTCCGTTACAACGCGATTTTTACATCGCAAATACCATTACAATGCATGCCATTACAACGCATGGCATTACATAGCAGATGGTATTACAACGCATACCATTACATCGTAAGTATTGGTAAGTATATCTTTTTTTTAAAAAATGTAATAAAGTTAATTAAATTAATTAAAAATAATAAAAAAAATATAACATTATTAAAACAGTAATTAATTTAATTATAGTAATTTAAAATAATATAATTAATGATATATAAAAAATTTATAAATAGAAAATAATATAATGTAATTAATTACAATAAATATAATTATAATTTAATTAAGTTATAAATAATACATAATATAATTATAATTAATAAAATTAAAAGAATTTAATTAATTAAACATTTTTAAATAATATAATTTAATTATAATCGTTTATTAATACAATTAAGTTAATAATATATTAATTTAATATATTTAAAATAATATAATTAATGATATAAAAAAAAATTTATAAATAGAAAATAATATAATGCAATTAATTACAATAAATATAATTATAATTTAATTAAGTTATAAATAATACATAATATTATTATATTTAATAAAATTAAAAGAATTTAATTAATTAAACATTTTTAAATAATATAATTTAATTGTAATCGTTTATTAATACAATTAAATTAATAATTGTAAATATTGTTATTAATATAATTAAATTAAATGAAATGAATTTAATTAATTTAATTTATATAAAGTCGTAATACCCCTGTACCCCAAAACCCAAACCCTGCCCTAAAACCTAAAAACACCCCTGTACCCCAAACCCTGCCCTAAAACCTAAAAACACCCCTGTACCCCAAAACCCAAACCCTGCCCTAAAACCTAAAAACACCCCTGTACCCCAAAACCCAAACCCTACCCTAAAACCTAAAAACACCCCTGTACCCCAAAACCCAAACCCTACCCTAAAACCTAAAAACACCCCTGTACCCCAAAACTCAAACCCTGCCCTAAAACCTAAAAACACCCCTGTACCCCAAAACCCAAACCCTGCCCTAAAACCTAAAAACACCCCTGTACCCCAAAACCCAAACCCTGCCCTAAAACCTAAAAACACCCCTGTACCCCAAAACCCAAACCCTGCCCTAAAACCTAAAAACACCCCTGTACCCCAAAACCCAAACCCTGCCCTAAAACCTAAAAACACCCCTGTACCCCAAAACCCAAACACTGCCCTAAAACCTAAAAACACCCCTGTACCCCAAAACCCAAACCCTACCCTAAAACCTAAAAACACCCCTGTACCCCAAAACCCAAACCCTACCCTAAAACCTAAAAACACCCCTGTACCCCAAAACCCAAACCCTGCCCTAAAACCTAAAAACACCCCTGTACCCCAAAACCCAAACACTGCCCTAAAACCTAAAAACACCCCTGTACCCCAAAACCCAAACACTGCCCTAAAACCTAAAAACACCCCTGTACCCCAAAACCCAAACCCTGCCCTAAAACCTAAAAACACCCCTGTACCCCAAAACCCAAACCCTGCCCTAAAACCTAAAAACACCCCTGTACCCCAAAACCCAAACCCTACCCTAAAACCTAAAAACACCCCTGTACCCCAAAACCCAAACCCTACCCTAAAACCTAAAAACACCCCTGTACCCCAAAACCCAAACCCTGCCCTAAAACCTAAAAATACCCAAACACCCCAAAACATATACATCAGTACCCCAAAACATATACTCCTATACTCATACTTATTTTAAAAAATACTTAAATTAATATATTTAATTTATAATATTTAAAAACGAAATAAATATTTTTTTTATAATTAATAATAATTAAATCAATAATAACATATTAAATAAAATTTAAAAAAAAATTAAATACTTACCAATACTTACGATGTAATGGTATGCGTTGTAATACCATCTGCTATGTAATGCCATGCGTTGTAATGGCATGCATTGTAATGGTATTTGCGATGTAATAGCTGCGTTGTAACAGCATTACGTTGTAAAAGTTCCGTTGTAACGGTAACACACCACTATTATGGATTGACCAAAACATTAATGAGACGTATGAAGAATCATTGGGGCATACTGAGGGCGGACAAATCACTAGAGATTTGCACGAGTGCCAAACCAGGGATCACATTCAGGAAAGGCAGGACATTAAAGTCCATCTTGAGTCCGAGCATCCCCCAAAATGGAAAGGAAGCAAATTGGCTTACATAGCAATCCTTGGGATTTCACTGATGTGATGCATGTGGGGTCTGCAGGTGAGCAATGGATAAAAAGAAGGAATTCAGAGGACATGATAACAAGGTGTACACAATCAGACACAACATAAATTGGAATTCCAAATTTGTTGTCTACATCATTGAGTGCAAAATGCAATCATATGTACGTACAATCAGAGCCCTGAAACTACAATTCTGGGAACATATTAGCGTGCTTAAACAAGATGCAAGATATCCTATGGCAAACCATGCCATGGAGTGAGAGGCAGATGACTCACACAAACAACTTGCCTTTTAGGGAATTGACATACTAGCGCAGAACCTCAGAGGGGACAATAGAAAGTTTAAATTAAGACGTGTAGAGGCTATGCAGATTATGCGTCTTAAATCTTTTGAACTGGGCCTAGGAGACTAGGGGGGAGACTCATCTAAGAAATGTGGGTTTGAATTTGGGAGGAAGATTGGGAATGTCAATTAATTTGACAGGCAATGTGTCTGCATTAAGTTCATCTAATGCTGTATTCATCTGCACTCATGACAAAGTACTCTTGGAATGTACTGTAGTGACACAATTGAATATTTATTTTATTACTATGTACTCATCCATACAAACTGTATTGGCTGAAAATGTAGGTTTCTCACTGTGATATGCGACATTACTGGATGTATAGCAAAAATATGTTTGGTTGGGTTGATCTCACTGGTGTCACAATTTTAATACTACATAGCAACAGTTACCCACAGAGAATGAGACGATTAGAATGAGTTTAGCCTTATAGAGGGAAAGGTGTGACTTGTTAACACACAGTCACTACCACACACAAACACACACACACACTAGGATACTTCTGATAATTAGTGGAGCAATAGGTGGTGTCCGCCGCAAGCCAACATAATAATGATGAATTTTTAAATCCTTATAAAAAAATACTGGAGGGTACTCATCATTGGTGTTAATGATGCAGAACTGAAGAAGCTAAATACTGGGGCAGAAGTTAGCACTTTTGCTCTGGTTCACAGTGCATGACACAGCCGCAGGAGGAATCTGACTCTGCAAGCGTACCCGCTAACAGGTATGCGCCTTAATGCACTTGACATAGCTGGGACGGAGGTTAGGGGTATGTTCAAATACCATGGGGGACTAAATATTCTGCCATTTTGGCGTCTATATTGACAGAAAAGGACAAGAAATGTCTCAACATAATAACGTCTCACACTAGACTGAACGGTAGTCGGTGTGTGCATAATCCTGTAATCAGGTAAAACATTAATAGTCTCGCTCAATCCACTAAAACGTTTAGGGGTGATATCTAGATTGAGTTATTAAGTATTCTTTGCATCTTAATCAAAAGGGGATAGGTATACAGGAGCTTTTTTACTCAGATTGAAGGGGGACACAACTCTATTTGACCAGCTGGGTCGGAAGTAGAACCGGCAGAGAGGTGAGGAGAAGTAAGAGAAGTCTCGAGCCTGACAGCCCTGAAGAAGTCGTGGGGTATGTTCACATTGACGAAACATGTGTTGGCTGGACCTTGTGAATTAAAGACAAGAAATTGAACACAACAAATTACTCTTTTTTATGCAATAATTGAAGTTACAGTTCTTTCTTGATAATTGCGTGTGCTGAGGATTGTTACTTAATTTGGGAATTACACTAGGGTCAAATATTGGAGGGTTTAGAGTGATTCTACTCCCCTTGAGCACTGCTAAAGATTACAACCTATATTACAGGAAGTGTAGGTAATTTTATAAGTGGAAAGAGCATCCTAGTACAAATTACACCCTAGTAGGGCATTACACATACAAAATCATGCATGACATACACTTGGAAGGATAGTGCTGGGATAGGGCATAGAAGCAGGACTTTACATGTGTGTGACAGTAGGCCTCCACTCCCAGGTCAAAGATAAAAAGGTTTGGTAACAGTTATGGGTTCACAAAACGTAGTACGCTACCACCACTCTTTGTATTAAACCCATGACAGAGGTGGCAGTCAAAGGCAGTTGCAAGGAGAGTATGCTTGGAGTGCCCCTCTCAGTCAGAGGACAGGCCCAAGAGCTCACTCGTGTCAAAGGACATGCTTAGGTCTCTGCACATGCACTAGATATGGGTTGTGCTATTCCCAAACTCGACAATCAGGATATGAGATATTTAGAGCATTCGGGGCAGGGAGCATGACTGTACACCATGCACATAGCCTATCAGTAAACTTTGTTAAAAATATATTTTTCAGGAGGGAATTATTTTTAAATGACTTCGTTTTTATCTGCTTTACGTAAGGCCCTTGGTGTAAGGACCTGGAAGAGATAGATGTTTGCAAAGGTGTTTGATTTAATTCATTCGTGATCACGGCCCGTGAGTCATGTATGGATTGTTCAGCACTCCTACCAGCTGGCAGTCACCTCTTCCACAAACATGTTAGCATTCATCTCGAAGTCACTTCCTCCAACGGTTTTGCATACATTTAGGCTGTGGGCACATAATAGAAAGTAATATTTTTCATATGAGTCCAGATCTGAAAAGGTCATCAACGTGCCTTTCTACAAGCATTTATGAATTGTTTTTGCAAAAATATTGAATATTTCTAATATTTACCTCTTATTGTAGCTTTTGATATTTGATTATAGCATTTGCCTCAGCAGAAAGAAGGCACCTATTTCTGAATATAGCATCAATGGCTGTCCGAAGAATCATGCATCTACCAACTTCACAATTCAACATTGTTAAGCTTATATATTTTCTTTCTGTTGTAATGATTCCAAAGAAGTACAATAACCGCCATGAAAAATATAACACGTCTGTGAAAAGGCATCCCTTTATTTCTTTTTTTGTTTGATCTATAATAATTCCTTTTTTACTTGTATGTGAAGGCGGTGTAGCAAAGGTCATCTCATTTCTTTTTCAACAA
Source organism: Lissotriton vulgaris (assembly GCF_964263255.1). Classification (NCBI taxonomy): domain Eukaryota; kingdom Metazoa; phylum Chordata; class Amphibia; order Caudata; family Salamandridae; genus Lissotriton; species Lissotriton vulgaris. Next base: position 495,128,115 of record NC_141685.1, read on the forward strand.
TATCGTCTCGGAAGTGGGATAAAAACTATGTAAGACTTGCAGGTAATGATCAAACAGTTGGAGCATGCTCAAATAGTTTCTCAAGAAGAAGAAGCTGTAATTTAATTTAAAAAATATATATACTTTTGTTTAAATGAGATACTTTTACCTTGATATGGACTTGGAAGTTGACTACATTGTCAGAGACAGAATTAATAAGTTGCCTTCACCCAAAAGAAAAGTTCAATTTAATATGAAATAGACATTTTCTTTCAAGGTAATGCTGAACACACTGTAGGGTCAAGCAGGAATATTTCTAACACAATTATCTTTGTAGGTGGCTGTCGAAACAGACAATGGTGGGCCAAGGGTGACCCTTAGTGTTCAGATGTATAGGAGCTGTGTGGTTTCAAGCACCTACTTGGTGATTTAAAGTGTAGCTACATGCACCACCAGCCTGTACTATTGCAAATAGTTATTGGCACGTTAAATGATTGCCTTAATGGAGGGATAATTGGGAGGTAAAGTATTCTACTGTTTTGAATTGTTGTTCATGTAGCACTTTCTCACCCTGTGCAAGGGCTGTAGATCGTTCTAGATTGTTAGAAAAATATATTTTCCATTTTATACAATATGTAGCATTTCATATCGCAGACGAGGTCACATAGCGCTAGAATTTGTACCAGGGTCCTGCGCAGCAAGTGAGAACAGCTTTAAAGGGTGTCAGGTATGTATTTGCCCACGTATGCCGTTTGAATGTTTGAGGTTTGTGTAGGCACATAAGCACGAGGTATTGTGGGGAGTGTGAAAATGGACGCAGTTGCACAAGCAATTACTCAACTCCTTCGTGTGGATTGTATTTTAATAGCAGTGCCCATTGGGCATCTAATTGGTCATCCGAGAAAATATTGTATTGGCTACATCCATTGATAAAAATAGATATTCAGTGATTTCTGGCAAATCAGTTGCACTAGGAGCACTGAAGTACTGGAAAATTAGACGACCGCCAGGTGGCAACTTGTCTTGTTTTAACAATAGGCAACAGATTCTTAGTCCTCTAGCACTTACCCATATGTAACACAATCCAGAGATTATTCTGAAGAAAGATATTCAATATGGCTGGCAGTAGCATCATTTAAGCAATGTAATGAGGATCTCAGAGTGGTATAGTTTCAAGTGTTTTTTTAGCATCCAGGTGCATATTACTATTTAGAGAGTCCATTTGTCTCTTGGTCCAATTTTAGAATATTCCGGGGATCATTTCTGTAGCTGTGCGAGGTGAGCTAAATGGTGCTGACAAGCTCAGTTATGATTGAACAGAAAGATCTAGTGATGGATTAGGCATGGCCACGATTTATATTCAGCCAGTGAGGTAGGATTCAGTCCTAATATGGCTGTGTCCCATTGTCTTGTGTCATTCAATCTTTGTAGTAGAAGATGATGGTCAACAGTGACGAAGGCTGCTGAGGCGTGAGGAAGGGGGATGTGTGACCCCATTAGAGGTTGCTGCATTCTTGAAGTCATCCCAGACTACAATTCATGCTGATTCGCAGTTCTTTCCAGGGTGAAAACTTGTCTGCTAATCAGAAAGGAGTTCGATTCCTCAAGATAATCTGAGATTTGAATGAAAATTGTTTTTCCATCAGTTTACATAGGAATTTCTGGTTAATAGTCGAGTCATTTCTTCTGTATCATTGACTAAATTCACATAGGAATTCTTTGGTCAAAAGTGATTCATTAAAGATCACTCTAGACATTATTGCTGCAGAATTTGCTTGGAGAACATTCTAGAAGATATTTGAAGATATTTGGGGCACATGAGGGAAGCATCAAGCATATTGCATTAATATAGGGCTAAAGGAAACATGACATAACAAAAACATTAGGGCGGGCAGGTACTTGATAAATGTGCTTTTGCTGTAAATTATTTTCCCCCAAACTACTCTTTAGTATCCGATCGGGCATAATTGCGTTATTATCGATAATATTGTTTCAAAGAGTAAAACAAAATTGCCTAAATTAGTCTGATTTTGCCGGCATAATTTAAATGACTCCCTAGTATAAAGTATGGCTTATGCAGGTGCACGGACTGAAGGAAACTGTAAACTTCTCACACAAAAACAGGAATCCATTTAGCAAATCACAGTGTTCATTAACTCTATGAAGTAAAATTACATTAGTATAATTATTGTTATAAATTGGTAGTTTTAAGGATGCATTAAAAGAGCATTCTCTGCCCTAACAAGTGTTTTATTTAGTACAAAGCCGCATAGAAAAGATAGTGGGACAGCAATGAAAGAAAAATATCTCTAAACTATTTCATATGTGTTCTTAATGACCTATACGTTCTTGGTCCTAGATGAAATGGTCGCACACAGTTCTTGGCGAGAATAACTACCCATAAAGCATCTAACCCATTGTTAAATGCAAATCTACAGAAACCTAAAAACAGTTAAGACTGCGTCTACTGAAGACATCTGAAAAACTGATTTCAGATGACATCTTCGGAGAATTAATAGTAGTGGATGCCAATAAACATTTCAGGGTGAGTTCAGGAGATAATTAACAGCATCCAGTACCATGAAACCGCAAACACTTGATGAAAAGCTAATTTACATTATTAAAAAAACGAATGACAATAAATAATCGGAAAGAATCACTTTAGAAATACAAGGCATTTCCAATCAGACATCATAAAGGCATTGAAAATATATTATACAGACTATGTGGACAATGCAGGAATATCTATATCAAAGACACAAAAATAGGTTCATGACGTTATATAATATCACGTTTTCTGATAGAATAGGCCCTAGGACTAAACGCTCTAAAAGGCTACCCCAAATAAAAATTGGTATTTTAAGCCACAGAAAGAATAAAATGCATGGATAGTTCCATAATAATTATAATATTTTAGCAAAGCATGCTAAATAGTAATGGCTTGTAACATCATCACTGCGACAGCTCCAACTTTAATTTGAATGTCTCCACACTTGAAACGACATGATAATCAACACTGAAGCTGATGAATTGGATAAATAATTGGTGGCACCTTCTTCTGGAGATATAGAAATTACAACCAGTGCTTATTACAATCTGTAGGGTATCTCAAACACCATGTTGACTTTGATAATCACTTTTCCAGAGAGAGATGCTTATAATTTTAAAAAGATCTGCCCTTTACCTCTTCTTCTCTCGCATCTACATACCTTGACAATATATATTTGAGATTAAAGATTATAGATGCGGAGTTACGAATAATGGGGCCTATTCACCGAAGCAATGTTGGACTATGTAATTAATGTTCTTGTAGCATTACTTTATATACACTACAACTACTCACATACCTCTGGCCTGAGATCTCCACATCTGTCTTCCCTGTCTTTTCTGTGCTGGGATGTCTGTCACAAGCATAGACATATGTGCACACTGAGGTATATGTCCTAATAGTAAATGTGGGAGGGACAAGGTGGAGGGATCGAAACATGGGGAATAATAACTACAACATGACAATGGTTTAGGGAAATTTAAGCAGGGATTGGGAACCGAAATGAGCATACCAATGCAGATCGACGAATGAGTAAGGTTACATAAAGGATACAGTGGCTTCTGCTACAACAGTACTACTGGCAAAAAAGGTCCAATTTACCTCAGCTGAGCTTTTGGAGTAGGTCAAGCACCACACCAGGGGAATCTCTGGTACTGTAAGAGACTTTCTTGTAATGAAAGCATTGACTAACCCAAACACCAAAACTCTAGAGAAAATAGGAAAGAAAAAAGCAAAAATTGTCACAAAATTGATATAATACTTTAAAAATATATATTATCAATGTATTCAAATTAAAAAACACCACACCACATCCATCAATAGTTAGAACTAATTATAATACCATCACATCACAGACAATCTGCCAACATAAGAAAGCAACACACAGACTTAAATGAATCCCTTTCACTATGTTGATGATTATCTTTGTTGCCTTGCTCCTCATGTTACTGAACAATTATTTGAGGAGGAGAGAGTGGATTTACAGGCAGAGATCATTGGCAGATACTTCTTATTTGAAGTGGTCCTTAACATGATTAATGACTAGGGCCTATGAGTTCACTTCACCTACAAGCCACACCCAGGCAATTACTTCTGTCAAAATACTGGCTCCACTCCACTTCCTCTGCATTAGTTCCTTCGAGATGGTCAGTGCTGATATCGTAGGCATCTCACCAGAAAACCAATACTGATGCTTGTGACAGGTACTTAAATGCATCAGCAGCTTGGTGCACAAGTTCATTGCCATGCTACAGTCACTGACAGAAAACAACACGTGGCAAGATCATTTTACATCATGGCCCACTATTTGGGGCAACAATCTTCATTGTTTTCACACATTCCTCTTATCAACCAGCGACATGTTACAACTTTACTAAATCAGAGACCCATGGCACTCCATCAACATTCAAGCTGTCTGAAATATTAGGTACTGCTCCACTGACATGCATACTGCCTTTCCTGTAAGCATGTAGAGACATTCAGTAAACACAAATACTTTGGATGCTGAGGAGTTTGGTTACATGTGGCTAATGGCCAAGAAGAATGAACCCACACTAGCACTGCATGTGTTTCGGGGGTGGCATCTTAAACATAGTCACTTGTTATATCGATGAAATATAACAGATAAGACATTGAGATTGAATGCATGGATGCATGGATCAAGTGATCAATCCTGTAGGTAACCAAAACATGACACATATTACATTTCTTTGTTGCAAGCAATGATAGGTATGCGTGCTCTGCCCATTTCCTTACACTCTTTGAATGTCAGGCATCCTCTCTCTGCTCACCTCCTCACACCCTTCAAATATCCAATGGTACTTGCTCATCAGCAGTACAATAGCACACAAATCCCTGCATGAAGCATCATTCAATGTACTTTCAGTATCCTCATGTCGCGATACAGAAACTTTGATCATACAGGTGGGAGGTCCAATATGCCCCAGAAGCTGTGTGCAATAGTCTTATAACCTGTTGCTTGTTGCACAATATCACCATGCAGTTGGGTTACATGTAGACCTTACCCGTGAACTACGGCTCCATATAATCCTGGGAGGGTACAATAAATAGATGGCTGGGTCTACAGGTGCAGAACAGACTTTTGATCTCATTCCATAACTGATATGCTAGTTTTCTTGCAGCATCACTGGAGATGGTTATTTGACATCATATAGTCAATGTTGAAGGGTGGACAGCTTCACCCTCTATTCATATATCATTTCTAGAAAACAGTAGTGATGCATCAAGATGCTACAACCAAAGACGCAAGTCTCATTGTCATTCACATACACATATACCTCACTTTCTCACGTATTCATTCATCATGCCCATATTAAAACACCAAACATCACTCACACACACTGCATAGTCATTTAAGTTTAATTTTTACTTTGTTCTCCTTTGAAAATGTAGAAAACTATATGAAATGAAGTCCAGACACATTTACTATGTGTATGAGATCTCTGCAAGGAGCACAGGTCTTTGATTTACTGTTTACTGCTATAAATAGGAAATGTCATGAAGGAAGAGTAAGCAGGCCATTCCTGAGTTATTCATTCGCCACAATACCATCCTCCTCCATCCTGCTGTTTAGTAATTCATTGCATACTCCTTAGTTATAGACAAACAAGGCTGAGCTGGCTATTTTTGCACTGGCATTTCTATATTGGCATGCTACGAGCCTGGTGCGTGAGCTGGAAAGGCTACGATTTCCAATCAGAACTACTTGGATCAATTCTAAGGTAAAAGTCCTGCATGGTATGACTAGTATAACGTTATTCAAATTAGGGCTAATGTTGATTTCCACTTTATGCCTTTACAACAGCACTCTTAAACGTGGAGAGTTTAAATTATACATGCGGCTGTCGAAGGAGAGTGGAGTGCTTGACGATATCAATGTTTATCACCTTTTCTATGGAAATATCCTTGCTTAGGTATTTGACTATACATGTTTTTGAACCATATGCAATCACCATTCCTCCGTTTTATCTCTAGTTTTTTTTATCTGGCAGTGCTAACAAAGCAATAGGAGAGCAGGATATAGAGAAAAGATTGGCAGGCTCCTCAGATGCAAGGTGGTTTTAAGGAATTAGTATAACAATTGAGGAGTAGACAACAATTATCAACAGATTAAGTGGCCCTGCCAGAGACTTACTCTCAACAATGCGGCAACCAGCGGCACCCTTGATTTACCTCACCTTCCTCCAAGTACCCATGAGGAGTACCATGGGCAAGGGAATCATTATCCTGAGACACTCCTAAGCCCTCACATGTTGACAGCCCTGCCATGACTATGTCTTAATAGCTGCTTTTAAGGATGCAATGAGGGAGACAGTTGCTGCTCAGCTAGGGATCCCTCAGGATATGAAGGACATGACATAAATAAATGAAGACTAGCCAAGAAATGCTAGCTGGGCAGCTCAGAAAAAACAATGTACAATCCTAATCTTCATTGTAGAGGGGGTTTGGCCTTCTCTGCTAGCCAACCGCACTACACATGTTGCTGTTGACTTGTCATCCAAAGTATCCAATCAACTTGTTTCTAACCTTTGCCTATTGTGTTTAGTTCCTCACGGTCCTGTCATGCATAGTCACCTGGCTGCGTTTGATGAGGAATTTTTTGAGATGATCATATTAAAGGCAGAGGATGACCAACTGAGGACTGCTACTTTTACAACCCATTTTAGGCTGGGGTAGTATGGTATTAACTTTATTTTCTTTTGGAAATTAGACTTTTTTTAGCAAGACTTTAATTTAGGATATTTCTGATATAATATAATTTGTGACTGCTACAAAATAATTTTTGAAAAATGTGTGGATGAGTGAGTGTGATGTTGCGCAAGTAGTTTAATCAGTTGTTGGGAATGGTGTCCACATCCTCAGGCGGTGTTGACCATATCTCCAGCTACATAAAACTCGAGCGATTGAAGGTTGGTGTTTGTGATCGTAGAGTATTGTAGTTTATGCAGGTATATTGCTAATAGGGTTTATATGTGTTGCAGTCCTGATTGGTTGCAAGAGTGCCTCCGCTGAGTTATGTGCATTTCTTGTCTATGCAGATTGACATTGGCACTTGATTTTTGTAGCTTTTATCAATTGCCTGGCCAAGACATGTTGCCTTTCACCTTTGTCTGTTGAAAAAGAAAGATATTCTTTGTGCAATATGGATAAGGTTTGGAACAATTTTTCATTGTCTCAAAAAGACAACTGTGCCTCTAAAACAACAGAGGGAGTTTTTCCAGGTGGTTGGTAATCTCATGCAGGGTCACCTCCAAGTAGCGAATAGCCTACCACACAGATGACTGCTTACTGAAAAAGCCTTTCAGATGACAGGATTTTGGCCATATCACACTCTGCAAATGTAGCCATATGACATTGCCAATAGGTTGTCCATCCCAGGTTGGGGTGACACCAGGGAGGTTGTGATGGGGGAGATTGGTAAAGCGAGAAAGTTCCTCTTTGCCAGAAGTGTTACTCCTGAATGAAAGCAGCATACAGGGAGGCCGGTGAGGTACCTGTTAGTTAAGGACTATATGTTGTGACATCTTTCATCCAGCCTTATTATGAGTCTGGCTGTCCCTGGACTGCCATATTTACAATGGCAGTTTCCAGACCAGCCTATTATGAGTCAGGTTGTTGGGTCACCCTGGGACCCCCAAAACTGCTGCAACTACTAGGGAACCGCCATTCCCTGGCAGTTGAGTGTCAGTCCTGAGGCTACAATATGCTTGGCAGGGCCACTGCAGTCCCGCTAAGCATATTAGGTGTTTGCACACGCCATGAGGAAACAGAGGGGGCCCTACATAGCCCCCTGGTGCCTCACACCATGTGGATGTACCCCCATGTGTGCATGCACACCAGTACCTGCAGCAGCCCATGCCATGGAGGCACTGCCTTTGACATTCCCATTGCAGTGCCATTTCATAGGCACTGCCCTGGAAATGCCAAAGAACCACCCAACAGACCAGGAGAAAACTCCTGATCTGTCAGGCGGTTCCAAGACAGGTTTGGCGTGAGAAAGCAGGGTGGTCCCACTCTAGCACTGCCAAACTGATAATAAGGCCCATCGATGGAACAAGCATCTGTGTCGCTTTTATGTGTTGCTGAGGAATTGCAATCCTGAGAGAAGTCTTTTAGCAGCTGATCAGCTTTGCGGTGGTAATTGCGTTTTGATCCTGAGTGGGGCCAACAATGTCCTCCTCCTCTTCAGCTGAAAAGCCATCAAGCTTGTAGCTAGAAAGAGCATTTAATTTTCTCCTGTAATTGCTAACTTCCTCCATTTGTAGACTCTAGAATTCTCAAGGACATGCAAGAGTTAAATTAAATACGTTGTAAGTCAGTCATGGATGTTTGCTTTGTGTACCTCGAAGTATAAGGCTAAAACAATGTCCTTAAAGATGGTGGTAAAAATGTCTTCCCAATTCATTTGATGGACAGAAGAGTAAATAAGTATTTGAGTTATATGAGTCAGAGATAATATAGGACACTGACATGTGGCACAAATTATGTCACTGCAAATGAATGTACATAAGACATATTCCATTCACAAAGATAAAACGGTCAAATGCACTCCTAATAAACATGAAATAATAATGAGAAAGAACACATTTTAACATAGAGTTAAGGATGTCGAATGGTCACACACTTACGTGACTGACAGAAGGTAAATGCTTCTACCATGAGGTCCCACGTTGACATCTGACGTCTTGGGCTTAGTTTGGGCATCAGGGGCTATTGTGTCATTCCAGCTAACAAGAGACACATCTACAGATTATTGAGGCATTCCATCACACGCAGTAGGAATGTATGGTGTCATGTGATTTATGCACAGTACATCAACAAACGCGTTCCTCTAGTCTGTATTATCAACGAGCAAGATGTTATTTTTGTGCTGACATTTAAGTGATGTGATGTGCCAGAGTGGTAGGTCTTCAAACACAAGCATTACAGTCACACACTAACTACAATGGGGACCTGGGTGGATAGAATGATGCGTGACAGGAGTAATACACATATTCTTGCACATGATGGTTTGCTATGTACATATGCATTTGTTGACATGAGGGCAATGAAGTCTGACACTATCAGTTCACCAGTGTTGTCAAAAAAGTAAAGAAACAGTGTTAAATTAAAAAGAATAATACCTATCCTGACATCTACAAAGAGTGTGATTTGGTTAAACCAAACACAAATCAGTAGGCATAACACTTACAAATGTATAACACTTGTCAGCTGTTTGAGGTCTGTTGATGTGTTGATTCAGGTTACGAGCAGAAATGGAGGTGGCAGCAGATGTTGATTGGGAAAACATCACAGGAACGTTAGCATGCATTAAAACAAGAGGTGTATGATTATTGAAATTAGTGAAATCTCTCAGCACACAAGGAATTATTGGCAGTAGAAAGATGCAAGGCAGACAAAAACTAAAATCTTCCAACAGTGCGAAGCTGACCTGTTTTGATTGTAGGGGCGCATGTGGTAACAGACCTGTTAGTTACTCTAGCTGAGACTACTGCTGCTCCAGCTCCTGTGTCCAAAGTATGTGTAGTGTACATCTGTAATACATGTATTGGTGACTCTACAGAAGAAATAAAAAGTGTGTTGAGCTTAACAAATGTAGTTTGCTCATTTAAGGGAGTAATGTTAGAGGGTTAGTAAGGGGTATATGTGTGTGATACTTTCCTTTCTCTGTAGTATTTGGATAGGACAGTCTTGCATGAATGGTGCAAGTAAACTACTGAGGAAAAAAGGATGTTAAATACTTACCTGACCCTACATTGGGGTAATCCAGAAAAGGCAGGCCATATAGCTGAAGAAGGTGCATGTGATGATGGTACACTTCCAACAAGGCTGATTTATAGGTCGGATCCCGATATGTTTCGAGGGAAAACCTTGACTATTTGTATCCTGAATACTTCTCTTTCAACTCCCTTTTCTCATCTTGTCAAGCATTTGTTAGGTCTCCTATGGTACGTGCATCCAATCCCAATGCATTTGCCTAATCAGTGATCTGCTTCCAAAAGCCAAACTTCTCAGTTCGATTGTAGATAGAGGCAGAGTGTGTAATTCCCTTTAGTGATCTACCACAAAAGTAGCTGACAGATCTGTTTCTTCCCCTGTGAGGATTCTCTTTATCTTGAGAGATGCTGAAAGCATCCCGATTGCTATAGCAGGTCTTCATCAGTGTGGGTTGTCATGCGGTTCAAGGCGAAGAACACAGAGTCTAGATCATGGGCTGTTTTTACATGCTTGGAGGCTTAATAAGTGGCATGTGTAGGATTTAGCTCAAGTGTTTGCTGCCTCTCTATTCCCTCCAATTCGGAATTCTCCACTCCTGCATTGGAAACCTCCACCCCATCAGCACTGATATCCCCAAACAGGTCTATTCACAAAACGAGTATAACATTACTTGTATTAACTCTATCATCATAAGTTCAGTCCTATGAGATTTTACTCTCTTAAGAGAAGGGATGGAGACTCAAAAGTCAACTTTTAGATGGATATGTCCACCTGTAATTACTAAATTGTATCCAGATGAACATCTCCATCAAAACTTAGGTGGCTATCTCCTCACAAGAAGATAGCCGTACAGAAACTTATCTTTGTGACTAGGATCCAAAATGCGAATAATGGATATACTTGCCCTCATGAAATTGTGATAGTGGTTATACTGTGCAGGATAATATATCAAGATGGCATATTGATACGGTATAGAATTTGTACAGCTAAATTCAACATAGAAACCTTAATTTTCTCAAAAATTACATGTCAAAGGGTAGTTTTTAAAAATTTACAACAGCAATATTTAGTAACACTTGGAAATCTGTGCATTCCATGGTGTTGCAATCAAGGTACATGAATGGATATTGATGGGCTTTGAGCATTAGCGTCTGGTTGGCACAAGTTATATACTTAGGGCCCTATTTACGAGAAACTAATGCAGCACAGTGCTGCATTCATTTTGAGGCAAAGAAATGCAATATATTTACAAAAACATGTCACATCTCTGTGCACTGGCACACAAACTGCTGCTATGCACCAGCCTAGGCACCCTTGCACCCTTGTGGAGAAGTGTGGCTCAGGGGTTAGAGGCGGCAGACCCGGAAGCTGAGATCGGCCCTGGACCAGGGTTCAATTCCCCGCCTCGGCGGGTCTTGGGCTAAAAATTCCACGGACTCGATAATTCTCGCTCCGGTGCCTTCTCGACTCACGGGTTCACACTCTACGACTACGGGCAATAGCTTGCTTAATCTCCACAACGGCCCCTCACGGCGGGATGCCTGGCTTTCACCTTGTGGATACCCTGTCGGGGTTATGTCACAGGGGAATACCAGGACGGGTTTCCTAAGCAAGTGCCGGGAAACTCACTGCGGGTAGCTGTGCGCTATATAAGCTCAAATACATTTACATTTACATTTGCACCATGGTGCGTGGATGCCGGCATCATGGAGAGATTGTTTTTGTGCAGGAAGGGTCACCTTCCTGCACAAAAACAATGGATTGAGGTGATTTGCTCTTCCAATGCATGCTGTAGATTGCAGCACACATTGAAAGAGGAAAAAAGCGAGGAGAAAGGAAAACATTTCTCCGCCTTGCTCCTTGCAATGCCACCCCTTGGCGTGGCGCAGCATTCTGACACATTCCCAGGTTTACGATTGCTTGTAAATCTGAAAATGCATCAGTGGACATGGGTGTTGCATCGGAACACCCACAGCAAAACTCATGTCACGCCCCTAACACGCAAAGTGTTGTGTGAAAAGGAGCGATATTTACAAGCACATGTAAGTTTGCTTGCAAATATCACGCAGCAGGTTGTGCCGCCGGTGTGCCACACAACATGACTCAACGGTGGCCCAAGTGGCTTGTAAATAAGCCCCTTAGAAAATAAGTTAAATTAAACAAACATGGGTGTCATGCCAGCAAGTTTATTGCCTATTAGACTAGACCTTGACTTCGATAAGAGATGTGCTTTACAAGATGGCTACACGACGCTCAGCATAAGAGAAAAATAACATGTCAACCATTTTACTGGCATGGCAAATATATAAATGTACAATACATTAAATTAAAATGCGTTGAGGACATCCACAAAAACACTAGAGGACTTGTATAACTGTGAATGTTAGTCTAAAAAAGAAGAAATAGGACAACTTTTTTATTCTTACTCATTTCACAAACACAGTTAGATTACACTTTTTATTTTTCACTTTCCTCCTACAATTGGCTGCAAGCAGTTCCACCCTAACTACCGTAAGAAAAATAAAAGTGCCTTGCCCTGATGTCCTCTTTCATGGCAATGCCTCTTGGAAACCCTCCAACTGCTTTATTAAAAATTTTGGACACATACTGTTTGATGAAACGTGCCTTGGGGTTAATCACAATTTCCCTTGGAAATATTTGGTTTCCCTATTTCTGATTTGCTCCACTTAAGAGCATGAACCTCTTTATGAAACATGAACACACGGACAACATTCTACATTGCAGTTACTGAGCCATTCTTACTGTTTACTTGATGTATTTGCCTGTGGATTGTTTTTACGTTTTGTATTATTAAATCTATGTTTGTTTGATATAGCGTTGGCTGTGCTAGATGGTATTGCTAAACAGTGCATTTATTTTGCTATTGTGATTACCTTCATGCTGTATTGCTAACAATCTAATCCCCCTCATATAAATTCCTAATCTCGCCACTTGAGGGAATGTTCCTCCTTTCTATTTCCTCTCTCTTGAGTTTGACACAACCTACCAGCATGCAGTCATCACACAAACATAAATGCTCTACTTTTCTTTATCCGCAGAACAACATGAAATGATTTCCATTGTACACAATGTAGATACACCCCCCCCCCTCTCTCTAAGTGATACTCACTCTTCTTGATACATCTTTGGAGCTGCTGGTAGCCGCTTGGTCTCCAGCAGTAACTCTTGCAAGTGAATCCGAACCCAGTATGTCATACAGAGTAGTCAGAGTCAGCCACACTAATAGCAGGGTTACACACTAATACATACAAACACACTGACAATCAATGGCAGTGGGAGGGACTGAAATATGACCAACTGTCTCTGCTCCTAATCTGGCTAAGCTGCATGTAGATTGGACATGTTGCAGGCTCTCCTCTTATCAGTCACACTATGTGAATAACTACTGGCCAGAAAGAGTGACAGAAGATCCGAGAGCAGAGTCGCTTGTGCAATGGCTTGCAAAGGTTGTTCATTAACGATATTTTTTATGAGCTGATCACAACTGGAACCTTATTGGACATGGCCAACATTGTAACAATGATAATATCCATCAGTTGGTCAGGATGATTTTGATTAATCAGATGTTGCTCCATTTATATAATAGTTTGGATACACCTGTTCTAGGTGTAGGCACATTCTTCTTTGTTCCTGGTAACCACAGGAGTGGACCGTGGCTCAGATCCAGCTAGGGTTTAATTTCCACAGGAGAGATATATGGATGGTCTTATGTTAAGAGGCCCAAACGTAGAAGGGATGACTGAGCTCCACAACGAGGCACAGATGTTTCACCATTTAGAAGGATTCCCTAGAATTTCTCCAGAATATTTCTTTTGGATTTACAGTAAATGAGAGAAGCATTTCAAAGGACAGCTGGTCTGACTGAGAGAACGTGCTGTGGGTATGAGTTTGCCCTCTCGCCAATGAATAGCTAGGAACCACTACAACTAAGTTACAACACCAACAGCATCTCATCCCATAACTAGACTTTGAAAAGATCAGATGAGGAATCACCTATTTGCTTGCCTATAGAAAGGAGTAAATCCTGACCTAGGTCGGGCCTTACTTAAGATCTGGATGTGCTTGTGAGGGTCAAACTACTTGACGTCCTTATGCAACAGGGATATAAAAGACAAGAAGGAAATCTTAGTGACAAACCATCTGACTAGGGGGCTGAAGATAGTGGTTTTGTTTACTTCCCACTGCTCTCTACGCACTGGTATCTTGAAAGCTGTTTCTTATTGTATTGGAGCTGTGGAGTGGCCATGTAAAAGAAGTCAAGCAGTAAACAAAAGTTGGAGAATAAACACATTTTGAACTTTGAAATCCTCTGACAAGGTGCTGAGGCTACACCAGGTGCATTTTAATCAGTAAAGATTGTATGGTTTGTAATGCTCAGAGGTGTTTGCCCATGTACAGCCTAATGTTGCTGAATGAATCAAACTTCAAAAAGTCTGAAATTAAAAATCATGAGAAAAGAAAGTCTGCAAACTATTCCAAGAAGATAAGCTACCCTGAGTAGTTGGAGTCAAAACTGAAGGTTTCACCAGGAAGCCAGATTCATTTTACATGACATCAAGGAAACCTTGTTGGCAACAGCCCGATGACTTACTTTGCTTGAACATTTGCACTTGCATAAGCTCTTCTTTGTCAGAAGGTAAATCTGTTGATCATGGTGAACGACTGGGCTGTACCTGACCCATGATCCATCTTTGATCCATCTTTGAAGCACAAAAAGACGCATAGGAACCATAATCCACACGACTTGACAAGCACTCTCACTTTTTTACATGCAACTTGTTGATATTGAAATTTAGCAGTTCATATCCTCAGTTCCGCTTTTCCATTTTTTTGTCGATGTTGTCTTAATTATTTTGTTCCTTATATTTTTCCTGTTGCACTTTATTGTTTAGGAATTTTACTGATTGATTTAATGTAGTTTATGTGTTGGTTAAATAATTCATGCACCTTTCTCTGATGAATAGCCAATATCCAAATTGGTACAAATGGTAAGCACAACGTATCTCACTAAAAGTGCACTGCAGTTACCTAATAGGGGACTAACCTATTAACTTTGGTTCCATTTATACCTTTTTTTCTCAAGAGATAGTAATCCAGGATCTCACAATAATGTCTTGACATCTCTTTTAAAAATTATTCTTCATTACCTGTCCAGAATAGGCAGGCTTTTTTGTAAAAAGGAGGTTTGTTTTGGCGAGTACCAAACTATTCAGTAATATCATTGCCTTAGCTAAGGATTACCATGTTCACGGAAGCCAAAGCGGCTCACCAGTCTAACAGTCTACCACTCAAATGTATTGCTTTGAGGAGACATTTCTAACATGCACAAACTCATATGGCATTGTCAATCAGTGCTGCTTTTATTGGTGGGGCCCAACAGAGGCACGTACTAGGGGTAACATGCCTCTCTTGCTCTCTCTCGATCCTCCCACTAGCTTCGAGCCATGGGTCCATTTTTCATTCAAATAAGTAATAAAGGTTTACCCTGGTTTCATATAGATAATACTCTAAGATATCTGGGATGAGGCTTTTCAAATCCTTCTCCTCACTCCCAGGGACCCAAAAGCGAATTCCTGCCACTGACCAAATACAGTATACTTAAGGCAGACATATTATGGAAACATCTTCCATCGAATATGTCGGCATCCAAAACATAAAACATACAGATAGAGGCCTATCAATCAATTATAAAATAATATAATTGAGTTATTGATTGCCCCCAAATTATTTTTATTGGTCTTCTGTTCATTTGCTCTGTTAATGAACCCTGATACCCTAAAGAGGATCCTTGCTTCAGGAGTAAACTGATTGTCAATGGTTTAAGATAATTGACATCTAATAATGCTCCTTTTCCATTTTCCAAACTGCCATTCTACAAATGCTTTGACTATATAAAAATGAATGTGACAAAATCCTAAACGTACTACCATTTTGGTATTCACAGAAGGCACTTACTCATGTTGGTATTCACAGAAGGCACTTAATCACTGATGAGTAAGTGCCTTCTATGGGTACCAAAATGAGTAAGTTACTCAAAATGAGTATGTTACTCAAAATAAATAACTTACTCATTTTGGTATTCACAGAAGGCACTTACTCATCAGTGATTAAGTGCCTTCTGTGAATACCAAAATGAGAAGGTGTCTTCTGTGAATACCAAAAGGAGTAAGTGCCTTCTGTGAATACCAAAATGGTAGTACGTTTAGGATTTTGTCTTAAGTTAGTTCTGTCAATCGGGCCCATTGTTCCCAAAAAATATACTTTCTTACAACTACATCATCAGGTTATACCAAGTTCTCTTGGGTCCTGTCTTGGGGTGGGCAATATATTGTGCTCTGCCGGCTGAGCTTGCAGAGTTTGGGTGACTCCACATAACGTTTGTAACACAAAGCACCAGCCAAACTCTGGCCTGGCTTCATTTTTTTCTCATGTGAGACTTGCCATCGGTAAGTTGGTGAGCATGAATGAGAATTGGCGTCCTCAAGCTCAATTTTTGGTTTCCAGCAGGGCACCCTCCAAGATTTTCTCAATGGGACAATTTGCGCTGAATTTGCGGAGTGGAACAAGCTCCCAGCACTAAACATTAGTGCTATATACCCATTTCCACCCATGCATGGAACTCAGTGGAATCTTGAGTTATAACTTAAAGTTTTTCAATATTCACAAATGTAAGTTACTTAAAGTTACTAAGTTACTTCTAGTAAAATTCCCAGTAGTAAAAATACTAGTAGTAGCTTACCTTTGTGAATACCAAAAAGAAGTAAAGTTAAACTTTCGGTTTAAGAAAGACTTTTGATCTAAACTTAGACTTCAGATTATATAGTTAGACTTCAAGAGTAAAGTTAGAATTGAGGTGTAAAGTTAGAATTTAGGTTCAAATTTCAAGACTAAAGTTAGACTTTTAATCTAACTTTACCTTTATTATACGGACTCTGCATGTCTTGGTAGTGAAAACTACTGCAAGGCCTATCTCTCTATTAGGTTAACATTGGGATTACCATATTAAATCTTGTAAGTGTGACTCTCAATTGTGAAGAGATAGACTTTTCAAGTTTAGTGTCACTGAACTCACATATTAAAATCGTAACTTATGGTGAAGTTGGATTTTAATTTTCAGTTTAGCAAATGCCACTTTTCGAAAGTTGGCATTTACTTACTTTAGCCATTTAGTGCCTTCTGCATGTCTCTGGAATAGACATCTGGGAGTGAGGGGATTTTTCTTTTTGTAGCACTAATCATAATTTCTATGGCAAAATGAAGCCCCTCATTTTGTTCCTTTGCAACTTAAATGTTTTAAGTCTTACCACTTTATTCCAATCAAGATGGCTTCAGGTGTTCCATACTTTTGTCATAAGTAAGACTGTTAGAGCTCTAGCTGTTCTTTAGAACACTCTGGGACATTCTGTCATTGGGCTATACTCGGGCTACATCTGGGTGATATTTGTGCTACATTTGGGCTCTTTTATCTCTGGCAGCCATCTTGGGAGACTTATTTGTTATGACGTTTGCTAATTTCCTCATTTACTACAGTCTCATCAGTAGGAAATACTTGCAGTTTTTTTTAATTTGGTTCCATCAAGAAGGCATTCAGATGTGTCACACATTTGCCATAAATTCTGAATGTTAGCACTCTAGTTGCTCATTAGATCACTGTAGTGAAGCTACTGCTCACCAGTCTGCTGCTGGTATTCAAAGTGCATGTTTCAGTCTGCATGTTAGAATTGTTAATGAAATAGAAGAGGATTTGAGAAGTGAAAATGTGCCTTCATTTTTGAGATGTCATCAGTGATGTCACTCACCATGTCATGAATGATGTAATATGTGACATCCCCAGCAGTGCATTGCGGGCGCTCTAGTTATAGTTAGCTCAACTAACTATAACAGGCAAATTTCTCCGGTTTTATATGAGTCAAATATTCAACTAACTAACTATAACGTCCCTGAAACCTATGTTTGTGTTAGTGAATTTCTAAGGTTTTTTAAATGCTAATTTCTAACTATAACATACCTGATAACTATGTTTTTTACAGTGAAAATGCTACTTTCATATTTTAATGTACTAAAACCTAGATTTTTTATAATGTTTTTAAAAATATTTTGGAACTCTATTATACTTCTTTTTTTAACTTTAAAAATAATGCAATGTTTTATATCTTTCCAAACAAAAGTATATTTTTTTCTCTTTTGGGAGAAAACTGCACTCCCATACCGGTAGCGTACCGAGCTCCATCACCACACGAATCCTATCCGCCATATTGCTAAACTCGTAAATGATGAGCATTTCGTATCCGTCGACTTCATGTCACCGTGTCCCGCGTAACATCATATACGCATGAAGTCACCCCAGGTGCTACTTTGGTATCCGACATGGGTCTCAAAAGTATATCTGAATAACTTTAAACAGTATATGAGAGCAAGTTATAATCTAAAATATTTTAAACATTAATATATTTCTAACTGTAATAAACATATATATTAATACATTTATTTTGTCAAAAGCGCTTTGGATGTGGCCTTCTTGCGTGCTCGTTGCGAGATTGCCATGTGACCTTCAAGACCCATAGACAGAGTGCACATCCTCGATCACATGTGACAAACAGTAAACAGCAATGTGTAGATTTCTTTTCCTGTACTCTCTGTTGTCAGGCTTTACCAATATAGTAGTGTGTTATATGTAAGACTTTCAGATTCACATTTGACATGCATTGCTTCACTGTAATAAGTGTTATCACTGTGTATGACATAGCCTCACTGCTGATCCCCCCTCCATTCAAGTACATTCACATGTGTACACTTCGCAATAGCAATAGCAATAGCAATAGCAATAGCAATAGCAATATCTGCGCATATCCACAACCTTGGCAACGACATGTAATGTTCACCATTCAATCTTTTCAAACACCATCTCATTAACGATAGTTTCCGCCCTCCAGACACATGCTACACTATTCTAAATTTCACACTCTGTGAGGTCAAAACTACAAAAGAAACACACATAAGTACACTTCCTTGTCAGACAGGAACTGAACAACTCCCAGGTCCCTGGAATAATTATTCCCCCTCCTACGTTGGCCTGGCGTACCAAGCCCAGCCCACTTTGCGTACGAATAAATGGGATAACCATGATGCCACACGTCCCTCTACTTCCACATTGCCTCAGGTGATATGCTGCATCCACCTCGCATATCACAATGTGCAATAAGAAAAGAACGGGATCCATGTGGTGTACACCATTCTGGCAATCAACACGGGCTCTAAATTGTGAGCCCTACTGCCCGTCGTCTACGAAAGGGATCCATGCGGTGTACACTATCCTGCAATCAACACTCCATCTGAATTGTGAGCACTGCAGCCCGTAGTTTTTGCTCACTCAACAATGACAGCAGGTAAGCACAGCGACCTGGGTGCACAGCGTCTCCAATTGAGCGCGATGCTGCGGGAGGGGTTGGCTGCATCAGCCTGAGTGCGCAGGTGCGAACAATCAATGCTGCTGTGTGTAATGATGTGATCTCTGACCTCATTCAGCCTCATCCCTTTCTCATTTTAAAGTTGTCTTGGACCGTACTGTAGGCCTGAGCCAACGGTCAGCGCTGCCCTACAGACACCTCTTGAGCGATGTCCTGCGGGAGGGGTGAGATGCATCAGCCAGAGTGTGCACATGCGAATAAGCAATATTGCAGTGTGTAATGATGTGATCTCTGACCTCATTCAGTCGCTTCTCTGTCTCATTTTAAAGACCTGCTGTACCATACTGTAGGCCTTAGTCTGTGGGCAGTGCTGCCCTACAGACACGTGTTGAGCGCGATGCTGTGGGAGGGATGGGATGCATCACCCTAAGTGCGCGCGTGCGAAAAAGCGATGTTGCCGTGCGTAATGATGTGATCTCTGACCTCATTCAGTCACATCTGTATCATTTTAAGGACCTGCTAGACCGTACTGTAGGCCTGAGCCAGCGGGTAGATCTGCCCTACAGACACGTGGCATTGGCTTTTAGGACACCGTAGTGAGCTTTTTACTAAGTGTACAAGCACACAGGCTTCTGCCACTACATTACACACGCACACCATCCTTCTAGCATGTGCTCAGTACCTTTATATGTGAATCTTAGTATAACATATTATTATTTAACCTTGTGTCTTCTCTTGCAGGCCAACTCCTCTTTGAACCACGATTACCAGTAACACTTGGTAGATCGTACTTCAAAAACGAAGGATGCACTCAACTCCTATTTTAAATCAAGCTTGAAATACTCCTTCATTTACCTCCAGATGTTTCCACCATTACATTAATTCTTCCTTTTTTTAGACATTCCATTGATTGCCTCAAGACGGGCGGAGCGGGAGCTGACCCCACAATAATGCCCTGGGTATTCTGACACCTTCCATTGTGTTATCAAGACACCGTCCCCGACCGGAGACCTTGTCTACTGTACAATCGTGCCCTGGATAAAGAGCTTGCACCAATACATCGTGGGACACAACGGTGGTGGCATATGAGCAGTGAAGCCTCGGTGTGCACGACCTACAATTGAGCATAGTGCAGGGGAAGGGGCTGGGGTGCAGCACCCTGGGTGCACAGGTGCATGCAGGCACTTTTTCCATAGCTAATAATGTACGACTATAGTATCAAACAATGAAGATAACATTATCACCACTTTCGTGGCAGAAAACTGCCCCTAAAGCGGCTATAATGGGTTTGATAATATGCCCTTGTGAATTCCCATAGAAGCCCAGGTTCACACCAGAACCTGGGCTTCTATGGGAATTCACAAGGGCATATTATCAACCCCTTATCACCACTTTAGAGGCAGGTTCCTGCCGCTAAAGAGGCGACAATGTTATCGCCGTTCCTTGATAATATGGCCCATAATCTCTGCCTTCATGTGTTTCATTTAAAGAACTTGCTGAACCACACTCTTTTTCACGTATCCCAGCATCCTATACAAATGGGTGACAGGAGTGTAAAGACTAAGGGCTGGGTGCAGTAGGGACTCCAGCATCCTAGATAAATGGGGTGACAGGAGGGTAAACAATAAGGCTGGGTGCAGTAGGCCGATGCTCTGTCTCCTCCTCCCTCTCTTCTTTTGACTATCCCTCTCTTTTTCCTATCCATTCTCACTATCGTCCTTTCATGTAGACTACCTTTCTTTATCTCTTCCACATAGCAAACATACTTATGTTTCATTTTTGTCTTGAAGATTTCTTACTCTGCTTCCACTGCTTTTTATTCTTCTGTTTCTTCTATTAAAGTTACGTTTCTATGTATTTGTGTTTTAATAAAGGTTACTTATTTTTCAAATAAATAACTAAGCCTGGACAAATCACTACACTACGCTCAGGGAGTTTGGGCTACTTCACACTATGCGAATTACACATAGACCAGTCCAAACACGCGTAGCATAGTGCAGCAGTCATGTTTTCCTTGCTCGCGGTCCTCAACGTCAAGTTGGTGACCGCGAGAAAGCAAAATGACATCCTGGCGAGACTTTTTCCTCATTCGCAATCAGCAACATCAAGTTGCCGATCACGAGCGTGGAAGATAAACCTCCCAACGAGCGTCTCAACTCAGGGTTTCTCATTTTGAATGGTCGTGTATGCTTGCGACCACTCGCAATGAGAAACTACCAGTCCGCGTTGAGAAAGCTGCAGCTTGAGTAAAAATCTACTCGAGCGGCAGTAAAAGACAGCTTGCACTGTGCAAGATGCCGTTTTCAAAGATTGCACAGTGCGGACAAGCATCCAGCATTGTGCAATCATCGCGCACAGAGCACTATGCAGTTTGCGTAGTGCTACGCGTAGCTCGCATAGTGTGAAGTGCACTTCACGTAACTACGCATAGCGCTACTTCACAAACCACGCCCAGGGTTATAAATAACTGAGTGTATAGGTCTTCTTTTTCTGACAACACTTGTCTACTATTTTTTGTGAAAATCATCTGTTTATAGGAGATTTTATGGGCAAACTTATCTAATATTAGAGTGCACCTCCCAATCACAATCTAACTGACTATTAGACAAATGAAGCCTGGGTAATTGTACAACTGCAAGGGTTCTATGAGTGTATCACTTTATAACAACATAGGAGCACCTGGACTTCAGGGACTGCCGAGGCCCACCCTGCATATTTAAATAAAGCCCCGGAGTGTGGCGATCCCCGTACTTTAGTTGGCTTCGAACCCCCTGAACAATTAGTAAAAAATACCCAGGAAGGTGGTGGTCCCCTAGGCTGCAAAACATCTCTGTGCCCTTCCGCGCCTAATTTACATGTGACATTAGGATCCCCAGTCCTACAAAGATCCTGCAATATAATAATTGGATTCCCCACGGAACATTACCCACCAGGGGCCTCATTTAAAAGAAAGGGTAAGACTCTGCTTTTTCTTCTTTTTTTCCCTCCTTTTTTACCATCCACATACCCTCTATTAACGCGATACGAGGTTTTTCTCCTATCGCTTCAAGTAGTCAAAGAAGTACTTGCTATCACAGGGTGGAAACCATGCACTAGCCCTTTAATAGCAAAGACAAATTTCCCGCGAATGCCCTGTGCCTGACATGTCGCCCTCCCTTTGACCATGATGCATTTGTTAGTATAAATGCATGCTAACACTACTTACACACGTGTAGTACAGTGACCAGAATGTAGTAAAGAAGAAAAGGAAGCGCAATATATAAATCCTACCAGAAGTCAGATGAGAGTTCAATGAGACGACGACCCTAGCATGAGTAGAAACAGCTACACTAAGAAAACGGGTCTTCAGCACAACGCAAGCAATTTTGAAATATTAGTGAGGTCTGCCTAAATGCATTTCGTGAAGAGGCAGACAGCAGTGGATCCAAAAAGTAGATTACAGGAAAACTAGACACCTGAAACAGCCACCAACAGAAGCAGACAGCAAGGTAACCGTCTTCTCCAGCGCCATGTGCAAACTCTGCAAGGTTCCCCTCATGACAGCCCTACATTCTACATTACATACTTAGATTCTAATAGAATTACATACTAACATTCTACTATGACTTACATTGAAATACTACACAGAGCACATAACTTTACAGCAATGAGCTCATGGTTTCATCCACGACTCTTGAGACCGGTAGGGGTAAGTATTTCGCTTCCCACTCCCTATATTGTATAAATGTACACTAACACTTCTTCCACAGGTATACTACAGCGCCCAGAGCATATCACTTTTCAGCAATGAGCTCACAATTTAGGCTCACTGTTTAATCCCCGAGTCTTCACACCAGTAGGAGTGAGTAGCTTGCATCCCACGCCCTATATACTATAAACGCATACTAACACTACTTACACACTTATACTACAGCGGCTTGTATCCTACAGCACCCAGAGCCCATCAATTTACAACAATCAGCTCGGTTTGATCCCAGAGTTTTTACACCGGTGGGCGTGAGTACTTCGCTTCCCACGTCCAGTATAGTATAAACGCACAGTAGCGGTCAGTAGTTCACTTCCCAATCCCTGTATGGTATAAACGCCTACTAACACTACTTACACACGTATACTACGGCGCCAAAGCCCATCCTGTTACAGCAATCACCTCGATTTCATCCCCAAGTCTTCACACCGGTAGGCGTAACTACTCCGCTTCCTGCTTCCAGTATACTATCAACACACAGTAGCGGCCAGTAGTTCGCTTCCCACTCCCTGTATAATATAAACGCCTACTAACACTACTTGCACATGTATGCTACAAACACCAGACCACATCACTTTACAGCAATGACCTCACGGTTTAGACTCTCGGTTTCATACCCGAGTGGAGCACCATATCATATCACCAGCATGCCACTCTGAGCAACACCGCACTTTCAGACCGGTAACAGTGATAACTACCTACTGGCGACCGCCAAGAGGTAATAATATTAGAATAGTTCTTTCATTCTTTTAGCTTTCAAAACTTCTCTCTATTACTGTCTTTCTAATTTTCCATATAAACAATTTTTTTAATATTCAAGAATCCATTGAAGTCAGAAATGCAACGGGTTCTATCAACACACTCTAAAACATTCTACAACACGTGGAGGTTAAAAGTTCATCAATTTTTTTAAACCTAACAATATATTTTTGCAATATTTTCTCGAACATTTATCAGCACGTGCTGGTTAAAAGTTCAGGATTGTTTTAAGTTCGAATGGTGCCTTCCAAATGCAAGAAGCGTGTGGTTGAGTTGCGGAAATTTTATCCTATTATATGTACTCTAACAAAGTAAACAATGCTGTTCATTTCCCAATCAGGGACCATTTTATATGCAAAAAGAAACTAGTTCCCCATCTTTAAACATATCTCTTATTCTACGAAGGAACTGCATGAGCTACAGACATCTTACCATACCTTCCAGCCCTACCTTCAAAATGCTAGTGTGGATCATAGGACATAGCTATGTTTTCTGGTGCAAGAGGTATGCAGAACAGAGACGTATTGACTTAGACCTAGGTTTACAAAATGTGGGTATTAAATAGTTTGGGCAGGTAGTCAATAGAGCCATGAATTGGCTAATTTCTTAATTCAGCCAGCAAGTGAGACGTCCACTGCATTATACCACGCAGATCTCCTATACAATTAACAAAATCAAATTCCTCATAATGCTGCGCAAGGTGTGTTTACATTTTCATTGCAAGTTACATTTCTTGATCCCAAATTCTCAGTTCAAAGTCATTCATATTCCAAATTTCATGAGAATCCGTCAGGTTCTATGAGACTGTACAGATTAGTCAAGGTCAAGAAAAATCAGAGAAAACAGAGAAAAAACAGGGAAAACAGTTAAGGTCCGAGAAATTACAAAAGATCATCGAAAGATCATCAAAAGAGTCTGAAAAGATCAGAGAGTATCTGAGAATTCGGAAAGTCAAAAAATCAGAGAACCATAAATTCAGAAAAGGATCAGAGAGTATGACTACCAGAAATTCGAGAAGGAGGCGCGAGGCTTTGCGCTCCCTTAATATCCCCGTGAAGGTAAGAACGCAGGGAGAAACGCCGATACACGGCGAGATTTTGTTTAATTTCCGATTATATTGCACTGAGTACACGCATGGCAAAGATGGAAATATGTATTCAATGAAATATATATATACCTTTTTCTGCCAAAACTGATGTAAATATTTCCATGTTCTTAATGATTAGGAATGCTGCAATATCCATATACAAATGAGAAAATTGACTTATAGAATTTTCAATTCTTTTGGTAATTTGATTGTATTACTCACATCATGATATGCCCATACAGGGCTCAATTTTGTGGTAACCTTATGAATTCAGTGTCATTGCCCATACAGGGCTTAATTGTATATTTATTGAATTTTTCAGGAATGACATGCAATATGACTTTAAAGCATGGCGGGATAATAATTTGCAATTGATATAATGGTTCTCTATATATATTTTTTTGAGTATTAAGTTAACCACTCCAAATTGGCCGCTAAAGTCATAATGATACCTTGGTCCATTTTTCATGCCAATGAAATCACACAAAGAAAAAAATGTGTAATTATTTGTTTGTTAACTTTAAATGGCGGCAACTCTTGTAGATCAGGTTGACACAGAGGAAAAAGGCACGTCTGCCGAAACGCGTCTTGTTGTTTGTGCAATAATACATATAAATACTTCATTCCACTCCAACACCGAAGAAGGCACATACTCGAAGAAGTAAGGTATGGCTTTCGTTATTATATCAGGTCTCACATGACCCCATGGATAGAGAGAAGCGTTTTGGCTTCGCAACAGCCTTTTTCAATCTAATTGGTGCCCTAAACCTGTAGGTATGGGTATTTAATAAGCATCAAGGAAATATTCTTGCCCTTTAAGCACGCATAAAATAAAACATTATTACAAATTTGTACAAATGCTCCTTTATGAAACGCATAGTGCAGCTAGTTGTTCAGCATGTTTTAGCTTTTCAAAAATTATTAATGCGTGATAGAACAATTGTCCAAGATAATCTCATCTGTTCCCTCTCGTAGTATATATATATATACATATATTGCCTATTGGTGATCACCAGTGGGTAGTAATAGTTAGGACCTATTTTCCATAGGAAATCCGCAACATTCTATTCACAATAACTTTGGCGCCGGTTGATGAATCTTCGCAAAATTTAAAAAGCTTTTGGCCAACTCCAGTCAGCTCCTATCCTGAAAGTCTCGGGGTGATTCGTCAAGCGGGGCCGAGAAAAAAGGGGGGTCCCAAAATGTATTTTCCCCATGCAATTTTCCATAGGAACCTTTATTCACAGCTACAGTCCGAACTGCTGAATGGAATTACACCAAATTTGGCAAAGAGGTTGTCCTTGGTTCAGACTCGTGCCTTTTTGTTAAATGGTGTAAATCTGTTCAGTAGTTTTTAAGATATTAAAGGAAAAATATATATATATGTATTTGTGTCGAGCCTAATGACACATCTCATTGTGAGATCTGATTGGCTGTCAGCACTTCATCCAAGAAGTGGTGTCAGCCATCTTGGGACCAATATACATGATAGCACCACATTAAAAAGCATTGCAGTTAATAGACGGTATTAAGACTTTAGTTACATTATAAATTATTTGTTGATGGTACCATACTTATTTTAGGAATTGTGGTGTGTTCTAAGGAGATTTTACCATTTGAAAAAACATCTCTGCTGGGATATTATGAATCATGTTTGAGAGAAAACTATTTTCTCATGCTTTTCCCACAAAGGTTTGGAAGGTGATCTATAAGCTAAACTAGAGGAAGGGGACCCTTCCTGCAAAGAAGCGCTGTTCCTGTGTTGTTGCTGTCTGGCCACTTCGCCACGCCTCGCGGCCCCCGCTTCGCGGGAGCCGCTCATAGGCTTAGACTCTCTCTGGGGAACATCCTTTCTGCCTCCCTTCACGTGCTTTGAGCACCAACGCGCCCCTTGCAAGCTGTCATCTGGTCAACAGGGGTAGAGGCGGGACTGCGAGGACCAGCATTCCTAGCGGCGTGGATCAGCCGCAGCTGGTCCTCTTCCCGCCCCCTCCTCCTCCTCTTTAAAATCTGTGTGGAGTGAGTGAGCCTTGGGACCCTTCCTGCAAAGAAGCGCTGTTCCTGTGTTGTTGCTGTCGGACCACTTCGCCACGACTCGCGGCCCCCGCTTCGCGGGAGCCGCTCGTAGGCTTAGACTCTCTCTGGGGAACATCCTTTCTGCCTCCCTTCACGTGCTTTGAGCACCAACGCGCCCCTTGCAAGCTGTCATCTGGTCAACAGGGGTAGAGGCGGGACTGCGAGGACCAGCATTCCTAGCGGCGTGGATCGGCCGCAGCTGGTCCTCTTCCCGCCCCCTCCTCCTCCTCTTTAAAATCTGTGTGGAGTGAGTGAGCCTTGGGACCCTTCCTGCAAAGAAGCGCTGTTCCTGTGTTGTTGCTGTCTGGCCACTTCGCCACGCCTCGCGGCCCCCGCTTCGCGGTAGCCGCTCGTAGGCTTAGACTCTCTCTGGGGAACATCCTTTCTGCCTCCCTTCACGTGCTTTGAGCACCAACGCGCCCCTTGCAAGCTGTCATCTGGTCAACAGGGGTAGAGGCGGGACTGCGAGGACCAGCATTCCTAGCGGCGTGGATCGGCCGCAGCTGGTCCTCTTCCCGCCCCCTCCTCCTCCTCTTTAAAATCTGTGTGGAGTGAGTGAGCCTTGGGACCCTTCCTGCAAAGAAGCGCTGTTCCTGTGTTGTTGCTGTCTGGCCACTTCGCCACGCCTCGCGGCCCCCGCTTCGCGGGAGCCGCTCGTAGGCTTAGACTCTCTCTGGGGAACATCCTTTCTGCCTTCCTTCACGTGCTTTGAGCACCAACGCGCCCCTTGCAAGCTGTCATCTGGTCAACAGGGGTAGAGGCGGGACTGCGAGGACCAGCATTCCTAGCGGCGTGGATCGGCCGCAGCTGGTCCTCTTCCCGCCCCTCCTCCTCCTCTTTAAAATCTGTGTGGAGTGAGTGAGCCTTGGTACCCTTCCTGCAAAGAAGCGCTGTTCCTGTGTTGTTGCTGTCTGGCCACTTCGCCACGCCTCGCGGCCCCCGCTTCGCGGGGGCCGCTCATAGGCTTAGACTCTCTCTGGGGAACATCCTTTCTGCCTCCCTTCACGTGCTTTGAGCACCAACGCGCCCCTTGCAAGCTGTCATCTGGTCAACAGGGGTAGAGGCGGGACTGCGAGGACCAGCATTCCTAGCGGCGTGGATCGGCCGCAGCTGGTCCTCTTCCCGCCCCCTCCTCCTCCTCTTTAAAATCTGTGTGGAGTGAGTGAGCCTTGGGACCCTTCCTGCAAAGAAGCGCTGTTCCTGTGTTGTTGCTGTCTGGCCACTTCGCCACGCCTCGCGGCCCCCGCTTCGCGGGAGCCGCTCGTAGGCTTAGACTCTCTCTGGGGAACATCCTTTCTGCCTCCCTTCACGTGCTTTGAGCACCAACGCGCCCCTTGCAAGCTGTCATCTGGTCAACAGGGGTAGAGGCGGGACTGCGAGGACCAGCATTCCTAGCGGCGTGGATCGGCCGCAGCTGGTCCTCTTCCCGCCCCTTCCTCTTGTTTTTCCTTCATAGCTTGTGTGGACAACGCGCACGCGGGACGCGCGCGGGGCAACGGCCGGGGCGAAGACCGGGCAAAGAGCGGGCCGTTTGAGGCCGTTCGAGTACGGCAGAGTCCGGCCCAGGCCCACTCCCCCTGGACGTTCTGAAGACCACCCAAAATGCCATTAAGATCAGGGAAGGAACGTACTGTACAAATCAACACATCTAATGGCGTCGTCTCTGGCCCCTTGGACGCTTTTATCACCCGGGCCACTGGCATCTTAGAAAAGGAAATTGCCATGGTTGAGAAAAGGCTCTCAATAGACCTGATTAGTGGAAAACGATCCTTGCTGGGGGCTTTAGCTACATCTGTCTCCCCTGCACCATCTGTACCCCATGCTGCCTTCAATTGTGTCCATACCACCTCTACGGACGCAATAGTCCATATAGAAAATATTGGGGGTAGCCTGTCCACAAGAGACAAAATAATGGAAAAAAGGCTTAGTATTAACGACTCTAAAGATACGCAGGAGATTGGGATGGAGGATAATGACTCTGTGATTAATGAGGAGCAGGATTTTAGCCAATTATCCGGAACTCCTCTTCTTAATCAATCCAATATCTCTAATCCTGTTGTAAAGGCTACTTCACCTATATCCAACTCTGCCCCCAATACCAAAAAGAGAAAACGGGATTCTAGAATGTCAGGGGAAAGAAATATGACACCCAATAAAGCAAATACAGTCCAATGGGAATGGCGCCAGGGGCCCGAGCCCCAACTAAACGTGCTAAAACCCTCGGTGCCTAACAATAATAATATGCTATGCCTCTCACTTTTGGCTTTGGGTTCCTCCACTACATGTCCCATGTGCCTCAATAGTGATGAGGCTCTGCTGGCAAAAATGGAGGCCATGTTTAAAACACTACTTTTACCAGTCCTGGAGCGGACTAGGCTCATGACCTCAAAGATCGATAGTATGGAGGGTCTGATCCAATCAAACCAAGCAATGTTGCAAGCATTGTGTGGCTTAAATAATAAGGGCACTGTTAATGCACCAGCACCAAGTAAGGCACCTAATAAGGTTACTAGTAAGAATATGGAAAACGGCAAAAATTCCCTCAATAAAACGACAGGAATAAATAACACCATAGCTAAAGGGGGTCAAAAAACCAATACCTCTTCTACCATCTCTTCTAAACCAGGTGTTAGTTCTCAGACTCAGACACTAAAGCCCCAAACGAAAACAGAGGCTAAACAAAATATGGTTGGGCGTCAACACATGGGTCCTCAAATACAATCTAATATAAATCGTCCTTCACCAATTTCTTCAAGAACTCAAAATACTGCTTCTACCAGTCGCAGGGAGGGGGGGCGTAAAAGGCCAAACATCCCCAGTGTTGATCTTCCACCGGAAGCGGCCTTACACACCATCGTTTTGACAGGCGTAGCACCATTAAAACCAGGATCTAGGGAATCATATGGTGACCTTCGTAATAAAGTCACCTTTTGGCTGAACAAAAATCGCCCGCTACCCCCCTCCACTCCTACGGAGATATTGTATGTGAGGAGAGTAGATTGGGTGGGGCCTGAGGCTAAAGATCTAGAAGGAGACTGTATCCTTATATCGTTCAAAGACTCATGGGTAGTAGATGCTATCAAACGAGTACCCAGATTTGCAAGGCAGGGGGATGTACAAACACTAGATTTATCCTACTTCTACCCGCGCAGGCATATACCCTTCCAATCCTATCCTCTGTTCCGTAAAGGTCCTGCTGCAAGACATCCCATGGTACTGACCCCTATTGACTGCCAGCGCCCCTTTCTCTTTAATCATTTTGGCCCCCTTTCTGGCTTGGAAGCTATAGATTGACTTAACAATCCCTTTAGCGAGTCTCCGACTGGTAGTGTGATAGCCCAAGTCCCCAGTGATTATAACGTGGTATGCCCAATTCAACTGACCAATCTAGTTGACGGGGAGGGAGGCCGAACATATCTGCCAAACAGCCCTAGACCACACGTAGTTACCCAGGGGTCCCAGATCGAGGAGAAAATCACTGCCCCGGTAGACTGTGTTAAGCATCTAGTGGATAATGATGATATAGGGGCTGCTCATGGATCTGTACAGCCCTTACACTCTTTGTTGCCAGGCAATTTGAATGACCATCTAAAAATTTTGTCCTGGAACATAGCGGGTATTAAGGCACGCCTTGTGTCTGCGGATTGGTCAAGTTTTATGGACAACTACGATATTATCCTGTTGCAGGAAACATGGGCAACGGAACCTGTCCATAAGCTGGGCTATACTAACTTTTTCAAACCCGCAACTAAAGGAGGTAAAGGGCGGGCCGCAGGTGGCTTGTTAATCTGGGTGAAACAATCCCTGGGCTTTTACCCAACAGAGTTCCCAGTGGAGAATCAGGATCTGTTATCCATTGTTTTAAACAAAGGGAACAAGCAAGCTATGAATATTATTAACATCTATGCTAGAGGCCTTCCTGGCGGTCGATGCCCACCCCTGTTGAACCTTGTTGATCACATGATAACGAAAATGGTCGGAGGTATCACTACCATCATTGCTGGGGACCTAAATTGTACTATAGAACCTGTGCTAGATATGGGAGACACATGGACTATGGCAGATGATTCTGCTTGGGGTATTCCAGACTTACAAGTGGAGAAGATGGCTAAAGCTACAGAGGCTGCAGTGTCCTGGACGGCCTTTTGCTTACAAAATGGGTTCAGGGCATGTAATGGCCGCTCTGCCTCTGATGCGAAGGGAAAAAGCACTTTTGATAATGGCCATAGGCAAAGCCGCATTGATTATATTTTACTGGACATGGAGCATTGGGCTCTCTTAATTGATATGGTAGTTTTAGAGCGCCCGGAAAGCGATCATAACCCACTGTCCCTATCGATGAAGACACCAGATTTAAATAGAAGGGAGGAACCATCTGCAACCTATACAGGGGATGTCCTACTTACCAACGATAGGAGGAGATTGAAGTGGTCACAGGTTATAGAAGATGAATGCTTATTAAATAATATCAATGTTGTAGTAGGAAATGCACTTAATGAAATGTTGCAAATAGATATGTCGGGGTGGAGATTGGAGCTGCAAATAGTGTGATGGGTGTTCATATTAAGTGCTTTGACAGCTTAAAATCAATGCTATCCAAACCATGTAGGAAAGTTGTCACTAAAACTAATCCCTTGCCCCAAAAATGGTATAACAAGGACTGTAGAGAGGCACATACAGCTCTCATCTCTGCCATTAAATCTCGGGACATGGTTAAAGTGAGAGCTGCTAGACTCCATTACAAAAAAACCCTTAGCAAAGCCAAAAGGGAGTTGGAGGATGAGTTCTGGTCAGATCTTTTAGAGGCATCATCCTCTATTAACCAGAAAAGGTTTTGGGAGTTGGTTAAATGGGGCAAAAACATCGACTCTTCTACACCCGGAAATAATGTGCCACTCGAGGATTGGGTATCATTTTACTCGGCCCAATTTAGAGCTGGGGACGATGATACTTCAAATCCCTCAGGCAATCCACTCACGCAGACCCCAGAAAGCGGGAAACTCACCTTTACGGTTGCTGAGGTTGAGCTGGCATTGGCACTTACTCTCCGAGGCAAAGCCCCCGGTATGGACCTAATCCCGGCGGATCTTTTTAAATCTAATCCCACTTTGTGGCTCCCGTATATCACTAGAATAGCTAATACTTTGCCACTTGGAGCTACAGTCCCGAAATCCTGGAAAGGGGCAGAAATAGTTCCAGTCTATAAAAAGGGTGATAAATCTATTCCAGCAAACTACCGCCCTATCAGTTTAATCGACTCGATTCAAAAGATAGTGGCGCGTATGGTTTTGGGAAGGGTCCAGGGTTGGATAGAGATGGAGAACATCCTGTCCCCCATGCAGGTGGGCTTCAGATCGGGAATGAGCACCATAGATCAGGTTTTTAGATTCTGTCTGATCTATTGGAAGGAGGTTTGGTTAGGTGGTGGTAACATCTATGCTGCATTCATTGATCTGAAGTCCGCCTTCGATCTGGTGCCCAGGGACAGGTTGTGGGGTGTGCTGGTAACTTTGGGATGCCCACCCGAATTATTGGACCTTATTATAAGGCTCCACGAGGACAACTTTGCGAGGGTGAGGTGGAGGGGTCAGGGACAAGTCACAGAAACTTTCCCCGTAACCCGAGGCGTCGGCCAGGGGTGTGTCCTGGCCCCTACCCTGTTCCTCCTTTTTATCAACCAAGTTGGTAAATTTTTCTTGGATACTCCCACTGATGCCCCAATGTTGGCAGGGATGAGGTTCCCGCTACTCATCTTTGCAGATGACACTCTAATCCTCTCTAAAACACGCAGCGGACTACAGCGGGCTTTGGACCGCTTTGAGGAGTTTTGTGCCATCAACAACCTGGTAGTCAACGTGGGGAAAACAAAATTTATGGTCTTCACAAAAAACCACCCAGTCCGAAGGTCAGTGAAGATGAATGGAGTAAACCTTGAACAGGTTGATACCATGACCTATCTAGGGGTCACCCTTGATAGCCGTCTGAGATGGAAGGATCAGATCAATATACAACAACTCAAACTTGCCAGGCTTACTGGCTGTCTCGTTAAAGAGCAGAAGGAATCAATCACTAGACGGGTCCTGCCGGCCCTTAAGATCTATGATGTTAAAATCTCTACAGCCATCTTATATGGCGCAGATCTATGGGGTCATATGGACTTGTCTAATCTGTATAAAACTCAATGTAGATTCCTCCGAAACCTAGTGGGCCTTCCACAGTCTACACCCTCGCTCCCTCTCTGCCTAGATCTTGGCACCCCCCCATAAATGAAATGGCAAGATTTAGGTTAGTGGCATTGTGGAGACGAATATGGACATCCCCAGACTTATTCCTTTTTGCAAAGGAATTGTCAGAAGTTAGGTCCATCAGGGGTTCAGGGAAAATACCATGGCTCATTGCTGTAAAAACAATTCTGATAGACATGGGCTTGGAACATCTTTGGTCATCCCCACAATCTAATCCCTTCCCACCTAAAGATGAATTTAAATCTCTATATTGGGCCACTACCCGCCTAAAAAGAGTGATGCTGTCCAATAAAAATGAACTCACAGGCAGGTTTCTAACATTCAAAATTGACCTATTGAGAGAGCCATACTGGGATGTTATTTCCCGACCGCTAGATAAGAAATTGTACCATCAGTTTAGAGTGGGCGCTTTGCCATTAAACATCTTTCTGAACAAATGGTCCACAGGGATATCACCTTATTGTATGTGCTGCTTAGGTCATATTGAGTCAGAAGGTCACTTCCTTTTTGCCTGTCCTAGGTATGGAGCACCTCGGAAAAAATGGCTAAAACCTCTGTTCCAAAATTTACCATATAAAACAGCAATGGAAGCCATACAGGTGCTCAGGACTAACACCTCAGAGGTCTTTGTGGTAGCCTTGGCAAAGTACTTGGGCTGGGCTTGGCTCCTTAGGTTAAAAAAGCGCTCGTTTTAGCGCCAAGTGCAAAAGTTGTTCTGCTATTTGCCATAATCTGTTTAGTTTAAGTATACACCTGTTAAACCACCCTACGACTATGTCCTATTAACTGCATTCATTGTTCGCGATCTAGAACTGTAATCCTAACTTTTTAAATATTTTTTGTCTTTTCCTATTTATTTTTTAAATTTTACATAAAATATTCAGGTTTTTTTTTTTATTCACTAATTGAAATTTAATCCTGTTTTATTCACTTGTTAAGAAATGCTCTTTTGTTTGTGCACGTATGTAATTTTGTGAGTGTCTAAATAATAATTATGTTCATTGATTTCCATTGGATATTTTAAATGAACCAGTTATATTCTTTTGTATTTTAATATGTCTTTTATGATTGCTAATAATCGAAATAAAGACTTTAAAACCTGAAACCTGAGAGCATATTTTCTAAAATTCACATTATCTTTCTCAGTCATGTGAGAATGAAGTCTGACATTCTCACTAAAATATGTACATCCAACAAGGGCAGAGACTGATTCCTTTGTCTTCCACTGCAGCTTCCCAGAGTGTTCTAAAGAACAACTAGAGTGCTAACAGTCTTACATATGATAAAAGTATAGCACACCTGAAGCCATCTTGATTGGAATAAAGTGGTAACTCTTAAAACATTTAATTTAAAAAGGAACAAAATGAGGGGCTTCATTTTGTCATAGAAAATATGATTAGAGCTGTAGAAAGAAAAATTAGGCACATTTTTAGTGACTTCTCAAATCCTCTTCTATTTCATTAAAAAGGATTCTGACATGCAGACTGAAACTTGTACTTTCAATGCCAGTAGCAGACTTGCCTGGTGAGCAGTAGCTTTACTACAGTGATCTAATGAGCAAGTAGAGTGCTAACATTCAGAATTTATGGAAAATGTGTGACACATCTGAATGCCTTCTTGATGGAACCAAATTAAAAAACTGAAAGTATTTCCTACTGATGAGACTGTAGTAAATGAGGAAATTAGCAAACGTCATGACAAATAAGTCTCCCAAGATGGCCACAGAGACAAAAGAGCCCAAATGTAGCACAAATATCACCCAGATGGAGCCCGAGTATAGCCCAATGACAGAATGTCCCAGAGTGTTCTAAAGAACAACTAGAGCGCTAACAGTCTTACTTATGACAAAAGTATGGAACACCTGAAGCCATCTTGATTGGAATAAAGTGGTAACATTTAAAACGTTTCATTTGAAAAGGAACAAAATGAGGGGCTTCATTTTGCCATAGAAATTATGATTATTGCTGCAGAAAGAAAAAATAGGGCACATTTTGACTTCTCAAATCCTCTTCTATTTCATTAAAAAATTCTAACATGCACTTTGAATTCCAGCAGCAGACTTCCCTGGTGAGCAGTAGCTTTACTACAGTGACCTAAGGAGCAACTAGAGTGCTAACATTCAGGATTTATGGCAAATGTGTAACACATCTGAATGCCTTCTTGATGGAATCAATGTAAACAAGCATTGAAAATGCAATAGGTCTCACCCTCGCTTAAGTTAAAGTAATTCTGTTTGTAATATGGTGGCTTTTTAGCTTTGCTTTTATTAGTATTATTCAAATGTTCATGTACATAACATGCATATGTATGCATATATGTATATGTATGCATGCATTTATATTTGTATTTATATAGATATGCAGATTAGATATGGTAGTGGGGGGAAAAAGCAAAAGCTGGTCAGCCGAGTGGTGGCCTCCGTGCCTTGGCCCTACCCCCATACCTTGTCAGGAGGCTAAGAATCTAGGAGTCTGGATCAACCCCTCTCTCTCCTGTGATGGCCACATAAGGCGTCTTGTGGGCAAATGTTTTGGAGTACTGAAGACCCTAAACAAAACCTTAGACCTACTACCCATAGCGGCCAGAAGGACACTGATGCAGGCATTGGTGACCTCTCGGATGGACTATGGAAACATCTTGTTCCTAGGGTCCACCGAGGGCTGCCTGGGCCGCCTGCAAGTTATCCAAAATTCCGCCGCTAGACTGGTGCTAAGAAGACCCAGGAGAGCAAATTCTCAGAAGGCGCTGGATGCGCTTCACTGGCTGCCTGTGAAGAAACGCGTGCTGTTCAAGTGCCTCCTCTTCTGTCACCGAATTGTCTGGGGCAGGTCGCCCGCCTACCTTAGGGACTTAGTCAGCCGCTACGAACCAACAAGGACCCTCCGGTCGGAGGGTGCCGGGCTGCTGACAGTTCCCAGGATAAGGAAGGCCAGAATGGGTGGACGATCTTTTGCGTTCCAAGCAGCTCAACACTGGAACAAACTTCCTCCTGCTCTGAGACTGGAGAGCAGTGAAGCGCTGTTCAGGGCTAAGCTCAAAACACAACTATACACTGTGTAGGGTCATAGGCTCTTATGGTGATCGTTAGTAGCTCTTAGCGCGGGGACACGCCGAGATGGCGTTACTGAGCGCTCTATAAGCTCTTTATTATTATTATTATTATTATTATTATTATTATTATTATATATGTTTATATATGTATGTATAAATATATATATATACATATATATATATATATACATACATATATAAATGCATTGATATGCATATATATGTGCATATGTGTGCATGTAGAGAGAGGTAGAGAGGCCAAAGGTGTAGAGTTAGAGGTGTAGAAGTAGAGGGGTAGAGGTAGAGAGGTAGCGGGGTAGAGAGTAGTAGAGAGAGAGGTAGAGAGGTAGAGAGAGTAATAGAGAGTAGAGAGTGAGTAGTAGAGAGAGTAGTAGAGAGCAGTAGAGTAGTAGAGAGTGAGTAGTAGAGAGTGAGTAGAGAGAGAGAGAGTAGTAGAGATTAGTAGAGTGATTAGCAGAGAGTAGTAGAGAGTGAGTAGTAGAGTAGTAGAGAGTGAGTGGTAGAGAGTAGTAGAGAGTAGTAGAGTGATTAGTAGAGAGTAGAGGAGAGAGAGTAGTAGATAGAGTAGTGGAGAGTAGTACAGTAGTAGAGAGTGAGTAGTAGAGAGAGTAGTAGAGTAGTAGAGAGTGAGTAGTAAAGAGTGAGTAGTCGATAGTAGTAGAGAATGAGTAGTAGATAGTGAGTAGAGGAGAGCGAGTAGTAGAGAGTAGTAGAGAGAGAGTAGTAGAGAGTGAGAAGAAGAGAGTGAGTAGTAGAGAGTAAATAGTAGAAAGTGAGTAGTAGAGGGAGAGTAGTAAAGAGTGAGTAGTAGAGTGAGTAGTAGAGAGTGAGTAGTAGAGAGAATAGTAGAGAGTGGTAAAGAGTGAGTAGTAGAGCAGTAGAGAGTGAGTAGTAGAGAGTAGTAGAGAGTAGTAGAGTGAGTAGTAGAGAGTAGTAGAGAGTGAGTAGTAGAGAGTGAGTAGTGGAGAATGAGTAGTAGCAAGTTAGAAGTAGAGAGTGAGTAGTAGAGAGATAGTAGTAGAGAGTGAGTAGTAGAGAGTGAGTAGTAGAGAGTAGTAGAGAGTGAGTAGAGAGTGAGTAGTAGAGAGTTGTAGAGCGTGAGTAGTAGAGTGATTAGTAGAGAGTAGTAGAGAGTGAGTAGTAGAGAGTAGTAGAGAGTGATTACTAGAGAGTGAGTAGTAGAGAGCAGTAGAGTAGTATAGAGTGAGTAGTAGAGAGTAGTAGAACATGAGTAGAAGAGAGAAAGTAGTAAAGAGTAGTAGAGAGTGAGTAGTAGAGTAGTAGAGAGTAGTCAGTCAGTGTCAGTCAGTGTCGGTCAGTCAGAGTCAGTGTCAGTCAGTCAGTGTCAGTCAGTTAGTGTCAGTCAGTGTCAGTCCATCAGTGTCAGTCAGTGTCAGGCAGTCAATCAGTGTCAGTTAGTGTCAGTCAGTGCCAGTCAATCAGTGTCAGTCAGTGTCAGTCAATCAGTGTCAGTCAGTCAGTGTTAGTAGGGCAGCTCTGCTGACCTGGTTCTTCGGTTCTAAAGCAGCTCTGCTGACCTGGTTCTCTGGCTCTAAAGCAGCTCTGCTGACCTGGTTCTCTGGCTCTAAAGCAGCTCTGCTGACCTGGTTCTTTGGTTTTAAAGCAGCTCTGCTGACCTGGTTCTCTGGCTCTAAAGCAGCTCTTCCGACCTGGTTCTCTCCCTCTAAAGCAGCTCTGCTAACCTGCTTTCTCTGGCTCTACAGCAGGTCTCCTGACCTTGTTCTCTGGCTCTAGAGCAGCTCTGCTGACCTAGCTATTAGGCTATAGAGCAGCTCTGCTGATCTGGTTCTCTGGCTCTACAACAGGTCTGCTGACCTCGTTCTCTGGCTCTTAAGCAGTTCTGCTGACATGGGTCTCTGGCTTTAGAGCAGCTCTGCTGTCCTGGGTCTCCCCCTTAGGGCAGCTCTGCTGACCTGGTTCCCTCCCTCTTAAGCAGCTCTACTGACCTGGTTTCTCTGGCTCCAGAGCATCTCTGCTTACCTGATTATCTGGATCTAGAGCAGCTCTGCAGACCTGGTTCATAGGCTGTAGAGCAGCTCTGCTGACCTGGTTCTATGGCACTAAAGCAGCTCTGCTCACCTTATTCTATGGCTCTAAAGCAGCTCTGATTACTTGGTTCTCTGGCTCTAGAGCAGCTCAGCTCACCTGGTTCTCTGGCTCTAAAGCATCTCTGCTGACCTAGTTCTCTGGCTCTAAAGCAGCTCTGCTGGCCTGGTTCTCTGGCTCTAAAGCATCTCTGTTGACCTGGTTCTCTCCCTCTAAAGTAGCTCTGCTGACCTGGTTTCTCTGGCTCTACAGCAGCTATGCTGACCTGGTTCTCTGGCTCTAGAGCAGCTCTGCTGACCTAGTTCTTAGGCTCTAGAGCAACTCTGCTGACCTGTTTCTCTGGCTCAAAAGCAGCTCTTCTGAAACATAAGTGCTTATAAACGTATCCTGCTGTCAACTACTAGCACTCTAGGAACCGACTTGCTGTCTATGCACTTGCAGAATGACTCAAGCATTGAGACAAGCAGTGGTACAGTCAAATGTGCGCAATATATGCCGTCCCTTAACCCCTTGCAGACTACTGAGTCAGTCCTGCAAAAGTCCAGGTAATAATCATGCTTGTCTGGAATCACACTGTGAGTCTGTGTCCACTCCTACAATCATCCTGACAGAAGCATGTCTTTATCTAATCACTCTGCTGAAACATAAGCGCTTATAACCTTATCCTGCTGTCAACTACTAGCACTCTAAGAAACCAGTAACTGTCTCTGCAATTGCAGAAGGCATTGAGACAATACCTAAGCACTTATAAATGAACTGGGCACTCTGTTTTCAGCACTGTCATCATTCTAGTTACTAGTGATGTTCTTATGGAATGACCTAGGTACCAACACAAGTACACGTACAATATTCTGTGCACAATCCCGACAAACCTCTAAGCCGATACATACATTTGGTACACTCCACTAAATACTGAAGTAGTACTCATGCAGCCTAGGATACCTCCTGTCAGTCTCATGCAGTTTGTCAATCACCCATCCAGCACTGTGTTCTCATTGTATCACTCTGCAAATACCTAAGAACTAATGGGGTAGATTTACAAGCCCCCTGCACCACCAGTACATCACTTTTTGTAACATAGTGATGGCACTGGGGACTCCTCCATATTTACAAGGAGAGGAAAAGCCACGTAGGAAAAGCCACCCTACGTGGCTTTTCCTCTCCTTGAAAATACGACTGATTCAAACGCAGCACTTTGCATTGGAGGGGCGTTCCATGGGTGTTGCTGAGTCTGTTCCCACACAACACCCATAGAATAACACATCTCAAGATTTATGAGAAAGTGTAAATCTGTAAATACGTGTGAATGGTGCGCCACCCTAGAGGTGGTGTAGCGAGGCACAACAAGGAGAAATGTTTTCATTTCTCCTTGTTTTTTCCTCTTTCAATGCATGCTGCATTCCGCAGCACACATTGAAGGAGGAAAATGCCTTTAGTGATTGTTTTTGTGCAGGAAGTAGTCCCTTCCTGCACAAAAACAATCTCTCCACGACACAGATATCCTTGCCCCATGGTGCAAGGGTGCCTGCATCACTGCATGGCTGCAGTTTGTGTGCTAGTGCAGAGGGAGCACAGAATTGCGACATATTCATGTAAATATGTCACATCCCTCTGCTTCAGAAGTGCTGCAATGCGCTGCAGCTAAAGGGCTTGCAGTGTCCCGCTGCAGCACTTCCTCATAGATCTGCCCCTATAAATTTACCATACAGTACTAATGCATTCTTTCAGTCAATCATGCTCTACGCTTACATTCAACCAAACTTTCAGACATTACCATGCAATTATAGTTTTTTTTTTAAACCAGATAAGGTAGTTCTGAACTTTTTTTTTCTTCTGTTTTTTGTTTTATATTTTTTGTAGTTTTTTGAACAATTTTTTACTTTTTTTGTGTTTTTTAAACAGTTAGCTTTTGGAATTCAACATCATTCCAAAAACAATAAAATAAAAAATAATTGCATTTGTGGTTTCGTAGCGTCCACTGACTATTCACCATAACAGATGATGGTTTTGCACTTAGTGCAGTGCTGCTGCAGAAAAGCAAATTCTGGGCAAAAGTCTACAGGTGGTGCTGAAGTGGACGCTCTGGAGGTGCTAGCAATGCCTGATGGTGTATTTTCTGCTGCACGCCTCATTTCTTCTCGTGCGAGATTCTTCGGGTGAATGGTCTGCAGATGTTCATACATACTAGCTGTTCCTCACGAGTAGTTCTTGTCACTACCTCGCGACAGGACCCTGTCACACAGCAAGCATGTGACTTTTCTTGCGTTGACCTTTTTTTCTCCGGCAGGAAAGGTGAAAAATTTCCATACCACTGATTCAGGCCTCTGCTTGGGTGGATCTTCCTCCAAGATATCTTCATCTGAAGAATGATGAGGAGCTTGCGAACCAGATGGCATTTCTCCAATGCAATTTTTTAAAAACACAAAAAAATTCAAAAACCAGCTCTGGAAGAAGAAGAAATGTCTCTCATCAACTGCTCCAAACAGAATGATTAAAATGGGTGGGGTCCTTCAAAAGTAACAGTGGGAAATGTTATGAACCAATCAAATCTTTTTTTTGAGGTCACATGGGATCTGCACACCGTGCGCTCATGAAGCGCTCACCCGACGCAACTTCGGGAAAATAAATTTAAAAATAATATACGTTCATTACAAGTAGAAATATGTTAATTTTATGAATACCTTAGAAAATCTTTTGCCCTAATATGTACATTAAAGACACGAACATATCATTTAAGAAAATCAAAATTTTCTCACCCAGCACGCCCCAGCACGTATATGACTTCACGTGTGGCCCGCCACCGCGGAAGTGTCACATACCGTAATACCCAGGTGTCGTGAATGTGCCGGAGCAGGAGTCACGGACCAGTCGCATACCGTTCGCGCACACCACGTAACCTTGTACTTATATGACGTAACTGGAAAAAACACGCACTCGTCGCCCACCATACGCGGATCCTTCATGACTTTTCCAAAATGGCAGCTAGAATACGTGGACCCACTGTGGTAAGTCCGCTTTGGGTGCACGACTCCCCAAAAAATGTTGAAAAAAAAATAATAAAGAAAATTATATAAATATATTAAAATGCAAAAAATAACTAAATAATTACAAATTTTTCAGTTTTATATTTTTTTTAAAACATGTTTTTTGAAATTTTCTGAAAAATATATAATGTTGTTTAATAAATAAAATATTTATAAATAAACAGTTAAAAAACGTAGAAATTCAGTACAAAAAATAGGTATAACTACTATTGCACTTAAAAATTAGCATTAAAAAACCTTTAAAATTCACTGAAAAAAACATGATTTTTAGAGACGTTATAGTTAGGAATCTTAAAAAACCTTTGAAATTCACTAAAAACCCATAGGGTTCATGAGTGTTATAGTTAGCTTGACATTTCAATTGTACAAAACCATAAAATTCCTCCTTTATAATTGGTTGAGCTAACTATAACTCGCGCGCCCGC
The DNA here is from genome assembly GCF_964263255.1 of Lissotriton vulgaris. Classification (NCBI taxonomy): domain Eukaryota; kingdom Metazoa; phylum Chordata; class Amphibia; order Caudata; family Salamandridae; genus Lissotriton; species Lissotriton vulgaris. Next base: position 495,169,829 of record NC_141685.1, read on the forward strand.
AATGCACTGCTGATGATGTCACATAGTACATCATTCATGACATGGTCAGTGACATCACTGATGACATCACTGATGTCATCTCAAATGATATCACTGATGACATAACTGATGACATCATCCACGTGACAATCTGATAGACCTCATCACACACTAGTATAACCATTGATCACTCACTGTAAAATACAGAGTACCATATTTAAAGGCATTGACACACACATACCAGTTACTACATATGCGCTTACTGATTCCTAAGTTCACACACACATCTGTCCATTCACCCACAGAATCACTTATACATGCAGTCACTGCTTCATGGTAACACTATCAAATGTACTCATTCACCTATATAGACATTGACACATCAGCAGTCATCTTAGTCGGTTATGCAGTGATGCTACTCACTCATGAAAAGAACCAATCACACTTACATTTACTCACCTACACAGTTATACACACAACACCTGATTTATACATACACATAGCAAATCATAGTTACTGTGTTTAAAAAAATCACTATTACAATTATACGCTCATTCATACAGTTACTCTCACAATCACTGACTCTTACATATACTTATTTATTTACACCAACTCTCATATACAATGCCTTTTATTTTTCTACTTTTTTGGAGATGTACCACTGACACATATATTCACTTACCATCACACAAATAAACACACTCAGACACCCAAACAACTGTTTCCATAAACAATCCTAAACCCATATGCCGAGACAATCAACCACCACACATCTATGCGTAGAGTTACAACTTCTCCCCCAACCACGGATGCACTCAGTCTCCCTTACAAATACTCAGCCAACTAATCAATAACTGATATAGACATTTATGTAGTTAGTGACCAATTGATGCAGCAGGTTATACAACAACAGAGGCAGTGATACACACATTCACATAGTTTGGTTACTAACCCATATATTTAGTGAGACACATTTAATTAGTCACTTAAACAAACAGTCAGACAGCTACTAAATCCTCCATCCAGACAGTTATATATCCACTCAATCTTCAATACAGATTGTTATATATATAAGAGATATTTAAATTTCAAACAAAAACACATTCACTGGATGATGTAATCAGTGATGTCATGAGTGATGTCACTGACCATGTCATGAATGTTGTAATATGTGACATCATCTGCAGTGCAATGTGCGAGCGCAAGTTATAGTTAGCACAACTAACTATAAGGGAGGAATTTCTATGGTTTTGTACGAGTGAAATGTACAGCTAACTATAAACTCATGAAACTGTTTTTTCCAGTGACTTTCAAAGGTTTTTTAAATGCTAATTCCTAATTATAATGTCTCTGAGACTTAGTTTTTTTTCAGTGAATATATATATATAGATATAGATATATATATATATATATAGATAGATATATATATATACATATATATATATATATATATACATATATATATATATATTCTTCCCAAATGTTCCCGTAGCAGAGGGAACTACTTGCGTTGGTGCCCGCGTTTGGAGACCGGGAGCGTGTCTCCTAGTTATCCGAAAACAAAGGCAAGGACGCGGCACTCTTCTTTTTACGGTAGATTTATTTTAGGTCTCAAGCAAAACTCCTACGCCTTTCGAACAAACGTTCTTTGTCACGGCCGTGACCAAAAATTTAGGTGCATTTTTGATAATATGCACCTAAGTTTACTGGTCAAAAAAAGAGCAATGGGCCATATTATCAACAAAAGGCGATACATTATCACCGCTTTTATCGGCAGGAGACTGTCGATAAAGCGGTGATAATGGTCTTTATAATATGCCCTTTTGAATTGCCATAGCAGCCGATGTTAATACCAGAACCTGGGCTGCTATGGGGATTTACAAGGTCCTATTATCAAGCCAATTATCACCGCTTTATCAGCAGTTACTGGCGATAGAAGTGGCGGTAATGTATCGCCTTTTGTTGATAATATGCCCCTTCATTTCTATGATAGTATGTAAAACTTTACTTTTTTGTATTGCAGTTGTACTCTCAACGCATGCGCAGCCTCGTTTCGAAGCCCACGTTTTTTTCTTTTTATTCAAGTTCAACAAACAAACCTTTCTTTATTTCAGGTATTAAATTTGCCGCTTTGTTTTCCGGGTCGTGTGTGATCCGCTGCTGTACTTTTGTAATACATTAGTCATTGTATTTTATCTAGATTTATTTGGAACATAGTGCCGAGGCCCCGAACTTTGATCACGTACTCCGTCCAGCGCCATTTTAGTCGTTTTTCACCATTGTTTTTATTATATCTGTTACTTTCATCTTATCGTCCTTGTATTTTCTTTGTGATCAATGAGATTTCGAGGCATGGACACCACAGTGTTTGTCCTTAAACTCTGATGTTATCAGACTTGGTCACACGTATACCTAAAAACTCATTTGAAGGACGTAAGTCACAGGCATTACAATGCGTGTTTGTCAACAGAAAGACATTATTAAGATTATGCGTGGTAAATGGATAGTTCTTGTAAAGTACTTCTAAAATCAAGGCGTAGTAAAACTATGGGGCATATTAGATTATTGCCGCTTTTATCGGCAGGAAAACTGCAGATAAAGGGGCGATAAAGGGCTTGATAATAGGCCCTTGTGAATGCACATAATAGCACAAGTTAACACCAGAACCTGGGCTGCTATGGGAATTTCCAAGGCCCTATTATCAAGCCCATTATCGTCGCTTTATCAGCAGTTTCCTGCCTATAAAAGCGGCGATAATGTATCGCCTTTTGTTGATAATATGCCCCTTCGTTCCGTGCCCTGCATTGAAGTTTGCGATGCAGGGCGCAGGATACGAAATTCATTTTATTAATTTAATTGTTTACTTACCTGCAATCATCCAGATTCCGCTGTTTATAAGCCCCCACCCTGCCGCTCTCCCACCCCACCTGCGTGTTCCACCACAACTCCCTCCACGGGCTGAGTCAGTTACTTCCCTTAAGCATAATAAATAATAAAAAAAATATATATTATAAAATTATTACCTGTAGAAGATACAAAAAATAGTTACAATATATATTTTACAACACAAAATAATTTGTAAAACATTTCATTTGCCTTTTTTGCTGTTCTCAGAATATATTGAACTTCACTATAAACAGTGAGTTCAATAGTACTCATCACAGAACAGCGGGCAAAAAAAAGACAATCCATAAAGATATCTTAAAAAAAACCACTCAACATTCTCAATAACAATATAAAAAATAGAAATAAAACGTATCTTAAATGTTTTATTCTAAGAGCAATTTCTTACGTAAATATGACACATCTGAAACAATTATAAAATAACAAACCATTATGAATATTTTTCTTACACTGTATGTAATGTTACTTACAAATATATACTGACAAATTACACCGCAAAAACTCCTTAATGGGTTCACACACTTTTCCTTACAGCCAAATAGTATGCATTAAGTCCTTTGTTTGGATTTGTTCAATAGTAATCCTGAACGTCCACCTCCCAGCCTTCTGATCCAAAACCACCGACATCATCTACGGGTCCCCCAGGACTCATCCATCAGTCAGACGCTGTTCAACATCTCCATGGCCACCCTAGCACAAGTAGACCAGCATCACAACTTCATCAACATCTCCTACACAATGAACACCCACCTCATCCTCTTCCTCACCAAGAAGCCACATACGACCAAAAGCAACCTCCACGACACAATGAAGTACGTCACCAACTAAATAAAGAGCAGCACTGTAAACACAAACTGGCACAAGATGAAGGTACTCATCCTCAGACCGACCCCCACAGCCTCAGACAACTCTTGCTACCTGACTGCACTGTGAACAGTACTAACACCTACCAACTATGTCCACAACATAGGTTTCAACCTCAACTCCTCCCTCTCCATGTGGAACAAAGTCTACACCCTGCACATGCTCCACAACATTTACAAGTAGATCCTAACCAAAAGAAGAAGAAAAGTGATACAGGCCCTCATCAGCAGCAGACTACACTGTGGCAAAACACTCTGAACATGAATTGCAGGCAAACACCTACAGCAACTACAAAAAAATCTAAAAGACCTCCACGTGAGTGATCATGAATGTCCCCGGCTGCACCCATATCAGGCACCACCTGATAAATCTACACTGCCTCAATATGAACAAAAGGATCACCTTAAAGCTTCCTACCCTCAGTTGCAAAATACTCTATAACACCAGACTAATCTACCTTAACAGCAGTAATCCTAAAGGGTAAATTTTGATCTTAAAATTTTGCCTTTAAAAATATTAGGTAAGAATTTGGTAACTCTTTGGGAAAACGTTGCTTCAAAACTAATTGAGTATCATTACAATGTTGCCAACCTTTCAGACATTTTAAATAAACAATGTAATGTCCAGATGTGGTAGAAGGTCCATCACGAAAAATAATAGCAACAGCTACAAAAGTTCTTCCTGATATTGAACATTGACCAGCCCCAAAATATTTTTAATTAAAGTTTTCAATTTTCTTCCATCAGCTCTACAACGTTGCAGTATTAAAATAGCATACTGTCCATATCTTTGTATAAGTAATGTTGATGACATTTCTGATTTACATTGGCTACACTCCATGGCCCTTATTTATGAGGCCTTGCATCAGTTTTGCGCCGCATGTGCGTCACTTTTTGTGACGCACCAGCGTTGTACAAAATTCGCCTTGTTGCGCCATATTTAAAAAGTGACGCATCTAGGTAGATGCGTCACTTTTTAAACCCCTGCGCCACATTATACCTGCGTCAGGTATAATGTATGCAGAGGGGGCGTTCCCCCGCAAAAAGCCTTGTAATAGTGACGCAGTGAAATCTATGAGATTTCACTGCGTCACTTTTAGGATGATGTTGCGTCAAAATCTTGCGCCTGCCTCACAGCAGGCGTAAGACTGACGCAAGCCTTTTCACATGGTGCTTTCCCTATGTGAAAGGACGCATTGCTGGAGTTGCGTCACTTTTGTGACACACTCCAACAATGCGTCACTTTTGCGCTTACAGATGCGTCAGAAATACTGACGTATCTGTAAGTCCTTTCGACATGATGCGTCATACATTAAATATGACGCATCATTGGTGTTGCAAGGAGTGCGCAGTGAAAAGTGACGCATCGCTGTTTTCACGCAGCGATGCGTCACTTTTTATAAATGAGGCCCCATGTTTTGACTTGCTCCTCTAATTAGATTGTTAAAAGACACTGATTCACAGTCAGGTAAAGTCAAATAAATGAATCTCTCAATGTCTATGTCAGTGCTACATGTAAATAAACAATTTTGACAGTCATGTTGCCATTTATAAAAAAGGCCAAAAAGGTTTTCAATATCTATACCTTCATCTTCCAGTACACCAAGCATAAACATTAAAAATTCCTGACAATCTTCCTGAATATTCTGCGTAAATTGAGTCCAACCAGAAGATATGTCCAAAACATTTCGAATAGCAGAAACACTTGGTATTTTACTTTTATCACTAGTACATTTGTGATAAACAGAATTCAACTATGAACTGAATCTTTTGTCCAGATTTTCTACAATTTTCTGTTGCAAACTTTCAAGACAAAAAACATTAACAACTACATTAGCATAGCAGTTGACACCACAACTATTTTCAAACCGATAACCAACTTTCTCTTCAAGACTGTCCTTTTTCTTTTTGCTTGCAGGCGCAACCTCATCTTGGTTTTTTTCTTTCTCTAGAGTTTCACAATAGATATTCTCAAATCTTCTTTTTCTACCTACCACACACTTTTCAACTGGATATTGACCTAATTGGGTGCATATTTTCTTTTTAACCTATTATACTCTTTCACACAATTTGCATCTGCACAAACCTTTGTCTCATCGAAATCAATCAAGTACAATCCAGATAAAGTTCTGACTCGAGACAAAGCAACATATGCCATACCTTCTTTAAATACGGTACTTCCAATGTTCACTAAAGCACAATCTACACTTAAACCTTGAGATTTATGAATGGTCACTGCATATGCCAAACAAACAGGAAACTGTTTTTTGCAGACATACAAATCTTTTACAAGCAAAAAACGAACTGCACAATGACTAACTTATTGTACTTCAACAATTTCATCAAATTTGATTTTCAAAAATTCAATCCCACCTCTATTTACATAATTAACAAAATCAATAATTGTACCCATTGCTCCATTTACTAAACCTTTTTCCACATTCAAATTACATCGCAAAATTACCCTACAATTTGCACATGCATATAAATTCTTTTCTAAACCAGCAGTTTTACTTATCGATTTCTCTAAACAATCCAATTTCCTCTTCAACTTTTCACTCAAAATAATACTGATTCCTTCATGTTCTATTTTGTCAATTGCTTCCAATTTTATAATTTCTTCATTTTCCAACTTTAACATTTCTTCATTGAATATAGAACATTCAGGCAGAGATGGCATTAAGCAGATTACAGATTTGTTTTCTGCAATTCTCATGCATATTTTCTCTGGGACAATATTTGCATTTGGAAACAAATTGGAAAGTAATCGTCTCTGTAAAGTTTGTTTGCCATCTTTGGTAAATTTTCCAATCCTTATATCTTGAAAAATAGTTCCATAATCAACATCATTTGCCTGTCGCATATTTGTAGTAAGTTCCTTATACTGAAAATATGACCAAATGTTTACATTGCCAATACTCCCCAAAGACTTTCTAGTATCTTCATGCACCAGTGTTTGAAACACTGGCTGTCCTTTTACAGGAGTAAGTTGTAGAAGATTAAAAAACTATGACACGTTTTCCTCCGAATAATACGTCATACACTGTTTTGAGAATTTGCTGCATTCTTAAATGAACAAAGGCAAGCATTTAGTTTGAGACTATGCTTACCTCATCAATAATGAGAAGCTTCATTTTCCTCAACACTCATGAAACTTAACAAGAAGCTTCTCCAGATAGCTTGTGGTATTCTAATTTGTTGACATGCTCTACTGGTAGCATTATAAAATGATGTAAAGTAATTCCTTTAATATTATGAGCTGCTAATCCAGTTGGAGCAGTGACAACACAAGACAAATGCGACTTAGTTCTTTTCTGTAGAAAACTTGTGATTACTTTAATTAAAAAACTTTTTCGTGTTCCAGCTTGTCCACTCACATACATACGGATAGGTTCAAATGATGAGCAAGAGCATTCTTTCTTCTCATGAAATAATCCATGGTCAATCTGTTCTGTCACTTGCTCATATATTTCTTTCTGCTCAAGATTTAGTTGTTCTTCCAAGTTTCCTAAGTTTGTTACATCTTCTTGATGTTGATACATTGCTGTTTCCACCTCTCCCATAGCAGTTGCTGCTTCATTTAGAACAATAGGTTCTCCTAATGGGTTCTTACTCAATGGAGCAGAAGTTTGATTGTCTTGAGAACTGTCTCTAGTAATCTCAGCTGCAATTGTAGCTTCTTGCTCAATTTCATCCTTCAACATTTTCACATAGTTAGCAAAAACCGGACATTCTATAGTATCTTTAGTTGGATTGAAGGAATCTTCATTGCTCTCAAAATCTCCAAGTAATTCCAATTCTGAACGCCATGGCTTGAAAAGTTGCAAAAGAGCTAAATAGTAAAATTCCCTTTTGTCAGGTGTTTCGCAACTAAGTTTACGGTGATTAATCAAATGTCCTTTTTTTTGTTTCACCAGACATCCTCGGAACCAATCACGGCATATATACCATTATTGATGTTTTCGGTAATATTCCGTCTAAAAATATAGTTTTGCTGCACTTCATAGAGACAAATGTTCTCAAGATGATGACTTGTATTTGGATAATATGTATCCAACATATTTGTTTTCACAATATCTGTACTTCCTGGCGCTTTTTCAGCTAAATATTCAATTTCTTGTACAGATTTAAGAACTCGGTTTTGTGTTGCAGCCAGACCTAGACTCACCCAAATGATTCTTCTAGAATAAGAGTACAGACTTGCAGATGATAAGCGATCCGAGCATTCATACGCTCCAATTTCTCGATGAGATAACATCTTCAAACTGTAACTATATAATTTCTTACTTAGACTCTTCTCATGGGAAATCTCTTCCTACATTTCCTTCAGTTCCGTCTTTTCTGACTTTGTTATGTACGTTGTCACATATCGAGCAACAGCAATGGAATTCTCTGCAACATATTTAATATCCATATTAGCATTCCACATGGACAAAATGACTGGGTTGTAGTCATTTATGTATTTTGACCCTTTATTTCTTCTTAAGTTGTAGGTATTTTTAGGAGACTTTCTTGTGATAGTATGTCGCAAAGATGACATAAAACTGTTCACTCTTCCTTTCGATATGAGAGGTCGAGAAAATGTTAAACGGCATTTGCTATAGAATTTGTCCTTAGATTTGTACTTTCGACAACAGTATTTCCCACAACGATGGCTTTGGAATCATAAGACTTGTTGTATTAAGTCCTTATTTTGTGTACTTTTGGGTACTTCACATGTAACATATTCTTCAATAAAAGACAACACAGTAGCATCTGAGTCTGTTCCAAATTTGGGAGCATCTTTAATCCATAATAGCATATGTATGTGAGGAGCACCACTTGCTTGATACTCCTTTCTCCAAAAGAAATCCAGAACCTCTTCAAGAGGAGGATTTTTTTTATTGGTGATAAAAGACATCATAGCTTCGAATCTATGATTGAAATACCTGCATACATTAACAGCCTCCAATGAGCACAGTTCTCCAGGTGTCTTATATTCGATATTTAGTATATTGGATTTGCCTCTCAAAGAAATTGAAGTAAATCATCCCAAGCATATTCAGCACAGCTTAGAGTAAGGAACCATGTAGGAGTTCCTAAGTTCCATAGAATACATTTGAGTTCTCCGTGACAACGGTACCAGTACTCATTAGTACCACGCTGACATGCCATCAGATTAATCAGCTGAGATTCCAAAACCTTATCTTTCTGCTGTACTTTATCCATAAATTCCTTTGCCGAAACATTTTGCAAATATATACCTGTTTTCAATATATGGTTTACTGCATAAGAAAGTCCAGACAAATCACTCTCAAACAAAAGATAAAACAAATACGGAATAAAATTGTTGAAATCTTGGCTCTTCTGCATATAATCTTGATGTCCAGTATTCAGATGCAGGAATCTGCACGGGTCATTCATCATATTGTCCTCCTTTTCCTGTGGGAAACAACTTTGGGAAATACCAAATTTCCAAGCTTTTTTGAAATAACTCTATAGCATTCCCCATCATTTCTTTGGAATGCAATGGATGAACAATGTAATGTTCGTAGATTTCTTCAATTCTAGACACATCCACTTTTTCAATTTGTCCAGATGGCAAGTCACTATCTTCTTGTACAGATAATTCTTCATCTCCCACATACACATTTGTGTAATATTGATTATTTTTTACCAAATACAAAGTTGCCTTTTTCACTTCCTAACATCCACTCATTGTTGCCAGATTTTCCTACTCGTAGTTGGAACACCATTAACAAAAATAACTAAAGGTTTATCCTCTACATTTTCTACACCAATAGTTTCAATATTTTTCTTTAAATCTAGAGGCAAATAATCCTCTCTGTAAATCAGAAGGAGGCTATTTTCCTGTCTTAGGCTCCATATGAACAATAGCCTGAAATGGATGCACACATTGAATAAGAATAGACTCGTAGGTATTAAATCCATCAGTTCCGAAGCATATATTTACCAACTCAAGATTATTATGCACAGCTCTAGCAGGCATTGTGTTCTCATCTAATTTGTTATAACAATATTTACAAATTCGCTGATCAGAACCCAAATCAAAACAATTCTCTACCAACAAATAAGTTGCAAAATCCTTCCACTCTTTATTATTTTGTTTTTCACTTTTTAAATATAGATCAACAGTCATGGTCTGATTTTTCTAATGAATTCGTCGACAACAGATACAAGAAAAATTTGGCCTTTATACCTGAAATCACCTTAAACTGTATAATTTCTTGCTCAAAATTTTCTACACTACATTGTCCTACATTCTCTTCCACATGTTCTTCTATTAATCTCTCACTTTCTCCACTGTCTTTCTGAGGACCAAAGTAACTAATCTAAATTTCATCACAAACATTTGTTACACCTGATACAGATCCATGCAAAAGAGCACTGTTCAACTTTATTAACATTAGTGCTGGACTTTTTCGCGTAATACAATGTTCTGACTAATTTCCTCATCTGAGTATGATAAACTGCTAACATCCTGAATATACTTTTTTAGAAAGACAAGCCAGAGAATGACCTTGCAAACCAGTATTTTCTCTCACGCTGCGAGGGTCTAGTCCTTGCAACATCTTAATCTTTTGTTTAACACTTTTCTTAGTATAATTACGTAAGAAATTGCTTAAAAAATCAATAGATTCTTGCCGCACACTGCAAATACTACTATAATTCCAAGTGTACACTGGAGATTTAGGACGTCTCCCTAAAACTTCACCAGCTAACACCTCTTCTGCATTTCTAGAAATAATTTTCTCTTTCTCAAAAGGACAACCATTTCTGACCTCATAAGCACGACCACTGGTGTCAACTGCATGCAACAAATCATTACTCTGATGTTAACTTTCTTCATTAAAAAAAGGCTCAGAACTTGAACTATGTTTCCATTCACCCAAAATAACCTCATAAAAGTTACTTCTGTTAATTAATCTTCTTCACTTACTTTTGGACTTCATTAAATGGATTCGCTTATCTAGTGATCTAATTCTATTGATTACTAAAATAAACAATTTTCTTTTCAATTCCAAAGCTTTCTCAACTACATTTTCTATAGCTTTCTTCTCCTAATTCTGTTTCTGAACACTACTCTTAGTCTTTAATATTTTCCTCAAAAAAGTGCTCCTGCTCTTACCAGGCCTTTCTTTCTGTTTGTTAAGACATCTCTCTTCATGTAATTCTTTTTGATGACTTCTCTTCAAATACACACTTTTCTTATGTTGCTTGCGTTGTTGGAACTTCGTTGGCATCATACAGTATTTTCAGTATCGATAAACACAACCTATAATAAAAAAATATATATAGCATTACAAAAAAAATATATCAAATATTCTATTATATTGCTTACAAGAACAGAGGGAGGATTATGAGGACAAACCTCGGACTATAAAAATAAAAGGACTTACAACAAAAGAACAAGGAGTATGAAACAAGGAAAATACAATAAATAATGAGAGTATAAATAGACACTGCAATATAACGGAATAAAGAAACAGCCGCAGCCCGTGGTGGGAGTTGCGATGGGGCAGGCAGGGGGGGCAGGGGAGGGGCAGGGTGAGCAATGATAAACAACGGAATGTGGATCAGCAGGTAAGTAAAGAATTACATTTTTAAAATGCATTTTGGGACATATTATCAACAAAAGGCGATAGATTATCGCCGCTTTTATCGGCAGGAAAATGCTGATAAAGGGACGATAATGAGCTTGATATTATGCTCTTGAGAATTCTCATACCAGCCCAGGTTAACACCAGAACCTGGACTCCCATAGCAATTTACAAGAACCTAGGGGCATATTACCAAGGGGGGCGATAGTCAAATATCGCAGATTTAGCAGCCGTTTTCGGCCGCTAAGCAGCAATAATTCTATCGCCCTATTAGCAAGCTGTCGCTAACTGATGTTAGCGACAGCTTTTAGGCGATAGCGAGCGGTTTGTGTCCCGCTGTGCATGTCAGCGATGTTTATCGCTAATGACATGCAAAGTGGGGTACCCAACCAGTTAGCGACTGAAAGCAGTCGCTAACGTCGCTATTGCCTATTAGCAAGGCAGGCGTAACATTGGAAATATTCGCCCTAAACACGAATATCTTCAAATTCTAACACTTTCCCAGACCAGTTCTTAGCCATGTTATCCAATGGGAGGTGGATAACATGGTTAGAGCATTTAGTCCCTAATACGTGAATATTGATGTATTCTCAGCGATATTCACGCATTTCGCCGATATCGCTGGATATTTTAGCACAATGGAGAAAAACGTAGCTAATATTTATGTTATCCAGCAATAGGCAGCGATAAATAAATTGTCGCTAAGCCAATTTAGCGATAAATATCGCTACTTGTTGGTAATATGCCTCTTATTACCAAGCCCATATTCACAGTTTTATCTGCAGTTTCCTGCCCATAAAACGTCGATAATTTTAAGACCGGTCCTTAATAATATGCCCGTCAGCGTCATATTATCAGTAAAGGGCGATACATTATCGCCACTTTTACCGGCAGGAAACTGCTACTAAAGCGGCGATAATGGTCTCGATAATATATCCTTGTGAATTCCCATAGAAGGCCAGGTTAAGACCATAATATGGGCTACTATGAAAATTCACAAGGATATATTATCTAGACCATTATCGTCGCTTTACCAGCAGTTTCCTGGCGATAATGTATCGCCCTTTCTTGATAATATAGCCCATACTCCTTTAATGTACAGAGACGCACACAGCCACGGCCCGTGGCGGGAGTTGCGGTGGGGCAGGGAAGCGGGGTGGGGGAGGGGCAGGGTGGGGGGGTGATAAAAATCAGCATATGGATATTTGGATTTGGAGGTAAGTAAAAAATGTAATTAACAAAATGAATTTCGAGCAAGCCCTGCATTGCATTCTGCGATGCAGGGCACGCTACGACATTTGTTTTGTTAATTAAATTGTTTACTTACCTCGAAATATCCATATTATGCTGGTTTTTATCACCCCCCATCCTGCCCCTCCCCCGCCCCACCTCCCTGCCCCACCGCAACTCCATCCAAAGGCCGTGGCTGGACGCACATAATGATATTAAACAAAAAAACATAAGAGGCATGTATTATAGCAAAACACATTTACCACTATAAAATGTTTAACAACGGGCGAATATAGGGGCATATTATCAAGATAGGCGATAACGTTATCGCCGCTTTATCAGCAGTTTTCTACCCATAAAGCAGCAATTATATTATCGCCTGTCTTGATATACCCCATAATTCCTTAATGTACAAAGATGCACCACACACACTCCCATACAACTTATCAACTCCCTTTTCAAATTGATTTCTAGATTAAGAAGAATACCACTCACACAGTGGATATTCTTGTACAGAATCTCTCTAGTTCCGTGTTTGCAGCAGAACCATCAAATAGAACATTTTCCCTCTCATTGTACACATACATACATATAAATAACCAATTAAAATCCTATACACATTAATTCAAAATAAAACACATTTCTATTGGTTTAACATTCCAAACCTTTCCAAGTAACAAAACTTTCAACACTTCCCCCATTCCACAATCTGCCAGTCACCATAGAAACACTTCAGGGAACACCTAACTCAGTATACAGATGAAAAGTGCATCATAAATTGTTGCAAATTGAAACAGCAAGTATGCTTGACTGGAGAATATACCAACTTATTTTATGGAACGTTCTTTTCTATCACTTTTTCTTAACCAATAACAATAAGCCTTTTAAAAAAACAGAAATATGCAACCTAGTTTTCTGTAAAATGTTGTCAAACAACCAATCATTTCTTTTCTTTTTCAAAACTGTGTGTTGTCCACCATTTTAGTAAAATCTTACATTTCAAACTACCATTTCATTTACAGAAGCTATCAGAGTGCATCCAGACCTCTCTTCAAAATGCTTACAGTGTGGATTGTGGGACACAGCTATATTTTCTGGAGCCAAAGGTACGCACAACAGAAAAGAATTCACAAGGACCTAGGTTTACCAAATGTGGACATTAAATGGATTGGACAGGATTAAAGTGTGACCAATTGATGCCATTGGTTAAATCCTTTATGCATCTCCAACACCCTGACCTCATAATTGTGCACTGCGGTGGAAATGACCTAGGCACTTTGACTAGGGTAGCTCTGGAAATGCTTATGAAGGACACATTTGCACAATTGATGACACTGTTCCCCAAAATGTTGTATATCCTATATTCTACCTTTGTATATTCTAATATATGCCAAAGGCAGAAATGGAAGCGGTCCAACCACTATTGTCCACAGTTTGGAAAAGCTAGGAAACATGTGAATAAATCTGTTTCTGCCTTTCTCCGAGACTACCGAATGGGGTCAATTTACAACAACAATCTGTGGTTCAATATGCACGCCATCTATAGGAGACATGGTATACATTTTACAGATGAGGGAAACAGAGTCTTACTCATAAACGTAAGACTCTGCATCGGTACTTACTTGTAGGTACTAAAATCTCCCAATAAACACAATGGCTCTTTTTAGAGCCATACAACACATAAACAAATACTTTTCATAAATATCTAAAAGTATTTTAATTTTTATTGCTAACGTACGCTTACGTGATGACTTTCAACATTGCAGCTGTACGTCATCCATACATGCTTGGTACGCGTACAATACATCTACCATCCCCTGAGCAACAGTATATGTTCAGAATGTTTCTACCCTACCCCCTTTCCTTATTTCTCAACTTTGTTTTACTGTTTCCTTGTGACTCGGCTGTCGTAACAAATAAGATGGCTGCCAACACTTCCTGGTTTGGAGTATTGACAGCCAATCAGCATTCAGCTCCTGTTCGTAATTGTATGGATTTCTGTAGGCATACTGTGCGATCTTTCTTTAAAAAAAAAAAAAAGAGAGTAAACATCCATATACGACCCCCTGAGCAACCATAAAGGATCAGAATGCTTCTACCCTGCCCCTTCCCTTATTTCTCAACTTTGTTTTACTATTTTCTTGTGACTCAGTGCTACCGAGGCACAAGGTGGCCTCCAACACTTCCTCGTTTTGAGTGTTGATATTATCAAACCTATTATTGCCACTTTAGCAGCACTTTCCTGCCGATAAAGTGGTGATAGTTTTGTCACCCAGGCTTGATAATATGGCCCAGAGTGCGTAGTGTACAGCAGCTTCTCTGTAAAATCTATAATTACCTTCGAGCAGTGACAACAGATAGCTTACAACAGTCTGACAAACAGATCCACAACGTTATTACGCCAATTTTGAGTCACTTTTAACATGGTTAAAGTGACCCAAGGAGCTTGTAAATCTACGTTTCACTTTTCTAGAAAAAATCTCAACTCCAGACTCTGCAAGACAGTTTTAATGTTCTTTTCTCTCTCACTCTCTTCGAAATCATTTCTCTTTCTCTCTTAAACTTATAGATACTGCTGTGCACTTGCACATGTAGAAGAACAGCCAAACTGAAGTTGTGAATTCCACTGGCTGAAGTCTTTGGCCGCAGTGTTTATACAGCAGTAAGCAGAGAAGCCTAGATCTACAAAGCCTTCATAGCAATGCATGCATTAGAAATAAGTTGACATATTTACAATCCCGTTATGCCACTTTTGTGTCAGTAACGCAGTAGGCACTTCCATATAGACACTACTTGAACGCGGCATTATGACAAGTAAAATGTACGAGGCACAATGCACACGTAAAACCATGGAGTTACCTTGACTTGTAATGGTTCAGCTCATTTGCTCACATCTACATAATTCTAAACTCTAACTTTCTTTTTTGTTTTCCAGATTACCAATCGGATATCTTATGAAGTCCATTTAACAATTTGCTTATAATATTGTTTGTTAATAAACTTATTTTTCTACTTGTTTGAAATTAAGTTTAGTTTAGTTATTGTTTTAATAAAAGTTCATAAAAAAGTACATACTTCTTTTATTTTGTGGGGGGAGGGGTGTATGACGGTCCACAATAGAAATAATGTTGAAATAGTATAGTAAGATATTAAAGACAAGGATTGAAAATGAATGACTTCTATTTCCGCTGAATAGACTTCAACTTAGAAAAGAAATCAAAACCTCTTGCAACATTTTCCCATGCAAACTTAACCCCCTACAAAATTAAATGTTTGGGCCTCAATCATACCCCTCAAACCACGGAAACAAATACCCCACAAACATTTCTATATTGTATGAGGAGCTGCATGGCCCTCCGCCTACTGCCCTGGAGTCCACAACGCCCAGACCAGGTTGCTGTAGTGTCCTGGGTGGAAACAGCCATTACAATGCGGTCATAAGCACACGTGATCGTCACCACGAAGCCATTAGCATGCATTTTGGGCCATCTTATGAACAAAATGAGATAGATTATCGCCACTTTATCGCCACTTTCCTGCTGATAAAAGCGGGGATAAAGTATCACCTTATGTTGATATCGCGTTTTGTTGATAATATGGCCCGAAATTCGTTTTATTAATGTAATTGTTTACCTACCTGCAATCATCCAGATTCTGTTGTTTATCACCCCTCACCCTGCCCCTCCGCCACCCCCCCACCTGCCCCATCGCAAGTCCCTCCACTGGCCGCGGTTCAAAGACGCGGTTGCGATCTAGTCATTTACCACAGAGTTTGTGGGGAATCCTTGGTGAGGCGTGCGCTGACTAACGAGTGTGCACTTCACCAAAGAGGTTCCGGGGTTCAGACTCGTTTTCAATTGCTCTTTAGACATTCCTGAAGAGAAAGTGGAAATATTTCCGAGAGAGTTAAAGAACGTTGTTTGACAAGTTAGTGAGTAAGTAAACGTACCTGACATTATAGACAATATTGAATGTACTCAGTCGATGTATTTTCTCTAACTTAAAACAAGAAACGTGTTAAGGAATGTCTTAAGGGAAAAGAACACATTGAGTTAGGAATAGTAGGAAGACTTTTGAATTAAGAAGGAACATTAATGAAAAACATAAGATATTGAAGGATTGAGAGAATAGATGACAAGCAACTGCATAAAGAAAAGTTAGTAGAAGAACACGAGGAAATTAATAACATAAAAATTAGACAATAAACTGAGAGGCCTAGGTTCATGAATGTTACGTAATTATAGTTGTATAATTTTGCAAAAGGCTAAAACTCTACTAATAGAATGTTATTAGATAATAGTATTTATACAGTATTTTTTGTAGGCCAAAATAGGTGAAAACGGTAGTTTTGTAATATGTATTACGAAAAGTGATAACATTAACTGTTTATATTTTTATACCAGGAGCAAAAACATAAAAAAAAATATGGAAAGTGAACAGACTCATACTCAGAAGATTTTGAATATTACTTTGAGTATAATTGAAGAACTAATCGCATCTGTCACAGGCATTGAGAGTGAAGGAGAAATTAGTGCTGCAGACATGAATTGTGATTTTGAAGACAAAGGCTTTGATTGAGATTTTCTGGAAGTTTTAAATTATGTTGACATTTTAGTACAAATTAAATAAGAAACTGCTGATGAGGAAATTGATCTGAATTACATATCTGATGAAGCTGCATTGGAATGTCTGTTAAATTATGAGATGTTACAAGAATACATTTATTGTTGAAAAATAATAAAGGTTTGAGCACTATCTACTAATGTATTTATTGTACTAAAAGTGAAGCAGTTATCACTACATTAACAGCATCGCTGCTGCGGTCATTTTTGCGCTGTGCGGCTGTTTTCCATTTTCCGCGTTACATGACGAGCTCAGCTCGTCATCAGCACACGCCACCCGTGGCTGATGACGAGCTGAGCTCGTCATCAGCAGCGAAGGGGTTAAAACACTAATGGGCACGTATACAATAACTGGCATATCTCCAGAAATATGTCAGTTATTGTGCTACGTGACACCACCACCATGGATGCACTGTACTTACAATGTGGTGTACCATGGGACAAAAATGGCACATATATGTGATGTATCTGTGCTGTAAAGGTGGTGCATCATTTGAGTTATGTTGCAAGTGCAACGAATATCCAGTAATGCTCTGGGGGCCCTATTCTCAGACTGCTGTGTCAATCCTTACACCTGCTTCAAGTTTTGACACAGCATGAGCCCAAAAGTGACAAAGTGAAATCCTGTAGATTTCAGTCAGCCACTTTTAGCAGGTATTCCTGTGCCGGAACGCGTCCCCTCCCCCCCATGTAGGAATGTCTCCTTTTGGTACAGGGATTTACAATGTGTTGCACCTTCCAGATACGTCACATTCTAAATACCACATACCATGGCGCATCTTTTGCATCACCGCTTCATCAGAAAAGTGATGCAACAGCGGTATAAAAGAGGAACAAGGGTGTTGTAAATCTGCCTCTAACCAACACTTACAAATTCACCTAGGCAGTTTCACTAGCAGTGTATTCTTGTTGAATTTACTTTTGTCATTATTTTACGTTAAAATATGAAATGTAACTTTAAAAATAAAATAAATATAAGTATTTATAATAAAAATATAGGACATTACTATTAAAAGAAAGAAATATAATAATTAGAACATTTTAAAATTATCATTTACAAAAACTTAGAAATCACTGAAAAAACCATAGGTTTCAGGCACGGTATAGTTAGGAATTAGCATTTAAAAAACCTTTTAAATTCACTGAAAAAACCATAGGTTTTAGGCGTGTTATAGTTAGGAATTAGCATTTAAAAAAGCTTAGAAATTCACTGAAAAAACCATAGGTTTCAGGCACGTTATAGTTAGGAATTAGCATTTAAAAAACCTTAAAAATTCACTGAAAAAAACCATAGGTTTCAGGCACGTTATAGTTAGGAATTAGCATTTAAAAAACCTTAAAAATTCACTGAAAAAAACCATAGGTTTCACACATGTTATAGTTAGCTGGACATTCACCATTGAAATTCCCCCTTATAGTTAGTTCAGCTAACTATACCTCGCGTGCCCGAAATGCACTGCTGATAACGTCACGTATTACATCACCCATGACATGGTCAGTGACATCACTCATGACATCACTGATGACATATCAAATGACGTCACTGATGACATCACTGTAATACGTTTTTTTAATATATTTTATTTAATATATATATATATATATATTTTATATAGCAAGCAATGATATCCTATGGAAGGAAATTCAAGTTACTGGTAAGTACGGTTAAACTTACCTTCCAAGTGAAACCAGTCAATGTTAGCCTATGGAAGGAAATTAAATTTAAGTATGGTTAGAATTACTTTTCAGGATCAGTAGTGGGCTGAAAGATGCAGCACTGAGGTCTCTCCTGATAACAGGTGAGTAAATTGGAATTAGTAGTTCGGCTGATTTTAGAGGAATTTTTTTAAAGTTCCAAAACTCCACACTTAAAAGAATTTTCAAGTGAAAACAGTCAATGTTAGCCTATGGAAGGAAATTCAAGTTACTGTAAGTATGGTTAGAATTACTTTTCAGGATCAGTAGTGGGCTGAAAGATGCAGCACTGAGGTCTCTCCTGATAACAGGTGAGTAAATTGGAATTAGTAGTTCTGCTGATTTTGGAGGAATTTTTTAAAGATCCAAAACTCCACACTTAAAAGAATTTCCAAGTGAAAACAGTCAATGTTAGCCTATGGAAGGAAATTCAAGTTACTGTAAGTATGGTTAGAATTCCTTTTCAGGATCAGTAGTGGGCTGAAAGATGCAGCACTGAGGTCTCTCCTGATAACAGGTGAGTAAATCGGAATTCGTAGTTCTGCTGATTTTGGAGGAATTTTTTAAAGATCCAAAACTCCACACTGAGAAAAAATTCCAAGTGAAACCAGTCAATGTTAGCCTATGGGAGGAAATTCAAGTTACTCCCAGAATTTGCTTTCCGTTGGAAAGAGAACTCCTCCAGCTTTGGCGGCTTGACCTTGACCGGGATAAGCATGCGGTCGTCCGTCTCAAACACAAATATTATGTGGGTTCTAACAGGGGGGGCGAATGCTGGCACACTGCCTGCACAGTCAGCAAGCGACACAAACTATTAAAGTGATACAAGAAGAGTGCGGTTTGGAGTTCATGGATCACACCGGAATACTGTCGGCCTTCCGCTCCTTTTATAAAAATCTCAATGCTGCAGATCAGTCCCTATTGCCTGATCCCACTGAGTAGTTGCAGGATGCAGCGATCACTCCTCTTCCTAAGAGTGAGGCAAAGGCACTGGAGGCCCCCATATGTATTGAGGAAGTGGTCTCTGCTATAGCTCGACTGAAGACATTGAAGACACCAGGCCCTGATGGCTGTAGCACTCTCTTTTATAACATTTTCTGTGCCGAACTTGCTCCGCTGCTCACCCGCTTGTTTAACTCCTTCACTGACACATGGGTCCCTCTCAGCCTCGATGCTACATGTATCTATCTTGGTTATACCCAAATCGGGGAAAAACACGGAACTTTGCAGTACCTATGATCCGATTTCACTACTAAATATTGATGCAAAACGATTTTCCAGCATCCTGGCCTCCCGGCTGAACACCCAGTTGCAGGGTCTGATTGACCTGGAGCATTCCAGTTTTATCCCGGTTAGGCAATGTGGGGGCAATACCAAGCGACTCTGTCACCTCATTGATAAAGTGCAACAGTCTAAAGAAGAAGCCTTACTGCTAGCGGTCGATGCGGAAAAGGCCTTCAACAGTGTGCATTGGCCTTATCTATTTGCTACTCATGAGCGATTTGGACAGGGGCCCAGATTCCAGCAGTGGATTGCGAGCATTTAAAGTGATCCAACAGCAGCAGTGCGGGTCAATGACTTGCTTTCAGATAGCTTTGTGGTGGAGAGGGGAATGCAGCAGGGCTGCCTCCTCTCTCCTCTGCTCTTCACTTTTTACATGGAGCCTTTCGCCCAGCGGCTTCGGGACAACCCCGTGGTGCAGGGTGTCCCATTTGGCCTAGGCCACCATCTTATCAGTCTCTATGCTGATGATGTCATCTTCTCAGCGGCTCATCCCCAGACCTCATTGCCGGCTATTATGGAGGACCTACAGACCTTCAGCTGGGTTTCTGGCTTCAAAATTAATATGCAAAAATCCCAGGTACTCAATCTCACCGCAGTCCAACCGACAGTTGATGCGCTACGAGCCAACTTCTCCTTTGACTGGGTGTCAGGCAGTATCACATATCTTCGACTGGTCCTCCACAAGAGTCTCGCGAAGACGGCGGAGGTGAACTATGCTGCCCTTCTCACTCGCATCCGAACAGACCTGATTCGCTGGCAGCGCCTGCCTTTGTCATGTTTCAGTAGGCTGTCTGCTGTTAAAATTAACGTACTGCCACGGGTCCTGTATTTTTTTCAGACACTCCCTTTGGAGCCCCCACCGCAGTCGCACCACCATATCCAAACCTCGATCGAGCATTTTGTATGGGGTCCGCTGCTCTACCCTCGCTTGTAGAGGACCTTGCTACAATGCCCTAAGAAAGAGGGTGGTCGCGTCTTCCCTAACATCACCCGCTAAACCCAAGCTTCTCTGTTACGGTACCTAGTGGAGTGGAACAGCCCTATGATGGAGAAATACTGGGTCTTCATGGATCAGACATGTCAGGCCACCACATCTGGTGTGAGGCCTGGCTGCCGCGACCTGCTTGCGCCTGTTGGTCTTATTCCTCCTCAGTCAACTGCCCTACAATGTTGGTCTGGGATAGGTTTTCTCTGCGGGCCAATCTCACTGCGTTCCACTCCCCAGTGACCCAGATTTTCTCCAATCCTGCCTTGCCACCTAGAATGGACAAAAGGTAGCTGCACGCTGGCTAGGAGGGGGTTGCAAGGGCCTGGGGCATTTGTTCGACATTCAGGTTTACATCCCCGTAAATGATCTGTGGTAGAGTTATGGCCTGCATATCTCTGATCTCTTCCTCCACTCCCAGAAGACGCACTGGATTTCGGGAGCCACAACACGGCCTCTGGCACACCAACCAATGCGACAGTTTGAGAAATGGCTCACTCGTAAAACGGACGATCAGGGGCTTATATCTGAAATATACTCCTTTTTTACGTTAAGCATCCCCCAAACTTGCTCAGCAGGGCAGAGATGCTGGGAGGCAGAACTGGGGTGCTCACTGACAGACAAGGAATGGTACAATATTTTCTACAGGTCGCACCACACAGCACACTCCATGGGTCATGCGGAGACCGCTTTTTAGATTGCGTCCTATTGATACTACATCCCAGCCCAACTCGCTAAATGGCACTCGCGCTGTGATGGCTTTTGTTGGTGAGGGCGTGGTAGTCCCGGCACCCTCCTTCACTTGCTATGGCACTGCCCAAAGCTCACCCGATACTGGGAAAATTTACTAGATGATACTGATAAGACCTTCTGCAGTACTATTCCCAGGCTCTGGCTTACACTAGTTTAGACCTACCCAATGCGCTGCCCTTCCCCCTGCGCTCTCTTATAGGGGGACAGATGGTGCTTGCACTGATTGGGTGGAAATCAGATAGAAACCCGGACCATAGGCAACGGTTGCATCAACTCTGGTGTCTCTTGGGAATGGAGAGACTCTCGATGGGTACCCTAGGGAACTATGCAGACTATGCCAAAATCCGAGCCCCATTCATAGCACTCCTCTCCTCTGAATTTCGAGAACTGACATGCCCCAGCTACCTCCAACTTCTGAAGCTGATCCCTGAGGATAATACCCCAAAAAATAAGGTGACTCCTCATGGAACTCACGGATTCCTCCGACTAATGAAGGCCACGCAACCTACACTGCCAATAGGCTGGACCTTTCAATTTTTCTTTGGTTCCTGCTCACTGGGGAGGGTGGGAGGGGATGGAATGGATGTTGATGGGTTTTTCCTTATTTTCTTGCCTCATGTGAAAAGCGGCACCACCATGAAGCAATGACCTACCGCAGGCTGCCAGTTACCACTACTCGCACGCCTGGCAGTTCATTGAACTTATGGATACATATATGCTGGGATTGCGGTTGTTACCGCTCTTCTCTCTTTTTACCACATGTCCGTCCCTCTTTGGGTTGTAGGCGACATGCTGTGTAAACAGCCAGTCGGTGTATTCTCATTCATTATCTTGTTGCCATGATTTGATCAGTTTTTAGCGGGTCCACTGGGTTGTGGATGCTGGTGTCCTGGTTTACCTTGCTTTGTGCTCTGCCAATAAAAATTAATTTAATACTGAATAATGAAAAACACACTTTCTGAGTAAAAGTCTAAATTTCTGCAAACTTTTTCATAACTTCATTCAGAAATTTTGTCTGTATTAGAGAGCAGTCTTTCATATGGCATATTCCTTTTTTTGAAATTCCAACACTACCCCTCTTTTTATTGGCCCTGGCTATATGGATCAGTGATAAACTTTCCATGGAGCAACCAAAGTTTATGAACATTTCTTTTGGAATGTCTTCTGCATACTTGTTGAAGGGGAGCAAACTAGTAAACACATGACTAGCTGTATGGGTGAGTTAGTAGGTGTGTGAGTGACTGTATGAGTAAGTGGGTGTGTGAGTTGTTCTAGGGATGATTGGTTGTGTGAGTACTAACATGAGTCTGTGAATGGGTATGTGAGGGGTTGTGTGTCAATGGGAGTGGCTATATGAGCGGGTCTATGGGGGTGTGAGTTGGTGTCTCAGTGGTTCTGTGGATGATGTCATCAATGAGGTTATCAATTATGTCATTTGAGACATCATCAGTGATATCATGAATGATGTCATAGAACATGTCATGAGTAATGTCCTGTGTGATGTCAGAAGCAGTGCATGGCAGGGTCAAACGTGACTGTCTTTGTATCTTTTATTTCAAAACATTAATGTAGTCACTGACAAATTCATCTAATTATAACATTAACCTTTATTTTTTTCCAGTGAATTTCTAAGTATAAAAAAATCTTTTAATCACACCTTACTATAATGTTACTTTAAACTTTATTTTTTCCAGCCAACCCAACACTGCACAGAGACATGCTGGGCCCTGAGGACCCCATCCCCCCAGGGCCATTGGATCTTTTAATTCAAGGAGCAAAATTAAGTGGAGGGGACCACATGCCTCCCTTCCAAGAGCCATTTTGGACCGAAGACCCAATCCATTAGGGCCACCTATTTAAATAAAGGGGAGGGGCCATGTGCCCTCCCTTTCATATGCCTTGTTAAGCCCCAGGGATCCTATTTATCTGGGCAATTTAAAAAAAATAACTGAGAGGAGCAGCATGGCCACTTATTTAAAAAAAAAGGAGAGTGGGGTAGTGCAGTCCAACTCCCTGAGGCACTTTAGGATCTGGGAACCTCATCCCCTAGGGCTCTGTATTTTTTATAGGAGGGGATATGTGCCCCCCTCCCTAAGCAATTATCTGCCCTTAGGACCCCATCTCCTTATAGATAAAAGGGGGAGAGGGCCACGTGCCCCCCTCCAGAGCCTTGATAGGCACTGAGGACCCCACCCCTGGGGACCCCATCCCTCAGTGTCACTCTTTTAAATAAAGGTATAAGTGGGCACTTGTGGCACCCTTCCCTGGGCTGATTTCCACCCCTGGCACCCTATCCCCCTGGGCCAAGGGTCATTTTTATGGGAAGGGGGCACCAAGCCCCCCACACTTGGCCAATTTCACACCTGAGTACCCCATCACCTGGGTCTTGACAATTTTAGTTGGGTAATCAGACATAATATCGAAAAAATAATATAGACAAGACATAATATCGAAGTTTTTATATCGAAGGTAGATAATATAGAAATATAAAAATATCGAATACAAAAATATCGTAATCAGTAAGTATAATAAAATATCGAAAGCAAGAATATCGTTAGACAAAATATTGACTATAAAAAATATCGTTTTATAGTTAAAAGAAAGTACTAAAAACAAGTAATGAGATTAGAAAAAAGTAATATTAAAAAATATTTAAAAACGAAAAAAAAAACATATAATAATTAAAATAATTATTAATAAAACATATCTAGTTTTAGGAGTGGGTTATTGGGTTTATAGGGGATAAGGGTGGGGAGTGTTTTAAAATATATGTAAAAAATATATTTAAAAAAAAATAGAAAATAATTATTTAATATTATAATATTTATTATTAAACATATTAATAAAAATAGCTATCTAGTTGAAGGAGCAGGATATTGGGTTTATAGGGGATAAGGGTGTGGAGTGTTTTAAAATATATGTAAAAAAATATTTAAAAAATTAAAAAATTATTCTTTAATATTATAATATTTATTATTATAAATATTAATAAAAATACCTATCTAGTTTTAGGAGCGGGTTATTGGGTTTTTAGGGGATAAGGGTGGGGAGTGTTTTAAAATATATGTAAAAAAAATTAAAGAAAAATAAAAAAAAATATTAATAAAGTTATATTATATTTATAATACAAAATATTATTAAAAAAACATATCTAGTTTTAGGAGCGGCTTATTGGGTTAATAGGGGATAAGGGTGGGGTGTGTTTTAAAATGTAAGTATTAAAAACATTAATATTTTTTTAAATTTAATAATTGTTTTTATAATATTTTATTAAACCTTTATAAATAATCATATGTATTGATGATAAAATACATTTTCATTAATTAATGTTTTATTTATTAATATGTAATAATATTACATACAAATCATTAGGGGAGGGTAATTGTGTTTATAGGGGATAAGGGTGGTGGTGTAATATAAAATATTTACTAAAAATATTTTTACTAAATTATAGAAAGTATTATTTAATTAGTGTCCAGCACCTACTTCAATTTAATGTACACTGGAGTTGGAATAGTAATTATTAATTAATTAGTGTCCAGCACCTACTTCAATTTAATGTAGACAGGAGTTGGAATAGTAATTAGTAATTAATTAGTGTCCAGCACCTACTTCAATTTAATGTAGAATGGAGTTGGAATAGTAATTATTAATTAATTAGTGTCCAGCACCTACTTCAATTAAATGTAGATTGGAGTTGGAATAGTAATTAATAATTAATTAGTGTCCAGCACCTACTTCAATTTAATGTAGACTGGAGTTGGAATAGTATTATTATTTAATTAGTGTCCAGCACCTACTTCAATTTAATGTAGACTGGATTTGGAATAGTAATTAGTAATTAATTAGTGTCCAGCACCTACTTAAATTTAATGTAGACTGGAGTAGGAATATTAATTATTAATTAATTAGTGTCCAGCACCTACTTCAATTTTATGTAGACTGGAGTTGGAATAGTAATTATTATTTAATTAGTGTCAAGCACCTCCTTCAATTTAATGTAGACTGGAGTTGGAATCGTAATTATTAATTAATTAGTGTCCAGCACCTACTTAAATTAAATGTAGATTGGAGTTGGAATAGTAATAATAATTAATTAGTGTGCAGCACCTACTTCAATTTAATGTAGACTAGAGTTGGAATAGTAATTATTATTTAATTAGTGTCCAGCACCTACTTCAATTTAATGTAGACTGGATTTGGAATAGTAATTAGTAATTAATTAGTGTCCAGCACCTACTTAAATTTAATGTAGACTGGATTAGGAATATTAATTATTAATTAATTAGTGTCCAGCACCTACTTCAATTTTATGTAGACTGGAGTTGGAATAGTAATTAATATTTAATTAGTGTACAGTACCTACTTCAATTTAATGTAGACTGGAGTTGGAATAGTAATTATTAATTAATTAGTGTCCAGCACCTACTTAAATTAAATGTAGATTGGAGTTGGAATAGTAATTAATAATTAATTAGTGTCCAGCACCTACTTCAATTTAATGTAGATTGGAGTTGGAATAGTAATTAATATTTAATTAGTGTCCAGCACCTACTTCAATTTAACCCCTTCCATGCTCATGACGAGCTCAGCTCGTCATGAGGCACAGTGGAGCTGTGCTGATGACGAGCTGAGGTCGTCATAAATGAAGCAAAATGACACTTTCCAGCACAGGAGGGGAAAATGCACAGCAGCGATGTGGTTAATGTAGACTGTATTTGGAATAGTAATTAGTAATTAATTAGTGTCCAGCACCTACTTCAATTTTATGTAGACTGGAGTTGGAATCGTAATTAATATTTAATTAGTGTCCAGCACAAACTTCAATTTAATGTAGACTGGAGTTGGAATAGTAATTATTAATTAATTAGCGTCCAGCACCTACTTAAATTAAATGTAGATTGGAGTTGGAATAGTAATTAATAATTAATTAGTGTCCAGCACCTCCTTCAATTTAATGTAGACTGGAGTTGGAATAGTATTATTATTTAATTCGTGTCCAGCACCTACTTCAATTTAATGTAGACTGGATTTGGAATAGTAATTAGTAATTAATTAGTGTCCAGCACCTACTTCAATTTTATGTAGACTGGAGTTGGAATAGTAATTATTATTTAATTAGTGTCCAGCACCTACTTCAATTTAATGTAGACTGGAGTTGGAATAGTAATTATTAATTAATTAGTGTCCAGCACCTACTTCAATTTAATGTAGACTGGAGTTGGAATAGTAATTATTAATTAATTCATGTCCAGCACCTACTTAAATTAAATGTAGACTGGAGTTGGAATAGTAATTATTATTTAATTAGTATCCAGCACCTACTTCAATTTAATGAAGACTGGATTTGGAATAGTAATTAGTAATTAATTAGTGTCCAGCACCTACTTAAATTTAATGTATTTATTTATTTATTTTTAGAGTTTTCTATAGCGCGAACTTGAACCGATTAGGTTATCAGAGCGCTTTACATAGCACCAGTTCCGTTACATGTTATCACAGCAGTTTACATAGGATCAGTTACGTTACACATTTCAGGAACTTGAACCGATTAGGTTATCCAAGCGCTTTACATAGCACCAGTTCCGTTACATGTTATCAAGGCACTTTACATAGAATCAGTTACGTTACACATTTCAAGAACACATTTCTTTTTGTTCTAATGAATAGGGTTATCTCATCACACGGGGGAAGGGATACACCTGGCTATATTCCAACAGTCACACCGGCGACTAGTCGTTACAGCTATAACTCTAAACACACGGGGGAAGGGATACCTGGCTATATTCCAACAGTCACACAGGCGACTAGTCGTTGTAGCTATAGCTCTAAACACAGGGAGGGGATACACATGGATACAATCTAAGAATCACATAGGATATTAGTCATTAGAGTTATCTTCTATCTACACAGGAGGGATATGACTGGAAACACTCTAAGGGTCACATAGGGGTGGTAGAGAATACATAGGTCCACTGCAAATACTAGTGATAAGAGTCAACTACGTACACATAGGAAGGGATATGACTGGCCAAACTCTAGGAGACGCATAGGGGTGGTATATGGTGTAAGGACTTCAGCGAAAACCAAAGCTTAGCATTAATGCAATCGGTCAAAGGTCTACTGCATACACCAGTGATTAGAGTCATCTCTACACACATAGGGAGGGGATATGACTGGATAAGCTCCAAGAGTCACATAGGCATGGTATATGATGCAAGGTCTAAAGCAGATACCATTAACAAGAGTCACCACAACAAGACAAAAGCAGAGTTCCATAAGTGTGGATGCAGCCACAGCACAAAGGGAGGGTGGGAGGAATGCAAGGGCATGGAGAGAAGGGGAAGCACAACAGGGAGGAAGCATTTGAGGATCATCCACAGGGAGAGGGCTAAGGCCAGGGGCATGGTAGGGGGCCAGAGTCCGAAAACAGCAGCAAAGTGTCGGTCAGGACAGAGCCAAAGTCAAGAAGTCCAGCAGAGAAGGTGGGAGCCCAGGTGAGAGATGACGCCGGAGGCCAGCCGCAGGCACGTCGCCATCCTGGAGAGCCTGCAGCCATCCGGCTCGGTGGGCATGAGAGAGCGCAAGGTGGCGAAGGTGCAGATGCGATCACGCGTTGTCTGTGAGGCGCTGCCACGGCAGCTGGTGGGCCGTGCATGGATACAACCGCCCTGGAAGATGTGTGGCCTCCGGGAGCCACGAGCAGCACATTCAGAGCACCCGAGCCATTGGTGCCATGCTGCAGGGGGGGAGGGGTGAGCGATCCAGGAGATCCGGCTCATGCTGAAGGACCACGTGTCAAAACGGAAGTGGCAGAGGCCCCCAAAGCGACAGCAGGACGGGTGGCAGGCCCGACAGCCTGAGAGAGGGCCGCAGGATAGGCAAGAGGCTGGGGGGAAGTTGAGGCGAGCCAGAAGAAGTGGCGATCGCCATCCGAGGGTCGCCGCCGGCCGCCATCTTAGAGTCAGGCAGGCGCTGGGAGGATTCCCTCAGTGGGGGACACCGCCGAGTTGGCTAGACGGCGCCCTCGGCTGCTGCGACAATCAGTGCGGGACTGGGCAAGCCGGGGGAGCGCAGGTCGCAATCCTACCTCCCAGCGGCGGCCGCAGATGGCGGAGTCCACGGCGAGATGCCGCCCGCCATTTTGAGCGCCACCGCACCTCTCCTCCTTCTCCTCGGGAGACCGGACCCGTCCGCCACGCCAGGAGCGACTGCCGCTGCCCAGCCAATGCCCCAATTGCTCCGCTACATGTGAGTAAAAAGGGGGGATCAGAAGAAGGGCCAGAGCAGCCCAGAGCCGGGTTCGTGCAGCTCGTGAACCGGGAGCCGAGGCGATCCATGTCCGCTCGGCTCCCGGCTCCTCCTCCAGACTGGAGGAATGTAGACTGGAGTAGGAATATTTATTATTAATGAATTAGTGTCCAGCACCTACTTCAATTTTATGTAGACTGGAGTTGGAATAGTAATTAATATTTAATTAGTGTCCAGCACCTACTTCAATTTAATGTAGACTGGAGTTGAAATAGTAATTATTAATTAATTAGTGTCCAGCACCTACTTAAATTAAATGTAGATTGGAGTTGGAATAGTAATTAATAATTAATTAGTGTCCAGCACCTACTTCAATTTAATGTAGACTGGAGTTGGAATAGTAATTATTATTTAATTAGTGTCCAGCACCTACTTCAATTTAATGTAGACTGGATTTGGAATAGTAATTAGTAATTAATTAGTGTCCAGCACCTTCTTAAATTTAATGTAGACTGGAGTAGGAATATTAATTATTAATTAATTAGTGTCCAGCACCTACTTCAATTTTATGTAGACTGGAGTTGGAATAGTAATTATTATTTAATCAGTGTCCAGCAACTACTTCAATTTAATGTAGACTGGAGTTGGAATAGTAATTATTAATTAATTAGTGTCCAGCACCTACTTCAATTAAATGTAGATTGGAGTTGGAATAGTAATTAATAATTAATTAGTGTCCAGCACCTACTTCAATTTAATATAGACTGGAGTTGGAATAGTAATTATTATTTAATTAATGTCCAGCACCTACTTCAATTTAATGTAGACTGGATTTGGAATAGTAATTAGTAATTAATTAGTGTCCAGCACCTACTTAAAGTAAATGTAGACTGGAGTAGGAATATTAATTATTAATTAATTAGTATCCAGCACCTACTTCAATTTTATGTAGACTGGAGTTGGAATAGTAATTATTATTTAATTAGTGTCCAGCACCTACTTCAATTTAATGTAGACTGGAGTTGGAATAGTAATTATTAATTAATTAGTGTCCAGCACCTACTTAAATTAAATGTAGATTGGAGTTGGAATAGTAATTAATAATTAATTAGTGTCCAGCACCTACTTCAATTTAATGTAGACTGGAGTTGGAATAGTAAATATTATTTAATTAGTGTCCAGCACCTACTTCAATTTAATGTAGACTGGATTTGGAATAGTAATTAGTAATTAATTAGTGTCCAGCACCTACTTAAATTTAATGTAGACTGGAGTAGGGATATTAATTATTAATTAATTAGTGTCCAGCACCTACTTCAATTTTATGTAGACTGGAGTTGGAATAATAATTATTATTTAATTAGTGTCCAGCACCTACTTCAATTTAATGTAGACTGGAGTTGGAATAGTGATTATTAATTAATTAGTGTCCAGCACCTACTTAAATTAAATGTAGATTGGAGTTGGAACAGTTATTAATAATTAATTAGTGTCCAGCACCTACTTCAATTTAATGTAGACTGGAGTTGGAATAGTAATTATTATTTAATTAGTCTCCAGCACCTACTTAAATTAAATGTAAACTGGAGTTGGAATAGTAATTAATAATTAATTAGTGTCCAGCACCCACTTCAATTTAATGTAGACTGGAGTAGGAATATTAATTATTAATTAATTAGTGTCCAGCACCTACTTCAATTTTATGTAGACTGGAGTTGGAATAGTAATTATTATTTAATCAGTGTCCAGCACCTACTTCAATTTAATGTAGACTGGAGTTGGAATAGTAATTATTAATTAATTAGTGTCCAGCACCTACTTAAATTACATGTAGATTGGAGTTGGAATAGTAATTAATAATTCATTAGTGTCTAGCACCTACTTCAATTTAATGTAGACTGGAGTTGGAATAGTAATTAGTAATTAATTAGTGTCCAGCATCTACTTAAATTTAATGTAGACTGGAGTAGGAATATTAAATATTAATTAATTAGTGTCCAGCACCTACTTCAATTTTATGTAGACTGGAGTTGGAATAGTAATTATTATTTAATTAGTGTCCAGCACCTACTTCAATTTAATGTAGACTGGAGTTGGAATAGTAATTATTAACAGGATCCTCAGCTCCTCGTGCTGTTTTGCTGTCCCTGGGCCTCTTTGCGTGTGTTTTCCTGCACCTACCCCGGATTTCACTAAAGGCCGGATTTTAACCAACTCCTCGCCACAAAGACTCAGAGGTTTGAAAGGACTTACCAGGGTGCAGAACAGGGCTGAGCAGGGCTGCGAGCGCGCAGGGACTCCATGTTCCAGGAGTCCCTGCCGGCTGATAGAACACACCTGGCCCGCTCTCCCTGCTAGCCCCGCCCCCCTGAGCACCGGGGGATTGAAAGCCTCGCTTCATTCCTTGCTCCACAGGATCCTCAGCTCCTCGTGCTGTGTTTGCTGTCCCTGGGCTGCTTTGCGTGTGTTTTGCTGCACCTACCCCGGATTTCACTAAAGGCCGGATTTTAACCAACTCCTCGCCACAAAGACTCAGAGGTTTGAAAGGACTTACCAGGGTGCAGAACAGGGCTGAGCAGGGCTGCGAGCGCACAGGGACTCGATGTTCCAGGAGTCCCTGGCGGCCGATAGAACACACCTGGCCTGCTCTCCTTGCTAGCCCCGCCCCCCTGAGCACCAGGGGATTGAAAGCCTCGCTTCATTCCTTGCTCCACGGGTTCCTCAGCTCCTCCTGCTGTGTTTGCTGTCCCTGGGCTGCTTTGCGTGTGTTTTGCTGCACCTACGCCGGATTTCACTAAAGGCCGGATTTTAACCAACTCCTCGCCACAAAGACTCAGAGGTTTGAAAGGACTTACCAGGGTGCAGAACAGGGCTGAGCAGGGCTGCGAGCGCGCAGGGACTCGATGTTCCCTGCCCGCCGATAGAACACACCTGGCCCGCTATCCCTGCTAGCCCCGCCCCCATGAGCACCGGGGGATTGAAAGCTGCACTCCTATTGGACCCAATCATCATTTAAGAAGATTACGACTCCGCAGCGCGGGAGCGTCCCGGGAGAAGCCCGGGCAAAGGGCGGGCCCTCTAAGGCCCTCGTAGGCCAGAGTAGGTTGGGCTGGGCCTACCCCTTAACATCTGCAGTACAGTGGTCCGTGCCCGACAAACGTTGGTTATGCTGACAGAAGAGGAAACCCCTGGGAAGAAAGGAAGACTACGCAATGGGTCTTTGGACAACTACTTCCCCAAGGTACTGAATGAGGGTGATAAGGACTCCATTTTAGCTGAGCGCAGGGCTGAGCAGCGTCGCTCAGTTGAGAGCATGAAAAATAGACACCTCACTGACAGTACTCCTCTTGTTTTGACCCGGGAGGGAGGCTTGCTAGACATGAGTGGGGATAATGCTAGCCAAGTAGGTGTTCCCCTTTTGCTTTGTGATTTTACACCCCCACCTAGCTTGCCCTCGGATCATATTATAATTGTTTCCCCTACCCCTAGCCCCGGTCGCATCACTGTCACAGCCAAGCCTAGGAAACAGAAACCCAAGCAATTAGTTGTTGCCCAGATTCATCGCCCTCCTCCAAGTAAAAAAAGGAGGAAATCAAGGGCGACCCAAGGTAAAGCTAAAATCCCGCACTCTGAGTTTGGTAAAGGGTTAAAAACTCCTATCCAAATTGAGAGTGTCCTAGTTGAGGGGCCGGATTTTCCACCAGCTGTAGCACCGCCGTTGGAAAGCAGATCATCTGAAGTAGCTATACAGGCTGTGGATTCTGATAGCAATGCTGGGGTTGTAGCACCAGATATTCCATCTCCCCCTCATTAATAGGGAACTTGGAATTTCTGTTAAGATCTCTCCTTTTACCTATTAATGAGACCATTAAAAAGGTTGAAATTAGACTGACTATTTTGGAGACTGCTATAAACAGCATGGTTACTCTAACCAAAGCCCAGGGGAGTGGGGTGGCGCATCCCATACCTCCGGCCAGGCTTCCCGCTACCAGTGTTGCTAACACTCCAACTGCCCCACCTCAGCCGACCAAACATAAGTCACAGCCCCAGGGTAGGGCCGATCTCGGCTCCCAAAATCCACCCCCTCCTAAACATATAAACACACCAGTAATTGAAACGGGTGGCGACCCTAAAAGGCCAGTGTCAAAGGCCCCGATAAGTAATAAACAGAACGACCAAGGGGAAGGCAGATATACTAGAGACCCACGGAAAAAGGTGCCGCAAGTGGAAATTCCCCCAGAAGCAGTACCTTTTGTGGTGGTCTTGACCGGGGTCCCACCATTAGCAGAAAGTAAGAAGGAGGGATATGATGAACTTAAAAATAAAATCATTCACTGGTAGAGGACATATAGGCCCATAGCACACAATATAGATGGGGATATAGTCCATGTCAGAAGGATTAACTGGCTGGGTAGCAGGCGAAAAGATATAGAGGGGGCCCTAGTGGTGGTTAACTTTAGAGACCCTCGGGCAGTAGATTACATCTTAAACTGGCCACCTGGAAATGGGGACACTCGAATCATCCCTTGGGCCCTAACGTATTTCTATCCCAGGACAGAGGCCCTTCCTCCTAAATACCAAAATAAGTTCCACTCCTATAGGCCACCCCCTACTTTGCCTTACAGTAACAATTATCCCCAGTATGGGCAGTACTTTGCCCTGGCGGCTGATCACTCTGCCTGGACCACAGTGCCCCGCAGACATACAATGAACCTCGACACCAGGATGGAACATCTAAGACCTTTTACCCCCTTGGACACTTATAATCGGTTTTCGCAGCTCCCTGGGCTGGAAGATTGTGATTGATGTTCGTTGTCCAGGGGGGAGAGAATTGGTCTGCCTGGTATGGAGGCTCTACGATCACGTGGCAGTATAGATATAGGGCAAGATAGATCCCATTTAACTCAAATTGCCATTACCAACATCACTATCGAGGCTTCTTCGGTAGCCGGGAGCATGGTCAGCATGGCTAGCTGCCCTGCAAACCCTAATCCCTTGGTTCAGGAGGTGAGTAGCTGCATGACCGCGGTGGGTAATGATGGGGGGAACAAGGGGGTCTACACCAAGGCGCCCAAGGGTCGACGGGTAATAAACCTGTTATCTTGGAATGTAGCGGGGTTGAAACGGAAGCTGGATATACCTGAATGGCACACATTCATCGAGAAGTTCGATGTTTGCTTGTTCCAGGAAACCTGGAGCCTACTACCCTTAAATAAATCGGGATACACCACCCACTTTTCGCCAGCAGTAAGTAGAGGGAAGGGTAGACCGGCGGGAGGCCTCACGGTCTGGATAAAAATAGATCTGGACTGGGAGGTCACACGCCATGAGATGGAGTGTAGTGACATACTTCACCTCTCTTTTAGGGGACACGTAGAGGGAGGCAGGCTTGATCTATTTAACGTATATGCCAGAGGGGCACCTGGGGATATCGACTCTTCAACTTTATCAGCTCTGGATTCAGCTTTAGCTAACTGCCCTCCAACAGCGAAAATCATTGTGGGGGGGGATTTCAATTGCACGTTTGAACCCCTCCTCGGAGACGATCCCTTGGGTATTGAAGATGAAGATTTAAAATGGTCCATTCCAACCCTGTCCCTGCCCCCTATTAGAAAATGGTCAGCTAGGGCGATCCAAATCAATGCACTAACTAGGGATCATAAGTTAAGAGCCCTCAACGGCAGGACCATGTCCGCCGGGCAGGTGCACTGACTTTCAATAGGCTAATTGGGCCGTCCCGAATTGACTACATCCTAATGGATGTTAGTTTGTGGGCAGACCTAATTGATATGGAGGTGCTCCCAAGTCAGGACAGCGACCATAACCCCCTGTGTAGCAAGTTTAACTGGGGCATCTCTAAAGACAGGAGGGTGAATGCCCCCACAAAAATAACTAAAGAGATTATCCCATATAATAACAACCGCAGATTGAAATGGGACAAGGCAAACCTGAAGGAGGACGATCTAGGGACCATTAAATCCCTGGTGGAGTGCCTGTGCTTGGATCTGGAGGTCTGGGATTGTGAAAATCAGATTAGTATGAATCCGCACACCTCCCTTGACTCAGCTTATAAAGCCACAATAGAGCAAGTTAGTCACTTCTTTACCCCCAAAGGGAAAAGCCATAGGAAAAACACCACACCTCCCATCACAAATAAACCTTGGTATTCGGACCAGTGTAAGGGCAAAAGGAAGAATCTGACAAAAGCCCTACTTTCCAGGGATCCTTTGCTAGTTAGAGCGGCTAGGAAGGACTACTTGAAAGTACTATCGCTGGCTAAACGCGAATGGGAGGAACAGCATTGGCAAGACCTAACTAATGCTGTGAGCAGGAGGAACCCGAACCATTTTTGGGATCTGATTAACAGAGCCAGGCAGGGGAGATCGCAACCATTAGCAGCTCACATAACTAGCCAGCAATGGTTTAACCACTTTTTAGCCCTATATGGCGGTAATGGAGAGATAAACAGTCCCGGGGTAGCAAGTTTTGGAGATGGGGATACCACAGGGGCGGACGACCTCCCATTCACGGCCTCTGAAGTAGCAATGGCTATCAGACATCTAGCCCCCAAGAAGGCGGCCGGTCGGATGGGATCCCTGGGGACCTGTTGAGTGCGGATCCTCTGGCTTGGTCCAATCTAATCGCCACAATAATGAACTTGATTGCTAGGGGACACCAGGTGCCAGATTCTTGGAAGGGGGCCGAGGTGGTAACAGTGTTTAAGAAAGGGGCAAGGGATGACCCTGCCAACTACAGACCTATTAGTCTGATAGATATAATCCAGAAAGTGGTCGGCAGGGTCATCATCTCAAGGGTTGGCGATTGGATGGAGGAGGCTAGTATCCTCTCCCACCTTCAAGCGGGTTTCCGAAGAAAGGTAGGCACGAAGGACCAGGTCTTTCGCTTTTTTGTTATCTATTGGAAGGCAGTTACCATCAAAATAGGCAGTTTATATATGGCCTTCATAGATCTTAAAACAGCTTTTGACCTGGTCCCCCGGGCTAAATTGTGGGAGATCCTAGGAGGGATGGGATTCCGCAGTAGACTCCTGAGTTTAATCGTAAAACTCCATGAGGGGAATTATGCGAGGATCAGATGGGGTACCCAGGGCCAGTTAACGGATAGGGTCCCTGTGAGGAGGGGAGTACGCCAGGGTTGTGTTATGGCCCGACTCTTTTTTCCCTATTTGTGAATGGAGTGGTGGACCATCTGAAAGGGGAAGAGTCGGATGCCCCATCCCTGGCGGGGGAAAGAATCCCCACTTTACTCTTCGCCGACGACACCTTATTGATCTCCAAATCCCCAGTGGGTCTGCAAAAACTCTTGAATCGATTTAGTTCTTTCTGCACTAACAGAGGCTTAATCATCAATACCTCGAAAACTAAATTGATGGCATTCTCACCCTCCAAAAGATTTAAAAATAACTTTTCACTTAATGGGGCGCCCTGGAGATGGTCGATTCATTTGACTATCTTGGAGTTCGGATAAATAGTCGTATGACCTGGAAGGACCATCTGGCCAAAATGTTACTCAGACACCAAAGAGTATCTGGGGTGACTCTGAGGGAGCTTCGTGAGTTAAGTAGTAAACCTGTCTCCCCGCCATGGCGATTTATGAGGGCCAGATACTCCCGGCGGCATTATATGGCTCCGAGCTCTGGGGGTTCGAAAATGTATCAGATCTCTCCATAACGGAAAATAACTTTTTGAGGAAGGTGGTGGCTCTTCCCGCTTCCACTCCGTTGATCCCCCTGAGATTAGATTTGGGCAGAAGAGCCCTTAAGGACTTGGTGAGGCTACGACCATTGCTTTTCTGGACCCGCTTTAGAAGGACTGAGGAGCTTGCTAAATATGCTGAAGGGTTGGATGACCTTCTACTGCTCGACACTGGAAAAAAAATTGGATGGCTGAACAATGTGAGAGACCTGGTCCTTAAATTAGGACTAAGAGACGCATGGGAGTCTCAGATGCCGCCGCGCAAGGAAGTGATTAAAAAGCTTTACTGGGACTGGGTACAGGGCGAGGCACTGAGTGGTTCGGATGGGGGTTCACTTACGGATCGGTTTTTGGAATTTAAATGGGTGAAAAAACTGGAACCCTTCCTAGACCTGATAACCAAACCCCTAGATAGAGCGCTATATCTAAAACTGAGGTACGGAACGCTCCCGGTGCATGATTTCACCATGAGGTGGTCCAAGTCTGGTGCCCCCTTGCGTTCGTGCCCAGGCTGTGCAGCACCAAAGGAAACTGTTGCCCACTTATTCTTTGCCTGTCCCGCCTCAAAAATGGCCCTGAAAATCTGGTTGAAACCTGTATGTAGGGAGCTTGGGTTGAGGTGTCATAGTCTGGCATTACGTGTACTTTCCACCGATTCATCATCCACTGTCATGACATGCGGGGTGGCAAAGTTTTTGGGTAGCGTTTGGCTGACGCGCTCCCGGTTACTGAAATTGCATTCTGGGTTACCAACGGACTGATGCATGTAACCGAAGATACCTTCACTTAAATTAGTGACTGTGGAGCATTCCTTACCTCAGGATATGTTTTTATGCTGTATTATATTTTATTGTTTTAGCGGGGGAATTGAATATTTATTGTGCATATGTACTCTTTTATGGTGAACAATTTTGCCGAATAAAGATTATTACTACTACTACTAATTATTAATTAATTAGTGTCCAGCACCTACTTAAATTAAATGTAGATTGGAGTTGGAATAGTAATTAATAATTAATTAGTGTCCAGCACCTACTTCAAGTTAATGTAGACTGGAGTTGGAATAGTAATTATTATTTAATTAGTGTCCAGCACCTCCTTCAATTTAATGTAGACTGGATTTGGAATAGTAATTAGTAATTAATTAGTGTCCAGCACCTACTTAAATTTAATGTAGACTGGAGTAGGAATAGTAATTATTATTTAATTAGTGTCCAGCACCTACTTCAATTTAATGTAGACTGGAGTTGGAATAGTAATTATTAATTAATTAGTGTCCAGCACCTACTTAAATTAAATGTAGATTGGAGTTGGAATAGTAATTATTATTTAATTAGTGTCCAGCACCTACTTCAATTTAATGTAGACTGGAGTTGGAATAGTAATTATTAATTAATTAGTGTCCAGCACCTACTTAAATTAAATGTAGATTGGAGTTGGAATAGTAATTAATAATTAATTAGTGTCCAGCAACTACTTCAATTTAATGTAGACTGGAGTTGGAATAGTAATTATTATTTAATTAGTGTCCAGCACCTACTTCAATTTAATGTAGACTGGATTTGGAATAGTAATTAGTAATTAATTAGTGTCCAGCACCAACTTAAATTTAATGTAGACTGGAGTAGGAATATTAATTATTAATTAATTAGTGTCCAGCACCTACTTCAATTTAATGTAGACTGGAGTTGGAATACTAATTATTAATTAATTAGTGTCCAGCACCTACTTAAATTAAATGTAGATTGGAGTTGGAATAGTAATTAATAATTAATTAGTGTCCAGCACCTACTTCAATTTAATGTAGACTAAAGTTGGAATAGTAATTATTATTTAATTAGTGTCCAGCACCTCCTTCAATTTAATGTAGACTGGATTTGGAATAGTAATTAGTAATTAATTAGTGTCCAGCACCTACTTAAATTTAATGTAGACTGGAGTTGGAATAGTAATTATTATTTAATTAGTGTCTAGCACCTACTTCAATTTAATGTAGACTGGAGTTGGAATAGTAATTATTAATTAATTCGTGTCCAGCACCTACTTAAATTAAATGTAGACTGGAGTTGGAATAGTAATTAATAATTAATTAGTGTCCAGCACCTACTTCAATTTAATGTAGACTGGAGTAGGAATATTAATTATTAATTAATTAGTGTCCAGCACCTACTTCAATTTTATGTAGACTGAAGTTGGAATAGTAATTATTATTTAATTAGTGTCCAGCACCTACTTCAATTTAATGTAGACTGGATTTGGAATAGTAATTATCAATTAATTAGTGTCCAGCACCTACTTAAATTAAATGTAGATTGGAGTTGGAATAGTAATTAATAATTCATTAGTGTCCAGCACCTACTTCAATTTAATGTAGACTGGAGTTGGAATAGTAATTATTATTTAATTAATGTCCAGCAGCTACTTCAATTTAATGTAGACTGGATTTGGAATGGTAATTAGTAATTAATTAGTGTCCAGGATCTACTTAAATTTAATGTAGAATGGAGTAGGAATATTAATTATTATTTAATTAGTGTCCAGCACCTACTTCAATTTTATGTAGACTGGAGTTGGAATAGTAATTATTATTTAATTAGTATCCAGCACCTACTTCAATTTAATGTAGACTGGAGTTGGAATAGTAATTTTTAATTAATTAGTGTCCAGCACCTACTTAAATTAAATGTAGATTGGAGTTGGAATAGTAATTAATAATTAATTAGTGTCCAGCACCTACTTCAATTTAATGTAGACTAAAGTTGGAATAGTAAGTATTATTTAATTAGTGTCCAGCACCTCCTTCAATTTAATGTAGACTGGATTTGGAATAGTAATTAGTAATTAATTAGTGTCCAGCACCTACTTAAATTTAATGTAGACTGGAGTTGGAATAGTAATTATTAATTAATTCGTGTCCAGCACCTACTTAAATTAAATGTAGACTGGAGTTGGAATAGTAATTATTAATTAATTAGTGTCCAGCACCTACTTCAATTTAATGTAGACTGGAGTAGGAATATTAATTATTAATTAATTAGTGTCCAGCACCTAATTCAATTTTATGTAGACTAGAGTTGGAATAGTAATTATTATTTAATTAGTGTCCAGCACCTACTTCAATTTAATGTAGACTGGAGTTGGAATAGTAATTATTAATTAATTAGTGTCCAGCACCTACTTAAATTAAATGTAGATTGGAGTTGGAATAGTAATTAATAATTAATTAGTGTCCAGCACCTACTTCAATTTAATGTAGACTAAAGTTGGAATAGTAAGTATTATTTAATTAGTGTCTAGCACCTCCTTCAATTTAATGTAGACTGGATTTGGAAT
The DNA here is from genome assembly GCF_964263255.1 of Lissotriton vulgaris. Lineage (NCBI taxonomy): Eukaryota > Metazoa > Chordata > Amphibia > Caudata > Salamandridae > Lissotriton > Lissotriton vulgaris. Next base: position 495,210,044 of record NC_141685.1, read on the forward strand.
AGTAATTAGTAATTAATTAGTGTCCAGCACCTACTTAAATTTAATGTAGACTGGAGTTGGAATAGTAATTATTATTTAATTCGTGTCCAGCACCTACTTAAATTAAATGTAGACTGGAGTTGGAATAGTAATTAATAATTAATTAGTGTCCAGCACCTACTTCAATTTAATGTAGACTGGAGTAGGAATATTAATTATTAATTAATTAGTGTCCAGCACCTACTTCAATTTTATGTAGACTGGAGTTGGAATAGTAATTATTATTTAATTAGTGTCCAGCACCTACTTCAATTTAATGTAGACTGGATTTGGAATAGTAATTATTAATTAATTAGTGTCCAGCACCTACTTAAATTAAATGTAGATTGGAGTTGGAATAGTAATTAATAATTCATTAGTGTCCAGCACCTACTTCAATTTAATGTAGACTGGAGTTGGAATAGTAATTATTATTTAATTAATGTCCAGCACCTACTTCAATTTAATGTAGACTGGATTTGGAATAGTAATTAGTAATTAATTAGTGTCCAGGATCTACTTAAATTTAATGTAGAATGGAGTAGGAATATTAATTATTATTTAATTAGTGTCCAGCACCTACTTCAATTTTATGTAGACTGGAGTTGGAATAGTAATTTTTAATTAATTAGTGTCCAGCACCTACTTCAATTTAATGTAGACTGGGGTTGGAATAGTAATTATTAATTAATTAGTCTCCAGCACCTACTTCAATTTAATGTAGTATGGAGTTGGAATATTAATTATTAATTAATTAGTGTCCAGCACCTACTTTAATTTTATGTAGACTAGAGTTGGAATAGTAATTATTATTTAATTAGTGTCCAGCACCTACTTCAATTTAATGTAGACTGGAGTTGGAATAGTAATTATTAATTAATTAGTGTCCAGCACCTACTTAAATTAAATGTAGATTGGAGTTGGAATAGTAATTAATAATTAATTAGTGTCCAGCACCTACTTCAATTTAATGTAGACTAAAGTTGGAATAGTAATTATTACTTAATTAGTGTCCAGCACCTCCTTCAATTTAATGTAGACTGGATTTGGAATAGTAATTAGTAATTAATTAGTGTCCAGCACCTACTTAAATTTAATGTAGACTGGAGTTGGAATAGTAATTATTATTTAATTAGTGTCCAGCACCTACTTCAATTTAATGTAGACTGGAGTTGGAATAGTAAATATTGATTAATTCGTGTCCAGCACCTACTTAAATTAAATGTAGACTGGAGTTGGAATAGTAATTAATAATTAATTAGTGTCCAGCACCTACTTCAATTTAATGTAGACTGGAGTAGGAATATTAATTATTAATTAATTAGTGTCCAGCACCTACTTCAATTTTATGTAGACTGGAGTTGGAATAGTAATTATTATTTAATTAGTGTCCAGCACCTATTTCAATTTAATGTAGACTGGATTTGGAATAGTAATTATTAATTAATTAGTGTCCAGCACCTACTTAAATTAAATGTAGATTGGAGTTGGAATAGTAATTAATAATTCATTAGTGTCCAGCACCTACTTCAATTTAATGTAGACTGGAGTTGGAATAGTAATTATTATTTAATTAATGTCCAGCACCTACTTCAATTTAATGTAGACTGGATTTGGAATAGTAATTAGTAATTAATTAGTGTCCAGGATCTACTGAAATTTAATGTAGAATGGAGTAGGAATATTAATTATTATTTATTAGTGTTCAGCACCTACTTCAATTTTATGTAGACTGGAGATGGAATAGTAATTTTTAATTAATTAGTGTCCAGCACCTACTTAAATTAAATGTAGTTTGGAGTTGGAATAGTAATTAATAATTAATTAGTGTCCAGCACCTACTTCAATTTAATGTAGACTGGAGTTGGAATAGTAATTATTATTTAATTAGTGTCCAGCACCTACTTCAATTTAATGTAGACTGGATTTGGAATAGTAATTAGTAATTAATTATTGTCCAGCACCTACTTAAATTTAATGTAGACTGGAGTAGGAATATTAATTATTAATTAATTAGTGTCCAGCACCTACTTCAATTTTATGTAGACTGGAATTGGAATAGTAATTATTATTTAATTAGTGTCCAGCACCTACTTCAATTTAATGTAGACTGGAGTTGGAATAGTAATTATTAATTAATTAGTCTCCAGCACCTACTTCAATTTAATGTAGTATGGAGTTGGAATATTAATTATTAATTAATTAGTCTCCAGCACCTACTTTAATTTAATGTAGACTTGAGTGGGAATAGTTAGTAATTTTTTTTAGTGTTTAGCACCTATTTCTATATTAAGTAGAGTGGAGTTGGAATAATTATTTTTATTATATTAGTGTCCAGCATTAATTTTAATTTAATATAGATTGGAGTGGGAATAGTAAGTTACATGTTGTTAATATCCTGTACCTAATTGGATTTTGCCAAAATTAATATTGTGAGATTATAGTAATAACAAAATAGAAAAAGTTAAACACGTTTGAAAAAAAATATTTATTAGGTTTTGTATTTTTAGCAGACATAACATTTTACATCATAATTAGTTCACTTTTATGAAATATTTATATTTGTGCTAATAATTTGCAAACACAATTACAATAAAATTAACAGAAGAAGAAGATATAATAAAATGGTTATATTTAATATGTAATAATATTTCTTTATAGTATTACATATTATATAGCAAATAAAATAAAAAATGATTAATATTATTAATAACATTATTACTAATTTTTTAAACAATTACTTTTGTACATTTAAGTTTCTCTGAAAAAGGGATATTTTTTGTAAACATAATTAGTACATTTAAACATTGTGTGACTTTTTTTTACATTTCTATACATTGTTGTAATAAATATTATTTATTTCATAATATTTATTTGTAAAGTTTTTATACATATTTGTAAGTAATTTCATACTAGCAAAAAAGTAAAATTTTTTAGCAAATATTAGCAATTTTAAAATGAAATCAGGTAATTTTCTATTTAATTTCTCATATATATTCCTAACTTTGGACTATTTTATTACTTTTGGGTTCTTTATTTTGTAACCGGGTTAGGTCGTTTTGGGTCATTTGGATGAAGAGCAGCTCGCGTTTGGGAGACACTTCACGTCGCTTCAGGTAAGGTTTATTTTATATGTTTTATGTGTATTTTAATGTACTTTTGAGAGTAGTGTGCTGCTATTTAGTGTTCTTATATGTGAGTGAGTTGTGTTTTAGATTTGTAAAACGATTATTTCCGTGTGGTAGATACACGTACTTTTACTTTGTTATAGGATTTTGTACAGAGTAACTTTATCTTGGTTTTAAGTTTATGTGTAGTAGCAAAATTTTGTTTTTACTAATGTTAGTAGTTATGTCTGTCTTGGTTAATCTGGGTGGGAATGTCTGTTTTCTATGTTTTTGTTATAGGTGTTCGCCATATCAGAAGTTCCGTTTTTTTTTAAAGGAAGTGTTGGTTGGTTTTATTCACCACTGCTTTGCAAACACTTCTTTTAATTTTTTGGTTTTCCTGGAGCGTTTCTTTAACTTTTTACTATTTTTCGGGTTTTTTATGGTTATTCGATGGCTCTTCACTCCGTGGATTTGGGTATTTTGGTACAGTTGTATTTTTGCATTTTATTTTGGGTTACATTTGCACTACCTGGATTACTTTGGTGGAGAAGGACGTTATTGGATTTACAACATGATTGGTAAGTCATTTATGTTTGATCTTTTGTGGGTGGGTAATGTGATTATTAATATTGCATTGTTTAATAGTTTTTTTTTTTTTTTAATGTGTGCATATATGTGATTAATATCTATATATATTGCATACATTAAATACTTTTAAACATCAAGTTTGAAATGTTATGCATATTTAGGTGATAGTTTTAGGGATTGCTTTGGTGTTGTTATTTATTCAGAGTAGGGTTTTGGCAATGATGTTTAAGTATTCAATGCCTTTTGTACTAGGGTATAATTTCACTTGCTCTTCTAGGTATTTGTGCATTTGCTTATTTTGTTTTGATGTTTTAGGGACTAGTTCAGTTATGGATTGGTCCATTCTAAATTCCTGGTAGCTTTGTTCTTTCTGTAGGCACTTAATAAAATGTTCTAGATTTGGTTTTGTTCTGCCAGTTGATTGTATAAAAGGCATTGTACCAACCTTCTAGAGCGTTGTTAGTTTTAGATTCTCCATTTAAGGTGCTTCTGTAAACGTTCCACCAGGGTATTAGGAATTTTGGGTTTCTTCTGTGGCCAGATCTATGGAGTCTGCCTACCCAGGTGTCTTCAAAGTAGTCCAGAAATGGACTCAACTTTGCTTCATTTTGTTTGTAGAATGGGCTGTCTATAAGAATGTTATAGTGTTCTGCTACGTCTGTTTCTGGAACATAAGCCAGTGCTATGAGTTTTTTAATTTGGTATGCAAAAGATGAGTTAGTTGCATATTCTACACTTAAGGTAGTTTTTTGTAGATGTTTCCATAGACACTGGTTTAAATGATAGTAGCAGCCTTGAATGCAGGTATGGGGGTGGATTTCTAGGATGGTTGAAAGCATTGCTTGCTCAAAATCTACAATTATTTTTTCTGGCGAATAATCATTAGTTTTTTGTTTAATTATATTTAATAATTCCATATATGTGGAACTATTTTTGTTTGGTAGTAGTGCATATAGTAGTGGTATGTTGCAGTTTTGGTATAGGCCATGTACATTGTATAATTAGAAAAATGGTTTGGGACAGATGTTAAAAGTCCCATCCATCATCCAATATTGGCTTTGCTGAAGTTTTACTAGATTCATATTGGTCCCAAAAATAATAAGTCTTTTGTCATTGTTTTCATTGTCGTAAATTATAAATGGTTGCTTGTTTAAAGTTATAATTTGGTTGGCATTTAAATTGATATCATGATATGTTCTGGGAGCTGGTATGGTAGTAGTAGTAGCTTTTTTAGTTTGTGCTATAGTTCTTTTTAGGGAAAGAATATTTGGCATTTGTGTTGTGGCAGTTTTAGGGATTTTGGGAATAGCTTCTCTTAATATGACGTTGGTTTGTTTTTGGGAACCTGTACTTGCCTCTTTTATATTTTCCAATGCTGTTCTAACTTCAATTTCATTTATATTTGGTGGATGATTGTTTTCCTTAGTATACAGTACAGTAGCTTCTCTTGTTGTTGCCCTTTCATAACACATGTTAGAATAATATTTACAACATTTCCAATTAACTTTCATGCCATATTGCTTTTCTTGTGTATAAGTGTAACCCATGTAGCACAGTAATAGCTTTCCTTTCTGGCTGGTTACAAATTCAGCTCTGTCTGTCATTTTGTTGTTTGTATATCTAGAAAATATATATATAATAGTTAATGTCAAGGAAAATGTGTTTATAATTCTAAGTCAGTGATTATTAGTAATGTATATACTTACGTGTTTTAGAAATCAGTGAAATACTTTGATATGATTTATTCTTTCGTTGTGGATACTGTTTTCTGATGTTGTTAGAGCTGTTAGGAAAAACATAAAAAGACAATATTATTAACAAATTTTGTGTATATTTATAATGTTACACCTAATTTCTACTACAAAAGTGGATACTAATAAGTGTAGGATTTTATTTTACATTGTCAAGATACTTACTTATTTTGTTTTAGGTAGGGTTTTCCAGTATAGTTGTATCTTCTTTTTGTGGAGAGTAGATTGTAGTGTTATCTTAAAAAAAAGGTACATATGTGTTAGAAAATTCACCATGTTTGTAGGTTTTCAACAACTTAGCAGTTAATTATGTTCTTTAATATACTTACTTAGTGAGTTGTATTTTTGGTATTCCAATTTTGGAGATCTGAATATTTCCAGTATATTGTTCTGTAGTGTTAGCTGTGTAAAAAAAATAGATAATAGCAACTAATTAGAACAAGTGCTAATGTTTGTTGTTTTTACCACATAGATTTCTGTTTACATATACTTACTTAGTAATATTTCATATAGAAATAGGAATAATGTTCTTGGTTCATTAGTAGTTTAGTTTTCAGTACTAGAATCTGGAGAAAAAAAAGTACATATGTGTTATAAATGTAATTGTTTGTTTGTATTTAGAATATTTTACAAGTAAATTAAAAGTTACAATTTACTTACTTAGTTATTAGTATCTTTAGTTTTTGGATCTTGTTCACAGTAGTTTTTTGTAGAATTTTCTCTAGTTGTAGTATCTATAAAAACATTTGTATATATAAATAATTACAACATGTGCTGAATTGTGGGGATTGTCACAGTTAATGTAGTCTTAAACCATACTTACTTTGATATTTGTATATTTCTATAAAACGTTAGTAGTATGGTAGTAAGTAGTAGAATTATCTGTAGCGTTAGGAGAGAAATAAAAGAGTTAGGATATGCACATAAGGAAAATATTTTTAAAAAGTTTACAACAGTAATGTCATATAGAGATAATTAAAACATTTTTAGTAGTTGTGTGTTTTCAGAAATCTGTAATCTGTCAATTATTATTAGCTTGTTCAGTAGTAGTAATAGAAAAGGAGCACAGGGTATTTAGCAGGTAAGTAATGTAGTAGCAGTTATTTACTTAGTGTTTAATGTATGTACTTACTTGGAAGATTTGGTTATATGTTGATAGTCTTGATGTTCTTGTTGGTGAGCTGCAATTCATCCAGAGATGTATTTCCTTCCGTGACTTTTAGCAAGTAGTTTGTGTTTTAGGTTTCATTGTTTATATAGAGGAGTGTCATTAGTGCTTAGTTTGCTATTGGTTGGTTAAAAAAATCTGTGTCTTCATTGGTTAGTTAGTATTTTTGAATTTCAGTTGTGAGTATTATGTAGTAGAAGGGAAAAGAAAAATAATTATATAATTATAAAAGTAGCAGACAATAATTTTCTATGTGTAGGTTATATAATAGATAACATAGAATAGTTTTGAATATTTTATATGAAAAATAAAAATGTTTAATTAAGTAGTGTGTATTTAATTGTAAATAAAATAATAATATGTTAAATAAATGTGCAAATTTATGTATATAAACTGTCGATATATCAGAAAATACGATATTATTGTTGACGATATTATTGATGTTGATATTTTATTTAATGTGTATATATTTTTAAGAAATCGATATTTATGTATACCGATATCAATGTAGTCGATATTAATGAAAAAAATGTTTTTGTATATCGATATTAAGTATCCAATATATTTGTATATCTATAGTTAAGTATAGGAAGTCGATAATAGTGTAGTCGATATTTTTGTTCCGATATTAGTGTACTACGATATTCTGTATTTCGATAATATGTCAGACATTCTTTTAGTTGGTGTCATGCAGCTCCCCGGTCTATTTCAGACCAAGGACTTGCACAGTTAAAGGTGAGGCCCCTGCCCGCTGGGAAATTCAAAAAGACTCCCACTAAGTGAAAGCAAACGCAGGTTTCCCTTCCCGCAGTATGGGAAGGGAAACCGGTATGTCTTAGGAGTGGGTTACCTGGGACATAGCTTGGGGGCCCACCTCCCTTAAAGTAATTGGCCCCAGGGTGGAGTTCCCCCGGGGACTTTTGGGCTCAAGAAGGGGGGGTTGTCATAGTTATCTCCCCTTTTGTTAAATTTCAACCCCAGGGATGCGCTCCCGGAGGCCTTTTGAGGTTTGGGGAGGGGGTAGAGCAGCCCCCGTCAGCATAAAAGAAATTCAGCTCCAGTGGTGGGCTCCGGGGTAATCTAGAGGCCCAATGGGGGGGCCCACACTGTCCCTTTCCTATATAAAAGAAGGCTTAGGGATGGGGGTCACGCTGTCTCCCTTCCTTTGGTGAACAAAGCCCCAGGGTGGACTTACTGGGCATTAAGGTATAAATACGGCCTACCTCTATTTTTATTTTTTGATCTCATGAGAGTCTTAAGCTATCACTGCTTTTTTTGCTGATTTTGTTTTCTTTTTGGCCATCTGGGAGTCATTCTGGTTCCCCCATGGGGCCTAGGGAGTCATGGTATTCCTACCCAGCCCCTTTTTTTATTCATTTTTTACTTCTGAACAGGGGACTAAGCCCCTGAGTCCTGTCATGTCTGCCAGCAATATCTTTCTCATGTTCCTGTCAGCCAATCAGAGTGCTTGAGCCCACAGACGGCTCTCTTGGCTAACCAGAATGCTCAATTTTTTTGTCGCTCCCGCAAGAGTCTTTCAAAACTCTTAGTGACCCAAGTGTCCAGATACACAATTACTTTTTACCATTAATTTCTCAAAAACTACTGGATTGATTAACACCGAATCATAAAGAGCACAATCTGCAGACCAAGATTGTGCATCCTGACAAATTTGGTGTAGTTCTGTTCAACAATTTTTGTTATAGTCTTGTCTTAAGAAGTCAATGGAAAATCCATGGAGATTTTGCTTTTTGAAACCCTTTTGTTTCTTGGCCCATGTTTGGTGGATCACCCTTGAAGCATTCCAGGAAGCAGCTGAGGTGGATGACCGTTTTGTTTGGAAAGATTTGTGAAATCAAAAAATGCTCTTTCTATTGAAAAGCAGACAAGACTGTAACTACCTACTGGCAACACTATGGCATCATAACTGATGCTGTGGTACCAAAAAACACAGGTCTATTCTGAAATGTTTGACTGTATAAAGTAATGTAAAATTTGTATTAAATAAAACAATATATTAGTGAGGTAAACGGAAAAAGGTCTATTGCACCTGGCAGTCATCCTTCCAAGACCTAACCATACCAACCCTGATTAACTTCTAATATTAGATGAGATCGGGTGAACTAAGGTGGTCTGGCCACAGTCATGGAAAACCGTCATTTTAAGCTTGTATGCTGGCACAGGCTCCAGCTCATAGCTTACTGATTCTTCCACATGTGCTATGCTCTCTCATACATCTCTCTTGCACTTGTTATGGACAGCCAGAGACAGAGGAAGCCCCTCCTTCCTCCTGCTTTATATGTGTTACCTTTGCATATCCACAGCGGTCAGTTAACATTCTTTTATCACTACCAACAGCAGTTAGGCTGATTGATAAAAGCTATCTAGGAATCCTGCAGCCCACTGCTTATAACAAAGAGCCTAGTGACCTTCCTTTGTAACCAGTGAATTCAGGGAACACAAGCAGTGACAATTTGCCATTAAAGAGTTATGTACCTAGGTCTATTAAAAAATGTTTGACATTTAAAAACATAATGTAACAATAAAAATGAAAACCAAAATCCTAAATTAGGGGAGGGAGGACAATGAGTATACGAGAGAGGCGAAATTCCTACAGAACCTGGTATTCCCAAGTGATATATGTTCTAAGTACTAACCAGGTCTACCCTAAGGAAGTTGTTAGACCTGCTACATTAAGAATATGGAAAAAAATAACAGGCAAATCTATATCTTCCAAATTATTTTTATTTAGTATACGCCACTGTTAACGTTCTCAATACAACTATAATACTCAATCCGACCATAATCTGCCTTCTAAATTCACACATACAGAACAATATTTTTCACACTTTTTTTCAAAAAAGTCCAGGAAAAACCGAGGGCAGAAAATAGGGGGTTCTCTACTTTCGCAGTTTTTAAAAAAAGAAATTGTGAAATATATTGTTGTGGATTTTTACTTTATAGACGGACCTCTAGGGTGGGGTTGATTGGATTTTTTAGGGCACAGATAGAATTACCACTGATGACTGTTCCTAACATGAGCTTTGGCTTGACACAGACTTGCTGCCTGGAAAGTTGCCCTGAGAATGTGAGGACTACAGTGGCCAGGAGGAGATTTCCCAGCCAGCACTCTACGTCCAGAGGAAGAAGACAATGTGCTGAGTCTTTCCCAGAGGGATGATACCCTCAGCAGGCAAATAAACCAGTTTACTTCCAGCCAGAGCTCTCTGTTGCACTGAATAGCTTTTCACTAGTAGCTTGTGATAAAGGTATGTAGCCTCGTGGAGTTCTTTCCAGCTACAGGTACAGCTTCCAGGCTTGCACCGGGAAAGCATTTTCATAACAAAAAAATGACTAAGTCTGAAGGTAAAAACTGATACCCGAGCAAGGTGACACATGTGTTCTGGTGGCAAAGCAACCACAGCTGGCACTATATCTAGGTTTGCTCTTTTTGACCGTTCTTTGATAAAACCAGTGGCTTCAGCAGGAACTCAAAAACAATGTATCTGACATCAAGGGGCTCTTTTACAGCTTCAGCCTTGCCCTTGCCCTACTAGAGATTTTGATCTTCAAAAATGAGAACGAAGTTCCACAGTAAAAATTATTTATTGTTGTGACCCCCATACTACACCCATCCTCTACTTTCTTGCCCAAGTTACACCTAGGTCCCAGTCAATTAAAAGATGATATTTCACTTTGGCACTTTATATTTTGGTGCTTTGATCCTTGCAACTTTACACATTTGTATCCTTGTTTATAGCCCAGTCTATCATGCTGATGGATTTTTGCTTATTCCATTTTTCTTTTTTTTCATATTGTTGGTCCTGCTTGAACTTAACATGCATTTCTCTGGGGAAAAGCCTGCTGCTTGTGTTACAGCTCCGAGGGGATCAGCAGAGGTTTACAGAGAACTTTGTTGAGGCATAACCAGTGTGTACTTAATAACTTGCAAAATGAATACCCACTATCTGAACAAATGTGTTCAAATATGGCTGATGCACATGCGTTTTGCCTCTGTGTATATTTTACTCATACATTGCAGAGTGTGTGGCAGGTGGAGATTCAAGCCTCCGCTCATTCAAATGAAGATGGAGTGGCATCTATGACAGGTGCACCTCTTGTTGCCCTTGGCAATTGAGTCAGTGCAGGAGCTCCCACTTGGCAAGACAGAATTCTGACAGGGAATGCAAATGCCAGCTATTGTAATGCAGATCCAAAAGTCACTGCTCTAAGTTTCTCCTTTCCTTCGTGTGTGTGTGTGTATATCAGGCTTGCTAAAATAGATGGCATTTGATTACCTATGATGGATCTAGGTGTTTTGAATCTCAGTATTTACAAGTAACTGTATTAGGCCAAATGTCATAAGAGTGGAGTCCATTATTATTAGAAGGCATCTTACTAAACTTGAGTATGGTCCAATAGATTGAATGCAGTGTATTTGGAAACACTACAAAAAGAGGAGTCAATCCTTCGGTGCTGACATTTCTAATGATATCCAATGAATGACTTATGCATTACTGTCGAACATAATTCCAGAATGAAGGGATCTTAAACTGACTTTTGGGAGATTCATAAAATATAAATTTGGAAATATACTACCGAATTGCACATAAATCTACTTAAAGATTAACATGACAATGTGGCATGAATTTGTCTCTCTTGGTTCTTTATAGGGAAAATGCTTGCCAGTAAGTAAAATGTCATTATAACAGCTGCATTCACGCACACTTTTTGAAGACTCCTAGAAAAGGGCATCTTTCAAAAATCGAGTGGATACCTACCACTGATTGTTTTTGGGATGAAATTAGCAGGGACATATATAAGAATTTGGAGCTTTTAGAAGTAAACCCTGTCCTTAGGTTCTATTGTTGGCGAATTACTGTAGGAGAATATATTTCATAGTAGGTTTTGCCTGGACACTCTCCTTAATAATTCCTTCAGTACACAGAAACGTTATATAACAGGAGTAGCTAGAACAATGTTATATCAGTCGCCACACTTTCTGTTTCCTGTAAGACTAGGGGGCTTATTTGCTAAAAAAATGGCAGAGGAAAGTGTTACGCCAAATATGGCAGCATCGAGCTCCGGCATGTTTAAAACGCAGGGATGCGCTGTATTACACTTAAATACACTGCATCCCTGCATTTCCCCTAGTGCTGGTGCTAAAAAAGCTGCCCAGCACCAGCTCAGATACCCTCGCGCCATGTTGCAGGGGTGAATGTTTATGTGCAGGAACGGACACCTTCCTGCACATAAACAATCATTCATGGTGATTTGCTTTTTCTATGTGTGCTGCAGAATGCAGCACACATAGGGCCCAATTAGGAGTTTAGTGGTGTGGCGGTGGGATAGCCCTGCTACCGCAATGCCAAACCCATTTGGACCCGACTGGGTATTATGACTTTTTAAGTTATTAGTGGGCTGTTATATTCCATATAGTTACCCCAATATAGGCCCAGGTAATTTTATAACCCTTCACCTATATTTTTCCCTACATTACACTTATAACGGTTTACAGGGACTGACCTTTTACCTAGATATGACACTGCATTCAGAATGCAGGTTTTCCCTAGTTCAAAATCTCATAAATTATGCATGAGGATTCTTGGAAGTGCAGCAGGACTACCATCTTCTCTATAATATCTATGTATAAAGTTCATGCTTGACGTAATCCTAAGTCCGACATAGTAATACAGTGAGTTAGGACCCCTGGGGCGACCTATTGGGATATATACATCACATCTTGCTGAGATAGATAGAGAAGACCAGGACTTCCCAGCCAACACACTGACCAGAGAGGCTGAGGTTCCTGTATGCCGGCACTCCAGCCCGCAGTGGTCTAACATCCCTCGCGGGGTGTCCAACTTGAGACCAGGACCGGATTCTTGGCTTAATACCTACACACATACTAGGTGCACTTGGGTACATCTAGTTAGGGAGGCATCGTAGGAGTACGCATCTTCTTGTTGTCATGTATTTTATAAACTCATATGTATTCATGATCACTGTATGATGGTAGAGCTTTACCATCTGTTCACTTTCCTAGTGTTTCTAATCCTATATATCTGCTACTGTCTAACGGTTGTTGCAACTCATCTATTTTGCACCAGAATGACAACTGTTTAATAAATAATTATTGAAAACACCCAGTCTGTTTATTTTGTGCATCTCTCTAAGACAGACTAAGTAAGCACCAGTGACTAAGCGAAATGTAGTACATTGTTCCTATGATCCTGAGGGATCGGGGTTGTCATGTTTGATGGTTGCCAAGCGCTATTCTCTCCTTGCATTCTAGGGGCACTGTGAGCTAGCTGATACAAAAGGTCAATATACCAGGTGGGGGTGTTCAGATCAGTTTGACACCAATCCTACAGTGTATGCTGTCCATTCGTGCAGATCCTCTATGGTCTTTATAGGAACTACACAACAGGGTGATGCTTTGGCGTTCTCACTGTGGTTCCTGTAAAAAAAAGTCACTGTAACAGGAACATTAAAGGAAGTTACAACAAGGCATGGATTGTGAAGTCCATGCAGTGCTGGAACTGGGGGTGCATGCACACAATTGGGCACATGTTGTGCTTCCCTGTGTTCATCTACATGGAGTGAGGCACAAGTAGGCCCTGTAGGGCCCATTTTCTTTTCTCACCGCCATTGTTTTCATTGAAGAAACACCTCTATGAAATTAGTGGCAGTGAGGAAAATCGTAATATCCTTGACTGTACCACAATAGTCTTGTCAACCGTATTTCTGTCACAAGCCAGTCTCCCCAGCACCAGGGAACATCGATTCCCTAGCGGAGTCAGTAGTCCCAGAGTGGCGCGACCGCTACAGTCTTCATATGACGGATGGAAGACTGCCACCTCTGCCCCACCATAAGTCTGGCCCCCAGGACCCCCAGACTCATAATTACGCCATTAGAAATTTCAAAAAATGAGGAGAAATTAAACATTTCTCCTTGAATAACCATACTAAGACCTGTTATTATGTGGCCTTAGTTTGTGAAGCTGCCCCAGATGTGTAATTCTTGGGAAGCATCAAAAAGCATTTGGTTTTGCAGTGGAACGCCAACAGCAACACCCACTGCCTTCTCCTTTGCTGCTGCAGTCTGCTCTGGAAAGGGGAAATTTTACAAGGTGGCATTAAGCCACGTCAAGTGGCTTAGCGCCACCTTGTAAATATTTGAAATGGCACTATAACGCCGTAGCGTTAAGTTAAGTGATGCTCCGAAGGCGAAATGGGCTTGTAAATATACCTCCTAGGTATAACTGATGTTCATTGTAAGAACTAGCAACTATTGCGATGTAGGTGATCTTGACATATTCTTGAAATTTGATAAGTGGAACAATTCTACTGAAATATTACTGTAAAAAAGCGTATACTCCATTCCGATTAACTAATCTCAGGCAGCAGAGGAAATTAGCCCCTTACATTTTATTTCCTTATTCTAAGTAAGTTAAATCTGTATTCAGAATGATGTATGGAAAGTGTTTGTTTAATCCTATCAATTAACTATTTTATAACCCACTCCATATATTGAAAATGAGCTAATAACCAACCATAAACTATATCTCGAGCTCCATACATATACAAATGGAAAGGGGCGACCACTCGGTCCCCCCGAACGTATGGTCAGGAGCCCCGATCCCCCCGGGAAACCATTTTGGGTGGGAGGTGTGTCACGGCTGGTATGCCCGAAGCGGCGTAGCCGGGGCGCGCCTTTTCCCGCCCAAGAGGGGTTGTCCTAGACACTTACACCATTGGCCATGCCCTGTAGGCGGTCGGAGGAGGATCCACGCCCTCCCGGAGAAGAATAAAAGGAGCAACAATCCAAGGAAGCATCCTCTTGTTCCTGTGCTTGGAAGCTGCACCCCTTCGTTGCACGTGAGCCCTTGACGGAACAAGAGCCAATTTTGAGAACTTGTAATTTTGTGTTTCTTCTTTCAGCGATTTCGAAGCTTGTTGACCTAGGACCTCAAGGAATATCCGTGAACGATGCCTGGCAAGAAGGTCGGAAAGAAGGTTGGAACCGAACAGATGCTTCGTATGCTGGTGAAGGACATGGCGGACATTAAGAAGCAGATGGCGGCGATGAATGGTGCGGGTGGACCGAAGAGAGTCATCGGACCAGCATTGCCGGGAGTAATCCCTAACGGGAGAGGTAGAAGGGCCAGGAAGGGGGCATCAGGTGGGGAGGCTCCGGTTCCCGAATCACCTCCAGCGAGCCCGGTCACTCCGATCGAGGCCCCAGTTCCGGTCCCGAACGCGGGACAACCGATCCCTGTAGTGGTCACTCCTGTGAACGAGGGGGATATGCCTCCTGAGCTGGCTGCCCAGTTGGCGGCATGGTTGGGCAGAGAGAACGAGGGGGCCACGGCTGAGGAAGCCAGGTCGATAATGAAGCAGTTGCGGCAATCGAAAGATGCTGGGAAGGCACCTTGTCCTCTTGTTTCCCCGCAGGTTCCTGTGGAACAACCAGTTTCGAGCGTTGGATCGGCAGCGACAACAGTCACAGCTACTTGTTCGGGTAAGCAGCCATTGCCAATGGCGGGGGAGGGATCGTTACCCTCAAGGAGGGAAAAAGTGGTTCAACATATCTCGATGGATGTGAAAGAAAGGATTTGGGCAGATAAATATGTGAACATGTTTTCCTTGTTGACCGATCACTATGAGATTGAGCATGTGAGAAATCAGAAGGAGTTGTTGCATCCTAGTGTATGGCGTGCAAAGATGGCGGGTTTCAGAGTAGATGAAATGATCGCCAATTGGGCCAGGGCGTTTGGAATGTTCACTGCAATTATGGGGGAACGTAGGCCCGAATTATTGTTGGAACTAGCTGTTTATCAGACACGTATCATGGAATTCTATGAATCATACGGGGGCAATCAATGGTGTGGTTATGATAGCACATTTCGTAAGGCCAAGGAGCACGACTCATCCCTGACGTGGGATTGTTTCGACTCCATTTCCTGGCAGAAACTTGTGGGGTCGAACACGGCGACCCCACCATTCTTTGGGGACGCCCTTTCGAGCGGGCACAAGCAGTGATCAGAACGCAAAGAATAATGGGAACTCGGGTAGGAAAGGGGTCTGTTGGAGCTTTAACAGAGGCAAGTGCACTAGGCCACAGGGGACATGCAAGTTCAGGCATGAGTGTGCAGGGTGCGGACAGTCCTCACACCCCGAGAGTTCGTGCAGAGCCAAGACTGGTGATACGGGAGGTAGAGGAGGCGCCAAACAGGTCTAAAATCGACCGAGGGGCATTATTACCTACTCCTGTTGATATCATGGCACTGATCCCTTGGCTGAACGAATACCCGGGGATTTTCGGGGGGAAGCACAATGTAAGAACCAACTATCGGTTCAACAAAATACGGCGGTGGTGCAGGCAAAGATTGGGAAGAAAGTGGCCCGAGGTCGGGTTGCTGGACCATATGGCATGCCACCAGTTATCAACTTTGTTTGTTCACCGTTGGGAGTGGTCCCCAAGAAGGACCCAGGTGAGTTCAGGTTAATACACAACTTGTCCGCTCCTAGGGGTCTTTCGGTGAACGATGCGATTGACCCGGGAGTTTGTTCGGTGCGGTACTCATCCTTTGATGAGGCCGTCGCCATTTTGAATCGCCTGGAGCCCGGAGCGCTGATGGCTAAATCAGATATCGAGTCAGCGTTCCGGTTGCTCCCGGTACACCCAGATGATCAGCGTCTCCTAGGTTTTATGTTTCAAGGACGCTACTACATGGATAGATGTATGCCAATGGGTTGCTCCATCTCTTGGGCGTATTTTGAGAAGTTCAGTAGTTTTTTGCAATGGGCGTTCACAAGAGCCACGGGCTTTACGCAGGTTATGCATTACCTTGATGATTTTCTGTTTCTGGGGGCAGCCGGGGACACGGAATGTGCACAGGCTTTGAGGGAATTCTGTAATCTTATGAAGGAATTTGGCGTGCCACTGGCACCAGGTAAGACGGTAGGGCCATCTACTACACTCGAGTTTCTGGGAATTGAGCTCGATTCTGTAGAGGGGTGCTTCCGCTTGCCCAAAGAGAAGGTAATGAAATTCAGGGCCTCGCTCGAAATGTGCCTCGGCGAGAGAAAAGTAACTCTCCATCAGTTACAACAGGCTGTGGGTCAACTTAACTTTGCCCTTAGAGTGATACCGATGGCTCGCCCCTTTTCCCGCTCTATCGCACAAGCCATGGTTGGCCTCAAGGAAGGGCACCACCGCACAAGACTGTCAGCAGAGGTTCGCCAGGATATGCGCATATGGCTGGCATTTCTGGCAGATTTCAACGGTCGTGTCGTGTGGACCGAACCGCCAGTTTCCTCGGAAGAACTGGGGTTGTGGACCGACTCGGCCGGGAGTGTAGGTTTTGGCGCCATATTTGGCAATCAATGGTCGGCACGAACCTGGCCAGTGTGGTGGCACGATAATGGGCTCACAGGTAACATTGGGTTTCTGGAGCTGTTCCCCATTCTGGTGGCCTTGAAAACATGGCCAGAGGGGTTTCGTGATCGCTCTGTGGTGTTCTGGTCTGATAATATGACCGTGGTCGAGTGTATCAATAATCAGGCAGCACGCTGCAAATGGATTTTGAGATTGCTGAAGGAAATTGTCCTGCTATGTATGAGACTAAACGTCCACTTTAGGGCAAGACACGTGCCAGGGGTACTAAACCAGGCAGCTGATGCACTCTCTCATTCCCATATGCAGGCCTTCCGGGGTTTTCTGCCCTCAGCGGACTCGGTGGCGGCACCATTTCCCGAAGCTCTCTGGTCTCTCGGTGCCCCGGATTACAAAACCTTGTGGGAGAGAGTCTAGCACCCAGGACAAGGAAGGCATATGAAGGGGCGTTCTGTTCCTATTGGTCCTTTTTGGGTTCAGCTAGGGGGGAGCATTGGGGGCAGGAGGAGTATGTCCTGAAATTTCTGGTAGCATTACATCAGGCAGGCAGATCAGTGGCTACGGCCAATACGCACCGGGCCGCCATTTCCTTCATGGCGCGGGCTCATGACATCCAGGACCCCACATCGTCCTTTCTTGTACAGAAGGCGCTGCGTAAGTGGCAACGCCTTGAGGGTCGTAGAGTGGATGAGAGGCACCCGATAGGTTTAGAAAGGTTGTCCCTGTTAATGTCCGTACTTCCTGCGACATGTTCATCTCAATCTGAGACGGTGCTGTTCCGGGCCGCCTTTGCATTAGCATTCCATGGGGCTATGCGGGTAAGCGAACTGGTAGCGAGGAACAAGCAGGACACGGGGGAGGACTGTGTCGAGAACACATTCAAATTAAGGGCGAGACAATGGTGATCTCGATAGCCAGGTCCAAGACCGATCAGGGAGCGATCGGGGACAGTGTGGTAGTCCAGCGGATTCCGGGATCTCCCATGTGCCCGGTTAAATGCGTTGAAGAGTACTTAGCGCTGAGGGCGGCAGCATGGGGGGGAAGCTTGCTGAGGCACACCGACGCTACCCCACTGACTAGGTTTCAGTTTCAGCCGGTGTTAACAATGGCAATCGCGGCGGCGGGCTTGAACCCGAGCGATTTTGGGACCCATGCCTTCCGGATAGGGGCTGCTACAGAGGCTACAGCCAGGGGTCTGAGTGTTGAAAAAGTGAAGCGGTTGGGGCGTTGGTCCTCAAACTGTTATAAAAGGTATGTGCGTTTGCACATATTGTGAAGCTAATGTCATGCACTCACGCTTCTTGTTTTCTGTTTGGTTTTCAGTTTCGCGAGCAGGCTTTGCGGGGCGGACTGTGCAGTTGACCCAACACCTGGGGACCAGCGGTCAAAGATCACCGGCTGAGGAAAGAGTGGTGTGGGTCGTTGGCCACTCATACGTGAGGCGCGCCGCAGACGTATTCAAAGCAGGTGACATGATTCACGTGCCTGGGGAATACGGGTACAGGGTGACCTTCCACGGAAGTGGCGGGCTCTGTATTGACCAGTTTCAAAGTTTCATTGAGGGACTGTTAGGGCGGACGAGGTCACCGCCATCTGTAATCATAGTGCATCTTGGGGGCAATGATTTGGTGACCATTGGTCGACGAGTACTTCTCGAGTTAATTTTGTCCACAGTAAGTTGGTTGGCGAGAAGGGTTTCGGGGTGCACAATCGCATGGTCACACATGATTCCTCGGAAGGTGTGGCGGGGGGCCCTCTCTGTGCCAGCTTTGAACCAGTCAGTAAAGAAGGTTAATAACAAATTGAGTAGGTTGTTTCGTACAGGTAAATTGCAGTGTATTCCACACGGGTGTATCCGGGGGGACCATATGTATTTGGCGGATGGGGTCCATTTGTCCCGGGAGGGAAATGTCTTACTCATAGGAGACTTCTTAGCTTGGTTAAAGAGTTTACGTAACTATGACCTTTAGTAGGAGCTTTGTGGGGGGTCCGGATAGCCGGTCAACTATCCGGCCTGTGGCGGTAAGGTCATGATCGGTGAGCAGTAATTGGAAGATCCCTAGAGGTGGGGCGCCACCCATTATGGATGGGAGCGCCCGGGGGGAGGCGGCCATTGGCCCCTCACACGGGGAGGCGGTACCCTTCTAAGGATGGGACCGCCGAAAGGGAAGGCGGTCAAGGCCCCTCCCTGGGGAGGAGGGGCTACGGGTCCCCTCCTTGGAATTTCCCGGGGCCAGGACATCCGCGACGGCGGATGTGGTAAGCAGTGTGGGGTGGGAGGGGGGTCTACGCTACCTTCTAGACACCTCACACGAGTCCTCGGACGACCACCAAGATGGCGTCGAGTAAATATGGGCCCCCGTTAAGACAAGGGAAATTGGAAGTTGGCACAGAGGTACAGTCCTCTGTGCGCCCGCCCCTCACAAGTAAGGGGGGGAGTTCTGGTATTAGGGATCTGACACCGGTTACGACCTTGCCGTTGGCCCGTAATGTTAGGATGTACAATTTGAATTTTGAGAAATGCATTTACAGGATGTTTTAGAATCGGCTAGGAGAACCTTTGTATAAGAGATATGTTAAGGTTAGCCAATAAACATCGTAATGTATAAATGAAATTGTACATGATATGAAACTGTTATTTTAATGTTTTAATTTTGTTTCATATTTTAATAAATACGGCCGGGAGGGTAACTCCCTCCCGCCTTCCAAAAGCTCAAGAACTGTATCCGTCTTCCCATTCTTGGGGATTGTGTTGGGAGGGGGTGACGGGTATCCAGGCCATATGGAAAGGGGCGACCACTCGGTCCCCCCGAACGTATGGTCAGGTGCCCCAATCCCCCCGGGAAACCATTTTGGGCGGGAGGCGTGTCACGGCTGGTATGCCCGAAGCGGCGTAGCCGGGGCGCGCCTTTTCCCGCCCAAGAGGGGATGTCCTAGACACTTACACCGTTGGCCACGCCCTGTAGGCGGTCGGAGGAGGGTCCACGCCCTCCTGGAGAAGAATAAAAGGAGCAACAATCCAAGGAAGCATCCTCTTGTTCCTGTGCTTGGAAGCTGCACCCCTTCGTTGCACGTGAGCCCTTGACGGAACAAGAGCCAATTTTGACCCACCCACCAGCCCCTGATGACAGCGATTTGTATTGCAATAAAGTGGATTGATGATGATATTACCTCCTTTTCAGGTTGTTTCTAATAAAGTTTGGTGTTTTGATATACAATAAATGGTTGCTCTTTTAGCATGAACTCAGGCGAGTATCGCAGCTGTGTTGGAAAAAGTGTATTGTAGAGATAAAAGTTTATACTTGAAATGCTTAGTATAACTGTTTATTTCGTTCTCATTAAACAATGTCGTATTTATTTTTGGTCGGGCGGTAAGGTCATGATCGGTGAGCAGTAATTGGAAGATCCCTAGAGGTGGGGCGCCACCCATTATGGATGGGAGCGCCCGGGGGGAGGCGGCCATTGGCCCCTCACACGGGGAGGCGGTACCCTTCTAAGGATGGGACCGCCGAAAGGGAAGGCGGTCAAGGCCCCTCCCTGGGGAGGAGGGGCTACGGGTCCCCTCCTTGGAATTTCCCGGGGCCAGGACATCCGCGACGGCGGATGTGGTAAGCAGTGTGGGGTGGGAGGGGGGTCTACGCTACCTTCTAGACACCTCACACGAGTCCTCGGACGACCACCAAGATGGCGTCGAGTAAATATGGGCCCCCGTTAAGACAAGGGAAATTGGAAGTTGGCACAGAGGTACAGTCCTCTGTGCGCCCGCCCCTCACAAGTAGGTGGGGAGTTCTGGTATTAGGGATCTGACACCGGTTACGACCTTGCCGTTGGCCCGTAATGTTAGGATGTACAATTTGAATTTTGAGAAATGCATTTACAGGATGTTTTAGAATCGGCTAGGAGAACCTTTGTATTAGAGATATGTTAAGGTTAGCCAATAAACATCGTAATGTATAAATGAAATTGTACATGATATGAAACTGGTATTTTAATGTTTTAATTTTGTTTCATATTTTAATAAATACGGCCGGGAGGGTAACTCCCTCCCGCCTTCCAAAAGCTCAAGAACTGTATCCGTCTTCCCATTCTTGGGGATTGTGTTGGGAGGGGGTGACGGGTATCCAGGCCATATAAACAATATCACTAAGGCCCTTATTAGTGAAGGTTAGAAACGCACAATTCTTCAAATGCAGTGTTAAGTGAAGGTCCTTTATGATTGTAATATCCATTGGAGAATTCTCTACTGGAAGAACGTGTTGTAATGTTTTCTTGCGTGTAGAATTTGCAGCCAAAAATATACTAATGGAGGAATTTATCTTACTACTGTTTCAAAGAATTACATGTTACTAGTTTCTCTAAATAAGACCATAGTTACTTTACTAGTAATTTCTCCTACATCTATAAGTATGGCCCCGGGCACAGACAATAGAAAAACCATAGCATGGAAAAGGAGAATTATGCACATTGATGCAGGCAGTAGTACTCCCTTCTATATGCTGGTGTCTCACAACATTGTCACCATAACTCCTCCTTTTTTGTGAGGAATATGATTTTAATTGCATCACCTCATGGAAGAGCAATGGTTATAAAATGGTTTCTACCGTCAAGAAAAAAAGGTGTATTTGCTTTATTATTTTGGAGGGATATATTATAGGCCTAACTAACAGAGGTGCAAAATTGCCAATATTTTAACATTGTTACAAGGGAATACATATGCAGGGCCATATTTATGAATGTGTTGCGTCGCCCTTGTGTCACGCATGGAGGGTGCAAGGGTGACAAAACACTAAATTTAGAGTTATTATGCCACCTTGCCTGGCCCTGCATGGCTTAATGAATCTAGAGTAATGCAGCGCAAATTGCTGTGTTGCATTACTCTGCCCCAGGGAGGTGTTCCAAGGGTGGAGCGAGTGTTCCCATGCATTCAACCATAGCTATTGGCTCATTCCCAGATTGACCAGCACTGGTAATCCTGGAAATGTGTCAAAACGCTATGCCTCTCCAGGGGGATGCGCAAAGAGGAGAAATATCTTTATTTCTCCTCATTGATTCCTCTTTGTAAGAGGCAAATGCCTTTGTGGATTGTTTTTGTGCAGGAAGGTGCCTTTCCCGCACAAAAGCAATCCTGGCAATCCTGGCTACAACGCAAGCACCCTTGCACAACGATGCAAGGGTGCCTGCATTGGATCTAAGCAGCCAAAAGGGCACTGGTAAAAGGAAAAGATAGGAATGCACCGCATACAGTTTAATACAGCTCCTTCCTTCCCTTTCCCTTTCATGCAGTTCAGCAAGGAGGCTTGCTGTGCTGTGTGAAATTTTGATAAATCTTCCCCCCAGTAACTATTAGAATTACAGTGGTCTTTCAGGAATGAACCCTTTTTCTGTTTCATCTCCTGCTGATTTGCAAATTTTTGTGTGCTAGTAAGCTAGATTACAGAGTGGGAAGTATTATAATCATGTTCTCTGAGTTATGCTGAAGAAGGAGTCTGTGCATTTAATATTTCCATCTTCAGCGCAAATACTAACTCAAAATGTGAGAGCACAAATTCTGCTTTCTGAGGCACATGTAGTAACTCAGAGATTATTAGGTTTAGGGACATATTTAAAAAAATGTAGTGCAGCAAGTCAACTTGCTGCACTGTGCTGGCTGAGAGGGAATGGGCAGGAATGTGCTGTATTTAACATCATTTGGCTCATTCCTCTCTTTAAGCAGCACTTGCACACAATTTGCTACCTATCACCAAGGTGCAAGTGTGACTGTGCTATAAGCAGTATTGCCCCGGTTACTTACCGGTAATCTTCATTACTCCGAGTATAGTCTTCCTCGCCACATGATTTACATAGTGAGCTTTAGCTCCGCCACAGAACCCTCCAAAGCAAAAATAAACCACCTCCCACCCCCTCCCAACATGGCCGGCCAGTCCCACCTGACCTCTATAAGAGGCGGACCGGCCCAACCAACAGCCTGATCTACCAAGCAAACAATGAAGCCGATAGCCAGACAGGGAGGGGGGGGAGGGAACTCATGTGGCGAGGAAGACTATACTCGGAGTAATGAAGATTACCGGTAAGTAACCGGGGCATTACCTCCTCGTAAGTCTTCCTCGCCACATGATTTACATAGTGAGCAAATACCCAAGCCAACCAGGCTTCATTGACCACTAGAAGAACCACACCACACGGTGATGCAGGTAAACCAACATAAGGTTTTATTCAGCATAAAGTAAAGCCAACAGGAATTGCAGCAAACCTGAGACTAGACATCATATACAACACCCCTCAAGGAGCTACCGCTCCCGCACTGAGAACGGCCCCCGCGAATTCCCCCTGGGCCGGGCCACCCAAGACCACGCGGTAGTGTTCCATGAACACGTGGGGGGACGACCACGTCGCCGCCCGACAAATCTCCTCCGTGGAGACACCCTTGAAGGAGGCCCAGGACACAGCGACACTCCTCGTGGACCGCCCCTGGACCCCCACCGGAACCCCCGAACCTAGCGCAGCATAGGACAGGATGATCGCCTGTTTAAGCCAGCGACTCAAGGTGGAGAGAGAGGGCTTGTGGCCTGATCGGACAGGACCGAAAGTAACGAACAGGCTATCACACCGGGCTATGGGGGACGTGCGGTCAAGGTACACCAACACCGCCCGCCGGACATCCAGCAAAGCTAAGGCTGGATCCACGTCGGGGGGGAAAGAAGGCAACGACACCTCCCGAGCCCGGTTCACCAGGGAAGGAACCTTGGGTAGGAACCGCGGGTCATGCCGGAGTAGCAATCGGTCAGGCAACACTCGTAAGAAGGGCGGGGAGCGGAGGAACGACCCTAGCTCGCCCATCCGCCCAGCCGACACCACGGCAACCAAAAAAATCACCTTGAAGGTGAGAAACCGCCAAGCTACCGAGGCCAGTGGTTCAAAGGGAGGACCCTGAAGTGCCTGCAGCACGAGAGGCAGATCCCACGGTGGGGATAGGCAGAGTGACCGCGGGCGACGGAGAAAACAACTCCGGAGCAAGCGAGCCACCAGGGGATCCAGCCCGTCGAAATCCGGACTACGGAAGGCCCACAAGGCCGCCCCCTGGGCCCTCAGGGAAGAAGGGGCCAAGCCCAAGGAAAACCCTTCAGCCAGGAAATCTAAGACCCGCAAGGGAACAATGGTGGCGGGGTCCGAACCCCGCAGCCCGCACCAGCGTGTGAAAGAAGCCCAGTGCCGGGCATAGGACGACAAGGTGGAAGACCTGCGGGATCCCTGCAGCAAATCCACCACCCCGGAAGAACATCCCCGAGCCAGCAGCGTCACCCGCTCAAGAGCCAGGCCTGCAGATGGAGCCGGTGTAAAACCGACTCCGGGAGCGGGGGACCTTTCAACGGGAAGGGCAGATCCGGGATCGGCCAGTAGGCCTGAACTGCCAGATCGCAAAGGAGAGGGTACCAGGGGCGGCGGACCCAGCCGGGCACCACCAGGAGAACCCTGGCCTTGTCCAGGCGAATCTTGCAGAGGACCCGGGGGATCAGAGGGAACGGGGGGAATGCATACAGCAGTCCGGAAGGCCAAGCGAATGACAGGGCATCCACTCGCCATACCCCCGGACCCGGGAGGAGAGAGCAGAATTGTGGTAGAAGGGCCGAGTCCCTGTCCGCAAACAGATCCACCAGAGGAAGACCGAAGCGAGACACCAGTTGCTGAAACACCCTCGGGGACAGGGAGAGACACGGAAGCGCGGGAAAGATCCGACTTAGTCGATCCGCCTCCACATTGGCGGACCCCGGGAGATAGACCGCCCGAAGAGACAGGACCGAATTCTCCGCCCATGAGCACAACTCCTGAGTCAGCAACCAGAGGGAGCACACCCTGCACCCTCCCTGATGGTTGACATAGCATCTCACCACCTGGTTGTCCGTCCGCACCAAGACATGGTGACCCAGTAGTGACGGCGCGAAATGATGGCAGGCCAGAAGGACAGCCTTCAACTCCCGATAGTTCGAGGAGCAGTGAGACTGAAGGGGAGTCCAACGACCCTGAATCGACTCCATGTCCAAGGTTGCCCCCCAGCCGAGGAGACTGGCATCGGTCGTGAGCACCCTGGATGGGGTTACCAAGAAGGGAAGTCCCTCCGCGAGGTGGGCCTCCACCAACCACCACCCCAACTCCGTCCGGAGCCGAGGGGAGACCGGGACCAGAATCTCGTAATCCTCCGAGCGGGGGTCCCAGAAGGACAGTAGATGGTTGACCAAAGGATAGAGGTGGAGGCGAGCCCAGGGGAGCACATTGATGGTCGCCGACATGAGGCCCTGAACCCGCAACCAAAGGCGGACCGGTGCCGACTCCTGAGCCAGCAGGGACCCCAGATCTCGCCACAACGTGTCCCGGCGCCCTAGAGGCAAAAACACCTTCCCCAGCACCATGTCCAGGCGACCCCCAATGAATTGTAAGTCCTGAGCGGGCACCAGGTGAGACTTCCGCTCGTTGACCAGGAAGCCGTGGGTGGACAGGACCTCGCAGACTCTCCTGACGTGCAGCACCCCCTTGGAAAAAGAAGAGGCAGAAATTAGCCAATCGTCCAGGTATGGAAACACCCTGATCCCCTCCCGGTGCAGAATACCCACCAGGGGGGCCAGGATTTTAGTAAACACCCGCGGGGCAGATGACAATCCAAACGGAAGTACCTGGAACTGATAGTGGGAGCCTGCCACGCAGAACCGGAGGAAGGGCTGGGAAGACGGATGAACCGGGACATGTAGGTAGGCGTCGAGTAGATCCAGCGAAGCCACCACCTCGCCCCGAACCAGAAGAGGCAGAATCTCCTGTAGAGAGATCATTTTGAATTTAGTATGAGGAATATAAACGTTCAACCCCTTCAAATCCAACACAGGGCGGAACTCCCCAGACACCTTCCTCACCAGAAACAGGATGGAGTAGACGCCCCGGCCCCGCTGTGAAGGAGGGACCGGGCGGATGGCCTGTTTTTCCAGCAAGTCCTGAACACCGGCCAGCAAAGCCCGTCTCTTGACCCGGGAGGAAGGAAGGGGCGTAGCGCGGAAAAATTCCGGAGGAGGGGAGGAGAAGGAGATGGACAATCCTTCCCGTACAATCCGCAGGGCCCAAAGATCCGTGACCGAAGACTCCCACGCCAGGATGAAGTGGCGGAGACGGCCCCCCACAGGGAGCCCCCCGGAGGGAGAAGGCCTAAAGTCAGGATTTATGGGTGGCAGATGGAGCGGCAGCCGTCGGCTGAGGCCGGGATTTTCAGAAGTAAGGTGCGCCCCGGCCGCGACCCCTTCCACGAAAGGGCGCGCCGCCCCTACCCCTGGAGGTTGAGGGGAAAATCCGGCCGCGACCCGGGAAGCGGGGCCCTGAAGACCTGATGGGCGCCAGCAATTTGCGGTCCTCCGCTGATTTTTTAATCATCGCCTCCAGTGGAGGACCAAACAACTTAGCCCCTGTGAATGGGATCTTCATGAGCAGAGTTTTCTGGGCCGCCTCCGACTTCCAGTTCCGCAGCCAGATCTGTCGTCGGGCCTGGATCGCTGCACCCCCCGCGGCAGCCGCCGCACCCAGGGTGTCAAAGGAAATGTCCGATAGCAGGCGAGTCTGCTGTTCCATCAGGGCTAGCGTGGGCACCACATCAGCCCCTTGATCCAGGAGTTCCCCCAATGACTGGAAATCTTTTAAAAGAGACTGGACCGTGCACGACAAGTAGGCCGAGGCCCGGATGGAGAAATTAGCAGCCGCATAAGAGCGCTTCGCGGCAGCCTCCACGCGTTTGTCCACAGGGTCAGAGAGAGAGGCGTCCTCCGAAATGATGGAACCCTGGGACGACAGACCCACTACCAGGGAGTCCACCTTCACCACCGGGGGGAAGTCCTTGGTGAATTCCTCCACAGCGTAACGGTTCGCAAGATACCGTGGAAAAGCCTGCTTATCGATGTCCAGCCACTCCCCCTCGATGACCCTCTTGATGGAGGCATGTAGCGGCAGGGAGTCCGGCGCCTTGCGCTGATATTGGACAAAGAAGTCCTCGGACGCCTCCTCCGCTGCAGGTGGCGGGAAGGCCAAGGTCGTGGCCCTGTACGTATCGACCATGATGATCCTCCTCCTCCCCCTCCTCCTCAGAGACAGGAGAGGGGTCCCTGCGTGGCCGTTTCGGCGAGGAAGGGGCCTGCGCATCTCGCATCGCCAGGGCATCGGCGACCGCCGACTGGATCATTAGTTGAATGGACTGAGCCGAAATGGGCAAAGCAGAACAGGGGCCAGGTCCCTGACCCGCTGTGATATCTTCCTGCTCCATATCAGAGTAGAACACCACCAACCCAAGCAAGCGGTAAAACTCAATGACCCTCGGGTCAGCGGTGCCTTATCAGTCCGCCCGTGGACACAGCTGCAAGCTCACGCTCACGAGCTGCACCTGGCGAGAAGCCCCGCCTCCAAAAGGCGGGACGCGACCTCGGCCAATCAGGGCCCGGGACCGTTCGCGAGCCGCAGCTGAAGAACCTCCCGCTCGGCGGCAGCGTCCAGCGCTGTAATCCGTCCCGTGAGCCGGCATGGAAGACCCGGCGCCGAGGTGAGAGGAGAGCCCGCCCCCGGCCCGGCGACTGCAGAGATGCCGGTAAGATCCCCAGCCCCGAGCGGGGAGCGTCCGCGAGTGAGCTCCCAGGCCAGACGCGGCAGCCCCAGCCACCGCCGACCGGCCCAACAGGGGAGAGAACGCTAAACACTGCACCTGGGATACCCAGGCGGTCACACGGCAGCCGCATCAACCCGCGACCGGCGCCGCGTCTCTTCACTCGAGGCCGAGATGGCACCCAGAGCCCTAGCCACGGGCGAGGGCCACCCCCAAACGGCAGAACCAGGGAAAAGGGCGAGCCCTCAACCCCCCCACTGCCCCCCCCCCAATCCCCCCCAGGTGCCCAGGCACGCTAGAGCAGCGCCTCACCCGCCAAACCAAGACGGGGGACGGGGGTGGGGGAGGGGGCTAGGTCCCAGGTCCTAGGGTCCGCTAGAGCAGGACCTCCAACCCAAGACCCACGGACCTGCTAGAGCAGGTCCCATCCTTACCTTACGGCGCTCTGGAGTAGAATGCGCAGAACAAAAAAAACAGGCTGTTGGTTGGGCCGGTCCGCCTCTTATAGAGGTCAGGTGGGACTGGCCGGCCATGTTGGGAGGGGGTGGGAGGTGGTTTATTTTTGCTTTGGAGGGTTCTGTGGCGGAGCTAAAGCTCACTATGTAAATCATGTGGCGAGGAAGACTTACGAGGAGGTAATGTTTTTGTGCAGGAAGGGACACTTTCGAGCACAAAAACAATCCCCTTAGGCATTTTCATCTTGCACACATAGAAAGAGGAAGTAACGATGAGAAATACAAATATTTCTCCTTGTTACGCTCGCAAGGGAAGGCGTAATATTATGACACATTCCCAGTATTGGTAAATCTGAGAATGCTTCAGAATCCATGGGTGTATGCGTGGGAATACCTGCGCTCCACCCATGGAATGCAATCCCAGGGCAGACCAACGCAACACAGCAATATGTGCTGAGTTCCTTTACTCCGGGTTTATCAAGCCAGTCAGGGCTACGCAAGGTGGCCTTCACGGGCTTGATGAATAAAAGTTAAGGGTTGCATCACTTTTGCAACACATTGAATGGCCGAGAGCGACACAACCCTATGATAAATAGGCCCCAAATGTATGCGCTTTGCACTGAATAAACCCACTGACTCTTTCATTTTTGGCGCAATGCAGAGAACGCGATCATGATATAGCTCGGGATCAGTGCCAAGAATTGTACATCAAATGTTACAATAATTTTATACACTAGTGTAGGACTTACAGTTGTATATAAGGGAAACTGCCAATTTCATCTACTTTTTCTACCAAATTAAGAAGGCAGTTATATGTGCAATTTAATGTTAAAGAAAACAGAGTACCTTTGTATAGAAGAAAACTAGTCTAGTTATTTTGCCGCAAGGACATCTGGAAACTGAACATGTGAACAATGTTAAACATTTATGGTGTATTTATCATTTACACTGCATTGACCAACCAGTTTACTATCAAAAGACCAATTACATGTGTTTATTTACAGTTTAAAAAAAATAAATGATATACATACAATTATTTCAAATAAACTAAAACATATATAACATAAATGCATATAAACACATTGTTTCGAAACTTTTTGGAACAACTTAAAAAAGGATCACGGCATGCCTTAGAATTACAACCTATTTAGAAACAGTAAACAGACTCATCATTATTAAAACACACGTCTTTAAAATACAACATGATGAACTAAAACCGTCAGTCTCAGGACTCATGGGCGGTTTCTCTTCTCCCAAATGATAGATTGCACACATTACACCACTGTTTTTCTTTGCCAGACACGCCTATACTCAACGGACAGTTAAAACCGGTAGCTGGCAGAAACGTTCTTTCATTATGTGCTCTAATTAGAAAATCCAGATTGCAGGGCTAGAGAGTTTAAAGACCGTACTTAAGATACATCTATGAGCAGAGAGTTTATTGACTGCAATATAACATGCCCTGCATGCTAATACTGGTCAGCACTTGTTAATAGCTGTATTAAAAATATCCCTTAGATAACAATTTAAAATATTCTTCTTTGATCTACCTGCAGCGTAGTGCAAACATTACAGCAAATTGTCAATATTGTCGGTGAGTTGCAGGATCACAAAACACCTGCTTTAGCAAAAGTAATTATTACACGTCTGAATGTAATCTATGCGTATTATATGTATATGACTTGAGATGCCATTTAAACCCTGGCAGGTGGTCCTCGAGCCCACCAGGTCAAAGAAGGCCATGACCTCTGGCAGGGGAACGCCCCAATATAAAGTGATGCTTGTAAGCTTGCTAGGGATATCACTGCATCAGAAACACAGAGGCAGAGAAGGTTGCTGAGTGGGAGCCATTTTCATTGTCCCCGCTCCTCAAACTTTTTTGTTTTTCACAACAAACCCCTGAATTGTTTTATTATTTCTGAAGAATAAAATGCAAAGAGACCGATACACTGAGCGTTTTCTTCCTTTGCATAGAAGTCTTTTGTATTGTTTCCTGTTTAGACCACATGGCTCTTTCTCATGGTTCCGAACACAAAAAAATGTGCCACAAAGACTGCTGTAGTCAGTGTGGTCCTTCTGCTGTAAAATGACCAACAGCTGTTTGGCTGACAGGCTGTCAGTTGTTTCAACTGCAGAACCAGCTGAGGCTGTGCCATCAGAATCTAAGCGCTTGGTCCACCTCTAAAAATCGCGGGTGAGCCAAAAGTTCTGTGGGTGAGAGCTCTGTTGATTTAAAAGGGAGTTTAATCCCCAGCAAATTCGAAAGAAGGGCCTAAGACTTCTAGATGGTTTCTACCATAAAAGATCTCTATAAAGGCTTGAGTTGGATTATCCCCAAAAGTGTATCCCATGCCAACTGGAATGATTTTTCATAGTTCATGTTCCAACCTGTCCAAGTTAGAAGGCTTGGGTCTAAACTATAGTGGAGCGTCATAAACTGTTACAGACTTTATTCACAGGTGGTCTGTTCATGCACATGGAGAAAATACATTCCACTCCATCTCTGTTATTTGCTGTCATATTGCTGTATCCACTTTGGATTTTCCTTTTTTGAGGTGAAACGCAATGATAGCTTGTGATCAAATGCAAACACAGAGTAATAATACTCTAACTCCAAGAGAAGATAACTCCCCAAAGGTTCCCACCTCCTCTTTCCTCCTGTGACGCAACATGACACCAGCTAAGATTTATTTTGAAACATAAAAATACTATGTGGCAAGTAGTAGGTTACTCTTACTTTGTTGATCTATTAGCACACGATCCATTGTGGTGTCATCAGCCTAAGTCAAAACCTAATGTGTGGGATCTTCTGATTTTGTAGGAAACAATAGGAATGTATAAACTTGTGAAGCTTCAGACATCATAACTTTCCAAAATCATGTTAGACACTTCCTGCTGTGCTAAGTGTGAAGCTACTGAACTGCCAAGAACAGTATCCTGTACAGCAGCAATAATATTCGAGCTGCCTCGCAGAGGTGCAACACACTGCTCATCAGTTACACTGTAATTTCAGGGAGAGTCTTGTTTATTCTTGTTCATCAGAAACAGCGCCAGGAGAGAACTGTCCCCTTAGTTTGAACCACAACATTCTATGGCAGAACTTAGACCAGGAAATGAATGCTAAACTCTCATGCATTACACACTTCACTACACCAGGCAAACAATCTACTGGATGTGATATGAACAAAGATCACCACAACATCTTTCCTCTTTACTCAATACATAAATTAACTTTCAATACACTAAATACAATTTATGAAAAATGGAAAACAATCAAACCATAAAAAAGAAATTCAATCATTCTATAGTTACGCATGAATGAGAAAACAGGACTATTGATTAAGAAAATGTAACCCTTAAAATGACACAGTAGACTTCTCAAAACGAAAACAAGATAGTTGTTAATGTGATGCAAAGAAATATTTCCACACAATGGGGTTGATTCCGTGAGTCGTCCGTAGCATTACCTTCCCACCGACTTGTTCCAGGTGCCGGTCCATCCAAACTACGCAATACGATGAGCAAATGTCTCCAATTCCCAAGCGACTCATACTCTCCGATTACAGCACCATTTTCCATACAACCCGGCTCTGTCAATGGTGAATGGAGTCGTCCGGAGCAATTCCCAAAGCAGTTTCTGGCCAGCCAAGTACGATGCGTAATTCCTACGCGTCGAACAGGTTGCCACCTCCAGCACGTCACAGCATCCGGAAGAGCTGTATTTCAGGTCCGATTCGCGCCACAACACAATCACTACGAAAAAGACAAAGCAGCCATGTATCCGATCGCAAATGTCATCCCTATACTGTATGCCTATGGTCGAATCAACAACCGTAACCAACTCGTTCTTCACAGACGGTGAGTCAGACACCTATCACACACAAAAACTTCACGACCCTGTGAAAGGCAACACACCCATAGGGGGTGGATGTCTATCACTCCCACAGTTGTCCATCGCATACAGTGTGGAAGTCTATCCCTGCCACCATTGTCCACCCCATAGAGTGTGGATCTCTATTACTCCCACCATTATCCACCCGATAGGGGGTCTATGTCTATCACTCCCACCATTGTCCACCCCATAGGGGGTGGATGTCTATCACTACCAGCATTCTCTACCTGTAGAGGTAGATGACTATCACTCCAACCATTACCCACCCCAAAGGGGGTGGATCTCTATCACTACCTGCATTCTCTACCTATAGAGGGGTGGATGTCTAACACTACCAGCATTCTCCACCCCAGAAGGAGTGGATGTCTAATGTTACCAAAATTCTCTACCTATAGGGGTGGATGTCTATCACTCCCACCATTGTTTCCCCCTTAGGGTGTCGATGTCTATCACTACAAGCATTCTGTACCTATAGGGGGTGGATGTCTAACACTACCAGCATTGTCCACCCCGTAGGGGGTGGATGGCTATCACTCCAACCATTGTCCACCCCATAGGTGATGGATGTCTATCACTCCCACCATTATGCACCCCATAGGGGGTGGACGTCTATCACTAACAACATTCTCTACTTATAGGGTGTGGATGTTTAACTCTACCAGCTTTCTCTACCTATTGGGGTGGATGTCTAACGCTCCCGCCACTGTCCACGTCAGAGGGAGTAGATTTCAGCACCAAGAAGCCCTCGGGCATTCAAGCGCTCTACAAATCACAAAATCAAATCAAATTTCTAACCCTCCCACTATTGTCTACCCCATAAGGGTGGATGCTGAACACTCCTCCAGTGCTTTCATGCCAAAATTGTGTTTTGTGTGTAAACTGCCTGCCAAATTGACACATAAAGAGATATATTGGACAATCCGCCCATATCTGTAGTGACAAAAAGGTGAGAGTGGTGTTCAATCCCCCAGCATTGTCAAGCATATAGGGGTTATGGGGTGTAACCCCCATCACTGTGGTGACAAAAAGGTGAGTGTGGGGGTCACTCCCCCAGCATTTGCAAGCCCATAGGGGTTATGGGGTATAACCCTCATCACTGTAGTGACAAAAATGCAAGTGTGGAGTTCAATCCCCAAGTATTTTCAAGCACATAGGGGTTATGGGGTATAACCCCCCATTACTGTAGTGACAAAAAGGCGAGTGTGGGGTTTAATCCCCCAGCATTTTCAAGCATATATGGGTATAATCCCCATCAGTGTAGTGACAAGAAGGTGATTGTGGGGTTCTAGCCCCCAGCATTTTCAAGCACATAGTGGGGTATAGCCCCATCACTGTAGTGACAAAAAAGTGAGTGTGGGGTTCAATCCCCCAACATTGTCAAGCACATTGTCAAGCACAGAACGGAATCAAGCATCCGAGGACCGGACCGGTTTCGAGGTAACACCTCTCATCAGCCCGGCTAGCTTGACTCCAAGTGGTGTGGAGTGCCTGGGACCCACGTCTGGGCATCCCCAGCGCACTTAGGGCGGCAATTGCAAAAACAACAAGTGATGGACTGAATGTGGATCAATGTCACACACTCCCCCAGTCAAAAGATCTGGACCCAAATCCATCGTTTTTTTGCAATCCACACCACCCTGGGTGGTGGCTTTTGGCTTTTGTAGTTCGGACTGGACTGTTCCCATGGGGCACAGGGTCAGAGCTGATTTGCATATCGCCATTGTCTAACCCAGGGTGGTGTGGAGTGCAAAAAAACGATGGATTAGGACCCAGATCTTTTGACTGGGTTGAATGTGTGACATTGATCCTCATTCGGTCCATCACCTGTTGTTTTTGCAAACTCGCTATAAGTGTACTGGGGATGCCCAGACGTGGGTCCCAGGCACTCCACACCACTGGAGTCAAGCTAGCCGGGCTGATGAGAGGTGTTACCTCGAAACCGGTCCGGTCCTCGGTTGCTTGATTCCGTTCTGGGAAGGACATGGCTTTTGTAGTTCGGACTGGACTGTTCCCATGGGGCACAGGGTCAGAGCTGATTTGCATATCGCCATTGTCTAACCCAGGGTGGTGTGGAGTGCAAAAAAACGATGGATTAGGACCCAGATCTTTTGACTGGGTTGAATGTGTGACATTGATCCTCATTCGGTCCATCACCTGTTGTTTTTGCAAACTCGCCCTGAGTGTCATGTGTCATTACAAACATGTCTCATCTCATGCAAGGGAGTCTGGAAGTGACATAGCAAATGGGATGGACAGATTTATAAGTTGACATGTTGAACATGCTTCCATCCCCAGTCATCATGATGGGTTTATGTCTTGAATGTCAATGCTATAATGGTTAGCATGCAGGACAACAGACAAGTACAAATACTACATCCTCACAAATGTTCAT
The DNA here is from genome assembly GCF_964263255.1 of Lissotriton vulgaris. Classification (NCBI taxonomy): domain Eukaryota; kingdom Metazoa; phylum Chordata; class Amphibia; order Caudata; family Salamandridae; genus Lissotriton; species Lissotriton vulgaris. Next base: position 495,244,441 of record NC_141685.1, read on the forward strand.
GTGGCATACCATGCAACTGGCCTGTCTGGCTAAACAGTCAATATTGCCTCTTGCTACAGGGGCAGTGAATCACAACTTTAAAGTCAGCACTGTGTCACCATCATGTAATCCCTTTTAAAGCAACATCTGTAGTGGTCAAATATACATGCCCCCCACGTGTTACTCCCAATTTAAAGACTTGGACAAGCTCACGTTGTTCTACTTAGACATTGGAGTATATGAATTACCAAATCAGTCTACAATAACCTTTTTATAGGTCTCAATAAGAAAGTAATGCTGCATATACATATAAGTTGAAGCCACCTTTATACAGAGTCAAGGAATGACACACACAAGTTCTGTTCTGTGTATTTGAGCCACAGTCCATATATTAGATGTTATCTATATTACATATATTTACTATCTGTGTATTTAAAAAAGTTCTTCCTTGTCACACCGTCACAGAGTCTGACACATGTTGCCTGACACACAAAAATCTGATGTGACTGTGTCTCAAATGGCATGAGTTGGCATACCTGTCCTTGGTCCATGTGAAAAACGTGATTACACCGAGCACTATGCAGTTGACTACACATTTTGAACACTTATTCATTTCATTGGTCTGAGGCATCAACATTGGTCTCACCTGCTGCACGGGTGTGTCGCATATTTCTCACAAACCTGTGTTTACCTAGATCACCATTTTGAACATATCTGTATGTTCCACACAGAGTACAGGTCATATTTCAGTCAACGTGCTAACTGGTGGTTACTAGATGTCCTCACGAGTCAAATGCAATTGCTTTATGAAAGGGTTTCAATGGTTTTGCATTTGACTCGTGAGGGACATCTAGTAATGACTAGTGGAACTGCAGCTTGATGTAAGAATAATTTCAATGCTTTGCATTTGACTTGTGAGGGACATCTAGTAAGGACTAGGTGAACTGCAGCTCTTTGTAGAATTATTTTGATATTGGATACTATAATATTCACAGCCCACTGCTAATCTTGTCCCTTAATGATTTGCAGGGCCTTTGGTTGGTATTGGTTTTTTGCCAATAACTGTGCTTGGGGTTGTCCTAGGAGGATGGGACCACTACTGAAGTTCAACAAAATGTGCTTTTTGTTTATGCTCTTTGTGTTCAAGGCACCTGCTTTGTCCTCCCCCTAGGTTAGGGGGGACCCCAAAATAATCAGTTCTCTCATTGCCTAATGTTTTCATTGTAAAAGTTCACTTTTGTTAATTAGTTATATGCTTTTAAGCATGTAAAATTGCTTTTGTAAGTCATCTGAGAATGTTGTTGACTTAACTGCTTCGCTACGTGATTAAGCACAGTTTTGGTACTGTACTACGTGCAATTTTTGAAGTGTGAATTAGTACAAACTTTGCATGCTCCGTTAGCGTAGCATAGTTTTATGCCCAGGGTTACCCATAATAACTGCTTTTTTTGGACTTTGTGTTAGAAAGTGCATTGTGTGAAGTTATTTTGAGTGAATCTACAGTATCTGGCACTCCATTGTGGAGGTTGTTAATGATATTTACACGAGACATTAACTTTAATTTGGCATGTGAGTTGCTGCTGTATCTTTGTGTCACAGACATACATGTATGGTTGTCAAGAAAAATGTGCGACACTTGAGTATTTTATGTATGTGATAGTACGTCTATGTCAGACATCGCATCATTATAGTGTCCAGGTGGCATTACATGATCACTGTGTGTGTACCTTTCTACCATGTGTTAGTTGTTACAAACTTCTATCTTTGATTGTTAATTAGGTGTGTGTTTAGTATGTAATGTTTGATAATATGGACTGTGATAGACACCATTGATTAGTCACAGCACAGCATTGCAATTGTGAAGAAACCATTATAAAATAAATGTTCTGTGGGGGTCACATAGCTGCCCTTTGTGTCAATGTTCAACATTACACATCTGACTTCATTGAGTCTTGTTTTGTAGTCCCCTCGAAGTAGCGCCGGCCGCGACCTGCGTGCTGACGTCAGGAGCACGGGGAAGAGCGGCGTCCAGGAGCTGCGGACATGGCACGGGGGAGGAGCGGTGACGAGCGACGAGGAGCAGTGGACTGAGGAGCGGCGGCTGAGGTAAGGCAGCTGGGGTCGGGGCAGGCGGGGGATGGGGTGATGTAAGGCTCCAAACTACCACGATCACGCTCATTAGTTTTACCTCAAACACAACTTAGGAAGTTGAACTACAGAGCGCCAGCATTTCAGCTTTTCAGCTTTAAGGGTCATTAGGTTGACACGCGGGTATTATGTTACCATGCTGGAATCTCGGCACTCCGAGTTCCGTCAAGGGTAAACCCCGCTCAAAGAGACCCCACAGGCGAAAGTGATCCGTCAACCTTGGAGCCGTGTTTAAATGTGCCCTCTTTTCGTGGTACTTTTCATGTGGACAGGGAAAGCAAACAGCCCGAAGCGCACTGCTGTGACTATCATATGTCGCCGTTTTAAGGTTCCGGGGGACAATGTCGGTGCAGGCGGGGGTCGGGCAGGCGGGGGACAGGGCGGGCGGGGACGGGGAAAGCAAGCAGCACGAAGGAAAGCCAGGAAATCTGGTTCGGTTTATCCCCACTCTAAACACATGGAAGTGGTAATTTCCAGGCGAAGGCTGGAGTAATAGCTGCAATACAGTGAGACGGTTTTACATTATAGTGCACTGCTGTGACTATTATATGTCGCCTTTTTAAGGCTGGCGGGGGCCCGAAATGCTGGACAATGTTGGGGCAGCCGGGGGGTCGGGGAACCCTGATTGCTCCCGGACAAGGTCCCAACGGGCTGCTAGTTATATGATATTTTGCATATCACTGACCACATTGGAAAGTGAATTAATAATGTTTTGATTTGTTACCTATGTACCGCAGAAGACCAGCTGTCCACAGACCCTTCCCCGACCTACAGACCATGGTAGAACGTGACATCATCAGATGTTACCGCATCACCAGAACATTCATTGAGGAGTTGGCAGAGCAGTTGACCCCACATTTGCTACCTGGACGCCTATATTCATTTGCGCTGACCCCCAAGGTGAATGTGATGGCAGCCCTACATTTCTTTGCCACAGGAACCTTCCTGTATACTGTGGCTACTGCTGGTGGGATGTCACATACAATGTTCAGCCGTGTGCTTTATGATTTTTTGGAGGCAATCTTACATTTTCAGAACCTGTACATAAAACTTCCAACACCAGGACAGTTTGCTGACATCAAGAGTGACTTTTATGCTTTGGGAAGAATTCCACATGTCATTGGCTCCATTGATGGTACCCATGTGGCTTTGGTCCCAGTACAAGCCAATGAACAAACATACAGGAATCATAAGCATGCTCACTCCATAAATACCATGGTGGTATGTCTGCCTGACATGACAATCTCACATGCCTGTGCGCGTTTCCCAGGCTAAGCACACGACACGTACATTATGAGAAACAGTAGGATCCCGCAGATGATATCTCAGCTGCCAAATCAGCGTGCCTGGCTTGTTGGTGGGTAATGTGTGTTTATGTTGTGTGTTGCTTGTATGTCAGGTTGTACCCTGTTTTCAGACACATGAAGTCTTTTCTGTTCAAATTTTGGAGACACTGGATATTCCAACATGCAGTGGTTGCTGGCACCACTCAGGAACCCTGTCACCCCTGATGGGTCTAGTTTTAATGATGCACATGGGCAGACCAGGTGAGTGATTGAGCGGACATTTGGGCTACTGATCACCAGATTTTGATGCCTGGACCGTACAGGAGGAGCCCTCCAATATGCACCAGCGAAGGTGTGTAAGATCATCATTGTGTGTTGCATGCTACACAACCTGGCAGGGAGGAATGAGCTACCTGTCATCCAAGATAAGGGCGACCAACAGCCTCCAGCAGGGGAGGATCCAGGCCTTGGGCATGTTGCCAGTGATGATGGGTGGAGGAGGATGTTTGGAGACAGCTAATCAACAACTTTTATCATTATTGTAAGTATGCAATAATGAGATGACAAAGCACTTTTTTGCATGATATGTGTCTGTTGTACAATATCTATGTATACGTGTAGGTGCATGCGACCTAACATGATCCTTGGAGTTATTAGGTGTCCATTGAGTTAGAATGTTCACCAGTTTAGTGTTGACATAAGTCTTAGTTAGTGTTACAATTTATCAAATTTAGGTAGGAAATGTCTCTTGGAGATGTATGCAGAACACTAAGTATTCTAAGACTGTTCTATGTCTCTCCTTCACATGGTCCTTTGGCTGTTGTATGGATACATGTGACCTCCCCGACACACAATTCAGTTACAGAGGGAAACTTTTCTCTAGATCAGGAATCTGTGCCACACATTCAATTTCAAACTTTCTGTAACATCTTGGTTAATGTGTGCATATTATCACAGTGTGATTTGATTACAACTGTTGTAGAGGCAACATGTTGTGCCTGTGTAATAAACCTGGGCTCCACATTGATGTGTGCCTCATCTGTATACACACATCCAACATTCATTTGCATACTGTATATGTGCCCTGATGTTCACGTTATCTAACAATGATTAGTGCTTGTGCATTGAAATTTGGTTTCAGTTTACACCAGTGGAGACAATGAGGATGTATGCAATGTACTATTTGTGTTGTGTTAACCTTGTGGTGTGTATCTCTTATTTTTGTCTGGTTAAATTTACTCACAAGACCGTATGTAAATTGCTGTACTTATTTTTCTGCCAAATCCTTGATTGTTAGGACATCATCTCTATGTTACAGTGTTTCAATTCATGACAGAAGCAAGTATTGTGTAATTATAAATTTATTGCAGTGCATGTGTAAAATTGTGCAAGAAAGTGTAGTACCAATTTTAGAAATCCAAAGTTCACAGTGGAGTTGTTAGTGGTAGTAGATGAAATTTTCAGAGCCACTTCCACAGTCATGGATCCAACTTAGACCCTCCATCCCCTGTGGGAGAGTTCAGTGACAGTCAACAAAGTGAACGCTTCGTACACAATGGAGGATATCAGTGGCACGTTTTTACTTCCTGGGTAGGATGCATGGCCATCTGTCTCCCATTTGTCCTTCTTCGGACGACCCCTCTTCTTTTTTCGAGGGGCACCCTCAGGTGCAGTCTGCTGCAGTGCAGAAGACTCTCCACCAGAGTCCTCATCCCTTTCTATGGCAATTGCAGACATAGTAGCAACAGATCTAGTGGGCACACAAGGAAGTGGGGTCATGTTGTCAGCAATCTGGCGGAGGCAGGTGAGTATGTCACCATGCACCGCAGTGAGGCTATCATTTTCTTCCATTTTGGACACCATCTGGACATGTGTGAGTCCATTCTGGACCTGCATGAGTCTGTTTGGTACAATGGGCAGCCTGCTGCTGTTGCATGTGCTTGAGGATCCCAACGACCTGGCCAAAGTATCTGGTGCATTCTTGATATGCATATAGAATGTGTACCAACTGTGGGTCAGCTTGATCACCAGCACAATCTTCCCCATGGCCCCTCCCACTACCCCTACCCACATGAGCAGGAACTGTTGTTTCAGGCACCAACAACACTGAGCCTCCTTCATTATTGACACTGGTTTTGTTGCCCGCAAACTCCAGAGTGCCCTGTGTTGCTGTGCTGTTGATGTTTTTTTGCCTTGGTGTGTCCGTGTTGATCGAGGTCATCTACGTTTTGCCAGATGTTGCTGGAGTGGTTGCAGGGGGTGCTGATGTCAATGCTGACCTACACCTGAGGGGCCAGCTAGTTCATTGTCATCCGTTGTAGGCTGAGAGACATCCACACCGGAGAGCTCAGGGTCAACCAGAGTCTGGGCCTGGGATTCTTGTTCTGTTCTTGCAGTGTCCGCCGCAGGTCCTGTGGGTAGAAGAGAAACACAATGTTCGTTGTGTTTTTGCACAGGTCAATGTATCTTACACATTACATTTGTCTAGTAAGCGAGGTCTCACGTTGACTCTAAATTTTTAATTCCTTTAATAATGTATAGCACTAGTGAACATAGTCCGCACCGAGAACAATTATCGGTACTAATGGGCCAGACCAGTGTATACCGAGCGGGGGTGGGGGGGGCTTTTTACTGCATTTTACTGTATTTTATTGAACCAAACTGTATTTTTCTATACTGTAATGATTTTAAGTAATCGCACAGTTCATAAATAAATAAAAAATGACATTTGTTATTGTACATTATGATGAGTGTATGTACATTGTAATGTCCTCAATCGTCACAGACACAGGACTAATTTTGAAGAGAACATTGTAATTTTAACATGATGTATTTTGCTGAGCATGTCGAGCTCTGTGCATAAATAGGCCATGCTTTGTATCTTTGACTGTACATAGACATTAAAAGTCAAGTGTCACCCTGTGCCTGACCCAGGAATTGCTGTTATTTCCCACATCTATACTTTTACAATGACATTTATACTCTTCCTCTTACAATGTGTTGCATGATTTTTGCATGTGTGCTGGCATTTGTGCATGTATTTTTGATCCACACCACCAAGAAAACTGCATTCAAGGAACGACTAGAAAACAACGCCCACAACAGCAAAGAACTCTTCAACATCGTCAAAGAGCTCTCGAACCCTAGCGCCAGAAAGAACGACACCACCCCATCGCAAGAACTTTGCAACTCGCTCGCCTCGTTCTTCCACAGCAAGATCGTAGACATACACAACAGTTTCAGCACACAGCCGACGCACCCCACGAACACACCAACGCCCCCCACCACCACCCTCCGCGCCTGGACACCGGTCAACACCGAAGACATCATCCGCACAATGAACTCCATTCACTCTTGATCACCAACCGACCCCTGCCCTCACCACGGCTTCAACAAGGCCGACTCCATCATCGCACCCCATCTCCGGGACATCCTCAATGCCTCCTCCAACACCGCCACCTTCCCAGAGAGCTAAAAGCATGCCGAACTCAGCGCCCTACTGAAGAAACCATCAGCGGACCCCACCGACCTCAAGAACTGCCGCCCCATCTCGCTCCTTCCCTTCCCTGCCAAAGTCATCGAGAAGACAGTCAACAGACAGATGGCTGCCTTCCTCGAGACGAATGAATCCCTTGACCACTCACAGTCCGGCTTCCGGGCCAACCACAGCACAGAGACCGCCATCATCGCAGCCACCGACGACATCCGAGCCCTGCTCGACAACGGGGAAACGGCGGCCCTCATCCTCCTGGACCTCTCTGCGGCGTTCGACACGGTCTGCCACCGCACCCTAGTTCAGCGCCTGCACAACATTGGAATCCAGGAGAAGACACTGGAGTGGATCATCTCCTTCCTCGCCGGAAGAACCCAGAGAGTCCGCCTCCCCCCGGTCAGATCAGAGGCCACCGAAGTCATCTGCGGTGTACCACAAGGATCTTCACCCAGCCCCACGCTGTTCAACATCTACATGAGCCCCCTCGCGGCCATCGCACGCCAACACAACCTCAACATCATCTCCTACACCAACGACACCCAGCTGATCCTCTCCCTCACCAATGAACCCGACACCGCCAGAACCAACCTACATGAAGGGATGAAAGACGTAGCCGAGTGGATGACGAACAGCCGCCTGAAACTGAACTCAGATAAGACGGAAGTCCTCATCCTGGGATCATCACCCTCCGCCTGGGATGACTCCTGGTGGCCCCCTGCCCTCGGCAGCGCACCCAAACCAACGGACCACGCACGAAACCTGGACTCCTCCCTCTCGATGACCAGACAACTCAACGCCGTCTCCTCGTCATGCTTCAACATCCTACGCATGCTCCGGAAGATCTTCCGGTGGATCCCCACCGAAACCAGGAAGACGGTCACCCAGGCCCTCGTCACCAGCCGACTGGACTACGGGAACACCCTTTACGCCGGAAACACAGCCAAACTCCAGAAAAGACTCCAGCGCATTCAGAACGCCTCAGCACGACTCATCATGGACATCCCCCGACAAAGCCACATCTCCGGACACCTGAGAGACCTGCACTGGCTCCCCGTAAGCAAGAGAATCACATTCCTACTCTTCACCCACGCACACAAAGCTCTCCACAACCAAGGCCCCAGTTACCTCAACGACCGCCTGACCTTCTACTCTCCCACCCGCCAACTCCGATCGACCCCCACGCCCTCGCCGCCGTTCCTCGCCTCCGAAGAGCCACAACGGGAGGAAGATCCTTCTCCTACCTGGCTGCCAAGACGTGGAACTCCCTCCCCATCCACCTCCGACTGACCCAAAACCACCTCTCCTTCAGGAAGCAACTCAAGACCTGGCTATTCGAGCAGTAGAGGACCACCCAAGCGCCTTGAGACCCTCTGAGTGAGTAGCGCGCTATATTGATGCTTTAATTGATTGATTGATTGAGACACATTGGTATGGCTACCAACATTATGTATTTAGTATTTTGATAAATGTGTTCCTAGTTCTCATCTCATTGTATACATGTGAATAGCTTTCAGTAGCAAGTGATGTTGCTGCTTAGCTTTGTGCCTGATTACATCATGTATATTGTCCTTGTCCTCCATGGTCAGATGAGTTACCCAAGGCTGCTTTCTTGCTTTTCTATGCACAGAACTGTGAGGTATAGAGGTTTGTGTGCATGTGTTATGCTGCTGGAACTTGTACCCGCCCTTTTACCTTGTCCAGCTTACTCCTCATGGAACAAGTATCAATGACAGTGAGGGAGGTGTAGTGCCAAGGATGCTGAAAACACTGCATGATGTAGGGGTTGAATGCAACTCTCAACACTGCTTTGTGCAAATGACACCATGCAACAGTGTCAGCCATCTTGCAATGGCCATTCCATCCACTGTCAGGTATCCCTTGTCACTGATAGACATGTTTCTTTGTTTGTGGGTAATGATTTGTGCTATGACGGTATCTCACATCATGTCAATCAATCAATCAATCAATCAGTGACACTTGTAAAGCGCGCTACATACCCGTAGGGTCTCAAGGCGCTTGGGGGGGGGGTGCCGCTACTGCTCGAACAGCCAGGTCTTCAGCTTCTTCCTGAAGGAGAGGTGGTCTTGGGTCAGGCGCAGGTCGGACGGGAGGGAGTTCCAGGTCTTGGCGGCCAGGTAGGAGAAGGACCTTCCTCCTGTAGTCGCTCTTCGGATGCGGGGGACGGCGGCGAGGGCGTGGTTGGCTGATCGGAGGTGGCGTTTGGGAGCGTAGAAGTTGACTCGGCTGTTGAGGTAGCTCGGGCCTTGGTCGTGTAGGGCTTTGTGTGCGTGGGTGAGGAGGCGGAAGGTGATTCTCTTGTTGATGGGGAGCCAGTGAAGGTCTCTCAGATGTCCGGAGATGTGGCTGGATCGTGGGATGTCGAGGATGAGTCTGGCTGAGGCGTTTTGGATCCGCTGGAGTCTCTTCTGGAGCTTGGCGGTGGTCCCGGCGTAGAGGGCATTGCCGTAGTCCAGTCGGCTGGTGACGAGGGCCTGGGTGACGGTCTTCCTGGTCTCTGTGGGGATCCACCAGAAGATCTTCCGTAGCATGCGTAGGATGTTGAAGCACGCCGAGGAGACGCTGTTGACTTGCCTGGTCATGGAGAGGGAGGAGTCCAGGATGAAGCCCAGGTTTCGTGCATGGTCTGTCGGTTTGGGTGCGGTGCCCAGGGCGGGAGGCCACCAGGAGTCGTCCCAGGCGGAGGGTGAGGAGCCCAGGATGAGGACCTCCGTCTTGTCCGAGTTCAGTTTCAGGCGGCTGGTCGTCATCCACTCGGCTACCTCTTTCATCCCTTCGTGCAGGTTGGCTCTGGCGGCGGCGGGGTCGTTGGTCAGGGAGAGGATCAGCTGGGTGTCGTCGGCGTAGGAGATGATGCTGAGGTGGTGTTTGCGTACGATGGCCGCGAGGGGGCTCATGTAGACGTTGAAGAGGGTGGGGCTCAGGGATGATCCTTGGGGGACGCCGCAGATGACTTCGGAGGCCTCTGACTTGTACGGTGGTAGGCGGACTCGCTCTGTTCTTCCGTCGAGGAAGGAGATGATCCATTCCAGCGTCTTGTCCTGGATTCCGATGTTGCTGAGGCGCCGTATTAGGGTGCGGTGGCAGACCGTGTCGAATGCCGCGGAGAGGTCTAGGAGGATGAGGGCCGCTGTTTCTCCATTGTCCATCAGGGCTCGGATGTCATCGGTGGCGGCGATGAGGGCGGTCTCGGTGCTGTGTTTGGCTCGGAAGCCGGACTGTGAGGGGTCGAGGGATCCGTTCGTCTCGAGGAAGGCGGCCATCTGCTTGTTGACGGTCTTCTCGATGACTTTGGCTGGAAACGGGAGAAGCGAGATGGGGCGGTAATTCTTGAGGTCGGTGGGGTCCGCTGTTGGTTTCTTGAGTAGAGCGCTGAGTTCGGCGTGTTTCCAGCTTTCAGGGAAGATGGCGGTGTCGAAGGATGTGTTGATGATGTCTCGCAGGTGGGGTGCGATGACAGTGTCGGCCTTGTTGAAGACGTGGTGAGGGCAGGGGTCGGTTGGTGATCCGGAGTGGATGGAGTTCATCGTGCGGATGGTGTCTTCGGTGCTGATCGGGGTCCAGGCGTGGAGGGTGGTGGTGGGGGGGGGTGGCTGGTCGGTCGTGGTGTGCGTTGGTTGGTTGTTGAAACTGCTGTGTATGTCCGTGATCTTGTTGTGGAAGTATGAGGCGAGGGAGTTGCAGAGGTCTTGCGATGGGGTGATGTCCTGTACTCCATACACCTCCCCAGCCAGCCGAGGGAGCAAACCTGGGACACTGCATCCCCAGACAGTGAGTGAAAATGTAAAGTGAAGATAGCTGAGAGTGGGGACTGGTATGAGAGGGCCAGAGCCTAGGTGTGACTTGCGGCCAATTCCTACATAAGGCCCATATTTCGGCCATATTGCCAGTACATTTCTTTTCACTGTCCTGTACTGACTAGTCACAAGAGTGCTATTTGTTCTGGCTGAGAAGGTGTGTGTAGGGCAAGCCTTGATGGTAGTTGAAGTCATTTAAGATACTCCTCCTCTCCCCACAGCAAGTATGCCACCATGAACCATGCCTCCATGACAATGAGTAAAAGTTTACATTCAACAGTGACAGTGGTTGCCTGGTGTTTGTTTGAGTACAACTCCCAACAGGGCCTTGTGCACCCCGCACCAGAGCCCAGTATCAGCCAGCTTGGCAGCACTTTTCCACTCCTGTGAGATGGGCATAGTTCAAGGTGTGCTTTTTGGGGCATGTGGGAGGAGGATTGCTAGCTGTGACTACAACTCCCATCATGCTTTTAGCTATACCCACCTTCTCATCAAACCCAACCTTCCTTCCTGTGACTCAGCTTTCCAGGAAGTGAATGTGTGCAAACAAGATGGCTGATGCATGTGACTGGCATTTGGATCCTATTGCTTTGCTGTGAGTTAGTGCTAAGTTTGTAAATATTTGTAAATGGTGATCTGTCCAGTTATATTGCAGGTATGTTGTTAGTTAAAATCAATTTTTGATCACATATCCCATCATGGACTAGTGCTCCTCACACCAGGGCCAGTGCCAGGCATCTTGGAAGTAGATTTACCTTAACTCTCAGGGTGAGCATAGTCCCAGGTGTGGTGTTTGGTGTTGGTGGGAGAGATGTGTGTGTGTGTGACAGGGCCTACTGCTAGATGTAGTCAGAGCTAGCACTCCTCCTCCCACCCAGACCAAATATGCCACCATGAACCATGCTTCCATGACAGTCAGTAAAAGTTTACATTCAAGATGTTTGACAGTGGTGGTATGGTGTTTGTTTGAGCACTACTCCCAACAAGGACTTGTTATTCACATACCAGGGCACAGAGTCAGCCATCTTACCAGTATTGTTCACTCCCTGTGAGATGAGTATGGTTGAAATTGGGATAGTTGGGCCATGTGGGAGGAGTATTGTTGGATGTGACTATGACTCCCATCATGCTTGAGTGAAACAGTGCTGCCAAGATGGCTGCCAGCGGTGGTTGGTGTTTTTTAGTAAGTTTGTACATGTCATGAAATAGTCACATACTACTCTGAGATTGCAGGTATCTTTTTTGTAAAACTGGCATATGCTTCGCAGGCTCATTTGCTTAATGTTGTTATGGCTTTGCTGACAGTAATTAGTATCACTGAGTCCTTGACAGTGATGTCTGTGGCTGTGTATTTGCTATCAATATTGGCTATTTGAGTATGTACTCACCAGTCTCTTGTAATTCTGATATTCCATGGATGCCCTCCGGTGGAAGGATGGCCCGCACCTTCTCCTCCCAGGAAGTGAAGTGCACAGGTGGTACAGGAGGGCCACCACCAGTCCACTGACTCAATTCATGCTCTTCTTTGATTATCTTCTTAACCAGACAAGGAGACTTTTAGGCTGTTGCCTTCGGCCCATCCACGGGCAGATTTTCTTATCAATGATCTCTTGTTGTGTGGGCTTTTGAATGTGAGATCCCTGCCTAGGCATAGTGCGGAGATCCAGCTGCTAATTGAAACACATGAGCTTGACGTCATGTTCATGACAGAAACATGCACTCGCCCTGATTGTCTAGTTGACCCCGGGTGGGCGTGCCCATCGGGTTTTACATTCCTGCATCTCCTCAGGTCTAACGGGAGGGGTGGGGGAGTTGGGGTTATTTACAAAGCTGTTTGGAAGATTGGTATTATTGACATGGATCCGGCTGAGGGAACGGAACTGCTGGGCTTATCTATTCAGCGTTGCTCCGGGACTATTTTTTCTGGAGTCTTGTGCTATAGGCCTCCAGGGGCCTTTAGCGTTCAGCAGCTACAATCGCTATTAGCGACCCTAACTAATATGGCAGCTTCCCATCATAATTTGATAATTTTAGGGGATTTTAACCTTTGGCAAAACGGTTCCTGGATGTAGGGTTAGCAAATTTGCTTCACTCATGCGAAAGCTTCAGACTTTATCAACAAGTTACTGCAGCCGCAGCCACCCACAAGGCAGAGCACCTCTTGGATTTGGTGTTTAGTGTCCCTGACTTGGTGGTTATGGGGGAAATTCTGCCTATGGATTGGACAGACCACTGCCTTGTCAAATTTTATGTCAAAAGTAAGGGCTCTCAGACAAGTACTCCACAGGTGACTAAGGAGTTTCAGTGTAGAGATTGGAAGGCTCTTGCCCGACTGAAGTCCTCCGGCGTGGTTTTTGAAGTGGGAGAGTGTTTTGCTTTGGATAAGCAAACTGAGGAGAACTATGCCTCACTCTGTACTAAGATTATGGAGGTGCTGGATTGTCATGCCCCCCTTAAAGTTCGTAGTTGTAAGGGGAAAATCTCTGCCCCTTGGTTTAATGACACTCTGAGGAACCTGAAGCATGGTTGTAAACAAGCGGAGAGATGCTGGAGGCGTGAATATGAGGAATCTTATAGGATGCAGTGGAAGCTTAAAATTGTAGAATACAAGAATCAGATTAGGAAATCCAAGGCTGACTACTACTCTTCCGTGATCTGTAATGCTACCAATAGTTCTAGGAGCATTTTTAATATACTAAACAGTCTTACTAGCCCTGAGTGTTCTAAGAACTCCATTGTTCCGTCTCTGGAACTTTGTGAGAATCTTGCCAAATTCTTTAAGGAGAAAATCGAGCTAATCATTGAGGACTTGGAGGACTCCTCTATGACTGACTGTCCGTTGGCCACGGGTCATGGGGCACTGGCAGACAGGACCAACGAGCAGGCTTGGTCTTTCGGTGAACCTCTATTAGAGTTCCCGCTACTTATGGAAGAAGCATTCAGCGGGCTAGCAAGGGGGATCTCTTCTGGTTCTCCTTTGGATCCGGTGCCACATAAGATCTGGAAGGAGTTTGAGGAGGAATTATTTCCCACTCTCCGCCTGATTTGCAATCAATCTTTTGCCACGGGTACGGTTCCAGCCCAGTGGAAGCAGGCGGTGATATCTCCCCTGCTGAAGAAGCCTTCTTTAGATCCTGTTTGTTCCAAGAACTACAGACCAATTTCCCTGCTTCCTTTCCCTACCAAAATTGTGGAGCATTGGGTCAGTCTAACTCTCTCCAAACACCTGGAACAGCATCACTTATTAGAGGAAGATCAATTTGTCTTCCGGCCGGCTTATGGGACCGAAACAGCATTGGTCACTGCCGTGGACGAGCTTCAAAGGCGTGCAGACAGGGGACAAGCAGCGGTGTCTGCCGCCTTTGATACGGTTAACCATGAGATCCTGTTGGGCCGCTTAAGTGATGCTGGGGTGGGAGGTAGCGTTTTGAGGTGGTTTCGGTCATTCCTGCAGGACAGACAGCAGGCGGTGTCCCTGCCTCCCTTCCAATCGCCTTTGTACAATGTCTCACACGGGGTGCCACAGGGATCAGCAATTAGTCTTATTCTTTTTAACTCATATTTAAGACATCTGATCTCACTTATTAAAGCCTACAAAATTAAAATAATAACTACGCTGACGACATGCAGATGATCCTCTCCTTTGAGGGAGAGGAATCTACACCTGTGGAGGTATTCCACAACTGCCTGCGTGATACGTCATGCTGGCTAAAGAACAATTCCCTCCAGTTTAGCGCTGGGAAGATGGAGGTGCTCTTTAGCACTGGGAATAAGATCTCCCGGCCATTTCCAGAGAACTTTTGGCTTCCTGAGACAGAGACTAAAGTGAGGCCAGTAAAATCAGTTCGCAACCTAGGGGTCATGCTTGATCAGAAGCTCAGCATGTAGACACACATCAAAATGATGGCCTCCCGCTGTTTTGCTATTTTGATCAAGCCATTTTTACCATCTCAGGTGCGCGCCCAGGTTGCAAGGTGTACGATCCTCAGTAGGCTTGGCTACTTTAATGCCTTGCTACTGGAGTCCCCTGGCTTCCTTTTGGATAGGCTCTAAAGACTGCAATCAGCGGCTGCTAGGTTGGTTCTGGGGCTTCCTAGGAGAGCACATGCGCAGGCGGCCTTGGCGAAGCTGCATTGGCTCCCTGTGAGACAGAGGGTACAATTCAAGGCCCTCTGCCTCGTTTTCAAGGCCTTACACGGAATAGGCCCTCTACCCCTGCAATCCAAATTTGCATGGCATTCCCCAACCAGGCTACTTCGTTCGTTCCTCAGCAGCTAGGTTGGTGAGAGTGCCTAGGTTTAGGAAGACTAGATCAGAGGGTAGATCCTTTGAGGTGGCCGCGGCGAAGCTCTGGAATTTGCTCCAGTGCGAAATCAGACAAATCAAGGAGCTTCTCCCGTTCAGAAAAAAGGTTAAAACCTGGCTGTTTCCTCAGTATGTGTAACTTGCCCGTTCTGCCCTGTTCTGTCTGACACTTCCACCCTTCTTTGAGCCACCAGTGCCAGGATGCCTGCAAGGTGATAGTGCGCTTTATAAGACACAGAAATAAATAAATAAATATATAAACCTTCCTTCGCACATCATACCATGACTTCCAACTCACTGTCTGTGAACTTTGGATTATTCTTGGGGGGAATGGTGATTTGTGGTGGTGGAGATGTATGTGTGGGTGAGTGTGAAGGTAAGAGTGAGTGAGTATGAGTAAAAGTGTGTGCTTGTGAGTGTGGTATTTGACAGGTGCTAGTAGTGTACAGGTTGTGTGGTGGGTGGGTTGTGTGTGTATGTATCAGCGCAGTGTAGTAGTGGTATCTGCTGGCAGGTCTGTTGAATTTGCAAAGGATTATGGTAAGGATTTTGGCCCTTTATATAGTGGAGTTGTGGGTGTGTCTTCATTATTATTTTTTGCATTTGACAATACTTGTTTGGACTTTTTCTGTCTGTTTCTGTTGTATTTTGTTGAGCATGACGGAAACGTTCCGTTGACCGCAGCGGATGCTTTTTCATGTATTAGCGGGGTAGTCCGAGTCTGTCCTATTCACGTTACGGTATATTGCAGCATTTGCATACGAGTCAGTCACGTCTGGCTCTTTTACGGACATTTAGCTCGGACGGATTGATTCGCGTACATGTCATGCGTCAGTATTGTGCTCTGTGCGAGTCGTTTGTATTTAACACCTTCAATGCTACAGGAATTCTCCCTGGGTGCTGAACTTCCTTGAATCCCCTTGTTCATGACGAGCTGAGCTCGTCATGAGCACACGAGCAGTGTACTGCATGACGAGCTGAGCTCATCATGAGCATGGAAGGGGTTAACATGCATTGCATCGTACTACGTTGGTCAGACAGCGTGTCAGTCGGAAGCCATTCCCGATCCATGTTGGTCGGAAGGGTTTCCGAGCGAGATCGGAATGCGGCCTTATGAATTACAAATTGAACTAAAGCTTTTGCCATGACCATAAACAGAACCAACAATACGGATCTAATCCAGAAACCTCGCTTGCTTCCTGATTTTCCTTCTTACTCTGGTTTGATTTGGAGAATTTTTCAAGCCTTCATCAGATAAGTGAAAACTATCAAAAGACTTGTGAAACCGACTTTTCTCTGGATTTTCCATGGAATCTTTGTTATTAACTTTCACCACTCTGGAAAGGTTTAACCATTTGTGCCCTCTCACTCATTTAGTGCGACCACTAACTGCTTCCACTTTTGCAGGATCCCTGAATCTCGATAGTCCTTTCGGTGCATGACAAGGTTTTTTGACGTGAACTGAATCTCCTGTTCAGATTTTGTCATCATGAATACCAACATCATGTTTTGTAATAAACCATTGCTTCATTTTCCTTCGTGTTATCTCAACGTTGAGACTGATATCCCTATCTATGGTTTTCTCATGAATTGAACGAGAGTGACACTCTTTCAACCATGCTGGGCATATTTCAATTTGAAATTATATCGTCCCCTTCATCACATTTGGACTTATTCCATAAGAAAACAACATGCTATCCACAGTCATTCATACCTCTGATTGGATACAAAAATCTGATTTACTTTCTCCACTGAGCCATTTGCTTGAAGGTGATGCAATGCAATTCCTTTGTGTATTATACCAGATTTTTTTTAGGAAGTCTGTCATCTCTTTTGAGACAAATAGAACTCTGTTATTGGAAACCAATTCTTTCGAACGTACTTCTCTCAGAATTTTTTTGTTGAAAAACCAAATTGCAGTATTGGTCTTTGGTTCCTGAAAAAATGTGACTTCGCACCTCTTACTGTAATAATCAACCAACACCAATGTATATCTGAATCTAGATGATAATTGTTAGAAATGGGTTTTCTAGTTGCACCCTGTACTAGTAGGAACCACCATTCTAGTCAGAGTAAGCTAGATACACATTAAAAGATAACTTTTCCTCAAGTCTGGTAGCTTGGCAGAGAGCAGGTAGGCTTATCTAAAGAGGCAATGTGTAAAGCATTTGAGCAACACACACATAGCAACACAATGAAAAGACCACAAAAGTACACCACACAGAGATAGAAAAATAGGTAATTATTGTATGAGTAAAACAAGACCAAAGCAACAAAAATCCAATACGTGGAACTGGAATTATGAACTTTTAAAGAATAAATAAAATTATAGTGCTTAGATTAGGGTGCTCATAAAGAGCCAACTGGGGATATCTGGTTGTGCTAGTCCCAGGTAAATCCGAAGTTCAGGCTGACCGCGATGGACTGCAGGCCTCACACAGGTCACATAGAAAAAGTACCTTGGATGCAGTAAGTGTCAAAGTAAAAGGCTTGATGCAAGGAGCAGAGGAGGCAAGGCGTCGTCATTGATCCAGTGGATGCAGGCAATGCTTCTGTTCTGATCTGCACAATCGAGGAGGCTTCGTTGACGAACCCCTTTGGGATGTAGGCAATGTGTCAGTGCTGAGCCCCGCAGTCTGTCATTATCAAGCTGCGCAGCCTGTCGAAGCGATATTGTTGAGCAGCATATGTGTCAGCATCAAAGGGAAATGCGTTGGTTCTGATTGGTGCAAAGTGGTTGATGCATCGGTTTTGATGGGTCAGCACAGAGGGAAATCACAATTCACGGACCCAAGACTGTATTGGCACCACTTGGCAGGACAGGACTCACAGATGGCTGAGTCCAGGTGCTGTTGAAGGATTGAAGGACCTCTTTGATGGCCATGAGACTTCAGAACAGGGAGCAAGACAGCAAGCCCTTTGGAGTCAATCTGGGTTCAAGTGAGATAAGTTCAGTCCTTGTCTGCAGAAGGGCAGACATTAGCAGCCAGCAGGGTAGGGCAGCAAAGCAAAGTAGAAAACTAGTTCTTCCGGAGCCTCAGTCAAGCAGAGTGGCAATCCTTGTAGCACTGCAGACTTTACTCCTGTCAGTTTTTCATAGGGCCAGTAGTGTACTGTCTTGGTAGGGTCAGAGCCCCAGTGCTTATACTCATTTGTGACTTTGAAATGAGGGTGACTACAATTAGTATAAGAACTGCACACAGTCCCTTTCTTCGCAGCCCTGGCTCCAGAATATCAGTAGGGGGTAATCAGGCCTTGTGTGGGAAACGGGACCTGCCTATTCAGGGGTAAGTGTCTGCTTCCCCCTTCTCTTTCTCCCCAGGAAGAGCTATCAGAATGCTGATGAATGCAAATGAGTTCTCTGTCGTACCTTCCCTTCCTGTTTTTGTGGCTGTCTAGAGGGAATACACTAAGTGCAGCTGTCACCTACCCCGGACATGTATTGGAGTCATCCTGCAGACACACAGAGAGGCAAGCACAGAGAAATACCCACTTTCTAAAAGTGCCATTTCTAAAATAGTAATGTTGAATCCAACTTTACCATTAAAAACAGATTCAGAATTTCCATACAAAAGATATGAAAAATGATGTAACTACCCCTTTCTAATCAGGAATTACAGTTTAAGAGGGATGTAGAGAATTTCCAATGTTAACCAGTTAGAGAAATTGACCTCACAGTAGTAAAAAATGAATGTGGGTGTTTGCCAATGCCAGGGCGTGCAGGACATGAAAGTACATGTCCTACCTTTTACTTACACAGCACCATGCCCTATAGGCTACCTAGAGACTACCTTAGGGGTGTGTATGTACGTGGGACTGACAAGACACGATTTTATCTCCCGAGAGACACTTATGTACTTTTTTTCTTGCAGAACCAGTCTGTCCGGAATCTGCAGAAAGTCAGGCAACGTGGACGGACCAGAGTTTCCTAGGGACTTGCATGTCCCAGAACAAAGGAGGTTGAGTCTTCAGCTGGAATATAAAAAACGGAAAGGCTGCACTGCCAGGAGTCAACAGAGTCATGACGAAGGAGTATGGGCGCGAGATTCAAGAACCAGAGAGAGCAGAACTGACAAAGCCATTGCTTCAGCATCTGCAAAGTCCTAGACGAAATGAGGGATGAGCAACGAGGAGTCCTGTTTGCTGGTCCAGCTTGACTCCTAGCTATGTTTCTGAAGAGAGGTGGCTATATATGGTGTGTGGATAGCTCCTGAATCGAGCCGATAAGCGGAAAGGTAAAATTAAAATGGAGGTTAGGAAATCTAGGGTTGTACCTTTAAAAGAGAGTTCATGTGAGAACCACTATTTGGGTTATCAGTATGTCTCACTAAATATCTCAACTTCTTCCCTGTTATATGAGTACAATTTTCCTATAACCTCATGAGAGAAAGAGAGAGAGTAGATAGTAGAAGCAGGAAACTAACCTCACTCAAAAGAGAAAATAAAGACAATAGTAACTTACCTGACCTTTCCTTTCTGTGAAAGACCGGCGTACAGGAACTAAAGAAAGGAAATATATAAAAGACATTCATTTTGGAACCTTCCATCATCACTTTCCTAGAATAAATAAGGACATTAATTTTGAAACCTTTAATATTCACTTTAATATAATAAAAACATTTTTTTCTTTACTCTAAAAAGAACTTGACTGTTTTCCTATACTTTGGTAATGGTAACTGGGTTACTTATGTGTAAAAAAGGGGGACTTTTGGACTTGGCAAGTAGTTATAAATGCCTATTTAAAGTGGAAACAAACTGCACACATAGGTCCTGCAATGGCAGGCCTGAGACATGTTTGAATGGATACTTGTGTGGGTACCACAATCAGTGCTGCAGGCCCTCTAGCAGCATTTAGGTAACAGGCCCTGAGAATATGGTATACCACTTTACAAGGGACTTACAGGTAAATTAAATATGTCAAGTGTGTAAACACCTCTGTTACCCTGTTTAGGAGAGAAGCACATCCACTTTTGTACAGGTCTGCAGTGGTAAAGTGCTCAGAGTCCTAAGGCCAACAAAAAGACATGTAAAATGTTTGGAGGAGACCACCTTAAGGATGACAGGTCTACCAAAAATGAAATGAAAGGGCCAATAAATGGTCTTTTGGGCAGATTAATAGGATGAAGTGGTGGTGTAACATTTTTTAAGGACTTGTCACACGTTGGACAAAGCATTATCCATACTGCACCACCAGTAGGATAAGTGTATTCTTCTTTTGGTGACAGTCTGCCACAAATGATCCTCATATGCAGCCTGAATAATCTTGGCTCTTAATGTCATGGGGAGGTATAAGTTTGCCTCCCCTCAGGATTATGCTCTCTTTCTCTAATGTCATTACAACTCAGCAACAAACTTAAAGTATGGTTGCAAACGTGATGGTAATGATCTGTCTTTTGGCCACTTCTCAATGACATACTTTGAAATCATTTTCAAAACGTCATTCTTCTCCAAACAATCAACCCATTCATTTTGATCATATGTGCCTTTAATGCATACATCAGCAGCAGCTATAAGACACACTACACCCTCTTCCTCTGCATCACACCATTCAGTCTTTTTTTTCAGCCTTGACATTTAATCTGAGGAAATTAATGAGACTGAATTTAATTCAGCTGTATGCAATGATATCAATTACATTCACATATGTTATATTTCTCATTTCATCAAATACAGAGTAATTACCACCATAGTTCATATAGTAATCACTTAATATAGTGCTCCGTGGGTGTCAAAGAGAGGGGTTTGAATAAGTAGGGTAGGTTGTGGTTGGAATAGGTAAAGGGACAAAGAAAAGGAATTGTGTCCTGTGAACAATTCTACATCAATCTAAGAACATTTCCAGTCTTAAATAGATCACAAGGTTCCCTAAATAAACATTACACGGGAGCCATGTATGGCTAATTGTATTTTGGCGTGTATGTTGAAGAAGATACTGTCGACGTTTCGACCCCTGTGGTAAGGGCAGGTTATTCCTCAGTATAGGGTCTTCATCAGGACTAAAGGGGTTATGAGCACATAAATTATGGCGTTTGTGATGTCCCACTTTGGTTGGAGACTCGCGCCCTTATGTTGATTTTATGTTCTTCTGCAAAAGAGAACTGTAGGTGTGTGTGGAGTCCCAGACGAGTTGAGGACTAGCGTCGTTGTGGTGATTTTGATGTTCTCCTCCGAAGGGGAAGTTCAGCTCGTGCCTGGTAACGATGTAGGTTAATGAAGGATGAAGGGTGTAGATCAGTCACACCATCTGTGTCCCAGCCGGAATTAATCCTAAGCGGAATCATTAAATTCCTCAGTTTTGTGTACCACTTTAAGCATTCATTGATGAAATTGTGCTATGAAATGTTATGTAGCCGAACACTTTTTTGTAATTACAATTTGACCCAGGTCGGTGAGTATCAAGGGTTTACCCCGTTATTACCTACCACATTGACATTTAATCTGCCCTGATTTTCTGGCCACCTGGGATGTGTTCAATATCAGAATTGTAATATAGTAGTTTCACACTAAGGGGCCGATCAGGATGGCGGACGGACTTGCGTCCGTCCGCCACCCTTGAGGAGGAGGGAACGTCCGCAGGGGCTGCGGCGTTCCCTCCGTCCTGATTAGGATGTGACCGCCAGGGTGGCGGTCACATCCTCAATATTTAACATTGCGGCGGGTGCAGCTTCAAGCTGCACCCGCCGCATTGTTAAAATAGCATGTGTTACATTTACATGCACAAAGCGGCAGGGACCGCACGGTGCCTGCCGCTTTGTGCACGCAAATGCAGGGGGGTACCATAGGTACCCCCCATGTGCACCCCCCACCCCCCATTCACCCAGGGGGCCCGCAACGGGCCCCCAAAGTGAATGTCCGTATGCTTTTCCATGGCGGAAAAGCCGCCGTGGAAAAGCAGTTTTACACAAACATCATAATATGGCGGACGGTGTCTCATAGACACCGCCTGCCATGTTATAGCTTTTCCGCCGCGGTCGGAAGCCGACCGCGGCGGAAAAGCGGCGGACGGAATTCCAGACCCACCAGCCATCCTAATTTGGCGGTGGGTCTTTGGTGACTCCGCAGAGGATTTTCCGCCTCCTCCGGGCCGGAGGTGGCTTCCGCCGGCCCGGAGGAGGCGGAAAATCCTCCATCCTGATCGGCCCCTTAATTCGGATATACTGTGTTTAAGATCCCAACCCAAAATGCTGACCAATGGTTTGTGATCGGTTAAAGCCCAAATTTTCTCCCCCAAACAAAACACTTTAAACACTAACCTGCCCAACAGCAAGCCAGTAATTATTTTCCGATCATCAAACGTTTTATCTAATTATCCCAAAGGGCCCTGGACACCACTCCCACCATTCTCTCTACCTGGTAAACTACTTGAGACATAATTTCCCCAAGGCCACTGTTACTTGCGTCAACTGTGATCAAAGACTGACTTGAAGTATCATTTGGTGCCCGTATTTTTGCAAACCCAAACTGTTCTTTAAACCTTATGAAATCTGCTTGGAATTTCTCAACCCATTTAAATACCCTGGTTTTCTTTAGTAATTCTTTCAAATTTTCAGTCTTATTGGCAGAATGTTTCATAAATTTGGAATAGAATACCCAAACTCTTAAAAAAAATTAGAAATTGCTCTTTATTGCCAGCTATAGGAGAATTAGCATTAGCACCTACTAAACCTCGATGTGGTTCCACTCCATGCTGTGGAAATACATGACCCAAATGTTCAATGCGTGGTTTAGCAAATTCACACTTCATTAAGTTGGCCATAATACCTGCCTGTTCTAATATTTCCAGTACCATTCCCATTGTTTCATTTTGTTCCTGAATGTTTGTAGCCACCACAAATATACCATCTTGGAATGCGACCACCCCTCTGATTCCTTTTATCACAGATTCCATTATCCATTGAAACACTGAAGCGATAGGGGCCAACCTAATTGGCATCCTATTGAAATGTAATGTACCTGCTGAACAAATTAAAGCAGTGAGATGTCTGCAGGATTGTTCTAATTCCACCTGATGGTAGGCAGATGCCACGTCGATCATATTAAAAAAAATAAAAATACTTGCACCAGCAAAACATGTCAAAATATCATAAATTTGTGGTAACGGATTAGTTTCTACCTAGATTTCTCACTATGCAGGTCAGTGCAAACTCTCAAATCCCCTGTTTTTTCTTCACGATGACCAACAGAGATGAGCCCTTCAATACACATTTTCTCATGAATATATACCAAATCTTCCCTATTTCCAATTTCTCAACCTATGTTTGCTTGGTACTCCCATTCTCCTGGAACTTTATTTTGTGCTGAATTCCCTTGATCCTTTTTAATCCTCCTCCAAATATTTGGGAAATGTTTCAAATCATATGTTGCTTATGTCAGTATCATTCTCTCTAAAGAAACTTGGACCCACTTTCCCCGCCTTAAATTCAAACCAAATAACCCTTGGTGGTACCAACACAATAGGGTGAGTCCTTTCTTTGCAACGTAGACCTTTCCAAAAATAACCTTCGCTTTGAACTGTAATGTGCTCTCAAAATACCATTTCAAATCAATTCTCTTTCCATCATACAAACTAGACGTGTATGCCACCATTATATTTGCATGCAGTATACTTTGCAGGACATGTGTGCCACATGGAAGACTTTCGAGGGAACCCATATCTGAAACAAATATGTATTTGCTTGAAAAACTGATTTTATCTCCTTTTGTGAATTTGTACTTTTTTTTTGAAGTGTTGACCTAGTATTTTCCTAACTACCTGCACTATTGCCTGAAATCCCATGCAAACCAACACTCTCTTTGTTAACCAATTACCTTGATGTCTTGTGCGAAATCTCTATGCTTTTTACAATATCAATTGATTCTGATAATGATGGGGTTTCAAATGTAAGCAACTTTTCTTGTACTTCTTCGTTCCAACATCTGACCACTATTTGGTCTATAATCAACTGGCTTGTGAAATCTTCAACACAACAATGGGCAGCTAACATGCTCCACGTACCTGAGGAAGGAGGTGTGCTTCCCCTGCCCCGTTCCACCATGGTTTCCAGTGCCGATTGAGTGGAAGGCAGGGCGCCATCTTGGTTTGTTCCCCGATCCCGGCGGGACTATAGACAGCGGTCTAGCTGGGAGAGGGGTTACACTACAAATTGAAAGGCTGTGTTGGGCGCGTTGCGGCGAGGGTAGGTGGTGGCAGCTCCCACGCAATCCGCTTGTGTTCTGTGGCAGTCTGCGAGTCTGTTCTTATTTACTGCTGTGACTCTACTGCTGCGCTGCTAATCCGTGTTTTCATGTTTTTTTTTTAATGCTTGGAATATATACGTCCTGACTTTTAACTCAGTGCACTTAATAGTTTGTCTCCATGTACCCGAGGAAGGAGGTGTGCTTCCCCTGCCCCATTCCACCACTGCTTCCAGTGCTGATTGAGTAGAGGGCAGGGCGCCATCTTGGTGCGAGTCCCGGTGGGACTGTAGGCAGCGGTCTAGCTGGGGGAGGGGTTTTACTACAAATTGCACATGCCCTCCTGGAGGCGCAGCGGACGCGTGCAGCGGGTGCACCACCGGCGTGCCAAAGGCGCACCAAAGGTAAGCCCGTCTGCGCCCGTCCTTGCTCATCTGTGCCTCGGAAGCAACCAGCGCCAGCCCCACTGGCCGGGCCGAGCCAGATGCCTGCGTTGGCAGAAGGTCCTTTACTCGTGAGGAACTGTTGACACTAAATGTTATTAATTGTAGTGGAGGTAAGCAGTGGGCAGTACTTCACAGTTCCTCTAAAACTTGCCCTTCCTGCAAACTCTGCCTCTGCCCTCTGTCCAGGTCCTCCTCCATTAGTTGCTAGCGAGTCCAGGATTCAGGCAGCACTCATTAATGCCCGCTCTATGGCCAAGCATGCACCTGACATCTATGAGCTACTTTTGGATGCTAAATTGGATGTTCTATTTATACAGAGACTTGGCTGAGCGAGTCATGTGCTCTGGTAGTGGAGCTTGTTATCCCTAGGGGTTATAACATTGTCTGTGCCAAACGTAGAACTGGGAGAGGGGGGGAACGGCAGTGGTGTTCAGAGATACATGGTCTTTTACTTGCAAATTCTCTGGTGAGTGGGTGGAGGGAGAGGCTTTGGATTTTACTTTCACTCTTTTCCCTCATTTTAAGCTGGGAGGCACATTGGTCTACCGACCGCCTGGTCCGCCCGGAGCTTTTTTGAAGGCACTTGACGTCATCCCTCATGCCCTCTGCTATTCCAAGTTTCTATTGTTGGGGGATTTTAATATTCACTTGAACGTTTCAGATACGCCTCACTCTGGGGCTCTTTTGGACTCACTAAATTTGGCCCAGCAGACACAGTGGGTCAAGATGCTATCGCATTCGGGTGGACATCTAATTAATTTGGTTTGTACTAATTTTGATGTAGCTGTAGGGGAACCAGAACAAGTTACTTGGTCTGACCACTACCTGATCAGGTTTTTGTGGCCTATGGAAAATTTCCTCGAACTCCAGCTTTGGCCCTGGGTTTGTACCCTAGGAATCTTAATTTACCGGTACTCACGGAGGTTTTGCTTCAGGCACGCCCAGCTCCTGCCCCTGACCTTGAAGGGGGGTGGACAGCTTTGGCTGCTGGATTGGCAGGGGGGGGGGTAGATCCTGTTCCAAACCAGCTCGTAGCCAAAAAAAGCGTTCTCATCCCTCGAAGCCTTGGTTTTCAAATGCACTTAAGGATATAAAATTGGGGTGTAAAAAAATTGGAGCGCTGTTGGTGCCAGAAGTATAACTCTTCCGCTAGGTCTGCTCTTCAAATAGCGCAGAGCGATTGTCATGGGGATGAGCCTTGCATTTACACTGTGTTAAGTTGGCAAGAGCTTATTAGAAGTTTAAACGCCATTTTTCCTTTCTGCTGCCTTTGCACATGGCACACATTATTATAAATGTTTAGAGATTAGCAGAGTGTTTTGCTTCACACGAGAATAATGTTTTTCTATATTAGCAGCCTTGCTTGGTAAGCTTTGTCTGAACAGTGAGTGCTGAGGCCTTCAAGGTTAATTCCACACAGTGGTTGTTGTTCGGACTGATCAGCGCACGTTCTAGACATAACATATATATAGCTGTGGCCACCTCTGAGTTTGGTGCGTTTAATAATACACTGCATAGGCATGATCAAACACTCTTGGAGAACATTCGCATGCAGAGAGCTGGTGCAGAAACTGATGTGATCCATTTCTGCTAGGACCAGAGGTATGGGGCAGCCCTTGTAATCCCAAGAGACCTTCTGTAGATATAAAATAACCTACTAGCAAGGGAGGGTGAGACATAGGTGTATTCTAACCTGTTTTCCGTTTAGCATTGTAACATGATTTCTCCCTTTGTATTTTATGGAATAGTAACTATGCTGATAATCTTGCTGCTTATAATATGTCTGCTTGTATTAGCTAAGATACTGTGCCTGAGAACACGCCATTAGAAATAAATATTTCAAACTTGCACATGTCTCTAATTACTCCCTGTTTTGGACTGGTTTGTGAGTATAACGAAAGAGTGTTCATGTGTTCCACATTGCCTGAGGTAATCTAAGTTCCATGTTCTGGGTTGTCTAATCATTGGTGTTATGGAAGAACCAATGAGACACTGATTGCTAGTCTGGTAGGGGATTTTGGCTATTGAGGTGAGTTTTGGCACACCCTAATTCAATGAGTTTCCAAGTCTTTATGCACAGTTCTGTGTATGAGCAGAATCTCTGCTACAGGATTACTACACTGCTATTAGGAAAGCTAAAAGTGATTACTATTCTGAGCAGATTGCATTGACAAATAACAATAGTAAGGAGATCTTTGCCATTGTTAAGAGCTTTTTATCGCCCTGTGCGGAACAAAGGATTCTTCCTGTCTCACAACAATGGTGCGAGGAGCTGTCCTCCTTTTTTATTGAAAAGATAACAAGGATTCAGGACAGCTTTGGTTTACATTCGATGGAACAAAGGATTCTTCCATTGGTGTCTCCCTTAATTTCCAGCACACATACCCCTTGGTTTACGCTATTCATGCCTGCTGCTGAGTCCAAATTTTGGCCATCCTTAGATCTCCTAAGTCGGGCTCTCCTATAAATCCCTGCCTGGCACGAGATTTAGTGGGGGTAGCTGAGGAGGTTTGTTTTGAGGAAGTGGCGATTGTTAATCTTTCTCTTCAGACAGCCACGGTTCCCGTGTTCTGAAAACAGGCCAAACTGTTACCCCTTCTTAAGAAACCTTCTCTAGACCCGTTGGTTTCAGCAAATTACCGGCCTATTTCTCTCCTACCAGCTCTGCCCAAAGTTTGCAAGAAGGTGGTTTTTCAGCAGCTTGAGGCCTTTGTAGAAGCATCAGGTGCCCTACATCCTGCCCAATCCGGGTTTGGAACCGCCTATAGCTGGAGACTGCGCTGGTGGAGATGTCCGAGGCTATCAGGGAGTGCCTGGATGGGGGTGGCAGGGTGGCCTTGATTTAACTGGACCTCTCTGCCGCCTTTGAGACGGTGCCCCACCACCTACTCCTGTCATCTATTGGCATTGCCGGGCCAGCATGGGATTTGATAAAATCTTTCCTGGATGAATGCACTCAGCAGGTCTGGATGTCTCCTTTCTCATCCATGGTCAGGAAACTCTCCACGGGGGCCCCTCAGGGTTCTACACTGAGCCCTTTGCTTTTTAATATATATCTGACCCCTTTGATTATTGTGGCAGAAGAGCTAGGAGAAAAAATTTTAGCGTATGCGGACGACACCCAGCTGCTATTCACCTGGAAGGGCTCTGGCTTAGACACTAATATTGCCAAGATGTGCCTTGCGTCCCTATTTCGTTGGCTTGCATAGGCCCATTTGAAGTGCAATGAGGACAAGTCGGAGGTTCTCTTGTATGGCGAATTCCCCCTGGCCTTCAGAGAATCTCTTTGGCCTCCAGATTTCCCCTGTCCTAATTCTGAGGGAGGCCCGGCAAAGAACTTAGGAGTGTGGTTTAGTCAAGACCTCTGGTTCTCAGAGCATGTTAAGGAGTCCGCTTTGGCACCCTTAAGAAGGTTTTTTCCCTTGCTCCCAATGCCAATGCTTTGTTCATTGGCAATCCTGGGTATTTGCTGAAAAAACTTCAAATTATACAGAATGCCGTAGCCAGACTTTTGCTCAATGTCTCTAGGAGATCTAGTGTCCAGCAGTATTTGCGGGATCGGCACTGGCTGCTTGTGGTCCAGCTGGTGCAATTCAAAGCCCATACCTATCTCACAGGGCCCTCCATGGCCAAGGACCTGTGTATCTTAGGAGGCGCTTTGCTCTGTATGTGCCCAATCGATCCCTGCGGTCTGCTTCTCTAAGTCGGATGCAGATCACGCCCGGGGGGCCAGTCTCTTTCTGTTAAAACATCAGCTGCCTGGAATGCTCTCGCTACTGATCTACAGCATAATCAAGACTTTGAACTTTTTAAAAAACGCTTGAAAACGCACTTGTTTAGTCAGCTCATTTAAATGGTTCTCACTCGCTCCACCCCAGCTCACTTACGCACCAGGACACTCCAGAGTATTTGTGCGCGATATAAGCTCTTTATAACATAACATAACATTCATAATGCTGCTACGTATGCGTCTATCGACACTTCCTGGTGCTGCTCTTTCATCAAAAACATATGTGTGTTGACAATCAGACTTGGTTGTACATCAAATTGTTTCTCTAAATGTTTAAATTGCTTCCTCATATTCAGCCAGTCTGTCCTTATCATCTGATCCTTCATGTAGCAGGGGTTGATAGTCACAGACTGCTTGACCCTCAAAACCTTGATTGCGCTCTGATAGGAATCTTTTCCTCTTTGGGCAATACCTACTTCCTCCTTTGATAACCAAATACTTTGTAAATGCCGTGACCAGATTTCCCTCTTGATTCGGGGTTCACCTGTGGTTAGAAAATGAGGCGGAGGAGAATTTACTGACTGCATTTTTGTGAAATGTAGAACACAAATCTTCACAGAGCCAAATAATGCAATACACATTTATTAAGTATGTTGAAATTGTTATGAAAGGAAAAACTACGCCTGCTAAACTTATAAACCAAAATAAGTCACCTGAAATGTTGGGGTCATGTCTGAAAACGTAATGAATTTTGAAAATATAGTGAGAATATGGCAAGATTGTAATACCTTGTAAATTAAGTGTCAAAGAACCTGAAAATGTCAAATGAGTTTAAAACAGTGTACATGTCACAGATTTGCAGGGCAATGAGAGTAACACAGCACTGATTAACTGTAACCAGTGTGCATATCCTAATTATAGATAGTGTGCATGTAACTGCATTTGTCACTGATTTGCAGCTCAATGATAGTGTTACAGTGGACACTGGGCACTTTTTGATTAATTTAGTTTTCTTTTCACTATCTCTTTCTGACACTCATTTGGTCCTCCGATGGACCTTTTTTGTGTGCAGATGAGGGGTTGGACATAGATGATCCAATATCCGGCTATCCGAAGAAGACCAGGATTTGGACAACCAACTTACAGGCTAGTAATTAAACTCATATATTAGTAAAATAATTACCACTGCTATTCTAACAATAACATTAGTACCTTGTGTTCGGAAATTTCTCTATGCCAATCTCTTAATAAATCAACTGGAATGCAAAATCAACTTGAGGAAATAAACCATGATGGGACAGAATCTATAGTTTGGTGAAAATTAAATTTGATTTAATACAGTGGTTCCCAAACTTATTCAACCTGTGGCTCCCTTGACCTAATTGGCAGTTGGCCGAGGCTCTCCATCATGTCACTTTTTTTAACCGGTGGGAGGATGTTAGCCAGACATCGGGAATACTTCCAGTTTTTGCCCTGAGGTTAATTGGAATGAATCAATGAAGGTATCTCAACAAACAGTAAAAATGGTAATTGTGCAGCGGTAATTAACCCAATAATAAAATTTAAATAACCATGCTAGACCACTCAGAATAAGCTCCAAAATCATTATCCCAAGTTCAAGGGGAGCTTTTCGGAATCGGACTAAAGTAGAGAAAATGTAAGCGCTTCCAGTGGTTTCATAACACTACATTTTCGCTAGGTGAAATACAACTACAGCTTTAAGAAATCGCTTCAGAGCAGTGGAAATACCAGTTACAGAAAAATAAGTGGTGCAATGTCTTATCTCACATTCCAACCGCCAGGCCAACGATCTACATATATTCTTTTTTATTATAAATGATGGCCCATCTAGAAATTTGTTGTAACAAAATAATACTCATCCTGACATCACCTCAGGCTCAGTGTGTGACTGTAGATAAAGTTTGAAAATGCTCATTTAATTTTGGAAGTCTTATTCTTGTTACTAACTATGACACAAAAAGCTGCACCAAAGATAAAAAAACAGTTTTAAAAAAAACTTCTGATAAGTTTTTTTTAGTTCATGCTCGCGTTGCAAAGCAAGGGATCAGCGGTGGACACCTGATGACCCCTTTTCCATACTCAGCTGAGAACTTTAACAATGCCACTTGTCGCACCGCCTCCATCACCGGTCCACCCTCTTTGTCACAAAACCACATATGCCGTGTGGTGTGCACTTGTTCATGTGCAAAGGCTAACTTTTGGCAAGTATGCCTGCACAGCGGCTGCTTTCTCTTTATATTACTGATTATATATGGAATGTGTTTACATTTGCAACACCCAGCCTATGAGTTTTACGTCATCTCTGAGTCCTCGCAATAGCTCAGCTTTCAGCTCATAATGTTGAGACACAAGAGAGACAAAAGAACACAGTCTTAACCTGCATGTGGGAGGCTTGTTGACTGTCTTGTAATGCGATGGTCCTGGCAGGGACAGAATAAACTTAAACATAGGAGGGTGCGAATTTGAGCTCTCCTATCACGGCTGACTGGCTGCACTCCATGCACATTACCGCCAAACAACATATTTTTCCTGAGGAGAATCATACTGAGATGTACTCTAATCATGAGAAACAAACGTTTTGAAAGTAAAATAAACAGCTCTAACTTTGTACTCGGCTGTTTTGCCTGTTAGCGCAAGTGTCAGGGATAGAGGGGCCGTCCAATACGCGTCAAATCATTCGGATAACGCAACTTTTCCCCAATCTGGATTGGGGCAAGTCAGAGGCAGAACACATCTTCCCTTCGGGAAAGGAATGAAGGTCAGACGAGCCAGCTGGGAGGAGGTGCTGTTGCTTAGAAAGGGAATGTGTGTATTTCTGTCAAGTCGGGCCATAACATTACTTCAGTCAGGGCCGGTTCTAGGATTTGCGAGGCCCTGGGCTAAAAGGGAACTTGAGAGGCCCCCTCTAATTTACATAAGTGGCCCCTTGCAAGGAGTCCATTCACAGACACTGTGGGGGCCCCATTGTCCAGCATTTTGGCGACCCCACAGTTTTAACTTTTACTCCACAAGCATTTCTCACACCTTCATAGGTGTGAGAATTGATTGTGGTCTAAAAGTTAAAACTGTGGGGGCGCCAAACTGCTGGACAATGGGCCCCCCGCAGTGTCTGTGAATGGTCTCCTTGCAATTGAGGGAGCGTCTCCTTCTCCCTCCCCTATGCCTCCTGACACCATCCATGAGAGGCCCAGGAGGGGGCCCCCTCCAATGGACCTTAATTGCAGGCGACACCTTTCATGTAATAGATCGCCAGGGAAACAACAGGACACATCACCAGTGCGTGGCCCCATGCTGGTGGGCTGAATGCGAGGCCCTGTGCGGCCGCCCACGCTGCCCATGCCTAGTGCTGGCACTGACTTCAGTGACAAACTCCTGAAATATACGGAGGGATGAAAGGGGGAACTTCTTTCATTGAGGCTGAGAAGGAAAAGGGTTATTATTATTATTACACTAATAATAATGACATGCTTCGTGCCTGACCTTGGTTGAGGGTCAGACTGGGGCCAGGAAACTAATCCAGGCTGCATTGTAGCCTATTTCCTACGACGCAGCGAGTTTGCCCACTGGAAATTCTGTCTCGTAATTTCTGGCAAGGACACGAACAAAGTGCAGGAACAGCAGCCAGCTTAATCACAGGGGCTTGGCCGGTCACGAGTTTGTCATGTCTCCCTTTTTTGCAGTAAACAAGGAGTATTTTAGTTTGTGTAAAACCAACCTGTGTATATATGTGAAGGGTTCTCAGAAGGTCTGCACAGTAGAACACGGACGGCAATAACGCTCCACAGTCTTCTGTGCTTAAGTGGAGGCTACTTGAAAGCACGTTGGAATGCCGTATTGCGGCCGTGCGGTCCTTATTTCATTTGTTTATTACTGTGTTTCAAACAGAAATTGTTGATCTGTACCCTTTTGATTCATTGAGCAATATTTAAACTAAAGCATTTTTTATCAAAAGATCTATTACTCCATGTCTTTCTCATCTCCATTCCGATTGTTTACACATTTAGGTTTGTTGAATGCTCTGGTTTTTTCATTTAAACTGAAGGTACATTGTGCAGTGTCTGATTAGTCAGATAAGATTTTCTGATTATTTTAACAAAGAATCATATACTGAAAAGTAATTATCCGAAACGAAGACCCTTGCTGGCATCATTTATTCTATACTGTCTACATTATCCCAAGCCCGCAAGGGTATATTGGGTCCTCCCACTCTCTTTTTTCTCTGACTTAGTAGTATTAGGCATTATTTATAGCCCACTTTTGTTACTAATCAATCACAAAATGCTACACTTCTTAATTTTATTCCTTATTAGTCTTTATATTGTTTTTTAAGTGTCATTTGATCAGAAATGGGTGTTTTTTTATGTCTTGCGAATAGCTGTGAACATTCATTGCTGCAGACTACTTGTAGAGTTGTTCTACATTAGTAGCCCAAATTATATTTAAGCCGAGAATTGTCTTCCCGTGAAAATAAATGTAATATACTTTCCTACTGGCCAGTCCTCTAAATCTGTGTGTATTCGTTTGACTGGCTGTTTGTTCTTCGTTCTTGTATATCAGTGCATGAGCAACATGGTTTGTGTGTGGCTTTCTGGGTACAGTTTCATAGTTTGATCCAGAAAGCATGCCTAGAAAGTAGAATTGGAAACTGATATAGGTTTGAAAGATGCATAAATAAAGTGGATTGGTGAAAGAGATTTCAGATGGAATCAGTTACCCCTACTTTTCTCTGTTAGAACATCCCAACTTTATGGTTATCCACTATGGTGGCAATGATACAGGCCACTTAATTATAGTTAGACAGGACATTGTGATAAAGGAGACATTTGATAATGGAGACGTTTTCCACCATTTTCCACCTTAATGTCTATCCAACATATGTTAAATACAAAAGTGGAAGAAGTCTAGTCTACATGGTGCCACATTTTTAAAAACTCAAAGACATGTCAACAAGACAGTCTCAGCATTCCTTAGAGGTCATGGTATGCCTTCCATTTTTAATTTGGATATCAAATATTCCAATGCAGCACTGTAGCCTCCTGATCGTGTACATTTTACAACCTCTACAATGTATCTTTTCCGCACAAACCTCAAAACGTGGCTTCACAAACATATTTAAATATGTTTAGTATGAATAACAAACAAGGGCTCATTTAATAGTCACCCTATATTGTGTCTAATTACATTTTTCATAGAGAATTGTTTTTTAAAATTCTTTAAGTACATAAGTACTTGTTTAAAAAAATGCAAATGAATACAGAGTGTTCCTTCCTGTACAATAAATCAATATTATTATTCTGTATTTAAAAAAAACCACACAATGCAGCCAAAGTATTGTCTCAACAATGTGGCTGCCTTTTCATTTTTATTAAGGCTTTCATTAATATTTTAATTTGTACTGCAGCTTACTGAGGCCCAATATATCACTAGGTTGTTGTGCCTTAGAACTTAAGAACTTAAGAAACTACTGAACTCATTCACTGCAAATACCCAAAAAGATTCTTTCCATACCAAAATCTATGATCCAGCCAAATTTAATAAAAATCTGTGCAGCCGTTTTGCTGCTACATCTCTGTCAAAAATCTAGGAAAAATGCAATGGTGTTAAAAAGAAACCATCACAAAAATGTGCGTCATTTGTCAATTTAGAAAAATGAACAGGTCTGCAAAGTTTTGTGGCAATTCGTCAAATGGCTGCAAAGTTATTGCCAAGTAACAATCTGAATAAGTCCTATCTCTGGGAATCCTAACAGTGGCTACTGCCACTCTGAAATAAATAAATCTATCTATCTATCTATCTATCTATCTATCTATCTATCTATCTATCTATCTATCTATCTATCTATCTATCTATCTATCTATCTATCTATCTATCTGTCTGTCTGTCTGTCTGTCTGTCTGTCTGTCTGTCTGTCTATCTTTCTGTTTTTAAGTCTATCTATCATTATAGTTAGGTGAAAATATTACATTTTAAGCTCTAGAAACCATTGAAATTCACCAGTTATAGTCAGAGCCACTGAAATTGTGCAATTGTTAAGCTGCAGCATTGTTCACTTGATTATGGATTGACCGCAACATCTTTCATCTGGTGCATAATTTGCAGGTATTACCAAACAAACAAAAAATAGTTTGTTGCTCAAATGGTTCAAAAGTTACTGAAAATGTGTTGGTGTGTAGTGGAAATCTCTTTGTAAAGGTTGACTGGTCACTCTTCTGTTGCTTATTGCTGTATTTTGGTGTTAAACTGGTATTTATGAGGTGCAACCTATGACCAGAAAGTGTTAAACAGCATACAAATGACAAAATAATGAAGCAATAATATCACAAAATGTGCTGGATTACGCCACATAATTGCCGTTTCTTGCTGCATAATTTAATTAACCCTGATGCATAATTTAGACCTCTCCTGCTGAATAATTTTAGTGGCCGTGGTGGAAGTTAACTGAATTAACCCTAACTCTCACCCCTGCAATGGACAGTGTTGTCATTTCAGATGCCATCAGTAATGTTATCGATATGTCATAGAACATGTCATGAGTGATTTAATATGTGAGCTCATGAGCAGTGAACGGTGAAGGACTGAGTTATAATTAGTTCAGTTAAATGTAACCGGTAAAGGTCAGTTGATTTTAGAGTTAAAACATTACATTTTCACCTAACTCTAGCATCACTTTTACCTTTGTTTTTGCAGTGAATTTTGGATATTTTTATCTAAATTAAGATTTTATTACCATACAAAAAACAGAAAGTCACTTTAGCCTTTGTATTTTTTCAGTGAATTTCAGGGGGGGGGGGGGGGGGGACAATAATTTATCAATAACCATATTCCAAAATAATCAAACTAAATACAGCCATGTCAATGCAAAATGATTTTTATTTCAAACAACTATGAATGTGTATTTGAGCCTGTATTTAATAGTCTCTGAGCCACAAAATGTAGCAATAGAATCATCCACAATGGTTCCCTGCACTCCAGCTGAAGAACATTCAGCTCCATCCCAAAGTGTTTTTTTTTAAATGGTATGCTCCTGGGGTCATGCAGTCAATGAAACAAAAGGTCTGCCCTGAGCACACAGTGAGTTAATGTTTTAGTCCAATAAATTTGAGAAAGTCTGTATGTGTTGTTCCAAGTTCTGCTTCTTTATTCAGGTATCCTGTATTCATATTTCAATCAGGTAGTATTTCCAAGACAAAGCATTTTGCAATGGTACAGTCACAAAAAACAGCCAACATGTGTTTTGTCGTGTGTCGTAACACACAAATGACTTCTTCAGGGCTGATAAATTTTCAGTTCAATACACTGTTCAATCTAGACAGATCACCGTAATAAAAACAGAGTATATGAGTTCCAAAATGGCTGCTGTATCATCTTAGTTGATCTTGTGGCAGCCAATCACGTTATCTTTTGATCTATTGGTATCTATTGGTATCGCTGATCCTCTGCCTCTATATATACACATACATTTTTAAACCTTAATTTCTGAACAGATCTACACCAAATAAAAAAAACATGCTTTCTGCCAAATTTGGTGTAATTGTTTTCAGCCATTTTGGCTACTGCTCTGTCTAATTTTCCTACAAAACACTGCATGGGACCCACTCGCCCCTTTTCCCAACCTTCAATTCACAAATCCCCCTAAAACATCTTAGGGAAGAGCTGAGTT
Source organism: Lissotriton vulgaris (assembly GCF_964263255.1). Lineage (NCBI taxonomy): Eukaryota > Metazoa > Chordata > Amphibia > Caudata > Salamandridae > Lissotriton > Lissotriton vulgaris. The sequence goes on from NC_141685.1 coordinate 495,280,498, forward strand.
GGATGGAACTTCTTTGGAGGAAGTTTTGTGAGGATTACAAAGAAATAATTTCACAGGGACACTCTTTTGTTTCAAAGTGATCCCATTAATAGTGTTAAATGTATGTGATGCTATTTCTCAGTAAATTCAGAAATCTTCAGATTAACTAAGTAGAAGCATAGTGAGGTTCTTCATCTTGACAGATCAATTTGGTTAAACCACCAAAACATTGCTTGGACATTCTAAATTATTATCAGCATACAAGCATAACATGCAATGAATGTACATGTCCATGATATCTGCTAAATGAAATTACGAAGAATGATTTATATTGACGGACCATTTTATACCACATTGCTAATGAAATTGGGCATTGCAACTTATAAGTGAATATCTTTTTCATGTAAAACTTTTTCATAAGGATGCATTATTTTATATATTGCAAAAAGTGAAAAATTGGGGAATCACACAAAATGATGTTCGTTCTTCCAAAGATACTTCAGAATTCTGCCCTTTCTATTTTGAATAAAGATTAAATAAAAACACAAAGGAAAGATATAATAATATATTTCAAGTAATTTAAGAAATGTGTTTTAAGTCCTGTAAAACAAATAAAGATTTAAGACTTCATTTATATGAATGAGTAAAAAAAACTTTGAACAGGTAGCTGCTTTCACCAAAACATTACATGATTGTCTGCCTTATCCTAATCAGATTACTCACCATGGTTTGCTATATTATTAATAATCCTGCTAGGCTTATTATTTTCTAATTTAAAGGCAGATGTAGCAAAGTGACATATGAAAGATGATCCAAGCTTAGAGCCTACAGTCAATTGCATACATTCTAATCTAATTACCACTGAAAATATGGCTGAACAAGCTTTTCAAATATGTCTGTGAATATCCCAGAAAGAATTGCCTTGGCAAGTATGAAATAAATGCAAGATTGACTTATACCAATGTTAGAAGTTGAGAAAATTCAGCATTAAATTATCATTGCAGACATAGTTGAAGACTGTGATCTGCAATAGTTACCGGAAAGTGTGCAAATCCAGTGAACATATATTTCCTTATTCTTATTTAACCAAATAGTTTAACTATATTTTAAAAATGTTACAGTGCAAGTGCAGGTTTTATTGGTAAAACACATGAACCCAGATTCACAGGGGCTCAGCTAATATTTATGGTGAAAGCAAAACCAAAGAGGATGATGGACGGAGTGTTGAACATTGCAAGCACTCAACCCCAGTCAACTGATCTGGGTTTAATCCATCATCATTCCTTTGCTCACTCCGCCACCCCAGTTCAGACATGGCCATATGCAAATAAGTCTGACCCTGTGCCTCATGGGAACAGTCAAGCCCGAACTGCCAAGCCATGTCTTCCCTGGACCGGAAACAAGCATCCTGGGACAAGTTTCTGGCTAATCAGCCGTCATCAGCCAGGCTAGCTTGAATCCACAGGCAAAGTGAGCAAGGGACCCACGTCTTGGCATACCCTGCCAACTTAGGGAAATCAAATCAAAACCAAAGAGGATGATGGACGGAGTGTTGAACATTGCAAGCACTCACCCCCAGTCAACTGATCTGGGGTTAACCCATCATCATTCCTTAGCTCACTCCGCCACCCCAGTTTGGACATGGCCACATGCAAATCAGTCTGCCCCTGTGCCTCATGGGAACAGTCCAGCCCGAACTGCCAAGCCATGTCTTCCCTGGACCGGAAACAAGCATCCTGGGACCGGTTTCTGGCTAATCAGCCATCATCAGCCAGGCTAGCTTGAATCCAGAGGCAAAGCGAGCAAGGTACCCACGTCTGGGCATACCCTGCCAACTTAGGGCGAACAAAGCTAAACCAAAGAGGATGATGGGCGGATTGTTTGACATTGCAAACACTCACCCCCAGTCAACTCATCTGGGTTTAATCCATCATCATTCCTTAGCTCACTCTATCACCCCAGTTCAGACATGGCCATATGGAAATCAGTCTGACCCTGTGCCTTATGGGAATAGTCCAGCCTGAACTGCCAAGTCATGTCATCCCTGGACCGGAAAAAAGCATCCTGGGGCCAGTTCTGGCTAATCAGCCGTCATCAGCCAGGCTAGCTTGAATCCAGTGGCAAAGTGAGCAAAGGACCCACGTCAGGGCATACCCGGCCAACTTAGGGCAAGCAAAGCAAAACCAAAGAGGATTATGGACGGAGTGTTGAACAATGCAAGCACTCACCCACAGTCAATTGATCTGGGTTTAATCCTTCATCATTCCTTAGCTCACTCCACCACCCCAGTTCAGACATGGCCATATGTAAAGCAGTCTGACCCGGTGCTTCATGGGAACAGTCCAGCCTGAACTGCCAAGCCATATCTTCCCTGGACCGGAAACAAGCATCCTGGGACCGGTTTGTGGCTAAACAGCCGTCCTCAGCCAGGCTAGCGTGAATCCAGTTAGAAAGTGAGGAAGGGAAATCGGAAACACACATGCCAATTGTGTAATGATGTTGTTCTATGTTTAATACACAATTTCTCAAAATAAGCTTTCGCTTTGCAAGACTGCACACCATCGGCACTAAGCAAAGAAGCATGAATACCATCTGGCCATTTGATAAGCAAATCCAACAATACCTGGATGTAATCTTGTGAACTGTCTATTAGACACATTATCTCAATGATTACACATTCCCAGGGAAATTTTGACATCAACCCTTCTCGCATTGGTTGATGTAAAGTGCATAAGGATTTGTGGCCATTAAACAATTTTTACAATTCCTCACAACCCTTTCTTTGCCTATTTCTACTCTAGGCCACCAAAACAATTTCCTTACAGCAGTCTTCATTCTGGTTATTCCAAAATGACCCTCATGGCATAATTCCATGATTACTGCGCATAACCTATCCTGTGGTACAACTCTGTCACCTCTCAGTAAAAAAACATTGTCTACAGATAATTCTGACCTCACCTCTCGAAAGAGATTGCATAACTTACTTAGACTGTTTATTCTGATTGAATTTCATTACCTCTTGCATTAAAATATCATTCTCATATCCTAAAACCCGCTCACACTTCTTAATGGCCAACAATCCCTTGTCATGCACTTGAAAACAATTCCATTTTTTGTCTTCACATTCTCTGAAATAAGTTGGCATTTGGAAAGGAAGTCAGTTACAATATAATTCTTTCCATGAGTCTAAGCAATTTTGTAGACAAAATGTTGCATATGCATAGAAACTCTTGCAATTCTAGCGGTAGCATTTATCATACCCTCAGTCGTTGAAATCTTTACTAAAGACTTGTGATCACAATGTATAGTGAGCAGTAAAAAGAAATTGAACATGTTCCAATGCCCATGCACAAGGGAAGGATTCTTTTTCTATGATGAGGTATTTCTTCTCCATCATCATTTTGCTTTAACACCACACCCAAACCTTTGTTACATGCATCAGTAGTGACAACACAGTCAGCACAAGGATCAACATGTTTCAAAGGAGCAGCCTTAGCAACTGCTAATTTAACATGTTCAAAATCACTCTCGCATTCAGCAGACCATTCAAATGCAACCTTATTCTTAGAAAGATGCCTGATGATGTATGTTCTTTGGACCAGATTTTGCACAACATTCAGCCATGCCAAAGAAGGATCTAACATCATTGTAATCCATAGCCCGAGTTGCATTCATAATTGTACTAACTAACATTGGCTTAGGTCTCACACCGTCACAGACCCATTGTAGTTTTCCCTACGTTAGCATGAGCACGTTGCAGACTGCCCTCTGCTTTGCGTATGTTACTTCTGTTCTGTCCTGGGATTTAGTCTGAATATGTAGATAATGTTGAAAAACAATGCCACTTGTTATTCTGTTCTGGTCAGGCCCCAGCACCTAGACAAAACATGGGAATGCAGCTGTTGTTTGGGACACATACTTTTGTCATATAGGCAAGGCACAGATATTGAATTCAATTCAAAGGTACTTTATTCGGTTACAATCGAGAACCATAAAAGCATACAGAATACAAAATTCATTACATTAAAATATATACAAGATTGCGCAAAAGATATTACATTAAAAGAGATTTTTACAGTTAAAAACAAAAACAAAAGTACATTAACCGGTTATAAACGGGAGAAGTGGGGCAGATGGACTGCATCAATGCTATAGCATTATTTCCTTAGTTAATGATGTTAAACAGAGTTCAACGTATATGCGGTACGGGGGTAGAAGTGATACAATTCTCGTGTTTTTATTTTCCCATCTCCTCTTTGTGGCTCCCAGCTACGCAAATATGGAACGACCTGCCTATCCTTAAAATTGACAATTACCAAATCACCTACCATGTTCTTAGGCCGAGACCCTATCCACCCCACCCTTCTCACACTCAAAATTCTGCCATTGATACTAGTTGGGAGGGGTCTGTTTTTCGTCAGCCAATACTGAACTTTGTTTTTAAGGCCCTGATGGCCTTCAGTTTTCCCAACAGTGAGCTCCGGCACTCCCGATAGGACGCACACATAGGGTCCTGACTCTGGTGGTAAATGTATGCAGTTGTTGGTTTTTACTGGACCCTCGGGAAGCTTACCTAGTTGGGTCGGCCGTGCTCTAGAGATAGAGCTGTTGGCTGTAATGCATTTATTAAAAGGCTCCTTACTTTTAGGTGCTCGGGATTCAGGGTCCGATGGTTGACCCAGGGGGGTTTTATGATTGACAACAATGTCATAGGTATTTAAAGCAGCTATGCTCTGAGATTGCTTGTTTGTCAGGTTGTTTACCTCTAGTTCTGCGAGCTTTACCCCAATTCTCTCTATCCTGACGATTATCGGGACAAGCAGGTTTTTAAGCAGTTCTTCTAGGCTAGCTAGCAGGGTGGCTGGAAGGAGGGATACAGGTTTTTCCAGTAATTGATTGGGGCTCTCACTGGTGGTGGCAACTGTAACCATAAGTGGATTTAAGGTGGTTTTTGGGTGTTTCGAAGGTCTCCCGTTGCAAGCTACACTTTTACGTTTAATACCCTGGGCAAGAACCTGTGGACATTCTATCGATTGGGCGGTGGGAATTTCTACTAAAGCAACATCCGGGTTTACCAGGGAACTGTTATTAACTTGCTGCGGTTTTCTGGGCTTAGGACTTCCAGAACCCACAGGGCGTGAATAGGGAGTTGCATTCATAATTGTACTAACTACTATTGGCTTAGGTCTCACACCGTCACAGACCCATTGTAGTTTTCCCTACGTTAGCATGAGTACGTTGCAGACTGCCCTCTGCTTTGCGTATGTTACTTCTGTTCTGTCCTGGGATTTAGTCTGAATATGTAGATAATGTTGAAAAACAATGCCACTTGTAATTCTGTTCTGGTCAGGCCCCAGCACCTAGACAAAACATGGAAATGCAGCTGTTGTTTGGGGACACATACTTTTGTCATATAGGCAAGGCACAGATAGGTAACACACACTTGCAGAGGTACCTTTGCAGGGAAAAGCTTGTGACAGCATTTGAGATATAAAACATTCATCCCTGTGTACTAAGGTGTGGGGCCTGCTGCTTATATCTAGAACTCTGCTGATATTCAATAATTTAGCTTTGGTAGAAGGGGATGGAGGTAAGGCTACACTGTTATATATAATGACAGCTCTATTTATGATTTACTGATTACTTGCTATGCTGACTGTATATGTGTTAGGCATTTTCCTAGTTGTTGTAACACGTATACTGCATACTAGAGGACAATAGTTAAATTAAACATTTGAAACATTCCTTGTGTTTCGATCAGAGCTTATTGTGGTCCAGTGTGAGTGCAGGGCCGGCTCTAGGCATGTGCAAGCTGTGCACCTGCACAGGGCCACCAAACCCCAGGGGCCACCACGCCAATATATATCCTTAATATAATAATCCTCTGAGGATGGATACATATTTGCGTGGTGGCCCCTGGCAGGGATTTGGCGGCCTGCGGCTCTGTTCCACTTCTAAACTCCCTGACCCCCTCCCCTCTTTACTCCGCCCCGCCCGGACCCCCTCTTCCAGGCCCCCTACCTACGCTCCCTGCCCAGGGCCACCATGAGCCTAGAGCCGGCCCTGGTGAGTGTGAGAGCAACAGGGTGTTTCCTGTAACTGCGATTCTTGAGACGGTCGGGATTGTTATGTTCTGTGTAGTCTAATCACCTGTACCTCTGTGAGTGAGTAGGAGGGCAAGTGAGACACTATAGCTAGTTGGTCTCAGGCTCATTGGTACTCAGGTGGTAGGATGACTAAGTCCCTTCCTAATAAGGTCCCATAATCCCAAGCATGGTTCTGTGGATCTGCAGAATCCCTGCAGCACGGCGCTGCAATGTTTGGTCTGGTACTTATTCACAGGACCCCTGAGTAGCACTTGTGCTTACCCACAATACCCTTTCACCATTTTTCAGATACGTACATGGTGGGAGGGCTTTGCCTCCTCAGTTTTTAGGGTTCAGCAATTGCTGTAGGTTGTTCATGCTTGAAGTTTAAAAGGTTTGCGACCCATTTTGTGCTATTGTTTGTTTCCATTGTCGTTCAGTGATGGCACAGCTGATTCCAGCTCATTGCCGTGTTACACTTACTCAACATTTGTTGCAACATGGAGTCCCCAACACGGGTTGTCCTGGTTTTTTTGTAGTCAAAGCGGATCCTGCATATCGTTTGGGTTACGTTTCCCACAGTAAATGAGAATGATAATTTCTTCCACTCCTGCCACTCTTCTGGGATCTTCATTGCTCTTATGCGTTTGTTGAAGTTCCTCTTACGGCCTGGGAATAGCAGATTTGGTTTAATGTGCCCTACCCCATCCTTTTTCGTTTGTAAGGATTCAGTGATAGAGTATCGCAACACAATAAATACAACACTAAGAAAAATGTTGGATAATGAAACACTTAACAACAGTAGGGAAAGTGTTGGATAGAAGAGGGGTCAAAATTACTATTCCCACTCCAAATAGTACAACAGTAGGGAAAGTGTTGGATAGTGGAGGGGTAAAATTTACTATTCCCACTCCATTGACTGTAAAAGTACGGTAAATGTTGGATAGTAGAAGAATTAAATTTACTATTCCAACTCCGGTGATTGCAACAGTAGGAAAAATGCTGGCTAGCGGAGGGGTAAAAATTACTATTCCCACTCTATTGAGTGTAACAGTAGGGAAAGTATTGGATAGTGGAGGGATAACAATTACTATTCCCACTCCAGTAAGTGCAACAGTAAGGAAAGTGCTGGATAGTTAAGGGGTAAAAATTACTGTTCCCACTCCAGTTACTGCAACAGTACGGAAAGTATCGGATAGCGGAGATGTAGAAATTACTATTCCGACTCCAGTTAGTGCAACAGCAGGGAAAGTATTGGATATCGGAGGGGTACAAATTACTTTTCCCACTCCAGTGAGTGCAACAGTAGAGAAAGTATTGGATAGCGGAGGGGTAAAAATTACTATTCCCACCCCAGTGAGTGCAACAGTAGAGAAAGTACTGGATAGCGGTGGGGTAAACATTACTATTCCCATTTCAGTTAGTGCAACAGTAGGGGAAGGGCTGAATAGCAGAAAAACAAAAATTATTAATAATATTTAAACAATGAAAATAAATTAAATAATCTTGCAACTAAATAAACAATATTTTAAAAATATGCAATTAAATATATTAAACATATAAAAGAACACATATTATGTTAAATACATATAATAAAAACCTACATATATGCATTTATAAACAATGTTTATTTAAAAAAAGTTACATTCACAAACACATTATTTAAAACATACATTTATTTATTTTATTTCCTACCTAATAACACCACACCAATAACAAATTACATCAACTTAATTAATTATGAACTTAAAATATATTAATAATAAAAATAGATAGTAAACAATCATTGAGTACACATTCTTTAATGCTATATTATCTGCAACACATACCTAAAATTATATACACAATTGCAATTAATATTTACTAAATGATTAATTTAAATTAATTAGCAAATGATGAATAAGTCAAGCACCATCAGTCCTTACGTGACATGATCGAAAAGGACTCTCCTGACCTCATCTTCCTCACTGAGACTTGGCTTCAGGATGTGGACACTGCAATAATCAATCTGGCATTCCCTTCCAACTACACAGTGTTCACTCTTAACCGCACTTCTAGAGGGGGTGGCATAGCTATGGTGATAAAATCCTGCTTCCCGGCTGAATGGAAAGCTCTTGACTTACCAACGTATGAGAGCGCTTCTTTTAAGGTAGCCTTCAGTCATCAGTTTACACTTAGCGTTATGCTTATCTACCGCCCGCCAGGGAACGACACTGTCTTCAAGGCCACTCTTGCTGACGTGGTCAGCTCTTTAGCTCCGAGATGTGCTAATTTTAACATCGTAGGCGACCTCAATATCCATTTTGATCAGGGGTCATCAGCACCTATTAATACCTTGCTAGCGGACCTTGAAGCCATGCAAATGATCCAACTAGTTACCTCCCCTACCCACACAGCAGGTCATATCCTTGACCCCTTTTTTATCACACTGGAGCGGGCTAGGGTCTCTGACCCGATGGTGGTAGGCTGGACTGATCATCTGCTGGTTAAAATTTCATGTCCTATAGATGACCCACAATTTAAACCTGTGGACAGACTGATCCTTAAAAGAAATTGGCATAAGCTCAAACTGGAGGAGTTTTATAAGATCTTGGAGGCGCAGCCCCTGGGCAATCTGCTGAATGTGGAACAAGGATACGAGTAAGCATGGGCGAATTTTGCGAATCTCGCGTTCGCGAATTTTGCGGATTTGCGAACTCGCAATCCGCAAAAGGCGCGAATTCTTGCGAATTTGCGGATTTTTTTTTTTTGTGTTCGCAAGGATTTCTTCCAGTTCGCGAGGGTTTCGTACCAGTTCGCAATTGCGAACTTACATTTCGTCGCGCAACGGTCGCGAATTATGTTGTTTCTACGTCTGGTTCATCATCACAGGTTCCCAGCACCCTCTGTTTCACCACTGCAACCCTCTGTTACATCAATGCCACCCTCTGGTTCATCATTACTGTAGATTATGGGGGGGAAAAGCAAGCACACCAGCCCTGCTTCAACTGAGATGAATTAATTTGGGGTTAGTTTATTAATGTGTCACTGTTTTAAAATTCCAGTCTGGCACCTGCTGCCTTATCTGTAATTTTGCTTTCTGTTGCAGTGCATTTTTTTTCCCCAGGACCTTCTTTGTGGCCTACTTGTAGCTATTGTATGAGCCTGCTGTGAGGGTCAGAGCAGGGTCATACAATTGTTGCAACTAGCAACTGAATTCTGGAGGGGCCACAGTCAGGAAGCACTACCGGGAATTGTTACTAATGATGAGTTTGAACTCTTGCCCCTGCCGAGTGCTTTCAGTTTTGAAAAACTCGTTTTTCTGCAATTTCGCGGGGTTCGCGGGGTGCGAACACGCGCGAGATCGGATTCGGAAGCCGCAAATTCGTGCGAATATGCAATTTGTTTTTTTTGCGGCGTGTTAGTTGTCAAGGTTTTGTGCGTTTTTGCGAGCCGCTCGTAGCGCAAGACGCGAAGTTACCCTCGCGGTCGTTCAAGGGCGCAGCCATCTTGTTTGCCTGACGTATTTCCGTTTCCGGGCGCGAAGTGTAATCTCGCAAAGTCCGCGGCTTGCCAGTACAGTCTTGCGCGTGTTCGCAAGGAAAATCTCGCGCGAACTTACCCGCGCGGTCGTGAAAGGGCGCGGCCATCTTGTTTCTCATTCATTGCTATGGTTCTGGGCATGGTCTTTGTATCCTCTGTCAATCTCTGCCATCCTTTGCTTGTTTGAAGTTTTTTTAATCTATTTTACTTATTATCTATCCCTCTATTTTTCTAGCCCTATATTTTTGTGTTTACTGCTACTTTTGGTTAATTTTAAACGACTTTTGTAAACTCTTTTCTTTTCTTCTCTTCCCTATTCTATTTTCTTTATTCCTTTCCGCCCAGACCATGGTGAAGGGAGCCGGGAAGCATCCCGAGAAGGGGAAGGGTCCCGTACCCCGTGTCCGGCTCCCGTGCGGGCGTTTGAGGGGGGAGCTAGTGATGCCACGGGAGATCTTTACCCCGGAGGAGGTGGCCCAACTCATTTTTTATGTTCAGCGCCGCCTCCCCAGGACCATCATGGGAGGCGGCAAGATCAGTGCCGGGTACGGGGCCCGGGAGCGCCGGAAGCGGTGGGAGAAGGTGTGCCAGGCCATTTACCACCACTCTCGGGTCTGGCGCACCTACAACCAGGCCACCCACCGCTGGACGGATGTCCTGACCCGTGAGCGAGATCTGCTCGACCTCCTTGGCCTTGAGATCCCCGGGCTTGGTGAGTAGTAGTAGCTATGTCTTTACTACTATGTTTTCTCCTGCTGTGTTATTATATTGCAAATTTTTGTTTTTTACCAAGAGCAATAATGCTGCTCATTACATTGTAGGTAAATTTTATTTCAAAATCTTCTGTGCATTTCAGGTACACTGCTCTCCTTCTTCTCAGTAGTGTTGCTACTATGCTTATTTGTTTTAGATTTTGTGTTCATTTCATTGGCCTGTGAAATTATGTATGAGTGTAGTTGAAAGAACTGCGTAATGCTACACACCAAGGTTCAGATTTTTAATTACCGGCGCATCCCTGCAAAGTTGCAGGGATGCGCCAGTAATTGTGCATCACGCCACCATCACCCATGGTGCGCCGTATTTACAATGCGGCGCGCCATGGGCCCAAAACGTCACCAAAGCGTTACGCATCTGTGCGGTAAAGGCGGCGCATTGCTGGAGTTGCGTCGCAACGATGGTGCAGCTCCATCAATGCTCTGGGGTGCCCTATCTCCCCAATGCTGCGTCAAGCCGTACGTCTGCTTCAAGCAGGCGCAGGGTTTGAGTCACGCATCATTGTCCTCAAAGTGACTGATTGAAATCTTGTAGATTTCCCTCAGCCACTTTTAGGATGCGTTCCTGCGCAGGAACGCCCTCCCTTGCGCCGGAACACCCCTATTGGCGCAGGGCTTTACAACGTGATGCATCTCCCAGATGCGTCACGTTGTTAATATACGCCGCACCATTGCGCCTCTTTTGTGCTGTCGCTGCGTCACAAAAGTCACGCAACAATGGAGCAAAAGAGCCGCAAGGGCCTTCTAAATCAGCCCCTACAGACTCAAGTCCAGTCCTTCCTTTGTACACATGGCGATAAGAAGAAATAGTGGTGGTGGATTAATAGTTTGAGTATTTTAATGACTGGTGAATGTAGTAGGAAACTTTAGTGTTGTCGCTGATCTTCAATCACGATGGACTTTGGCTGTCACTTTGCGTGCTGCGGACTGCTGCCTGCCAATCCTAGGCAAACCTTTTTAGTACTTTGTTTAGTGAGTTACATAGGGTAGTTTCCAATTCGACGGTCCGCAAATCAAGCAATACTAAAGTAATGACGTAGTCGACCACATGAGATTGGTCAACAATATATCCCGTGGAGTCGTTCCCTATTTGCTATTTCGCAAAAATATTTTGTTACTTTGTTAGTTCTTTTTTAAATGTTTGATTTGGTTGAGAAATATCATCCATGTTTTCTGTTTTTCTTTCTTTCATGTTGTACATCAGCTTCCCCCAGGGGCAAGAGGAGGACACAGGAGGAGGAGGGTGCTGTTGTCGATGCAGGCCAGGACCGGGCAGTCGAGGGCTCCTTTGCTGGCCCCAGTAAGTTTTAATTTTAATATAGAGTACTTATTTTTTCCTAGCGTTCCTCATTCGATTTTTTCTAAATCGTCTTTGATCTTCTTGTAGACAGGATCTAAATTCTTATCCTGCCTCGACTATGACTCCGTGTGGTATTACTAGATTATTCTTATTAGTCTGTCTGTGTAGCTAACTAAGATTGCACATTTGGCATTTCCATTGGACTCCCATTCTAGTCAGCAATAGCTCTATGCACTGAGTGTAGTCCTCTGGGATTGTCCATAATGTCTTTTCAAGTATTCTAAATGTTTATGCTTTGACCATTGCCAACAATAAAAAGGTGAATGACCACCACCAAGAAAGAATAAGATACTACTTTACTTTTGGTTTGGATAGGAGGACAATCCATTCTACTACTGTTGCAGGGACAAATCTGCACAAACAGAACTATGGACACTAAATAATGCATCGCTTAGCTTATCAATTATAATAGGTGCTGTAACTGTTATACTTTCCACATACCTCAGTGATAACAGACTTTGTAGTTGAACCCCCAATCTCCTTACTGACTAGATAGTGTGGCAGAGTCATTTAGCTCCCAAAGTCACCGATGGCAGAGGCACGGACTCATGCTTGCAAAAATTCGAAAACCTTTAGCTCATCCACTCTAGTCTGGAGGACCAAAAACCACAGAGTCTATTTAAGTTTAAAAGCTTTATTAAAAGTAAACACATTTATTAAATTCAAGTTTGTCATAAAAGTGAACGTGTAACTGAAAATGGAAAAGTGCTTAGTGCTGACGATTAATTGGACACATTTCTTGTGGTCGAGCCGAGCTCTCACCTGGTTTGAACTCGATCCTGCTCGTGTTCTTAGAAGTCAAGGTTCTGTCTGTTAGGAGAAAAAGTGGTGCGTGTTAAAAAGTAAAAAGCAAACATTCATCAGTTGTGCCAAAAAGTGCAGCAAGACAACAGCCTTCCCTGGAAAAAGGGACATTTTTACTCTAGAGTACACAGTCAAAAATTATTAAATTGTACACTTTTTTTCACATTTCTTTCTTCCTCCTAGACCAAATATTATATAGTAGTGAGTGGTGTATTCTAACATTATTAAATGTACTTTGTAGGTGGAACATCTGGAGACGGGGCCAGCGCGGAGGTGGTGGTGGCATTGGACGAGGAGGACAACTCTGGGGAGGAGGCGGTGCAAGTGCCGGACAAGGACATGCCTGTGAGGGTTCACACGGTGGTGGCGGGGAGAGGTAAGCTATACATTCCTTAGTCATTGAGATTGAAGACTGCAGAGTGTGCTTTCTGCACGGGTGTATTATAAAAAAAGCAGGTAGTAGCCTCCTCTAAATGTACTTCGACTTAGCTGTGAAGTTTTTGGCGAGAAGAATCCCAATCAGATCTGAGGTGAACTTGATGGATGGGATGAACGAAAAGCGAAAGAAGGGTGTAAGTAAGTGTGGAAGCACGAGAAATGTAATGATGACTGGCAAAGAAGAATGATATGTGTTTGCTTGGTCCCCGAGGTGGCTGGGAAGGTAAGAAAATGGTATGGTGCATGGCTGGGTGAATGATGAAGCAAGGATGGGTGGAAGGAGAACAGCCTGGGTGGGTGAGACAGAAACTGTATGTGTGCAATATACTTTGAATGGATGGATGCCTGGATCATTCATGGTACTATCTGACTCTTAGATAGCATATGTGAATCTAGAGAGAGTAGACGGTCACTGGATGAACTAAGTGTTACTTTGAAGAGCATGTAACACCGCACCCGCACGTCCGTTCCAGTGTAGGAAAGGCAAGGAAAAGAAGTTGTAACGTTGTCCAAAGACTACCATGAATAGTAGCAGTAGTTTGCATTGCAACTGCAAGCACAGCATATATCCAGTTATTACGGTGGACACTCCCTACCTCCCTTAATAACTTTAGTTTAGTAGTAGTACGTCATTCATGTCTGGGGGTATCACTGTTCACTCAATAATAAGCAAAGCACCTAAAGTCATCCCATATGTCATCAAATACATCCCATGTGAAGTGATAGATAATCAGATAATTTAGCTTCTTCATTTTCCTTTTCTAATACTCATTTGCACTGTAGGGTGAAAGCTAAATTAATTAAGCAGTAGCCCTTTTAACAGAGTATTCTCAGTGCCACCCGTAATAGAAAAGTAAGAGCTTCACCACCTGCATGTACTGGACCGGTACAGTAACGCAAGTCTGTCTCACTCACCATGGTGTGCGTCTGTTTTTCTCGGGTGCAAGTTCACTGCGCTGGCATTATGCCGGCTTGCATAAGATAACGTACCAATTTTCCTAAACAAGAGAGAAGAAGAAGAATAAGAGTGGTGTACTGTCATAGTCGACTGTAATAGAAGTCCATAGTGCTCATAGAATTTGTTCCTTAAACTCCCACTAATGTTAGAGCAAGGATGAAGAAGTCGGAGGTTACATAGATACTGTCCTCAATAGTTATGCACTGTGCTTTCAATTTGCTACTTGTACTGTGACAACTTTCTGCTCAATCATTTTGTGTTAATCTTAAGGAGCATTGGTTACAGACTATGTCTTTCTTTTTTCATGTAGTTGCTCCTTCCAAATCCAAGACACCATCAAGGATAAAGGAGCTGGCTCGAATGGCCCGGCAACGGAGGCTGGATGCCACTGTTGCTGAATATCGGCGGCTGGTGGCCCTGGAGGAGGAGGAGACGCAGTCTGGTACAACAACAACGTCCACTGGGACAGCTGCATCCTCCTCCGTGCGGGCTGCCAGCCAGCGCAGTGCTCCAGCGGTACGGAGCTGGGCTACCAAAGCCAAACGCCACCGCCCAGCAGCAAAGAAAGCAGCTGCCCCTCACAGGATTTGCAAGGCACACCGGCGCCGCTTATCCCTCAGACTGTCCTACCTGGAGCAGGAGGTCCATGACTATAAGAACGTGGTGGAGGGCCTCCGCTTCGAACTTGCCACCCTCCGCAAGGAGCATGATGCCCTGGCTGCTAATTCCAACAGCACCCTGCCATAGTGTCCCTTGCCCCTTTTTTAGAGACTTTTGGGGGGTGGGAATTGGGAGTTGTGATTTTTGGGGACTTTTGAAGGACAATCGTTGGGGTTAGGGAGGGTCTTGCGGGAGATTCTTTTGTTAGGGCTATAAAAATATACTTTTTGAAACTTTATCTGACCATACCTGTTTTTTACTGCTTTTGAGTCTGGTGGGTGGGGGTTTAACATAACAGTAAGTTTGTTTTCCTGAATAGTCCTAGGACTTTAGTAGTACTACCGTCAATCAAATCTCTCGTCTCTCCTAATACTCCATTATACTACCTCCAACCAAACGCCTATCTTACCTGTAATTTCTGTTTGCAAGTAGGGCTGGGCCCAGGGCTGGCTCCACGGGAAACAGCAAATAAGGTTGGCAATCCTGGGCGGATAAAATTTCCTCATAGCGGTGGTACTAGTGGTGTGACACAGTGGCAGTTGCTTGCCTATGAAAAAAAAGAAAATGAAATCTGGTTTGTCCTCCTGAGCAATACAAAGGTACAATACAGAATATAGCAGGTGACAGAAGTACACTAGAACAGTGCCACATTGTAGCCTAACAAATGTTAAAGTATAACTAATTCGGTTGAAGTTCTTTGACATTAGCCATGGGTCTTTGTCAAGCAGAGTAAGAATATATCCTCGGATTTCTTCACCAGCCTGTTGCTATCACCTTATCCTCCCCAGCAAGTGTGTGGATTTATTGCTGTAATTTAGTCACACATCAATCAAAACCACACAGCCCGGGGGAAGAGGGTTAGGGTTTGAAAAATGGATGGGTACGGGGGTTTTTGGGAAAGGTTTTGGGAGACAAGAAAAAGTAGCACAGCATGGACAAACAATTGTGAACATAAACAAATCTTTGGGTACAAACCTATCCATCAATCTTTGAAAGTGCATACACTACTGCATGCATGTCAGTTAAAAGTAAGTAGTACTTTCGACAACTGTGGAAGAAAGAATGCGACAGTACAGGGCGTGGGTGGAAATATTGATAACGATATTCAACATAAGGTCTCTGTACTTAGCCAGATACCCGAGAGCCTTGCTGGTCACTATAAATCCATTCACAACAACACTCAGTGGGGTTGGTCTGGAAGGTATAGTAGATAGAAAAGGAGAAATTGCTTGTTTTCTAGGTGTCCCCTCACTCACCAGGGTTGCCCCTTGGTGACATGCTTCATCATTGGGGCCATCCCAGTCCTCTACGGCCTGGGGCGTGCTGCGACTTGCGAAATACGTAGGAGCACTTACAAATGACTATGTGTGGTGCAGATGTGATAGTGGAGTGGACTAAGTGATGTGTTAAGGGATCAATTTAGAAGCAGAGAGAGATCCAAGAAATGCAGTCACAGTCAGAGAAAAAGGCAAGGGATACTGTATCTATGTGGTTGTAGTGGTCCTGTTGGAAGTGGTAAGTAAGTTGCCTGCAGAAAAAAAATCCTCCTTTTAGCGGCACTCCTCCATTGCAGCCGACGCTTCGTCCATCGATGTTGGTCACCAGAAGACACCCTGTAAAAAAAAGCACAGCATAGACAAACATTGGAACATAAACAATTCTTTGGGTACAAACCTATCCATCAATCTTTGAAAGTGCATGCACTACTGCATGCATGTCAGTGAAAAGTAAGTAGTACATTCGACAACTGTGGAAGAAAGAATGCGACAGTACAGGGCCTGTGTGGAATTATTGATAACGATATTCAACATAAGGTCTCTGTACTTAGCCAGATACCCGAGAGCCTTGCTGGTCACTATAAATCCATTCACAACAACACTCAGTGGGGTTGGTCTGGAAGGTATAGTAGATAGAAAAGGAGAAATTGCTTGTTTTCTAGGTGTCCCCTCACTCACCAGGGTTGCCCCTTGGTGACATGCTTCATCATTGGGGCCATCCCAGTCCTCTACGGCCTGGGGCGTGCTGCGACTTGCGAATTACGTAGGAGCACTTACAAATGACTATGTGTGGTGCAGATGTGATAGTGGAGTGGACTAAGTGATGTGTTAAGGGATCAATTTCGAAGCAGAGAGAGATCCAAGAAATGCAGTCACAGTTAGAGAAAAAGGCAAGGGATACTGTATCTATGTGGTTGTAGTGGTCCTGTTGGAAGTGGTAAGTAAGTTGCCTGCAGAAAAAAAATCCTCCTATTAGCGGCACTCCTCCATTGCAGCCGACGCTTCGTCCCTCGATGTTGGTCACCAGAAGACACCCTGTCCACTGCCTGCCTGATGCTGAATTGTGGCTCGCTACTGTGAAGCCTGACTCCATCCTTTTTTCCCCATTGCAGAGACTGAAACCCGGCCTGTAATTATTCAACGAAAAACAGGAAGTGATATAATATTACAACACCACTGATAAATAAATATAAGGTATGTAGGCTGTGGAGTGCAAAAAGTCACAATTTGATTTTCCTAGTAGACAGTACAATATTTTTGAAAGTGCGTACTCTGAGTCACCTTTTGAAGGATAAATAAGTATGGGCAAATTAATGTAGCGGATCTTGCCCCTCAAGCTAGGTGTACTGTAAACTGTGTTTTAGAACAAAATTAGATCTTCCTAGCAGTGCTCCCACCCAGACCCTTACTAAAGCCAGTCGCAAAAATGTAGAAGACCCCCAATCAAATCTCAAAAAACGAGGCCTAGCAGAAAACTGGTGACAAAACTTACTTTGAAAGTAAAAGTAGGCCGAAGTACCCCCTTCCTAATTACCCCTTACCCACCGTGGATTGCATTCAAACCACTTGCAAGCAACCAAGCAAAAGTAGCCATAGCCAGCATCGCTCCAAGACTCGAAATCCCCCCCACTCAAACACATGCAATAGAAATACTGCTAACCCTAACGAACCCTAAGTTAAGAATAGTGGCAAAGGCTTTCTTTAACTATGCCAAATCCCCCCTTTCCCACCATGGATTTTCTTCAAATGACTTGCAACCAAAATTACACATTCTCACGAGTGCTCTAAGACCCCAGAACTCAGTTGGAAAAATCTAGAACACCCCGAAACACATGCAATCCTGCTGCTAGGGCTAACCCTAACGAACCCTAAGTTACAAAAAGTGCCAAAAGGCTTTTCCGCGAGGATTTTGTCCCAACCACTTCTACCCGGTATTAGACCTTCTCAGGAATGCCCCAAGACACGCCAACCCACCCGCCAAGAAGCATAACACCCCCAAACAGGCCAAAAGCATAATCTCATACTTGCAATATTTCTCGGCCTTCGGTCCAAACGCGCTGCGTAGCTGGGCCATAAGTCGGGGTTGCCACGACGGATTTACTGAAAAGCAAATGCAATCAAGATTAGAGTGTCCCAGCAGTGCTCCCAGACCACGAAACTCACCCACAAACACCAGGAAGCCCCCCAAACAGGCCCCCGAAAACGCTACATTGAGCAAAATGTCAGAAATAGCCCAAAAAAAAATCGGCCTGGATTTTGTCCCAACCACTTCTACCCGGTATTAGACCTTCCCAGGAATGCCCCAAGACCCGCCAACCCACCGCCAAGAAGCATAACACCCCCAAACAGGCCAAAAGCAAAATCTCATACTTGCAATATTTCTCGGCCTTCGGTCCAAACGCACTGCGTAGCTAGGCCATAAGTCGGGGTTGCCACGACGGATTTCCTGAAAAGCAAATGCAATCAAGATTAGAGTGATCCAGCAGTGCTCCCAGACCACGAAACTCACCCACAAACAGACGGAACCCCCCCTAAGAGCACTTCAAAGGCAAGCAAGTCATCAAAAACACAAAAAAATTTCCGCCTGGGATTTGGTCCAAAACACTTTTATCCGGTATTAGAGCTTCCCAGCAATGGCCCCAGAGCCGTCAACCCAGGAGAAAACGAGTAGAAGACCCCCAAACAGCCAAAGAGCAAAAGTACAAAAATGGGGACTTAGTCAATTTTTCACAAATTTCCCAAATCACTCCGCGCGCGCTCTGCAGCTAGGCCCTAACTCCCCTCTGCCACCATGGATTTGCTTCAAACCTCTTGCAAAGTAAAGTATATATAGCCAGCAGTGCTCCCAGACCACGAAACTCACCCACAAACACCAGGAAGCCCCCCAAACAGGCCCCCGAAAACGCTACATTGAGCAAAATGTTAGAAATAGCCCCAAAAAAAAATCGGCCTGGATTTTGTCCCAACCACTTCTACCCGGTATTAGACCTTCCCAGGAATGCCCCAAGACCCGCCAACCCACCCGCCAAGAAGCATAACACCCCCAAACAGGCCAAAAGCAAAATCTCATACTTGCAATATTTCTCGGCCTTCGGTCCAAACGCGCTGCGTAGCTAGGCCATAAGTCGGGGTTGCCACGACGGATTTCCTGAAAAGCAAATGCAATCAAGATTAGAGTGTCCCAGCAGTGCTCCCAGACCACGAAACTCACCCACAAACACCAGGAAGCCCCCCAAACAGGCCCCTGAAAACGCTACATTGAGCAAAATGTCAGAAATAGCCCAAAAAAAATCGGCCTGGATTTTGTCCCAACCACTTCTACCCAGTATTAGACCTTCCCAGGAATGCCCCAAGACCCGCCAACCCACCCGCCAAGAAGCATAACACCCCCAAACAGGCCAAAAGCAAAATCTCATACTTGCAATATTTCTCGGCCTTCGGTCCAAACGCGCTGCGCAGCTAGGCCATAAGTCGGGGTTGCCACGACGGATTTCCTGAAAAGCAAATGCAATCAAGATTAGAGTGTCCCAGCAGTGCTCCCAGACCACGAAACTCCCCCACAAACACCAGGAAGCCCCCCAAACAGGCCCCCGAAAACGCTACATTGAGCAAAATGTCAGAAATAGCCCAAAAAAATCGGCCTGGATTTTGTCCCAACCACTTCTACCCGGTATTAGACCTTCCCAGGAATGCCCCAAGACCCGCCAACCCACCCGCCAAGAAGCATAACACCCCCAAACAGGCCAAAAGCAAAATCTCATACTTGCAATATTTCTCGGCCTTCGGTCCAAACGCGCTGCGTAGCTAGGCCATAAGTCGGGGTTGGCACGACGGATTTCCTGAAAAGCAAATGCAATCAAGATTAGAGTGTCCCAGCAATGCTCCCAGACCACGAAACTCACCCACAAACAGACGGAACCTTCCCTAAGAGCACCTAAAAGGCAAGCAAGTCATCAAAAACACAAAAAAATTTCTTCCTGGGATTTGGTCCAAACCACTTTTATCCGGTATTAGAGCTTCCCAACAATGGTCCCAGAGCCGTCAACTCACCTGCAAAGAGGTACAACAACACCCCCACAAGTGCTGAGTCTTTCTTCATTGGGCGTAAACCAGCCCTCTGGTTTGATGGAAATAGGAGTCTGGAGGAGGAGGATAGAGGAGCATGTTCTTCTGAACTTGTGAACCTGAGGAATGCAGACTGCGGCAACTTCAAATCAATTAGCAAACCAGCGAAGACAGTTCTGCTGATGGGCTTGATTTTGTGATTATCTGATTAAAGTTTGAAATATATTAACTGTGCACAACAAAGAAAGACACACACACAGGAATAAAAGTGAATAGGGACGAAAAAGAAAGTTATTGATTCGTTGTCTCATTTTCAGGGCTCGGTATCACGGTCCAGGAATAAGAATAAGGCTTCGTCATCATACTCTGCGAATTCAGGCAGGGTGAGCTCAGTGTCACCTGACAGAGTAGAAATTCCCTCATCTATGTTGCTGGCCACCTCCTCTTCATCCGGCACGCTCTCTCGTACTCTGAAATCTGGTGGTATGAGGTGCTGATTCATCTTGATCATTGTTAACCTCTCCACATTTTTGGGCGAGAGGCGGCTCCGTTTGGGAGTTACAATCCCACCAGCCGCACTGAAAACCCGTTCAGAAGACACGCTTGCGAGTGGGCAAGACAAGTAGTTTAAAGCCAGGTTGGTGAGCTGTGGCCACAATTCTTTTTTCCCATGCCAATACGCCAATGGGTCAGAATTAACATAGACCTCTGTTGAGTCATTCAGATAGTCCTTCACCATCGACTCAAGGTCCTCATCCAAGGTTCCTCCACTTTGCTTAGCTCTTGCTGTGCCTCTGACCTTTTAAGAACCAAACCCACGCAGAGCTAGCCAATCCTCTTCAGCCTCCAATGTTTCTGTTGTGTTTCGTGCAGATGATCCGGTTGCCGGTGTCTTTAACGGCTGAGAGGTCACTTGTGCCACAGCCACAGGTGCAGAAGTGGATTGTTTTGACTGGGGATGGCCTGCTGATGTACTGCCATTTCCTTCAATTTCCAGCCGTTCTGTTTCAAACCTCTTGGCTGACAAGGCTAGCCAACGTTTGTACTTTGGAACATGTTCATCATCAAAAGGAAAGAATGCTTGGCCTGCCAGCGCCTTTTTGTAGCGTGGATCCAGAATAGTAGCACAAATGTAATGCTGTTCTGAGTGGATCTTTTTAAGACGTTCATCACCTTGTAGGAGCTCTAATAATTGCTCAGCCAGAAGCAAAGAGTCTTGGTTTTTGTCATCTTTTTCAAACACAGAACACACCTCCTTCAGTTGGTCCTCCAGCATGTACAACAATGGGATAGCTTTTCCCAAATTAGAGTCCTCCTTGCTGACTGCACGCGTGAAGAACTCAAAAGGACGAAGCATGCGTGTCAGGCTTTCAACTATGTTCCATTGCGGCCCACCCATCCTCAGCTCCTCTGTACCCTCTTTAAGGAAATATTGATCGAGTTCCGTATACTGCTCATACAGACGCTCAAGCATGTAGAAGGTTGAGTTCCAACGTGTTACCACCTCCTGGATGAGTGCTTTCACTGGCATTTGACGTTGATATAGCAGGCTCCTCAGCTGCTTCCGGGCCTTAAAAGAATGGCTGAAATGCTTGCACATTTTTCGGCAGGTGTCCAATACACTGTACGCTGCACTGCCTTTATTACCCAAGAATTTTTGGACAACCAGGTTTATACAGTGCGCCAAACACGGCACTCTGAAATAGTAACCGTCCCTCATGGCCTTAACTATATTGGCGCCATTGTCCGTGGAAACATGACCAACCTTGCGTTTTAGTGGGGACAGCCAGTTAAGGACCTTTGTGTTAAAGACATCCAAAATGTTTTCTGCTGTGTGACGTTTCTCCAAACCAAACATGGCTAGTGTTGCATGTTTCCGAGCAGCTTTAAAAACAATGTTCGTGTCAACACCTGTGTTTAGCTTTGCTTTAGCCCCTGAAAAAGAGACCCAGTGTGCAGTGATGCACATGTAATCAGCGCCTGCGCCACTGGTCCACATGTCTGTTGTCAGATGTATAGTGTGAACAGCACTCTTCTGCAAAGCTGCCCCAATCACCTTCAGAACATCTTCATGTAGTGCTGGAACCGCAACTCGGGCAAAATAGAACCGGCTAGGAACCTTCCATTTAGGGCAGAGCGCTGCCACTAATTCTAGAAAACCAACCCCTTCTACAAAAGAAAAAGGGAGAAGGTCCAGAGCTAGCATTTTAGCCAGCTTAGTGTTATACAGACGCGTCATTGGGTGGTTGCGTTCATATTGCGCTTCTGCAAACAACATCTTTTTAATGTTGCCCTGGACCAAGGATTTACGGGATGATGATGATATCTTCGACCCAGTTACGCTCGCTGATGAACTTTTCCGCATTGATGTCTCACTCTCTCCCACACTCTTAGTGTGGCTCACATGGGTTGTGCTGCTGACAGGGGTACTGGGTGTAAGTGAAGTGTTTGAATCGTCTTCTTCCTCCTCGTCATCATCAGATGAAAAATCAACGTTTTCATTGCGTGCAATTCGGGCTTCCTTGATCGCGTGTAGGTGCGCAAACCATTGGACATCGTGCGTTCTCCTAAGATGACCTCTCTGGCCTCCGGTACCATAGTTGGTACCAAACTTACCACGACTAACTCGAAGCTTACAAATGCTACAAATGGCTACGTTTTCCTTTTTTGGGCAAACACTAAAGAAGTCCCAAACTGGAGACTTGAAATGTCTTTGGGGGCCGGAGGAGGCGGGGATACTGGTGGTGGTGGTCCTGCTGCTAATGCCAGATGAAGTGGAGGATGTGGATTGCCGAACTTCAGTACGTTTTGCACTTTCACCACCACGAATTGAGGTCGAGGACGAGGTGGGTACCTTCTTGCGAGGAAGAAATATGGAAGCGGTAGGTTTTGGTGTACTACTTAACTCCAAATCTAATGATTCCATTTCCATTGCCTCCTCGCCGACATCATCATCACGCTCAGCAGCTTCTCGGGATAGGGTCAAAATGTCTCTTTGCTGCATGCCCGGTGGGGCTGCAGTGACCTTTGTGATGACTGGCTCGTCGTCATTGTGAGAGGCTTCATCACCAGCAGTATCTGTCACTTCTTGTTGAGCCTCATCACACTCCATAGGTTTGAGTTTTTGGACGACCTTCCTTTTACGCTTAGGTACCGGTGTCAGATCATGGTGTGCCTCACTGTCAGACCGCAGTTGTGGTTCCCAAGACAGATCACTTGCATCAGAACGAGGTGGGCTTGAAGAAGATGTAGACACCCCCTTGATCTTTTCCTTGCTAGGGATGTGGAAGACAATGAATGATCATCAGGAGGAGTGGCTTCCAATGATACCTCGGCTTCATTGTCGATTTCCTGATGTGCCCCTACTTCGGGAGGAACAACTATTGTGGGCACTTGTGAACCTCCATGCACCTTTGCTTGCGCATCTCCTTTTGCTGCCTCTCCTTCCACATGTACTTGGGCGTGTACTTGCACATGGTGTTGTTGTTGCGGCTGTGGTTGTTCAACACTTGTCAGATGAGTTACAACAACCTGTGTTGATTCAGGGACATTGCTGCTACTTTCTTGCGATGAGCCAACATCACTGGTCGATGGTGATTGGAGAAGTACACTGACTGCCTCTGAAGCACTCAAGGGCTTTGACTTAAGTTGGCGTGGTGGTGGAGGCACTGAACCCAATGGAGCAGGGGTGCTGCTCCCAGCTTGGTCCCCAGCAGATCCTGCTGCTGCATGCGTACTTTTTTTTTTTCTCCCAAAAAACGTGGCGGGTGGCACACCAGCCTCCTTGGTAACTTGCTTCTTCTGCTCCTTACTAGCAACTTTCTTGCTAGAGGAGCTACGGAGACCTTTCTTTGGGGCCATCTTCTTCAGAGCAGGTCAGACAGCAGGCCGCAGTTGCACGAATTGTAGAGTTGTCTGAGGCCAGACGTGACGTCGCGTGACGTTATGCTGCACACACACACCGCTGCAGGACTTCTTCCTGGCACTGGTGGTTCTCTTGAGTCTTGTGCACCTAAATAAAATGGAAGACAGAGGAACATCAGTTCAGTTATAGAGCACAAAAAAATCGAAAAACACTGCAAAATCAGCACAATCCCAATCCATCCATGCCCTCCATAATGTTTAAATTCAAGACAACCCACAGAAAGACTAGGCCCATGCAAGACTCACTACCCCTGGGCATAAATAAAGGTTGAAAAGTAGGCAAAATGGTTGGAGGCCTAACAACAAAGCCTGCATTAAAAATGGCCACTTGCCTGCCAGCACATGGCCAGTGCCTGTAGCTGCACTCAAAATGGCCACCAGCCACATGGCCTGTCCCTCCCCATGAACACCCCCAAAAATCGAAAAACACTGCAAAATCAGCACAATCCCATTCCATCCATGCCCTCCATGATGTTTAAGTTCAAGACAGCCCACAGAAAGACTAGGCCCATGCTAGACTCACTACCCCTGGGCATAAATAAAGGTTGAAAAGTAGGCAAAATGGTTGGAGGCCTAACAACAAAGCCTGCATTAAAAATGGCCACTTGCCTGCCAGCACATGGCCAGTGCCTGTAGCTGCACTCAAAATGGCCACCAGCCACATGGCCTGTCCCTCCCCATGAACACCCCCAAAAATCGAAAAACACTGCAAAATCAGCACAATCCCATTCCATCCATGCCCTCCATGATGTTTAAGTTCAAGACAGCCCACAGAAAGACTAGGCCCATGCTAGACTCAAATACCCCTGGTGAAAAGGCCACAAGTACAGGCCCAAAAAACGAAAATCACTGAAAAATCTGCACAATCCCATTCCATCCATGGCCTCCATGATGTTTAAATTCAAGACAACCCACAGAAAGACTAGGCCCATGCAAGACTCACTACCCCTGGGCATAAATAAAGGTTGAAAAGTAGGCAAAATGGTTGGAGGCCTAACAACAAAGCCTGCATTCAAAATGGCCACTTGCCTGCCAGCACATGGCCAGTGCCTGTAGCTGCACTCAAAATGGCCACCAGCCACATGGCCTGTCCCTCCCCATGAACACCCCCAAAAATCGAAAAACACTGCAAAATCAGCACAATCCCATTCCATCCATGGCCTCCATGATGTTTAAATTCAAGACAACCCACAGAAAGACTAGGCCCATGCAAGACTCACTACCCCTGGGCATAAATAAAGGTTGAAAAGTAGGCAAAATGGTTGGAGGCCTAACAACAAAGCCTGCATTAAAAATGGCCACTTGCCTGCCAGCACATGGCCAGTGCCTGTAGCTGCTCTCAAAATGGCCACCAGCCACATGGCCTGTCCCTCCCCATGAACACCCCCAAAAATCGAAAAACACTGCAAAATCAGCACAATCCCATTCCATCCATGCCCGCCATGATGTTTAAGTTCAAGACAGCCCACAGAAAGACTAGGCCCATGCTAGACTCAAATACCCCTGGTGAAAAGGCCACAAGTACAGGCCCAAAAAACGAAAATCACTGAAAAATCTGCACAATCCCATTCCATCCATGGCCTCCGTGATGTTTACATTCAAGACAACCCACAGAAAGACTAGGCCCATGCAAGACTCACTACCCCTGGGCATAAATAAAGGTTGAAAAGTAGGCAAAATGGTTGGAGGCCTAACAACAAAGCCTGCATTCAAAATGGCCACTTGCCTGCCAGCACATGGCCAGTGCCTGTAGCTGCACTCAAAATGGCCACCAGCCACATGGCCTGTCCCTCCCCATGAACACCCCCAAAAATCGAAAAACACTGCAAAATCAGCACAATCCCATTCCATCCATGGCCTCCATGATGTTTAAATTCAAGACAACCCACAGAAAGACTAGGCCCATGCAAGACTCACTACCCCTGGGCATAAATAAAGGTTGAAAAGTAGGCAAAATGGTTGGAGGCCTAACAACAAAGCCTGCATTCAAAATGGCCACTTGCCTGCCAGCACATGGCCAGTGCCTGTAGCTGCACTCAAAATGGCCACCAGCCACATGGTCTGTCCCTCCCCATGAACACCCCCAAAAATCGAAAAACACTGCAAAATCAGCACAATCCCATTCCATCCATGGCCTCCATGATGTTTAAATTCAAGACAACCCACAGAAAGACTAGGCCCATGCAAGACTCACTACCCCTGGGCATAAATAAAGGTTGAAAAGTAGGCAAAATGGTTGGAGGCCTAACAACAAAGCCTGCATTCAAAATGGCCACTTGCCTGCCAGCACATGGCCAGTGCCTGTAGCTGCACTCAAAATGGCCACCAGCCACATGGCCTGTCCCTCCCCATGAACACCCCCAAAAATCGAAAAACACTGCAAAATCAGCACAATCCCATTCCATCCATGGCCTCCATGATGTTTAAATTCAAGACAACCCACAGAAAGACTAGGCCCATGCAAGACTCACTACCCCTGGGCATAAATAAAGGTTGAAAAGTAGGCAAAATGGTTGGAGGCCTAACAACAAAGCCTGCATTCAAAATGGCCACTTGCCTGCCAGCACATGGCCAGTGCCTGTAGCTGCACTCAAAATGGCCACCAGCCACATGGCCTGTCCCTCCCCATGAACACCCCCAAAAATCGAAAAACACTGCAAAATCAGCACAATCCCATTCCATCCATGCCCTCCATGATGTTTAAGTTCAAGACAGCCCACAGAAAGACTAGGCCCATGCTAGACTCAAATACCCCTGGTGAAAAGGCCACAAGTACAGGCCCAAAAAACGAAAATCACTGAAAAATCAGCACAATCCCATTCCATCCGTGCCCTCCATGATGTTTAAATTCAAGACAACCTACAGAAAGACTAGGCCCATGCTAGACTCAAATACCCCTGGTGAAAAGGCCACAAGTACAGCCCCAAAAAACGAAAATCACTGAAAAATCAGCACAATCCCAATCCATCCATGGCCTCCATGATGTTGAAGTTCAAGACAACCCACAGAAAGACTCAGTCCACCCACCACTGAGTACCCCTGGGCAAAAGGTCCCAAAACAGCCCAGAAATCGAAAATTCCAAAATTTTAATTGCAGCAACTGTAATGCCCCAAACAAACTTACTTGTAAAATTTCTAATCCAACAGTGATCCAAAGAAAGTCAAAAAGGCCTCAAATCCAAATATCCAGCAGCATCCACAAAAAGTAATCCTTCCAGCTCCAGACCCAAATGAAAAGTGACCAGGAGATGGACAAAGCACTGGGAGGAGCCTGCTGAACAGGAACAGGAAGTTGAAGACTGTGGGGCACTTCCTTCCTCCCACCCCCCTGCCCCCCTCCCCAAAATGGACTCCTTGCTAAAAAAGTGCAGGCAAATGTCAAACTAAGGAGTTATTCAGATAAAAATCATCATTTCTAGAAGGTTTATGCTGCTTGCTGGTGGATTTCTTGTGCAGAATTGCAAATTTTATATTTTCGCTCGCCGCATCTGAAATCTCGCAATTGCGAAGAACCGCAAGACGTGATCTCGCCGTACTCGCGTTGACAAACCATCGCTGGCAAGCCGCGATGACGTAATCGCGCTCGCCAATTCCCGCGGGATCACACAGCAAGATCCAAAATGGCGCAGCACTCGCAAACTATCGAGAAAAACAACTCGGCAAACGATGATAAACGCTGCGCGCCGCAAAAATTGTATCACCAACGCCGCGCGCCGCCAAAAAAATCCGCTGCGTGCGAATTTGCGGATTTTGCGGGAAATTCGCAAATCTCGCGGATTGCGAATTTCCCAAAAATCCGCAAAATCCGCGAGCGTAACGGATTTTCCGCCCATGCTTAGATACGAGCAGTTTCGTAACTGGGTCCTAGCCGCCCTTGACTCTCTTATACCGATGCGCTGGTCGAAATGCCATGCTAAAGTTCCCAGCCCATGGTATAATGATACTCTTGCCGAGCTTAAGAGATCGTGCCGGCAAGCTGAGAGGGCGTGGAGGAAATCCTTTGATCCCACCTTGAAATCTTTGTATTTTGCCCAGCTTAAGATCTATCACAGGGCAATCTGTCAAACCCGGGCCGCACACTATGCTTTCGAGTTTCAGAATAGCCCCAACCCGTCTAAATTAATCTTTAAGGTTCTCAAAGACCTTATGGGGAAATGGGCCACCTCGGTGGAAATCTGCACGGACTCTCACTGTGAAAGTCTGGCATCCTTTTTCGTGGAGAAAGGGCAGGCGATTAACCGAGGATTTACGTCATCTGTGCCCGATGCTGAGCAAACTGGTGTGATGTCTACGGTTCATGAAACTCTGTCCTCCCTGCCAGTAATGTCTGACGAGGTCTTTGATACTCTGAGCCTCAAAATTAAATCCGGTTCTCCGTTAGATCCGCTGAAGCCAGAGTTATTCAGACTTCTGCCTCCCCTATGTCGTGAGCCTATACTGGATCTGATCAATCTATCGCTCACATCGGGTGTGGTCCCCTCTTCCTGGAAGCAGGCAGTGGTCAGCCCAATTTTAAAGAAGCCTAACCTTGACCCCCTACTACCAGAAAACTACCGTCCCATCTCCCTCCTGCCCTGGACCGCCAAGGTTACTGAGGCACACGTGAACTCCATCTTGTCTGCCAACCTTTCTCGAAATAACATTCTAGACCAGAGCCAGAATGGTTTTCGTGCACAACACAGCACCAAAACTGCACTGCTCTTTATGACCGAGCACTTGCGAACGGTGCTTGATGCTGGGCAGACAGCGGCGCTCCTCCTGTTAGATCTGAGCGCCGCGTTTGACACGGTGTCTCATGACATTCTGATCCGGCGCTTGGAGGGAGTGGGAATTGAGGGGACTGCTCTCCAATGGTTTCGCTCTTTCCTCTCGGACCGGTTTTTTAAAGTGGCTATTCCACCTTGTCAGTCCTCTTTCCATCCACTGGGGCTGGGGGTTCCGCAGGGCTCTGCGTTGAGCCCCACTTTGTTCAACCTATATGTGAAACCGCTGGCTGCAGTCGTCAGACAATGTGGCCTAACCATGACATCGTATGCCGACAACACGCAGCTGGCGGTGACACTCAGCGGTGATCCCGACGTGAACGCTCCCAGATTCCGTGCAGGACTCATAGCCGTGGCAAATTGGATGCGAACTAACTGTCTGCAGTTAAATGCCAAAAAAAACGAGGTCCTGATCTTAGGAAAGCAGGCGGAGCTCTGGGGAGACCAGTGGTGGCCTCCAGAATTGGGGGTGACTCCCATCCCAGCTGCCGAAGTTAAGAACTTGGGGGTCTGGCTGGATCCTACACTCTCCTTCACCAGCCACACGAAGAAGGTTGCAGCTACCTGTTATGGTATTCCGCGAGGGCTGAGACCGGTCCTCAAATTCTTCGACCCCCCTACTCGGCAACTGGTGGTCCAAGCCTCCATTCTTTCTCGGCTGGACTATGGGAGTGCCCTGCTGCTCGGAGTGAATCAGGCGGAGGCCACTAGATTGCAAAGGGTGCAGAATGCCGCGGCGCGAGCCATCGTTGGCCTTCCTAGACAGTGCTCTGTCTCTGCAGTTTTGACCTCTCTCCACTGGCTGCCGGTCAGACAGAGAATTAAATTTAAGGCTCTCTGCCTGACATTTAAAATCTTGAAGCTTTCCTCTCCTCCAGCCCTCGCTAAGCTTGTTTCCTCCTATGTCCCTACGCGGTCTCTTAGATCGGAATTTCTCCATCTGGCGGTCAATACACGGTTTAGACTGAGTAGGATGGGAGGTCGCTCCTTTCGAGTATTAGCGGCAGGATTATGGAATTCTCTCCCTGTCCATATTCGAGCCTTGAACAGCCTTACTTCCTTTAGGCGCGCCATAAAAACTTTTTTGTTCCCAATCGCTGACTGATTTCTTCCTCTCCTTCCCAGCATCGATTTGTTGTGTTGTGGTACCTGATCAGGCGCCGGGACGCCCCTTGGCTGGGGCAGTTGCGCGCCTTATAAAAACTACTAACATAACATAACATAACATAATTCATCAGTAACTAATAATTCCTTAATAAAAAATAAATTACTTCCTTACCTTCACACCATTTACACCTATAAACACCAAAAAACACCTAAAATTAATTACACAATTACCATAATGAATTACTAATTAATTAATTTAAATTAAGTAATAACTCATTATTAAACAATTATTAATAAGTTAATGTATACATTTAACTCTATAACATCACAATTAAATAAATATTAATACATAGAGAAATTACTCAATAATCATTTTATAGTTAAATTACTTCCCGCCCTATTCCCCTATAAACCCACAACACGCTACGGAACTAAAAACAGAAATATATTTTTTTTAATAACTATTATAAAAAATCAATAACATTTATATAATAAAATTACTTCCCACCCTATTCCCCTATAAACCCACAACCCGCTACAGAACTAAAAATGCAAAATTAAATTAAAAAATGTATTAACTACTAAAATGTTAACACATATAATAAGAAAACTAACAATTTTTATACAAAACAAAATATCACACACATATAAAATATATACTTATAATCTATTCATCAATTGGGGCCATAACAGGGCCCAAAGATGAATATACAACCACAACGACCACACATGGAATCAAAGCTCTTAGAGTGAATAGTTGGGATGACAACACAAAACAACAAATAATAGTGCTAACTACATACATGCATTCACGTGAAGAAATCAACAGGATCAAATTAGTGAGTTCTGAAATAACTAGATTACTCTCAGAAGAATCAACGACTAACCTACTGCTGACAGGTGATTTCAATGTGCATCTATTAGGTCCGGAAAAAAGGGACGAGATATTGGAGGAACAATTTACCGCCTGGAATATTCCTAGCCAGGAGTTGAGTAAAAAGACACAGCAATCAGCACTCACGAGGAATTTCATACAAGGCCTGGAGCACTTAAGCCCTGTGGCACTAAATGCGCATTTCCCGGGAGACTAGCCTCCTGTGACAACATTTCACAGTGCTACAGCAAGCACATTAATAGACACCTTTGTCAGCCTACCCCTCTTCAGCAAGATTGCAGGCGCCCAGATTGGGATACAAGACCTAAGTGATCATCTACCACAGTAAATCACTATGGAAATAGCCAGTCTGACTCTGTACCGACCTGTGGAGGATCAAGATTCCAACCACACCGAGAACTGCAGGAAAGTAAAATGCTAAACCAGCCATCTGAATAACTGCAAGCGCTAGCAAAGTCAATCTGGGACAATCAGGACGAGGCACTCATAAATGTGATAACTCTCTGGGAACGCCTCACCAAACAATTAGGAGACCCGCATGCCCCAATGCCAGGCGACGGCTCAACGCCTAGGGGAATGCCAAAAACTCAGAGTGCGTGTCGTCTGTTAGACATCCAAAACAACCATCTCCCTGCATCTAAGATACCAAACCTTCAGGCACTGAAGAAGGCAATAACTAAAACATTGCGCAGGTTTAGACAAAAGGGATATGATTCAACAACCCAGAACGACCTAGCGCAGTTAAAAGTGAAAAATAAAAAAGTAATCATGCGAGCAAAAAATGGAATCGGAAGACAACCTGTGGGCCAAGCTATTGCATTATGCAATGTCAAACAGCAGCGCAAATTTCTGGTGTACGATAAACATCTTCAAAAACCCAAATATACAAAGGATCAACTCGCACTTAACGGAGGAAGCATAGGCATCCTACCTCTTGGACCATTTTACCTTTGATGAGGATACTCTTAGGTGTGGGAAGCTGGGGCCCTGCCATACTGTAGAGGCAACTTCGCGCGTCAAAAACACCATAGAGCAAAACAATCCCCATCTTTTCTCTACTCACCAGATTAAGATGCGGATAGCTAAAGGCAAGCAGTAGGACGCACCGGGCCCCAGTGGGATCTCCCAATCTTATTCAAAACTGACCCAGAATATTGGGCAAATTTACTATTAATGCTATTTGAACAAATAAAAGCAGGAGAAACCATACCTGACTCATTGAGAGGCTCATAATATCCCCAATATTCAAGGAAGGCAATACGAATAAAGCATCCAGCTACTGGCTAGTAGCTGACCTCATCCAGGATGACCTCACAGCTAGGGAAAATCGATCATCCCCATTATTCAGACGGGCTTCTGCAAGGGTATGGGAACCATAGCAAACATACTTGCCCCGTCGCTACTAACAGATGGCGATAAAGCAGCAAAACACCCCCACTTTGTGATTTTCATTAACTATTCTTCAGCCTTCGATAATATCGACAGGCTCAAACTTTGGGGTAAACTTGAGAAAATGAAAATACCATCCTCCCTTCTAAATCAGATAATTCTGTTACATAAAAATACGTGGGTTCAAGTAAAGCTAGACACAGGAAACTACAAACACCAATGAAGGAGCTGAAACAGGGGTGCGTGCTGGTGCCGACGCTCTTTAATTTGTATATGGCAGACCTCTTGTTGGAATTAAACATCTGTAAATCGCACGCTCACTGAATGGGAGGGATGCTACTCTCCAATCTGCTGTATGCAGATGATGTTGTGCAGATCGCCCGAACCACCATTGGTCTCCAACACCTGCTAGACACAACTAGCAGTCATGCAATTACCAATGGCCTGACGATTAACCTAGGTAAATCGCAGGTTAAACTCGAAAAAGAAAACATCAAGTAACCACTAGCATTTGACAGGTGCACCCCTAGAAGCAGTAGAAGAAGTATCTGGGGGTTAATCGACAACAAGGGCACATTTAAAGGACAAAAAGAAGCCATCAAGAGAAGAGGCACCTCAATAGCTGTAGCTTTAAAAGCCATAAAACTCAAATCTGTCGGACCCAGCTTTACCCCTTTACTAAAGGTCCTACAAGCAAAGCTTAACCTATTGGAGAGAGTGCCTGTGGGAAAGAGACACACACATTTTGGACCGAACACTCTCAAGATCAGCAAGAATCATTTTTAACCTACCCAACTATAGCTTACCCTCACAAATTAGGCTGGAACTTGGATTACAGTCGCAAAAAATAGCCCGCATTGGTGCTTAAGTCAAATGCTGGGATAAGATTAGAAAGTTGAGCCAGGATCACTGAATGCCCACCTATGGAACAAAATAAACTCCAGTAGAGCATGCGCAGTCATGGTCTACTTGACGGCATAAATAAATCATCTAGGCCTGGAGGACCTCTGGGCGGCCTCAGGAACACATAACAACTTTAAGGAACTTGTACACAAGACAGTGAAAAGGTTGTCAATAGTCGAAGACAAGCCAGCACTCAAAGAAAGGGCCCATGGATGGTTTGTGCTGCAGAGCTACACAAGGCCTCTTCCGCAATTCCACTTGGGCGCGGGCTTCAGCAGGAAAATTAAGGAAAAATACTTACAATAACGTTTGAGCATTTTACCGATCCTGCACCATTGTCCTCCTTGGAAGCGCCTATTGACAGCGACTAAGTGCCGCCTATGTGGGAATGAAAAAGAGAGCGTTTTACATCTTTAATGTATTTGTGGCGATCTAGACCTTGAGCGACGACAGTTTCTGAAAGCCACCTTCATAAACAAGAGGATAAGATCCTGCAGACAAGCAGGGATGGCATGACTTGGAGGTGGAGATGTACAGTTGGCGTGCCGCTTTGTACGATTCATTAAGGTGGCTGGGGAAAAAATTAATATATCTGGAACACAACAACCAGAGCTTTAAACCTGGTATTGTCACTTTTTTGTCACTGGCCCCTGCCCACAATATTGCTTTCTTTACTCCTTTTACAGAAATTTCACAACGCTAAAATCCAGATCTCATCGGCACAGCTGTTTTCTAAATCAAGATTCACCAAGTTACTCTTTTTCAAGCAATGGCACCAGGCACTTTTTTTGGAGACTGTAATACGCAAACTTCAGAAAAACCTGTGAAACTTCAAAAATTACATGGCAGAAATTAACGCCAATCATTTTGAATACATCGGTATGGCTGGCTTTTTTTAAGTTATGTTTTTTTAACTCATAAATATGGATTTTTTTGATCAGTCATGTTGTTTTAAGTGAATATTGTAAAGGTTTTTGATAACTTATACAAATAAACTTACCTTACCTAAAATAGATATTACTTACCTAAAATCGATATTCTTGACCACAAGGATTTTTCAATAGATGTTCCTGACCCCCGATATTTTTACCACAATATTTGTGCAATTCGATATATTTACCTCAATATTCTTTCTCTGCACCATTCGTTTGGGCCCCTTATGTATTGATGGGGCCAATTGGCCTATTTTGGCCGGCTTTACTCTGCATCCTAATTATCTTAATGCAAATTTGGCAGAAGTTTGCTTGTTGCATGGTCAGGTTGTTATTCTTTATAGACGCCTGATCCAATTTCTTGCCCATGCTTTTCTAGTGGCTCCACCTGGGGCTGCACATTCATACAGCCTGCACATGGTGGAGGTCTTGTGATTATCCCCGTTATGATTAATTCAGTGATGGGCAAACATCCTCTGAAGCCTGAGGACTTGCCATTTTGGATTTCTCCGAAAATGTAACACCTTGATGCAGTTTTTCTTCTTATGGGTCCTGTTGAGAAGCTTAGGATCCTTACTATGTGCTTGCCTAGTGGTATGAGTCCTCCGTTGGTCGACTGCAACATCTGGGGCACGCGTATGCCTCAGTGTATCCACTTTGATATTGCACCCCCTTGATAAACGTTCTTCTGAGCGTACTTAAACAGGTACAGGATGAACATGGGGCAGGTGCCCTAGAGTGGGTGATGAAGTTATTGTGAACTTTGCCCGTGGTCTCCGGAATGATTCTTTCTAATGTAAAAGGTGAAGCAGCAGCTTTGGTATTTTGTCAATGCCTTTCGGCAGAGCCTGACCTTGTTCGGGGAACGTGAGTTACCGATTGTTATTGCTGACATTTATACGTCTTTGGGACTGAATCATTTGGGGGTTAGACCTTCTCCTCAGTTTCAGGCTGTACCCCCTCCTGCAAAGGAGGGATGCCAAGTCTTTCCTAAGAAGTCTAGGGACAAAAATAGGCAGCAACAAAAGCCTAGGTCTTGAGGTGGTTGAGTGGATGCTCTAAGATTAAAACTCATTAGAGCTTTCAGTTTCCTGATCCTTGTTCTCCTTGTTCCTTTCAGGAATCGTCTGATCAACAGTATGACCGAGGAGGACAGCAAGATTGCAGAAAAGGCGAGCCTGGGCAACCCCAGCATGACCCGCAGTGCTCTTTTGATGTGATAGTCAAGAGAAAGGAACATCCTTCATTTAGACACCCATTCCAGAAGAAGAAAGTTGCATCATTTACAGTGAAATGTGCCCCAGATGATGAGAACACTCCTCCTGGACAGGAGGTGGCCCGTGAGTCTCCGCGACAGCATGGTGGAAGTTACCACAGTGCGCCAGACACCCCACCGTTTCCGGAGGCGAAAGCAACTGATACCTTTCTGACTGTAGAAACTGAAGATACCCATGTAGTGCCCCCAGAAAGACTATCATGTAGACATTCTGATTGAAGGTGACATTAAGTGCACCATTAATGCTATTTTGTGGGACCAGTCACTGATGGAATTGGGTAGGACAAAGTACCATTTGATCCTACAGAGACTCAACAGATACCATATGAATTCCATGTGTCTATGGGTGATGTGATAACACCTGGGTTACTATCAGATGATTAGAATGCAACTGATGTTAATTCGATGTTTTCCAAATTGCAATATTATGTTTTCCAAATTGCAATCTGCAAGATCCTTCCGCTGCTCCCTCCTCCATCTAGGAAACTCCTGGTTCAAGGCCTGATCCTTGCACGATTGGACTACAGTAACGCCGTCTATTTCGGAGCCCCCGAAACTACTCTGGCAAAGCTTCAACGCACCCAAAATGCGGCTGCTCGGATGCTGATGAGTCTTCCCTCTAGAGCCTCTGCCAGACCAGCGCTCAAGGCTCTCCACTGGCTTCCAGTGCGAGAGAGGATAGAGTTTAAGGCAATGTGCACCGCCCATAAACTCCTCAACGGTCAAGGCCCTTAGATCCTGAGAGACGTGGTCACCCCGTATAAGGCACAGAGATCCCTGCGCTCGGACAATGAGCGTCTGGCTAATGTCCCCAAATTCAGGAGGGTTCGCACTGGTGGAACTCGCTCCCACGCGGTCTGCGGCTGGAACCCTGCTACCTACGCTTCCGCAAACAGCTAAAAACCCTCCTCTTCCCCAAATAGGACCACCTTTCCACTTTTGGCCATCGCAAGTTCTTACAGCGCGGGGATGCCTCCGGGTCACCAGGCGCTCTACAAATCGTTAAATAAATAAATAAATAAATATTCTGTTTTTGATACTGGCGATTTATATTTTTAAACTGCTAACTATGCCAATTTGTTCTGCTTTCATTATAAGGGTCTTCACTTTCTGCCAGAACAAATGGACAGCTTCCCCACTTTAACTATACGCAATGGGAATATTGCCCAACCCCATCTTAGGGTAGTCCCTAAACATAGAAAATGAAGTACTCTTATTTCACTGGTTATAACCTTACGGGACAGGTATCATAATATTTTTTTTTTTAAATGTGTTTTTATTGTTGCATCAGGTTAACATAATCAGTAGTTCAAGCATTACGAGGTGTGGCGTCAACATTCCGCCACATCCAATCAGAATCGCAACATTTTCTTTTTTTTTAGATTAAACAACAAACAACATTCAGGTGTATAGCTTGGTCTAACAGAAGCATGTTAAGTATAGTAGTAGTTGTGTCAGGCCAGCGGGCCAGATTTCACCACCCACAGGTAATCTTACCATCTTCTATGCCAGAAGGGCGTGGGAGGACTTAAGCAGCCCGCACCCATGCCACCCTGCCCCTCCCGCAATTCCACTTTTACTCTACCTCATCCTCCTCCTCTGAACTATCTACATCTTCTTCTTCCGGTAGTGGTTCACAAGGCTCCCCCCTGTATGCGTTCCATGGCAGCCATATTCTGTTCCATTTACGTGGATTAGCCCTCTGCTGATATACTGCCCGCTCCACCATCATGAGCATATCCATATTTCTGCACCACTGTGTCAAAGTCGGCGTCTCTGACGCCTCCCACTTTTGCGCTATATCTCGCTTCGCTAGCATCATCCCTATAACCACCCATTGCCGCCCATGTGGTGTCAGGTTGGTCGGGCCCCACACATTTAACAGACAAATTCTAGGGTCGGGAGTGAACGGGAGCTGTAGCGTCTGGGCGACCGTGCGTGCCACTCGCTTCCAGTAGTCTATTATATTCGGACAGGACCACAGGGTATGGAACAACGTTCCCTCCTCCCCACAATTACGTAAACAATACGGGTGATCTGCCCTTTGGAATTTGTGTAGGGTGGTGCGTGTGTAGTACACTCGGTGTAGTATCTTGAACTGTATCAATCGAAATCTTGCTGAAATTCCCGCTTCTCTAGGCGAAGCCATTGCGGCATTCCAGTCTGCCTCGTCCAGGTCACCAGCATCATCCTCCCACTTTACTCTCAATTTCTGTAATGGGTCAGGCAGGTTATTCACTAATTTGCGATATGTGAGGGATGTAGCGCTAGCTTCCATGTAATCCGTGAGTAGGTGGTCCTCTAAAGGGGCCGATTCCGGGACCATAGTACCCGGTGTCAGTGCATCCAGTAATGCATGTCAATCTGTATGTATCGATATGTCTCAGTGGTGCTCAGCTCATACTGTTCTCTCAGAGTGTCAAACGGAACCACCCCATCCCTTGTCCACAGATCACCCACCGTGGAAATCCCTATAGTGTCCCAGTGGTCAAATCATTTACTACGTCTCAGGTTTCCCAGTGACCTAGAATCCCACAAGGGTGTGAGCTGTGTAATCACCCCCCCCCCACTTCAGACGGGATTGAGCTCTATGCCACAATGTTACAGTGCGCTTAGTCGGGCCGATCAATTTTGCCGTCAGGCCTTTGTTATAAAGTGGGGCCAGAAGTGTATTTGTGCCAAGCTGCCGTCTGTCCGCTAAGTACGCCGGGTCCTCCTGCGGTGCATGCAACCATTGGTTAATCACCTTGAGGTGCGCCGCCCAATAGTACAATTCCAGGTTTGGGAGTGCAATCCCCCCACTGTACCAATCTCTATTCAGTTTCGCCTGCGCTACCCTCGCCGGTCTATCTCCCCACAACCGGCCTGACAGTTGCCCCGTTATCTGTTTGAAAAAGGAAGGCGGGACCAGTGCCGGCGTATTTTCCAAAACATAGAGGAACCGGGGCAGCGCCATCATTTTGAAAAGCGCCGCTCTGCCCAATAACGGCAGCGGGAGTGTCTTCCAGTGGCGCACGTCCGCTTTCAATCTGTCGAGCAGTGGCCTTAGATTCATATCCTGAAAGGTCACGTGATCTCGAGTGATCTGAATCCCTAAATATCTAAAGGAAACGGCCTCTACCATCAAGGGGCAGTCCACCTCCAGACTTGGCGGGGTCCCATGCAGCATGTAGAGCACCGATTTCATCCAGTTAATCTTGTAACCTGAGGCAATTCCCTGCCGCTCACACAATGCCAGTAATACTGGAATCTCCTCTGCCGGGTTCGCTAGGTATATTAGCATATCATCAGCATATAAGGACACTCTGTCCTCCCAGCCAGTACCCCAGGTAATGCCCCGCAGCAGCGGCGTGGTCCTAATGATAGTTGCCAATGGCTCCAATACCAGGGCGAACAGTAGCGGTGAGAGCGGGCAGCCTTGTCTTGTGCCCCTTGCTAATGAAATGACTCTCGAGATGTGTCCGTTTGCTGACACTCGCGCCATAGGATTCTTATACAGTAGCCTGATCCACGCTATGAATTTTGGGCCGAAGCCCATATGGTGTAGGACTGCAAAGAGGTACCGCCACTCTACCAAGTCGAACGCCATTTTGGCGTCCAATGAGAGGATTGCTGCCTCGGTTGTCAACAACGGAGCCCTCGCCATAACACCATGCAGGCGTCTGAGATTCAGTGGCTAATAATTTCGCCAGGATTTTGCTTTCGGCATTGAGTAGGGAAATCGGCCGATAGGAGCCGCAGTCCTCAGGGGGCTTGCCTCGTTTCGGGATCGCCACAATGGTAGCCATGCACTGATCAGATGGCAGGTG
Organism: Lissotriton vulgaris; assembly: GCF_964263255.1. NCBI lineage: Eukaryota > Metazoa > Chordata > Amphibia > Caudata > Salamandridae > Lissotriton > Lissotriton vulgaris. Next base: position 495,319,418 of record NC_141685.1, read on the forward strand.
TCCTCGTTCTAAGCTGTCTATGTACATGTTGAGTAGCGGTGTTGTGAGCGTTTCCGACATGGTTTTGTACCATTCGATCGGGATTCCGTTGGGGCCCATGGCTTTTCCTGGGTGTAGTGCCGCAATAGCTGATTGTACCTCCTCAGCCGTCAAGTCTGATTCTAGGTCTTCAACATTGTCCTGCAACAGGGTGCGGGTGGGCACTCCCACGAGCGCTGTCTACGCCATTTCCCGCGTAACCTCTATTTCAGAGGTATATACCGCCTGGAAGTGATCAGCCAGGAGTTCGACTATCCGGACGGGGCGGGTGTGCATTGCCCCCGCAGAGTCTTTCAATTGTAAGATAGTCCTCTGCCCCTCCCGTTTTTTCTCTAGCCAGGCTAGGAGCTTACTCGCCTTATCTCCCACATCGTGTATCCTATTCGTAGTGGCCGCTATGTTTTCGACCACTCTACGGCGTAGAAGATCAGTATGACGTTGCTGACACAGTCGTAGTGCGTGGAGCGTGTCTCCGGTCGGGTCAGTCATATGAACCTCATTTGCCTTGGCGAGTCTGTCCTCTAGGTCTAGTAGTTCCATTTTCTGGGTGCGCTTATAACTCGTTATAGTGGAAATGGCTTGGCCTCGGAGAACCGTTTTATAGGCTTCCCACAGGATCGATGGGGATGAGACCGAGCCATTGTTCTCCGTGAGGTAACACCTTGTCGCTGATTTAAGAGCTTTGTTCACCTGTGGGACCCTAAGGTAGCCCGGGAATATCGGGTATATGCGCTTTTGGGACCCCTCCGGGTTGGAAAGAGTCAGCGTCAATGGGGAATGGTCCAAGACACCCCTCGGTTTAATTTGTACGTCATCGACAGTGAGCAGCCCGTGCCCCGGTGTAAGGAAATAGTCGATCCGTGACAGACTGTCATGGACCGCTGTATCATAATATTTTTAATTGGCTTCCAATCTTTCAAAATAATAAATGCTTACACAAGTAAATTTACATATCTCATTTTATTGTAAAATTAGCCCTGAAAGGATATGATTATTGGAAAGTTAATATTGATTTGAAATCGGTATTGGGTACTAAGTCAAAGCAAGTCCAAGGCATTGAATCTTTATTCAACGTGAGTTTGATGCATGCTCAATGTATTTTTTTTTAATGACACAGTCTAACAGACTACTTGTCTGAGGTTGGCTAAGGTTAAAGCATTGAATACTCCTGCCATTCCATCCTTTGACTAGTGCAATCGTATACCAATTTTACTTCAGACCAACTAAATAGTATGGTACGACATGGTAGATTTTATTCCACTGCTATATCCCCATCTGGGTGGTCAACACAGTTACCACTTATTTAATAGGTAATTTGTTCAAAATGATTTATTTCTTCTGCATCAAATGAGTTTTGGGAATTGTCACAAATGGAAGCTGCTGTTCAATTTCGCCAAATTGATCAGGACAATTTAGGCAAAGTGCTTCTTGTTGTCGACAACAGCATTAATACTTTCTCATCTTGTATTTATACTTTAGATAATATTGTATCATCTGTGTTTGACATTGTACAGAATAAAGTGACTACCTTGTATCATGGTCAAAATCAACTTAGATTGGTTATGCAATTTGGTTGGACACTGCAAACACTGAAAAACAGGTGCGTGCTTTGGCATTATATGAATTGTAGCTCAATATTTTTACCATTCAATTTAAAATGTAAGAAGCAATTAATGGCGATGAAAGATGCAAGTTATACCATGCTACATAGCGTGCCCCTTCACTGTAGCTGAAATGGATTAATTGGTTTGATTAATACGCAGGGTTATCTTGTTGCTCTCGATGTTCAGTTCACTGCCTAAATGAAACACTTCCCTAGAGGTAGATATAAACTGCTTTGGAACAGTTACATACATGAGTTATGGTCCCTGCCTTTTATCTATCATTGTCAAATGGCTAAAATAGAAGTTTTTCTTACGGGAGAAATGTGCCATTCCACTAATGGACATTCCCTGTGTCTGTCTACAAGTGAAAATCCAGGACGCCTGTAATGTTTCTGCACCTAACCTGGCTTGTTAGTTGAAAGGAACTCCAGTTCCCACAATTATTCCTACCCTCACATTGTATTCAAATTGCAGTTATCTTGTTCTTAATAATGAGGCCTTTTGGGGTCTACAGGCGGAAATCCTGTATGTGGTGACTATTTCCTAGTTAGTTACTTGTTGTAACAACATCCTTTTTCCCCTCCCACATGGGAGTGTAGATAGTTCATTGTGACTTCCATTCCAATGCTGAAAACAGATTTTAATAGGCTAAGCAAACTCAAAGTACTATTGTTTCAACAAGAAGTGGCTCTCACTTCAGTCCGCGATACCTTCTAATTGCAGGTGGTGAGAACATCTATTGAAATCCAATTGTTAATGAACATGACTCTCCCCCTGCATTTCAGGGAATTGATACTTCAAATATTTAATGCGTCTGACACCACACAGGCCTAGCACCCTTTTTAAACTTGTGGGCTCCGCCCTCATGACCTCTTTTCAAACTGTTTTCCGAGTAATACCAGCTTTTACACATTCTATTTTTTCCAGCATATTTAGTGGGCTTCTGCGCTTCTTGATTTGTGGCATAATCGTGCTATTCCTTCTGTTCTGTGGTGCGGGATGGACAGACACTGCTACAGCGGTACTGTGAGCGAATGGTAAAAAATGTTGGATTGGTGCACCAAATTTTGTCTGACCTTCCAATATACTTACTTCACCTGTGTGCAACCTGTGTTCCATTGCATATGCTGCCCCTTTCAGTGGGCACTGGACGCCTGCTTGGCTATCCCATCTAATGCTGTCCTGGATTTTGAACTGCTGATGCGTCCCTCAGTGGCCCATAACCATGACTGTTCCTTGGGTAAGCAGCGTGTCTACAACCCAGGATTGGGGCCAGTGGCCGAAGGAAGTTCTTTTGCAAGTGCACAGCACCTCCTGGATCCCAGTTTTACCAAAATCCACACAGTTACTCCTTGGATAGTTCTATCTACAACTAGAAACGAGCAGCATGTTCATTCCTTTGACCTGCTCAATTGGATGCCAGTTATTTCCAATTTGGTATGCTCAGATACCTCATTGGTGTTGTTCCGTTTAGCCTCTTACATCTTGCGTCCCTGCGAAATGCTGTAATTGGATATATGTTTGTGCACAAAACATTCCAACACATTCGGCATGATTACATTTCAGACAATCTTGACCTGCAATTGCGTATGCATTTTTGTTCTGCTTATCGTCTGATTTCTGTCTTCATTCAGTGCTTCAACCCTGATGAAGGAGAGGGTGTCACATGTCTTGTGCATGCCCATTCTGATTTTCCCTATGTTAGCATGACACTGTACTTTCACAGAGAACACTCTATTGTTTTAAGCTTTTCTCATGTCTCTGTCAGAACTCATTGTAGTCTAGTGCAACTATCAAAGTGAAAGGGTGTGTCCTCTGTGATTGAGTAGGAGGGCAAGTGAGAGGTTATAGCTAGTTGGTCTCGGGTTCATGGGTACTCTGGTGGTAGGATGACTCCCTTGTAAGGTCCCATAATCCCAAGCATAGTTCTGTGACTCCACAGAATTCCTGCAACAACCTTCTTCATTTATTACATGGTTTAGATATGTTATATTTCTTTCCGCAAATCTACCATTAACTTAAACCCTTCTCCTCAAGAATGCTCAACTGTTTCTTCAATCTGCAGTCACAATTGGCCTTATCTTGAAAAAATCTGTCACCCTTCTTGTAAAAAAAAAATTTCGAACTTTATCCGCTGATATTAGCCCAAATGCAAAAAGAGCGATTGATGGACAGAATGCAGAACAATGTCATACATTAAACCCAGTACAGAGATCTGGGACTAAATGCATTGTTTTTTTGCTCACCATGCCATTCCAGTTTGGACCCAGCCATATGCAAATCAGTATTGACCCTGAGCCCAATGTGAACAGTCCTGCCCGCACTGCCAGGCCAGGGTCTCCCTGGACGGGAAACAAGCATCCTAGGATCGGTTTGGGGGTTTCACCCCTCTTCAGCCAGGATAGCTTGATTTCAGTGGCATGGAGAGCACGGGGCACACGTCTGAGCATACCCGTCCCACTCAGGGTGACCAATGCAAAAAAGAACTATTGATGGAGAGAATGCAGAACAATGTCATTCATTCACCCTAGTACAGAGATCTGGACCTAAAGCCATGTTTTTTTTGCTCACCATGCCATTCCAGTTTGGACCCAGCCATATGCAAATCAGTCTTGACCCTGCGCCCAATGGGAACAGTCCAGCCCGAACTGCCAGGCCAGGTCCTCCCTGGACTGGAAACAAGCATCCTAGGACTGGTTTCGGGGTTTCACCTCTCTTCAGCCAAGATAGCTTGATTCTAGTGACATGAAGAGCAGGAGACTCACGTCTGAGTATACCCATACCACTTAGTGTGACAAATGCAAAAAGAACTATTGATGGACAGAATGCAGAACAATGTCATATATTCACCCAGGTACAGAGATATGGGCCTGAATCCATCATTTTTTTGCTCACCCTGCCATTCCAGTTTGGACCCAGTCATATGCAAATCAGTCTTGACCCTGCGCCCAGTGGGAACAGTCCAGCCGGAACTGCCAGGCCAAGTCCTCCCTGGACTGGAAGCAAGCATCCTAGCACCGATTTCAGGGTTTCACCACTCTTCAGCCAGGATAGCTTGATTTCAGTTGCATAGAGAGCACGGGACTCACGTCTGAGCATACCGGTCCCACTCGGGGGTGACAATTGCAAAAAGAACTATTGATGGATAGAATGCAGAACAATGCCATACATTCACCCTAGTACAGAGCTCTGGGCCTTCGTCCATTGTTTTTTTGATCACCATGCCATTCGAGTTTGGACCCAGCCATATGCAAATCAGTCTTGACCCTGCACCCAATGCGAACAGTCCAGCCCGAACTGCCCGACCAGGTCCTCCCTGGACTAGAAAAAAGCTTCCTAGGACGGGTTTTGGGTTCCACCCCTCTTCAACCAGGATAGCTTGATTCCAGTTGCATGGAGAGCTCGGTACTCACGGCTAAGCATACCCGTCCCACTCAGGGTGTCAAATGCAAAAGGAACTATTGATGGACAGAATGAAGAACAATGCCACACATTCACCCCAGTACAGAGATCTGGGCCTAAATCCATAGTTTGTTTGCTCACCATGCCATTCCAGTTTGGACCCAGCTATATGCACAGTCTTGAACCTGCGCCCAATGGGAACAGTCCAGCCCGACCTGCCAGGCCAGGCAGTTGCACACATTACCAATGATGGGTAAAGCAGTCAATTTGAAAACAAATGCATGTTACCAATGGTGTTTGCTGTTCAGTTTAAAAACGCAACATGCCCCCAGGACTTACTTTATAAAAGTGTGCGATGTCCACCGTGCAATTAAATAACGCAATATGGCATCAGACCTTATTGTATAAAGTTGCACAGGTCATTGTATGATCATGATCCCCTATGTGCTTGAAGATTCTTTCCCTGCAACTGGTTGTGGCATAAGGTTGTGTGCTGGCTTCCTCCACAGATGAAGCACAATGCCATGTGCAGTAACAAAGCTTCAGCTGTATACTGTAAGCACCTTTGCTTAACTGAGCAGCGAAGTGCACTGCCAATGGCCGTTTAGCCACGACTCTCCCCAGAGTCCACCAATCCCTGTTCAAACTAATCCAGGTGGCAGAATTCTATTCCACAGTGATGCAAGCCACAACAACCTGCTAATGTCAGGTTTACGTAGAAGATAGAAAACGCTTTCTAGTTGTATGTGGACCATCTTTGCCCTGAAACGGTTTCTTCAGTAATATTCTAGACCGGTATAGCTCAATAACCATTTCGGTATCTGTAGGAAGCTGGCTCAGTATGCACTGTACCAAAATGAGGTACAGTCTGCACAGAGTCCCGTGGAACCCCAAAGGTAGGCAGAGATAGAAGTAAATCGCACCTTACTCTCCATTTGTGGTAGTGTGGGCGAGCAGTAAGGCTTTATCAGAGGGTAGTTTTAAGCATTTGTTGTAAACAGTCAATCAGTAAATGATTACACACACACAAAGATTGAACATCAGACCAATTGGTTTTGTATAAAGATGTTCTTCTAGTTATTTTATTTCCTAGAACCAAGCAAGCCTGGCACAGGGAAGTGATTTATCCTTTGCAGTAATAATACAGTTTTGAATTGCAAAGGTATATATACTTTGGGTTGGTCACAGTAGAAATACTGGTAATGCAACACTTTGAAATATTGTGCATATACTTTGTATTGACTTTTCAATAGCAGGTCATGTAAATTACTTTGCAGATTACTTTACTTACTCAGTGTAGTATACCTGGCTACTACACTGGGACTTTACCTGTAAACATGTAAGTAAAAGCATTTTGGTTATTTGGATACAGTTTTACAGACTTTTATAGATTTTTTAACTCCACACTTAGAAATGTTTTCATAGAAAACAGTCAATGTTGTCCTATGGGAGAAAATAATGTTATCATTTCAGAGTTAAGTACTTTGTTGTGGGAGTTGGGTTTCTGGGGTTAGACTCAGGGGTCCCCCAGAGTCGAGGATTCACTCTCACAGCACCCTTAGCGGCATTAGGGCAGCCAGGTGCAGAGTGCCGAGGCCCAAAGTTATCCAATGGGGGATAGGGGGCCTCCAGTTGGTGGCTGATCAAGAGCAGGCCACAAGGTTGTGGGAGCAAAGCTCCGGGCAAATAAATGGGGGTTCAAGTTAGCACCAAAAGAACACCCTCAGCGGCACTAGAGTGGCCGGGTGCAGGGTGCTGGCTTGTCGTCTGGTGCCCTGTTACTTTCAATGGGGATTCTCTGGTTTGCAATCACACTGCAAGCTTGGGGACGAAGGTCTTCTGGGAGCGACCACTAATTCTAATCTAATTGTAGATGTAACTTGGGATGCTGGGGTTTGGCTATTCACTGTCGCTTGGGCTACCCAAGGCTGTGGGGCGTTGGGGGCAGGGGTGTCTTTTAGGGTTGGGTCTTCTTACCAGCTCCTGGTCGCGGTTGGGGGACTTTCTGGATTGAGGCTGCAGTCGTCAGCTGGAGGCTTGAGGAAGGTCAGAGATCACTGGATCTTGGGTCTGAATCACCAGCGAGACCTCGTCGTGGTTTTGGGCCACTCGAACTCTGGCCATAGTCAACGGGTGCAGAATAGTGCAGGCTTGCCGATTTTGCCAGAGATGGAGTCTGTGGGTGAAGAAAACAAGGCTCTTCACGGGAGACAAAATATTTCCTCGGAAGGCAGGGCAAATTCTCAGGGGTCTTGAGGTTGTTGGCTGCAGGACACACCAGAGTTTGGCTTCTTCAGTTATAGGGCTGGGTCCAAGCCAGCGGGTGTCCTCCTTTTCTTAGCTTCGGCAACGCTGTTTGGCCCTTCTTCTTCTTTTCTTCATGGCTGTTGCTTGTCTGAGAAGGCAAGGTTCGGGGTGCCCCTAAATACTCCCAGTGGGAGAGGGGCATTTGGCTCACTCTGGTTGGCTGGTTCCCCCCATCTGCAAGATGGCAGGGACTGAGAATTGTTCTTCACCTCGCCTCCCCCACCTGAGGGGTGGGATTGGCAAAGGTGGGCACACCTCCCTTCCTTACTTGGTATTTCCTGCTGGTTCTCCCACCCAAAGTGGGACCCAGATCGAGTGGGGGCCAGTTCTTGAACGCAGCAACAGGCTTGGGGTAGCACACAAAGGCGGCAAGCCTTTGAAGCTTCCCGTTCGTGGAACCTGCCCATCCTGGGGGAGGAGGTTTGGCAGCTCATCCCAGGATGTGCATTGTTTCAGACCCCCAAGAGCAGCAGACTCTCGACCCAGCAGTCCAGAAACATGTCTGGTGGTGGCAGCTGGTGAGCAGCCACTCAGGCTGGACACTAGTAGTAGGTCGTTTATCAGGGGGCATCTCTAAGATGCCCTTTGTGTGGATTTTTCATTAAATCCCACACTGGCATCAGTGTGGGTTCAGTGTGCTGAGAAGTTTGATACCAAACTACTCAGTTTTCAGTAAAGCCATTATGGTACTATGGAGTTCGTAATGACAATCTTACAGCACCATATACTTGTGATGGTAGTGCTGCATTTACAATGTCTATGAATTGACTTAGACCGTGTCAGGGTACAGGGCACATGCACCATTGCCCTCACCACTGGTATAGTGCACCCAGCTAGAGGGGTGGCTGATCTATGCCATGGCAGTGGTTTGTGTTTGTGTGCCATGTCAACTCTTCACTTTGTTCTGCACCAAAACATGCACTCTTAAAAGGCAATGTGTGAGTGTAAATGTACAGGGTCTCTAAGGGTGGCACAATTAGTGATGCAGCCATTAGAGGCTTTCCCTGGTCACAGTGTCCTGGTTATCTATGGTTCGATTTACCAGGGCCTGACCTGTGGCCAGAGAATGCCAATCGGGTTTAGTCTTCAGTGCAGTTTTAGGGAAAGATCATAGGCCCAGGCCCTGGATACCTGATTGGCAGTAGTCGGTCAATGTACATCATCAGGTCAGCAAAAAGTGGGGGCAACCATGCAGAAAGAGGTCACTTTCTCACAGTATCTGCCAGATTTAATATTCACAAACGCACCATGTTGGCCTGCCTTTTAGACTCTACCTGTCTACCGAGCCTTTTATCAGTCATGCTCCTACATGGGTGTGCAAAGCAAAATACTAGATTTTAGAAACAGAAATTCAATTGACAGTTTTGTAAAAAACAGAGCAATTAGAAACACACTTTGACAGTTTTAGTAACTAGATCACAGATGAATCAGACAGAAAAGTTCATGCTAAACTATTTACGCTACAGGTCCAATACCAAAAGAAAAAATACTAACCTCTCAAGAGTCAAAAAAACTAAAGCACTACTTAAAAAGAAAGTAGAGTGAAGTACACTCAACTGCATATTAAGGAAAATAAATAGAAAATATTATTATAAAAAGAAAAAGAATATGACTGCTAACTTTAAAGGCATCCATGCCAAAAAGTTGTTAAATCTTAATCAAACTCTGTATGCATGCTGATGGGAAAATCAGCATCACACCAATCAATCAATCAGGGTATTTTGAAGTGCGCTACTCACTAAAGAGGGTCTCAAGGGCCTGGGGTGCAGCTCTGGTCAGTCGAACAGCCAGGTCTTGAGGGTCCTTCTGAAGATGAGCAGGGTTGGGGTGCATCTGATGTCGATCTGGAGCTCATTCTAGGTCTTGGCCGGGATGTAGGAGAAGTTTCTTCCACCTGCTCTTGTTCTGCGGATGCACGGGGGATCAGCATAAGTACGGTTGGCCGATCGGAGGTTCCTCTTGGGTACATGGAAGGAGATTCTGTTGTTGAGATATTGGGGTCCGGTATTGTGGAGGCATGGGTGAGTATCTTGAAAGTTACTCTCTCCTCAACAGGGAGCTAGTGGAGGCAGCGCAGGTGTTGGGTGATGTGTTTGAGTCGAGAGATGCCAAGGACGAGTCTGGCATCAGTGTTCTATATTGTCTTGAGTTTGTGGAGCAGAAACTTGTTGATCGTAGAGGGCGTTACTGTTGTCCAATCGGCTCGTTTTGAGTGCTTGAGTGACGATCTTCCTTGATTCATGGGGATCCATTTGAAGGTCCTTTGGAGGATGCAGAGGGTGTTGAAGCAGTTGGAGGCAACAATGTTGGCCTGTGGGGGGTCACAGAACTTTGGATCTGATTTAGGGTTTAAAGGACAGTTTTGTGATGGAGAACCTTGTCTGCAAAGCCTTTGGTTCTCCCACCTCCTTTAGGGGCATGCAGCCACAAGTATTCTGTTGATGAAGCCCCTGTTGGCTGCATTAATTGGGATAATAATACCGATATTTATAAAGCGCGAACAGCTACCTCACAAGGAGGTGTCCCGGCGCTGAGTGATCATTTTTCCAGGTAGGAATGGGCGGAGAAAGGGGAGAGAGTGTTTAGTTATTCTGGGAAAAGAGCCAGGTCTTTAGCTGCCTCTTAAAACTGGCTTCCGTTGGAGCCAGTTGGATGTTGACCGGTAGGGCGTTCCAGAGTGTCGCCGTGCAGGCAGAGAAAGATCTGCCTCCGAGTCTGGCTCTCTTGGCGCGGGGGATGGAGAGCAGATTTCGTGAATTAGAGCGCAAGCATCTCTCCTGATAGTATCTGGGGAGTCTAAGCTTTAAATAGGAGGGGCAGGTCCCCTTTTGGGCTCTAAACGCCAGAGTTAGAGCTTTAAACTTGATTCTGCAGGCTACAGGGAGCCAATGCAGATCGCGCAAGTACGGAGAGACATGCTGTTTAAAAGGGATGTTTTTTAGCAGTCTCGCAGCCGCGTTCTGCACGATCTGCAGTCGTTGCACCAGATATTTGGGTAGGCCGAGGTAGAGGCCGTTTGCGTAGTCCAGTCTGGAAGTGACTGTAGCATGGACCACCGACTTGCGACAGTCTTCAGGCAGGAGGGACAGAAATTTGCGAAGGTTTCTTAGTTTATGGAGACAGCACGCAGAGACCTGCTGTATATGTGAAGAAAAGGAGAGACTCTCATCCCATCTTACTCCCAGATTTTTCGCATTGGTGCTGGGTAGAGGAGGGATACCCATTTCGGAGGGCCACCACAGGCTTGGGGGGGGCCGAGTATGTTTGCCAAAGAAGATGACTTCCGTCTTGCTTGCATTCAATTTGAGTTTGTTTGCATTCATCCATTTGGCAACATCTCGCAAGCATCCCTTCATATTGCTGAAGGCTGCCTCTGAGACGTCCGAGAAGGGGAAAATTAATTGTGTGTCGTCGGCGTATGAAATCGCCTTGACACCCCAATTAGCAATAAGGGAGAAGAGAGGAGCCAGATAAATATTAAAAAGTAGTGGACTGAGGGCCGAGCCCTGAGGGATACTTCCTCTGATGTACGGATGAAGAAGGTGCAATCAAATTAAACAGTTTAACCATCTACCCTATTGTGGGTGTATGTTGTCAAAACCCAGTTTTTTACTGGACGTGTCAAAAATCTTACTTTTTTCCTGTCCATCACCAACAGTAAAATCTTGGTGGTAAGCAACAGGAAAAAACTCCCAGGGTGTAGAGGCCATCAGTTTTTTGTTTCTAAAATCAAACTCCCGCTTTGAAAGTTTGACAGCCTCCCACCATGACCGATGGTACCATCTGTCAAATTTTTCCTACACTGACAGGAGCCACCGTGAGAGCAGTTTTTATCAAGTAAGGAGCTGTCCCCAGGCTGTTAGTCAGCTCTAAATTTGGTGGGTTAAGGGTCTTCTTGATGACGAAGGTATTGACCTCCACCATCTGATATAGTAAACTGCTTCTGTCAAACTCTAAGTTAGACCCTTTGTCATCAACAACTCTTTTATTTTGCAGAAGTGCAATAACATGAAGTATTCATTTTTAAGTCGTGGGTTACTCAAGGCCTTTTGATTTTACTTGTTATACACACATAATACTCATTGGTGTTATCAATCAGCCCTCTTTATCCATATCCGGCTGTTGTCTTGCTCATATTTGTTTTCCTGTCGACTACAGCAATTTCACTGTGAGTTACAGCAATCTGCTCTTTCACGAGGAGCCCATGTGCACAGAGAGCAGTTTTCGTCAGTGCCAGGTAGTGTTATCGCAATGTTTTTTAGACCAAAAACATGTTTTTCTTTTACCCAACATTTTTTAATTGGCTGGGCTCCCTCAGCAATACAGTTATTATTCCTAATGGAAGAAGCAGACTGAACTCGTAAATAAAGGAATTGAGTTGCATTTAACCCGCTTCCTCCCACGAGGCTCCAGAACTATGACAAATTGAAGAAGGAAGCAGCAAGTCAAAAACTTGCATCAGCACAATGAAGGAACATTTGATTACATTATTTCTTTGATAAAGGAGCCTGGACAAGCCAAAAATAAATATTAAATAGACAAACAGAGGCACATGATGCGTTCAGATGCTGATATGGCAGCAAAAAAAATAATTGCTGTGCTCTGTTGCACAAGGGGGCAAACATAATGCAGAGCCATATCTACTACAATTGTCCTGCTTCTGCTGTTATACCCTTGGCTGGAATGCACATAAGGCTTCTTTGCATTACCCACAGATCTGCACCGTAGTGTCGAAGAGAGTGTGAGCATCGTAGCATAGGATTTGCACTTGAAGCATACCTTTTCAGTACACAGTCCTATATCAAGACACTTTTCAGAAGGATCCCACTCGGTGGATGTGCGCTGTGCTTGAAGAAATTAAATCATTCCCCCTTGTTAATGCATGCTTCAAGGAAACTCTACTTTTTGACGCAAAACCTGGTCTGTTTATCTTAGTAGATCGGGCTTTGAAACAAAACCTATGGATGTTTATGCTCATCCACCCAGGTACCGCCAACCTGATGTAAAATAACAGAAAGCACGTTTCAGTACAGAGAAAAGGGCACATTTCCAATGCAAAATAAATTTTGCACTTAATAGTAAATTTCAGTGCATAACTTTGCATCACTTTCCATCACTTTGAGACAGTGCAAAGCCTTAATAAATCTCGACCAAATTCTGCAAAAAATCAAGACTAAGGGGCACAAGCCCGCCATCCCCGTGGAAAACGGGACCGCCCGCGACCTGAGCGGCGGTCCAGCCATGCAAATTATGCATGGCTGTGCCCGCCACACTGGCGGACGCATCATGCATTTGTAACATTGCGTCAGGTGGTGTTTACACCAGCACCCGCCAGCAACATGACAAATGCATGTTGTGCATTTGCATACACAAAGCAGCAGGCACCGCGCGGTGCCTGCCGCATTGTGTATGCAAATGCAGGGGGGACTACAGGTACCCCCCATGTGCACCCCCACCTCGCCTTTACCATGGGGGCCTGCAACTGGCCCCCAAAGTAAAGACCGCATGCTTCTCCGCAGCGGCAACGCAGTCGTGGAGAGGCATCTGACCGCACACATCCTAATATGGTTGGAGGTGTCTCGCAGACACCGCCACCATAGACAAGCACTTTTTCCGCTGGTCGACATCGCGACCGGCGGAAATGCACCGGACGGACTTTCCGTCCGCCGCAAACCCCCCCAGCCATCCTAATGTGGCGGGGGTCATTCTGTTGAGGATGGCGGGGCAATCCTAATCCTAACTGTCCTAATGGGCCCCTAGATATCGTGTGTAAAATGCAGATCAAGTTATATACACTTTCATCAACATAAACGCACCGTGACCATACACAGACGACTCTTTTAGAGTTTCCACTTAGTAACTCTGAAATAGTCATCCAACTAGCATTCAAAGACTTCACGTGAGAGAAGGACAACATTCAATCTGATATGTAAATGAATGATGCGCTGCAATTATTCCAGATTTTTAGGAAAACACGCCACTTCCTCTATTTATTGATTACAGCCTGTTAGAGGGTGTGCTACCAGAATGCCTTGTCTTCTCATATGTCATCTATATATTGAGATGCATTCAATTTGCATACTTTTTCAGCAAATAAATCCTGGTAACTAATGCTCACATACTGAATCATAAGTCTGATGATGACATGCCTCCCCCAAAGACCACCACATTGATGACTCAGGGGCAACTTTGGCATTTCTTGGAGTTAGTAGAGAAAGGCCTACACTGTAAACGTAATTAGTACCTGTAGGGTTTCTGGTACAGCAGCGGACCGGCTACTAGTAAAGCCACATCATCAGGGGAGACGCCTGCCAACATGTAATTCAGTATTTTTAAATAAGGAGATTCGAGTTAAAACACACTTCTTTCCCTAGACAGTAATACATTATTTTTGAGTGCAAATATTGTACTTAATGCATGAAAAAAGCTAAGCTCGTATCACTAAAAATCCTACGTTTGTGGAAAACGTTAGGCTAATCACAGAAGTGCTGTTTTTTTGTTTTTTTTAAAAAGCCTATACAAATGTTCTCTATATAATCAATTTCTTCCCATGTGGATATCAGAAGAACCTACATGCTAGTGAAGCAGGCATTATGCGGGATGCAGCACAGAAATTATCATTACAGCAGCTTTAGATTAACTAAATGCCTACCAGGCTGCCCGAGTGGACATGATTTTATTCGCTTTATCAGCAGCATTTGATACTGTTGGACCTCCAGATACTGTTAAGTTGCTGAGAAGGTTACAGTCTCAGGGAAATGGCTATAAACTGGTTTCAGAGCTTTTTTTCTGCAGATGTGATTGACTCTGCAACTAAACAATATTGTTGCAAAGACCATTACAGGATGACACCGATCAAAGTCGGTGTCTGAAAAACTGATGTGGATGTTAATTTGGAAGAGTTGCACCCTCTGACCCCACAGAGGAAGTGGGAGGGCCTACGGAGTGGTAACTCTCCCAGATACAAAAAAAGGATCCTATTTTCCTTCAATTATGAGGAAAGGTTGTTATTGTTGTTTACTCGTTGGTTGCTTGTAGTAAAAAGGAGAGAAAATGTTTATTTTTGTAGGAAAGACGATTGTGTTATCGAAATAAGTTGGTTCATTAAAAAAAAAGTATACTGTCTGTATATGCCTATCCACATGTTTTATCAGACGTACGAGTTCTGGCAATTCACTTTAACTGAAGTGGCCAAATAGAGGTCTGTGTTATTGACCACCGATGGCCACTTACAGTTTCAGGTGAGGCCCTTTGAGATGAAGAACACCCTTGCCACCCTGAAGAATTTGGTCAATCAGGTTGTGGTTGGTTGGAAAACTTCAGCGCCACCATTGTTGCTCGCTTGACAGAACTGTTTATGAAGATGAAGCTTAGATAGGTGATCTGAAGGCTGGAGGCATGCTAGACTGCTTTTGACACACTGAAGAAGGCCAAGTGTACAAAACCTGTGCTCAAGGCCTGTGATTTATTCCAGGAGTCCATTGTGCAGACAAATGCACTGGAGCATAGCATAGGGACTGTGTTCTCACAGCTAAATGAAGAGTGAATAGATCAACCAGTAACATTCATACGCAGGAGGTTAATTCCCGGGAAATAGAGGTGGAGTGCAATACAAAGGGAAGCATTTGCAGTGGTCTGGGCAATGGCAACATTATATCCATACTGGATTGGAGTTCACTTTCGGGTTCCAGACAGTCCACAGACCCCTCAGATGGCAAATGCAGATTAGGGGTGAGAATCCCAACCTATTGAGGTAGTCCATCTCCCTACAGGGAATGGACTTTAGGGTGAGTATAACCCTGAACTGACAATGTCTTTGCTGATAGTCTCTCCAGGTTTTCTGCTTCAGCGATGAGAACTCTCATGAGGGTAAATAGTTCTCTTTGCTTCTTACTGTGTGGGACCATGTCTCCCATCTTTTTGCCTTCCATCTTCCTGCATTTGCTGACTTAGTGTTTGCTTGCTTTAGGACTCTGTGACCTTTCCATTACTAACCAGTGATAATGTGCTTGTTCGCTCTCCTTTAAACATAGTAAAATTAACTTTCACCCAGTTGGCACATTTATTTTATGTGTAAGTCCCTAGTAAGGTTATTGTAACCATGGCCTGTTAAATAAATGCTACTAATGGGCCTGCAAAAAGAACAATTGATGGGCAGAAAGAAGAACAATGTCATACATTCACCCCAGTACAGAGATCTGGGCCTAAACCATCGTTATTTTGCTCACCATGCCATTCCAGTTTTCACCCATTCATATGCAAATCAGTCTTGACCCTGCGCCCAATGGGAACAGTCCAGCCAAATTGCTAGGCCAGGTCCTTCCTGGACTGGAAACAAGCATCCTAGGACCGGTTTGGGGCTTTCAGCCCTCATCAGCCATGATAGCTTGACCCAAGTGGCATGGAGAGCAGAGGACCCACGTCTGGGCATACCCGTCCCTCTCTGGGTGACAAATGCAAAAAGAACAATTGATGGACAGAATGCAGAACAATGTCATACATTCACCCCAGTACAGAGATCTGGGCCTAAATACATTGTTTTTTTGCTCACCAAGACACTCCAGTTTGGACCCAGCCATATGTAGATCAGTCTTAACAGATTGTGCTCCTGAGGCAGAAAGCCGGGAGCGGGTGATTTTTAGCTGGTTTTAAAACTTGTGTGTGATAACTTGTGCTTTTAAAACTCTAACCTTGGCATTCTTGGGACATTGAACCGCGCAGCCAATTAAGGCGCTGCTGCGGTGATTGCCGCCATTCCAGAGAAGCCTCTCGCTCCTGTACACGCCCACTGACGCTCGGCCACGCCCCCCACCCACACTATATAAACCGCGCCTTCTCCCCAAGTGCGTATTAGTAACAGATTGTGCTCCTGAGGCGGAAAGCCGGGATCGGGTGATTTTTAGCTGGTTTTAAAACTTTTGTGTGATAACCTGTGCTTTTAAAACTCTAATCTTGGCATTCTTGGGACATTGAACCGCGCAGCCGATTAAGGCGCTGCTGCGATGATTGCCGCCATTCCAGGGAAGCCTCTCGCTCCTGGACATGCCCACTGATGCTCGGCCACACCCCCACCCACACTTCCTAACAATGTGCTTCCCCCAGCCGCGCAGCAGGCGCGCTCCCTGCGCGCCAAAGGCAAGCCCATCTGCGCCCGTCCACAAACGGCCGGGGACAGGGGCTACACCCCCTGGTCCCCCACCAACATCGAGGAAGACGTATAACGCTGGGCTCCTCCACAACCTAAGACCCCTTCATAAAACCAGCTCCGGTCACCTTTACCATCCCCTAGACCTTCCTTCCCGCTGCCCAAACTGCAATACCAGGTTTAACACCTCCCTAAAGGAAAATGACTCACAGACCTACACTATGCTTCTCTTAAATTGCAGATCCCTCCCAAAACATAGTACGGAAATCTTCCTAACAATCAACAAACTAACGCCAGATGTAGTGTTCCAAACCGAATCCTGGCTTTCCCCGGAGTCCGAGCCAGACCTGATACAAGCACTTCCCCCTGGCTATCAAGTCTCCCGCAGGGACCGCACACAGGGGAAAGGCGGAGGTCTTGCAATTATTTATAAATGCCTATACCAGTGCCACTGCATCCTGGATCCCATCCCAGACTGCGAAAGCATGTTCTTCTCCCTAAAACTCTCCCCTAATGACAGCTTCACTGGAGCTCTCGTCTATCGCCCCCCCAGGCCCACTGCTTCAATTCCACACAACCCTACCTTCCCGAGTAGCAGACCTAGCTATGTCCCCCTCCAATTTCACCCTGTTGGGTGACCTCAACATCCACTTTGACAATAAATCAGGTAATATAGCAAATGATCTAACGGCAAGTCTGGCCGCAGTACAACTGGAGCAACTAGTCCAAGCCCCCACACACCACAAAGGACACTTGCTGGACCCTGTATTCAGCAACTGCCATAACTTCAAGGTAGGCCCCATCACTCCTCTCCCATGGTCCGACCACTCCCTAATTCATCTCACCTGGTCTATGCCAAATCCGCCATCCCGCACTCCCCCCCCGTAAAATGAGAAACTGGACCAGGCTACCACTAGAACTGTGGACCAGGTCCCTAGCAGACTCAAGACCCACATTCTCCCAGAATCCCTCGTCAGACAGCAGGGAATTTGACAATTGGATTCGGGAATCTATCGACTCCATTCTCCCCCCTTGCAAAACTACCTTAAAAAGAGCGCGGGAAACAGCCCCCTGGTACTAAGATGAACTTAGAGAAAAAAAACGAATGTGTAGGAAATTTGAGAGAAAGTGGCGTCTGGGGTATGCCACTAATGACAAAATCATGTACAGGGAAGCCATCAGAGCTTACAAAACAGAAATAAAAACAGCACAGTCCTCTTACTTCAGTGAAAAAATCACTAAGGCCAGATCTAAACCAAGAGAGATCTTCCAAATAGTAAAAACACTCACTAAACTACCCCCCCCACAGCCCCAAATGACAACCCGATCGCGCACTGTAATGGCCTAGCGGAATTCTTCTGTCAGAAAGTAAATAAAATCTATGCAGCATTTACAGCTTCAACCTCGGAACCCCCCATGGCTGAACTCCAGCTCCCTACAAGAGCAGAGTACGTCACACAGACAACCCTGGATCACTTCCCCCTAATAGACTTAGAGTCACTGCAACCTTTAACACTACAGGTTAAGTCAGGCTCCCCAAACGACCCAGTTCCACCCAGCGCTATGACCGCCTCCAGCCTCATCATTTTCCCGACCCTCATGGAGCTGCTTAACAACTCCCTGACGAAAGGTAGCGTGCCCCCAACCTGGAAACAGGCAATGGTGAGGGCTCTCCTTAAAAAACCTAATCTGGACCCCAACGATCACAACAACTACCGTCCCATCTCCCTTCTGCCGTGGGTGATCAAGATCCTTGAGAAACACATCAATCTCCATCTCACAAGGTTCCTCGAGTCCAACATCCTACTCGACACCTCGCAGACAGGGTTCCAGCCCAGACATGGAACGGAAACGGCGCTGCTAACCGTAACAGAAGAAACCAGGCGGATCCTGGATCGAGGGGGATCAGTGGCAGTCATCCTCCTCGATTTAAGTGCCGCGTATGAAACGGTATGCCGCAAAACCCTACTGCGTCGACATTTCGACCTAGGAGTGTCAGGTAACGCTCTAGCATGGCTAGGATCATTCCTGAGCGAAAGGACTTTTCAAGTCTTTGACGGAGACGCTATCTCCGCAAGCATACCACTGGATTATGGGGTACCGCAGGGCTCATCACTAAGCCCCACACTGTTCAATGTGTACATGAGGCCGTTAGCTGAGATCGTGCGTCCATATGGCATTAAGATCGTTACATATGCCGACGACACTCAGCTGGTGGTCTCTCTTGCACAGAAGAACAGTGAACCGGCGCAGGCCCACCTAATGACCTGTATGGAAGGGATCAGGAGTTGGATGACAGCATCCTCCATCAAACTCAATGGTGACAAAACCGAGCTCATGCTGCTCGGCCCCCCAGCTTTGTCCACCATCGACCGACTATGGCCCAGTAGTCTGGGCACACCCCCTATCCCAAAAGACAGCATCAAAAGTTTAGGGGTCTGGCTGGACAAATCTCTAACCCTCAACACCCAAGCAACAAAAACATAAGCAACCTGTTTCGGGATTATCAGGATGCTGAAGAAAATCCTACCACTCCTCCCCTTTGAAGCCAGACAATTCATCATACAAGGGCTGATCCAATCCCGATTGGACTTCAACAACGCGCTTTACCTAGGGGCACCAGAAAATGTGCTGCAAAAACTCCAACGGACATAGAATTGCGCTGCACGCACGCTGCTCCAGATTCCACGCAGAGAATCAGTGGCACCGGGATTGAGGACCCTACACTGGCTCCCTGTCAGGGAGAGAATAAAATTCAAGGCCATGTGCATATCCCACCAAGCATTCTGGAGAACCGGCCCCAAAACCAACCACTCCCTGCTCTCCCCCTACCGCCCCGGCAAACAACTCCGATCCACTAACACATTCCTAGCAGTAACACCCAGGATCAAGAGGTCAAGAGCAGGAGGAAGGTCCTTCACGCTCAACGCAGCTAGGCTGTGGAACTCCCTCCCCCTAAACCTTAGATCGAACCCCAACCTACCATCCTTTCGTAAGGATCTTAAAACCTTCCTTTTCAGCAACTAACCTACCCCAGCTTGCCTCCTCATAGCACTCTCCGTTACAATAGCGCTTGGACGCCCAAGGGCAGCAGTCGCGCTTTACAAAACCCCTTTCATTTCATTTCATTTCATTCTTGATCCTGCGCTCAATGAGAACACTCCAGCCTGAACTGCCAGGCCAGGTCCTCCCTTGACTGGAAACAAGCATCCCAGGACCAGTTTCGGGCTTTCAGCTCTCATCAGGCAGGATAGCTTGACTCCAGAGGCATGGAGAGCCTGGGTCCCATGTCTGGCTTTCCCGTCCTTCTCGGAGTGACAAATGCCAAAAGAACAATTGATGAACAGAATGAAGAACAATGTCATACATTCACCCCAGTACAGAGATCTGGGCCTCAATCCATCGTTTTTTTGCTCACCATGCCATTCCAGTTTGGATCCAGCCATATGTAAATCAGTCTTGATCCTGCACCCAATGGGAACAGACCAGCCCACACTGCTAGGCCAGGTCCTCCCTGGACTGGAAAAAAGCATCATAGGACCTGTGTTGGTCATCAGACAGGATAGCTTGACTCCAGTGGCATGGAGAGCACAGGACCCACGTCTGGGCATACCCGTTCCTCACGGGATGACAAATGTAAAATGAACAATTGATGGACAGAATGCAGAACAGTGTCATACATTCAACCCAGTACAGATATCTGTGTTTTCCAGACGTGGTTCCCTTGCTCACTGTGCTACTAGATTCAAGCTAGCCTGGCTGATGAAGGGTGACATACCCTGAAACCAGTCTCAGGATGCTTGTTTCCAGTCCAGGGAGTACCTGGCCTGGCAGTTCGGTCTGGACTTGCCCCGTGGGGCACAGGGTCAAGACTGATTTGCATATGGCTGGGTCCAAACTGGGGTGGTGTAGTGGGCAAAAGAACAATGGATTTATTCCAGATATTTTGACTGGGGAGAATGTTCAATCAATCAATCAATCAATCAAGACATTTATACCGCGCACTACTCACCCGGAGGGTCTCAAGGCGCATATGGGGGGGGGTCTGCTACTGCTCGAACAGCCAGGTCTGTTCGAGCTGTAGCATTGTCAGCATTCCGTCAGTCATTTGTTTGCTGTAACACTTTTCGTCCTAAGCGGGATGGGTATGCCCAGACATGGGTCTCTTGCTCAATGTGTCACTAGATTCAAGCTAGCCTGGCTGATGAGGGTGACATGCCCTGAAACTGGTCCAAGGGATGCTTGTTTCCAGTCCAAGGAGGACTGCGCCTGGCAGTTCGGTCTGGACTGTTACCATGGGGCACAGGGTCAAGACTGATTTGCATTAGGCTGGGTCCAAACTGGTTTGGCATAAGGGGCAAGTGAGGTAAGGGATCAAGTGGGCGTTTTTACACTATTTCAAAACTTTATTTCTTTAATTTTATATAGTGCGAACAAGACCCTCGTGGGCATTAGAGCACTTTGCACATGTTGACAAGCAGGGAACATATAATCAATATCCCTTTCGATGCTCATGACGAGCTCAGCTCGTCATGATGCACAGTTGAGCTGTGCTGATGACGAGCTGAGCTCGTCATGAATAAAGTAATAAAGCAATTTCCAGCACAGGGGGGGAAAACGCCTAGCAGCCAAGGTGATATCAAATATGGGAGCAACAGTACAAGATATGGCAGATCCCAGATGAGGGTAGGATCTCCTAAATGATAAGGCAGTTAGATATAATAGATCCGCAGTAATCTCAGAGGGACAAGTTACAGGATCTAGGGCATAGTTTTGTTCATTTGTAGTAGTTCAACTTATTTCATGGAGAATGCAGTTGAGGGATTTATTCTGGTGTCAGAGGGGAGGGAGTTCCAAATTTTTAGGCCGATGCCAGAGAAGGCCTTATTGTAGGTTTTCTTTTTAGAGAAGCTCTGAGGTTTTTGCTTTAAAGTACTGGTGCTTCTAGAAGATCGGGATCCCCCCAAGAGCTCAGGTATCTGAGCTGGTTAACTTGGAGTACTGAATTGTAGGGCTTTTTAGTCATTCATGTAATTTTCAGTTGAGTTGTAGGGCCGTCAGTTGAGGGCTTTTATGTCAGGGGTAATGTGGTTGTTTCTTCCTGGTCTAGTTATGAGCATTGCAGCAGAGTTGAGGGAGGCCCTTAAAGGGGCTGTTGTGTATTTGGGAAAGCCGCCTAAGGTATAGCTTCCATAGTCCAATCTGGTAATCACTAGTGCTTGGGCAGCAGAGGTAAAGTCGTTGGGGGATAGTAGGGGCTATAATTTTCTCAAAATGTTCATCTGGAGATTTGATCCTTTGGTGGCATCACTAATGTGCTTGGGATGAGGAAACCCGACAGGCAGGTGTGAGTGTTACTGCATTGGGGATGCTTAACTGTTTTACAGGTCCCAGCAAACTTCTGACCACTATATCCGTTAAGTGTAACAGCTGTTGAAACCATGCGGCACAAAGTCTATGTAATGGGTCCTTAGTAGTTGCATGAGGGTTATACACACAATATTTTAAGTGTTGTGGTTGTCAGGCTAGGAGGATATACCACCATCACCTTCTATATTATTGGTTGATGGAGATACATCCTGTTAGAGAGTATGATTATCATGTTACTATTCTGGATTACGTGAGATTAGTACGGTTGAACGCATTGAGAATCTGACATAATTCTGGGGTGATCGCGTACCAATCATAGGAATGTAATGTTATTTTGCACCTGAAACCAGTGGGGGACATACAGAATTAACGTGATGCAGCTTTTGGCTTATCTGACCTACAAATAGAATAAGCACATTCATGTTATTTCTTTGTAGGTGCCATCAACAGGGACTTAATAACCATAACTAA
This sequence comes from Lissotriton vulgaris, assembly GCF_964263255.1. NCBI lineage: Eukaryota > Metazoa > Chordata > Amphibia > Caudata > Salamandridae > Lissotriton > Lissotriton vulgaris. Next base: position 495,341,756 of record NC_141685.1, read on the forward strand.
TTGATGTATTGGGATCAATTGAGAATGTGAGGACCTGATGTATGCCAGGGACTAATGTTCGAAACAGCCATAGGTGAGATAGAGTGGCAGGCTGTCCGATTGGCGAATATAGAATTTTAAGTGGTATGTAAAGTACCTGTTATGGCTCACATTATGTGTTGTGGGATACCCTGTAGGGGGAGCGATATTTGTTTGGGAACAATGTATTATTGTTTGCACTCTATTAAGGATGATCATTAAATAGGTAATAGGGGGCTTCCTTTGGGTGCCGAACCTATATCAATGGATCAGTTGGGTGAGATGTTCGCCCCAATGATGTGTTACAGTAATGACTAGACTCAGGCGATATACTCTGCTCTGCTAATGAAGTTTGCGAAAATAGGGTTCTATCACCCAGCGGAGGAATGCAAAGTTCCTGAATTCCACCTTCCCGGGTACATAGCTGAGTTTTTTCTGTTTGCACACTCGAGATTCGTTTTGACGCTTGCGAGCACTACAAAAATCATTGTGATACTTCTCCCTCACTTACACAGCTACCGGCCGCGACGGCACCAATGTAGTGCCGATGGCAACTGCACCGCTCGAGTAGCTTTTGTGCTTGAGAAGCATCTGAGAGGATTTTCAAGTGGATTTTCTTCTCCAATGGTCCGATGGAGTTGTTTTTATTGTGCAAGAAGCCTTTTTTCTCTTTGTTTTCTAACTGGGAAGAAGTGCCTCAGAGACTCCAACTTCCTGTTCCTGTCCAGCAGGCTCTTCCCAGAGCTTTGTCCATCTCCTGGTCACTTTTCATTTGGATTGAGAGCTGGAAGGATCACTCGCCTTGTCTGCTGCATATATACAATTGGATTTAAGGACTATGGATTTGAGATTTAACAAGTACGTTTAAAACCTGTTGTATAAGGGTGTTTGTTTGATTGGGGGAATGCACCAGGATTCATTTGTACTTTTATTAGATTTATAAAAATTTATTGTGGTGGCTTCCCCGCAGTTTCAGTAGTGGCAAAGTGTTTTTTTTTTTTTTTTGCACATAATTTTTCTTTTTTTGTAAGGGAAAAATGTTACACAGTCTAATATATCTTTCTACATGTTTATTAATAAATTAGCATTATTCATTTTATTTACTATGTGGCCTAGGCTACCAATGGGACTTCCAGCAAGAAGGCCCAGTGCTAGTCACTGATGCATGAAACAACTGGTTCAGTGGTATCTGTTGAATTGAAAAATCATTAGGTCATGGATGGCATTGGAATACATTACAAAATGTGGTTTTTGGGGTATTTCACTTTTTGCTGAAAACAATGTACACATGGGGTAATATGTTTGATGCCTTTGGAGGATGTGTGCTGTTGCAAATTTATTTATACCAGTTAATGTTCATTTTTGGTATTGCTAAATTAATGCTTTATAGTGCTGTGCGACCATGCCTCCTTTGTCGGGCCAGTGTGTGAGTGTGTTCGATATAGTCCACCATTTCTCTTTGTTCCCCCTGCCACCATACCATGTAGCCAGGGGCCATTTTTGTATGGTCAAGTGTCCATAGACCTTTATGTGTGCTTTGTTTTCCATGCCTCCTGCTTGTTTTTTAACCAAGTGGTGGGTGGCCATTTTGTTAAGGCAGTCATTGGGAATTTGTCATAAACTGCATGTGTTCTTTGTTTTCCATGTCTCCCGGTTGTTGTTTGACAATGTGGCTGGCAGCCATTATGTGTAGCCAGTCAGTGTGCTTTTGCCATAGGCCTGCATGTCTTCTTTTGTTGTGGTAATGCCTCCGTGCTAGTTGTTTATTAACCATATGGCTGGTGGCCAGTGTGTGTAGCCAGCGAGTGTGCTTTTGCCATAGGCCTGCATGTGTTTTTGTTGTGGCCATGCCTCCTTGCTGGTTGTTGTTGTTTGACCAGGTGGCTGGTAGCCGTTTTTTGTAGCCAGCCAGTGTTTTTTTCAAGATGCCTGCATGTCTTATTTGTTGTGGCCACTCTTCCTTGCTGACTGTTGCTCTTTGGCCATGTGGCACTGGCTGGCAGCTGTTTTGTGCATCCAGCCAGTGTGCAATCAGCAATTAATAGAGCCCTGCTTATCACCCAAGTGGGTATCCAGGCACTGGTGAGGCTTCTGCTGGAAGTTGCCAGTCCAAAATTCAGGTTTTAGGTCATTTCATGAATATTTGTAAGGGTGGGTGTAGTCCAGAGGTAGAGTGGGGGGCCATTCCATGTCTTGGCAGCCAGATAGGAGAAGGTGCAGCCATCCCTTCTGCTTTTGTGGAAGCAGCGCATGTGGACGAGAGAGAGGGAGACGGACCATGGTTGTCTGCAAGGTTGGTGAAGGTTCAGTCTGTGGTTTAGGTATGCTGGTCTTTTGTTGTACAGGGCCTTTTAGGACTTGTACAACAAAGGACTCCTGGCACCGTTTTTTTGACAGGGAGCCAGTGGAGCACTCTGAGGTCGGGGTGATAAGAGCTCTTCTCGGGAGGTCAAGGAGGAGACTATAGTCTGCTCAGACATTGTGAGGTACAGCCCACATAGAGGGGCTTCTCATACTCCAGGCAACTGGTTATGAGGGCTTGGGTGATAGTGCATCTGGTGTTGATGGGGAGCAATTTGAATATTTGCTGGAGCATACAGAGGGTGAGGAAGTAGGGGAGACAGCATTTATCTGCTTCATCATGGGGAGCTTGCTGTTAAGTATGATGCTGAGGTTTCTTGTGTGGTCTGTGGGAGGGGGCAAGGGGTCCATTTCCACCGGCCATCAGAAGTCGTCACATGGGGAGTTGTTGCTCCTGAAGATGCGTACTCATGTTTTGTCAGTGTTGAGTTTGAGGCATTTGTTTTACTTTCAGAAGAATCAGGGCTGTGGTCACTCCCTGGTCTAGGAGAGAGCAGATGTCGTTTGTGATTAGGGTAGTTTCTGTGCTGTGATTAGAGCAGGATCATGATTGGGATGGATCCAAGAGATTGTTAATCTCTAGGTAGTTGGAAAGTGGCTGAATATAGCTTTTGTTAGGACTTTAGCCAGGAACAGAAGCAGGGAGATGGGACAGTAGTTTGGGAGGTTTTACTTTTGTTTGTTTGTTTCCATCCTTCTGTGAAGGATGGTGGTGAGTTCCTTACTGATGGAGATGCTACACAGGTTGATCATATGGTGGGGCAGGGGTCTCTGGTTGCCCCAGGGTGGATGAAGCTGATGATGGTGGCAGTGGTTTGCGTGGTTAGTTGATCCTACATAGTGATTATAGTGTTTGAGGTGGTGTTGTTGCTGTTTAGGAGATTGTTGAAGTTGTCATTGGTTGGATGTGGGTTAAAGTTTTTGTGGATGGTAGCAATTTTGTTGCTGAAGAAGTCTGCAAGGGTGTCACCATGCTCCTGAGAGGGGATTACGGTATTCTCTGTTGCTGAGGGGTTGGTGAGCTCTCTGATGATGCTGAAGAGTTCCTCGCTATGGTTGGAGCTAGCTTCAAGGTGAGTGCTTATGGCTTCCGTTGTGGCATTTTTCAGGTATATGTGATAATTGTTGAGAGACACTTTGAAGTAGATTCTGTCCAGTCATTTGCACTTGCGTTTGAAGGCTTTTAGTTCAGGAGTGAACCAGCTTGGTTCCTTTACTAGGATCTGCTTTGTTTTGCATGTTTGAGGGGTACAACTGTGTCGGGGAATTTGGTGATCCATGTGTTGAAATTTTAGGTGGACACCTTGAGGTCAGTAGTGGTGTCTTGCTGTGGGTGTTGAGGGAGATGGTCCATAAATTTACCTTGCTTCAGTTCCTATGGGATGGTGCTATTCTGGTTAGTGGTGGTGTTGGGAGTAGTGGAGATGGAGAAGGGGACGATTGAGTGGTCGGACCAGGTGATCTCCGAGATGCGGCTGTATTTGATTCTGTTGCTGGGTGCGAACATTGGGTCCAGGGTGTGTTTAACTATATGCGTGGGATCAGTGATTATTTAGGTGGCTGGGGTTGTTCATGCTCTCTATTAAGTTTGCCGTGTTGGCGTTGCTTGGTTCCTCATTTTTGAATTGAGATCTCCGTGGGAAGACAAATTTCTCAGAGCGGATGGCCAGTGGGGTAGGAAGTCAGGATGTCCTTGCAGATGACGGGGCATTGCCCTGGTGGTCTTTATGCAAGGGTGCCCCTGATGACGTACTTGCTGCCTGTATGGAGATTGAAATGGAGGTGCTGTACAGTGGAAGGACTCTTTGCAGCTGTTGAATATACCCCCTCCGTGATGGTTGACTCAGTCTCAGTGTATGATCTTGTAGCCCCTGTGACTTGTGGTGATGATGGCCAGTGCAGAAGCGGGGTTGATCCATGAGTCAGTGAGGAAGATGAAATTGAAGGTGAGGGAGGTGATAGTATCCCAGATTTCACTGGTTTGTGGAGTGTTCTGGCCTTAAACAGGAGATAGTGGATCTCCCTTTTGTCGGTGGGTATAGTATCAGGGCAGTTGACTCAACTCTAGAGTGCCTGTGGGTGGTTAGAGATTCAGAGGTCCTGGCACTGGTTGAGGATGGGAGAAGACAGGAAGCAGGATGGGGAAAGAGGTTAAGTTTAGGGGCAAATCAGAAAACATTATTAGGAAAAAGATGCAATGTTACAAAACGGGAAAAAGAGTCACAATTGGTGGGTTATACAGCCTAAAAGGAGGCAAAGGTTTCATTAGACAAAAATAAAACAAGATTTATTGAGTCAAAAGGGTGGCATAGACCTGTTAATGGAGGCAAAAAGGAGGCAAAGATTAAGTTTGGGTGGAAGAAGGCTGTTAATGGAGGCAAAAAGGAGGTGAACAGTTCAGTTTAAGTGGGAAAAAAGACTGTTTATGAGGCAAACACGAGGGAAAAAGTTAAGTTTAGGTGAGAAAAAGACTGTTTATGGAGGCAAAAGGTTATGTTTAGGTGGGAAAAAAGATTGTGTATGGAGGCAAAAAGGAGACAACAAGATTAAAGTTAGGCTGAAACAAATAAATCAATGCTATTGGGAGAGGCTGAGTGCAGCAACGAGGTATCTGGCTGACACAGTTACAGGCTTAAGCTGGAGCTCAGCCTGCAGCAGCAGAAGGGGGAGCTGGCACAGGGATCTATTCAATGGGGTCACGCTGCTTGGTGGAGTTAGGAGAAGGCAGGAAGCGGGAGGGGAGATGAGGTTGAATTTAGGCAGGAATCAGAAAAGTCAATTAGGAGAAAGATGCCATGTTACAAAACAGGGGAAAAGAGGCACAGTTGGAGGGAGAGAAACTCACAAATGCGTTACAGAAAATAATGTTATGTAGGCAAAAAGGAGGCAATGGGTCAATGTTTAGGTATGAAAAAAGACTGTTTTGAAGGCACAAAGGGGCAAAAGGTCAAGCTTAGGCGGAAAACAAAGACTGTGTATGAAACAAAAAGGAGGCAAAAGGTTAAGTTTAGGTGGCAAAAAAGGCTGTTTATGGAGGAAGAAAGTACTTAACAGTTTAAATTTAGGCAGGCAGAAAAAACTCTATGGAGGCAGAAAGGAGGCAAAAGGTTACGTTTTTTGGTGGAAAATAGGAGGTTTATGGAAGCAAAAAGGATGTAAAAGGTTACGTTTAGGTAAAAAAAAGACTGTTTATGGGGGCAGAAAGGAGGCAAAAGGATAAAAGTTAGGCTCAAGGAAAATACGTTCTGGGGAGAGGCTGATAGCCACGGCGAGTTAAGTGGCTGACAGTGGTTACAGAAACAGCGGTTCCTGCGGTGCAATGAAAACTATCTTGATAATAACATGCACAATTGCAAGGGTTACAGTTACGTCAGAAAGAAAGGCTAGCAAGGAAAAAGATGGCTGTACATCCAATATTGCTTTTATATGTCAAACAATATATCAATTGAAACATAAACAAAAAACATAATAGTGCTAGGAGTCCCCAGTGAAATTGGAACCAAAAGTAAAGCACCATTTTTTTTAATTGGTGATAGATGTGAAAGTGTAAACATTTTTACTTTTGGTTCCAATTTCACTGGGGCCACCTAGCACTATTATTTTTTTTCTTTAGTTTTCATTGCCCAGCAAGAACCACTGTTTCTATTACAAAGCTAATTACCCTGGTTCCTAGAGAGTAGGGTCTCCCTGTACTTGTTTTTGACAGTGGTTACAGGCTTGAGCCGGAGCGCAGCCTGCAACAGCAGAGGGAGCTGGCCCAGGAACCTGCTGGATGAGATATCTGTTTAATAATATGCTTGAGGATAATTGTAGTATGTATATTAAGAATATAATTTTGATGGACATTGCTTATATAATATTACATGCAATTACTTCAGCAAAAATTTATGTTTTTATTTATAATTTTTATTTTATTTATTTTACTTACTGTTTTTAATTACAATTTTTATTTCTCCAATTTTTTTATTTTATTTCACATTTTTTATATTTTTTTATTTCATTGCTTTTTATTTCAAATTCTTCAGGGCTCAAATGGCAAATTCAGAAATAATTGAATTGCTAAAGTTAAATGTAGGGGTCAGATCAGATGTCAAACTTTGAAGAGTGAGATACATTTATAAAGTGCGACAAAAGATATTGGTGCAATTCAATTTGTATTCATAAGTAAGATATCTTTATTTGAAAAATGTTTTGAGCAGTGTGACCAATAATTTAAAACAAGTAGAAAATGTAGCTAGAACATTAAAATAATTAAAAGAGCAATCAAATAAAACAAATAAAATAAATCCAACATTAAATATAAAATTACAAAGTTAATAAGTACATGCACTTATAGACAAAATAGCAATTAATTAATATGCATCAAAGAAATCAGATAACAAATAACCAATTAAGCAATTTACATAATGAAATACCAAATAAAGTCTTAATAAACTAAAAACAGAAGTATAATAGTAACATCTAACTCTATTTCTTTACAAACCAACTAACTCAAAAACTACAATATGCATTAGCAACTAACTATAAAAAATGTAGACTTGAAAAGATTATACAATACACTTAAATAGATTAAATAATAATTAATCATTCAACTAATTTACATGTATAAAACATTAAGCACAATATTAATAACATTAATAACACTTATTATTGATAGAACTACTAATAGAAATAAACAACATTATATAAAATGATTTAAAAAAAATTATATTACATACTTACAAATAGTATATTTTTGTATATTATATTTTTGTAATGATCATAGTTTTAACACAATATTTAGGTTGCACAATATTTTGAGATCAATAGGTGTGTAAGGGGCAAACACAAAACTCACAAGAGCCCAGCACATCTTAGCCAAAGCACAATAGCAGGTATTTGCCAATAAAAAAAACAAATAGAACAAGCTTCTTACGTGCTGCAGCTCACTACTTTTGAGTTTGTGGCTCCTAAAGCTAATTGGGCACCACAGGAGACATTGACAAGAGAATTACAAGTCCATTAATATAATACTTTGGCTTTCCCTAATGAGATGTCATCTACAACTCACGCATAATGTACAGAGGATTCTGAAGATTATTCTACATAATCAACAATCTCTACTTCTACTAAAGGTAAGTTCTAGACAATTTTAAAGGGGAATACTAATATGTAAAAAGAGCCAAGCAAAACAAGCAAAAGAATTCAAGATCTTGGCACAAAAGATACATTCTTTAGTGAATAAACTGACATCCTTCTTTAAAAGAAACTATATGTATGCTCTCATAAATAGTGAAAACTAAGATAGAATGTCAATCGAACATTAATCAACAGCTACATTCCTTTGCTCAAATATGTGAATATATTGAAAATCGATCATCTCTCTCCAGCCTCTGCAGTCCTAATTCAAGATAGGCTGGAAGGGACAAGTCCCAACATCATAGTTTATCGTAAATCTCCCTGCAATATTTCCTCTGCAAGATCTCAGGCACACTGACTCACACATTTAAATATCACTCTATTGAAAGGACTCGCAGAGTTTTATTGTGCCCCCCCCCCAATCCAAACAGCATACCCAGTACTAGCATTATCTTTTTTCATGAATTCAATATTAATGAGAAAATATTCACTATTTCAAGAGAACGAAGTAGAATCAGTACCCTAGAGGCATACTCTTTTTTTATATTTCAATACAAAACATGAGAATGCAGGATCAGGCAAAGAAAAACTAAAAGCTCTGATACCAGAGTTCCGGTCTTGATCTGTGCCTTTAAACTTCATATCTATCTACCATCTAAATGACAATAAATTGGTGAGTGGCTTTAAGATCTTCACAGATCCAGCACAGGTAAGACAATGTCTATGATAATGGCAACTACCAGATCAATTAGACAATTTGTACTAATGATAAATATTCCTACATTACGCTAATGTGATCACCTTATTGTGATCAATATGATTAACTGGGCTATTAGTCAATAGGTTGACTATCCACCTTGAGTCAAAATCACCAACCTTGCTAGTGTGAACCCTCAAATTCACTACATTAACCCACATAACAGACAGGTTTAACTCAGGGCAATATTCACAATGGGACTTATGATTCACAAAGGGACTTTCAAATCATGAAGTTACTGAAGAGGGGTTTCCGTATAGAGATTCCACCCTGAGTGTAAATATTTCCGCCCCAAGTGTGGAGATTTTGCACTTGTATCTTTACGTTTTGTAAGTCCATTTGTGAATCAGTGCCAAAGTACCCATGCATTTCCAAAACCTATAATAAAGCCAACATGAAACACAATAAAAACGCCAGACGAAATTAGAACATGTGTCATTTTTAATAAACAATATGACACCAAAAGAATGGGCCTGCCAGGTGTCATCTGATACCTTTATTTGAAAGGGGAGTCTCATTTGAAACACATACAATTCCTGAACACAACCCAAATGGTCATCCAGCCAGATGAAGAAAAACACATCCTTATGCTCAGGCCTTTCTCTTTGTTCGGGGATCAGGTATCATACCTCATAAATGCTTCATCACTCAGAGGGCTACAGCTGCAGGGTCATGCAAATTCGCCTACAGATGACCTAGACAAGCAAAACATTTTTTTATAACATTTACTTTTCTTTATCAAATTCCATTACATTTGGCTTTTGATAAATAGTAAAAAGAGTTGTTAAATCATATTTCTAGCAACCGGAACATGCCAGTCGACTTAGGTGACATTTTCCCTTTATTGCTAAAGGAACAGCCCTTCTCCATCCACAGGCTGCAGATTTTTCAAACCCAAATTCCCCCTGCCGGTTTGCAAAAAACATTCGCTGAGGCTTCCCAATCTGAAGTTGACAATTAAAAAACGTCTCTTGGACCACATAAATGTCAGGTACTTAGAAATTGCAAATACAATGTGTCCTGACATATCTGTCTTGAGGATTCTCTAAGCATGCTTACAGTGGACAAAACCCATATTTTTGCATAACGGTACGAGCCAGTGCTTCCTGGCTTTACTGTAGGCAGGGCAAAATAGAAGAATATGAAGTTCATCCTCATTGCTACAGCTACACCCGGGACAAGATTTGGTCGTAGAAGCAGACCATTTATTCGTAAAAGCCCTTAGGGGTAATGTACCATATCTCCATTGTAAATAGAGTTTCCTTGTTCCAATGGGATAGATAACGTCCAGAAAATCCTCAAAGCTGTATGATAGTTTAAATGATAAAAAACAATTTAGTCAGTAAGAATCTTGCACAATGGTATTGAGTTTATTATCCATAAAAGACCTCGTGAGGGACTTGCCTGAAGCCTCGCGGCATGCCCTTTCCAGGTCATGCCACAGGGCGGACAGGCCCAATTTAGCGAATTCCTGTTTAACAAAGACAAGCCAAGATATTTTTGCTACACTATTACAATTTAAAATTTCCTTCAGTTCTAGCCTGTAATTTAGCAGTTCTGGCGTTGTCCAGAGCCTGCGCCAGAACCTAAGAGGTTTTAGTGCCAGCTCGTCCTGAATAAAACTCAAACCTAGATCTAGCCTTATCGGAAGGAGTGGTGTACTTTGGGGAAGCGCGAGTAACTGGCGCATAAACTTATTTTCTGTATTAAAAATATCTGGCCTATCTGGCCTACAGGTGTGCCCCCAGAGCTCTACACCATGGAGGGCCGCGGCCCTCACCTGGGTTTTGTAAATCTCCAGCGCTGGGCTCACCGGTTTAAATGTCGATGTATTGGACATCTTAAGGATTACCCCCGCCAATTGGGACAGTTTCAGTTGGGATTTAACCTGTTGTGGGCCCCAAGACAGGTTTTCATTGATAGTGCCCCCTAGGTACTGGAAGGTCTGTACCCTTTCTGATCTGACAGGTCCCAGAGTAGGCGTCGAACGCGATGATGCGGGCGGATTGAAAATCATAAATTTCGTTTTATCCATGTTAATCTCCAGTCCGCAGCTATGAAAGAAATCCGCAGAGCCATCCAGTACTTGTTGAATCCCCATAGGTGACTTGGAGAGCAGGAGGGTGTCGTCAGCGAACATAATCGCCGGCACCCTCCTGCCTGCCAGCCTAGGTGCTATTACACCGTTCACATAGAGGCAAAACAGGGTCGGCGCCAAGACACACCCCTGTGTCACCCCTCTGCCAACTGCGAACCTGGGAGACAATGCCCCATTCCTCCCGCATCTAACCTGTGCAAAATTCCCTGCATGCAGCCTCATCAGAACCATCAAAATTTCTTGCGGAACACCTAGCTCCGTGAGCACCGCCCAAAGTTTCCCTCTGGGTATTAAATCTAAAGCGGACCGAAGGTCCACAAAGACCATGTAGAGGCTGCCACCCTCTAATTTTGCCATCTTCCAATAAAGTAGAATAAGGCGAAAGATCTGATCCATGGTGGATGTGTTCCTTCTAAAGCCAGCTTGATACGGGCTGAGGACATCATGTTCCTCCGTCCACTCCTGGAGACGACCCAGGATGAGCCTTGAAAAGATTTTTTGTGGCACGTCGATGAGGCTGATGGGCCTGTAGTTGGCTGGGAGCAGAGGAGAGCCCTTCTTGAAAATAGGGACTATCTCTGCTCCCAGCCAAGTACCCGGAGCCTCCATTCCTCGACGGACTGCATTGAAGAGAATGCACACTCTAATACTAGTCAGCCATGTGAAACGTATTAAAAAGAGGAATAAAAATGCTAAAATATTCTCTGAAGCTTGGTGCCTTAGACTTAATATTCTCTGGTTACCGAATTACAGGAGACACCTCACTAATGTTTAAATATCTAAAACAAATTTGGATAAATACAGCAAAGGCTAGGCTATTTTATATACTTTGATCATTCCGTCAAATACCTCAGTTTGGAAGCTAACGATACAGACATCATTAAAAATAAAATTGGGTCTTCCCTGCATACTTAATACACATTAATATATTGACTTCACTTTAGGTAGTATTCCAAGTAGCACTGTCGGGGACAGTATGAAAGCCCATAGTAGTAGGATTGCTTATGCCTGTCATTTCAGATACTTAAGGGAGAGCAACATGAGAAAGGCATAATGAAGAAAGGGATATATGTACTATTTAACACACAAACTAGTCAGGTTAATAGGAATGTATTCAACACCAATAGCCCCTGTTGCAATATTCCTGCCCTATGGGCACTACAAATTACATAGTCTAATAAAAAGCTTTCAAGTATAGATCAATAAACCTTAAAACTGAGGTTAAACCTGATGAGGTATTCACTTATGTGAGCAGAAATGTGAATACTTGAATTACACACACTCCTTAAGAGTTGTAAATGGTAAGACCATCAACAATCCTGTAGCCTATCTATATTTGAACACTAATGTACAAACCTCTATCATAAGAATTAACTTCAGGATACAACTTAATCCTTAACTGTCTAACAAATCTACCCATGACAGATGAACTACAGAACACTATTCTATTTTTTAAATCATCTTTACTAGGTTTAATGACATTCTTAATACTGTTTACAGAACAGTTGCACTGACCATTTATACATGTCAAGGCATTATGATCCCACCATAATCACTGTGCATTTGCTATAATGCTCCAGGTTTATCAGGAACTATAAATTAGAAAATATTAAACAATAAGCCATATCAGCATAAGTCTAATTCGACAGGAATAAATGACAGGAAGTGCCCCCTCCCTTGCCAAACAACACATCTGCCCTGCTAGGAGGCCCCTACTCCCTGGGAATCACAAATCCCAGGAAGCTTGACCATGCACCCCTAAACCCTTTGTGTGTGTTCAGTCTTGTTGTTAAAATGAATTGACGAGTTGACATGGGGAATTGGTACACCTCAGTATGGCTCTCTGTGTTAGAAGGGTAAGCATTTCAATCCTGCACAGGGAGTTCCTACTGTGGATCTGACAGACAGCCTCCTTCATCAGGGTAACAGACAATTGCGTGCACCAGTGTTCCAGTAGGATTGACAGTGGAACTCCCTAGAGGGCCCTTCTCCTCTTACTGTCATTGACTTCAAACCATTGTGTCCACCGTCAGTGGTGTGGCCTCCGACAGGTATGCTGAAGCAATGCTCCCCTTTGAGGCCCTGTAATCCACCTCAGAAAGCATTTCACTGAGAGTCTATTTTGATGGTGAGCACCTCTTCACCCATAGACTAGTGGCAGTCAACGGTGCCTGCATCTGTTCCTTTCAGGCCTGGGCTGGGGTGGGGGCATTGATAACTACAATGTCCTCATCTCTACAACCAGTCCCACAGACCCTGCCATGTCACGGTCAGCTGTGGCTGAACTGTTGGTGTATTCAGCACTGGGATTTGTACCACTGCTGTTCCACCCAATCCCAGGCTTCTGCTGGCTCAGGAAAGAATTAGCTGGATCTATTCATCATGACCTACAACATGTCCAGGAATAACAGTGCCTAAGACAAGTGCACTGATCGGAGTCTTTCCTTTCCTCTTTCCTTTCCTCCCAAGAAAGAAGCGCTGAAGCATTGTATGGCCAGGGTATAATCAAGGTGACAACTTTGTGGACACTATCAATCACACTAGCCACTTTTCAAAGAAAGCAACCAGGTCCAAACCCTCAGAACCCTCAGTAAAGCCAACAATGCGAATATTGTTGTGGAGTGGCCGCACTGCTTATGAGTTCTTAAACTTTAGCCATGTGGTTCTTGACTTGCACCTCTAGATCTGATAGTGTGGTGAAAAGAGTGTCCACGAGCTTCCAGCCTGCATGTCTCGGGTAGCAGGTTTCCTCTTGTCGTCTCATAGAAGGCCTAGTTCCACTTCTACAGCTTCCACTCACCACCTCTTATTTTGCTGGGTCTCGGTGATGGCGGCATGGGTTCTGTCCAGTTTAGATTCTGCCAATTCTGTCATCAGTCCCTCTTGCAATGTCCGCAAGCCGACTAGGATAGTTATCCTACCATCAGCGCTCTCAAAGTGTAGGGAGCTTCCCACCCTATTTGGGACCTGTGTGTGTCATCCTTTGCTCATCAGCTTCTCCAGGCCTAGATTGTTCAAGGCAGGAAAACTTGGGGGAGACTCAAATTAATGTCTCTGGTCTCTGTCTATTATGGGTCCGTCTGTGCCCTGGCTCCATTTAAGGAATTTGCCACCAGGGTGGCAAGTGAGGCCAAACGACTGAGTCTTGCTGCTCATGGTCCCCTCCAGGGGGCCAGTGAGAGACAAAAGCAAGTCAGGCAATCTAATAGGGTGATAGTTATGTTTGGCTACACCACACCGCTCACACCTACATTCTAATGAAGAAAAAGGCGTCCCATGTGCCAAGGAGGGCATCAGTAGTTACTGCACATCCACAATGCCAGTCACATCCAGCAAGTTTGTGTCCAGCATTCGTTCCTTTTCTGGCCCTCAGTCTGCCTCCAGCTAATTGGAGCACACCATCATACCCCTTCCCATGGGACCAGCCTCATCCCTCAGGCCTCTGTACAGCGTAGTAGGCCATAATGGGGAATATGAGCAGACTAGCAGCATTTCAATCTCATGAAATCTCATACCAATGGAAAGGAGCAGATCCTCCACCTGTCAGGTGCCTCTGGGTATTGGATCAGCCCTCAGGCGGAACCGATCAATGGAGACGTAAGCAAAGGCAAGCTGCCCAGTCGCTCTCCCGCATAGCTGATGTCTGCACCAACAGTCACAAATGCCCAGTATCCAAGGTCATTCCCTGCAGATCTGCACAGCAGCCAAAGGGGTCTTAACACTCCACACCAGGCCTGCTCACACAGAGAAAGCCACACACTACCTAGGTGGAAAATGTATGTGCACCCAGTGCACTTCTCCTGTCATCGTTTATATGGGAGAGCATGATGTCGGACTCCAAACCCTAATCTTCTGGCTGTTCCTCTTGCCTCCCAGGCAGCCTCTCCTTCTCTGCTCACAGGATGGCATGGCCTGCAGGCCTCACCACTGCAGGTGGAAGCAGAGCAATTTGCAGTGTTCCATTCTGCTAGTATCCTACAACAGTGGCTTGATGGTTGATGCATATTTCCACCTCGCTAGCCCACCTTGGCCAACCTGAGTGAGTCTTGGCTCCACAGTCTCACCAGTGCAGCCAGGGCAGGCTGCCAAGCCTGCCTGGGTTTGACAGGGGAGGCCCACATCTAGCAGCACCTTCAGAGAGGCGGGCCTCAGCCATGGATCGGTGTAGGTCACCACTACAGGCACCAAGGCCCTGTAGAGCCTCTCTTTCCTTGCTCACCAGCTGGACCATGAGAAACGTGACAGTAAGTGAACGCAGAGCATATTGTCGCTTATTGTTCTCCTGGTAGCCTCAAAAGCAGCTTAAAGTGCGCCTTTCATCCCTCACTCAATATTCACCTGCAGGCGTTGCAGAGTCAACAAGGATGGTGGTGTATGATTACAGATCATGGGTCAACTGAGCACAGCGATTCTAATATGCATCCTGCATCTTGCCGCAGCTGGCCAACCTTCCCTCCACCCTCCTCCAGAACACTATTCTAAAGGAGGTATTTTGAAACAAATAAATACACACTCTTATAAGACGCATGGCACTGAAGAAAGCACCTGGGTTAGATAGCAATTCCTAGCAAAGTCTGCAAAATAATTATAGATCAAACTGAATATTGGTATCTAGGAGTTCATATTGAAATTAGGAACCATAAGAGTGCTCCTTTTTCATAGACAGAGCAACTTTTTCAATTCTTTTTAAGAAAGATAACGTCACCTTTACACTATTTCTTTTCTTAATACAGACTCCAACCTATTCTCTACAATACTAGAAATCAGGATGAATTATATCATATTATAAATAATCTCTAGGTTTGGAGAAGGTTTTATAGCAGGCTATGAGACCATCAGTCACACAAATCTTTTTGTCACAGTAATAAACAAAGCTGAAACTTTTCAAGAACCACTCACTATTATATTATCAGATGCCAACAAAGCATTCAGCAAGGTTTCATAGGAATTCCTCTAGGATTTGCTTTTAGACTTATAATATACTCCAATTTTATTAAGTGGATTCATAATATATATCAGTCATCTGTAGCTTGAATACGTATAAATGATAAGCCTATATTTAAAGGCATACATAGCTCACCCACTCTCCTCCATTCTTTATGCGTTATACATGGAGCCATTTATAAGACAGCTAATAAGGAACTTTATATTGATTCCCAATTTCTAACTTCCTTCTCTTCTAACCATATGCTAATACTGTGCCTATATACATACATTATTCCGAACATTAACATATTATGTAGCATATTGGTTAAAATAGAACAAGCTGCAAAGGAATTTGGTAAAACATCAAGATATTCATTTAGCATAAGCAAAACTTAAATTGACCTCATGGGGGACAAACAATGTTGACATAAAAGTCATCAAACAAGCATGATGTCTTGAGATAATGATCCAAAAATACAGTTATGTTTCAAATATCATTATCTTAATCTGCTCCAGTGGAATCAATGTAATCAGAATGAAAATCCATCTGAAAAAAGTCTATCTTTTCCTGTCTCTCCTTATGTGATGTAGTAAACTTGCTCAAAGATCTATTGTATTATTACCCAACCTATGTCCAGAAGGATTGGTGCTCCCAGATTACAAATTAAATACTGGATTAGTTTGGGCAAACATTTAAAATCCTTATATCAAAATCAGTATGCATTCCGAGTATCAGGTCAAGAATGTATTTAACTTTGAAAAGATATATTTTACTGAAATTTTGTCTTCCAAAATTTTTTCAAAAGGACAGACTTAAGGTCATCTATACTCTAGGAAACATTTAGCATGAGATCAAATAATGTTATGTTATGTTATGTTAAGTTATTTTATATAGCTCATGGCTACCCCAGCAATGGGGCGTCCCAGTGCTTACAGACATGCGTGACAAAGCGGCTGCGAGGCTGCGTGTGGAGAGGGAGTGAGATACTGGCCTCCACAGCAGTGCAGGTTAGATTGACGAAAATAGCCAAGTTTTAATTGACTTGCGGAAACACTGATGATGCGTAGTGGATCGTGCTTGTAGGGGGATAGAGTTCCAAAGTAGTGGAGCCTTGTGCTTAAATGAGCGTCCTCCCGCTCTGCTCCTTCGTACCCTCGTAGTACAGGCCAGATGGAGATCTGCAGAGCGAAGATCACGCGTCGGGGTATGGAAGGTGCAAAGTCCCTTCAGGATATGAGGACCCTGTCCGTTTAAAAATTTTTGAGCTACACATAAGGTCTTAAATATGATTCTCTGTTTTACAGGGAGCCAGTGCAACCGAACGAGAGCCAGTGATGCGGAGCAGTGTTTTGGCAGGGTAAGCAGAGTGCGGGCCACAGCATTCTGAGCCCTCTGAAGTCTTTTAATGACAGTCAGATGGGAGGCCAGAAAGAGAACGTTACAATAGTCCAGATGTGAGAGGACCATGGACTGGACTATTATCTGCCGGGTTGGAGGTTCAAAAAATCCCAGGATGGGTTTGAGGGCGCGCCCATAGCAAGTTCCTGCCTCTTTTTTTGCATGGGAGTTCAAGGTCAGGTCATTATCCAGCAAGACTCCTAGATTTTTTACTTCCTGCTTCGGGGTCGGGGACTGGCCCAGTGTGGAGGGCCACCAATGCTCGGCCCACTTCTGTGGGTTCCGACCAACTATGGGCACCTCTGATTTGGAAGCATTAAGTTGTAGGCAGTTATCAGATAGCCAGTTGGCGATGGCCATAAGATCTTCACCAAATTTAGCTTAGTCAGACTCAGCATTATTGGAGAAAGTAAAAATAAGCTGAGTGTCGTCAGCATAAGAAGTTAATTTGATATCCCGTTCTCTTGCTAGTATGGCCAGGGGTCTGACGTACACATTGAATAATGTGGGGCTTAGAGCTGAGCCTTGAGGGACCCCACAACTGAGAGGGTGTCTGCTGGACGAGTACGGAGCGGCATGCACCTGGAAGGATCAGTCAGATAGAAATGACACAAACCAGTCCAGGGCGCCGCCCCCGACTCCGATCTCCCCAAGACGTTTAAGCAGGATCATGTGGGAGACCGTGTCGAAGGCCGCACTCAAATCCAGCAGAATAAGGGCGGAAGTATTGCCCAGATCTTGTGCCATCCTCAGCTGTTCAGTAACTTCCAGGAGGGCCGACTCTGTACTATGATTGGCTCTAAAGCCATTTTGGGACTCGGACAGAATATCAATTCTTTCCAAGTACCTGGTCAAGGCAGCATTCACGTAAGATTCTGTGACCTTGGCCAAATACGGCAGCAAGGAGATAGGCCTGTAGCTATCCGGCCTTAAGGGGTCCAGAGTAGATTTTTTTAGCAAAGGGACCACCTTAGCATGCTTCCAGGAGCTGGGAACCAGGGCTAATTGGAGAGATTGATTAATCAGCTCGCGACCCTCCAGCAAAATGGAGTCGCGATGAAGTCTGAACATCTCGGGTTTGACGGGATCATCCGGAGAGCCAGACTTCACTTTAGCAGCAAGAAGCTCCAGCTCAGCCAGGGATAGAGGGGGGAAGGTTAGAAGGGAGTGAGGTAAGGTGGTTGAGGCTGTGGCTTCAGAGGGGAGCGTAGTCGAGGCATTAGAATTTAAGGTGTTGTAAATGCCTTTAACCTTTCCTACGAAAAAGCAAGCTAGCTCTTCACATTGAGTATTGGATCCTATTATGCTTTCAGTGGCCTCAGGCGCTTTAGACAAATCCTTTATAAAGGAAAAGATGGTTTGCGAACGATTGGTACTCACGTTCATCAAATTGGTGTAGTAGATGGCTTTAGCCTTTTTTATCTGCTTGTGATACAGTTTGGTAGCAGATCTATAGCTGGCTTTTGCTATGGGATCATATGAGCGTCTCCATTTGCGCTCGAGAATTTTACATTGTTTTTTTCCCAATGGCCAGTTCTTCCGAATACCACGGGTGAGCCTGGTCGCGATAAGGCCTTGACAATTTCTTGGGGATAAAATGGTTCAATGCCTCAGTGATCCATTTCCTATAGGCTTTATCAGCCTCCTCCAGATTGCTAGACCATTTAGGCCGAGAAAGTTTAAGTCTGGATTCAAAAAGGGCACCATCAAGTTTGTGCCAGGGACGTCTCAAGAGGGGAGGGAGAGGCTTGGGCCTGGTGCCAGCTGGTATCCCTATGGAGATATGAATAAGATGGTGATCCGTCCAGATAAGAGGGAGGGGAGGGTGTGCAATCATGTCTTGGATATTGGAAAATACGGGATCCAACAAATGTCCTGCAGAGTGCGAGGGTCCCCTAACTAGCTGAATTAGTTGGCAGGCCTCCAGGTCCCCCACAAAATCCAATATGGCAGGAGAGTCAAGACACTCAAGATGAAGATTTAAATCGCCCAGGACACTAAAGTTGGCTGATTGCAGTGTTACAGTGGAAATAGTCGCAGCCAGGGAGTCTTGAAAAGTCCCAGCTGGACCAGGGGGGCGATATATTAGGAGACCTGTAAGGGTGAAAATGTTCGAAACCCTGATCTTAAATAGGACACTTTCGCAGTCAGCTATGTTAGCCGGGGAAAGGGTGCAGGCAAGACTCGATTTGAAGAAATAGCCAGCCCTCCTCCCCTCTCCTTCATCCTATTCTGGGCCCGAATAGAGTAACCTGGGGGTAGAGCTAGGGCTAGAGTAGCGCCAGACTTGTCATTCAACCACGTCTCAGTAAGATATAATATGTCAGGATTATGATCCAGGAGGAGATCAGAGATATCTTTGTCGTGTTTAACCATAGACCTGCAGTTTAAGCTAAAGATCTTAAGTATTTCAGTTTTTTTTAATGTGCAGTTGGGAGTCAGTGAGGTCGTAGAGGCCTCAGTGGCCTTATGACCGCAGTGCTTGCACCATAGGCTGAGAGTGCCCATATGCCATAAATGGGGCATGCAGGCACCCTTCCTGCGAAGGGCCAACAGCTCTCCTCGCGTGTATGGGGTCATAATTATGCTATCAGGCAGAACTCCTGGCGCCTGGCGACGGACCAGCGCGGACGGGCAAAGACGGGCTCGCCTTTGGCGACCCGTCGGCTACCCGCCGCGCGCATCCGCTGCGCAGGAAAATGCAGAGATACCTAAATAGACACCGCCCCCTCCTCTGGCGATGTGAACACCCTCAGGGGGCGGGCCCAAGGTCGTGAATGCCCTCCACTGCGAAAGGCACTTGCCGTGGTGGAACAAGGTGCCGACCGGAAGATCAACAGGTAGGGGCACAGAAGTATAAAATACACGATTCACAATAGTTTAAAAGCATTAGTTTAAGAACACAAGTATTGCCGATCAGCACACTTCTCCGGCAGTACCTCAGTGCCTAGTAAATCAAGCGCGTCCGCTGCGCGGGAAAATGCAGAGATACATAAATAGGCACCGTCCCCGCCTCTGGCGATGTGAACACCCTCAGGGGGTGGGCCCAAGGTCGTGAACGCCCTCCACTGCAAAGGGCACTGCCGCGGTGAAACGAGGCGCCGACCAGAAAATCAACAGGTAGGGGCACAGAAGTATAAAATACACGATTCACAATAGTTTAAAAGCATTAGTTTAAGTGCTCAGTTTTTTCCACAAATATCCTTAATACACAACTCTGGACGTCTTAATATCTACAAAGATTATATGTTTTGTTATCGCTCTGAATTGGGAATTATACAATTAGAATTAATGAAAAAAACACTGAAAATGTTCTCATTCATACAAAATAAATGTCATGTACAAAACACTTCATCTTTTTAAATATATACAGATTAGGTATTTTATTTTTGAAACAGAAATTAGCTCCATAGGGGCACTCTTTCAACCTAATTTTTCCAATAGTTGCTGAGACTTCACAATGATCATCGAATTGACATGCGTGCCTGAGAATATCTAAACAGGATGCTCCATCACATTGATCCTCTTGGTTATCTTTGAATATAAGAGTAGACTAAAACTTGGAAATAAAGGCAAAGAACTATACGATCATTACTCCTATTAGAATTAAAACTCAAACAGCGTTTACAACTCCGTTGGTACAATGTGGTGCCATTACAATGCGGCCAGTACAACAACTGCATTGTTACCAAGCATACCATTACAACTCAATTCATTACAACAGATTGCTGTAGGGGGCTTTAGGAGTTGGATTTTAAATCCAACATCTTCCCAACTGTTGCACACACTGGAGTTGGAATAGTAAATTATTTTATTCCAAACTCCAGCGCCCCCGCTACAGCAAGTCGTTGTAATGACTTGCATGGTAATGGCACACGTGGTAACAACACAGTTGCTGTACTGCCCGCATTGTAAAGACATACATTGTAAAGACATGAGTTGTAATGTCATATATTCCTCAACTACATCAATCTATTATGATTTAGGTCCAGCTAAAACACCAAAGTAATATAACCAAATAAAACTCTACCTACATTGATGCAAATCTACTGATACTCTATATATTTGCCACCTTTGCAGGTTTAAAAAAATCTTGGATTTCAATTTTCTAAAGATTAAATAATTTATTTTCAGCTGAAACCCAATTGATGCAAGCACTTTATTGAGTATTGGAGCAGACAAATTCCTTTTTTATGTGTTATCAATTGCAAGACATGTGATGGAGCAAAGGTGGTAAACTACAAGATTGCCCACCTTTTTTTTACAAATGCATCATTCCAAATGGAACGCCAAATAACTTTAATGAGAGGAATTTTAAAGATGCTTCACTGATGATACAGTAAAATATATGATTATTTGAACGCATACCCAATAACACCTCATTTCTATTGAATTTGAACATATTGAACTAAATATCTTAGATAGTTGGGTGGTTACAATGATAGGATTTGAGAAATTATGGGTATAGCATATGTATATTACAAAGGGAACGAATACATGATACCTATTATTGAAATTTTGCATGATCTCATGATGTCATATGGAAAGGGTCCAGATACCTGGAATCATTGTTGGGGTAGGGCGTCCAACTATAGTCTTAATCCCACCTCTTTGCTCAGCTTCTGAGTCTCCTTTTGTTACCCATTAAGTAAGACTGTTAGAGGATAGATTTGGTAAAAAGATTGGGTTATAATTCATAGAGTGAGCATTTGCAATGAGAACTATTAGGACAGATGTTGAACCCAAAAATGTAATGATTGATTGCAATAAATGTGGTGCTCAATTTGCAACCACATTTTGTGGCAAGTCTGTTGTACATTGGGTCATTGGAGCTGTCGTCCAGTTGTACATCTAACCAACTGTACTTCTTGTAAAGTCAGAAAACTGTTTATGACACATTATTAAGAGAAGAATAAACATGATAATTCAGAAAAAAGCAAACCACCTAATTAAAATTGATAAGACTAGGAAAAAGATTGGCAAATCTTCTAAAACTGATTTTTCGTGTCTGACTATGAGAAGACTCAAGTACATTATACCTCAGCTAAAGCAAATGCCTTCATATTTATGAAAATCTAGCCTCCCACACCTCCTTTATTTATTTGAGACTTACTTGAGTATTCCATATTTTAAAATACTTAGCTTATCAGATGTAATATCATGTGACAAAAATAAATAATTAGAGGACATCTTAGCTCGTGGGCGTGCTTCGATCATGCGTTGGAAATGTTCGTGTCGATTGACACATTTTTTGAGCGCCACGTCTGATGCAGCCTGTGCCAAGGTCAGATCGTTTCGTCGTGCCACAAAAAGGTTCTCAACTTCGAGTATTTGCGGGTTCCATTAATCACCACCTGAGGTCAGACCATTCAGCCAGAGTGGATCCATGGAGAGAACAACTCATGGGGAGAACTAGCATTGTCGGGATGCTGTTCTGACCTGTGTGTTGGAGGAGACTTGCGACGCTGCCCTTTTCGCTGCTCCAGCGCAGCGCCTCGCGGAAGCCGCTTCGCGGGTCCCGCTTCGAGTGCTGTTCACCGCGGGATATTGGACCTTTGCTGCTACTTTGTCCGGGACCAACGGAGCTCACTGTGGGTGAGGAAGTTCGTGGGCAGGGCTGCAAGCTGCGGGACTACCTCTCCCAGGAGGCCTCGCCAGACCCAATCACCATCAGCTGGGCCGCTCTCCCTGCCTGCCTGACACGCCCCCCACCACCTGGATTTAATTCTTGATGTCCTTACTGCTCCTTGGGATGCTGTTCTGCCCTGTGTGTTGGAGGAGACTTGAGACGCTGCCCTTTTCGCTGCTCCAGCGCAGCGCCTTGCGGAACCCGCTTCGCGGGTCCCGCTTCGAGTGCTGTTCACCGCGGGATATTGGACCTTTGCTGCTACTTTGTCCGGGACCAACGGAGCTTACTGTGGGTGAGGAAGTGCGTGGGCAGGGCTGCGAGCTGCAGGACTACCTCTCCCAGGAGGCCTCGCCAGACCCAATCACCATCAGCTGGGCAGCTCTCCCTGCCTGCCTGACACGCCCCCCACTAACGGGAGTAACTATAAAAATACCTGGCGTCCCCTGCTGCGCGGGAGCGCGCGGGAGAGCTCCAGGAGAAGCCGGGGACAAGGGCAGGACCGTCTGTGGCCGTCAGGGGCCAAAGGAGGCTGGGCTGGGCCTACTCTCTTTCGCCTGCACTTCTTTTTTTTGTTCGTGGACCTTGATATAGGTATTAGACATGCCATCACCGGCTATGGAGGGAACACCAGCGAAGTTGGGAGGAGTTAGAAATGGGACTCTGGATGACTATTTTACACGGGCACAGGGTGATGGGGATAAAGAAACCTCATTGGCGGAGCGCAGGGCGGAGCGCCGCCGCTCTATTGAGAATATGAAAAATAGGCCTCTTAGTGATATCATTCCTTATCCTATCTCCCAAGAGGGAGGCTCCTTTAACATTAGCCAGGATCTATTATCCCAAGAAGGGGTCCCTCTCCTATTGCGGGACGGTATTCCTAACCTTTCCTTATCCACTGAGCAGACTTCTGATGTCATCCCCCCCAGTCTCAGCAGTATGGCTGTTGACTTAGTCACTCAAACGCCCCCAGTAGGTAAAATAAGGAAAACTAAGCCGAAGCAAATAGTTGTGGCAGAGGTGCATGGCCCACCACCAAACAAGCGTAGAAGGAAGTTGAGGGGAGGGCAGGTCAAGGCCAAAATCCCCCATTCCGACTTCGGAAAAGCACCTAAGCTCCCTTCCATTTCTGATGGGTTAATACTGGATGTGCATGATGCTGCTCCTGTTAAAGGTACTAATATCATTGATCCTGTTAGCGTCCCAGGGGATAATCCACCTAATATATCACCCCCTGTTACCTCTATGGGGAATATAGAATTTTTACTTAGATCACTGCTTCTGCCCATCAGTGAGAGCTTGAAGAAAGTGGAGATCAGACTCACTATCTTGGAGGCAACTATAAGTAGCCTGAAAACCTCGGCTATTAAACAGGGCAGACACCTTGAGTCTAATCCCCCTCCTAAATGTCCCCCTAACACTCAAAACCTTTCAGTTAATGCGGGACCTCCCTTGGTTATTGCTGCTGCCCCCCTTCTGCAACCACTCATGGCCAACTTAGCTCCAACACCACGTAGCAAACCTAATATTCCATCTCTACAACCAGTAGGCCCAGTTCCTCCTGTGACTACCTTTGGGGCTATACCAAATGATAGCATTGCTCCCCTACTCCCTGAGAAGCCTGCCCCCAGACCACGGAGACCCGACTTGCCGCCTGAGGCTAATAGCTTTACAGTGGTTATGGCGGGTGCTCCTCCTCTTGAAGTGGGCGAAGGTGAAAACTTCCACTCACTTAAAAGAAAAATTATCAAATGGTTGAACTGGAACAGACCCCTTCCGGCCCATCTCAACAATGAAATTATCATGGTGAGAAGGGTACCTTGGCTGGGGAAAACTAGAAAATCAATAATAGGGGACTGTATCATGGTGAGTTTTCGAGATCCTAGGACAGTTTCACACATATGTGCTGGGCCAAACAGATCTCCTGACTCTACCATACAGACTTTGTCAGTGTCCTTTTTCTTCCCCCCTACCCGTAAGCATCATGATTTATCACAAGGCAATTGGACAAGGGTTGAACGGAGAGCTAGATACCGGGGGTATGCTGCACGTCCGGTTTACCGACCTCCGGAGACACCTTTTTATGACTACAACCGATTATATTGTCTCAATGGACTGGACGGGGTTGATTGACTGCCCTCAGCCCTTGATTCAAACCCAGTCACTTTTGACAATGGACTTGGTGTATCATCTGATTCAAACCCAGTCACTTCTGACAATGGTATTGGTGTAACATCTGGCATCAGTTCTCCTCTTATTCCCACTCTTGTAATCCCCCCCACTGTTGCCCCGGCGTATCCATCCTCCCAGGGAATGGGAACCATTATTATTAATAACCCCGTTGTAGATATGGGCCAATGCTTAGCAGTGAATTCACTAAACAGAGAAACTGTTAGCATAATGTTCTGGAATGTGGCAGGGCTCAAGTCCAAATCATCGAATCCCATCTGGTTAAAAACAATAGAAGAGATTGGGATTCTCTGTCTACAGGAAACTTGGACCTTAGAACCCCTCCATCTTCAAGGCTATAAAACACTGTTTACATCTGCAGTAGAGGTTCACCACGGTAGGGCTAAAGGGGGACTAACGACGTTTGTATCTAACACCTTAAATTGCAAGAACATCCACTTTTCTGCCTACAACCCATATTACCAGCTAGTGCGGATTGATGCAAGCAAGGAACTGTGTCTTTTAATTATAAATTTTTATAATAATATCCCTCCTGCTGACCTGGAACCGACTCTTAAGATGCTAGGTAATGATCTAGGTAAAGAAACAGATAAAAATGCTAGGGATGTTTGGGTTGTTTGGGGGGGTGATTTTAACTGTACCATATGTAAAAGAAGCCAGAAAGGAGCATGTGGGCTTATGTTGGACCCGGATACTGACTTAACACACTTTAAACATTCCATTTGTGGAGACCTATTAAATGAGATTCTTCACTCTGAAGATCTAGGGTACGCAAATGAAATTGGCCAAACAGAGCTCCCCTTTGTCCCTACGTTTAATGGCAGGGGTGTTTTGTCTATAATAGATTTTGTAATAACTTCCGTTAGACACAGACATATGGTCAAAAGGTGTTGGACCCTTGATACCCCTCTTAGCGATCACTACCCGATAATTATGGAGATTATAAATCCCTTTCAGTCAGTGGCTATAGAGGGGAGATCCGTGCAGAACATCTCTGATATTAGTATGGCAAAACAAAATGGATACGCATTAAAGTGGGACAGGGTGGTCCCAAGTGATTTTCTGCGCAACCTGGTAACCAAATGTTTGCCTAGCTTCTTGACCATTCTGGATGAAAATGCGACTAGTCAGAAGATCCTTAAACAGTTTGAGGTTATTGCTTCTCAAATTAAGGGTAACCTCTGGGTGGTTTCTAAATCAAGTAAGGAAAAGACGAGAAAATGGTTTGACCACACGTGTACAAAGGCCCACTCTGAGCTTAAGAGAGCTTTACATGGTGTCCCCCGTAATCCTTTAAGGGTTAGGGTGGCGCGGAATTCTTATCAGAATGCATTGAAAAGAAGGAAGTTGGCAAATAAAACTGAAGCCTGGGAGAAGCTCTGTGAGGCCTCATTGAGTAAGGATGTCTGTGCTTTTTGGAAAGCAGTAAATGCCCCCTTCTTTGATTCAGGAAAAGCACGTATTGAAATTGCCATTAGTGAGGACTCTTGGGTGGGCCATTATTCCAGCCTGTATAGTACCTCCACCGATGAGCAGATTCCTCCGGTGCAATTACCAATACTTGATCAGGGGGAAATGAGAACGAATGGTTTGGAATTAAAATTTACCCTAGAAGAAATAACTGAGAGCCTCAAGGCAACACAGGGCGGCAAAACCCCAGGTCCAGATGGCATACCTCCAGACCTGTTCAAAAATAATATTGACCTGTGGGGCCCACTCTTAGTGCAACTTTTTAATGCATCCTTAAAGATGAGCCTACTCCCATCATGGTTTATGTCTGTTATTGTTCCAATTTTTAAAAAAGGGGACAGGCAAAACCCTATGTGCTATCGCCCCATCTCCTTATTGGACAGCACTGTAAAGATATTAGGAAGAGTAATACTAGGTAGGCTACAAAAATGGTCGGAAGACAACTCTATAATAAGTGACCTTCAATACGGGTTTCAAAAGGGGCAGGGGACAGTAGATCAGGGCCTAAACTTATTTATCCTCCAGCAGAAATATACCAAGGCACGACGTGAGCCCATTTACTTCACCTTCGTTGACTTGACGTCAGCGTTTGACTGTGTCTCACACAGCAAATTATGGGACATTATGGAATCTCTTGGTGTAGAAGGAAATATAATTGCCTTTCTTAAGGACTTGTATTCAGGTGCCATCACAACAGTGTGTTATGGCAAAAAAGGTGAATGCACTAGATCTTTTGATATTGGACGTGGGGTATGCCAGGGTTGCGTTTTAGCACCTTTCCTATTCCTGGTATATATAAATGGAATAGAGAATGCTCTAGTGGAAACAGCTTGTGATATGCCCAGGGTAGCTAAAAGACTAATTCCTGCGTTACTATACGCAGATGATGCGGTCTTAATGGCTCGTACCCCGGTGGCTCTGCAATGTCTTGTAACATCTTTTAATGCATTCATGACTAATCTGGATTTGAAAATCAACTGCTCCATGACATTCTCTATGAACTGTGGCCCTGGAGCTAGCAGAAGAAGGAGGCGGATGTTTATTAATGCAACCCCCATAGACTATACTGCCACCTTTTCTTACCTTGGTATTCTATTTCACGAAGCAGGGAACTGGACAGAAGCGATAAAAGTAAGGAAAGCCCTGTTCTGCAAATCTATCACTGCCCTTAAGAATTTCGCACAAAAGATGGGGAAAAAAACAACTGTAGAACTTTTAAAAATTTACAATGCCACCTGTGTCTCTATCGCGGTCTATGGTGCTGGATTGTGGGGGTATGAAAATGCCAAATCTAAAGAAGTGGCCGAAAACAAATTTCTGAGACACATCTTAGCTGTACCTGAGAGTGCCTCTAGTTATATTTGTCATACAGAATTGGGCCAATGTTATATTGAAGACATTATCAGAATCCAACCAATACTGCTGTGGCATAGGGCCTGGACTAGTGATGGATGTGTATTGAACCGTGCTATCCTAACTGATGGACCAAGTTTGGATTATGCTGGGAGGATAAGGTGGTTCATATACATTAGGGACTTCCTTGGAGATATTGGCTGTATGGGCTATTATGACAATCCCTTGTCCATGTGTAACATCACGCGAAAGGCACTAAAAAGAAAGTGTATGAAACACCTGGAAGTACGTAGGATGACAGTGGAACATGGGAAGAAAACTGTCTTAGCCCATCTATCTGTATCAACACAAGGAAAAATCCAACCATACTTAACCCTTTCCTTAAAAGAATTTTCGCGGTTCATTTTGACCCGATTTAGGTTAGGCATCCTCTTTAGGGCCCTAAGCTTCCCCGCAATGAATTGTTGGTCCTGCAATCTCACCAAATGCCCATGTGATGACCAATCGGAACAGTCTGACATCCATGTCACTTTTTTCTGTAAATATTATACGTTACCCAGGAAAAGATTGATTATTCCAATTCTAAGGGAAATGGGCGTGAGACGTTGTAGGGTTGCCTTCCTGGAACTCCAGAAATTAGATGTTATTTTTAATGTTGCCTGTATCTCGGAATTTTTTAGCAATGTTTTTAGATTACGTAAATCAATTTGCACTTAAATTTAATTCATGTTTAACTTGTATATTCTACCTGTTTGTATGATGTATTGAGTATGACACTGTATTATTA
This sequence comes from Lissotriton vulgaris, assembly GCF_964263255.1. Lineage (NCBI taxonomy): Eukaryota > Metazoa > Chordata > Amphibia > Caudata > Salamandridae > Lissotriton > Lissotriton vulgaris. The sequence continues at coordinate 495,369,859 of NC_141685.1, forward strand.
TGAACAGTTTTTTTTATGTACTTTTATGGTTATTATTCTTTTAACCGAATAAAGTCAAATTCAGTTGATGTGAATTGAATCTTTTAAGCAAACCAGACCTAACCACTGATTGCAGCCTTCATGAATCCTACATTTTTAATCTCTGAACTTTTTACACACACTCCTTAAACACTGGAAAATAATGGTCTAGTAGCATGATGGGTTCAGAATATCAGCATAATTCTGATTCACTAACAATACAAATAAATATCTTATTGTGAACCTCAAGCCATGTCCTTGTCTTTGGCAGATGATGTGTTCTATGTATTGGTTGCTGGGAACTCAAAGAATAAGATTGTAGCACAAAATGTTTTACTGGCAAACCATATTGCTATACGTTTTTTCAAATTAGCCTCACTATTGAGCTCCTTAGTGCATGTGGAGAAAGCTTTCACATTAATCTCTTGCAAGTTTTAGTTAAAAAAAATTGGGAATATTGACTAATGGTCTGGCAAATCTTTTATATACATGAAGAGAGTTTATGAAACTTCTTTTAAAATGCTCACCTCAGTCAAATCTATTTGTGGGAAATTAAATCTGCACATTTAATCTCCCTGGATTTTGCGCATTTGACTACCCAGTTGTTGGTCTATTACGGTAAAACTCACCAAATGAGTCTCATCAACTACAACATTTGTGGAAATGGACTGAGAGTGCTATCCACCAGTGTATGCCTTTTAAGAATTGGCTGCTGCTGTGCAGCTGGTGAAGAGGCTCTGGACTGGTAACTCTTGAAAATGTCAGTGTATGCATGTAGTCAAATGTGCAGGCTAATCATACAAGTCTACCACGTAGATCAGCCTGGGTATCTTTACACAGGTAGCCAGTGCAGAAGAGACCCTTCAGGTATTGCTGGTGGCCATGTGAAGCCATTATAATGTGGGTGGGCATTCACAGTGAGTCTTATAGTGCTTATTAAAAACATTGTGTGCTGACTGTATTACCTTATGTTTTAAATCTGCACCACTAGAGTTTTGGCGCCTTTAGGCCTATAAATGCTGGTCCGGTATCAATTGTAGGTTAAATGTGTACAAAGAATGTAGATCCAATGCGACTTTTGTGATAGATGTACTCCTCATGTCATTTTCCATGGCTACACCATCATCATGTTTCAGACCTATGTCCCCACTACTGGGCTGCATTATTTACTTTGCTGGCCAGCTGGAGGATCAAAGCTTTCCACACACAATAGAACCATCAACAGTGTTTTCCTGGGAAAGGAAAAGTTAGGCAAGCCAAAGGCCACAGAAACAAAGGAGGAAGGCTAGACCTCTGGAGAGAGAAACAAACACAGTAGTTGCTCTCCCTTGAGGTTTTGGTGAAAGTGATCATGCATCTGTGTGAGTTGCCATGTTCAAATGTCCCAGAAAGCTGAGTGTGTCAGGGGTGGAGTGATATTGTGTCACCCTTGATTTGAAACTTATGGAACTTTCAAGCCCCACTTGAAAAACAAACATGCACAAAGGAGAGACATTTTCAAGGACATTGAACCTGGGGCTGTAATGCTTGATTGATACCCAGCTAGACCACACTGGTAAGATGAACCAAAGGACTTTGACTCCAGCCAGGACCCAGGGCTAGGGTGTCTATCTCGAGGGCAAGTGGTACAGCCCTTTTATTCCCCCTGAGGAACAGATGGATGAGTGGACCTGAAAGGAGACCTTGGATGGTTCCTGAACTACTTCTGTGACCCAACTCTAACAAAGGATTCAACCTTGTAGGGTCGGAACCTTCTAGATTTCACTGATTTTCAATGCACATACAAAGACTTATATTTCTCATGTCCATTTTTTCTTTCATATTGATTAATTATCCTTTTGATTTTTGCACCTGAGCATATTTGTTACATACACCCCTAACTGTGTGTCTTGTTTTTCTTTCCAGATAACATTTTGGCCACTGCTCCAGGATGATGACCACTTGAGACGCGGAAGAAGATCAACTCATGCAACGGGTTGCGGGAGCGCATTCAGGATCAGTCAGGGAATATTTAAAAATACTTCCGCCCATCAGGAAACTGTAATGCCAAGGAATGGGTTGACGATTGGGCATGGCTAATATAGCCTTGTATCTTCCAAAATAGTCAGTGGCTCACACAGCTTCAGGAAATCCCACAAGACTTGCTATAAATCACTGTGAGCATCCCTCTTGTTGGAAAAGCCATGAAATATTATGAGGGGATCTTGGCAGTCACATATTTAGAAGTCAAAAGGGTGTCTTGGAAAGCAGTTGGGCTTGAAGTTGGAGGCCCAGATAGCTTTGCACTGGAGGGATGGTCCAAAGAATTATTCAGGTGTACTTTCACATGTATGGACTCACAAGGGAATTAGTGCTGCTGATTACCTAAACTGAAAAAAGCACATATTGTGACAGTACCACCTTTAACCACATTTTGAAAAAAGATATGGACCTATTCCTTAGGTTTGAAGACCTTTTTTAAGGCCACAAAATGAGCCGTTTGGTCAACAGGTCTGCAATCACGAAGATGGTATTAAGGCCTTGTACAAAAGGCCTATCAATGATATAATCTAAACTGATTGAATACCAGGGGGTTGATGGAATAGGCATCATTTGGAGTAATCCTACTGGGTGGGAAGGGGAATTTTTTATTCAGGCACAAGTGGCACATGCCAGTATGATCTTATGAGCATCCTTCTCAAGAGTTCCCCACCAGAGATGTCTTGGACAATTTCGAATGGTCTTAATGATATCAAGTGCATCAGCTAATGGAGTTAAGTGCCACCATTCCAAGACACAGTTCTAAAGTTACAGGTCAAGAATGTAAAGCAGATGATTTCAGATGATTAGGCCAGCTTGTATGCTACTTCCATCCGGTTTTACCTACTCATAAGTGTTTAGTTGCTTACATGCTATTCTTAGCTCAGATTGAAAGTCTTATGCATTCATAGTTGCCAGAATCCTATCCCTAGATATGATGGTATGCAGACAGATTATCGAGCTGGAAATTTCGATTTACACAAATACCAAGTTGGAAATATTGTGGTACAGATGTAGTGACAGCAGGATTATTGTGGTCAAGAATATCAACTTTAAGGTGTGAAATATTGTTTTTAAAAATATTGAAGTCATTAATTTAATTATCATAAATTAATGTTTTTAAAAAAAAAATTATTATTATTTATTTAATTTAGATTTGATAGTGCTAATTATAGGAAGTAATGTATTAATAATTAATTATTAATTGGTAGTCAATTATTATTAATTAAATAATTGGTCATCAATTATGTTAATTGTGTCATTTTTTTAGGAGTGGGTTGTGGGGTTCATAGGGGTAAAGGTTGGGAAGTTGTTTATAATTAATGTATTATGAATTATTAGTTAATGAATGCTAATTAATTAATTACATTCTAAATATGGCAATTTTGTAAATCATTTTTGATTTTACTTGTGGGGTTTATAGTGGTAAAGGTGGGAAGTCATGTTTTTCTAATTAATTTCTAAGTAGTTATTAATTGATATGAATTATTATTGTAAAAATTAGTTATGGCAATTGTGTTATGATTTTTAGTTGTGAGTTTTCTAGGTGTAGAGGGTGGAAAGTAGTATATGTTTAATTATTAATAATTAGTTGATCATTATATTAGTTCATCAATTGATAGTTAATTAGGGTAATTGTTTATTTTTTTCGGTGTGAGTTTTGGTTTTATAGGGGTAGCGTTTGGGAAGCAAATACATTTATATATATGTTAATTTGATTTTTTAATTATTAATTAATAATATTTATTTCATTGAAAGTTAATTATGTTAATTATGGAGCTACATGTTTAAAATAAATGTAGATGTGTGTTGTGAATTGTGAGGTGGTATAGGTTAGGAAATAAAAAATACATTTAAATGGTTTCATGTTTTAATTTATAATATAAAGTATTTTAATTAGATTTTATGTTATGGTGTATTTATTTATATATTTATTTGTAAATTTTCATATATACAATTATAAATCAAATTAAAATTGATAGTGTAATAATTGTTTTAAGGTAAATATTTATATTACATTTTATTTACGTATTTTTAATTTATTTGATATACTTGCTAAAATGTATATTAAATCTAATTTTATTTTTGAGTAAACCTTACTATTTAATATATTTAATATTATTTTAATACATATATGAAAATCGATATTTTGTAAAACTATATTTTTACATCAATATTTATTTCCGATATTTTTGTACTTACCATTATAAATATTAGAAGGATATTTTTTTATAGCCATATTTATAACCCAATATTTGTGTATGGGGATATTTTGGGGGTCGATATGCTACCAGTGAACCTGATATGATACTAGGAGATTCTTGAGATTTTCATTTTATTCCGAGATTCTCATTCTGGACAAGGCATCAGCTTTTGCTTTTTTAGTTGGGGGTGGGAATTTATGATAAAACCAAATTCACTAAAGAAAAGCATCTCCTTCATCTGTCTTGGGGTAATCATTATTGCTGATTTAATTAACTGGAAAATCTTATGATCTGAGTAGATGGTGATGGCATGCACCTTGCAAATAATTGTGCCATTCCTTAAACACGATGGCCACCAGTTATTATTTAGGAACAGTATAATTGTGCTCTGCTGGCAGCAGGTTATTGGAAAAAGGCAATCAGCTACACTATCCAGAATAGGCATTCCTTTGAAATATCATTCCACACACTGCACATTGCGAAGCATCATTTGCCACTAAAAAAGGGAGAACATGTTCCGGGTGTTGTAATACGGGAGGGGGGTAATAAAAAAGTTCTTGTTAGCAGTGAAAGCTTTGTCCACTTCTAATGACCGAAGAAAGGGTACTCTGTTTTGTAATAGAAGAGCTACTGCAGTCACAATTTTGGAACAGGAGAGCAAAGCATCCATAGAAATTGTCACTACTTAAAAAACTCTAGATTTCTTTGATATTAGTTGGAATAAGCCAATTAAAGATTGTTTCAATCTTTCAGTTGTCTATTTTTCTTCCCTCTGGGTCACTGAAGAAGTCAAGGGATTCTTCAGAGGTGAGATGGAAAACACATTTCTCCAATTTAGCAAATAAATAGTTTTGGCAGAGGCACTAAAGCACTGCATACCTGCTGAATGTGCCCTTGTTCATACTGAGAATAAATCAGGATTTTTTCCTTATATACCACAAGATTGATGCACATCTGAGAATTCCAGGACAACTTAATTTGTATAGAATTAGAATGCCACCACAGTATTTTACTGCCGAAAGGCAAAAAACAGTACTCAAACAAGCCGTATTTCATTTGATAGGATGAGATGAAATCAAGCCTAAACAACCTTGGCATTCTGTAACCTGACAATCTGCAGTGGTAGTCCTCTGAAAATAATGTGGGGCCTGACACTTATTCTTTTACAAATCAAGCACTGCAAGCAGGTAACAATATGGTCCCCTTTTGTTGCTGAAAAGGTTATTCTATGCAATCTTACTTGATCCAGACATAGAAATAGTGGAGTGAAAATACTGCATAACTTCATCAACATTTCACTTAGAGTCAGATTATTGGCCTTTAGCCAGTTAATGCAGTTTCCTGCTTTTCATAGTTTGTCTCGCTGCCTAGTTTTTCCAGGCATTATTTCCTTATGAGTGTCTTTCTGGAATCCCTAATATAGAAATACTATGTTTCAACAAGTTAACTTCAAAACTGTTGAAATGGAATAGTTGACAGACAGCTAACACCAATTGCTCAGTGAACCCATTGCTAATGAAGAAGTCAATCAATAGATGCCCCAGACAGGTCCAAAGCCCCCAGGCTAGATGACCTTACAGGTGCATTCTATAAAGCATTTAAACACCAATTAGCCCCACATCTCCTTGCTATATGCATAGAGCCATTGGATACAGGTTTTCTCCCACTCTCTTCATGCGAGGCAGTACTTAGGCTTCTACTGAAACCCAGCAAACATCCCTGACCATGTGCTTCCTCTCACCCACTCGCCCTCCTCAACCTAGACAACAAGATATTGGCCAAATTCCTCTCCAATAGATTGGCTCTGCTGATGGAGCAGAAAATTTCTCCTGTCCAATTTGGTTTTGTTTTCTGCATAGCTCTATCATCCTTAACCTGTGGTGGACCATATTTGTGGGGTTAAATAGAATTTCCCCTATGTCTCCTGCGGTGACTGCTTCTCTACAAGATGCTGAGAAGACATTTGATTCTCTTGAGTGGGCCTTCCTAACACCAACACTCTCCAACTGGAACCTCCCAACAACTTCATCTCCCTGATCATGCTCCTCTACTCCAATTCTGTGGCATGCGTACAGATCAATGACTCACTCACTGACACCTTCCCCATTGCTAGGGGGACCATACAAGGATGTCCCATCTCCCCCCTTGTTAATCATTGCACTGAAACCACTGATTCACCACCTTCAGGAAAGGTGCACAGTAGCATCCAACTCACACATGCCCCACTTCTACTTTCCGTGTATTCAGACAACTTCTTGCTATTCATCCCTCACCCTTCTAACAATCTTCTCCCCTGATTCGGTAAATAATAATATATGGCTGCCTTTCAGGTCTTCACAATAATTAGGGCAAATCTGAACTTTTTCCATTAACTGATAGCATCTACCCAGTGTCTGTGGAGTAATCTTTAACATGGACCACCAAATACCTAGGCATATACTTCCACAGGGCAAAAGACCAAATACTGTCGCTCAACTATGGACCGGCTATTGACAGACTCACAGCACAGGTTGAGTGTTAGAATAAACCTCTGCTCTTTCTAGAGGGGTGAGTGGCAAGAATTAAGATGGTGGTCCTCCCTCACTTCCTCTACCTCTTCCTCAACATCACCATTCCACTTAGGCAACACTTTTTTACCACCCTCCATAGCCATTTATTGAGACTCATATGGGCCAGCTGCACGCCCTGCATACAATGGGATACCCTAACCCTTCCCTACACCCACTGCAGCTTTCGAGTCCCAGATTTTTGCATTTTCTACCTTGCAAGCTAATGCCAATATGGGTATCGTTGGTACCACTGAGTGCCTGTGGCCCTTATCTCAAACCAGAGAGAGAACAAATCTGGGAATTATCACCCTCATTCATATTTCCGAAAGGCATCCCTATGAACCCATACAATATCCAAACTTTATCTTGGCGAAAGCTCCACCGTGAATTGGGAAGAGGCCTCCTTTACTCCCCTGCCCTAGCCCTGGCCGATAAGCTCTGGTTCTTCCTCATGTGTCAAAAGCTCATCTAAAGAACCCTACAGTGCCACGATATTCACATTATGGACAATGTATTTCCTGATGGCCAATTTCTCTCACACACTGATGATACAGGCTTCCAGAAGGCCTAATACATGGACCACTTTATACAACGGTGGCTCTATACCACTTCAATTTCTCGTGTATCCTTAATATACTTAATATCCCCAGATGGCTTCCCAACATTGATGCCTAATTTATCTGATGCTGGAGGGTGACCGATTAATCTCTAGGCTTTATCATATCTGTCTGACAAAAAAAGGTGACTCTATCAGGCGTGACTGATCTGACCTAGACTTCCCACTTCCTGACAACATTCGGTCTTATTGCTGTTCCCAATCATGACTCATATCGGTCAATCACAATCACTTTTACATTTTAAATTTCTACATAAGGCCTTTTTCACCACGACTGAGATTGCACGATTCGATCCTGCACACTCGACCCAGTGTACCAAATGTCATGCTCTGACAGTACTTTTGAACACTGCTCGACTGTTCCCATGAGGAACAAGATCAATGACTGATTTGCAAATGACTGGGTCTGAACAGGGGTGGTGAAGTTAGTTAAAGAACAATGATGTATGAAACCCATATCTGTGACTGGGAGTGAGTGTCTTAAAGGATTCCGTGCTCTGTCCATCCTCTCCTTGTTTTTGCATTGTTCGTCCTAAGTTGGCAGGGTATGCCTAGACGTTGGTCCCTTGCTCACCTTGCCACTGGATTCAAGCTAGTCTGGCTGATGACGGGTGTTACCCAGAAACCGGTCCCAGGATGCTTGTTTCCGGTCCTGGGAAGATCGGGCTTGGCAGTTCCCATGAGGCACAGGGACAAGACTGATTTGCATATAGCTGGGTCTGAACTGAGGGGGCGAAGTGAGCTACAGAATCGGTGACTGAGGGTGAGTGTCTGAAAAGTGTCAGCGCTCCGGCCATCATCTCCTTGTGTTTGTCTTATAATGATATGCTATGGCTCAAGTCGCTTATCAATGTACCCGTAAGCAATGTCTTTATCTTGTTATGCATGTTATCATGTGCTACAAAAAATGTAATAAGTAAAGTTAAAAAAAAACTAAAAAACTTTAAGACTATTTTGTTCATGACTTTTTTTTTATATTCATATTCGTTTCTCGAAAACATATAATGAGGTGTGAGAGTCCTGATTTTTAACAGGAGGACTCCCTTGTTGAAAACGTTGTAAAACACCACTAGTAATTATAGTGTTCACCAGAATTATTAGAAGTTTGCAAGAATAAAAATGCGCAACTCTGCACATCCCACCTAATGTAAAGATCATTATTCTAAGTTTGACTGAAAAGTACTGGTAATATTCAGAAAACTGCACACTTTTTACAACAGATTGTCCAACGTATACATTTCCTACATATGCACATTACATATGCCGGTAAGTCATTAAGTCCTTTTTTCATATTTTGCTGAATTTATAGTTTTTATTCTAAATTAGATTTGCTCATGTTTTATATATCATTGTCTCAACCTTTACAGCTCCTCTAGTTATTTTACTTATATATTCAATGTATCTTTATATATCCTTCCTTGTAATTTATAGCAAGGATATATAGTCAATAAAATATGTTGGGCACAAAAAGAAGGACACTAAACAAAAGCAATGGTGAATTTTATGTTCAAAGAAACAATATCTAAGGGACGTAATTTGTGTAAAATTTGTTATTTTTCTTCATCTCAGGAAGTAGCTTAGTTCATGTAAATAGCCAGTGAAAATATCTATACGAATGATTTTCAAGACAATGGTAGGAGAGAGACTATTGTAGAATTTACTCCTAAATGGCAATATTGAACCTTTTTTGAATGAAACAACTCCCTGCAGTGCAGACCTACTTAAACCACAGCTTTACACTTCGATGAATAATAAGCTAGTAAATTATATCGGAACTAATCCACAAATATCAGGACCAGCTGAATGCAGATCAAAATCACAGTTTGTCATTGGTGTGTAAGCAAAATAAGCCTAATATAGGGGCAATTTCACTTTTGAATGTTTTTTTCCAGGGGATCTGAGACATCTAATCAGAAACAGACATTTCTCAATAGTGTGTATAGATTTATTTTATTGGTTTCGTAAAATGTGCATAAATCATTTCAATTGTTTTGGTTTCATGTACTTCCAGAAGAGATCACTCAGTATCTCACTGAAAGTTGCACTCTATCCAGTTCGGGTGTGAACTCCTGCAGACATGGCCGTGCAGTGGAGAGCACAGCGGTGAGAAAAGAAGTCATGGTTGCAAACCACGTTTCTGTTTTTATTGTACGAAAATCAAGCTTATTTCGATGAGAGGTGAATGGCTTTTCCCTGCAATGGGTGCATTGAGTAACAGAAGCCGAAAGGGTCCCTTCGACTGCCCTCAAAAGTACCCTCAGAGGACATTTGCAAACCACTCAGTGTTGCTTTTAGACGCCTATGTGGCCCTACACATTCGTCTGCAATGTGGGTGCAGGGGCACAGGTATCCTCTCATTTGCATGGGACCACATCTGGCTTCAAATAATTCGGGGTCAATAAATCCACCCCCCATCTGCACTGCAGAATGAGCTGCACAAAAATCTGTGACCCCTCCCATGATATGAGAGATCCAAGGGGAGGTAAAAACAGGTACAAATGCATCTTGTGCTGCTGGAACACTTACCCAATATGTAGACTAGACGGTTGAAACAGTTATGGAAATATTTCCCTGAGGCTGAGGGTTTACGAAGTAGGATATGATAGGTGTTATTAGCAGATAGGTATCCAACACTTTCTAGAGTGACCAGCCTTCAGACATGAGTCTTTACCAGTTCCATAATACTCCTTTCCTCACACAGCCCTCTCTGATAATGACATGCAATATATTCATATGGAATGTGCATGGTTTCGCCTCTTAATGAGGAAAGACAGAACTTCATCTGGATGGAGCTAGGGGAGGATTGACACAGGATTGTCAAGAAAACCTGTTTCTTTTATTTTAGTCTGCTTTTTCGTAGCCACTTTCTTGCTATGACTGACTCCTTTGTATGGAGATGACTAGATGCGGGCAGGCAGTGCCATAGCACTTTCTAGCCTATCAGTGAAACAAAGTAGCAGAAGTGGTAGTGGCAGATGTAGCAGAGGTCATTCTTGGTCAGATCACCCTGCAATAACTAATAATATGGGGGCACACTATGAATGGCCATCGATAATTATCGCTGGCAACTCTTAGCGTGAGATTTTATATTGCCGCCTACTGCTGGAAATTATCGCCATGATATCGCTGGATTAACAACGCATAGCGCAATGGTGATAATTATTCCAGTAATAGCGGTGTTTTCCATGGAACATCGCTAGTTTTCCAGTGGTTCCATGGAAAACGGTGATATCCTTGATGATAGGGCAAATGGTCTTAGCCAAACAATCAACCCCCCATGTTAGGTATTCCTATTTTTATTAATCCATGAAGCCATATCAAAGAACATTAAATACATTTCAATTGTACACTCAATGGTTTAAAAAAAAGAAAACAAAACAAAAAAAAGACAACCCCACTTAGATGGTCCTACACAAGAACAGAGAAAAATAAAAACAGATCCAGCAGTGCTAGCATAAAACATACATTTAGTAAAAGCAGGGAAAGAGAGTCATACATATATTCAGCTCTTGCATTTTTTCCCCTCTTTACAAAAGTATTAAAGTGCTTGGTGCAGTGTATAACATATTCAAATATTGCTTTTGATCCAGGGAGAAGAGGAGAGGGAAAAAGTGCAAGATGCAAAGTGCAATATAAGCTATATCGTAGTTCCATAAAATACATATGTTTATTTCTGACATTTCATTAGTCCAAATAGGAGACCACCGGCCCCAAATGTCTCTACCTAGATTCCTCTTCCGAGCCCCCTTTAGTGCATGTAAGTTGTACTCAAGATTAAAGATGGAGAAAAATCTTGCCCTCCATAGCTCAAACGTCGGGGCATCCTTATGCAGCCACATTGATGCCACGCACAGCCGTGCCATAGCTATAACTACAAAAATCAGATATTGATGTCCGTATACCAGCTGATCGTATCAATCTCCCTCAATTACCCCTAACAACACATGGCATGCAGTCAATTTAATTGGGCCCCCGAGCAGTTCCGCCAAGAAATTTTCTATAGCCCTAAAAATGTGCTTAAATGCACACATATGAAAAATACACGTACAATTGCCGCACCATCTGCTCCACACCTAAATCACTTGCCATCATTAGCACCACCCCATTTTAATAATCTAGCTGGAGTATAGTAAAGGTTAAAAATTGTCTTATAGTGCTGTGCACGAAGGTTGGCGGACATCAATAATCTCCCCGCCAAATCAATGGAATTTTCCACCCGTGTCCCTCGACACCCAAGTCTGTTATCCCAATGTGCGTGTTGTCTATCTAAATCCCCTTCTTTATTTTCTAATATTAAGTTATATAACAAGCCAATGCGTGCCGCTTTCCTTACACCTTCAATTACGGGGTTTATATCAATACCCCAGGGGCTCTTAAGTAGATAGTCACAGATTTGCAGGAATTGAAAAATTCAGTTCTGGAGGGGTGAAACTTCTCAATCAACATCTCAAACGACATCATATCCCCATTCTCATAAAGGTCCCTGATGTATTGAATACCTTTTGTCCCCCATCTATCTATAATCCTGTCCCAAAATATCGGGGGAAAAAGCATGGTGGTGGAAAATGGGGTATAGTGAGAGACCCTGTTGAATCTGTACCACTTTCACACCATTGTCCACACCTTATACGCAGCATTCAGAACCTTGAATCTGTTTTTTTTGTAGTAGCTGGGTTCCACGTTGACAAACAACCGATTGTTCCCATCACTACCCAATAATATTTGATATATTGAAGGTGATTCAGCAATATCAAACGGTTCTATCCCTGTAAATAGAATATTCATGCGCTGCAGCATACAAGCCAGATAATATAAAGTAAAATCCGGAACTGCCCATCCCCCCTTTTCCTGTGGTAAAACTATATAGCGCATTGCTCTCCGGGGTTTCCCTTGTGCCCATAGAAACTTTGCACATATCGACTGTAGTGTAGCCAACAACCCACCTGGGATTTTTAAAGGCACGGATCTAAAAAAGCATAAGACCCTGGGCAGAATAAGCATTTTAAGAATGTTACACCACCCAACAAGTGTCAGATGTAAACATTCACACTGGTATAGCTGCCTTCGTACCTCCGTTAAAATGTTACCCCGGTTGATTTCAACTAAAGATCTCAAACATGTTCTTATTGTAACCCCTAGATAAGATACCTCGCGTATAACCCGCTGATCCTTAAAACACTCCTGATTTAAATATAATATTTGTATTTAATTTATATCCTGACGTGGCTCCGAACGCTCCTGATAATTGTTCTATCTTGGAGATAGCCCCCCTAGGATTAGGGGAGACCACCGCACCTCGTCAGCATATGTGAGAACCCGATAATGCTCTTGTTCCCAAACTACTGGTTCTATTTCTGCATTTTGCTCCAGCATCATTAAAAATGGGTTATGTACAAGGGGAACAACAAAGGAGAACAGGGACCCCCCTGCCTTGTCCCCCGTGTTACATTTACTGAACCTGACTCAAGACCCATAATACATATCTTAGCCATAGGGCATCTATATAAAACTTGAACAGCCTTAAGGAAATGTTGCTGAAAACCCACCTGCCATAGTACCGCCCATAAAAATTTCCACGCGACCCGGTCGAACAATTTTTCAGCGTCTAATAAAATCAAACTGAATTTATTCCCCAAAGTATTGGCTATATCTAATAAAGTAACTACACAGCTAATATGATTAGTAGTCCCCCTCATTGGTATAAGTCCATGCTGCCATGCTGAAACCAGCGGAGTAATAACGCCAGCCAACCAGGTCGCAAGGATTTTGGCATACATTTTGCCATCTACATTTAATAATGATATTGGCTGATACGAGCCTGGCTGTTCAGCGGGCTTGTCTTTTTCTTTAAAACTATTATGCTGGCTTCATCCCAGGACAGCAGGGGGGGGGGGAGGCTCCTGTCTGTGCCGGTAGAGAGGTGGTATGCATATCCATTTTGAGTTCCTTAAAAAAAGTTTTATATACTTCTAGCAGTTGCTTATCGGGCCATGCTGCTTTTCCCATGGCTAGACTATTAATAGTTATTTCTAGTTCTTCCATAGTAATGGGTTCCTCAAGTCTTTCTGCATCGAATATGTCTATTTTTTATAGTCAAGGCCCTGTAGCAGCTTTTCCGTGGCCTGTATATCTGGAGGTTCACCTGTGTACAGTGCCTCATAATATTCCTGGAATACTTTTAATTTCCCTTCATCCGTATCAGCCAAATTCCCTCCGGCATCTGCTACTGGTCCAATTCTTTAGGTTGCTTCCCTTGTTTGCACTCTTTGTGCCAAGCAGCGGCCGGTTACCTCACCATATTCATAGCTTTGACCCCTATTGATAACATGTTTCCTGGCTATTTCTTTGCTCCAATGTAGGTTTATTTTAGCCTTACACCTAGCAACGTGTACCTATATATCCGAGATCTCGAGCCCAGACTGGATCCCCTGCGCGAGTCTTTGTTTTGCTGCAGCCAGATTGCCATATAGTTCCTGCACATGTATTTGTAGCTGTTTCTGTTTATGTAGCCCAAAGCTCAAGGTGTCACCCCTGAGGCCCACTTTCAGGGCATCCCACACTGACCTTATCCAAGCCGTGCTCCGATTAAAAGCCAAGAATTGCTCGACCCACACTTTCATATGTGTCATATACTCACTATCCAAAAGCAGCTTCTTATCAAATGAGAATGTTCGAGGTCTAATTCCAGTTCAATACAAGAGGGCCATGATCTGAGGAGATCCGCGGGTGAACCCTAATGTTAACCCATGTCAGATGTCTTCCACATCAAACATGGGCTTCTATTGGAATTCCATAGAGCATATTATCAAGCCCATTATCGCCATTTTAGCTGCAGTTTTTTGCCGCTAAATAGGCGATAATTTTATCACCTGTCTTGATAAAATGCCCCTGTATTCTGTAAACTATCCACATGTTTATTCGTAAGTGTGGGCGATCCTTGCTGTGTCACTTGCATACATATATTTAGTAAGGAAAAGGAAAAGCTATTTTTTTAACCACAAATCACTTTTAATTCAGTATATTCTTTCATGACAATAGTTGTTCATTAATGGACGAGATGCAGAGTACTTAATGATCGGATATTATCTGGATACCACTTTCAAAGCAGAATGGCCAGTTTTGTATGTCTTTGATGAATTCATTCTTTTTATTGAGTTACTCTTCCTAAAATCTAAATCGCTGATGAAACTTTGTCAGTACTAGCGGTATGTTTTGTGATGGGCTGTTCAATGCAAAAAGGGATCCAGTATCCTCCAGGGAGGGATTAGCTGCCGCTCACCAATATAAACAGTAACACCTGATCCTGAAAGTCGAAGTAGGTTTTGGTGCAGCAGTAGCACCTGCCAGATATGATTCACTGCATGTTTTCACCCTCTTCAGAGGGTGTCACTGACAACACTAGATTCTCTGTCAATGAAGCCCTTCCGTGAGCTGCTCCTTCACCATGGGATAAAAAGTCAGCTTTATGCACCAGCGGCGAGTATTCTCCATTCCTGTTGTCGCTGCAGAAAGATGACCCACGTATGCCCGCAAACCCAATGCGGCTCACTCTCGACGTCTGCTGCTACCATCAGCCTCTCCACTTGTTGCGCGGTGCTCCGGAAGTGGAAAAAGCCATATATAGGATGAAGGGGGTGGAGAGGTCCACTAGCGGCAGACCATGCGGGATTGTCTGACCCCCATCCGGGTCCAGAAGGGGTTTGCAACACTTGTTGTGCCAGCCAGTTATGTAGGTCTTTTACAACATGACTCAGGCCTGCAGTTTCAAGCTCCATTTCGACCTGGCAAAATAAACCTTTTATACTTGTATACTTGAGTAGAACCAATGTGGTTCATGTGAAAGTGTGCTAAACGTTACCATTTAGGCATTGGGATCCCCCAGTGTCTCACTTTTCGCAAGTTAAACAAGAAGTGTTTCTAGACTAAAACACTAAAGGCAACGGTGCACAACAACGAAAGAGATTAAAGACACAAAAAGTAAATGAAAATAAGAGTGCTAGATGGACCCTATCACTATAAAATAAACCTTTTGCCAGATCTATGATTCCCTTTTTAATACTTATAAGTCACCTCTAGGGAAGACCCTAAACACTTGATTGGGCAGGGTGTTTGTATTTAAAAATGTGGCCCTTCCTTTTAAATTGTACATGTCCTGGTAGTGAAAAACTCTTAAGTTTGCCTTTCACTACAGCTGGGCCTACGTCTCCTATAGTATAACATACAGTTATATTTGATAATTGATAACTTTCAATTGGGAACAGGTAGAAATATCATGTTTTGTCTCTAGAGAATTGTAATTCAAAATATTCTTTATTGCTAAAGTCGAAATTCAAGTCACAATTCTGAAATGCCACTTTTAGAAAGTTGGTTTTTACTTGTCCTAACCATTTGAAGCCTGAAGCCAGTGTCGAGGGACACATGACTGTGTGTATTTGGCAGTTAGTCTTTGTGTATTCCTCTTAGTTCCACAGCGGTGGGCTGGGAGATGACTGATTTACCAATCGTGGCAGAATGAGTGGGGTGGAGCTGTAACCTACCACACTTGAACTTCAATAGGGGCTTTATTCTGCACTCACAACAAACTTCACATTAGCCTTTTGCGGCCCCCAGACATCTTGGGACCTGGGCAGGGAAAGGAAGGACATTTCTGTACCCAATGTGGGCGGAAGTCTAGAAGTTTCTCCCTTTTTAAAGTTGGCACCAGGTATAAATTGTGGACTCTGAAACCCACTCCTCAGTACAATCCTCGGCATGTGGACACTACAGTAGGACTGCTCAGGGAGAGTAGTGGCACAGCAGCCAGAATGGCTGACTCTGGAGCACAGGGCTCACGGTTCAATCCCTGGTGCTGGCGGCAGCTCAGCATCATGTGACTCTGAGTAATAGCTATCTTAATCTCCTCAACATCCCCTTAGCACTTGGATATCCTTAGGGGTGATAGGTTGGTGCTTTACAGATGTGGACTTTACTATTTTATCCAAGGCCTGCCAAGCTCTCTGAAAAGGTACACAAAACATGCTCCCTTCATACCAGGTCGAGTAAAACCAAGGGTCAGCTGGCTGTCCTGCTATTCTGAGCTACAGGGACACAATAATCTTCAGAGGCCTTCATGAAACAGCCCACCTGTTCTGCTGCCCCGGACGCCTGCCTTGACCTGCATGTGGACCTGCTTGGGCTCTGCTGCCGTGAGTTCCTGATTCCCAAGTGAAGACTTCATAGTTCCTGGATCCTTAGCTGGCATCAGAGAGAACTCCTCTACGCCTCAGTAAAGGTTCCATTAAATCCAAAGCTAAGGGATCTGCAGGCCTGCAAAGCCTCGCCAAACAGCTTTATGGGAACCAATGCTGAGTGAAGCAAAGCACTGTAAAGCCTCGCCAAACAGCAGAAAACTTCATCGGATCTGATGCTGAGAAAAGTGAAGTCCCGCAGTGCCTCACCACACACCTGAAAGCTACTTCAGAACTGATGGCGGCTGATCAAAAACCTCACAAAGCTTCATCGCACAAAAAAAAAACAACTTTGGGTGGTAAGAAGACTTCTAAAGCAATATTGTGCAGGCCGCGCACCAAGCACATAAGGTACAATCTTATGGAGAGCAGACGTGGTCCGGTGCCCACTCTGCACTCCACTGTGGTCAGGCTGAAACTGTTACTTTGCCCCTGTACATCGTTGTCAGATACCCTCAGTTGGCGCTTTGCACCTTTTGCTATTTTTAACCTTTAAAATTGAATATCTCCAATACTACTTATGGGTTTTTGTCATTTAGGTATCAAATTATTTATTCAAATATAATTTATTTTTCTTTATCAGTTTGGCATTTTTCTTGTGTTGGGTTTTCACTTTTTTACAGTTTGTTTTCCGCATAAATAATTTACACATTGCCTCTAAGTTAAGTCTGACTGCTTTTACCAGAACACAGGTTAATTTTGTGACTGTTGGGATCCATACTTGGATTGTGTTTGATGCGTCCCTCAGCCAATAACCCAATTTCCCACAACCTGGCCTTGATTCATCATGTCGAAAAATAGTAACAGCAGTATAATAACAGTGTAACATGGGGTAGAAGCTAAATAGATACTCATGTTGCAAGCAGACCCTGTCACAATTTGATGATTCCATGGAGAAGTGTCAGAAAGACCATGTCAAGGAAAGAAGTTGGATGTAAATTGCTTCACCAGTTAGAAGTAGGTATTCTCCTTTTTGTCTATGGAGAAAAAGTGTTACAACTTGTAGTATGTACTTAATTTTGTTGGCACATTCAGAGTTGATTTCATTATCCCACACTGCACATTGCCAGAAATGTGTGTGAAAAAGAAGAGGAAACATGTAATGTCCTTAGGTATACTTTATTTGAAATTTCAAAATCATCGATAGGTGAAATGTGAAATCGGTCTTTATGAGTCTTATTGTTTGCCCCCCTGTAGATCTCCGTCATCCTTCAGGTTAATCTCAGAAAGATCAGAGAAGATAAAGTCTAAAATAAAGTCACAGATTTCATGTCTTATTTAGGAAAGCTGAACACATTGCCTCAGTCCTTCTGAATTGATTATTTCAAAATCTTAACATTAAGAAAAATGTTCTGTAATTTCATCAGGCACAATTATTTTTTTCTAAATTGTGCGGGGACCTCTCGGCAATCCATAATGTTGTCTCAGCTGGGATAAAGTTTTCAGCAGAGTAATCTCAAAAAACTGTACAATTCCTCTTATATGTGACATTTGAAATGCATATCAGGACAAAAGAGTGTGCGCCTAAGTTAATAACGTTCCATGAAGACCTAAAAATTAAGCAAACGTCTTCATTTCTGCACACAAATGTATTAAAATCGCAAGGGCTCTAAATTATTATCTTTTTTTTTTTTAAACTATGCTTGGGCTATTTAATAATGAGACTCTCCTGTCTTCTACAGTATTGAGGGCCTTCATTAGGTAGCAGTTTTTACTGTTGACCCTAATGCAGAAGAGAATTACAGTAAGAAGGTGAACCCGGTAGTCAAGGGACCTGGGTAGTAATATGTTATAGAAAAAGTGGTCCCGGACCTAATGGAATTACTTTATATACAATAACAAATTATCTTAAACCAATTACTTTAAGAAACACTATTATTTATTCAAAATAGTGTATATACGTTTTTCACTGTATTTTTTCTTTTTAGTGCAAATGGGGTGCTAAGTGATTTTCAATATGTGTTCCAAAGGGGTTTAGGGACTATAGAGCAAGGACTAAATTTGTTTATCTTGCAACAGAAGTATATAAGGGTTAAAAAACAACGTCTATACCTCACTTTTGTTGATTTATCATCAGCTTTTGATTGCGTGTCTCACAATAAACTGTGGGCAATTATGGCCGAACTGGGGGTAGACAATGCTATTATATGCTTCCTGAGAGATTTATATTCTGGGGCTACTGCAACTGTCTGATATGGGAAAGAGGGAGAATGTAGCAGACATTTTGGGATTGGTCGTGGTGTACGCCAAGGGTGCGTTTTAGCGCCTTTTCTATTCTTGCTATATACAAATGGTTTGGAGCGTCGCCTCGTGCAGGAGGGCAGGGACATGCCTATGGTAGGTGGGAGGCCTGTCCCTGCCCTGCTGTATGCCGACGACGCGGTCCTGATGGCACGCACCCCAATGGCACTTCAAACTTTGGTTACATCTTTTAATAGCTTCATGCTTAGCTTGGATTTGAAAATTAATTGCTCCAAAACACTGTCTATGTAATGTGGGACAAGAACAAGCAGGCACTTGAAGCCATTTTTTATAAATTCCAATCCCTTAGAGAAGACCGCCACTTTCCCATACCTGGGCATTTTGTTCCATGAAAGTGGCTCATGGTCTTCTGCAATCAATGCTAGAACCCTGTTATTTTCCAAAACTATTATGGCTTTACAGTGTTTCGTGAAAAAGCTAGGAAAAAAACCCATAAAGGAAATTTTAACTATTTATAATGCCACTTGCATAGCCGTAGACACTTATGGTTCAGGATTGTGGGGTTACTCGAATGTTAGTGCAATTCAAACCATGGAGAATAAGTTTTTACGCCACATTTTGTCCGTCCCTGAGAGCACTGCGAACCACATATGCCATGCTGAGTTGGGTGTGGTGTTCGTCACTGATACAATCAAGATCCAGCCAATCTTACATTTGCACAGGGTATGGACAAACGATGAATGTGTGGTTAACCGGGCCATTTTAAATGACAATCTTGTACTGGACAATATTAACACCTTCAAATGGATATGCTATGTCAGAAACTTTCTTGAAGATCTAAGTTGTGCCCAATACTTTGAGGACCCGTTATCCATGGCACATATATCAAGAAGAGACCTGAAAAAATTATGCATTACTCACCTCAGGGACAAAAGACAAATGGAGGAGGTGAAAACAAAGATGGTTTCTGCACATCAGGCAGTTATAAATGGAGAAAAATTACAGCCATATCTATCATTATATATGTCCAACCATGAACATTTCCTTTTAACCCGGTTTAGATTTAACATTGTTTTTAGGTTATTATCTTTTCCTGTGATGAATTGCTGGGCGAAAGATTTATGCCCCTGCCCATGTGATGATGTGTCCCCACAATCCGATATTCATTATTCTTTTGTAAATTTTATAGTTTTTATCGTAGAAAACTTATTATCCCCATTCTCAAAGATTTAAATGTATATAGATGTCGCTTAGCGTTTTTAGAGTGTCAGAAAATGGAAACTGTTTTTATGGTAGCATCATTTGCTGAATTTTTTAAATCAGTTTTTAAGTGTCGTAAATCCATTCAAATCAATTAATTTTTATGCTGCATGTATGTATCTACTTTGGTTGTTTGTCTCTCTTTTTGTGGAGATTTTAAATAATGACCACCTGACCGATTGTAAATTGTACTTTTTCATGCTACTTTTATGGTTATTCTCTGTTTTTAACCGAATAAAGTATTTTGAACTGAACTAATAATGAGAGTCTCTTGTCTTCTACAGTATTGAGGGCCTTCATTAGGTAGCAGTTTTTACTGTTGACCCTAATGCAGAAGAGAATTACAGTAAGAAGGTGAACCCGGTAGTCAAGGGACCTGGGTAGTAATATGTTATAGAAAAAGTGGTCCCGGACCTAATGGAATTACTTTATATACAATAACAAATTATCTTAAACCAATTACTTTAAGAAACACTATTGTTTATTCAAAATAGTGTATATACGTTTTTCACTGTATTTTTTCTTTTTAGTGCATATATACATATAAATAATTGATACACATCTTAACAGTGCCCACTGTACAGGGGAAGGGGTGCAGTGTTGGGAAGGTGTGGGTAGGTTGTATATAAAGTAATTCCATTAGGTCCGGGACCACTTTCTCTATAACCTAATGCAGAAGAGGCCAGCATCCCATTTTAATGATAATTTTAAGTGAACACAGGCATTCTTGGAATGTCCACGGAGCCGCATCAGCTTCCATTATCCACAGGACCACCTGTATTCCAAAGAAGCAAGGTAGAAGTTTAAAAAGATTTGTCCAGGCGCACCTCAGTTTTCTGTTGCAAGACATCATTCAGCCTCTAATAATAGGAGAGAAATTCCACAGAAACATGTAGGTTTTTGTGACAAGACACAGCACCCTAATGATAGGGATTTAGCACAAGGACGTTGTGTGACGTTTTAAGCTCCGAATGAATTTTCCCGATTCATGCCCTTATATAGGTACAATTCACATTGCCCTTATATAGGCATAGAAATCAAACCCTTTTTTAGGCATAGCCTATGCTACCCAAATACAGGCATGGCTACTTCCACCCGTACCAAACGTCACAACGACTTCTTGGAAAACCAGCGTAAGCAGTCAGTGACTTCCCCTTGCTTGAATATTGATTTGTCCAAGAACTCAGTTACTTTACAAAGAACAACTATTCCCTAGGGGTTCTTCGATGATGTTCATATGCCCGGCTTTACGTCAAACTATGGCATTCCTAAACACCTTCAAGGTATAAATATACCTTCACTTGCTCTAGCAAGATACAGTGGTTCGGAGCAGTTCGAAGACCTACTTTCCCGATGCAGCTCGCTACAGAAAGTGCAGAAGGAAGCCGACTCTCCAGCTGACGGACTGATCAGGAAGCTGCCCTTCTCCTGGCCAGAATCTAGCTCCAGTGTTTCTGGCTCCCCTTGCAGGGTATTAGGAAATCGAGTCCCGAGACAGAGATACCAGACCTCCTTCATTCTAACAAGGTATGGAGCTGATTAGAACCTAGAGAAACCTTTGGTAGACTCTGGGCAAAAACTAAACCTATGCTACACAATGCTTACTTCTTCCCTCATACTAGACTTAGGTTAGGTACATTGGGGTAGGCGTATTTTAGAAGCACCAGTTGAGTATTTTAGTCACTGTTATTAATGTATGTATTTTTATATGGCTTAGAAACCATACAATGCTCTTACAGTAATATTTCAGATTACTGTTTACGCTGTACGCATTATAATTTGCAGTCTGCATACCGATTGTAGCAGTTCACCTCTCTTGCATGAGAAAGAAGACTGTTCAATAAACCCTTTTTATTGAAAACGCCCGTCTCAGCATTTCTCTGCAACTCTGTAGAAACGAAGCATGCACGATTGACTGAGTGAAATACTTATCTTTTGTTTCCCCGACTCTGAGAGATATATTCTTATTCTTTGGAAACAAAGTTGTCATGTTTATGCGGTTGTCAGAAACTAATGCCTTCTTGTGTATTCGAGAAAGTTTCTAGTGACCTCTGAGTTAGATGGCACACACACAATTAAGTTTAGTATATTCGATAGAGACCTAGTTGACCTCAGTCCTACAGCAAATCTATAGGATATATTATTTCAATGCGCAGAGCCAATTAGGAATATACGAACTAGACTTTAAGGATAGCCTGGATGGCCCCAAGAATGCTTTTTAGCCTTTAAGAGTCAAGCCAGCACAGTACAAAGACTATCTCAACAAAACTGTGTCATGTAGTCAGGAACTCATCAAAGTAAGAGATTGGGCATCTTCTCATTTTCATTTATTCTAATCAACTCTCTTCGGTGAATGACTTGAGCAGAGTATTTTAAAGTCCCAAACTAACAAATGAATGCGACTAAAACTCACAGATTGCCACTTCCCATGTTTTCAGCAGTAAGACCTAGTTCCTATTTTAGAGAGAAAATCTCTCCCACATGACAGATGCTCAGAATAGCAGCAGCTTTCCTTTCCAATCTGGGCAGACCGGCTGACTGATATCCTTGCCTAACTATGCATGCATTCCGCGCAAATATGTGAGGCATACGGCTCACACATGAGTTTGTGCTCAATAAGTGACAGATACCTAAAAACAAAGAAGACAATCATAATATCAGAAATGGGTGTAGTAAGGAAAAGGGAACATGACAGGTTTATGTTCCTGTTCAGTACAAAGTGATTATGCAAAGTATCCACCAGCTTCTAAGCTTGGAGGACTGACTAGTTAGTCAGGGATATGCACTTAGCCCTGACGAATGATCCATTGGTGTTGGCCAAACGTGTTGGCATTGAAAAATCAGGGTCAGTGGAGAAATAAATCTCAATTAAAACCCTGAATCATATTTTATTTACAAATAAGGAATAAACCTTTTGGGTATAGCATGAGATATTTTTAATTTTGCTTCTCCTGTCTGGATTCCTGAATTAGCCAGGAAAACATTGTCTATGAACTCCCATCCTTTTGGTTGAGTCCACCCTGGTGGTGCCACCCTACCAGGATGTGGATAGGAGCCATTGATGAATCATGTCACGATTAGGTGAGTGAGGCGTCTTCTCCAATATCCTTGGATACCTCAGGAGGATCAAAAAGTGGGGTCCTTACTGGACTCCGCCCTTTCACCCAGTTGCCTTTTTGGCAAGTAAGTGCCTAGGCCAACTGCCTTTTAATTCAATACTTTGCATTTCAAAATTGGTTTCAATCCAGACTTTACATTAGAAACATTTTAAGAATACAATTTTGAAAGGACGTGATACATTTTAGACATAAGTGGGGAACATTTGCTTCAAACTGACACTCCTTATATGAACAACACACATTTGAAAATGCAATTGATTTACCAACACACCACATGGATATATTTTTGTGCAGCACATCATGATGACGCGATCCTTAATGGAAAGTAAAACACAACAATATTCTTGGGATTATCTGTTTAAAATAGTTAGCTGTTTCCAAAAGAATTAAAAAAATAAAGAGATTCTGGACTACCTATTCTGCCTTACAGATTATTTCTCTATATCATGACTTGTAAATTACAGCTGTAGAAACCATCTATTGATCATACTCATGTTAAAACAGGGTACTTGAGTTTATATGTAAAACCTACACTGCAAAGGGGTTTAAAAAACAAGAAGAAAAGACACTAGACCCAATGCAATTTGTAAAACGACACAAAAAGGTATGGAGGTAAACGCTGACCTGCTACTGAATGGCTGCACACATATTCAAAGGAGACATCATTATTTCTGCCCAAATACTTGGGAGGATGGGTAGGAGCATAATAATTAAAACTACAATGAAATTGGGAACAAAAATAAATGGTAAGTAGGAAAAATAGTAATGTAAGCAGTTTATTTAATTAATGATGAAGAACACCACATGATAGAGGAGAGAAGATAAGAGGTCCTCTCTTGATAAACAAAAAGTTAAAATGTTATTTTCACAGTGATGTAAAAATCTGGAGCAACTGGAAATCCATAATAATTACTCTGATATTAATCTAAAAAGATATATAGGTTTTTTAAATATTTGTTTTAATTATTTACGCATACTTTATTTTACTTATTATTAATTTGTTCATTTGATTATTAACCATGTTAATTACTTTATTTGTGAATTATTTAAGAGATAATTATAAATACAATTGGGATGAATTGTTGTGATTATTAATTGGTTATTTACATTGATAGTTCATAATTTTATTATATTTTTATATTAGTTGATTTATTTTTGTTATACTTTTTTCATATTAAATATTTTTACATTAAGGTGCATTGTAATTTTTTAATGTATTATTTGTATTGGTTTTTGGGGGTGTTGCAACTTCGGGGCTTCAAAATGTGAATAAAAGCATTATATGGATGTTTTACACTCTTGATAATTACCAAGCTAGTAAATAAAGAAGGTCAGTAAGAAATACGTTGAAAATGAAAACAAGAACAGGGTTTTGAGATCTGAATGAACCCAGTGAAACAGGCTGCATACTTGCCAGAACAGCCAAGCCACATGTTATCAGGTGTCCTGATGTTGTTGTGGCACAGCACACATGGCGATCATGCATGTGCTCTGAGTTTTAGGGTTTTTGTATCTGTTCAGAAATACTTATTTGTGCTGTATCATCAGGAGGGGGAGGAGGGACACATCAGGTGTGCAAACTTGTAGACACAAGGCTGTTGTCTTTGTCCTGGGTCACTGACATTGAGTGGTTTTGGCATGGAAGCATTATCCCAATTATCTCCTGAATCCCAATATCAAGTAAACCCCAAAGTTACCTTAAACAGTCCAGCGGTAAGAATCTATCCTCCCCATCAATCCCTCAAATTTAGCAGAGTAAATCATTAATTATACACTGGGACCATTTAAAAATATATTTCTAGATCAAAATTAGGTTTTAGAGGTTTTAATAGGGAATTGGTACTAAAACAAAACAAAGGAATACATATTTTGTATTAGAACATTGGAATGTTGGGAGCTCCATTGAAGACAATGGTGTGCGCCATGCTTCAACGGACCGGTGAAGGCCCGCAGAGCAACATTACAGTGTTTTACAAAGGCCTCTCGGAGCTTGAGGGGCTTTAAATCCCCTGGAGCTTCGAGAAGCATTTGTTTGATTTGTTATAACATTGTGCCCTCTAGTGGCAGAATGTTCTAATCACCTCATAGCCCTACGTAGCAGGGCTATACCGGCTATTAAAGTCCTGCTCCCTTGTTAAAGGCCCTCGCCTTTGTCTCAGTTCTTTAATGCGGCAGAGGGACTTTATTAGCTGGTATAGCCCACTACGGCAGGCTATTAGGATATATTAAAGACTCAGAATACAGAAATACAGTATCATGAATCACAAGAGAATTCTAGTTAGTTAATGAAAAATTCTCTCTAAATTCTAAGAGTCAAACTCATGAAGAGTATTAAAAGCATGTTCATCACGTGGAAAATCTCAAAATCAGAAGCCACTCAGATCCTTCAAAACCAGGGGTTTTTATATGTTTTATGCATATTGAAACATAAAACTATAGATTCAGTGTGGTAAAGTCATAGTTGGTCACATTCTTACTTACACATGCCTACTACTCCTCTTGGGGTATAGGCCATCAACCAGGACTTTCCAGCCATCTCTGTCCTAGGATTTTCTTTCTATCTGTCTCCAGGTGTAACCCATCTCCTTGCACTCAGAGTCAAGGCCTTGGTGTTTCTTGGCCTTCCTCTTTTCCTTTATCCTTGAGGGTTCCAGGTCAGGGATTGCCTGTTGAGGTTTGATGTGGGCTTGCGGAGATTGTGACCTATCTTGCCCCACCTTCTTATTATGACTTCTTCATGAGCAGGAGGTCAAAAAGTCTGCTGCCATAGGTCGTTGTTGCTGATTGTATTAGTGAGCGGATTTGGCAGCTCGGACCTCTGTTTCAGTGCTGGTACGGACGCACTCTCGCGGAGACCTCCCACTTCACAACCCTCACTGCCGACTTCCTGTCTTGACGTCCTCATCGCCACCATTGGCCGTATCGGGCCGTACCCAGGAAACCCCTGCAGGGAGTAGGTGTGTGCGGTGTGTGTGGGGGACCGCGATTATTGTGATCTACAGGGGCCAGTGAGGTGCGGAGCCTGTATTTTCTGTGGCTGTCATGAGGCCGCTAGGAGGATTTAAGGACTTAAGGAGATAAGACTCCTCAAACTATATACGCGCTGCGAACCACAGAAGGTGCGAGAGGCGCGAGCCAGCCACCTGAATGCTGGTAAATAACAAAGAGAATGCTGGTAAAAAAAACACGCTGGAGGCTGTAAAACAAACATAAGCGTCTGCGAGGGGGTGCATAGGCACTGAAGACTCAGTGGTTCTTTAACTTGCAGCAGGCCAAGGTGAAGAACTGTTGGAGCATTCGTGTGCTTGGTGCATGGAAAAGTGAGGCTGTAATTGAGAAGTGGTAGAGGTAAGAGTGCAGGCCTACAGAACAGAGGTAAGTGAAAGAGACAATCTATATTAATAAGAGGATACTTATAAAGTGCACAGGGAGTGGGGGTAGTAGTGTGCCCATAGAGCTGTGGGAAATTATAGAAAGTGAAAGAGAAAAACATCCTAACACCGCATACTCCAGAAAGAAGGAGTTAAGGAAAGTAAAAGCAATGGTCCCAGGGAAAACTAAACTCCGTAAAGTACCGAAAAATCTCAAGAAATAGGGAAATAAAAGCCCCGGGACGGAGGACTTGACCAAAATACCGAGAGGCTCGAAGGATGTATATGTGGATATGGCAACATCCACCGGAAGTAAAACTGCAGCAATGGGGCCCACCCCCTCACCGGGCTTAACACCACATATAGCGTTGATAATTCCTAAGTCAGTAGGCGCAAAAGGGGGGTCGGCAGTATCAAAATCTATTAAAGATTTTTTAGGTAAACATTTTAAAGTGAAGGAGACGTCAGACAAGGAGATAAGTGCGCCAGAGACCCTGCAGATCATAGAGGATTCGGCAGCTATAAGCGTGGAATCTCTGAACCAGACTAATTTTAGTATTGCTGAGATACCGATGGAACCACGCCTGTCTTCCTCGCCACGGCTGTCTCAGTTGTTACTTATCCAGGACATAGAAGTAGAGGTGGTGGAGGAAGAAAGAATAAACCAAAGAGAATCCTTGTGTGAGGAAGACTCCACTTGGAGGGAATCTAACCTAAATGAGAAAGAAAGACTGGAAAACTCTTATGCCGCACGAGCTGACTTATCAGGCTTCCCTTACATAGCCTGGAGGTGATGGGTTCCTCCAGTCTATCTATGCTTGAGGTTATGCTGATGCTCCAGAAAACCTTGCAGGGCATTCTAGAGGTCTCAATCTTAAATAACAAAATTTTAAAAACAGAAGGTTACCAGTTTAAGAATATAATTGGGGAGTTGTCACAGATTAAATGCCTAATACCCTAACTAGTAAGGTCAGTAGAAGTCCAGGAGGAAAATAAAGTAGACAGGGGGGAAGCAGTGGTAAGGGTGAGCAGCCCCAAGGAGGACGAACTAACAGTATATATATATCCAGTTGTCCCATGATTATAAAGAGGTATGGAGAAATGAGGTGTATAAAGCAAATTACAACAGGGCCAAGGAAAAGGATAAAGGCACTATCTAAATGCCAACCCGCGAAGCATCAGGAGAATGGGAAAGGGGTAACCTCAGAACAAAGGCCAGTTGATAAGGTAGTGATACCAGAAACAAAAAAGTTAACCTTCGCAGAGACAGGAGTAATTACCCATAGACCTGAGGGGCTACCGAGGTGGAAAACAGGGAAAAGTAGGGGAAAAAGCGACAAGGGTAACTTGAGGAAATACCCCGGGGAAAAGGAGAACGTAGCACCAGAATGGGGGATGGAAACGTCCTCAGGTGCAGGGCCAAGTAAGCCAATTCCCTAGAAGGGTCACAGGTACAGAGGTAGAGAAGAAGCAATCAGGCAAAAAAGGAAAGAAACGCCAGATGAAAATCCACAAGATTCGCAGTTTTTCCCCACACCTTTTGGTACACTGGTATGTCTGACCCAGCCCCTTTGTACTCTGAAGCATATATTAAAAAGATTTGTACAGGCCCCTCCCTATTTACGGACCAAGAAGAAAATAGTACAGATGGTAGCCCGAATCTCTCTGATGATCTAGAAAGACAAAAGAAAAAATATGTTCGACTAGAATTAATGTCTTTAATGCTCACTGAATATCGGAAGTCCAAATCTATTCCGCTAAGTTAAGAATATACCTGGGGTATTTACTGACAATCCCAAATATATCTCAGCCTTTAGTCATATAGGGAGTACGTGCTCAAGACATTGGCTAGTCTTAGGTATAGAAACAGCCAGTGAGGAACTCAAAAAACTTAGTGAAATTATCGAAGACTTAGAAAAACAGATAAACGACAAAAATACTGCTCCGGACGCCAAGAAACTTTTAGAAAAAATTGAAAAAACGGTGATTGAATTCCACCGCATTGAACAAAATAAAAAATCCAATAAAGTAAATAAAGACATTAAGTCTTTCACCCCTGAACGAGCCTATCCTTATCTCCACAAAGATTTCTACACCAACAGCAAATTCAACCATAACCCACAGAATCCTAGACCTTGGGGTCGGTTTAATAGAAGAAATATGGTTGTAGGCTTTGCTGATTCGTCAGCTGAATCATCCGACAACTCAGAGTCTGGGGAAGGCTCCAGTGCCTTCCTCAGTAAAACAACAACCGAGATGGTACAATATTCCAGGAGAGAGGCAAACCAGACAGAAGTTTTACCAATGGTAACAGAATGAGAATTACGATATGACCATTCCCCTGTTTAACCTGTCCAACCATACCCTCTCCAGCCAGGAAATATCCATTCTAAGTAAAGGTTTATCCTTGGTTCCCACCACATATCCGAATTTCCTTGACCTTCAATCTGAACTACTAAGTTTCTTTAGGAAAATTAAACTCCGAGTATTTTTTGAGCAAAACCCTTCGCCAGAAAAAATTGAGATGACTCCCTTTAGACCTTCTTCCACTTTTTCTCCTTCATCTAATTTGATTCCAAAAGAAATCACTACATTTGAAAAGGTTATCCTCAAAGAAATCTCAGATCTGGCTAAATCACACTTGTTTATTCCTTACAATATTTCACTGGATGAAAAAATGGCGATCTCCTCACTCCGTAATAACAACAGTCTAGTCATAAAGCCAGCTGACAAAGGCGGGGGAATTGTAATACAAGATATTGATAATTATAAAACAGAGCTGCTACGACAAGTCTCCAACACAGACCACTATTGTAGACTCCCTACCAACCCCACTAAGGACCCTTATCAAACAAATCACTATAGAAGAATTAGAAATGGGTTACTTGAGCAAACATGAATTCAATTTTCTTAATGTTACCAACCCCAGGACCCCGGTAATCTATACCCTCCCTAAGATCCATAAAAGACTAGACATTTACCCAGGCAGACCTATCTTGTCAGGGTGTGGATCGGTCCTTGAACCGTTTGGACACTATGTCAATTACTTCCTGAGGGACTTTTACCTAACACTAGCTGCTTCATCCGAGATAGTATGCACATGAGAAACTTAATTGAGAATCTCCCATTTTAACCCTGAGAATGAGACTCTATGTACGCTGGACGTAGAGTCTCTCCACACCAACATACCGCAGAAAGAATCACTCTTAGTCATGGAGAGTATACTTAACACCAGACCCCGTCCACACATGGTACCCACCTTATTTATCATACAACTTCTTGAAATCTGCCTAACCCAAAATGTCTTTATGTTTGATAATCATTATTATCAACAAGTCCATGGCACATCAATGGGTGCAATTTTTGCTTCCGCCCTGGCAATTCTGTATATGGACTCCCTGGAATGTAACATCATCCTTACTGACACTAACCCATTCCATCAAGGGCTATTGACATGGAAACACTACATAGATGATATTTTTCTCATCTGGGGTGGTCCGGTTGACTCCTCACCAGCCCTGCTTCACTGGTTGAATAATAACTGTAATGGCCTGACCTTTACCATGACACATAGCAAGACTGACATCCCTTTCCTGGACCTTTGCATCCAACATAAAGATGACCTCCTTTTCACCTCCTTGTTGCGTAAATCAACGGAACAAAACACATTACTTAGCTACTGCAGCTGTCACCCCAGGGCCCTGAGAGACAGTCTTCCTTATTCTCAATTTTTAAGACTCAGAAGAAACTGTTCCCAAAAAAACGATTATTTTCGTGAGGCCAACATACTTTCTGCAAAACTAAGGTATAGGGGCTACCCACGCCGCTTGGTAAAAAATGCTATGAAGAGGGTGTGGTATTGTCCACGGGAAACCTTGCTAGGACCCAAACCTAAGAAATCCACTGAGAAACTGGTGTGCGTCACGACCTTTTCGCCCATTTCCAACAAAATTCGGAAAAGCATAAAGAAAAACTGGCACATCTTGAACTCAGGTACGCTGGAATGGGAAGCCCCCATTTTTGCATTCAAAAAGAGTAAAAACCTGAAAGATCAATTAGTAAGGGCAGCTCTCCCCTCAACCACCTTTATCAATACCACCCTGAACGACCATTGGGACTTACCTCCACTGAAAGACCACTATAAATGTGGAGCATGTATAGTGTGTGACTTTTCAATTGATTGCAAGGAGTTTGTTTTTAAAAATGTAAAAAATCAGTAAAAAACTTTTAACAATTGCAACAACTGTAACATTGTTTATTCCATCTTTTGTCCATGTAATTTGATTTATGTGGGCCAAACAAAACAAAAAATCAAACTGCGGATCTCCCAACATCGGATTCGGATTAGATGTAAAATGGCCAATGCTCCTCTTGTTGAACATTTTACACAAAAAGGACACAATGAAAATGAAATTCGCTGGACTGTGATCAACCAAGTGTGCGTACCACCAAGAGGTTGAGACTTGACCAGAATGCTCAATAAGGAAGAGTTAAAAAGGATACTTAAAACAGACAGTCTCAACTCTGGATTAAATCTCCAAGACTACTGGACAACCTTGCTCTAACCCTTTCTGTCCCCGTCCATTGACTCTTTCAAATTACCTTGAATATCAGTGACTTGTCAATTGTATATAATCAGTGTACCAATGTTTTGTGTATAATTGTACTTTCTGCGCACTTACTTTATTTATTCTATTACTCTAACATACCTTAGCTAAGCTTGTCACCATCACCCTCTACTTTCTTATGGCCGAGATACCCGCCACCCCCTCTCAACACAAGCCCCAAGAATTGGGAAACCGGAAACAGTTCTTGAACTTTTGGAAGGCGGGAAGGGAGTCACCCTTCCCGGCCGTATTTATTAAAATATGAAACAAAAAGAAAACATTAAAATAACAGTTTCATATAATGTACAATTTCATTTCCACATTACGATGTTTGGCTAACCTTAACAGATCTCTAATACAAAGGTTCTCCTAGCCGAACTAATATCCTACAAAACATTTGACTTGAAATTGTACATCCTAACGTTTAAGGGCCAACGGCAAGGTCGTAACCGGTGTCAGATCCCTAAACCAGAAATACCCCCCTCACTTGTGAGAGGAGCGACCGCACAGAGGCGTACCTCAAGTGCATCTACCAATTTCCCTTTGTACTTGACGGGGGCCCCAATAAACTCGACGCCATTTAACGGTCATTCGAGGACTCGTGTGAGGTGTCTAAAAAGGTAGCGTAAACCCCCTCCCGCACCCCACACAACTTACCCATCTGCCGTCGCAGATGTCCTGGCCCCGGGAAATTCCCCAGGAGGGGCCGTAGCCCCTCCTATCCAGGAAGGGGCCTTGACCACCTTTCCTTTCCTTCCGGTGGCCTCTCCTTAGACAGGACCGCCTCCCCGTTGAGGGGCCAATTGGCCACCTCCCCCGCGCGCTCCCATCCGTAATGGGTGACGCCCCCTCATAGGGATCTTCGAATTACTGCTCACCGATCATGACCTTACCGCCCGACCAAAATAAATAAGACAGTTCTACCTAAGTTACTAAGATTTACAAACCAAAACAACCTTTATTATCAAGCGTAAATACTGATCAATCCTTGTTCGAAATTACTTTATTTGGAAAACATACTGAAAATAACCAATCTTTATTGCATCTTTAAGAAATTTCACGACAATCAACACAACCTGTAAGAAAACAGAGAAAACAAACAGATACTATATCAACTGTATTCACAACGAATTGCTGTCCTCAGGGGCTGGTGGGTGGGTCAAAATTGCTCTTCGTTCCGTCTCGAGCTCACGTGCAGCGGGGAGGTGCAGCTTCAGAGCACAGGAACAAGAGGATGCTTTCTTGGCTTCCGCTCCTTTTATCCGTCTTCAGGGTGGGCGTGAACCCGCCCCCGCCTGCCTCCGAGGGCGTGGCCGGCCGCGTTGGTGTCTAGGCCAGCCCACTCTAGGGCGGGAAAAAGGCGCGCCCCGGCTACGCCGCTTCGGGCATACCAGCCGAGACTTGCCTCCCGCCCAAGATGGCTTCCCGGGGGGATCGTGGTACTCCACCATACGTTCGGGGGGACCGATTGGTCGCCCCTTTCCATATGGCCGAGATACCCGCCACCCCCTCTCAACACAATCCCCAAGAATTGGGAAACCGGAAACAGTTCTTGAACTTTTGGAAGGCGGGAAGGGAGTCACCCTTCCCGGCCGTATTTATTAAAATATGAAACAAAAAGAAAACATTAAAATAACAGTTTCATATAATGTACAATTTCATTTCCACATTACGATGTTTGGCTAACCTTAACAGATCTCTAATACAAAGGTTCTCCTAGCCGAACTAACATCCTACAAAACATTTGACTTGAAATTGTACATCCTAACGTTTAAGGGCCAACGGCAAGGTCGTAACCGGTGTCAGATCCCTAAACCAGAAATACCCCCCTCACTTGTGAGAGGAGCGACCGCACAGAGGCGTACCTCAAGTGCATCTACCAATTTCCCTTTGTACTTGACGGGGGCCCCAATAAACTCGACGCCATTTAACGGTCGTTCGAGGACTCGTGTGAGGTGTCTAAAAAGGTAGCGTAAACCCCCTCCCGCACCCCACACAACTTACCCATCTGCCGTCGCAGATGTCCTGGCCCCGGGAAATTCCCCAGGAGGGGCCGTAGCCCCTCCTATCCAGGAAGGGGCCTTGACCACCTTTCCTTTCCTTCCGGCGGCCTCTCCTTAGACAGGACCGCCTCCCCGTTGAGGGGCCAATTGGCCACCTCCCCCGCGCGCTCCCATCCGTAATGGGTGACGCCCCCTCATAGGGATCTTCGAATTACTGCTCACCGATCATGACCTTACCGCCACAGGCCGGATAGTTGACCGGCTATCCGGACCCCCCACAACACTCCTGCCTAAAGGTCATTTCATAAAGTCTTTAGCCAGGCTATCAGGTCTCCTATGAGTAACTCGTTCCCCATCCGGGACAAATGAACACCATCCCCCGAATACATACTGTCCCCTTTAATACAACCATGCGAAATAGAATGCAGTGTACTTGAACGGAACAGTCTACTCACTTTATTATTAATTTTCCTTACTGAATGATTCACAGCAGAACACAAATAGCCCCCCGCCACACTTTCCGTGGGATCATATGGGACCATGCAATTGTGCACCCTGGAACTCTTCTCGCCAACCAACTTACCGTGGAAAGCATCGCCTCAAGAAGAAGTCGTCTACCAGTGGTCACCAAATCATTGCCCCCAAGATGTACTATGACTACAGACGGCGGTGACCTTGTCCGCCCTAACAAACCCTCGAAAAATGATCGAAACTGGTCAATACAGAGCCCGCCCTTTCCGTAGAAGGACACACTGTACCCGTATTCCCCAGCCACGTGAATCATGTCACCTGCTTTGAATACGTCCGCGGCACGCCTCACGTATGAGTGGCCCACGACCCACACCTCCTTTTTCACAGCCGGTAATGTCTGACCGCTGGCCCCCCGGTGTCGGGTCGACTGGACAGTCCGCCCCGCCTCGTAGGCTTGCGCAACTGAAAACCAAACAAAAACAAGAAGCGTGAGTACATCATTACAGCTTCACAACATGTGCAACCGCACATACCTCTTATAACAGTTCGAGGACCAACGCCCCACACGTTTTACTTGTTCAACATTCAGACCCCTGGCTGTAGCTTCCGTAGCAGCCCCTATCCGAAAGGAATGGGTCCCAAAGTCGCCGGGGTTCAAGCCCGCGGCAGAAATCGACATCGCAAGCACCCGCTGAAACTGAAACCTCGTCAGTGGGGTGGCGTCAGCGTGTCTTAACAAGGTCCCCCCCCATGCTGCCACCCTCTGCGCTAAATATTCCTCTACGCACCCAACAGGGCACATGGCAGACCCGGGGATCCTCTGGATGATTACGCAGTCCCCGATTGCATCCTGATCGGATTTGGACCTGACAAACGAGACTGTCATCGTCTCCTCCCTGACCCGAATGTGTTCCCGGCACAGTCCCCCCATCGTATCCTGCTTGTTCTTTGCCACTAATTCGCTTACCCGCATAGCCCCATGGAATACTAATGCAAATGCGGCTCGGAACAACACTGCTTTGTACTGGGATGAACATGTTACCGGTAGCACGGAAAATGACAGGGCCAACCTATCCAGACCTATCGGGTGCCTATCGTCTACTCTGCGACCCTCAAGGCGTTGCCACCCACGTAGCGCTTTCTGCACAACGAAAGACGCTGTCGGGTCCTGGATCCCATGAGCCCTTGCCATGAAGGAAATGGCGGCCCGATGCCTCTGGGCCGTAGCTACTGACTTGCCTGCGTGACGTAAAGAGAGCAGGAATCTCACTACACACTCTTCCAGACCCCAAAGCTCCCTCCCCGCAGTACCCAAAAAGGCCCAATAGGAACGGAACGCCTCTTCATATGCCTTCCTCGTCCTGGGTGCTAAACTCTCTCCCACGAGGTCTTGTAGTTCGGGGCACCGAGAGACCAGAGAGCTTCGGGAAAGGGTGCCGCCACCGGGTCCGCTGTGGGCAGGAAACCCCAGAAGGCCTGCATACGGAAACGAGAGAGCGCATCAGCCGCTTGGTTCATCACCCCCGGCACGTGTCGCGCCCTAAACAGTACATTCAGTTGCATGCACAACAACACAATTTCCTTGAGCAGTCTCAAAATCAGTTTGCAACGTGCTGCCTGACTATTGATACACTCAACCACGGTCATGTTATCAGACCAGAACACCACAGAGTGATCCCTAAACCCTTCTGGCCATGTTTTCATGGCCACCAGAATAGGGAACAGTTCGAGAAAAGCAATGTTACTCGTCAACCCGCACTCATGCCACCATGACGGCCATTTTTGAGCCGACCATTGTGTACCGAATATGGCGCCAAAACCCATACTCCCCGCCGAGTCTGTCCATAGCCCCAACTCCTCGGAAGACACTGCTGGTTTATTCCAGACAATTCGACCATTGAAATCCGCCAGGAATGCAATCCAAATGCGCATGTCCTGGCGAACCTCTGCCGAGAGTCTCGTACGATGATGTCCTTCCTTCAAGCCGACCATGGACTGTGCAATCGAGCGGGAAAAGGGGCGCGCCATCGGCATTACTCTTAGGGCAAAATTCAACTGACCCACCACCTGTTGCAATTGATGCAGGTTCACTTTCGTTGCACGAATACATGCCTCAAGGGATAACCTGAATTTTAACACTTTTTCTTTAGGTAATCGAAAACAACCTTCCACCGAGTCGAGCTCGATTCCCAGAAACTCGATCGAGGTCGAGGGACCCACCGTCTTACCTGGCGCCAATGGCACCCCGAATTGATTCATTAGGACACAAAATTCATGTAAGGCCTGTCCACACTCAGAATCCCCGGCTGCCCCCAGAAACAGAAAGTCATCGAGATAATGCATAACATGTTGAAAACCTGTCTTCCTCGTGAATACCCACTGCAGAAAACAACTGAATTTCTCGAAATAGGCACATGAAATCGAGCATCCCATTGGCATACATTTATCCATGTAATAGCGACCCTGAAACCGAAAGCCAAGGAGACGCTGATCGTCTGGGTGTACCGGGAGCAACCGGAACGCTGACTCGATGTCCGATTTGGCCATCAGCGTCCCGGGCCCCAGGCGATTCAACATGGCAACGGCCTCATCGAAAGATGCGTACCGCACCGAACATACTTCCGGGTCTATCGCGTCATTCACGGAAAGACCACGTGGGGCTGACAAATTATGTATCAGCCGAAACTCACCCGGGTCCTTCTTGGGAACCACCCCTAGAGGAGAACACACAAAATTAGCAACTGGTGGCAAATCGAATGGACCGGCGACACGACCTCGAGTCACCTCTTTCCCAATTTTTACCTGCACCACTGCCGTGTGCTGTAAGACCGACATTTGATTCTTACAGTCCGGTACCCCCTGAAAATCCCCCACTGGGATGCGGAAACCATATGAAAACCCGTTCCGTAACACCCCAGAGGAAGCATGATCTGGGTATTCGCTGAGCCAAGGGATCATTGCCATGGTATCAATCGGGGTCGGTAAAGGCACCCCTCGGACTATATTAGACCTGTTTGGCGCCTCCCTTACCACCGTTATCACCCGTTTTGGCTCTGCACATGGACTCAGGATGGGATGGCTGCCCGCACCCCCCACACTCATGTCTGAATTTGCATGACCCCTGGGGCCTGGTACATTTGCCCCTGTTAAAATTCCAACAGATCCCCCTTTTACCTGTGTTGCCACTCGGCTTCGTGTGGAACTCGTTACCTGCACCCGTCCGAAAGGGCGTCCCAGGGTTTTGGCGGGAGGATTCCCCCCCGCTACTCCCCACTAATGGCACTTTCAACATCCCTGTACTCTCCATTTTTTGCCAAGACACAGAGTCGTAACAGTCCCAAGACAACAACGGGTTGTGTTCTTTAGCTTTTCTAAACAGATTATCATAGCAGAACCACTGATTGCCCCCATATGCCACAGAATACTCCATAATACGTGACTGATAAATGGGTAACTCGGTCAGCAACTCAGGCCTGCGCTCCCCCATGATGGAAGTAAAAATTCCCCACGCTCTGCCCCAAGTACCAATGGTCTCGTCGACCTTAAAGGCGGCCATTTTTGCGCGCCAAACACTCGGATGCATGAGCTCCTTTTGACTCTTTACATGCTCGATCTCATAATGGTCGGTAAGCAATGAAAACATGTTTACATATTTATCCGCCCAAATCAATTCCTTGACTTCTAGTGGGACGTGCTGGGCAATCTTCTCCTTTCGAGAAGGTGCAGACTCCCCCCCCCGCAATCGGCAATGGCCGCTTACCTGAAGTAGACCCCATGCTTGTCGCCGAACTTGGGCCTGCTGTACTTCCAACCGCCGGGACCTGTGGGGGAACCGAAGATGGCGTCTTCGCAGCCTCCCTAGATTCCCGCAGTTGCCTCATCACTGCCCGGGCGTCGTCAGCCGTGGCGCCCTCGCTATCGTTTCCCAACCACGCTGCCAATTGTGCCGCTAACTCGGGGGGCATATCCTCCCTGTTCGCAGGGGTGACCACCACCGGGATTGGATTCCCCTCCTTTGGCGCCGGGGTTGGCTCCTCTCGTGGGGCTTCAGGAACCGGGGTCTCCCCCCCAAGTGCTCCCCTTCTGGGCCTCTTGCCTTTTCCACCGGGAATTGTTCCCTGTAAAGGCCGTTTCGGTCCTCCCTCCCCGTCCTTAGCCTCAACCTTTCTCTTCAGATCGGCTATCTCCTTCATGAGTATGCGGAGCATCTCCTCGGTACCGACCCGCTTTCCGACCTTCTTGGGCATTCTTAGACGGGATATCTGTAAGACAAAAGAGGGATTACAACGCTCAAAATTGCTCTTCGTTCCGTCTCGAGCTCACGTGCAGCGGGGAGGTGCAGCTTCAGAGCACAGGAACAAGAGGATGCTTTCTTGGCTTCCGCTCCTTTTATCCGTCTTCAGGGTGGGCGTGAACCCGCCCCCGCCTGCCTCCGAGGGCGTGGCCGGCCGCGTTGGTGTCTAGGCCAGCCCACTCTAGGGCGGGAAAAAGGCGCGCCCCGGCTACGCCGCTTCGGGCATACCGGCCGAGACTCGCCTCCCGCCCAAGATGGCTTCCCGGGGGGATCGTGGTACTCCACCATACGTTCGGGGGGACCGATTGGTCGCCCCTTTCCATATACTATCCTTTCCCTTAATATCTGGCTGATCCATTGCCTTAGCTCGTACCTGCCCCTACCTATATTCATTAACATCCCTCGAACATGGCTGCCCTTAGCCCAAACCCCCTTTTCTATTTCCTTAATCATTGCCCTCCCGCAATAACCAATCAGGCTCCACTTCCTCTTATTTTCGTAACTCCTCCCCCGCCATTCTTCCGCATTGTGAGGAAATTTACCACATTGACTAATCCGGTAAGCCACCGAGTAGTCCCCTGTTCGCACTTTTTGTGTATGGCTAATGGAACAATTCCCTAATGTTTCCCCCGTTTCGTTTACAGGCACTTCCCCTTTCCGTGTTCCGAAAATAAAGACGCGGTCCTTTCTTATCTCCCGATCCTGGTAAGAGCTGCTTCAGTTGGGCCCACAAACCCGAGTTGGACCTTCCCTTCTACCTCTTACTTTCCCTCCCTTTTACCCCTTAGGGCAGCTAACGCTTTCACTTAGAAGTGCACCTTCACAAGGCTCTGCACCCTCCCGCCGACTTCTCGAGCACACCGGGGATCTCCCCTCGGTAAGCCATCTCTCCCTTTCTTTCACTCAATGCGCCGTATTCACCATGAAAATGTATCGTTTCTTGCCACTTGATAATTGTAATTCACTGCGCTGTTTCATTTTAAAATTATTTAATCTCTCAACCTTTTGGTCTTTTAATTACACTGCGCCGTACCAGACAAGGCTGTCACTTTCGAGGTACTTTCTAACTCCGACATATGTCACACACCTTCTCCACACCACTGGAACTGTTCTTTTGAATTAGAATTCCTAATTGCTTTTACGTGGGTTTAGACACTTTAAATTCCCGTACTCCTCAGCAACTGCATGGTATGTGTCCCTTACCATTTCGGACATCGAATTTTTCCTTACCAGCTTACTAATATAGGATGATTCTCATCTGATTGAGCTAGCTGCTGCTACTATGACCACTGTCATTCACCTAACCAGTTTGTGTGAATGGTATATGTCGGATTCACAACGTGTCCTCATCACTCGTTGACACCTTACCAGCCCTGCTTCATTGGTTGAATAATAACTGTAATGTCAACTGTCAACTTTCAATTGTCACCGCAATGAGCCTTACTACAAACTCACCATTAGCACCAGTTTTTTCCCTTATGTAACTTTTGTTTGTTACTAAATGTAATTCTGCCTTTCTCCCTTCCCCCTTCTAGGCAATAGAGGTTTATAACTATTAGGCATTATACCAATGTCCTGATGATGGTCCCCATGATTAAGTAGTGGGACAGAAACGCCATCGAGCTTTTGTGGACCTTACACATAAACTTAAACTGTGTGTCATATATACGTGAAGTTGCTTGCTTGAATTTTCTGTGTATCTGTAAAACTACAGAAATCTGCAACTTTTCCCTAAAAAGCCCTGTTTAGTTATGTATTCTTCACTGGATTGATCTGTAAGTGTCAGGGTACAGGATTGTGCCCTACTACGGTGATCTGTTGAAGGAATCCTTCTTTTGCATTTCTTATTCAGTAAAGATTGAGACCCCTGTCCAGCTGGACATGTCAAAACTAATATAGAATCGACTGTGTCTATATTTATTGGTTATGAATATTCCTTATGTATGGGCCCACTGTTGTTTTTGAAAATTATGCTGCCCAAGGTCCTGTGCTGATTCATTTGGGATCCCCTTGTTGACTTTAATACAAATCCCTAGAAGGGTCACAGGTAAAGAGGTAGAGAAGAAGCAATCAGGCAAAGGAGGAAAGAAACTCCAGATGAAAATCCACAAGATTCGCAGTTAGAGAAGCCTGTAGACACCTGGCTATTTGTTGAACCAGTAGGACAGGTAAAGGGGGGAAAAGAATTAAGAAATTAAATCCTCTGAACCGCTCCGAGCTCCTCTCTTCATTTGCAAAATGTCCTAGTTTAAGATATGTTAGTACTGAAGTCCTAAAAGAAGTGGGGTTCATGGTCAACAAAAATGGGGAAGAAATAACAAAGGTTTTACTCCATTCAGCACTAATAAAAGTTGCAATGGAAAAGGCGGAAGTAGAAATGTTAAGGTAAGGAATTAGAATATTAAAAATGGAGGATGTGCTGATGGGTAAACAAGGGGAACCATTCCTCAGGAACCATAAGGGGGTGGAAGAACGGCAAATAAAAATGATTAGTTCGGGAGGGGGTAAAAAGGAAGCTCTTGAAATCACTATATTTCCTAGAAATCCAGGGTGGGATGTGGAAGATGTCCTGGTCGGGAATAGATATAGAGAACTGACATATATGGATTGTGAGGAAGATGGGTATTTGAGTAATATTGATCAGGAACTGGGGTCGTCGCACAGCCTATCCATTTTGTCTTGGAACGTTAATGGATATAAAAGAAGATTGGTACAGGAAAGTTTTAAAAACATCCTTAAGAAGACCGATATTGTTTGTCTACAGGAAACTTGGCTGTGCTACGAAACCCCTGTTACCGAAGGCTGTACACACGGGGATTGGATATATCTTGTTTAAATGACCTGGAGTATCTCATGCGAAAAATTTCAGTAGCCCGTATGGCCTTGAAAAAATTATCAACACTTTCCTTATGTAGACCGGCTACCCAGCTATCGTTTGAGGTGGGAAGTGTTAAAAATGCGAATTGGGATGAACCCCTTTTATGCGAATAATGGGGTTAAAAACTTTATGATAGATAGTAAAGGTAAATGCACTTGTACGTTAGGTACCCCTGTGATATTTTACACATTTTATTAGATTGTACGAAGATTTTAGAAATACGAAAGGAGATTTTATGCCCGATTAAAAAAAAATATAGGATTAAGAATCGGAAGCAAGCTGTTAACCTTTTGGTGGAAATGATGAACTTAGATGTATGGGGAAATTTATGAGTAAAGTTAAAGTGTTCCTCAAGTGCACAGAGTAAGTCTCATAAGTGGTTCCCTTAGGATAATACGAGATTGTGCTACTAAGGGATAACAGTATTGCTTCCATTATATAGGAATGATTTGATGTATATGTACAAATTACCGGATTTTAATCATTTTAGGATGATAATTGACTCTTATTTAAAAGGGAATGTATTTTTTATTGTATGATGAATAGGTGCCACATATTATGATACTGCTGTGTCCATGCTTTTAACGGAATGATAAGATGTAAATTGTATAATTTTATGGTTGTAACAAACCAAATTAAGTTTTGTTTGACTGACTGACTGAGCGGATTTGGAGGATTTTCCTCATAAACGTTTTGATGAATGCTGGGATTTTGTTGATAGTGGTCACTGTTGTTTCTGCTTTCTGCTCCCATACAGATGGACCGATTTTACTTTGGTGTTAAATAGCCTGATCTTGGTTTGCAGCATTAGGTTCTTGGAGATCCTGTATTTTAAGCTAAATGAAGGCAGCCCTTACTTTGTTGACTCTTGCTTTGATGTTGGCATCTGGGCCGTCACATTGCCAAATCAAAAATAATTGTGTTGTTTCAAAAGATCCTTAACAACAACTAATTTCTTAAAGGGAGAGAAATCTTCTGTTTCTCTGCTTGCCTACATCAGAAATTCCAGTGGAACTCCTTCAAAATAATAAATAGAGAATACAATGGAAAGTTTCATTCACAATACCTGCTTTCTATTACTTTAGCCTACTGACGTCACTGCTATATGCATTCCGCTGAAATTGCGAGGAAAGAAAACCTGCAGTTGGCCATTGCACACATCAAAAACTGCATCTATTTAATTAAGTGGCTTGTCATAATAAAATGTGTCATAACTATACCACAT
The DNA here is from genome assembly GCF_964263255.1 of Lissotriton vulgaris. Classification (NCBI taxonomy): domain Eukaryota; kingdom Metazoa; phylum Chordata; class Amphibia; order Caudata; family Salamandridae; genus Lissotriton; species Lissotriton vulgaris. The sequence goes on from NC_141685.1 coordinate 495,411,922, forward strand.
TATTTATCACACTTCTAAATGATATATTAATACGGTTTTAAGTGTAAACTTGTTCATTCATTCGTTAGGGATGTATGCATCATTAAAATGACTAATTCGATTAAATGACTTGTCAACCAAAATATTTAATAATGGCAGAATACTACGCTTGCAATTTGTGTGGCTTAACCTGACTTCTGGTTGTTCGGGTGAGTGCAGTGACAATGAACCCCACTAGAGTACAGTTTCACTTACATGCATGGGCATGGTGTATAGTATTGTTAGCGTGACTCTATTTTGCAAATGCAATTATGACTGCAGAGGTCAGCAAAAAAAATCTGGATTCCTCCTAGTACAACTGAGCATAAGATGGAAGTTGAGATAAGTCTCACAAACTTAGACGTGTATTGCAAGTATCACTGAGCAAGAGAAAACAGCTCAGACAATTAAGTTTTGGAGGATGCAGAGATAAAATAGCCTTATAACCAGTGATCTTTAGGGAAAGGGGGCTACAGATTTTAACACATTGGAAAACTTTTAGTTTGTTAGATTGTGGGAAGAGGGTGAGTCAGCAAGATCGAATGTACTGCAAAGGGAATTTTTAGGAAAGGCTGCTCACTTTGGCACTTCCTGAGGTGCCATGCTTCACACAGCAGTTTGTCTTGAGTTTTGGGTGTTCTAGGTTAGATGCACATTATCATTACCTGTGGGAAGGTGCCATTGCCAGAACAGACTTTGAGTGAGATTTACTAAGATGGTATGCCATGTTTGCGTCACAAAAGTGAAGCAAATAGTTTTTCCCGATTTACCATTCAGTGCTAAAAGTTTTAGCTCTGGTAAGAACATAAAAATAATGCAAAGGAGGGAATAGCGCTGCTTTGCATTACTTAGAGCGAATGGGACATACCATTGGTGGTGCATGGGCAATCCCAGGCAACCACACAAGGTTTCTGATGCTAAACCCTATTTACTAAATAAAGTAGACAGGGTCTAGCATCAGAAAACTAAGCTGTTATGAAGTAGGCCCAAGGAAGGAGAAGCGTCTCCTTCCTTTTACAGGTTTGTACTTGTACTGCACTTTACAGCACTTTACAGCACACATACAAAGAGTGAAAAGGATTAAAGTTAGTCTAAGCATGGTATTTTATACTGGAAGTGTCCCCTTCCGGTACAAAACCTATGTTAGGTTCCCAGAGACAGGCTTGCACTATGGTGCAAAGGTGTCTCTGTGGTGCACGGAAGCTGATTTCAGTGATTGCACTAAGGAAAGGGGAGGACAGTGGCAAATTTCTGTCAATGTGGCGCTCTCTTCCTCTCTCCTTTTGATGCAGTGCAGAATGTGCAGCTGCTGTACTGCACTGCACTGATCTGCGTGAATAAGTGTTAAATCTGACCATCTGTCTTCTCTGCTATAGAGAAATACATCAAGGAAGTGGATTTTTCCAAACTGGTTTTCGGCCGATGACAGTGTGATTCACACACTCTCACTGAAAAATGACTATTGAAGTGGAACCCAAACTCACCCATGTGGTTCCAGATTTCTCAGGGGCACTCCATAGAGCACTTGAGAATATCCTGAGATCCAGGCTGGATTTATTGTATTGTGTTCCTATATAGCGCTGCTATCACCCTACAGGTATCTTGACGCTCAGACAAGAATCAACGGACATCCTATAGTTCCAGGTTAGAAAAAATGAACTAGCCTCTAGTGAATAGTAAGGTCTTCATTTCCTTCCTAGATTTCAACAGGCAGCTGGCCACCCTGAGGTCCTGTGGGAGCCCATTCCATAATTGTGCAGCTGCCACACTAAAAGCCCTGCCTCCCATTCTAGACCGTTTAAATCTAGGGACCTCGACTAAGCCAATGTTAGCAGACCGTAATTGTCTAGGGGACTCGTACCAATTAAATTTATCCTGCAGTGGCAGGGGACCCTGTCCATGAGTCGCCCTATAGACAATGCATAGTGATTTAAAACTGACCCTTTTTTTATTGGTAACCAGTGAAGGTCTCTCAGTGCCAAGGATGACGAGGAGCTCCATGGTCTATTAAGAGCCACCTTGGCTGCAGCCGACTGCACCCTTTGGAGCCCCTGGAAGATGTACTTAGGGGCACCCAGGTACAGGGCGTTGCAGTAATTCAGCCTGCTCAGCACTAAGCTCCTTGCTACAAAGGCTCGTGAGGCAATTGGTAGTAGCGGGAGGATCTTTCTCAGCATGCAAATTAATTTAAAGCCAACTTGGATGGTTTTGTTGGCCTGTGACACCATTTGAAGATTGGCGTCCATTTGCACTCCTAAATTACGCACGGTGTTGGTCAGATTCAGGGAGTCTCCTTCCGGGGTAAGCCTAAATTCTGACATGGGGGGCTTTAAGATTTTTGCAGCTGAGCAGTACATCACCTCCGTTTTCCCTCCATTTAATTGGAGCGAGTTAGCCTTACGCCAGCCCGCAGTTTTCCGCATGCACTCCTGGAAGGCCTCTACTGAGGTCCTTTGCTTGCCCTCCAGGGAACAAATCAATTGAGTATCATCCACGTAATTTATAACGCTGATACCAAAGGATTTAATGATGGACAATAGGGGTTTCAGGTACACATTAAATAAAATGGGACTAACTGAAGACCCCTGTGGAACCCCATGCGGGACGGGAGAAGCGTCTGATACAAACTGGCCTAGGGTCACCGCGTGTTGGCGGTTTTGGAGGTATGACTGTAGCCACTCAAAGGCTCTTCCTCTCACTCTGTTGTTCCACAGTCTTTGCAACAATATTGAATGACTCACAGTGTCGAAAGCCGCCGACATATCTAAGAGGACAAGAATCAATGCGTCCCCTCTGTCGGCGCGCAATCAAAGCTTGTCCTTCACTGTGGTCAGTCCCGTGTGCAGGTCGGAACCCAAATTGGAATGCATCCAGCAGACAATTATCCTCTAGATGCTTAGAGAGGGTTCTACTGACTGTTTTTTCCAGGATCTTAATTGGAAATGGGAGGAGGGAAATCGGCCTAAAACTGGCAGGTAGTGCAGGATCCAGCAACGGCTTCTTAAGAAGCGGAGAGACCATTGCTTGCTTCCACACGGCCGGCACTGTGCCTTCTTCCAAGGACTGATTACAGATATTAAGAAGCTGTGGAAATAGTATTTTACCAAATTGTTTACAGTATCTGTGGGGAATAGGATCAGCCTGGGATCCTGAAGTAACACTAATAGCCATATTAGCAAAGGAATCCTCTGTAAATAGTTGGAACGAGGTTAGTAAAGAGTTAGCATTCAACTGTTAGTGTTACTAGCAGCAAGTCTCTCATAGATGAGGAGACATCACCTGGATGTCTAAATGATCTTTCTGGAAAGAGCCGTGGGTGTGTCTGGGCCCTGTCAGTGTAGTAGCTGGGGGCCAATGAAATGTGTCTTTCCCTTAGTCAATAAAAGCTAGGACATTTTTGATTAGTTGATGATTGTATAAGTGAGGGTATATGAGGACCTGCTGTATTACTGTTTAAGGAGCAAATTAGGGGCCCAAAGGGGCAGGCTGACAGCCTGCTGAGTCTTTCTGAGTGCCAGTCACGGGATTGTAAGCGTGGTATTGTGTACCGTCTGGGGCCGATTAGGATGGCGGGCAGACTTTCGTCCGCCCGCCACCCTAGCAGTGCTGAAACCGGCCAACCAGTGGTGCAGCAGTCCTGCACCTGCAATTAGGATGCCACCGTTGTGGTGGCATCCTCTATTCCCAGCATTGTGGCAGGCGGTGCTCACAGCACTGCCCCAGCACAATGCTGGGATTGCACTGTGTGCATTTTCATGCACAAGGTGACAGGCGTGGTGGCTGCCACCTTGTCCATGACATTGTAGGGGTGTACATGTGCACCCCTCACCCCCAATACCTGTCAAACAAAGCTACATCGTCCCTTACCTTGATCTGTACCGGAATTCTCTTGAATGACATAGAAGATTTCGCAGAGACGCAAGGGACCAACTTCCCCAATAACTAACTATAAACCTGCTGATTTAAAATAACAGCTAGAATAAAACTAGAAATTTGGGAGGAGGGCCGGTACTGGACGTTGTGGAAAGGATTCTTGCTGTCGACCTGCGAAACAACAAGTTGCAAGGACTTTAGTTGTAACCCAACCTTTACTCTTTAAATTCTTAAAGAAATCCTATAATGAGATCTTTCATTGAATTCTTGCAGTGCACTTTAATCTAACTAGACTCCTATCTGCGATCAGCGTTGTCTAGTCCTTAGTCCAGTATTTCTTTGTCTTGTGTGTGGAGAGGAGTCGTCTGAGTTCTTGTTAGGGGTTCCTTTAGTTGAAGGGTGAAGCAATGAATTGCTAAGGAAAGATGAAGACAACACTCTTAAGGAACACTCTTTAAAACATTCCTTTATAATAGTCTTCTCCTACCAAAACTTACCTGCAATTGCTTTCATTCAGTGTCTACATTTGGGTTTCTGTATTTCTTTGTGTCCAAACCTGTTGTCAACACAAAAGAAGAAAAAACAACCTCCTATGCCAACACCTAAATGAAATTACTTAAATACTTCTAAAACAGTCTTTCACTTATTTTCCAGAATGCATCACAATAAACTCTTGCAATGTCTTTTAACCTGCTCCTTATCTTTTCCACATATTATCCAGAAATCTAAAACGATTCTTTTACAAGTTTCTTTGTTTTTAAATAGTTTCTGTCGTTTTTCCTTATTTTCTGTAAAAACAAAATTGTTTTCCAAAAAAATGCCAAGACCTGCTTGCGTTGGGCGCCTGTCCTTAAATTCACAAATGTACTTATCTTGAATTTCCTTGTTTCTGTCTTTTCAGGTATCAGGAATCACGGATTTGCCAAAGTGAAGACTTCCTGCAGATGAATTCAGTCTTCCAGGTGAGTTGGTAGCTGGAGCCCCCAGACGCGATCCTTCTAACAAGAAAACCGGAAGGCAAAGCGTCTTCCAGAAGCCTGGGTGCGGTTTAAATAAGAGACCGCACCCAGAAGAAATAGTGGGCACGTTCGCGTAAGGCTACTGCGAGCAGATGCGCTCGAAGCAGCTTTAAAGCGAATGACTTCTGAATTCACAGAGAGGCTTTCTAGACAAACCAGGCAACAATGAATTCACTCCTATGCTCTAAAGAACCACAGAGTACAATACCATTAAACCACATTCCAGAGTTTTACGTGAATAAAAGCATTGATAAAACGAAATGAAATAAAATGTCAAGTATATATTTTTATGCACGAAAACAGGTAATGAACACTATTCACACTCAGGACGTGCAGGTGCACGGGAATGAGGTGGGAGTTTTAAAGATAATTGGTTCTGCCCTTTAAATTGGCATGGGACCAAGTGGAGAATCATGACAATACCCTGGGGGTCCGCAACGGGCCCCAACAGCAAAATCTGCATACCTTTCTGTGGCGTCATCACCGCAAGGGAAAGGCTGCTTCCCGCACCCATACTAATATGCATGGCGGTGTCTAGCAGACCCCGCCACCATATCTAGCCCCTCTTCCGTCCGATCGACTGGTCAACCGGCAGAAAACAGGCAGACGGTCTTACTGTCAGCCAGGGTCCCCCCTCCATACCAATATGGCAGGGGAAATGGGTGGGGGGCAGAGGGAAATGTAGAGCAGATCGCCACCGCCATGCGGGCGGTGGTGATTAATCCTTCATTATAATCAGCCCTCTAGAGTCTTTAAAAACCTGCTGGGATCATCTGAAAAGAGGGTAGTTCCTTTGTGTAACACATGGTTTCTAATGACTAGATAGAGCTGTTTGAATGTGAATTTAGATTTGTATGGCAAAAAGCAGACCACAGCTTTCATTATTAAAGTTGCCAACATACCAAGTGATGGTCACTGCTGGCAGTGTCTGAATATATTGTGAGAAATTCTGAGAGACATATGGTGGTTTCTAAAGACTAACTGGGGAGTTACATTTGAATGAGAGCTAGACAATGTATCTGATGCCCAAAGGGGTTTTCTGAATGCTGCCTGAGCTTTAAGGTCGGTCAGGGTATACAGAGGATTTGCAAGATCTGGTCCAAAGTATCTGAGGGTGGCAAGGGGTGTTACAGATTTGGCTGGGGTGTATAAAGTAAGACAAGGAGTCACTAGATCATTGCCAAGGGATCTCAGAATAACTTCTGGGGAGTACCTTAAATGGGTCTCTAAATCTAAATGCCATTGCATTTTGTGGGACTGCTTGGGTGTGTCTGATAGACAGCTCAGGGCCTCAGATTGTGAGAGAAAGGCCTTTGAGTGCTATTTAAAAGGTGACTGAGAACCACTTGAAGATTTTTGAACTGCACTGAGGGGAGATTTGTAGCACTTAAGGAACTGTTGGGAGTGTCTGACGCAGGGTCATTAGAAGGGGAAGTACAGTTTATCTCCATGTTTGGTGATGGTGGTCAGTGAATACTTCCCGATTCAGAAGAGGAGCAAGAGTTGTAAATATGAAAGTCCTCTTGCTCCAGGCTTAAGACTTAGCCGAAATTGAATATTCTAGATAAAACACATATTTCTGAAAAAGTATCTCTGAACCTGTCTCTGCCGAAGCCTAGGGTCTTTCAGTAAATTAAAGAAAACAGCTAAAAATGGGGACAGATTTTTCAAGACTTTGCACTGTGCCAAAGTCAAGTTAAATGTTGGAAAGGGATGCAAAGTCTTCACATTATATTTACTATGCAGTGCAAACCTCCATTGAGGAAGAAATTGCAATTGTCATAGCACAAAGAGCACTTAATGCTGCTTTGGACATTTGTGTGTCAAGGACACTTTCTGTGTATGGTAAATGAGCATTTTAGGCTAGGAACTCATGGTGTTTGATACAATGTCTTGTCTACCAAATTGTTAGAACTGACTTTGCATCAAAAACAAGACATCCTTGACACAGGAACAAATTAGGAGAATCAATGTACTTTCACCTAAAATTTCACACATTGCATGCATGTTGCACTGTACAGCATCACATGTGTGAAATGTTTTGAAAAATGCAATAGGAAAAATACAACTAATAAATATGTACATTTATGTGCGGAGAGATAGCCTGCTTTTTGCTCACCATGTATACACTAGCACAAGAGACATATTAAAGCACCCCATAGAGAGTAAAGTCAGATGAACACCACATCCCTGCTAGGTTAAGCCACCATGCACCTAGCAAGTGCCATCCTCAAGTGAAGTAGTATCATCACCAAGATTAAACCATTTTAGGTGTGCTTAAATGATTCTCACAGACCGCATGCACTAGTGGTGGTTATGTTACCATGGTCACGAGTGGTCCAAGCAAACTATGAGTGGAGAAGACTCACAAATCAACTCACGCCCTTGAGTGGCAAAACGGTATGAAGTTTTCAACCATGCACATGTGGATGTGGACTCTGCTAAAGCGTTAGTAAGACTAGCCCCCAAGTGGCCATGTGGAAAGACTAACAACAAACCATTATATGCAAAAGTGTAACCCACTGGTTAGCGTGCCATCAATACAAAGTGACTCAATCAGAAAGTGAAACTGGAAAAAGAAAACATCATATTAGCCTTTCCTAATTTGAATGGAAAAAACATCTATCTATAGCCAAACACACTTACCTATTCATGTTTTCATAAATACATTGTCTTTAACTGGTGACCTCATACAAGCAATGCTATAACCAATCAGTATAGAAAGAGAGGTAAGTCCACAGAAAACATTCTGCAAATATTCTCACAGGATGACTGCTTACCTTAGGGTGCAACAGGGTACTCACACAATCAATCTGATTTAAATAGTCTGGATCAGGGGCCCACTATTGTACTTCATAACCTGGGGAAATAGAGCACCAGAACAAGTGCCTGTGATACATGCTAGCAGCAGACCCAGTGTGTCATGTGATTCCCTAATAATGCAGGTGATTATCCCAGAGTGACAAGGAAAAAGGGAGGCTAACTTAGAGTGACAAAGAAGAAGAGGAGAAACAATTCAGAAGCTCATAGATAGCAGGCTCAAATCAGTGAAAAAAACGATGCCTTGTCAAAATGGGATACATAGGGGATACATAAATCAGTGCTCTCAATAACTGGGATTAAAACCCCTATCCAAACTTCCCGAGACGTGATGCATGCTCACAACAGGGGAGCATGTCATGTGACTGCCTCATAGCACAAGGCAGCCATCTTACAGCGTCACAAAAAGAAGACAGAAGTTTAGGAAAAACACAGCTCGAAGCATATGTAGTTTAGTCACCTATGTCTAAAAGAATTCTATAAACAGCCAAGAACTATCAAAATCTCTATCCTTTTGTTAAATCAGCCATGAAAGCACCATGCTCCTTATCCTGGAGATACAGTATAACTGGTGAATAGACATTAACCTTTTTTACAATGTTGGCAAAGCTACGCCACTAAGGAGGATCCATTTCTCCATCATCCATAGGTATATAGGAGTCCTGAAATACTGGCAAAATTTAGAATGTTGTCGAAGGGTTTTGCTTACACTTATTTCTAGTCAAGTTGATCTCATCAGTAAATTTTGTAGTCCTCAGTAAGACAGTTGAAAAAACATTTCTAGTAGTATCAGAACATGTATGCACACTATTGTCTTCATCCTGTTCTTGAATCCTATAAGTCCCTCACTATCTAAATCAACTCTCTATATCAGAATGTGGAAGCTATTGACAAGTGAAATACAGAGGGTTGAGACTAAGAAAGACAGTCCACCTTTGGTCTGGAGCTAGAGTTGATTGTTCTCCTGTAACTGTCATGTTATGCTTGTGGAATTGTACCTCAAAACTATCTACTGTAGCTGTTAGACCTAAATGTCTATAAGCAAGGAATATCAAGATACAAAGCAGTCTTTTAAATTCTGTTTTCAACATGTACAAGTGAAAGGAGAATAATTTCTAACAAAATTATTGTCATGGGGGCACTGTTTAGTATATTCCCCCCAAGTTGTTTGATGTGACACATAATATAACAGCCAATTGAAATACCATAGTGATACAACATCTGAATAAATGGAGAGTTCCATTACTAATGCAAGGTCAGCAGAACCTTCCTTAGCATAACTTACTTCTTGTCTTAAAAGTGTGTTTCTAAAATATCTCTTCACACTCAGAAGGTTAATGTTCTTAAAAAATCCAACCTATTTCTGTACAACAGTTAGTGTTAGTTAGACCTAGTATCCTTGGTGTGATTTCCACTGACTTTTTTGCCCTCTGACCTCCTGCTTTGCTTACTTCATTTTTAATGGCTTTAGAATTCTGGCACTCTACCACTGCTGACCAGTGTTAAAGTGCATGTTCTCTTTCCCTAAAACATTGTAACATTTGCTCCATCCACAATTGTCATAGGTTCCTTTACTTATAGGACCACAGCAACATGCACTGCATGTGTCCAGGGCCAGTACATTAAATGATACTAGTCAGCCTGCATCACTGATTGTGCCCCCCCTATTTAGTAGTCCTTTAAACATGTATCAGGCCTGCCATTGCAGAGTCAGTGTGTGAGCAGGTAGACCTAACAGGTTAACCCTCTTGCCAGTCCCACACCTTTCTTTGTTATACATGTCTCTGCCACAGGTTAACTTTGGTATTACCATATTACATTTTATCATGGTAATTTCCTTTTAGGACACAATAGATATTTTGGGGTTGATGCCTCTGGACTCACAAATTAAAATCACAACTGATGGTAAAGTTGTATTTTAAGTTGGAAATCTGAAAATTTGACTTTTTGAAACTTGGCATTTTCTTACTTTAACTATTCTGTGACTCTGCCTGTCTCTGAATACATGTCTGCTCTGGGTGATGTATGGGCTTTATGCATTCCCTCTAGACACACACACACACAAAGAGCTTATGTGTGCCTGTTTTGTCATTCACATCTTAATGGCCCATCAACAGGCCAATGGCCCATCCAGGGCAGGATGGAAGGAAGGAGCTGACACAGCACATGAATAGGACTGTGCCTGCGTCCGTACAAAGAGCTGCATACCTCCCCGTAGTGAATCTGGAGCCATGGCAGGAAGGGCAGGGAACTTGTGCATTTCAAATGCCTCTTTTTGAAGTTTCCCCTACTGCAAAGGCATGGCTTGGCATACATACTGGACCCCTGACATCTTCAACTCAGTACACATTTGGACCTGAGAACATTCTGCCAAGTAGAAGAACTGCTGTGCTGCTGAAAGGACTATCACTCTGCTGGACTCCCCTGGACTTTCCTGGGCTCCTGTTTTGCTATGCCTGCCCTGCTGCCTGACCTGGGAGTGAAAAGGACTGGACCTGCATGTCTACATCCCCAGTACCAAAGTGACTTCAGGTGCTTGCTGACTTGCATCATGTTCTGAAGTCTCAGGGACATCAAAGTCCAACAGCCCTGCTGCAGCCTCTGGACTTGGCCAGTTATGAGTCCTACTCTGCCAGGTTGTGCCAATTCAGTCCTGGGCCCTTGGACATGGGTTTTCTGGCTCTTTGCTACAAAACCCATCCTTCGCTGTTATTGCGCCTTTCAGAACCGATGCATCTGCCTATGATGCATCACAGCTGCCACTGAGGATAAAGACATCTCTGACTGTGCAGCTCAGCAACAACACATCCCCTCCTCTGCTCCTCGCATAGGGACTTTGACGACAGCGCATCCCCCATTCAAAGTTCCTGTTGCGGTCAGCCTGAACTTTGGATTTACCCCAGTCAAGCTCGACCAGATGTCCATGGTGGGTGCTTTATGGTTTTAGGCACTACATTTCAAGATAGGCTTTAGAAATGCATAACTCTGGCTTTTCGTATTGGCTTTTTGTCATTTTGATCCTGTTTTGTTCGTTACATTAAGCTCTTTTTGTCTAACGTGGTGTGTATTATTTTTGTGTGGTGTTCTCACAGTTCTAATGTATTAAGTGTTGCACAATACTTTACACAATGCCTCTTAAGTTAAGCCAGCCTGCTCTGTGTCAAGCTACTGGGTTCCTACACACCTTCACATAATGTAAATATGCAGTGTTGATTTATACATGATCCAACTCATAAATAATAGTTTTATGATTAGTTGCCAGTCTTGGGCAAGGGCTACCTAATTCCTCTATGAATCTTTAGGTGCATGTATGCTCATTGGTTCATCTGAGTGCAGGGATTGTGTAAAGAATTTGATGTAAGCCTGGCACTACCTTGTTTCTTGTCCTCACAAGTCTGCCCAATGATAATGCATGACAGTAAAAGTATCTGAAACTTCAGGTAAGTGTTCTCTGCTTTGAGAGGCATACTAACCTCCTAGTTTCAAAATTTGATGACCTCCAGTAGCTGCTGAAAAAGTAAGGAGCATGAAAGAAAATAAGACACTTGGTAAGTAGTTACCCTTTCTCAGGAAAGATACATTCAAGAAATGTTTGTTTATTGTTATGTGGATAGGGCTTACTTAACTGTGCCCAGACACTTAAAGGACTAGAGTTGTTGTGTCATCCTGAGAGAACACTGGTTCTCATTGTGAGAAGTTGGCCTGGCATATGATGTCCACTATTCTAGTGGGCACCTTGCACCAGTCCAAATAACCCTTATTGATGGTACGTTTAAGACAACCTTTATGAAAGCTATCCTAGTGGTAGCTGTGGAGAGCGGCCTTCAGGCTAAGTCTTGAAGGAATGTAAAGCATTTTGTTTTACCAGTCTATAATCTCTTGAATGATCAAATGAAAGCTACCACACAAGGTATATATGATATATATGTATTTATTCTAAACACAACCCCTCTAGTCTCTTTATGAGGCTAGAGGCCAAGGTACAACACAAGAACTTTAAATAGCACACAGTAAATAGCACAGTATACGTTATGCCCTAGGGGCCTCACAAACCATATACTAAAATAGTGGTATAAGAACCAAGTGAGGTATAAAAGTGAAGCCTAGGGCCTGTAGAACTGCTGGGGCAACCAGGAACCACCCAAAATAAGGATGCAGGAGACCCACAGGGGACGCGTGAAATGTCTAAACACAGCCGCAAATCACCATTGACTTCTAAGGAGGAAAAGCAAGTTACAATTTTAAAGATTAAGGACACTTTGGAGTGAACTACGATGGAACCCCTTTAACTAGAGACATTTCGAAAGTCAAGACCCACAGGAGCACTGGAGTACTCGTGTTACCTCACCCAAGGAAGCCGGGTGTATAGGTGTCTTTTGTTGTCAGGTTTCGTCGTGGATTCCAATGGAGAGCTGTGAAGAAGTGCTGCAAGCGACCAGAGGAAAACTGTCCTGGTGGATACAAGGGTGGATCGGAGATCTGAAAAACCTGAAAGCAGAGGGGACAGAGTCTGGGTCACTAGCCCGTGACAAGGATGGCGACAGGAAGATGCCAGCTGATGTCGGGTGCTTTAAGGTAAAGTAGGTGAAGCATGACTCTTCAGCCACGAGGACCAGGAGGCGTCAACGACAACCAGGAGCTGGATTCGAGCTGTCCCACAAAGGATGTCGAGTTCTGCAGTGTCAGTATCCAGATTGGACCCAACAAGTCTTGGCAACATCAACCCATGCAAGATGACAAGATTGGCTTTGGTGCAGAACAGCAAGGTCTGAGGGACTCACCCTTTGGGATCCGGCGGGAGCCTCAAAATGCAGACCAGCAAGATGCTCTTAGGTGCCTATTTGAACAGGGGGGGTCACTCCTTGACCCCAAGGGAGATTTCGTCCGTCTTCCAGTCGATATGGGATGTCGAAGGTCCAGGATTTCCTCTTCAGAGTTTTTTCCAGGGTAATCTAAAGTCCGAGAGACTGGGTTCCTATACTTATACTAAGTTTAGGGGATGGACTAACTCTAGGGTCCCACCTATAGGAGGGCCTGGGGAGGGAGTGGTTACACCCCTTCCCCTTTGTCCAGTTTCACACCAGGCCTGGGGCTGAGTGCCCCAGCAACTGGTTTGAACTGGGAAATGCATGGAGCACCTTGTGTGCCCCAGGCAGTGTCTCAAAAGCATTCACTGAATAAACCCACCCTGCCCCAATACACTAAAGGTTGTCTGGCACCTCCCTGGACAGGAAACCTATTTTCCAGGCCTCCCCTGATGGAGTTTTGTCCAGAAGCAGGAGGTCAGACTCTTGTCTGTGGCAGCAGCATCCATTTTGTGATGCTGCGGCTCTGTAAAACTTTAACCGGGTATACCAATGTGTACATGTCTTCTCGCTCTAGAAGGGTGGAATGCTACTCCCGCCACCAGAACTGGTGGGGGAGGGGTAGCATTCCAAAGTGTTTGACACCAAAAACAACATGTTTTGATATAGCCAAACCAAAGTTAGCATTAACCGTGAGGATTATAATGCACTTAAGAGCATATGGTATGGCCATATAACAGAATAGCTATAAGGAAGGGATTCTGAAAGCTGCAGAGGGGCTCAGCTCATGCTAGGGCACCCACTCACACAAAACCAAGCACTCTGTCTTCAGGATTGTCAAGGCCTGCCATATGAGTGACTTATAGGTTAATATGTGTCTGTTTTAAATGGTGGATATAGGTATACTATATCCCAGTAATGGGTGCTTACATCACCTTACCCAGGCTGCAAGTGCAGACCTGTGGTGCCATTTTGGAAGGCTTTCCAGGGGTGGCATAATACATGCTTCAGCCCCTGGTAGGCCTCTGTGGTACCAATGCCCTTGGTACATAAGGTACCATATACTAGGGGCTCACAAGGTAACTCAGTAACGAATCTGATATGAGCCTAATGTACATGTATTCAATTTAGAGAGAGAACAGCTAGGCTGTGGCCCTGAATAGCAGGTCTACAGCCAGACTAAAGTCGAAAAACCAGTGAAACACAGCCAAAAGGGGGTGTAACCATAGGAAGCAGACACTACTCTCCTACACTCATGAGTGCTGCAGACTGAAAATCCTCTGTGACACCCACCAGCATTCCTCATGCTTCTAACAGTGCTCAGGAGACTGGTATGATGAGGGCCATGCTCTTATAAGACAGCAGTAAAGAGAGAAAGAGGAGGCACATATTCTGGCTGCACCCAGGAGGATAGATGTGACAGGGCAGACATGAATCCAGCTGGGAGATGCAGGTTTATCTGCCACTATAATGGCATGTCAAGTAGAGAGGAGTCACTATACAGCAACATGCTTTCTACTAACCTACATGCAAAGTTCTAAGCCACAGCTTTTCCTATACTATATTTGCAGAGATCTCTGCCCTAACTGCGGACATTACCGGTAAATTTGGGAGGGATATGGGGAGTGGTTGAAAATGAGGAACACTGCCTACTAAAGGGGAAGGGTAGGAATAAGAAGGTGGTTAAGAAGAAACTTGTGCAATTTGCCTATATGTATTTACGCAAAATGATGCCAATATTACGCACAATGCCGATAAGTTATTTTGTGCTATATTTTAGTGTGAAATGCATCAGTGTGACAGTGTTTTGCATGAGCATACATTTAAATAGGATCAATGCAAAGAATAACCTAATAACACCAATTGCACCGTTTGTAATAACGTTTACTGTGAATGGTGCATATTTACATGAAGTGGTTGAAGTTTTGTGTAACAAGCATAACATAAGGTTCCCAAAATTCTGTGAATTGTATCAGAATAATTTAAATGTAATTGAAACCTAATGTAAGTCTACAACTTTTTGTAATTTTACACTCGTAAATGGTGAAAAGCCAGAATTAAGAGTTAGTCAAAAATGTAAGACTACATTTACTTGTAGTACATCTACATGTAAACATACCATTGTGAAAACCTTCCCTAGATGTATTGGAAATGGAATCCAATACTCAGCAACCAACTCTATTCTTGAATGGACCAACCTATCTTGCATCAAAAAAAGCCAAAACTGAAGTTCACATGTTTATCTCTGCAGTTACATAAAGATGTTTCCTATCCTACTTCTGGAATTGCTGCACTGTTGTTGTTTGAAATAGGCTGACTTAATTCTCACCTTACTTCTCCAAATTTAAAAAAACATGCATTGGTAATGCCAATGGGTAAGGCTTTAAAGCAATGTTGTATGGTAATTTGAAGCATTACAAATAGGCAGCATGGCAATGGATATGTATGTGTGTGGAAGCAAAGACCTATCTAGATGAATATTAGTGAAGCTTAAAAGGTCTGGTGACACTTGCACTGTCAAGCCAGAGCTAAAAATCCATGTAGATTAATGACTGCCCTCCTTCCATCTGTGCTGTTGCCAGAGATGAACACCATGAATTATCTTGTTATCTAAGGTACTCTACTAACAGTGCAGTGTGTGTCCCAAATCAGCCGAACCAGGGTCAAAAAGTATTATGCTGGCCAGAGCCTATTTACTATGTTACCTTTACCCAATACAGGAGATACAAATAAAATAATGCCAGTTTGAATGTGTGTGCATAAATCCATACAACATTTTGAATTTATTCCATCTATCGTGAGACTTCTGAAGACTGAATTCTCGCTATCCATATTAATCTTCCAGCAATTCCAGCAAGTTTTCCAATTACTGGCAACCGTAAAACAATGAAGATCGCTAGTCTTACAAAGCCCCGCTTTGTACTTTGCAAAGAAACAATTGAATCTTATCACTGCTTCGCATCTGCCCGATGAGGTCTATTGACCCACTGCAAGAAAAGCCATTAAAATAACTCTGTTTGTCAAACAGCAGTAATTGGGCTCGGTATTTACAGAGCCTTACTGATGCACAGTCACTGTCTCACTTATGTGAACAAACAATACAATATAAATAAGTGTGCCGTTGCATAGGTTTCCTCTCAGATATTGATAACAGCGCTATTATGCTCTACTGACACTGATTCATTATGTTTTCAGATAGATTTGAAATAAAGACCCGATTAAATCTCATGATGCCACCTCCCTTGTTTCTGTGTATACTGGGACTTCAAGCGTTCAGAAATTAATCACATTTCATTTTCTATTTTATTTCTTTCATGGTCAACACATAAGCATAGAGATCAGATGTATAATAATCAAAAATGTCTTCACGCTTGAATAGATTTAATACATCTGCTTCATCAGTGCACAACATTAAAAAGTCCCCTGACATATTTTGCCTGATTGGTTAAGGTACACTAGAGATTTCTTAGCAGTGCAGATTTCACAAATAATTCAATGTTTTTTTTTCATTCATTTATCTGTAACATGCCACAGAAATTGAAATCAAATATTTTTTGCAGAATAGAATAACGATCAACTAACTAATACAGTCGCTGTGCAATCAACTGCATGTAAATACTTTCTGAAAGTCGATAGTATTGTATTTGTTATTTTTTAATAGCACACAAGGAAAGGCCAAGGTTTGCTGGCCTATGATTTAAATGGAATTATGTGCCTTGTGTGTTTCATAAGTACTAACGCTAAAATCAATTCTCACATTCGATCAAAGACAAGCATTTAATTTTAACTCTTTACACAACAAACTAAAAGCAGTGCAGTTTGTCAATTTAATAGAGCATGTGAGCACCATTATTGTATTCATAGCCAGTGTCTCAAATTGGTAGCAGATGAAACTTTATATTACCAGATCATATTGATTGTAAAATGTAGCTATATGATGGGTTTATAGCATGGAAATATGAATCTGGAAAATGAGGTTTGAAAGGATTTAAAGCCTTTGATTATCTAAATACTAAGGGGCAGATTTATGATGCCCTTGCGCCGCAATTGCGTCACTTTATTTGACGCAACTGCGGCGCAAACAATGCGCCCTATTTACAACGTGACGCATCTAGGAGATGCGTCACGTTGTAAAGCCCTGCACCATAAGGAGGCGTTCCTGCGCAGGGGGGGGCATTCCTGCGCAGGAACGCCTCCTGAAAGTGGCTGAGTGAAATCTATGAGATTTCACTCAGTCAATTTCAGGCCAATGCTGCGTCAAAACCCTGCGCCTGCTTGAAGCAGGCGTAGGTTTTGATGCAGCATTGTGTAGATGGGGCACCCCCGAGCCTTGCAGGAGCTGCGTTGTGCTTGCGACGCAACTCCAGCAATGCGCCACATTTCCGGCACAGATGCGTCACGCATCTGTGCCGTTTTTGCACCATGGTGCGCCGCATTATAAATGCGGCGCACCATGGTTGGCGGAGCTGTGGCGCACTGTGGCGCACGTTAACTGGCGCATTCCTGGGGATGCGCCAGTTAACATAAAACTGCCCCTAAATGCCATAACTGGCATAGGAGTAAAAAACGGTAAATGCTGTACTTCGTAGGTTTAGCCTTTTGGTCATATTTAATTACCTCGCTAGACTACAACTTTCTAAAAAATGTAAACATAAAAATATATGCATGTGTGAATATATAGTAGGGGATTTCGGTTAACAGACTTCATCCATGGGGTGGAAAACTGGTAATTCATAGTTTGTTTCCGCCTAGCACAGCATACAGTAAATAATGGATAGCCCACTTCAGCCTTTTGCTTCCTATACTTTGAGTGGCAGCTTTTTACTTGTTCACATTCTGCACATCTTTCTGACAAAACAGTTACTTTCTCTCATTTGTGTTGAACGATCCTGCACATCTGTCTCACAAATAGTTACATCTTCTATTTGTTTTCATAGGCTCGCTTAATTTCTTTGTTGTCCCGTTTTTTTTCATTTTAATTTTGCTTTATTTTATCTCTCTCGACTGCCCAAGCAATGCTCCATGGCTCAAGGCAGTCCCAGTTCTGCCTCCTGCCTCCTCCTGGGTGTGGCTCATTGCAGCCCTGCCAGCTTCTATGCTCCAATCTACATCGTACGGGTTAATTCAGTGTATTCAGTGTATATATTATTAAAAATTACAACTTGAGTGCAATGGTGTCTGAGTGCTGGGGAGGATTGATTATGTGTAGGAAGGTATCCCTTCCTGCACATAAACAATCCTTGAAATTCCATTCCGTCACTTTCATGCAGCACACATAAAAGTGACAAAATGGCATTAAAAAAAAAAAAGTTTGTTTATGTACATGAAATAGGAGAAAAAATGCATTTCTCCTCGTTTCACCATCTTAAGACCAGTTTTTACCTGGTCTTAATTTTAGCGTTGCCTCCTATGTACACCACCCTTGTACATAGGGGGCAGCATCAAAATGAATGGGTATTGATGTGGAACGCCCACCGCAACACCCCCTGCCCACCCCTTTCACACTAGCCATAGCCTGAAAGGGAGACTTATGTACAAGGCAGCGTTAAGCCACGTTAAGTGAATAACTCTAGCTTGTACATAAGGCGCAGCCCCTATCGCCACCACAAAGTCACTCAAGGTGACATTGTGGTGGTAGATAGGGACTTGTACGTATGCCCCAGAGTGTTTTGGAGGCAGGAAGCCTGGAAGTAGAGTTTGCACCGCTTTTTATCTGATGAATATGTTCCCCTACATGGCTGACAGATGTCTTAGCAGCTTCTCTGAAATCCCACGGTCGCACCACGTTTAGAGTAAAATGTCACCATTAGAAAGTGCTTCATTAAATAATAATAAGTGTAGACTTCTTCTGACATTCTAATATAGTATCCATCTTTTAACAACCAGGGCTTTATCCTTAAAAGCACTGAAGCCACATAAAACGTATTCCATCAGTGGTTAAAATCCCTGTGACTCCAGCGTTCAATACAATCCATTGTCTATATTAGCAAAGTTATCAGAAGTGCTGCAAACATGCGGAGGGGCGGTGGGATCTAGAGAACAAACCATTTGTTGTACTAACACAGTATATAATACTACTCCTTCATCTGCTTTGTAAAATAAAGAAATATATGTCAACCACATTTTCCACCCCAGCTCCTACACAATACATGATGCAGAAGAGCAGTCCTACTTTTTATTTTTTTTAGTTTTAAGCGCTTTATTGAAGCAAATAAGATCAAAGGTACGATATTGTACCAACAATTATAGAAGAATTACAAAAGATATCAAATAGTATATATAAGCATGGAAAAATGAAAACGTAATACAACTACCTCTGTCAGAAAGTAAAACCAAAGGCTAAAGGCAATATTGAAGAGATATGTACGATAGCAAATAAGCGTTTTCATCGAGCAGGGAAAACATTCTGCGGCACATCGCGAAGCAGAGTTTTCTGCACTCCGCGAGCTCCGCAGAGTGTAGAGTGCAGAAAACTCTGCAAACTCCGCGAAATGAGCAAAGTTCACAGCACAGGCCTACTTAAAACTTAAACTTAATTTAGGCATAGTTGTATTTATCGCGTCTAATGGCAACAATGGTTAATTTTATACTTATATTGCTTTTCAAGTCCATACCGATAATGCTCATACTACAGCATATTTCCCTTTTTCTTTTCTTTTACATTTAGCCTTTTACTTTCCGATAAACATGCTTGCAAATAAAAATAAAAAATAAAAATTGGACCTGGCCCAGATATATACCATGACTTAGATGATACATGTAGAGGGTACCTGACAATATCCTAATAAACACGCTTTCTTTATTGATGAAAGGGATTTTTTGCAAAGTCAAGTGAAAGTATCAGTCTTTTAGCCTAATTACGAGACCCTGTTTAATTTCAAATGGGACCCTTAATAAGAGGTACTGGCACCAACTGGAATTGTGCGATCCACATAAATATTGCAGATCTGTTTACTTCCACATACAGATTTTGGCTGCTTTAAAATTACCACAGGAATTTGATCCAGAATTACCAATTTACACGAAAGCTCCTCACCTGTGATCCCTGTTAATGTCACATTTCCGGGATCCATAACTCCAGGTGAGCAGAATTAACACCTCTGCTCCCAGAACGCTTTTAGTTGGGCCTTCTGTCATTCACTTTTCCACACTGCTCCAATGAAATCACGTTTCCCCTGCTTACCTGGAAGCCCTGAAAAAGTGTAAGGGGATATTTTGCTTCAGCTGATTGATTGTTTATTTTGTTATTCTAGATTAATGCAAACAACTGCATAAAGTTATTATTTTGAATCCTCAAAGTGGGAGTATTCCTTACATAATTCCTTACTTTTTGGATATTTTTTCGCTTTCTGCACAGCAATTGGTGATCCTCGCACACAAAGCATTTGGTAATATGGTTCACCTATTTAATGTTGCTTTTCTCTTATGGTAGCATTTCTTTGTAATATGCAAAACAAAGCTAATGTGACATATTTATCACAAAACTTGTATACCAATTTCTGAACATACTGATATTGACTATTTCACGAAGCTATTCGACTGAAAACCACTATTCTGCAATTATACGGCTCATATGCGTTGTTGATTGAAATAAGGGACTAAAGAGTGAATTGCAAAAGAATACCTTGCTCCCACAATTTACAGGTGCACATTCCGTTCATCATTCACAAAGGATAAATGTGTTAAAGGTTTGTGTGGGTGCTGCGAGTGCTTAATTTTGTAGACGATATAGTACCATAGGTATAATTTAGAAAAATAACCTATCGAGGAATATTTGAAGATTCACAGACGCACAATACTTCCTCCCCTTTTTCTGGCTGCCAGTTGAGTAACCTTATTTTAACAACTTTAATTCAGGAAATGTTGATCTTCACATTATGGCAAACAATTACCTTTTTTGAAATGCCTCTTCTTTAAAGACAAATACTTAAACATGATGCACTTTATAAGTGCAGGAATCATACAAACCTTTTCACTCAGCATATGGTCATGCAAACCTTCTGTGCTAAAGACGGGAGTCATTTGCCATTGATCCTGTCTAATAATAAAATAGTTATTGCTTGCAGTAGAGAGACGTAGGAGTCTAAAGTCACAGTAATGATACTAAATGACTACTGCGTTTTACTGTTTAAAAAAAACGAATTTTGGTTCCAGTTTTTGGGTGTCAATACTGGGGTTTGAAAGAGGTGGATATTGAAGGAAGTATTTGCTGCAATAAGAAATATATTGGAGGAATAGGCTTGACATGATGAACTGATGATGAAAATATGAACTCTATTGCATTCATTTATAAGAAACTACATTGAACAATGTAAAAAGGACCAATGGAAATCATACATGGACATGATGCAACAGATATGTAGTGATATTTGGGTAAGAGAACAAACTCATTAGACTGTATCACATGTCACGTGAGGTTACTATTCACATACAGTGAGCACAGTGAGTGCTACGCTTTTCCACTAAATAGTGTCTTAAGTAGTTGATCTGGAGCAGCAGTATTCTACCATGTTAACCAGTGGTGATATTATTGCTTGTCACAGGAACCTTCAAATGTATGCTGCCTTTGGCTGGAAATGTAGCAGCATTTTTTGGCATATTTAAGCAAACCAACAGAACATAAAAATATTATATAGAAAGTAACATAGCAATATAATTAAAACGTAGCAGGACACCACAACAAAACAAATAAAACTCAACAACCACATTTCTACACAGGAAAATCACTTTGCAGTAATGCATCATGCGTACACAGCAGCACAAAACATGTTATCACCACAACAGAATTCTGCACATTTTCATAAAATGGCATTGAAAGGTACTTACAGAAAGCAAAGCCTTAACTTACCATTAAGGACATTAATTAGTGTGAGTCAGAAATAATTTGTGATCTGACCCATTATGTTTATAAGATATTGCTGTTTGTTCAATCGGCTAGAAGACAAGATTCTGCTCTATTTTCAGGATATGTGCTTCCACTGATGGATAAATGATTTACATATAGAGTCAATACTTTTGAGCCTTGGCTAGATTATTAAACGCCAAATGCATTGACTCACAGCAACAGGTTCACACCATTTATTTAAAAGTAATTGAATGCATGAATTGCTGATTCATAAGGATTCAATTCCATTTAGAAGAAGATGGATTGCGAGACATTGAGCATGATGCATTTTATATATTTCATTTGTGGAAGTAATAATCGTTGGCAGAATAGATGAGCATGATTTACCACTGTACTGTACACAGTACACAATGTAAAATTAGTAGTTTTTGATTGAACTTGTGAACCAGTGAATGTAACTTTCCAGGTGTAGACAGGAAAATTGGACCACTTACAGAAGTCTCAGCAGACAGAACAAACAGAATACACTTTGGGATTTTTCCCTAAAGAAACATTTCAAATCTATGACTTGTTAAAAAACACAGCCAAGGGCATATCATGATTTATTAGTTTAGACAAAATCTCCAATTAGATTACAGAGGAAAAGGTGATCTTTGGTGTGAACCCCCCGCTTCCCCCCCACATGATTACCTTATCTATTTAACTGGACTTAGACTAGAACTCTGCACACTTTCCAGTGGATAAAAAGAAGTAAATTGCTGGTGCGCTCCATTTGAACGTAGTTGGTTGACTTACCCATAACTGACATATGTAAGTTGCTTACAAGTTCCTAATATAAGGAGTACAAATTACACCCAGGGCCTGAAAGTTAAATGCCACCTGTGGACTTCAGCACCTATTACGTGATCCACAGAGTGGGCCTCTCAAACATGGCTTCTGAGCTACCATGTCTAGCCTGACTGCAGTAGTGGAAAAAACAGCTCTCAAGTTTATCAAAATATGCCTTTCTGAAAGACGCTAAACCTCGCTTTTAAATAATAATAATAATCCTCTGAGTACAACATGTTTCCCACAAGGTAGGGTGCCTGCCACTTAAAAGTAGCACATAGGCAAAATTAAAACTTGCATGTTCCATTAGCTAAAAACCACCAAAAAGCTATTTTAAATGGTAGGACTGTTGATGGATTCTTGAAAATGTCAAAATACAGATAATAAATTGAATCTGTAACTTTTGACAGTACACAACAAGAATGGTAATTTAAAGTCTATTTTTCATATTTATTAAACATTCAGCCCATTGGTAAAGTTTTATTAAATGTAAAGGGAAATCTTTTTTTTAAAGTTAGACTCTTCTTGTCTGAGCCACAGTTAGGCTAACTAGCAATAGCTTGGGATAGCTGGCCTGACAGTGCCTCCCAGACAATGAGGTGTAAAACATGCCACAGCAGGGACAATAGACTGAGTGTCAGTTGATGATTTTACTTCCCCTGCAAGGAAGGTCAATTGGATTGGTCAAGGGACTTCATTAACTTGTAAAGGACCTAAGTGAGACCAGAACGTTATCAGGCAGATGTAAAGTAAGACATGGACGAAGGCAAACCATTGTTTCCAGGCCCACACTTACCAGGAGGGCTCCAACCCCAATTGGAGGGAAGCTCCGCTTAAAACTAGTTTGGAGTGGACACAATGGAGGGAACTGCTCACTTCCCTGGCCACACCTCTGGGTGAACATAAGAGCGCTGCACAAGGGAGTAAGGTTTCTGCTACTTTGAATGTTTGGAGTTAGGTGCATTGTGGTATTATTTACAGAAGGGCAAAGTAGAACTGCTGAAAATATGGGTAGGATTACCCTGGGAAATATTATGCTATTAGTTAGGCAGGAGCCAGATGTCATCCCTGCTCACTGAATAGTGCAAACCAAAAATTTGGCACCTAAGGGAACACTCTTCAAAATACTTTCTGGACAGCTAGAAGATCATAAAAGTACTGGACCCTGCTTGTTGTAACCCGACTCAGAAGGATTGAATATGATCCCTCCTATACCAAGGACAAAGAAGTGTACTCCAAGGGTCAGTTGGCAGGACTTCTATATGAACACACTTTTTCCTATATTCCCCATTGCCCATTCACAAAAATAACTATATAATGATACTGGAGCAGACACAATTAGTCAGTGCTAAAAATATATGCTGTTATGCCTTAAAATGCTAATTAATGTGTTGCTATTGTTTAGTCACATGTATGTAGGCAGGGAGATTCTGCAACAATGATTGTAAATATTAATCTATATATTCAGAAATGTGCTTACAACGTGGTTAAAACAACAACCGCATTGTTACAACGTGAACCAGTAGATCGCAAGTCATTACAAAGACTTGCTGTAGGGGGCGCGCTGGACTTAGGAATAGTATTATTGTCTATTCCTACTTCAATTTGAGCAACAGCAGGGAAGGTGTTGTATAGTTAATCCAACACAAGCGCAACCCCTACAGCAAGTCATTGAAACGACTTGTGATGAAATGGTACGCGTGGTAACAACACAGTCATTGTAATGACCGCGTTGTAAAGGTACCGCGTTGTGGACGCAGCATTGTAAACGCTGTTTCCCCTTATTACTCTATGCTGTTCCACTGTAGACCGTCTACGATATGCCGCTCAATAACACAGCACTCCTCTCTACTCTATTACACTGCACTCAATGTCACTCCACTGTACAACATTCTACTCTACTCTATACCCCTCTATTCTACACCAGTCTACTCCACTGTACAACACCCAACAACATGCCTCTCTACTTTATGATACTTCACCTGTAGATTGTAAACATATATCAATAGTATTTGGGTGCTGTTTTGCTGTATAACAGCTGGACGTAGACATAACGTTCCAGATGTACTTATTTGTTTGGAAGTGTTCAATTGCTATGCGTATAACAGCAATTAAACCAATGCCGGGACACTCTGCTTGAGTAGCTGAGTGCTTTATAAAACACCTTGTAACATAACATAACATAACAATATTGCATCTACAATACAACTTTGCTTTATACTTACTTGTACTTATTAACAATATTAGTATTTACTTTGTTGATTATTTTTTGTTGCAATCACACCTTAATTTACCTTGATGCCTTGAAAACATTACCGTTACAAAATATAAAAGATAGTCTACTCCAAAGAAATGAGAGAAAGCGTAGCTACACCTTGAAAACGACATAGTGGATGATGTAAAAGGAGAAAGTTAATAATAACAAGAGATGTAAGCAATGTAAAAAAGTGAGGTTCCGCCACATTATGCTTCATGCAGGTAACTATTATGAATATTATTTGTACACTTCAATCTTTAACAGTTCAGCACCCTAAATTGACCAAGTGTATCTAATATATTAGGCAAGGGTTCATCAGAATTCTTACAAGCTATCACTATATATAGAACATATTCATTACAGTACACAGTACCCGTCAGATGTATTTTGTTATCAATTCTTTATTCATTTTCTTCTATTGTTACTCAATTAAACCCGTAGCCAACACATTTCGTCCTCTTGGACTTCATCGGGGCTACAAAATACACGCAAACACAACATTTATTTACAGTATGTACAAATAAATATCCCAACACCTCAATTTCACATACATATATAATTTGTTCAATTTCAAAGTCAATTAACAGTAAAATCTCAATTTGCACACCATCCTTCATTCAATTCAAAGATGGAAACATTATTTACAAGTGCTTGAGTTGAATATTAGAAAACCTGCTGAACCATTTTCTCACCAAGATATAACATTTTTCTCAAAATTACATTGTTAGCTAAGTTGTATATTTCATATCCAAGTATTTCTATGTAATGAAACAGCCATACAATGATTTGCAAATAACACAAAAACTGAAAAACACTTTATAGATCATCAACAACATATTTCAGATTTTATAGAGATGGAGCTAGGCACACCCAGTATGATCACATGATCACATGATTCACATACCTCTCATAGAATTCCATCATAAATAGACATGTAAAGCTGCTCATATATCTGTCAATTGTACATATATATTTCGCAGGGTCTAATGATACAAATGATTAAAAATATCAAAAATAATATTAACAAAAATGGTAATTCTGTGATTATGGAACTTAAAAGTACATGGTGCAAATAAGAATGCCCCAAATGAACGATTCATAGTGCCTTCCTCTAATTTGAGAAGCTGCACTCAATGACCTCATACGTGGTTATTCCTTTTTATAATATTCTTTGATTTGTGCCCAGTTATCAAAAATATCATAAATACATTGGAAAATATTACCAGCATCTATTTGGTGAAGGACTTATAATTTTATCCGATTACAATCCCTTTCGTGATAATCTTAAATCTGTAAACTCTAATCGGAACAAACTAATTATTGTGTTTTCCTAGGAATTGCCCTATATTGGTTCCTATAGTTGGGAACAGCATGATTGAGATTATGCACAAATAGGTAATGAATAAGAAAATCCCCCGTTTTATGAAGGAAGAAAATTCTAATAAGCAACATCTAAAATAGAAGAAAATGAACACCGCATTATGATTCAAAGTGATTGATCCAAGCAATGGCAACTAGCATCTGGCATGTAGCCGAGTTATTAGTAACATTTTACTGCCATAAAGAAGGAGAAAGGTAATGTTGCATTTGTAAACAAAAAGAGCTGAAATGGCAATAAGATCAAGTCCATTACCATGTTATGTACACTTGCTGAGTATTTTAAAAGTCAAAAGCCACAGTCGCACCAAACCATTTGTGCGCCCACATCACATGATCAAAATAATGCAGTGTGCTTTGTGGGTGCCATCTAAGATATTCATTGATAACTTCTGCAGGTGTCAGAAACATATAAAATCATGTGCTTTACAGGTGCCATCCTGGAAGTAATATAAAAACTTCTTTAAATATCGAGAGGCATATAGATTCTTGTCCCTACTTTTCTAACCGAGAGAGCAAATGGGGACTTAGTTACATGTTGTGCAAAATGTATATTCAATGCAAATGGGAATTAAGTCACATAAAGGGCAACACTTATATTCCATGCACAGCAAAGTTGGATAATACCCTCAAAGACTGGTAAATTTTCTATATATATCACTTACAAGATTTGTTGTTCCTGATCGAAAGGCCTTCCGCCGTTTGGTTTTGTGTAAGTAGAAAACAACAGGACAGTGAGGAAAAATGCGGGGGTGCATCCGCTTCCCCAAAATATTAGTAGAAAAAATATGAACAAACCCACAAATAAGTGTTACCATTGGGTTGACTAGTAGTTAGTGGCTTGCTTCATCATTGGAGTCCCAGGTGGGATGCCGAATGCAACCCAGCTGTGCTACAACGCCTGATTACAGAGGAGCAGGTTTTGTTGTTAAGTGAGGTGAGTTCTGTGAGAGTTGGGTACTCAGAGAGTAGTGTGAATAAAAATGTCTCTTAGAAGTGCCCAAGTGAAAAACTTCATTTAAATGGTCTTAGGACATGGTTAAAAATGCAGTCGGGATATAGTGAAGATAAACATGATACTTCAATATCTCTTAGATGAGGGTCAACATGTTTCAGTTTTTCACAAAAATTGTAAGGCTTTCTTTAGGACCATAGTGTGAAAAACGGTGAGGTGGCTGCAAAAGTAGAGGTAGCCACATGAGTGAAATATCAGCACACCCACTAAGGTGGGGTGTGAATGTAGTGGGCAAACCGTACTTACGGACCCACTTATTGGTTGAAATCTGGCAGTGGGATTATTCTCCAAGATAAAGAGGACTACCGAACCGAATGCAGAAGACTACTTGGTGACGCCAAAAACTACAGACAACTGGAAAATGATCCCACTGATGACCTAAGAACCAGAATACTAGCAGAATACAAAGTCAACATTAGTAAACATGAAGCCCAGTTCCTGACCTCTGTTGATGACAAAATCCCATACTTTTACATCATCCCAAAGATTCATAAGAACAGATCCTGACACCTCCTTCTTGGTCAGTTTGGACATAGAAAGCTTGTATACCAGCCTCCCGCAAAATGACACATTACAAGTACTATGTTCCTCACTTAGCTCCACCACTTGGGATTACAACACTCCCAAGTCATTTGTAACACAATGTGCTGAACTGGCTCTGAAAGACAACTATTTTGGATTTAAAGGTGACCTTTTTTTACAGACATACAGCACTTCAATGGGCAGCACATTCGCCCCCAGTGTGGCGGGGCTCTATATGTATAATTTTGAAAAACACCCATCGTCTGAACCCCGCTGCCACATTTTTCACAAACATCAAATTTTATGAGAGATACATCGATGATATGATCCTTATATGGGAGAGTACTGAAGAGCTTTCTAGCTTTTCTAGCTTTTTTAACTTGGATTGATGAACGGGATCATGATCTCAAGTTTACTCACTGTGCAAGTAGAGACAGCATCACCTTCCTTGACTTAAACATCACTGGGGAAGGAGGAAGCCTCTCGACGGAAACACATTTCAAGCCTACTGCATTCGGCAGCCCAGAAGGGACTCCAATGATGAGGTTGGTGTGAGAGGGGTCTTTTTACAAATCCATTAGATGTCTCTACTGTGCTACTGGATATTGAGTCAACGCAAGTGGTAACACTTATTTGTGGGTTTGTTCACCTTGTTTCTAGTGGTTTTGAGTAAGAACATGAGTGACATAGACACAAGGTTTAAATACCATGCTTCATTCCACACACCTAGGAACCGGTGTGGAGTTCCACACGGAAAGATGTTGTAACTCGGGTACTATCTTAAAAGTAGAAATGAGATATTATGCATACCTGAAATTTAAATCAAAGTGCAGCAAAAACCATGTTATCATAATAAATTAGAAGAATTTGAAGTGAATGGATTGTAAAATTGAAACAAAGCTTTCTCTATCCTGCCACATTATTGCCGATCCATTGATTTGTACATCTAAGGCCCACATTTGAGATATTGAACTTGCAAAACATGGGTGCCATTTTCAGACAACTGAGCTGCTTCCCTTGCTGGGTGAAATGAGTGAAGAGTAATCCTCTCTTGGTTTTAAAATAATTGTCAACTTTCCGAATCAACACGAAATGGGAGTTATGATCCCTGTACAATTGTGAATAAAAATGACAGTAACTCCAATGCATATCATGATATAATTCCGTCAAGGGTACTGTGCGCATGTGCTGTGTAATCGAGACATTTCATGGATATATCTTTGGCGCATCTTTAAATGGTAATGCCCAAACTTCTTTATGTAGAAAGAAAGTGGGTAAAATTCCAAGTCGTATCCGTCAGAATCACAGAGAGTGATCGGCAAACACATGCACTTCTAAATCAAATTAAAAGATCACTATTGGTATTACAACTTCATAAATGCAAAATATAAAATAAATTAATATTTGACTATTACAATCAGAATATTATACAGAGGCCATAGAGGAAAAATGTATACGCATCATACTGTTTATATACATAGAGTGAAAGATCAATATCAATCTTCTGAAATCGCATATACAAAATATAGAAGAGAAATTGGTATTTGAATGATGCAGTCAGAATATTATTTGGCATCCATATAAAGAATTATATTAGCACCATACCGATCAGTTGCATAGATCGAAAGACCAGAAATGATACAACAAAGTGATTGATGAGAGATTTAAAGAAGTTACATAACATAAGCACCAAAGTTTCTGAATGTCCTATGATGCCTTGGCAACATCCACGTCAAAAATAGGTAAATGCAGAGGTGAGCATAATGAATAGAGAGCCATGTGCCTAAGAAAATTCCACCATCAAAGGAAATCCTATCATCAAGGGGGGGCATGGCTTAGCTGGCAATGGAGTCAGACGTGCTCCTGTAGAGCTCTGTCTTAGGCTCCCTCATATGGCTGAATAAATCCACACAGACCAGTGTTGAAAGGGCCGCTGCCAGCTGTGAGTGTTCCAGGAATAGCCCAAGTGCCCCGGTAACTAGGCAGGGGGTGGAAACCGTGGAATTTCAAGGCAGACCTCCCTACATGCGAGATCCACAGAGCCGGGTACTGAGAGCTGTATGAGGCTGAGGATTGGCTCCACCCACTGGGCCTGGACCGATGCGGAGGTTCCAACTTGCTGCACGAACCTTCGCCCGCGGTAGGGAGCCCAGGACCGGCTCCAATGATCTGGTGAGGTGATGAGGGCTGGCTGAAATCTGAGATGGGTCTCTCTTTTTACGAGGCCGCCGAGTGGAGAGCCGCAGCGCTGATAACCAAATTCTGCACGAGGCCGGGGACTGACTATGCCTCCCAGGCCCAGCCCGGTGAAGAGGCACTGTCTCGCCGTGGGTACCACTGCCCAAAGCAAGTGCTCCAGGATCGGCACTGAAATCCCGGTGAGGTGATGGGAGGTAGAGGCCGTTGTACTCTGGGGCAGACCTCTTTATTTATAAGGTCACTGAGAGGAAAGATAAGGTGCTGGTCACCCGGATCTGCACGAGGCCGGGGGCTGAACCCGCCCCCTAGCTGCTGGCTCTGGCAGAAGGCATTGTGATGGCAGAACACAACAGCAATAATCTTATGATAGTTGAGTTTCGGCATCTTTTCTTTATAATCATCGACTTGGTGTTTCACAAGTTGCCTATTATAAAGAAATTAGGGACTGAACTGTAGAATTCCATGTATTACAAAGAAATATTATCAGAAATCAACTGTAATAACTTATTGTGATTAGGTGCTGACATCACAATGCCTAATGCAAGAGCCAGCAGTGAGGAAAAAGGCGGATCAGGCCTAAACAATGAAATAAGAATCATTTCTTTTCTTACTTCTGCTCTGTTTTTGAGCTGTGGATTGATAAGAATAAATGAGATATCTATGACATCATTTTTATGTATTGCACTCCTTTTCTATAGAAGTGGCAGATTCTTAATGCTAAGTTATTCTGTGCTTTTTTTGTTAAAAAAATAAACTTGCATTCGACTGTTTATACCAACTAACTTATAGTGTGTCTTATATCGTCTTTCAACACCCACTAAAGTAGCACTGAAAAACATCTCGGGATAAAACCTTCCCTATTAATACTTATGAGTCACTCTTATTGTAGGCCTTAAAGGCATTTAACACAGTTTTCATGTTAAAGTAGGACGTGTAATTAAGGTTTACCTGTTCTGGCAGTAAAAATCTTCTAAAGTCGTCTTCCTTTCTGTAAGAATAGAGAAATTATGCTTCCATGCTAATGAATTGTAATTTAAAAATCCTCATTAATGATAAAGTCAGATTTTATGTCACCATTTTAGAAATGCCACTTTTAGAAAGTTGCAATATTTCTGCCCAAATCAACTATCCTGCTACTTTTTAGCAACTATTCCTACTAAAATCCTGGGTCACATGACTGTGAATAGTTTTCCTATTGTGGGCTGTGGATTGCTTAAAGACAGTGAGAGAAAAGAGGCCTGGGTGAGAGGGGAGCGGGTATTCCTTTCATGATGGCAGGCATGAGTTGTGCTTTGCTATGATTATGCTTCTAAGCACCCTGCCTGCAGCACACAAAAAGGAACCTGACCCCAGGTATGCCCTTGCATTGGTCACTCTAGACAGTTTGGAGCCAATTGCAGGGGAAGGGGGAAGACCTGACCAGAGCGAGTTTTGGAGATAGAATAGAGAATGAAACACACATAGGCCAGCAGAAAGTATTAAAGTGAGATCTTCAAACCCCAACCCTCCTAGACTTGTGGAAGAATCTGATGAAGGATTGCCCTGCTATCTGAAAAAGATGGACTGCCTTGCTGATTAAAGAAGGAAGATTGGTCTTGCCTTGAACCCAGGCTACCCAGAGTGACTCCATGAGTCAGTTGGCTGATCTTCTGCGTGAATTACAGAAAGATTCCAGAGTCCTCCCTGCAACTGTTCAGCTGACTAACTAGCCCTGCCTGGACATGCTGCTGACCTCTGTGAGTTGTTATCCACAAAAGAAGTTGCCCCCTCTGTGTCTTGGACCTAAATTGGTGTGGACTCCACCTGAAGAAAAGGTGAAGATACAGAAGTTTTGGGATCCTCATGACTGAGAAGTAACTTATTTGCAATAAGAATCGACTGCCTGTTATGATCGCCAATACTCTTCGCACCAACAGCAACTATCCAAAACAACCTACAATGCAAGTTCTGCACTTTGGCAGCCCGCGACGATCACCAATCAAAGTCTTCAGCAACGACCAGGTCTTTGCACTACAGCAATGGCTGTCCCCAATGCACAACTTGCTCTTCGCTCTACAGCAATGACCTTCTGTTACACACCAACAGCCTCCTCCTCGTGGGCCTTGATCCCTACATCTGAATTGCGCTCTATTGTGGTCAGCCTGAACTTGTGACATAGGCTAGTCCAGTGGGACCAGATCACCATGAGTACCGCTTTGATGTTTTTGGCGCTATTTTCACCTAAAACTTTAATAAAGCATATCTCTGGTTTTACTGATTGAATTGTTTATTGTTTTGGTATCATCTTATCAATTAAGACATATTCTAGTTTTCTAAATTGAATAAGCAGAGGAAATGCCTGGTATTTATGCTGATGATATTGAATTTGTTCATTTTTTTTTATGCGCCTTTCTTAATGTTCTTGTTTGGTTTATGTAGGAAATTGGGTCATTAGTTGTGTAGATTGTGAGGCATGTGCAAGTAATTTGGTCCACAATTTCCCCTTATTGGGAACCAAGCACATTATTTTAATGCTTGACTCCCTCAGGGTAGCTAAGCAGAGCAGTCCAGGGCATATTCAGGAGAGGTGCTGTGGGCTTGTAATCGCCATTCACTGGCACGCCGTATTAACACTCAGTAAATGATTGTACAGTGAGTGTTTTTTGATTATAAAAAGGAAACATACATTTATTACACACACACACTCTACTAAAACTATGCATTAATTTGACAAATCTATAAATAAGGCAGATTAAAAATAACATTTATGTAATTGAAATCACATTGGACCACAGTCACCATATCCCCCACCTATACCAGCCAGCAAATCACATTATACTAGAGTTTTACTTTAGATAAAATAGGCCTATTGACTTTATCAGGGGTTCACGTATGATAAGAACATTAAACCACATTTTAAAAACACTACCATTTAGTATGTAAACGCAATCATCAATAATAATTATGTGGAAATATATTAAATAATAAAGCTAAATCATATCAACCTTGATCTGTAATCCCTGTCAACAATATGTTATCAATAAAGCATTTTAAAATGAACATAATCTGATTTTATGTGCTTTTTTAGCTACTTTCAGGTTATATAGATTTCAACCATGCAAACTGCTCCTGGAGGGCACCACTTTCTGGCCTCATAAATTGCAATCATGGATACAACAACTAGAAGGCTCTGCACATTTCTTTTACACATCCTAGAGAGTGCAACACTCCCATCTGTAGAAGAAATGTTCTAGATTTAGGAGTGCTTTAAAAAAATATATAAAAATCACAGAGGGTCATGGATTCCTTGACCTCACAAATGTAGGATCAGTTCCTTAAATTTCATTGGGGGCTGCTGCACTCCTGTAGCCTTCATCTCAGCTGCCATGGGGCCCCATGGGGACCCACAAGGCAAGAAAAATGTGCTAAGTAACAAGCCCCGGGGGCATTATGGAGCGCTCCAATCAGGAGCAATGAATATTTTAGTAGGCTCTCTAAGTGTGCCTCAAAGCTTTTCCTTTTTATTTCTTTTTGGAGGTGACCTGTCCAGGTGCAGGAAGTGTGAGGACACTCTTGTCTAAACCTCCTGCAATTGTATTAGGCACTGGGTGGTAGTCTGTAGGCATGGATAATAATATTTCTTTTAGTACTTATCTTAGTTTTCTCTTATGCTGTCCTGATGGTCTAAGGATACTGTGAGACCTACGGCATAGTTAGGTTATTTTCCACTCTTCCACCCAAATGTGCTGCATATTGCCCTGTTTTGTCTGGGGAAATGTGTTGTGTGGAGGGCCCAACATATGCTTTTTACATAATTTTGCTGATATTTTTGTGGTTTGGGCCTAGCGGTGGTGTGCTGTCCATGCATTTTATTGTTGACTTTAATCTGTTTTGTAAGGATCCTTGATGTTCCCTTAGGGGCCCTGGGCCAGGGGTGTGGTATAGGTATAATTACTAATTATTCATAAAGTATGTGTGTTAAAACTGTGGGTCTCTAGTTGGCAGAGGTAGGTACCTTTGCTCAAGTAAGACTTTTGCTTGTAGTCAGGATAACACCACAAATGGACACCACACCAGTTTAGAAAAATAAACTATCTTTATCTAAACCCAACAAGACCAAAATGACAAAAATCCAGCATACCTGTAGTAAAATAGCCCTTCAAACCCGTTATTTCAAACATAAAGCTTGTAGAAAACAAATAGGTTCACCTGGGGCTATTATGATGTTGTGACAGCAATAAATCCAAAGTATGGTACTGACAGCAAGGTGCGTGGCGTTGGACACGGAGTCACACGAACCCCCAAACAAACAGTACCTTGGAAAATGAAGTCTATGAAGATGCATGGCATCGTGGAGGTGAGGCATTGATGCTGAGTTCGGCTCCCTCACTGCCACAGGGAGGAGAGGAGTTGTGTCCGCGAGGATGTGACGTGTCAAACCC
The DNA here is from genome assembly GCF_964263255.1 of Lissotriton vulgaris. NCBI lineage: Eukaryota > Metazoa > Chordata > Amphibia > Caudata > Salamandridae > Lissotriton > Lissotriton vulgaris. The sequence goes on from NC_141685.1 coordinate 495,445,921, forward strand.
AGGACAGGATAAGAGGGTTGCATCGGCGGTGAGGCATCAGTTCCCATGAGGTGATGCAAAGTCAGGAAGTTTGTGGAGGCACCCTCATCGGTTATGGGTGCAGCGAAAACTGGAAGCAGGCGCTGGTGGTGACTAGAGTCGGTGTGAACCCTGGTGTTAGGATGGCAGATAACTGCGGGAGTCAGCAGGCGTCGAAGGGCATTGGAGCTGTGGTGCAGGCAGGGCAGTGCGCCATGGACTTCACGAGCGGTGCCCCTGGCCTTGATACAGGTCACGGCGGCATGGCGGCATTGGTGACGGCATCAGATATTGTTTTTCTTGCTTCTATTGGGTTTCTTCTAGTTCCCATCAGCAGGGACAACCTCCATCGGCCCAACCTGGAGCAGGTACCTCCAGGCACATCAGAACTCTCAGCAGTAGAGTTTAGGGGAGCTGGAGGTGAAGTCCTTGTGTCCCTGAGACTTCAGAACAGAAGGTCAGCATGCACATGCCCTAGAAGATTCTTCTCCAAGCAGGTTTCCCAGCACAGTTCCAGTCTTTGTCCTTTCCTTGGCAGAAGCGCAACTGCTGGCCAACCCCACATAGCACACTGCAAAGGGGCAGTACTCCTCCAGACAGCTCTCCAGCTCTTTTCCTTAGCAAAGGTTCCTCTTGAGTCCAGAAGTGATCTAAAGTTCTGGGGTTTAAGGTCCACTACTTTTACCCCATTTTGTCATTGTACTTCTTCGTGTCAGGGTCTCTGAGCCCAGTCCAAACCAGTACTGTCCTCACGGGTACTGTATAACCACAGAAAGCAATTTGCAAGGGAGACAGGCCCTTTTCAGGTACAAGGAAAACTCCTTCCACTACTCTAAATGCAGCCAAGGTCTGTCCAGCTCTGTGTCATCCAGAAAGGGCCAGGCACACCTCAACCACCCCCATTCCACAGTGGCTGTCTACAGTGAATGCACATCCCAGCCCCATCACTCCAAAACCAGAGAGTCAACAAACAAATCAGCAGAGCCACACAGAATGGTTAAATAAGAAAATGCCTACTTTGTAAAAGTGGCATTTTTAAACACATAATTTAAAAGCAATCTCCACTAAAAGATGTGTTTTTAATTTCTGGGTCCAGAGAGCCTAAGCTTTATTCCTCTATCTTGTATCCTATGGTACAGATATCCTTTCAATAGTGAAAAGTGAAATTGACGGTATTTCCTATCATGACATGTCACACACACCAGTTCATGTCCAACCATTTACATACACCTCACTCTGCCCATGGAGGTACCTTGGGTCTACCTGAGGGGCATCTAATATGTAAGAAAATGGAAGGTTAGGGCTTGGCAAGTAGGTGCACTTGCCAGGTCAAAATGACACTAAAATCTGCTTGCAGACACTGCAGTGGCAGGTATGAGATACATTTACAGGGCTACTTAGGTGGGTGGCACAATCAGTGCGGCAGGCCCACTAGTAGCATTTGATTTACAGGCCCTGGCACCTTCAGTGCACTTTACTAGCAACTACCAGTAAATGAAATATGCCAATTACAGATAACCAATTGCAATAATAAATTGTACAGGAAGCAATTACACTTTGACACTGATCAGCAGTGACAAAGTGCCCAAAGCATCTAAGCCATGAAAAACTAAATATAGTATAGCATAAATAATGCAGGAAGTAGAGGCAAAAAAATCAGGGCAAAGCATACCAAGGATGCCAAGTATAACAATGTGGAAATGTTTTTTTTTTTGTTTCAAAGGTGATGCCTGCTTTGCAGCTGTCTCAGTTACACAAGGGAATCAATTTTTCCATTTATAATTGTTTTTCGATCTTTTATATAGAGATCATAAAAGTACATATTATCAATTACAAAACAGTTAAAATATAACCAGTCACAATACTTTCATGAAACTGAGCTCCCCTTAATCAAAATTCAGTTAAAAATCATAGAACTAATAAGCTGTAAACATATAGGCGTTTCTCATAATTCAATATTGAAGCGCACATTTCCTTTACCTCATACATGCCCAAAGGAAGGATGTAACTGCGAAACACATAAATGCATTCGGGTGCGATTATAAAAAATACAATGCAACCTGGCATTGACTAAAATTATTTCTCAAATTGGAACAATAAAACACTGTCTTTCTAGGGCATACAAAGTGCAGACAAATATCAAGTGCAAATCTTTTTGTATCGACCTAGAGTCACAAGGGCATTTTGATAAATCAGAATGCCTAAAACGCCTGTCCGGATACCCCAGCATTAGTGGAATAAGATTTAGACTGAATCTCGTTAGAATAAACTTATGGTGTGAGAGTGAATGAATGAATGAAGGATTTATTGTACAGTTAATTAAAACTCGGAATATTAAAAACTTCCATTATTAAAAAAACATTTAAGTCTTATTTTACATTTATGGTGTAAAAATATGAAAAGAAGATGTTTTACACTCTATAAAATCATAAAGGTCTCATGGTGTGAGAGTGGGACCACTGCCAGATATGAAAACTCACCCTCCACAATTGGGGGAGTTAGATGATGCAGCCCCACCATCTGCACACCATAGTTCTGCTCCCAACGAATGTATTAGGCCCTCGTCTTATAAATCTCCGCCAGCCTACTCTTCGAAACGTCCTGGCATGTCATTGGAAGTCTAAAGAGGTTTGACAAGCCTAAGGCGCTAAGTTCCTGCTCCACATAACTCATACAGCCACACTTGCTATGGTTTTGCACCTTGAGGAGGTCGGTAATGAGCCTTTGATTCAGGGGGACTGTGTCCCTATGCCAAATCGAGGACAACAGCATAAGTGGAGCCAAACCAATTGAATCAGCGATATATGGGACATCTGATTCGATGTCAGCTATGAAATTAGAGTATGACTGTGGAAGGGAGATCAAAGATTTCAGGAATTTGTTTTCAGCTAGCTGTAGTAATTCAATTGGAGCCATGGCCCATACACCTGCCCCGTATTTCACAGCTGACATTGTTTTGGCTTGTTAGATTTTTTTTATAGTGCCCTGAGGTCTGGCACCCAACCGCTTAGTAAAACCTTTAAATGCCACTAAGCTCCTATTCATCGTCAATGCAATACTTCCCACCTGCTGTTTCCAGGACTGATTGTTATCGAAGAGAACTCCTAAGTAGGAGAAAGTATTAACCACTTTGATTTTCTGAGAGTCCATATGAAACTGTAGTGGTTTAGCGTTTTTCCCTTATCCTGCAATTAAAATGAATGTCTTTGTTTCATTTACCTTTAGGTCCAGCAAACTAATAAAAGCTGCGCATGCTGTTATCAGCCGCTGGAGCCCCACCCCAGTTCTTGAAAGGAATATGGCATCTTCGGTATATGCCAAGATAGGCAGCCGATGGGAGTTACACATGGGGACATCCAAAGACACTCCCCCAGCGTGTCCTCCTCACCATTTGTGTAAATAGAAAATAAAAACAGCGCGAGGACGCAGCCCTGCCAGACCCCTCTTGGGACCTTAAACGAGCGGGTCCTCGCCCCATTTTTCCCATATTGGACGGATGCAAAAGCATCTGAGTACAGTTGCCGAATGAAATCAACTAGGGGCTGGCCCAATCCCATTTGTGACATAATATCCTAGAGTTTCAGGTGGGATATCCAGTCAAATTATGCTGTTACATTATAAAGGCTGAATATAGTTTCCCACCCTAAGCCCTCACATATTTATCCGTAATAAGAGCAAAGTTCACACACTGATCCACAGTGCCCTTCCCCTGTTGAAAGCCATACTGGGTTGACATTAAAAAATTCCTATCAGACGCCCAGGACTCAAGCCTGCACAAAAGGAGATGACCCATCAATTTTGCAGTTGTGTCAATGATGGAGATGGGTCTGTAATTTTTTGGATATCCCTTATCTCCATTTTTGAAAATTGGGACTTTTAGGCTCGTTTTCCATGACAGGAGGGGACCCAATGCCCCTATCTTATTAAAAACATTTGTCAACAATGGGACCCAGAGAACTGGGGCCGTTTGAAAAATGTTAATGGGATCCTCATCCGGACCTGGTGCTTTCCCCTTACGGCAGGCTTCTAGGCCCGAATTAACCTCTGACATAGTGAATACTAAACTCTCTTGAGGATTTGTGGGTCCTACAATGTGAGGCCTGGGGTCAGGTAAGTTGGTGGAAAAAATACTTGAATAATGGGTCACCCTGTTGTCTTTAGATATATGTGAGTTTAAGGTAGGGTCACCTTTTGTTTTAAAATTGGGAACATTAATTATTGTCCAGAGCTCTTTGCTGCTCTCTGAGACTGACGCTGCCTCTAGGCTGGCCCATATTTCCCCCCTCCGTACTCTCTCCCTAGCTTTCCTTGCTAATTTGTAGTCCCTACGTAGCAAAGCAATTAATGACACATCCCTCAGTTGTGTCTTTAGAGTGGTCATTAATGCCTTTTCTTTTTTTGTACAAGGGGAATCAAACCAACCACTAGCCATTTTGGATCTAATGGGCTTTGTTAGACCTGACATCATTGGCTTGAGTCTCTCCTCCATTTTTTCTGTTTGCCTCTACTGTTTTACGATGTTTTGCTGGTATATGCTTTGGGCGCCGTGTCACTGCTAATCAGTGCCATAGCGCAAGTGCTCCCTATGTTAAAATGATGTATCTATTGTATCCATGTTTGGCTTATTTGGTTTACTGTCAGTCCCTAGTCTAGTGCACCAGGAGTGCCGGGGCTTGTAAATACAAATGCCGCTCGTGGGCTTGCAGCACGTGTTGTGCCACCCACAGGAGCGGCCTTGTAAACGAATGTCTACGGGTCGGTCATTGCGAGACCCACGTGCAGTCCTGCACTGTCACGTCGGCTGCGCAGGTATACCTACCTGCCAGCCCCTCCAACCTTCCCTTAGCTTCATGTTAGTCACCCCTATGGTAGGCCCGTGGGCAGGGTGCATTGTAAGTGTAAGGTAGGACAAGCCTGACCAAGTTGGCATGTCCTGATAGTGAAGTGCCACCATCTTAGGGCTTCACTATTGCAAGGTAGCCTGCTCTCCGTTGGATAGAATGGGCCGCCGGGATTATTAACGCTATAATCCTAGCTGGCTCGGGGAGCATGGTGCAATGTCGAGTTTGGTATCCCTGAACTCGGGGTTTAATTAGGCATCCGTTGGTGTGGATGGTTTTTGGACTCTGGGTTCGAAAATAGCACTTTTAGAAAGTGTCTATTTTCTTGTCTAACCATATCTGGTCTCTGCTGGTCTTGCGTGTGTGTGACAGGAGCTGGGTGGCTCCAAGAGGTCTGCATGAGTCAGTGTGGGATGAGTGGGACATTACGTTGAGAGTAGGGGGAGAGTAGTTGTTGATAGCCTGCCTTGCCTGATACAATGCTGGCTCCACCTCCTGCCGAGCGACTGATGGCTCTGTACCTGCCATGGACGATCCTGGCTCCACCTCCTGCGGGGCGTCTGAGGACCCGGCCCGGCTCAATGAATAGGCGAGGTGCTACTGCCTAGCTCCACCCACCACAGACCCAGGATGTTGGGAAATCCCCGGCATAGACAAAGGGATCAAAGACGAAAAGGGGTATAAGAGGAGGACCCCTGAACTAGGAAATCAGATCACTTCTGACAAGGAACCCTGTAACCAAGGACAAGAAGCCTGCTGATCTAAAGGACTGCTTACCCCTTCTGCCAGTGTGCTGTTGTTGGGGGAATCCTGCCGTGCTTCTTTATTTTTGCCAAGGAACCAGGAGAGAGGAACTTTGTGTGTACTCTCACGCTTGCTAAGAAAATCTCCAAGGACTGGAAGAGTGCCAGTCTCCTGCCGAAGTCACAGGGCTAAAAGACTTCACCTGCTACAAAGTGCTAGCTGCTGGAAGTGTGAATCCAGCATCTCTGAAAGAACCAGCAACCACGACGATCGGACGCTGGGCCCAACCGACGCCAGCAGCAACGCCAGTGAGTAGGAGTACGGCTCTAACTCCAGAGGACCTCGTGTCTGCCCCGCTGCTGATCGCATCAACCGTGTGCCCTTCGACGCCGTGAGCGCTGCTCACTCTGTGCAACTGCATCATCGACAACGCCTGCTGTGGCCTGCTCGACACCGAAGACGCGACGCCGGAGTGCTCGACGCCGCTGATCATCGTGTGCTTCATTTTCCTCAGGTACTGTGTTGTTGGGGGTCCGTGTGACTCCAGGCCCGACGCAGCGCTCCTCGCGGTCGACGCCGAACCTGTGGATCATCTTTGCCCAGCGTTGTGTAGCTCCCGTGTGAGTTACCCTGTTGCTAAGAACTGTGTTTCCAAGAAGAAGATTTGCTTAATACTAAAAGACTTTGGTGCTAAAGAAGAAACTACCTTTGAACTATCCTTTTTCCTTCCCGAACGTATTTATTCCGATTGTGTACAGTTTTGCCGTTATTTTGGTCTTGTGCTAAGCCTTATATAAAAATACTTATTTTTATAATACTACGGTGTCGTGTCCATTTGTAGTGTATTCACTGTATTACTGTATGTGGTCATAATTGCTTAACACACAGCCTCTGAGATAAGCCTGTTCTGCTCTGCCAAGCTACCAAGGGGGTGAGCAGGGGTTATCAAAGGGTGTGATCCCCTTGCCCTGACTAGAAAAGGAGTGTCCCTATTTGTCAGAAGTGTATACCTCTGCCAACTAGAGACAGCCGGTTCTAACAGGCTTATAACGCGTTAAGGAAAGTTTTATATTATCCAATAGGTAGGTGAAGCCTGATAAAGCTATACTAGGAGCGCTGTTTGAGTCCAGTCATACTTCTATATTGGTTAGAGTTTTCCAACCGTCTCAGTAAGGATATTCACACTCTCAACTTGGGCCCACTTCAATTGATAACCATTCCTTCTGGCGATTATAGGCGGAGGTATTCCTGTTGTCGAGGTGTTTCTCTACGGGCAAAGCGGATTTCGCAAGTTAAAATAGCGTGGTCGCTAATTGCTGTAAATAGAACATTCACATTGATACAACTATCATTTAGCAGGGTTGAAATCAAAAAGAAATATTCTAGGTAGGGAATCAATGGAAGAGGAATAGTGGTCTAAATCACCTAGTCTCTAGCGTAAAGTCAGTCTGTTCCCATAGACACTATAGTGTAAAGTGTTGTAATAAGGTTCCCACAAGATCAGTCATATCACATACCCTTTGTGAGCTATATTTACAGGGTGGATATTAAAATCCCCTATTTAGATGATATTTATCGGTTCCTTTAGCTTTTGGGTTTTCAAAATGGTGTCCAATTCTTTATCTACCTCATCCACAACTGAATGAATATTTGGGCAGAAATTATTATTATAAAAGTTAATCAGAAGCCAGGATCCTTGAAGTTGCTGGTCAATAACGAGGATATGGAAAAGAGGATTATTGTCTATAAACTGTTTTACTTTCAGATACAATGTATTTGGGATCAAAATTAACAGACCCCCCTTTGCCCTCCCTGCTAAAGTTTGGATTGCCCTTGATTGAAAAGAACGGTAGCCATTACAAAAAAAATAGGGTCAGTAGACCAAGTTTCCTGGAAAGAAATTAGATTGGCTTCCTTTTTAAACATTGGTCATTGCCCAATTTATTTGCTATACCCGCCACGTCCCAAGTTGCCAAAAGGAATGAATTTAACTGCCCCTTCTCTCTTTTGGAAATCATCGGTGCTTCTCTGACTTTAGATGGTATATCGGCTAATGTATGGCCAGAGGGTGGTGGAGAAAGCAGTCAATCACAGGAATCCATCCCGGAAAAAGGTGTAAATCTATTAGTAAGTAATAAGCCAGAATGTCCCGTTGGGATCGGCTTTACATTTTACCCCTTAAGCAACATTGGAGGATTCTGAACCATCCTAGAAGGAGCCAAGTGGGAGGGGGAGAATCTGAGTACCTTTTGGAGGGAAACTATGGAACTGATAAAAGAGAGATCTCAGTGTTGATTGGTTGTTAAAAATAATCACCACACAGTCCCCCTCTAATATTTTTTAGGCCAACCCCACCCATCTTACCCTTCTTGGCATGATAATATAGTCAGATAATCATAGCCCCTCATCCATCACCGCAGAAGTATGAAAAGACAGCAAGTGAAGAGCTTTGTCAATTAGTTGAAGTCTATTTTCACTTTGATTTGCCCTCGGAGGGGGTACATTCTCAAGGATCAGTACCATTGGAGCTACTGAGGATGGTAATTGGGTAATTGCAGCGTTTGAGACTGGTCATGAGTCTTCTCCATGCTGTTGGCCCTCTCCTGTGCCCTCTCCTGTGGAATACCATGATTTCCCTCCACTAAGTTAAATGCATGCAAGGTATTAGAAGGCTTGCCACCGGGAGCGCGAGAGGGGATGGAAATTGGACATGTCTGTTTGTTCCGATTTGTGCTATTCACAGTCCTTTGTAAAGTGGGCAATTGAAGCTGATGGTAAGGGGCAGGGGTAAGAGTATTCATGTTCCTAGGAATTCGAGGTCAGCTTGAAGTGCGTGCTGGGGTTGCGAGGGAAGATCTCCACCAGCCATTGTAGAGGGGAACAAAACCCTCTCCATCTCTTTCTCTGGTGGTATCTGTAGACTAACCCGTTCACCCAAACCCTCTAATTTAGATAGCCTCACTTCAATTTCTGTCAGTTTGAATTGGATAGGGGCTAATAGGGCTGTAACCAAATTATCCATCCTGTTCCAAAAGTCCTCTCCACCAAATGAGGGTGCCATCATAGTCGGGGTCCTGTTTCTTGTTGTTTTTGATGTTGTTTAAATTTCAGTGTGCTCGCACCCCTCCTTTTCTTAACTAAAGGTTCACTAGTGATGACCTCAGTGTGGGATTTGGAAGTCCGAGCCCTCGTAGAAGTATTGGGCCCATTTTGAAAATCCGTAATAGTTATGTCCCGTGATTGTAGAGGCGGAGGCAGGGACAAGTCAGAGGGCATGGCGGAGTCAGGTTCAAGCAAAGATGGTTAGAGGACACCCTCTGATGTTACTAAGCCTAATGAAGAGCGTGTCTGGTTAAGGACTGGATCCAAAGAAAGTCACCGTTCCGTTAGGTGGATTTCGTGGGTAAGCAGTGATTCAGCCCTCATTATAAAGGTGTCCAAGGTGCCTGCTACTCCCTTGCACTATGTCATTTTACTATCAGTAACAAGGAAATAGACACCAAAATGAGGACGAGTGGAATCGAAAGCACTAGGGAATCTATTTTGGCAGTCCTTACAAGTTAGCTGCTCAATTATCTTGATATTTTTATATTTACTTGTTATCTAAGGGCCTTAATATGATGTCGGTCAGAAAGGCTCCGAATTGCATTCAGAATTTCCAAACCTGTGTCACAACACATGTTTCTGACTGACTCAGCAACATTTCTGACCGACTGATTATGATAGATGGTAACCATTTGGTCTTTCCGACTCGGTTCCAAATGTCATTCAGAGACTCTAAGTGAGTTGGAGCAGAATCGTACAGGTCTATGGACCGTATTTCCGGGAGATGTATTACAATGTTGGATTCTGACAGCCTTTCCGAATCGTTCTGTCCGACACGAAACGGCTGTTGGAAACTGACTTTTGGGGCCCGTAACAGGCCCCCCTTCACCTAGACACCTCCGGTTGGGGCCTGTGGGCGTACCCATGGGACGCCCACTTTCCAACCATGTCACCATTGGGTGCCCGCCACAGGGTGCAAGGATTTCCGGAACCACCCCTTTTTACAATGGGAGCCTGTGTTGTCGGTCGAATTACAGGCTCCTCTTGAAGTCAATGGGAGTCAGACCGAACGGTGTTCAGAAACATCGTAATCGGTCAGTCGGACTCCTCGAACCCAAGTCGGTCGGTCGTCGGAATGCTTCCCGACTGAAATCATAATGAGACCCACACTATCTTATCTTTATCAATTTGGATAGCAAAGGCTTCTATTTTTGTAGAGGCACAGGTCAGGATCCTTAGTTACAAACAATAACAACCTGTTAAAAAAACCTCTGTATTTTCTTCAACTTTTTATGAACAGTGTCCATATAACTAAAACACATGATATTAGTATTGTGTGGTATATTTTGCACTGATTTTGCTATTATGGCAACATTTGCCTACAAACAGGTGAGGCGGAAATTAGAAAAACTATAGTCCATCCCTCATCATGAATGGCCTCACTCTAGATCTCTTATTCAGCCAAAAAGTCAAAACGGCACTCAAAATCGTTGTTTCTGCATAGTAAGCTACATGTGAGAAGTTTACCACATCTGAACAGAGGACTTGCCTCAAAATCGCTTCCTAATTTCATTAATGTGTACATTGAGTTGTACCTCGGGCTCAGGCGCCTGGTACAACATTACTTCGGCCTGCAGGAGAAGCTCTTTATTGCAGCCCAAGGCGCTGAGGTCAAAAGGAAAGCACCTTGGTGAATGCACCAAGGTTCTCCCCTAGGGTGGGTTTATGGGTAGGACCTCAATGCACAAAGCAGTTGTTAAATAGTGCAGTGGACAAGGATTTTGATAGCACCTAATAGGTTAATTTTATACTTGAGTTTTGCTTAGGTAGATTAACTTTAGGGGCAGGTTGGATGAAAGTAAGACATAGCGTTAAAAAACATGTTACATAGTTAGGGCTTGAGTCACGGTTAATAGAAATCCAGGCGACATCTGTGACCATGAGGGTCAAAAATGTATTTATCCAATATGAAGGTGAACAGCTGTATTTGCTGTCAATTATGGAGTGCTATCTCTTGCTGCTGTTCATGTATTAGTAAATACCTAATAAAAAGCACTTGATTAGGTTTGATTAAGGCTAGAGTAATGTAATGTAATGTTATGTATCAGATTTTAAAAGCACTTTATTAGTCACAGGTCTCATGTTGCTAAAGCAATAAAGTGATATCCCAAAACAGAAGAAGAGGTTGGCACAACAAGAAGTCTTCAGCTAATAGAAGGTTTAGATGATGGTATATGGGATAGTATAAAAAAGTGCAGGAAAATGAGAGAACGGGCGTTAGAATGGGTATGCATTTGCACCACAAATTGCCATAGACTCAACACACGGTGTGAGAGAAAACTTATAGATATTTTAGGGAGGGAATAACAATAAGGGTTAGGTCAAGGATTAACATGGATAGTAGCAATTAAAAAATGTGGTGTCAAAAATAAGACTTTTTTCATCTATATGTATATGTTTTACATACACATACCTATTGACCATTACCTTTATACCGCTAGGGCCTGATTTGGATTAGAAATACCCTTTAACTGCCAATAACGTGAGCAGACATACTCAGGTTGACAGTCTGCTCCCAAAATATGCATGTGACTTGCTTTTATATGTACTTCATATTTATCATGTGATGAAGTAGTCCTAAATGATTCTAATTTGGGTGGCTATGCCCAAGCATGCATATGCACATGAAGGATGAGGCTTGAGCTGCATTTGCTTTTTAGGGGCGGCTCCTCCATTGGAGCAGAGGAGCATCGCCCCAATTAAGTGTTCTCCAAAGCACCAGAGATTAAAAATAAAATGGTAATTCATCAGTCAGGACGGGGCAGGGCCTGCTGAGTGACAGCGGGTAGTAGTGGTGGGCAGAATGCTGCCTTTTTACTCTTTAAAGTGTGCATGTCTCTTTGGCCAGCCAGACATGCGCACTCTAAACCTCTCAACCTAGCTGTATTAAGACAGCTAGGTTGAGAGCAAGTGCAGTCCACCAGGGCACTGGGGAGCACAGAGAGAGGCTGCTCTCACCAATCAGGCTGCTGTTCACCTGCTGGTTAACAGTATGGGAGCAGGTCAGGATTGAGTGAGAGAGTTTGCTGGGGCCCACACTGCAGTCCCAGCAGAAGAGATCTAGAGTTAGGAGGACTTTGCCTCATCATGATCCAGAAAGTGTTTTCCTTTTTATATATATTTTTTATTTTAGTTGCCCGCTCACACACCCTTCCATTTGCACGCCCCCCCCCCCCCCCCCCTCAGTAGATGCTAGCCTCTACTATGTGCTTTGCATTTTATTGTTGTGTATGGATGAGTGTGGCTTATGTGGTAAGTATTTTGGTGTCAGGCGTGGTAACTAATAAAATGCAATAATTTGTTGTTATTATCAAACAGCGATACATATGCATATCAGAGTGAGGTGGTTCAATATTTTATTTGGACGGCAGATTAGGGAACAGATGGCATTAGAGCAATTCGGCCACTTTCATGACGGTATGTAAAAAATGTAAACACAAAAAACGAAATACCTGATTCACAAAGGTAAACGTACACTAAGGACTAGTGCATCACATGATGAATATTACCTATATAGAAGAGCAAGTAACATGTATATGTGGGAGGCACGCAGTGATCCCGAGGGTGTCCGTTTATGTTATTGGCAGGGAATGATTATTTCTAATCCAAATCTACGAAGCTTAAAACGATGGACAGTTGAGTGGACACATCAGGTTTTTAATCTGTGAGACAGGTGTCAAATACTGATTCCATCAGTGAAGGTGTTTGTCTATTGAACTACTGCATAATTCAATGCATTTGACGAACTAATTAACCTGTTGCTAAACATATGCTTTACATCTACTTTAAGCAAAACAAGATGGAGCGCATTGCAAACTTGGCTGGACCAGTAACATTTTTAAGTTACTTGATTTGTAGCTCAGTGACATTTTTTTTATTTTTTTCCCAGGCTTGAGGAGAAGATATAAAGTCACAAAACTTGGCCTTTTCTGAAACAGTGACAAAGATTCCAGATTACCTAGATAATTTGTGAAGAACGCCACCACTAACCCTCCAAATTAAAATAGCAGAGATACACTGTAAAAAGGCACAGGTGAAGGTCAAATATTACATTGAATAATAATTTCGAAATTAAACCAAAGCTTCAGCACCTCCTCCTTTAGGTTGACAGAATAGGCGAAAAGAAATATAGTCACTGGTTAGTAGTGGTTTGTAGTAGTTGTTTGAAGCTCAAAGCCAATAATAGTAAGCACACAAAAAAGTTAGCACTGTCACAGATCTGCTGGGTCAAAAGGCCAGAGCTCTAATGATAGATGTCCTGCAAGGTGCCCCCTCCAGTTATTTTATTAATAGATCCTTAGCATATGATTGTTATGACTTATCTTCCTCCCTCAGACATTTACACGTTCATACATTCTTGGAACCGGCCATTCAGGAAGAGTGACAAAGTTTCCTCTCTATACTGTATAAGAAACAATGATTTGCAGCAATCTCTCTCTGACCCTTTTCCCATCAGCCCGAAGTCCTAAAGCAGGACACTCTCCAGCGAGGCCTGTTTACTGCAGTCCTGACGCTTCCAATAGCACTGAGAAACACATCGACCTGAACCACCTCCTGCTAGATATCCTATAGCACTGGTGGTAATGGAAGTGCACAGCTCATCATCAGTCATCAGTGGGCCATACGCAAGGATATGCCGAGCTGTGGGTGGTGAAGGCTGATGAGTAGAATTATCATGGTCCTGAGAGATGGAGGGAATGCTGCCCAGTCACGCAATAACACTTGTGTTGCATCATTTATCACTCCTTTAAAGGTTGCCAGCTGTGTGACTGTGTGAAATGGGCAAAAGTTGGGGAAAATATTTGAAGTTCTCAAGCCCATGTCCTGACTTTGTCGCAGATTTCAAACAATGACAGAGGTGTCCTAGGGGCAAAAAATGGCAGGCATTATAACACTGCAATTAGCTAAATATTTGCATGAATTTGATTAGAACATTTTTATGTTAACATAATTAAAAAGTACTTACTAGCTTGTACATCAAACTCGAGGAGGACAGGAACCCTCTCATGTTGAACAGGTATTGCCCAGTGGTGTGGGAATGCAGGGAGGGATTTTACATGCCCCCACTGGACATGAAAACTTCACAGAGAGGGGTTTTCTATCTTCCCATTTCTGCCTCCTGCAGTTACCTTGCATGGAAGGCTTTCCATCACACAACGAATATTTTCCTGCAGCTCTCTTTCCAGAGACAAGTTTATTGTGCTTGCGATGATGGTGGCAAGTCTCTCTCTTATCCTGGATGCGCGCTTACCGGGGCGCAGTAGTTGGTAGGAACCAATTATATCACGCAGGATTCCTTTCATCCCACCTGCAACTAAGTCAAATGCAGTGGAATCAACATTTGGAGGCTTTAAGCCAGGCTAGTTTTAGCTTCACAACCCGAAATATACATTGTATCTAGACACACAAGGCTGTCGAATTTCATGCCAAACCAACTTTTCTTTGGATGCCTCAAACTATGGCTCTCTGAGGAGCATTTTAATTTAGATTGAATTGCTATATTTAAAATTCAAAAATGTTAACTCCTGCCTTATTTTGTACAAGTACTCAAGTTTTTTTTCATTATTTGCATTTACTTTGTAAGCATTATGGAATTCTTCAACATTTTCAACTTTTTCCATATTTTCTTATGTGTATCTGCCTGCTTCTCATTTCATCTGACTGCATGTCTTGTATATGTAATTTTGTTTGGGAGATGCATTAGTCAACAGTGGATTTCTAGAGATCCATGGAGATTGAAACTATATACGCAGATAGCGGGCCTATACTTTAGAGAGGTAAGCAGATTTATTTGTAAGCAGGAAGGAAGTATTTGCTTAGAAAGCTCTACTGAGGACATTCCAGTGAAGGGGACCAAGACATTCACTCTCTGCATCCACATCTACTGCAGTATGCATGCCCCGACCTAGTCCTGAGCTGCCTAAAAGAAACAAAGGGCTTCATTTATGAGGAATTGGCATAGAGCAGTTCTGCCAGTCTCCTTGCCTGCCCAAAACCAATTTGAATGGGCAGGAATGCACCGTATTCATGAAATGCAGTTCATTGCCGCCAAATTCCAATGTAGGTACCCTTGCAGCATGGTGCAAGGGTGCCTCTGTTACAAGCAGGACTGTTTTAATGCAGGAAGTGGCACCTTCCTGTACAAAAACAATCCAGAGAGGTGTTTTCTTCTTTCTAATTGTGCTGCAGAATGAAGCATGCATGGAAAAAGGAGAAACAAAAATACTTGTCCTTATTACTTCTGCTCTTGGGATGCATAAGGTTTTGGTGCTGCCGCACATTTACGTGAGTAAGTAAGTCTGGGGCAGCGTCAAAATCCATGGGTGCTAGGTGGAAAAATCCACCACAAAGCCCATTGAATGCCTACTTGATGCAGAGTAAAGCAAGGCAGCAATTTGTGCTGCTTTGCTTTCTCCATATCTATGATGCAATGCAATGCCATGCAGAGTCACTTTGCGTCACTTCATAGATATGGTTGAGAGGCTAGCGCCACCAGAGTGTAAAAAAAAAGTGAAGCTCCGGTGGCGCAAGCGTATTAAAAATAAGCCCCAAACTGATTAATTAACAAGAGCATGCCTTTCAATTCTCCTTTCTGGATGACTTGAACTTTGTCCCAAAAACCAGGACATGCATTTGAATAAGGAAAGTGTTGGTACACCGGGACAGCCCTTTGAAAACAAGTACTTGTGAATGCGAAAGTGTGAATGTTAGCTAATTGAAGCATTTTTGAGAGTATCTCTAGAGAATAGAGTATCGAGCATTGTCATGGTAGATACTCTATGGAAGAGGGAGTGTGTCCTGGAAGATGCAGATATTAGTTTGTGGGAGACAAAAAGATGACTTTATAGCGGGGGGAAGCCACTGGCTTAACGAAACTTGAGGGGGCCCTCTGCAAGGTACGTGGATCGGCCCCCCTCCGGACTCATTAAGGAGCTCTCCGGGCAGACTACTGTGCTGAAGAGCCCCCCAGGAACTTGGGGGACCCCCCACCGCGGAGACTGCGAGGGCCTGTGTTACTCCACTGAGACAAGCCAAGCTTTGGAGGATATTTTGGAGGCTGTACTAGCTGCCGTGCTTAGTACTGGCCAGTATATAGTTGTGGAAAAGTCTAATTTTACAAATCAGGTTCATAAAACTAGTTGTAGGCAGGCAGCAGACTATCCTTTAACTTATGACAGTCAGGATGCCATGTCTGCAAAACTGTGCTTGTGAAAATCATGCATATCAACCACCTGCTTTGTTCATTAAAGTAAATGATGCAGGTATTTTAAATTCACAATGTAGTGCTTCCCATCAAGGCGTGAGAGCATCCCCTGGTGCACAGCTCATAGATACTTCTGGCTATCCCAGAGTTTCTCCAAAATTCACTCCAAAAATAATAATATTTCACTTAGTATTTATTTATTTCAGTCATAAATTTTTCAAGAGTTCATATTTCATTTGCAATTGTTTTCTTCGAGATTGTAATCACTTTAAATCCATTAGTCCAATGCATTTCGGTCGTTGTCGACCTTCGTCAGGGACAATCAGCTGAAACAAGGTATAGTAATACACGTATCAATCGACAATCAAATCTCAATAACATAATCACTATACAGTTTTACAAAAACCTTATAAGCCAACTGAGGTTCCGTGATTCTGAACACGTTCAATATAGGTTGTCGTATCAAGACGATTTTGGTATCAGCGGACTGCAAATGACGAGTGCGGTATGTACACGTGTTTTCGTCTTGATCGATTGATGGATACACTGTGTGTTCAGGGATTTCGTTCAAACCTTCGGGTTCCATTTTTTGTACGCCAGCCATTTTGTGGTTGCCCTCACATAGGCCAATGACTGTGGCCGAACAAGTCATTGGGACACGTACACCTTTAGCTGACTTCTGTGTGACCTGAACGAACTGACTCCATTGCCTGAAGCTGACCTTGTTGAGCCAGTTCCTAGTTACGCAGCTGGTCAGATAGAGAGCAAAGAACAGGACATTGCTGAGTCTATGGTACATGCACACACCCTTCTATCTTGCTTCTCATCTGTTTCTGTTCCTTCTTTTATGGCTTATTTTATGGTTTGGGTTGAGGTCCTTTCATTATGGGTTTGTCCAGCCTGTCTGAGCAAGAATGTTGGATTTTGCCATGTCATTTATGGTGGGCTGGACAACTGAAAGTGGGCTTGTCGTTATTGCACAGTTCGTAAGTAATTGATGCTAGCCAGGAATGTGATTTTTAGCATAAAAAACGATGTCTCGCAGTACGAAAATTGTACAGTCTCTGACGAACCACCCGTGTTGTGCTTCGTAGACCTCTGTTCCTGGTTGCAGCCAATAAGCAAGAAGGCCCCCTGGTTCACAGACGAACTCAAGGACTCCAAGAAGACCTGCCGCACCCTCGAGAAAGCCTGGCTCCTCGACCGGACCAGTGACAACATGACCGCCCTCAAACACGCAACCCGCAAGGACCACCAGCTCATCCGCACCACCAAGAAGAAATCACTGAAGGATCGACTGGACAACAACGCCCACGACAGCAAGGCACTCTTCAGCATCGTCAAGGAGTTCTCCAACCCCAGCACCGGCAACAACGACATCACCCCTTCACAAGATCCCTGCGACTCCCTCGCCTCGTTCTTCCACCGCAAGATTGCCGACATCCACAACAGCTTCGGCGCACCATCCTCACACCCAACCATCGAACCAACACACCCCACCACCACCCTCCGCACCTGGACCGCAGTGACCACCGAAGACACAGCCCGCACAATGAACACCATCCACTCCGGATCTCCGACTGCCCCCTGCCCCCACCACGTCTTCAACAAGGCCGACTCCACCATCGCACCCCAACTCCGAGACGTCATCAACACCTCCTTCGACACCGCCACCTTCCCGGAGAGCTGGAAGCATGCCGAGCTCAGCGCCCTACTGAAGAAACCAACAGCGGACCCCACCGACCTCAAAAACCTCCACCCCACCTCGCTCCTCCCTTTTCCTGCCAAAGTCATTGAGAAGATCGCCAACAGACAGCTTGCCGCCTTCCTCGAGATGAATGGATCCCTCGACCCCTCGCAGTCCGGTTTCAGAGCCAACCACAGCACCGAGACCGCCCTCATCGCAGCCACCGACGACATCCGAGCCCTTCTCGACAACGGGGAAACAGCGGCACTCATCCTCCTGGACCTCTCCGCCGCGTTCGACACTGTCTGCCACCGCACCCTAGTCCAACGCCTCAGCAACACCGGCATCCAAGAGAAGGCATTGAAGTGGATCATCTCATTCCTCGCTGGAAGAACACATAGAGTCCGCCTCCCCCCGTTTCGCTCTGAGGCCACCGAAGTCATCTGCGGCGTCCCGCAAGGATCATCACTCAGCCCCACCCTCTTCAACGTCTACATGAGACCACTCGCAGCCATCGCACGCCAACACAACCTCAATATCATCTCCTACTCCGACGACACCCAGCTGATCCTCTCCCTCACCAGAGTTCCCGACACCGCCAGAACCAGCCTCCACGAAGGGATGAAAGACGTCGCTGAGTGGATGAAGCACAGCCGCTTGAAACTGACCTCAGACAAGACGGAAGTCCTCATCCTTGGACCATCACCCTCCACCCGGGACGACTCCTGGTGGCCCCCAGGCCTGGGCACCGCCCCCAAGCCGACAGACCACGCACGCAACCTGGGCTTCATCCTGGACTCCTCCCTCTCGATGACAAGACAAGTCAACGCCGTCTCCTCTTCATGCTTTCACACCCTCCACATGCTCCGCAAGATCTTCCGATGGATCCCGATCAAACCAGGAAGACGGTCACCCAGGCCCTCGTCACCAGCCGGCTGGACTACGGAAACACCCTCTACGCTGGAACCAGAGCCAAGCTACAGAAAAGGCTACAACGCATCCGGAACGCCTCCGCCTGACTCATCCTGGACATCCCTTGATGCAGCCACATCTCTGGCCACCTGAGGAACCTGCACTGGCTCCCCGTCAACAAGAGGATCACGTTCAGGCTCCTCACCCACGTACACAAGTCTCTCCAAAACCTGTGCCCCAAGTACTTCAACGACTGCCTGACCTTCCACACGCCCACCCGCCAGCTACAGTCCGCTAGCCTCGCCCTCGCCGCCGTACCACGCATCCGAAGAGCCTCCGCCGGAGGCAGATCCTTCTCCTACCTGGCGGCCAAGACATGGAACTCCCTCCCCATCCACCTTCGGCTGACCTAGGACCACCTCGCCTTCAGGAGACAACTCAAGACCTGGCTGTTCGAGCAGTAGCGACCGCCTTCCCCCAAGCGCCTTGAGACCCTTCCGGGTGAGTAGCACGCTATACAAGTGATATGATTGATTTATTGATTGAATAAATTTGGTCTTTGTCGTCACCAAGAAGTATCCCGTGTCTCTGTATTCTAAGACAGTTGAACCCGAAGACTTTGGGCGTGCCCCTGGCGCCGCTGGGTTCTTCAGTTGGCGCCCAACGTAGGGCGACTTCAGTGGTACCGGTCCAAGCCTGAAGATCGTAAGGAGCTTTGTGTGAAAATTCTGGAGGAAGGCCTGCCACTTCATCGACCCCTGTATGTCGTCGTGGTCCGAAAGAATTGCTGCGAGGTTCCCCACTTTCCGACAGCTACGAAGGACTGCTGCCCTGACTGTCACCCTGTCTTGGAGCCGTTTGATGATTTGTAGAGTGAGACTATAGACGGGTCTTCTGGCGGCGTCATCAATATTTCAGTTAAGTATGAGTGGAGCGTCTCCCAGTCCTTAGTTTTGTTTTGGGTATCCCCTTGGGTTCTTTGATGTGGGACTTGCAAGCTCCAAAGCCGAGGGACTTGTGTATTCACGAGGTTATTGAATTCGATATTCCCTTGAAGTTTGAAGCTAGACTAGTGAGCGAAGATGCCTGGTCTTAGCAGACTTGGAAAGATATTTTGTTGTGGTTGTAATAGGGATTCCCAATTGGAGAACTGTTGTCCGGTGCCTCCGATTGGAACTCCGACCTATGAGCTCTATTTAAAACATGGCGTGGGCCCTATCACGTATAATGAAGTATGGATTAGGTATACTTGGAAGGATGGTGTCCTAAAGTGGCCCCAATATGGTAGTTATGACACAGAGATTTTAGATAATTTAGAAGGTAAACTTTTCAAGAAGAAAGCCCGGCCGGCGATGTTTGACTCTTTCCGCCTTTGGAGAAAGGAAGCCAAACAGAAACAAATTAAGTTAGCGAAGAGAAATAAAAGAGAGAAAGGTATTTCGATAATGCAAGCTGCTACACAGTTTAAAGATAACGAAGAAGAACAAGCGAGTGAGCAGTTGCACAGGCAACGTAAAATGGCGATTGATAAGTGTTATCCAGCTTTGCCACCTCAACAGCAAGGTGCAACGAAGGACCTTGAGTAAGATCCTTTGATGTCACATTTGTTGAGTTCGCCACCCCCTTATGTGCAGAGTGCTAGAGCACCTCCGGAACCTTTAGTTGCGCAACCTCCTGTTGCTTTGCCTCCTGTTATTCTAACGCCACCAGCTCCTCTTCAGTTGGCTCCTATTCCTTTGGCGCAGCCTTCTCACATGTGAGTGCCTAGTTGGCATTATTATTATCATTTTTGTGATATTCACGTTACGTAACGTAACACCTATGCACTGGGGGAATCACGCATGAACACGAGTTTGAACACAATGTTGGCTTATAAGGTTTTTGTAAAACTGTATAGTGATTATGTATTTGAGATTAGATTGACGATTGAGACGTGTATTACTATACCTTGTTTCAGCTGATTGTCCCTGATGAAGGTCGACAACGACCGAAATGCATTGGACTAATGGATTTAAAGTGATTACAATCTCAAAGAAAACAATTGCAAATGAAATATGAACTCTTGAAAAACTTATAAATGAAATAATGAATATAATGAGTGAAATATTATTATTTTTGGAGTGAATTTTGGAGGAACTCTGGGCTAGCCAGAAGTAAGTATGAGCTGTGCACCAGGGGATGCTCTTACGCCTTGATGGGAAGCACTACATTGTGATTTTCAGTTAAGACGCCTACGACAAGAAGTGCCACTCTGTTTAGCATGCTCTGAAATTGACGAAAGTGGCATATCAAAAATATAAACCACAAAAGGAACGGCAGTGCGCTCGGACCTCACACTCTTCGCAGTTTATTTGAACACATCTATAAGAATTCTTACAAATGCTTACATCTGAAGTTAGAAGA
Source organism: Lissotriton vulgaris (assembly GCF_964263255.1). Classification (NCBI taxonomy): domain Eukaryota; kingdom Metazoa; phylum Chordata; class Amphibia; order Caudata; family Salamandridae; genus Lissotriton; species Lissotriton vulgaris. The sequence continues at coordinate 495,466,835 of NC_141685.1, forward strand.
GGTAACGTAAATTTAAAAAAGAAATGATGGCTATTTTTTTCTAGACTTTATTTGGTTCAACTGTAACCATAGAAGCACAAGCAAGATAATTACAGTTAAAAAAATTCAATATACAAAAAACATTAAAATACTGCATGCCATAAAAACAGGTAAATAAATGAATTGTGCACAAACGGTCCAGCAACATGAACTAAACACAGTTCCAGAGCAGCTCACGTGTAATAAAGAGGGACTACAGCAATTGCGCTATAATTCAGACATAGAGGGCCTTATTTCTGAAGGCCTTGCGCTGCTGGTGCGTCACTTTTAAAATGGGAAAAAGTGACGTACCAGTGGCGCAAGGCCTTCATTAATGAGGCCCAGAGTCTCTTTCTTTTGCGCAGCTCTAAGAAAACAGCGCACAATAAACATTACATGGGTAGCCAAAAACGATTGTGCAAAAAGCAGGGGTAGGTGAGCTTGCCTAAGATTAAAAATATCAACAAAGGTTTGATATACAAATTCCTCCGGCATGTAAAATATCGGTAGAACAGGGTAAAATGAAGGGTATCCTATGGAGACTTTAAGTCACAGCCATAGAGACCCAACGTGCCCGGCGCTTGAACCCTTTTGGACGGCCAGAAGGTATTATATCAGATGAATTCTAAATCTGGCCAATAAGAATCTGTCCATGTCATTCTCCAATTTGCATAAGCATGGTTCCATGCCAGTTACAGTTTTCAGCAGCGGGAAGCCCTTGACCAAAGGTTTCAAGATCTCCACGTGTTCACTGCTAAGTGTCTTTGCAGGAAAAAAGTGTATTTAATCAATCTTATCTCCTTGAGACTTATAGATTCTGGTCTCGAGAATACGTCCTCTCTCCCCAGGTTGCTCAGGGCTCCCTTAATGCACAGTAGGCATGGGATCTTTGTAGCATGCGTCATGGGTAGGCGGTCTCCCAAGATCAACTTATTTAACTGCAATTTGCTGCCTGGCCATATTTTGATCCAACAAATGAGCTGCCTAAAAGCAATCTTCTCTACTAGATACTGCACCCCAGTTCCTCGTGTAGAGTAAATGTTGGAGTGCATTAGACATGCAATACACACCTGCGAAATGAATTTTCAATAAGCTCAATACTATGGGCGTTTGTGTACCCCACACTTCACTCCCATAAAGCACCTTAGATACACACTTAGCCTTGTAAACCTTGGTTAATAAAGGAGGAGGGCAGGACCTAAAGAGCTGTGTGAATCTCTGGATTGCAGGTGATGTCTTTAAAAGCTCAAGTTTTATTTGTTCCACTAGTGGTTTCCACTTACTCTGATGGTCAAACAATACCCTAAGGTACGGGAGTGCTGAAACTTTAGTTTGTATATGAGATCCCACCTTGAATATTTTCGAGCTGGTGTTTCTGGGGCCCACAACCATCACATGTGATTTTAAGAAATTGACTGCCAAATCCAAAGGTGCACTAAAATTTACAAACCTTTCCACTAAGGGTTGTAGCTCCAACACGGTCCTTGCCTTTAGGAATGCATTGACTGAATGGAGTGACCTGGTCCCCACCTTCGGATAATCAGCTCCCTATGACAAAAGAGTCAGCTCCAAATCATTTACATATAATGTACACAGAAAGTGGGCAAGGATGCAACCTTGTTGCACCACTCTGCGGGTTCCAGGAGTTTGTGTACAGGCCCCCCCACTGAGAATATCGGACTAAGGCTGAGGTTGAGGCATGGATGTCACTCAGCAGATGCACAATGTTAGAATCAATCTCCAATGGGAAATAGCAGTTTCCACAGTTTTGCCTGATTAATCCTGTCGAAGCCAGATGATAAAGTCCATAAAGCCAAGACAGATAGCTCAGGCCTGGCCACAGTATTTATTAGTAATCGGACATAGGTCGAAGCAATGGTCTATAGTTAATCTGGCCTGTCTGAGACCACACTGAGCATCAGAAATGATATCATGATCCTCTGCCCAGCACATAAGCCTATCGAGCACCACCTTAACCAGGACTTTTGCTGCAACATCGATCAGGGAGATAGGCCGATAACATTGGTGATTATCCCTATCCTCCTTTTTGAAAATAGGAACAATTATAGCTGAAGCCCAAGAAGGTGGCATGCCCTCTTTGATAGCCGTATTAAAAACCATTAGTAGTATGGGAGCCCATGCAACTATGTAATCTAGAAACAGATCTGGGGGAACCGCGTATGGCCCTTGAACCTTGGCAGATGAGAGAGCTTGAATGCCGTTACTCACTTCCTCATGTGTGAAGGAAATTATATGGGATTTTCAGAGTCGTAAGGGGTAATTTTACAATTTGAGTTACTAAAAGGTAGTTGTGGTCCAGCGGCAGACTATCCTTTAACATACTCATTACACAAGAAATACCTAGGGGTCAGTGAAATACTATGGCTCAACTGCGAATATAGGTCCCAACACCATGCGGGTAACAGAGTGGAAAGACAGACCATGCAACCAAATGTGAGATACAAGTGAAAATTCAAAAGTGTGGGCGAAAAATTCCCATCAGAAGCCACTCTGTACCGCCCTTTGTTACATCATTTGCGTACTCCTTGCCCAGGAGGTAGGTGAGAACAGTCCGACAGATGTAATAGTGGCTGTTCTGAGATGTAAAATGAAAATGTGTCAGTAAAGGGTGGTTTGAAAGTTTTGAAGTTAAGTGTGGCTACTGAAAAAGCAGTGTGAAGGAAGTGAAGTGATAGGGGTAAAATTGGATAGAACTAGGTGGATATAAAGTTTTATTGTGTTCCCCTAGTTGTCCAAGATTAAAAACAAAGTGAAAACACAGATTTGAAATAATATCTGTGACGAGTAGCGGTCAACATGTTTCAGCAAAAATGGAATACTTCCAATACCTTCGTCAGGACCAGATGTATGTTCAACTACTGCTTTGTAAATGTGAAATAAAGTAAAATCAGGATATCACCTGTAATTCCAGGTCATACGTTCAACCACATACTGTTACCGCAGTGTGAGCCCAGCAATGGCAGGAGCATAAAAACAAAGAAAAACAAACACATGGTAAATGACACACTATGTCATATACTGCAGGGAATGTCATTATACATACATCACATTCTATTATGAGCAATATGCATTTTGCACTCATTTACACCACTCACCCATTTGTTGTGGTTGTTGTGCCTCACCCCACCTGGCAGCAGCTCAGGTTTAAGGAGCACCGCTCTAAACCAAAAATTAAAAACAAGATTGACAGTCCTAATATTCTATTCAGTGTAGACAACATAATCTCTACTTGAAAGGTTGTAAATGCAATCAATCATTTATCATGGATGGTGTTGGTTCATTTTCAAATACACCAAAGTATTACCTTTAAAGCATACCACATTATTAGAAGCATCTCTTTGTATAGTTATGTGCTTCTCTGTAACTAAAGTCAATAACGACTCACGAGGATGCAGTCACCTCAAAATAATTTCAATAAGGACAACCAAACAAATAATCTTTCACTTCAAGATTAGCAGGCTTTTTATGTATCCATATTGAATGTAAAACGCTACTCTTCTGGCAGATCAACACCACAGAAGAGCCAGTTGAATACCAATGCGCACCACTTGGTCTTAAATTGCAGAAACAGCAGTGTCTGTTTAATGACGGCGTGGTCAGACTTTACAATCACGCCAGAGTGCCGCGCTAATTCTAAGTCCCAAGTGCAACAGTGCTTGTTGGTAACGGGGCACCGCCGTAACATTAAACGCAGCAGCCCGGCAACTTATCAACAATAAGGACATGCGCATACGGATATCACAAGCCCGCCGGTTGTAAACACTGCGGACAAGCGTATCCGGATTGCACAAGCCCGCCAGTATGCAGTGCTAAGTCTAGATCATAAGCATAACAGTGCTTGTTGATGGCAAGGCACCGTCACGATATTAAACGCAAAAGACCGGCTTGGCTGGATTTTGCATGCAAAATGACAATAGTGCGTGGTCTGGCTGACTCACCTCTCCGTCGGTGTCTCCAGGCAGTCTTCTGAACTGTCTGGGGGGGCACCGAACGGGCTGTGTCCGCCATTTTTAAAGAACCAACGCCAATCCATTACGTCACGTGACCCGCAGAACACATTGCGATCACATGACTAGCGCTGACTCTGGGTATTGTAGTTTCACAACCAAAAACGGCCATTATAGTCGTTTTACGTGTTTTAACTCTGGGAGTAAGATCGTTATTCAGATTATTTTGGTTGGGCTCTGCATTATATCTCGGGCATTATTTGCAATAATTACTTAGGGGTGCAAAATAGTAATTTACAATCTATTTTAGGTGTGTATAAATATTATGTTTCTTATTGTGACAAAAGGAACCTCGGTATTCAGTGAACCTGATGGGCACATCCATTTTGGCATATAAATGCAATCTGAGAGGTTGGAACACCCTGCATAGATATATACGCGTAATGTACAGAGGTTCAATCTAATTCATTAATTCTGAGATTGCCATGCCTCAGAGGGACATCCATGGGATTGGCTCATACAGCCCATCTTTATCACTGTTGATCTTATAGACCCACTTCTGTTCTAATCTGAACAAGAAACTCCCTACGTCTGTGCAAAATTCGGGAATCAGAGGTTGTTCCAGCACCGTCCATTGGAAATCATTGGGGCCATGTCCCTCCTTTAGAAAATGTGCAGTAAGACGAGTCGATTGCTTTCGACATCGTATTGTGCTTTGATGTTCTTGAATTCTTGTTTTTATCCTTCTTGTCGTCATACCTACATACTGTTTTTTGCAGGGGCAGGTGATGAGGTAGATTAGATTTTCGCTGTTACAGTTGGTAAAACGACGTTGCACCCAGGGCCTGTTTGTTCCAATGTCAACTGTGGATGAGTTGCTCGTTAGGGGGCAGACTGAACAAACCCCACAGGGATGGTGTCCCTGCACTGGTGGTAAATCCCAGAGGGTCCCCACTTGTCTGGGTCCTTTGGTCTTGGGACGTGTATGTACTAATTGGTCTTTAAGACTCTGTCCCCTTTTGAATGCAAACAAGGGGGGAAGGATTTTGTCACCTCCTGTATTTAGTATGGACCAGTGCTTACGAATAATCCTCTGGACTTGATTTGATCTCGCATTGAAAGTATTTACAAAAGTGATGCGATCAGTTTTCTCCTTTGGTGGATGTTGCTCAAGGAGGGACTCCCTGTTATTGTTTGATGCCCTCTTCTTGGACTGACGGATTATCTTCTTAGGGTATTTTTTCTCAAGCAGTTGTTCCTCCAGATTTTTTGAGTGGGCAATGAATGTTTCTTTCTTAGAACAGTTTCTCTGTACCCTAAGAAATTGACCAAATGGTAAATTATTTTTAAGGGCCCGAGGATGGCAACTCTCGTAGTTTAACAAAGCGTTTTTGGCCATCGGTTTGCGATATAGCTCTGACTCTAGGCCATTGGTAGTGGCCAAGATTTTCAAATCCAGGAACGCCAATTCTGTTTTATCGTATTCAATAGTAAATTTCAGAAATGGGTTCCTTGTGTTCAACCAGCGATGGAAGGTCAATAGGTCTACTTCAGAACCACGCCAGATGACCAATATATCATCTATATATCGCTTCCAGACATGAAGTGACAATAGATGTGGGTTGGTAGATGTTAGTACCTCTTGTTGCTCAAAAATGTGGACGTATAGATTGGCCAGGCTCGGTGCGAAAACACTGCCCATGCTGGTCCCTGAGGTTTGAAGGTAGATGGTGTCTTCGAACTGGAAAAAGTTTTCTTTCATCGCTATATCAGCCAAGGTCATAATGAATGACACTGGTGTGATAGATTGATGGTCACTCTGTTCTAAAAGGTGAGCCACAACCTCAAGTGTCTCTGTTTGGGGAATCGAGGTATATAATGACTCTACATCAAACGACACCAGATTAAGGATTCTTACAGCTGTGTTCAAATAAACAGCATTATTTATTTTGATTTCGGCCATTAAAAACATAGGGCCTCATTTAGGAGGCACTACCAGCACTTTTGCACTGCCGGAATGTCACTTTTTTTACATTCCTGTGGCGCGATGTGCCACACCATATTTATAAGGCCACATTTAGCCACTTAACATGGCTTTTTATGGACTTATAAATATGTGCTCCTTTCACTCAGAAAACTACATAAAAAGGGCATTCCATGGGTGTTGCTGTGGGGATTGCCAGCAACATCCAAGGCATTTTGACTCATGAGAAATTGTAATTCTGAGGCCTCTAAGGTAGGCACAAGGAGGAGAAATAAATATCTTTATGCCTTCTTGTTTTTCCTTTTTTTATCTGTGCTGTATTCTAAACCACACATAGAAAGAGGAAAAAAGCCTCTTGTGATTGTTTTTGTACAGGAAGGTTTTCCTTCCTGCACAAAAATAATCATCCCTTCAATGCAGGCACACTTCACTATGATGCAAAGGTGCCTGTGTTGGTGCATAGCAGCCCATTGTGCGTTGGTACATGGGAAAAGGGCAGGTATTCGCCAGAACTGATAGATACGGCGCATTTCTTCCCTTTTCTTTTGCCATAGTGCGGAGCAGTAGGAAGGCCTGCAGCGCTGCCCTATGGCAAAACCTCATAAATTACGCCCATAGTGTTCCCTTCCAAATGATAGTTTCTGGCCAAAAAATATTCTGTTTTCAAAATAATAATCATAATGACTTTGTTTCGATCACCAGGATCATAAAAGTACAAATAAAAACATAACATCACCTCAACAAGTACAAAAAAGGAAGTAAAACAATGGAAAATATAGCATTAAACAATGTCGTCAAAGCACTCAAGAGCAATTGTTCATTGGATTACTTTTCAGCTCCTCGAAAGTACGTTCAAAGTAATGAACAATGAAGGTGGCTTCTATGCCTAATGATGACACCCACAGTTTCGCAGGAATGTCATCATACCTTTGAGTATGTTAAAGGATATAAGCCAAACCGATTAATCAAAGGGTCTAAGGGCAAGTTTTACGACCCAAGCTAGGTACATACCCCAATATTCATACTCATTACACAAGAAATACCTAGGGGTCAGTGAAACACTATGGCTCAACTGCGAATATAGGTCCCAACAACATGCGGGTAACAGAGTGAATAAGAATCCTTAAAGAAAGCTTGCATCTGAAGTTGGAAATGTAATATAATTTACGGAAAGATATTATGGGTATTTGTCAATCATTGATTTTCTCTGCAGTGACTTTAAGAGTCGTTTTTAAACATGTGGAATGTCTTTTCAACCAGGGGGCAATAGTTTGAATTTCCCCTCCCCCCCCCCTCCATTTTACACGTACTTAGTTGAAGCAGAATCCTTTCCTTTTGTTCTGTGCTGTTAAATCACATTTATACCTAATGTCCCGAAGAGACTGCAGCAGCAGCATCAGCTAGGGCTTTGACAAAGTCTTGTAGCTATGGCTGTAGTCATCATAGATCAGCAGGTGCAGTGGTACCTGACACTAGGGGTGTGATGGGCCCACCTAATCTCAATTAGTGGATGTTCGTTTACTGCCAAAACCTTCCGTGTGGGCAAATGTCCTTGCTTCCACTTAGGCCTGTGACAGCTTTTCTTTGCCCTTGAATACAGTGCACAAATGTACACATAAGAATACAACGTTTACCGTATTAATTCTTAGGTTTTAGTGGGTGCAAGCGCATTAATGTACCCATCCCTTTGAAAGTTCATTATTCTTAATATACACTAACTTTGCAGCTCAAACAAATATCTCTAATTGTAACTTATAATAGGTCATTCTTAAAAACAAAATAGACTTCTTGAATTGGCCGAGTTATTTGTCTTTATTGGAGAAATGTTACAAACGTAGAATGTCTTTATACGCATTATGATTTTTCCCCATTATAGGCTTTTAAAAAGAGCCTGTGAGATTTGGTGAGACAGAACCTTCACAATGCAAAAGAACAGCCAATCAAAAATCAATATTTTCAAAAGTCTCTCCAAGTCCCAAGCTCATTAAACTCCTAGCACAAAAGATTCTTGAAACACGGTTTCACCTTATGTGAAATGTGACCACTAACATATAATTTCATTAATAACACATTTGGTTGGTATGACAATGTGCAGCGAAGCACTACCTTCATGCTTTTCATTTTCTCATGGGGAACGAGTGCCAAAAGCTGTGTTTATAACGTAAAGCCCAGTTGGGTGAAACATTTGGAGTACTCTTCTGTGACCTTTAAATAATTGTGTTCTGGCTTTAGCTGGCCATTTTTCCAGCGTGCTAGCAGTTAGTCTGCTTATTCACTGAAGTGGTTAGATCCTGACAGACAGCCCCAGTAAAATGCAGACTTGTGGTGAGATGCATAATAATTCAGCAAAAACGAAAATTGCATTTGTTATTCAGAAAATGTGTCTGCAAGACAGAACTTTTCTAAAAGTACTTTATTTCAAGATTTATTTACTTCAAAACAAACTCTCTCTCAACATATTATCCACAGAAACCCATCCCCCTGAAACGAACTGCAGTCATCATGATCACGATGTCCCTTTCCAAATGCCTTTCCATGTCGGTTCCACCACCATGAGTAGTCAGACAGAAACAGACTTTGGGGCCCCACAGAGGTTCTTCTGTGGACCCTGGTAAATGGCCAGGGTAGCACACGTGGTGCACCCCCACACATCCATGCAGCGTGTGCCAGGCACCAGAAGATGCCTGGCACACAGTCAGCGGATGTTTATAAAATGCCTTTTTCTACTGCGGCATGTGCTGCTGCTCTTTTCCAGGCAACATCACAATCCACAGTAGAAAAAGGATTTTTTTTTACCATCTACACAGTGGTCTAATCAAAATATGATGGGTGGGACCACTTACTATTTGTTGGCCTTGTCTCACTCCTGTGGTGATCAGAAGTCAGACGCTCATCCATCCAGCATCATAATGTGCCCCTAAATCACATAGGCGTCTTACACATGCAGCCAAGATCGTGCATCATCCAAAATATAAACTGGAAATGTACTTAATATTATTGTAATGCATGCCATGGGAGGGCAAGTACAAAAGATGATTCATAGAAAAAAACAAAACCACCCCCAAATGTGACAGAAATAGACGTCAAGGAGATGCTGCAGGATTCTAAGCGAGGCAAGCACTAGCGCCCAGGAACCTACAACTAAAATCTTTAAACATATATTACCTAAAGTCCCCAAACACACAACAGGGCAACTACCACCTATTCCCACTGGAAAACATTTAATTGCACAAACTAAAAAAGCCACCAGCAATACCCCACCTGTCCCTGGAAGGTACCGAGATGTACACATACCAGACCATTTTACAATTACACATAATGAGGAACCTTTCCTTTTACATCACAACCTGACTAATCCTAATATTCACTATAGTAGAAAGCTAAGTAAAACTTAGCCAATGTCAAACATGGATGATGAACCGGACCTTCAAAAGTTGTCCCCATTACCAAATAAACAAAATAGCACTTTATATGACCTCTTAAAACATATTTAAAACCACTACCCCCCAAAATAATCATGGACTTTGAGAACGCCATGATTCAAACCATACCAAATATTTACCTCCTACACAGTCAAACAAGGAAGTTACTATAATTTCAGTCAAAGTATATGGAGACATCTCTACAAATCTGCACTAAGTGTAGATTATTCTACAAACAGCCATATTGCTTTGATATAAAAAAAATAGTATTAGCCTATGTCCCTGTCACAGAGGTAGCCAACAACTACAATGTACCAATTGAAATCAATTTCTACCAACAAAATGAAGACAAATCAGCGGTCTGATTATGAGTTGAGTGGTAAGGGAACTGCTGTTGAAGCAGTGTCAGATTCCCAGCCACACAGTTTTCGGTCTGTCTGCTGAATTACGAAGTTGGCGGTCTGTTGAAGGAATGATCCCTGGAGTCCCACCGATGCTGTCAGCCATTCGCAGATTGCAGTGACGGAAGTAGGGGGTAATTTCCACCTGCTTCCAGGCCACCCCGAAGCTCACCCACGGACCCTTCACCTGCCAAAACTGCAGCTTCACCAGCTAGCACATACCTGCACATCCTACCCATCCCAACTATCTCAGCTGCATAGTACTCAACACCCACTAAGTCCACAAGCACGCTGTCGAACTCTGGGTCCTGCTCGACTCCTCAGACCCGGACGTCACCTTCCTGACGGAGACCTTGATGAAGACCTCTTCAGTGCCTCACACAGCCATAGCCATCCCGAACGGCTATAAGATCACCCTTATGGACCAAAACTACAAACCAGTAGGAGGATCCGCAATTGTCCACAGGAACACCATCAGAATCTCAACCAACACCGAGGACTCCCTCAGCATGGCTGAACACCTACACTTTCAGATGCACATCGATCACAACACCACCCTCAGAGAAACCCTCGTCCACAGACCCCTCGGTACCCCAACCACACTTCAGTGAATCCCTCTGCGACCTCATCAGCACCCATGCCCTTGCCTTCACAGACTACATTCTCCTTGGAGAATGAACTTCCACCTCGAGAACGCCAACAACAGCAACTGCACAATGCTGATTGACAACTTTGCCAACCTAAGACATCACAACACCCACCCACTCCGCCGTAAACACGCTCAACCCCATCTTCTCTGCCAGCGACCAAGTCCCCTTCAGCCACACCACCAAACTCCACTGGACCAACTACCACTGCATCCACTTCTCCTTTGAGAAACACACCATACACAACCAACCACAATGTATCTCACACCGCAGCTGGACAAAAATCACCAAAGACCAGCTCATCACCACACTCGCCTGAGACCCTCCACCCGGACCTCCGAGATCGATGCAGCAGCCCACAACTTCCAACAATGGATCGACGGCTGCGCCAACACCCTCATCCCGATCAGGAAACCCTCCAACAGACGCACCAACACGAGAGCCATCTGGTTCAACGCCGACCTCCAGAACTCCAAGCACTCCTGCCGAAGACTCGAGAAACAGTGGCGCAATGACCAGACACCAGACAACCATGCAGCCCTCAGGAACGCCAGACGCAAACACCACCAACTCATCCCATCCACCAAAAGAGCCTCTGTCAAGGAACGCATCAACAACAACACACACAACAGCAAAGAGCTCTTCAACATCGTGAAAGAACTCGCCATCCCCAGCTCCAGCTCCAATGACGTACCGCATTCACAAAAACTCTGCGACTCCCTGGCCAGCTTCTTCCACCGCAAGAATACAAACATTCACAACAGCTCTGACACCCAGACCCCACCAACAGATGCCAACACTGCCAACTCAACACCCACCAAACACACTGACCTGCTGCTCTCCTGGGACAACGTCAACCATGAAGACACCATCAACTCCGACTCACCTTCCGACCCCTGCCCCCACCACATTTTCAACAAGGCAAGCTCCATCTTCGCACACCAACTCTGAAAGAACATCAACAGCTCCTTCAAGACCACCACCTTCCCAGAGAGCTGGAAACATGCAGAGATCAACACCCTACTCAAGAAACCCAAGGCGGACCCAAAGGACCTCAAGAACTTTCGACCCATCTCCCTGCTACTGTTCCCAGCGAAAGTCATTTGGAAGACCGGCAACAGACAACAGACAACTAACCCACTTCCTGGAGGAGAGCAAAGTCCTGGACTCCTCCCAATCTGGCTTCTGCATCAATCACAGCACCTAAACCACCCTCATCGCCACCACTGACGACATCAGGACCTTACTGGACAATGGTGAAAGCACGGTCCTCATCCCCCTAGACCTCTCGGCCGCCTTCGACACCATCTGCCACCACACCCTGTGCACACGCCTCCACGACGCATGGATCAGTGATAAAACCCTCGACTGGATCACCTCCTCCCTCACCGGCAGAACCCAGAGAATCCGCCTCACCCTTTCCAATCTGAAGCCACCCGATCACCTGCAGCATACCCCAAGGATCACCCCTCAGCCAGACCCTTTTCAACATCTACATGGCACCTCTCACAAACCACCTCAACATCGTCTTGTACGCCGATGACACCCAGTTGTTCCTCTCCCTCACCAAGGACCCGTCCACCTCCAAGTCCAAACTCCACGAAGGAATGAAGGCCATCGCAGACTGGATGAAGTCTAGCCAGCAGAAACTGAACTCAGGCAAGACAGAGGTCCTCATCCTCAGCTCCACCCCCTCTGCATGGGATGACTCCTGGTGGCCGGCCAGGCTGGGAGCTCCGCCGACACCCACCAACCACGTTCGCAATCTGGGATTCATTCTGGACTCAACACTCTGTGACCCAGCAAGTCAGCGCTGTTTCCTCCTCCTGCTTTAACACTCTCCGCATGCTCCACAAAATCTACAGATGGATCCTCACCAAAACCAGAAGGATGGTAACCCAAGCACGCGTCAGCAGCAGGCTGGCCTATGGCAAGGCCCTTTACACAGAAACCACGGTTACCCTACAAAAGAGACTCCAATGCCTACAAAACTCCTCTGCACACCTCATCCTTGGACTCACTCGCCACAGCCACATCACCACCCACCTGAAAGATCTGCATTGGCTCCTGGTCAGCAAGAGGATCACCTTCAAACTCCTCACCCACACTCACAAAGCACTCCACAACGCCGGCCCAGCATTCCTCAACGAACGAATGTCCTTGTACACCCTCAACTACCAGCTTCCCTCTGCTAACCTCACCCTCGCCACCGTCCCATGCATCTGCCGAGCGACCACCGGCGGCAGATTATTCTCCCACCTCACTGCCAAGACATGGAACACCCTCCCTGCTCTCCTGCGTAAGACCCAGGACCTGCTGACCTTCAGGAAGCTTCTCAAGACCTGGCTGTTTGACCAGTGGCTGCTTTCCCCACCCCCTTAGCGCCTTGAGACCCTCGCAGGTGAGTAGCGCACTCTACAAATGATTGGTTGATTGAGTTGTTTTTAGAGGGTGGTACACACAAGTTCACCAACATCAGAATTATGAGTTGGCTTTTCTTCAAGCCGACCGGTGGCGGGAAGACCTCATGCTTTGAGTCAGCGTAATTGAAGGAATTGAGGTAAATACTCACTTATTTCCTTCTTTTCCCTTCAGCCTCCCATGTGAATCCCCTTCTCCAAGGCCCCCTTCTCCTTCACAGCAGCATCTTGACCCTGAATAAAATTACCAGGTTGGCGCTGAAATTCAAGTAAGTCAGTTTTGACATATGGTCCACACTCCAGCAATAGGAAAGTACTCAGTTCAGTTCAATTCAGTTCAACTTTATTCGGATACAACAGTACCCATAAAAGCACAAGAAACAAATACATCATGAAAATTGACCATTAAATTTAAAATAATTAAGAAAGTATTAATTATACAATTCCAAAGTGACTTTGTACAAAGCTATACATCATGACAGTACAGATAGATTGTTAAAATAGAAGGACAATGAAGAAACAATACAAAACTATTTATAACAATGTCAGGCATCAATCATAGTTCTGCGCGCCCTTACTGCCTATTTTAAAAACGTGCTATGCGAAAAATAAGGTCCACATCGTCTTATGCTAACATAGATCGAGATGCTGCCTCTAGACTGATTGGTCTTCTTTTGTTAAAATAAGGACATAAATACTGTTTAAAATGCGGAAAAATATAAAGTGCTTAATAGTTTGCTCACTTCTCCCATCACAAGGGCACAGGTTCGAATTTGAGTTAGGACTATGGCCAAGTGGGGAGCAGAGTGCGTAGCGAATTGTGCCAGCTCTTAAACGGAAGAATAGGCTCGTCTCCCATCGGCTCATTGGTAAGGACAGATACATATGGAGTGGATGACTGTACCGTTCAATATCCATGTAGTTGCGCACAGTTATTTTTCTGGCCTCTGCCGCCTCCAGCTCAATCTCATTTAGGGAGTACAGAGCACTCTGCATTTCTTTTTTTGCGACTGAGGTGGCGAGTGTAGGGTCCCAAAAGATACTTTCCATATTTATACTGCGTAAACTATCCAGCACACCACTCAACCATGGGATTTCTATACACTTAGCACAACCTAGGCAGTCCTTAATAATCGTCTGAGTCAAGGAGGCTGCTTCATTCTTCCATACTGCAATCCACATAAGTGCCGGGCGGGCCCTAATAAAATCAGTAATAAAATTTATATTGAGCTCTTTATGACATATGTAATGGGAGATTGAGATTGGAACATTCAGTAGTTTCCTGCAAAACCTATTCTCCTCCTGCTGTATGCCAGAGCAGTTGACCGTCCCCTATATCTCGGCGCCATATGTGGCTACCGGGATACACTGGAGTTTATAAATCTTTTGTATGGCTAATACTGCGCCGGTGGTCTTGGGGCGAGGGATGCTTAAGATCGAATTGGTGGCCTTTGAGAACTTGCTCCTGGCGCGAGCTAAGTGCTCACTCCAGGAGCTGATTGCAGCAAGGCCAGTCCCAAGTATACAAAAGATTTTACCGAGGTCATCTTATGGCCGTCTATTATGATCGGGCGTATGGCATATTTACCCAGGCCGCTGCTCATTAAAAGAGATTTTTTTAAATTAACTTGCAGGTCTGAATTTTTCATAAAAATATTAACATTTTGGACAAGGAGGCACAGTGAATTTGATGTACGACCTATTAAAACTGCATCGTCAGCATAACGCAACACAGGGATGGGTACTTTGTGAATATATGGAACATCTTGGGTGGCCAATTTCAAGGAGGCATTCAGGCCATTCATATAAATAATAAAAAGCAGGGGGGCCAACACGCAACCTTGTCTGACCCCCCTGCCGATGTTAATGGATCCTGAATCCTCTCCTCCCGGCCCAATTCTTACTTGGGCCTTAAGGTCTCTGTACAAGTAAGCCAGGAAGTTGCCCAGGGTTTCATCCAGACCCCCGGCCAGAAGGATTGCCCACAGCTTTGACCTATTTACTAGGTCAAAGGCTGTGGACAAATCCATGAAGGCCATATAAACCGAGGTTTCTTAGCGATGGCATATTTGCTAATGATTAGGTTCAGGTTAAGGCATTGTTCCCTGGTTTCTACCTTGCTCCTAAAACCCAGCTGGCAAGGGTCTAAGATCTTATTTGCTTCTGTCCAATCTACAATTTTATTATAAAGAACTCTATCTAAAATTTAAAGAGTGTTATCTATTAGGGAGATGGGACGATAGTTACACGGGAGTGACCTATCGCCCTTCTTAAAGATCGGAGCTATTATACTTCTGGCCCATGTGTCAGGAATCTTTGCCAGAGTCAGATTATTAAAAATATTCAAAAGCAGGGGGGCCTCAAATGCCGGATTCCATTTAATTAAATCTATGGGCAACCCATCGGTCTAGGCGCTTTATTGCCTAGGCTTTGATTAATTGCTTCAGTTACTTCTGAGATGCCAATATCTATAGGTGTTGGATTACCAACGGTAGGGATTAAATCAGGTGAAGATGGGACAGAATAAATAGTTGAGAAGTGATCCACCCAGGCGTCGCTAGTTATGTTGCAGCTAATTGGCGTCATTGACTGACCCATGAAGTGCACTTCCCTCACTGCAGCCCAAAAGATGTTACCGTTTTTTAAGTTAGCAGCATCGGACAATTTGTCCCAGCGTTCCTTCAAAACTTAATTTTTCCTATTCTTGGTTACCACCTTATAATCATTTCTTGCCTGTTTAACCGTCATTCGGCATCTCGGGGTAGTAGTTAGTGCCCTATGTAGGTTCATATTTGATACGGACCAATCATGATTGAACTAACTAGGGACAGATGCCACATTTTAAGCAGGTTTAAATATGGTAGTTTTAATAGTCCGGCATATCTTCCCAAAATCCTCAATTATCTGTGCAGGTGGGGATTCAAGGGAAAGGCAGGAATCAATAAGAGGCATGTTATCTTTTGCCAATGTCATAAAGATTTCTGCATTATCTGCCCCCTTCTAGCATAGTTTTAGGTTATCAGTTGAAATCATTAGGTTTGCCGCCCCACATTCAATCTAAGAAATAGGCCGTCTGGTTGTATTTAATGTTACCTTAATGGGGTTGTGATCCCCGAAGTCGGAAGGTATGACTGCAGCAGAGGACAACAGTTTTTCAATTAAAGGGCATACAAAAAAAAAATACATTATGGAACCACACCCCCTTCCCCTATATGTCGGATGGTTAATCCTATAAGAACGTGCAACTAGATCCATTACATTCGATAAATTATAGGATTTAATTAATCGTTTGAGTTCTCTACCTCTGATGAACGAGGATTGTGCACAGAGAGCTATATCCGTATCAGGGCCTTGACCTTGAATTTCTGCGTTAAAGTCACCACCTGCTAAAATACCCAAAAAATCTCCTTTAACAGATTGATTATCCAAATCTGAGACAAAATCAAATAACTTTAAAAAGCTTTTGTTAGGAACTGACTGAAAGTCGTTGTTATAAAAATGTAATAAGTAGAATTGGATACCTCTTTTAAACAGTACTGCGTGGAGGTCTAGACTATGTGTTGGGATTACTTTAAAACTTCCCCCAGCTGCCACATTAAATCCCAAAAACAAACCCCCTGATGGCCTCTCCTTCCTGGGTATTTCTGAAGGGACACTATAACAATGGAAGCCCTCGATATAGAGATTTTCAGTAGTCCAAGTTTCCTAGAACATAAGGATATCGTATTCCCTTACTGAATTTCCCCCTTCAGTATTATCAAGTTTGGATCGGAGACCTGCCACATTCCAGCTAAGTATACTCAGACTTACTCCATTATCCCTATTTGCTAGGTCTTTGTTCCCTTGGCCATAGGGTAGTGCCGTCAGTGTATCTTCAGTTGGCAAAATACTCCCAGCCATATAATCTAAGGGTTTTGGTGGTAAATCTTGTTGATCCAAACTGTGGAGAACTTGGAAATTGTTAGACAGGAGTGTAGTTGTTCCAAGGCCACTATAAGGGGTAGTTTGTCGTTTATAAAAGTAACCCAAAGGAAGAGCACTAATATCAGTGGGAGGGTTAAAGGTTGCATCACTAACAGATAAAAGATAGCGAACCTGCTGAGGCCTTCTAAAGTTTAGAACAACACAATTCCCCTGAATGCATTTATGGGAAGGGCCTACCGACCCAACTCTTCTGGCCATAATTATGTCCTCCCTTCTGTGTGGTTCAAAACGTTTATGCTTGGAAAGCCAGTCCACTGACTTTCTTTGCAAGTCGGAACAGGACTCCCTCTGTCCCTTTTTTAGTGTGGGGACTCCGCTTAGGACCAGAACATATGGTGCAGAGGCCAGGGGGAGATGCAAAACATCCGGGTTGTTAGTAGCACTTGACTCACTGGGTGCTCGAATTGCATTGTTACTGCCATTAGTTGGCCTTGAGGACGGCTTAGGGGATCTAATATGGTTTGCATTTCCCTTGTGCATAGCCCCCCTCTCCCTGCATGTGTCACCCCGAGTTATTAAAGGTGGAATCGTAGTATCAGCTACGCTTTGACAGTGCGGGCCGTATCACAATTTATAATACCAGACAAGGTAGGTTGCAGAGCAGTTATACCCTCTCCCACCCTTTTTAGGTTTCGACCTGGCGAGGGGCACAGCCCCTCCCAGTTCGAAAACTTTTGTTTTCAGTAGGGATGTCGGCACCGCCTCTGCCTCTCATTGGCTAGCTCCATAAATGGAGGCTAGCCATTGGGAGACAGAGGCTGTCAATCGCGCTTTCTCTTGAAAACGCGATTCGGGGGCGTTTCTGGTGCTTTTTTTAAGCCCCGCCCCTTTGTCCCGGGCCGCGCTGCGATTGGCTGCCGGCCCGGGACACCCCCGTGACGTCATTCCCGGGCCGCGCTGTGATTGGCTGCCGGCCCGGGACCTGACTTGTTCTATTCGTCCTCACTACGGCACTTATGATCTTGCGAGCCCACGGTGCTGACTGCTCCATCATGCCTCAGTCATGGTCCTTCTGCTCAGCGGCGTAGCTAGGGGGGGCCCCAGGCGGCACTATTTTGGAGGCGGCAGCCTAACGGGCCCCGTCAGGTTGTGTGCTATTAAGTATATGCCAGCACCACATGGACCGTCGTCACATCCTGTCTGTTAATCGTCACATCCTGTCTATTATTTGAGCGGGGAGTTCAGTTAGTTGCAGTGCAGACGGCTGGTTGGTGGATTTGCCGCGCAGCCTGCAAAGCAGTCATGGCTCTCGTAGCTGTGCTGTCAGCTGCTGCACCCTGGCAAATTCAAGTCTTGCTAGAACCGAGGGACACAGGAAGGAGTCAGTGACCTGCGGGGCACCAGCCGGCTGCCAGTACACTACTCCGTCAGGAAACAGCCCCGCGCTCGGGACTCACTCAACAGCTTGTACGACTCGCATCTCAATTAGGGAACGTGAGTGACAAAAAAATATAATTTACTTTCATTGGCGATAACTTAACATGGAGTGAGTATACTGCACCATGTGTCAGACGTTTTTTTTTTGCTAAATGTCAATACAGAGGAATTTAACATTTACCGGCTGTGATTTAGAAAATAAAAGCGGAGCATTAGAATACATTGCTCTGCTTACTTTTATCTGTAATTTAATGCTGGTGAGTGCGGCAATTAAGTAAAGGCCTCTTGTGAACGCAATCACAAGCAATCACAAGTATAACACAGGCCGCAAAACTCCAGGCGGGATGGCATTCAGCAGAGCAATGTGTTTTAATTCTCCGCTTTTATTTTCTAAATCACAGCCGGTAAATGTTAAGATCTTAAATACTCGTTCATTGTCGGGGCAGGCTCCTTTCAATGTAATCATGCCTCCACAACCTGGTTGGCTCTTTCAAGGGATGGCACATAACTATCTCCTGACTGGATGGATCAGGTATGTATTTTTACAAGTCCTGTGGCTGCCGAGCCCCAGGAAGACAAAATGAAGTACTCGACTGCACTGGTTTCATTATGGTGAGCGCTGCTTTTTAAAAGACACCCACCGCGCACACTGGAATGTAAGTTATTTCTGCTGCTGAGAGCATTTGCCCTTTTCTGCCCACGTCAGAGCACTGTGGTGTATCGACTGCCTACGGACTCGAGCATAGCACTGTCTGTGAGCAGCTCTGAGCAGAGCAGCTGTCAGCAGTGAGTTTCACATTGCAGCTAAGACACTACAGCCCTAGGCAGGGTTTTCCCGTTGGTAAATGGCCTGTTACACTAAGGGGCAAGCGCTAGAATCAGTGATGTTTGTGTTTAGGGACAGAGTATGCAATAAGGTTCAGATTACAAACAGAAAAGGAGTTGGATTGCTGAACAAAGTGCGATAAGGTGCTCCGTGGCCAAACAGGATCCAGCAATTTTACACTGGCAAATGCAATTTCTGTGGGTCTGCAAGAATCAATAATGATCACAAGTGTGAAATCACTAGAGTAGATTGTGGGTATACAATCGTTTTACGGTGGGATCAGGTGTTTTGCAGCAGTTTCAAGTTCTTTTCAAAGCTTGTCCTTGCTCAAATTAATGTAATGTGTTATATTTATCTGTTTCCATGTACTTAGTTTGTTGATTTTGCTTGCAAAAAAGTGTTACTCAGTGTCATCCATTTAGTAGCTGAATGCCATTCATAGGTACCCTAAAACCTTAAAAAGGTCACACATAAGCACTCTTAAAACGTGGCAGCTACGCAGTCTGTGTTTCTTGTCAGATAGTGCCCTTCCATTTCTGGTGGTTTGCAATAGTTTTAAGATCTTCGTAGTGTTTCTCATTGCTGAAATGGCTGTCATTTCTGAGATATATGTTTCCCTCATCTTAATTGTTTGATTTTTGCTCGCGAGAAAGTGTCACTCGTAGCTGTTGAATGTCACTCATAATTACACTCAAATTACAAAAAAGTCACACATAAGCAATCTGAAGCCTTGGCAGCTATGGGCCTTTATAATTTATTTGGGGACACTCACTGTCAGTGACTGCAGTCAGTGTCCTCAAATAAATTATAAAGGCTGCCCCCAGTGCAGAGCGACCCCCGTGTAAAGAGCAAGGCAAGCGCACCTGCTTGTAAATGCTGCCTGCCGTGCAGCATGCGCTACGTACCCCGTTTGTGGTTGCTTGTGGGTCCCGTCCCAGGGCTGTCAATCTTGTAGCCCGCGAAAGCGCTACCAATGATGGCCCTGGGCATAACTTGTTTGGCCAGCCCTCACTAAAAAGAAGCGCAGCACTGACGAGTGATGAGTCACGCGCTCCATCACCACGCTCGTCTCTTGTGAGCGGCCGCCACTGCAGCACGACTATCACTGGAGGTGGGCCGGACCCAGGCGGTAAATGAGAAATATTTGTACCAAAAATTTGACAGTGAGGTGAGATTAAAAATTTGAGTCCGAGACTTAAACTCACGCAATCACAGGGCTGCGGATGCCATGGGCGGCAATCTGAGGGATAGCCCCGGGCGCCACAAGCTCTAGCTACGCCCCTGCTTCTGCTCCACACTACTACCCCTTTGCTTTCTGGCCGCTTGTCAGATTGCCGCTTCCCTCACTCGTCCGATTCGTTGGCTTCCTTCCGTGTGCTGCCTTCTCCCCGCCTTGCTTTTAGTGTGCCCTCAGAGACTCCTTCCTCACAGCCTGGCTCCTCCCTTTCTACCAGTGTTGCTTCGACACCCTCTCTCCTCAGCAGTTCCGCCCATACCCGGAGACCCCTCCCCATACTACCACCTTTGGGACCCCCATCCCGTTAATAGCCCTTCGTGGGTTACCCCCCTCCCCCGTACCCCTCTCCCCTTTCATTTTATGTGTCTAACCTTCAATCTGGTTCTTTTCCCCTTCCATTTATTTTACCCCCCCTTCCGTGACCCCCTCCGTGCCCCCCTCCTTTGTGCTTCTCCGAAACAGGCGGCGCCGCGGGCAGCCCCATCCCTGCTGCCGGGGTCCTGGCAGCCCGCGCAGAGAGGCCCCGTGCTACCGCTGCCGCTCAGACACACTACGGTGAGTGCTGTAGATCGCCGTACACTGAGGGGAAGCCGGGGGCTGGGAGGGAGGGTTAGCAGCTCCCACTCCTTGTGGGCGAGAAGGCCCCGCCTTCCTTGAGGGTATCAGGCAAGCTGGGAAAGAGGCCCCAGTGTACATACCGACACCACAACGGGGGGAGGGGGATGTAGCAAGCAGTACTACCCTGCTATCGAAGGCAGAGGACTGCAACCGAGGACCCTAGGGCTGGGACGGTGAACCATAAGTAGAAGGTGGCTGGGGGTTATACGGCACGTCATGATGGGAGACATGATTGGAGGAGTGTTTTTATTTTAAATGTAGAGATAAGTGCGTTCGGTACATCTCCTGTCAGTGGCGCGAAGGGTGTTCGAGGCAGCATACTCGAGAATCCTTTCTTGTGGGCTGGGATCACAATATCGAAGACCAAGTGAGGGTGCGAGTTCCTGGACATTACAGTGGAGGACACATCAAAGGTGGGGACAGACACCCTGGCAGCAGACTGTTGGGTTGCGGGTGGGCATACTAGACTTGGCGGTTCAGGTCGAGAGAAGCAGATTCATAAATCTGGAGGGTATTGTATGAGACCCTCCCACCCCAATTGGCACACTGGCATGGAGGCTTTAGATTGCTAACTCCACCACGTCCCACTGCAAGGTGGAGGATGAAGGTATAGGACACCTCATCCTGGACGGCGGACTTGGGTCAGGGGGGAACCGTGAATGTCACAGCAGTAGCCATCCAAATGAAAATATAAAGTGCCTAGCAGTTTGATTCACGACCTGCAACACATGAGCCTTCAAAGTAACACAAGTGCCTAAGATCTGGCGGGCTTTCAGTATACTGTTAACATCGCATGTCCAGTACCGCTGCCTGGTCTGCCTACTTGATGGCAGATGTAGACTGAATGTCAACAGTTGAAACGTATGGCTTCTTTGCCGCCCAAAACCATCTGCGCTATTTGAAAATGTGATTGTGCGTTACGAGGAGTTTCGTATTTGTTTTGTGAATTCGTGAAATCCAGACTTGTCGAGTTTAACAGTATCCTCCTTTCTATTCCCACACGTCTAATCTTCACCTCTTCAGGAGGTTGCTATTCCCGATCTGCCCAGGAGCAGAGATGGACACTTGTGTCATCAATTCAACACTTGCAAGTGACTGTGACTTTAGCTTTACCACACTTTCTCTGTTACAGTAGCTTACTTAAGCACCTTTGTGGTTATTATGGCTTACAATGTAACCTTTTTCTATCCCTCCATTAGCCAGGACCTTTTGAGTCTGCAAATTTTGAATGTATTGTATACTTATATTTACTTTTAGCCAGCATAAAACACAGGGCAATGCGCAAGCCCATCTCAGCCATTGGATAATATTTGGGTAATAGATGGTATTCCTCCGTTTTGCAAGGAACAAATCGAAAACAAAGATCGGGGAGTACCATGACATTTTGTACCGTTTTTTTTAGACCAACAAAATATGTTTGCGTTTGCGTTTAGCCAATGTTTTATTTTCATTGCCGATGGCCCGGTAGACTTGCCAATGCTTTTGTTTTATAGTGTTTGTCCTGTTGGAATAAGTCACTTTTGTCTATTTATTTTTGTAAATCATCAGGGATTTAAACAAATTTGATTGATTTCAGCCATGGTGAAATGTGACGCACATGCAAAAGATCATTCTTTAAGTAACCACGTTTACGTATGGAGATAGAACAATATTTGGATCATTAAAACGTGTTTTTCTGTAGTATTTCTTTAATGCTCATGGGACTGCTGCCCACCCCGCCATTCCCCCTTAAGTCCTTTAAAGTAACACAGCCTATTATTGGCCACTTTCTCATTCTTTTTTTCCATGTTGAGTTTAATAAAACATATTATCAAACATAATAGTATTGGCATGTGCAGTGGGCGATCAATGTGTGCTTACACAAAAATGTTACTAATGTACAGCTGATGGGATTCGGGTCTCACATTGATTGTTGATTGATTGATTGTGGGTTTCTAAAGCGCTAGAATCGACTCCCGAAGGAGTATCTCTGCGATGTAGACCGCTGGGGAACCCGTCCTGGCTTTCCCTGTGAGATGGTCCCTACTGGGTATCTCCAAGGTGAAACCAGGCATCCCCAGCGTATGTGGGGGGCCGTTGTGGAGATGAGGCAAGCTAATGCCCAGAGTTGCCGAGTGTGATTCCTAGTTAGAGTAGGCACCGAAGTGAGAATTATCGAGTCCGTTGACCCTTGTCCAAGACCCTGCCGTGTCTGGAATTGAACCCTGGTCCCGGGCCGTCCTCTGCTCCCGGGTCTGCCGCCTCTAACCAGTGAGCCACACCACTCCACATTCCCCAAACTTGTAATTTATGGCACTTTCAGGACTTAACTCATCATTCAGTTCCTGCCATATACCCAAGCCGTGAACCTGGGGTTTATGTTTAAGTGTTTTTTTTGTACAGTGTGTTCTTTTTATTTACATGGCCTATTGGTGCAGCTGAGTGGTAAACTAGTTTACTGTTTGTTGTGGGTTTCGCATGGGAAGGGCTCCACTATTGGTCGTCTATGGTTACAGTGTGCACGTCTGTGTATTCATGGTTATTCTTTCTTTGTGTTCATGCATTCTCTGTTCCAGTTTTGGTGTGTGCTTAGTACTCCTGATAAACCAACATGGTCATTCCTGCTCCCTCCCCCGTCCATATATTTATTTACCATCACAGCACAAAAGTAGGAGACTTGGGCTTATGGATGTGCCATTCGCACACCCTCTTATATCTCTGTAGTGCTAGTGGACCTGTTGAAATGGCACATGAGTGAGGGTCTCTTTTGGTAACAGTATGGGACAGCGCATGACATTGTCTAATCCCATGGTGTATGCTGACAACTTTTTAGATCTAATAATGCATGAGTGGTTGTTTTAATGTGTCACCAGTTTTCTAGGCTCCCAAAAGGATGGGGCTGTGTTGTGGCATAGTTGACGATACTGGATGCTGAATTCTTTGTTCATTCCAGGATTTCTGGAAGGAAAGGAGAGAGTGACAAGCTTGGCAGACTGCAGGGCTAGGGAAAAGTGCATGAAACACTCCTATCCTTTTTGGGCTTGCGTCATCGCCCTGAATATAATTTTATTGTATTTGGTGCATGTTACATAGTAAATGGATTATGTGCTGCTAGATCAAGGACACAGGGAAATGGTCTAGTATTTACAAAGGCCTTGGTGTAAAACTTGAGTATAGTCTGAAACAAATGTACTTACAAACTGTTGACGTGAACTTGAGACATGGTAGGCTGTGCGCTGATATGCCTAGATGAGAAGGTGTTTAGTTTTCCTCAAGCGACAAAGTGTAGTGTCCAGTCTTGAATGAATCGAACGTCATGAGGTGCACATTAAATTTCATGCACGCACCGACAATTTTAACAAGCATTTACAATGCAACGGTTTTGCCTTTGGAAAAGTTAGAGCTATTGGCAATGTAAATGACAATGCCATTTATTTATCTGTTTTCAAAACCAACACATAAATACAAATTTTGTCATTTACAATGGCAATAGCTCAAACTTTTCCAAAGGCGAAACCTTTGCATTGTAAATGCTTGTTATATTTGCTGCTACATCATTTATTTTATGCATTTCTTTCCATAGACCATCACGTTTCTTTGCAAAAACCCGCATTAAGGCCTCTAGTCGTGATTCAAAGCCTTCCATCAAGGTGCCAAAATTTCGATGCCCATATCAGTTGCGTTAGAGCCATTGACAAAAGGAAATTCAGTCTGGGTAGATATGGAATTAGTGGGCCTAGCCTCAAGTGTTCCAATGCCAGCCCCACCTTTGTTGTTGCTTGCGTCCTCTGTTTTAGGATCAGTTGACCTCCTTTTAGGTTCCATAGGGTTTCAGTACAATTTTCTTTCCACCCAGTGCTGAGGCAGTCAATATCTGCCGTCTGATTACCTTGCCTCGTGTGTCGCTAGCTGGGGCGTGTGGATTCTGGGTAATCAGGGAGGAGATCAGTGGGGTATTTATTATCTCTATGTCCGGACTCAAGGGCACAGGTTTGGCTCTTGATTTGGCAGCTGGAAATGACTCATTTGTGCCCCTAGTGGAAAAGCGTGATTGAGGTGCTGCGAGGTCTAAAGATAGCCGTCTCTCTGTGGCTTAAAAAAAAAAGTGGATAAGCACCGATTCGGCCCTTACGATGAAATCATCTAATGTGCCTGCGACCCCCTTCCGTTTACTCAGTTGTAGCATACTTTGTGTCATGGTTACAGGCACCAATACTTTTAAATGGATGGAGATTTTACCTTACTTTCGTGTATTGATGCTCCAGTCTAAAACCCCAAGGGAGGTGGCCCGGCTCGGCCCCTTCTGGTCCCTGATGGCCACAGACGGCCCGCCCTTTGCCCCGCTATGTGTGGGGGTGGGAGTGCTTTGAGGGCTGGTGCCGGCGCAGGACTGACGTGGCTCCCCTGGAGGCTGCTGGGAGATGTAGGCGGCAATGCACGCAGCCGCGAAGCCGTTCCCCTCACGGCGCTGGAGTAATGCAGGAAGCCGTTCCCCTCACGGCACGGAAGCAGGGCTGAAAGCCGTTCCTCTCACAGCACAGCGCAGCGGAACCTGTGGACAGCCGTTCCCCTCACGGCGATGTGGTGAGTCTGTGAGCGCGTCCCCTTGTAAACTTCCAACTACCAGCTTCCCTCTGCCAACCTCACCCTCGCCACCGTCCCATGCATCTGCCTAGCGACCACCGGCGGCAGATTATTCACCCACCTCACCGCCAAGACATGGAACACCCTCCCCGCTCTCCTGCGTCAGACCCAGGACCTGCTGACCTTCAGGAAACTTCTCAAGAACTGGCTGCTTGACCAGTCGCTGCTTTCCCCACCCCCTTAGCGCCTTGAGACCCTTACGGGTGAGTAGCGCACTCTACAAATGATTGATTGATTGAGTGTTGTTAGAGGGCGGTACACACAAGTTCACCAACATCAGAATTATGAGTTGGCTTTCCGATAAGCTGACCACGGCGGGAACACCACATGCTTTGAGTCGGTGTAATTGAAGGAATTGGGGTAAATACTCACTTATTTCCTTCTTTTCCCTTCAGCCTCCCATGTGAATCCCTTTCTCCAAGGCCCCCTTCTCCTTCACGTTAAAGAAAAACAGGGTTCAACCCACTATAGTCAATAGGACCTGGGTACGTTAGGTATGAAAGGAAGGGGTCCAAGACCAAAAAATAAATAAATCACACTTAATTGCAATTGATATACAATAAACTCAGAAAGCAAAGCTATTGGATGCAAATGAATTTAATTCATATTTGCATACACATCATTCTCAATGATTGTAACTCATAATACATTTTAAAATAGACATCACAAGTTTAAATGTACGTGCCCACATACACAACGGGAAGGGAAAAAGTGAGGGAAGTGTCAAGGGAAGGGTAGGGGTAGTCTGTGTCATTCAGTGACAAGTCATCATTCATTAATTCACAAGACTGTGTACAAGTGGTCCTTATTGGTAGAAGGCCACATACAAGGCTCAAATGAGTCCTAAAGTATTCTTCATGGAAAAAGGCCTGACTCCGTTAAGGCAGTTTAATGTCTGGTTTGGGATCGGAGTAGGTCAGGGGTAACGTGGTCAACGTTTCGACCCAAAATAGCAGTAGGATAGTGTCCCTTACAAAGCGGGTCTTCGTCAGGACGGAAAAGGTTGTGGGTGGGCGCCTCCTATCGCAAGGGGTGAGAGAGGCCGGGTCAACGAAGAGCTTCTCCAACAATCCCGTAGTTAAATCATAGACATGGTACAGAGATTACCAGCGGTCACCTTCATGAAGCAGACATTTTTTCTGGCTCGGTAGGTCCGGCTGCCTCCTTGACGCAGACAAGCGTTACGGAATCAATCCACAGCAATAAATTGAATGAGGATAATATTGGAGTGTTACATATACTCGCATATGTCCTCCGAATACAAGTGTAACCAGATATGGTGGTAAGCTCCTGTTATGTGTTGCTAATGCCTACTCTGCGTTTTTAGCAACATTAGAGAATCACGTCTATCACACAGTTGGAGACGCACTTCGTGTGATCTGTTACTCTAAATACTGTTTAGGAGAGATTGGATTCAGAGTGAAGATTTTTGACTCGTGCTTTGTCTATATTGTGGTTAACCTGGAAAAAGACAAGGAAATCTTATATTCCAGGATACTGGATTTAGTTCGAGCCCTGAGGAAGTCTAAGTGTTGTATAAATACACGACGAAACACGTGTTGGCTGATGTACCATCTATACACTGGACTGTTGTACAGAATGTACAGTTACATTGGATTGGAATAAATTCTGAAGATACAAGTGACTACTACGACTTATGAATGGACTTGAATTCATTGGACACAGTGTGACTTGTCAGTCATTTATAATTTGTGGAATTATAATACAGTTGAGACTTACATTGTTATTAGTATTAGTGTGCTCAGAGGGTATTGATACATTTGGTTTCTGAATCTTTCAGAAGTTTAGGGTGTAGGAAGCACGCCCTCCCACTAGAAGCACCAACCGTTGACTTTGTGTTTTGAGTCTACTATCCCGTATATTAATTGTGGAGCACCCAATAACTGTTAGCATCCATATTGTAATTAAGTACGATTCGTGTCGGCGACACTCCGTAGGACCCTTTTTCTACTGGAGCTGAAAACGTCTGTAAAAGCAGAGTCCGGCCTGAACCGCACCCCCGGTACGCGACATACACGCCATGAACCCTATCGTCTGTGTCATTCCAGTCATGTACGCCTACGACCTGGTGCACAGAAACCCACGACCGTGCAGACGGTGAGAACAACATACCGCAACAATGGAAGTGTACTTGTACGGTGCGTCTTACACGCTCTCGTGTATCACCATTGCAATAGTGCTACAAGACGCACACAGGCCATGAATGTTGGGGTACGGTACGTCACAGGCTCGCGAATGGCCCCATTGCAATAGTGATACAAGCTGCACACACGCCGTACAGACGTCATGAATGTTGGGGTACAGTGCGTCACATTGCTCGTGTATGGCACCATTGCAATAGTGATACAAGCTGAACATACGCCATGAATGTTGGGGTACGGTGCGTCACACGCTTGAGTATGGCACCATTGCAATAGAAATATGATGCGCACACATGGCAGGAATGTTGGGGTACGGTGTGTGACATCTGAGGGGTGGGTGGAAATGACTCCCAGCAGTGTCCAGACATATGAGGGGTGGGTGCAGAGGACTCCCAGCATAGGCCAACAGTATGGGGTGGGTGGATTTGACCCCCAGCAGAGGCCAAAAGTATTGGGGGTGGGTGCAAAAGACTCCCAGCAGTGTCCAGACTTATGAGGGGTGGGTGCAGAGGACTCCCAGCATGGCCAGATATATGAGGGGTGGGTGCAGAGGACTCCCAGCATCGGCCAACAGTTTGGGGGTGGGTGCAGAGGACTTCCAGTAGAGGCCCACAGTATGGGGGTGGGTGCAGAGGACTCCCAGCAGTGTCCAGACATATGAGGGGAGGTTGCAGAAGACTCCCAGCAGTGGCCAGACATATGGGAGGTGGGTGCAGATGACTCTCAGCAGAGGCCAGACATATGAGGGGTGGGTGCAGAGGACTCCCAGCAGTGTCCAGACATATGAGGGGTGGGTGCAGAGGACTCCCAGCAGTGTCCAGGCATATGAGGGGTGGGTGCAGAGGACTCCCAGCACCGGCCAGACATATGAGGGGTGGGTGGGTGCAGAGGACTCCAAGCATAGGCCAACAGTATGGGTGTGGGTGCAGAGGACTCCCAGCAGGGGCCAACAGTATGGGGGTGGGTGCAGAGGACTCCCAGCATAGGCCAACAGTATGGGGGTGGGTGGATATGACTCCCAGCAGTGTCCAGACATATGAGGGGTGGGTGCAGAGAACTCCCAGCTTTGTCCAGATATATGAGGGGTGGGTGCAGAGGACTCCCAGCAGTGTCCAGACATATGAGGGGTGGGTGCAGGGGACTCCCAGCAGTGTCCAGACATTTGAGGGGTGGGTGCAGAGGACTCCCAGCAGAAGCCGACAGTATGGGTTGGGTGCAGAGGACTACCAGCATTGGCCAACAGTATGGGGGTGGGTGGATTTGACTCCCAGCAGTGTCCAGACATATGAGGGGTGGGTGCAGAGGACTCCCAGCAGTGTCCAGACATATAAGGGGTGGGTGCAGGGGACTCCCAGCAGTGTCCAGACATTTGAGGGGTGGGTGCAGAGGACTCCCAGAAGTGTCCAGACATATGAAACATGGGGGCAGATGACTCCCAGCAGTGGCCAGACATATGAGGGGTGGGTGCAGAGGACTCCCAGCATAGGCCAACAGTATGGGGGTGGGTGCAGAGGACTCCCAGCAGAGTCCAACAGTATGGGGCGGGTGAATATGACTCCCAGCATAGGCCAACAGTATGGGGATGGGTGCAGAAGACTCCCAGCAGAGGCCAACAATATGGGAGTGGGTGCAGAGGACTCCCAGCATTGGCCAACAGTATGGGGGTGGGTGCAGAGGACTCCCAGCAGTGTCCAGACATATGAGGGGTGGGTGCGGAGACTCCCAGCAGCGGCCCGACATGTGAGGGGAGGGTTCAGAGGACTCCCAGCAGAGGCCAGACATATGAGGGGTGGGTACCGAGGACTCCCAGTAGTGTCCAGACATATGAGGGGTGGGTGCAGAGGACTCCCAGCAGTGTCCAGACATATGAGGGGTGGGTGCAGAGGACTCCCAGCAGTGTCCAGACATATGAGAGGTGGGTGCAGAGGACTCCCAGCATAGGACAACAGTATGAGGGTGGGTGCAGAGGACTCCCAGCAGTGGCCAGACATATGAGGGGTGGGTGCAGAGGACTCCCAACAGTGTCCAGGCATATTAGGGGTGGGTGCAAGGACTCCCAGCATTGGCCAGACATATGAGGGGTGGGTGCAGAGGACTCCCAGCATAGGTCAACAGTATGGGGGTGGGTGCAGAGGACTCCCAGCATAGGCCGACAGTATGAGGGTGGGTGCAGAGTACTCCCAGCAGTGTCCAGACATATGAGGGGTGGGCACAGTGGAATCCCAGCATTGTCTAGACATATGAGGGTTGGGTGTAGTGGACTCCCAGCAGTGGCCAGACATTTGAGGGGTGGGTGCAGAGGACTCCCAGCAGTGTCCAGGCATATGAGGGGTGGGTGCAAGGACTCCCACAATTTGCCAGACATATGAGGGGTGGGGGAGTGCAGAGGACTCCCAGCATAGGCCAACAGTATGGGTGTGGGTGCAGAGGACTCCCAGCAGAGGCCAACAGTATGGGGTGTGCTCAAAGGACTCCCAGGGTAGACCAACAGTATGGGGGTGGGTGCAGAGGACTCCCAGCAGTGTCCAGACATTTGAGGGGTTGGTGCAGAGGACTCCCAGCAGTGTCCAGACATATGAGGGGTGGGTGCAGAGGAGTCCAAGCAGTGGCCAGACATATGAGGGGTGGGTGCAGAGGACTCCCAGCAGAGGCCATAAATATGAGGGGTGGGTGCAGAGGACTCCCAGCAGTGTCCGGACATATGAGAGTGGGTGCAGAGAACTCCCAGCAGTGTTCAGACATATGAGGGGTGGGTGCAGAGGACTCCCAGCAGTGTCCAGACATATGAGGGGTGGGCGCAGAGGACTTAAAGCAGTGACCAGACATATGAGGGGTGTGTGCAGAGGACTCCCAGCATAGGCCAACAGTATGGGAGTGGGTGCCGAGGATTCCATCAGTGTCCAGACATATGAGGGGTGGGCACAGAGGAATCCCAGCAGTGTCTAGACATATGAGGGGTGGGGGCAGAGGACTCCCAGCAGTGTCCAGACATATGAGGGGTGGGTGCAGAGGACTCCCAGCAGTGGCCAGACATGTGAGGGGTGGGTGCAAAGGACTCCCAGCATAGGCCAACAGTATGGGGGTGGGTGGATATGACTCCCAGCAGTGTACAGACATATGAGGGGTGGTGCAGAGGACTCCCAGCAGTGTCCAGACATAGGAGGGGTGGGTGCAGAGGACTCCCAGCATAGGCCAAAAGTATGGGGGTGGGTGGATATGAGTCCCAGCATCGGCCAACAGTATGAAGGTGGGTTCAGAGGACTCCCAGCAGAGTCCAACAGTATAGGGGTGGGTGGATATGACTCCCAGCATAGGCCAACAGTATGGCGGTGGGTGCAGAGGACTCCCAGCAGTGTCGAGACATTTGAGGGGTGGGTGCCGAGGACTCCCAGTAGTGTCCAGACATATGAGGGGTGGGTGCAGAGGACTCCCAGCAGTGTCCAGACATATGAGGGGTGGGTGCAGAGGACTCCCAGCAGGGTCCAGACATATGAGGGGTGGGTGCAGAGGACTCCCAGCATAGGCCAACAGTATGAGGGTGGGTGCAGAGTACTCCCAGCAGTGTCCAGACATATGAGGGGTGGGCACAAAGGACTCCCAGCAGTTTTCTAGACATATGACGGGTGGGTGCAGTGGACTCCCAGCAGTGTCCAGGCATATGAGGGGTGGGTGCAAGGACTCCCAATATTGGCCAGACATATGAGGGGTGGCTGCAGAGGACTCCCATCATAGGCCAACAGTATGAGGGTGGGTGCAGAGTACTCCCAGCAGTGTCCAGACATATGAGGGGTGGGTACAAAGGACTCCCAGCAGTGTCTAGACATATGAGGGGTGGGTGCAGTGGACTCCCAACAGTGGCCAGACATATGAGGGGTGGGTGCAGAGGACTCCCAGCAGTGTCCAGGCATA
This sequence comes from Lissotriton vulgaris, assembly GCF_964263255.1. Lineage (NCBI taxonomy): Eukaryota > Metazoa > Chordata > Amphibia > Caudata > Salamandridae > Lissotriton > Lissotriton vulgaris. The sequence goes on from NC_141685.1 coordinate 495,498,431, forward strand.
TGAGGGGTGGGTGCAAGGACTCCCAGCATTTGCCAGACATATGAGGGGTGGGTGGGTGCACAGGACTCCCAGGATAGGCCAACAGTATGGGTGTGGGTGCAGAGGACTCCCAGCAGAGGCCAACAGTATGGGTTGGGCTCAGAGGACTCCCAGCGTGGGCCAACAGTATGGGGGTGGGTGCAGAGGACTCCCAGCAGTGCCCAGACATATGAGGGTGGGTGCAGAGGACTCCCAGCAGGGTCCAGACATATGAGGGGTGGGTGCAGAGGACTCCCAGCAGTGCCCAGACATATGAGGGTTGGCGCAGAGGACTCCCAGCAGAGGCCAACAATATGGGAGTGGGTTCAGAGGACTCCTAGCATAGGTCAACAGTATGGGGGTGGGTGGATATGACTGCCGGATAGGCCAACAGTATGGGGGTGGGTGCAGAGGACTCCCAGCAGAGGCCATACATATGAGGGGTGGGTGCAGAGGACTCCCAGCAGTGTCCAGACATATGAGGTTGGGTGCAGAGAACTCCCAGCAGTGTCCAGACATATGAGGGGTGGGTTCAGAGGACTCCCAGCAGTGTCCAGACATATGAGGGGTGGGTGCAGAGGACTCCCAGCATAGGCCAACAGTATGGGAGTGGGTGCTGAGGACTTCCAGCAGTGCCCAGACATATGAGGGGTGGGCACAGAGGAATCCCAGCAGTGTCTAGACATATGAGGGGTGGGTGCAGAGGACTCCCAGCAGTTGCCAGACATATGAGGGGTGGGTGCAGAGGACTCCCAGCAGTGTCCAGACATGTGAGGGGTGGGTGCAGAGGACTCCCAGCAGTGCCCAGACATATGAGGGTGGGTGCAGAGGACTCCCAGCAGTGTCCAGACATATGAGGGGTGGGTGCAGAGGACTCCCAGCAGTGCCCAGACATATGAGGGTTGGTGCAGAGGACTCCCAGCAGAGGCCAACAATATGGGAGTAGGTTCAGAGGACTCCTAGCATAGGTCAACAGTATGGGGGTGGGTGGATATGACTCCCGGCATAGGCCAACAGTATGCGGGTGGGTGCAGAGGACTCCCAGCAGAGGCCATACATATGAGGGGTGGGTGCAGAGGACTCCCAGCAGTGTCCAGACATATGAGGTTGGGTGCAGAGAACTCCCAGCAGTGTCCAGACATATGAGGGGTGGGTTCAGAGGACTCCCAGCAGTGTCCAGACATATGAGGGGTGGGTGCAGAGGACTCCCAGCATAGGCCAACAGTATGGGAGTGGGTGCAGAGGACTTCCAGCAGTGTCCAGACATATGAGGGGTGGGCACAGAGGAATCCCAGCAGTGTCTAGACATATGAGGGGTGGGTGCAGAGGACTCCCAGCAGTGGCCAGACATATGAGGGGTGGGTGCAGAGGACTCCCAGCAGTGTCCAGACATATGAGGCGTGGGTGCAGAGGACTCCCAGCAGTTGCCAGACATAAGAGGGTGGGTGCAGAGGACTCCCAGCATAGGCCAACAGTATGGTGGTGGGTGGATATGACTCCCAGCAGTGTCTACACATATGAGGGTGGGTGCAGATGACTCCCAGCATAGGCCAACAGTATGGGGGTGGGTGGAATGACTCCCAGCAGTGTCCAGACATATGAGGGGTGGGTGCAGAGGACTCCCAGCAGTGTCCAGACATATGAGGGGTGGGCACAGAGGAATCCCAGCAGTGTCTAGACATATGAGGGGTGGGTGCGGAGGACTCCCAGCAGTGGCCAGACATATGAGGGGTGGGTGCAGAGGACTCCCAGCAATGTCCAGACATATGAGGGGTGGGTGCAGAGGACTCCCAGCAGTTGCCAGACATATGAGGGGTGGGTGCAGAGGACTCCCAGCATAGGCCAACAGTATGGTGGTGGTTGGATATGACTCCCAGCAGTGTCTACACATATGAGGGGTGGGTGCAGATGACTCCCAGCATAGGCCAACAGTATGGGGGTGGGTGGAATAACTCCCAGCAGTGTCCAGACATATGAGGGGTGGGTGCAGAGGACTCCCAGCATAGGCCAACAGTATGGGAGTGGGTGCAGAGGACTTACAGCAGTTTCGAGACATATGAGGGGTGGGTGCAGAGCACTCCCAGCAGTGTCCAGACATATGAGGGGTGGGTGCAGAGGACTCCCAGCAGTGTCCAGACATATGAGGGGTGGGTGAGGAGGACTCCCAGCAGAGGCCAACAATATGAGAGTGGGTGCAGAGGACTCCCAGCATAGGTCAACAGTAGGGGGGTGGGTGGATATGACTCCCGGCATAGGCCACCAGTACGGGGGTGTGTGCAGAGGACTCCCAGCAGTGTCCAGACATATGAGGGGTGGGTGCAGAGGACTCCCAGCAGTGGCCCGACATGTGAGGGGTGGGTGCAGAGGACTACCAGCAGAGGCCAGAAATATGAGGGGTGGGTGCCGAGGACTCCCAGTAGTGTCCAGACATATGAGGGGTGGGTGCAGAGAAATCCCAGCAGTGTCCAGACATATGAGGGTTGGGTGCAGAGGACTCCCAGCAGGGTCCATACATTTGAGGGGTGGGTGCAGAGGAGTCCCAGCAGTGTCCAGACAAATGAGGGGTGGGTGCAGAGGACTCCCAGCAGTGTCCAGACATATCAGGGGTGTGGTGCAGAGGACTCCCAGCATAGGCCAACAGTATGGGAGTGGGTGCAGACGACTTCCTGCAGTGTCCAAACATATGAGGGGTGGGCATAGAGGAATCCCAGGAGTGTCTAGACGTATGAGGGGTGGGTGCAGAGGACTCCCAGCAGTGGCCAGACATATGAGGGGTGGTTGCAGAGGACTCCCAGCAGTGTCCATGCATATGAGGGGTGGGTGCAGAGGACTCCCAGCAGTGGCCAGACATATGAGGGGTGGGTGCAGAGGACTCCCAGCATAGGCCAACAGTATGGGGGTGGGTGGATATGACTCCCAGCAGTGTCTACACATATGAGGGGTGGGTGCAGATGACTCCCAGCATAGGCCAACAGTATGGTGGTGGGTGGATATGACCCCCAGCAGTGTACAGACATATGAGGGGTGGTGCAGAGGACTCCCAGCAGTGTCCAGACATATGAGGGGTGGGTGCAGAGGACTCCCAGCATAGGCCAACAGTATGGGGAGGGGGGTGGATATGAGTCCCAGCATAGGCCAACAGTATGGGGGTGGGTGCAGAGGACTCCCAGCAGAGTCCAACAGTATGGGGGTGGGTGGATATGACTCCCAGCATAGGCCAACAGTATGGAGGTGGGTGCAGAGGACTCCCGGCAGTGTTGAGACAAATGAGGGGTGGGTGCAGAGGACTCCCATCAGAGGCCAGACATATGAGGGGTGGGTGCGGAGGACTCCCAGTAGTGTCCAGACATATGAGGGGTGGGTGCAGAGGACTCCCAGCAGTTTTCTAGACATATGAGGGGTGGGTGAAGTGGACTCCCAGCAGTGGTCAGACATATGAGGGGTGGGTGCAGAGGACTCCCAGCATAGGTCAACAGTATGAGGGTGGGTGCAGAGTAGTGTGGCTCACTGGTTAGATGCGGCAATCCCGAGAGCAGAGGACGGCCCGGGACCAGGGTTCGATTCCCGGCGCGGCAGGTTTCTGGACCAGGGTCAGCAGACTCGATAATTCTCTCGCCTCGGTGCCCACTATGATCAGCGATCACACTCGGCAACTCTGGGCATTAGCTTGCCTCATCTTCACTAACGGCCCCACCAGACCGCCGGGGATGCCTGGTCTCACCCTAGAGATACCCATTAAGGGACCATCTCTAAGGGAAGCCAGGAAGGGTTTCGCAGCGGTCGAAGCGCCTTGGGACCCTACGGGTAAGTAGTGCGCTATATAAATGCCAATACATTTACATACATACATACAGTGTCCAGACATATGAGGGGTGGGCACAGAGGACTCCGAGCAGTGTCTAGACATATGAGGGGTGGGTGCAGTGGACTCCCAGCTGTGGCCAGACATATTAGGGGTGGATGCAGAGGACTCCCAGCAGTGTCCAGGCATATGAGGGATGGGTGCAAGGACTCCCAGCATTTGCCAGACATATGAGGGGTGGGTGGGTGCAGAGGACTCCCAGCATAGGCCAACAGTATGGGTGTGGGTGCAGAGGACTCCCAGCAGAGGCCTACAGTATGGGGTGCGCTCAGAGGACTCCCAGCGTAGGCCAAGAGTATGGGGGTGGGTGCAGAGGACTCCCAGCAGTGTCCAGACATATGAGGGTTGGGTGCAGAGGACTCCCAGCAGTGTCCAGACATTGGAGCGGTTGGTGAAGAGGACTCCCAGCAGTGTCCAGACATGTGAGAAGTGGGTGCAGAGGACTCCCAGCAGTGGCCAGACATATGAGGGGTAGCTGCAGATGACTCCCAGCATAGGCCAACAGTATGGGGCTGGGTGGAATGACTCCCAGCAGTGTCCAGACATATGAGGGGTAGGTGCAGAGGACTCCCAGCATAGGCCAACAGTATGGGAGTGGGTGCAGAGGACTTCCAGCAGTTTCGAGACATATGAGGGGTGGGTGCAGAGCACTCCCAGCAGTGTCCAGACATATGAGGAGTGGGTGCAGAGGACTCCTTGCAGTGTCCTGACATATGAGGGGTGGGTGAGGAGGACTCCCAGCAGAGGCCAACAAATTGAGAGTGGGTGCAGAGGACTCCCAGCATAGGTCGACAGTATGGGGGTGGGTGGATATGACTCCCGGCATAGGCCACCAGTATCGAGGTTGGTGCAGCGGACTCCCAGCAGTGTCCAGACATATGAGGGGTGGGTGCAGTGGACTCCCAGCAGTGGCCCGACATGTGAGGGGTGGGTGCAGAGGACTCCCAGCAGAGGCCAGACATATGAGGGGTGGGTGGCGAGGACTCCCAGTAGTGTCCAGACATATGAGGGGTGGGTGCAGAGAAATCCCAGCAGTGTGCAGACATATGGGGATTGGGTGCAGAGGACTCCCAGCAGGGTCCATACATTTGAGGGGTGGGTGCAGAGGAGTCCCAGCAGTGGCTAGACATATGAGGGGTGGGTGCAGAGGACTCCCAGCAGAGGCCATACATATGAGGGGTAGGTGCAGAGGACTCCCAGCAGTGTCCAGACATATGAGAGTGGGTGCAGAAAATTCCTAGCAGTGTCCAGACATATGAGGGGTGGATGCAGAGGACTCCCAGCAGTGTCCAGACATATGAGGGGTGGGCACAGAGGAAACCCAGCAGTGTCTAGACATATGAGGGGCGGGTGCAGAGGACTCCCAGCAGTGGCCAGACATATGAGGGGTGGTTGCAGAGGACTCACAGCAGTGTCCAGACATATGAGGGGTGGGTGCAGAGGACTCCCAGCAGTGGCCAGACATATGAGGGGTGGGTGCAGAGGACTCTCAGCATAGGCCAACAGTATGGGGGTGGGTGGATATGACTCCCAGCAGTGTCTACACATATGAGGGGTGGGTGCAGATGACTCCCAGCATAGGCCAACAGAATGGGGGTGGGTGGATATGACCCCCAGCAGTGTACAGACAGATGAGGGGTGGTGCAGAGGATTCCCAGCAGTGTCCAGACATATGAGGGGTGGGTGCAGAGGACTCCCAGCATAGGCCAACAGTATGGGGAGGGGGTGGATATGAGTCCCAGCATAGGCCAACAGTATGGGGGTGGGTGCAGAGGACTCCCAGCAGAGTCCAACAGTATGGGGGTGGGTGGATATGACTCCCAGCTTAGGCCAACAGTATGGAGGTGGGTGCAGAGGACTCCCAGCAGTGTTGAGACAAATGAGGGGTGGGTGCAGAGGACTCCCGGCAGAGGCCAGACATATGAGGGGTGGGTGCGGAGGACTCCCAGCAGTGTCCAGACATATGAGGGGTGGGTGCAGAGGACTCCCAGCAGTGTCCAGACATATGAGGGGTGGTTGCAGAGGACTCCCAGCAGTGTCCAGACAAATGAGGGTTGGGTGCAGAGGACTCCCAGCAGTGTCCAGACATTTGAGCGGTTGGTGAAGAGGACTCCCAGAAGTGTCCAGACATATGAGAAGTGGGTGCAGAGGACTCCCAGCAGTGGCCAGACATATGAGGGGTGGGTGCAGAGGACTCCCAGCATAGGTCAACAGTATGGAGGTGGGGGCAGAGGACTCCCAGCAGAGTCCAACAGTATGGGGGTGGGTGAATATGACTCACAGCATAGGCCAACAATATGGGGGTGGTTTCAGAGGACTCCCAGCGTAGGCCAACAGTATGGGGGTGGGTGCAGAGGACTCCCAGCAGTGTCCAGACATATGAGGGTTGGGTGCAGAGGACTCCCAGCAGTGTCCAGACATTTGAGCGGTTGGTGAAGAGGACTCCCAGCAGTGTCCAAACATATGAGAAGTGGGTGCAGAGGACTCCCAGTAGTGGCCAGACATATGAGGGGTGGGAGCAGAGGACTCCCAGCATAGGTCAACAGTATGGGGATGGGTGCAGAGGACTCCCAGCAGAGTCCAACAGTATGGGGGTGGGTGAATATGACTCACAGCATAGGCCAACAGTATGGGGGTAGGTGCAGAGGACTCCCAGCAGTGTCCAGACATATGAGGGGTGGGTGCAGAGGACTCCCATCAGTGTCCAGACATATGAGGGGTGGGTACAGAGGACTCCCAGCAGTGTCCAGACATATGAGGGTGGGTGCAGAGGACTCCCAGCAGTGTCCAGACATATGAGGGGTGGGTGCAGAGGACTCCCAGCAGTGTCCAGACATATGAGGGTTTGGTGCAGAGGACTCCCAGCAGAGGCCAGCAATATGGGAGTGGGTGCAGAGGAATCCCAGCATAGGTCAACAGTATGGGGGTGGGTGGATATGACTCCCGGCATAGGCCAACAGTATGGGGGTGGGTGCAGAGGACTCCCAGCAGTGTTCAGGCATATGAGGGGTGGGTGCAGAGGAGTCCCAGCAGTGGCCAGACATATGAGGGGTAGGTGCAGAGGACTCCCAGCAGTGTCCAGACATATGAGGGTGGGTGCAGAGAACTCCTAGCAGCGTCCAGACATATGAGGGGTGCGTACAGAGGACTCCCAGCAGTGTCCAGAAATATGAGGGGTGGGTGCAGAGGACTCCCAGCATAGGCCAACCTTATGGGAGTGTGTGCAGAGGACTTCCAGCAGTGTCCAGACATATGAGGGGTGAGCACGGAGGAATCCCAGCAGTGTCTAGACATATGAGGGGTGGGTGCAAAGGACTCCCAGCAGTGGCCAGACATATGAGGGGTGGGTGCAGAGGACTTCCAGCATAGGCCAACAGTATGGGGGTGGGTGGATATGACTCCCAGCAGTGTCTACACATATGAGGGGTGGGTGCAGATGACTCCCAGCATAGGCCAACAGTATGAGGGTGGGTGGAATGACTCCCAGCAGTGTCCAGACATATGATGGGTGGTTGAAAAGGACTCCCAGCAGTGTCCAGACTTATGAGGGGTGGGTGCAGAGGACTCCCAGCATAGATCAACAGTATGGGAGTGGGTGCAGAGGACTTCCAGCAGTGTCCAGACATATGAGGGGTGGGTGCAGAGGACTCCCAGCAGTGTCCAGGCATATGAGGGGTGGGTGCAAGGACTCCCAGCATTTGCCAGACATATGAGGGGTGGGTGCAGAGGACTCCCAGCATAGGCCAACAGTATGTGGGTGGGTGCAGAGTACTTCCAGCAGTTACCAGACATATGAGGGGTGGGCACAGAGGACTCCCAGCAGTTTTCTAGCCATATGAGGGGTGGGTGCAGTGGACTCCCAGCAGTGGCTAGACATATGAGGGGTGGGTGCAGAGGACTCCCAACAGTGTCCAGGCATATGAGGGGTGGGTGCAAGGACTCCCAGCATTGGCCAGACATATGAGGGGTGGGTGCAGAGGACTCCCAGCATAGGTCAACAGTATGAGGGTGGGTGCAGAGTACTCCCAGCAGTGTCTAGACATATGAGGGGTGGGTGCAGTGGACTCCCAGCTGTGGCCAGACATATGAGGGGTTGATGCAGAGGACTCCCAGCAGTGTCCAGGCATATGAGGGATGGGTGCAAGGACTTCCAGCATTTGCCAGACATATGAGGGGTGGGTGGGTGCAGAGGACTCCCAGCATAGGCCAACAGTATGGGTGTGGGTGCAGAGGACTCCCAGCAGAGGCCAACAGTATGGGGTGGGCTCAGAGGACTCCCAGCGTAGGCCAAGAGTATGGGGGTGGGTGCAGAGGACTCCCAGCAGTGTCCAGACATATGAGGGTTGGGTGCAGAGGACTCCCAGCAGTGTCCAGACATTTGAGCGGTTGGTGAAGAGGACTCCCAGCAGTGTCCAGACATATGAGAAGTGGGTGCAGAGGACTCCCAGCAGTCAAGTCAAGTCAAGTCAAAGAATTTATAGAGCGCACTACATACCCAGAGGGTCTCAAGGCGCTAGGGGGGGGGGAAGAGGATTACTTGTCGAATATCCACGTTTTAAGTTGCTTTCTGAATGCTAGGTGGTTCTGGGTAAGGCGAAGGTGAGTGGGGAGTGAGTTCCATGTTTTAGCAGCCAGGTATGAGAAGGATCTGCCTCCCATGGTGGTCTTGTTGATGCGAGGTACAGTGGCGAGGGCTTGGCTGGACGAGCGTAGTTGGCGGGAGGGGGTGTAGAAGGACAGTCGTGAGTTGAGGGATTCAGGTCCGATGTCGTAGAGTGATTTGTGTGCGTGGGTTAGCAGTCGGAAAGTGATCCTCTTATTGACGGGTAGCCAGTGGAGGTCTTTCAGGTGGCCAGAGATGTGTTCGTTGCGCGGGATGTCTCATATGATCCTGGCTGATGCGTTTTGGATTCGTTGTAGTTTCTTCTGGAGTTTAGAGGTAGTACCTGCGTAGAGGGTGTTTCCGTAGTCCAGTCGGCTCGTGACCAGAGCATGGGTGACTGTTTTTCTGGTTTCGGTGGGGATCCAGCGAAATGTTTTTTTGAGCATGCGGAGAATGTTGAAGCAGGATGAGGATACGGCGCTGACTTGTTTGTTCATTGACAGTGAAGAATCCAGGATAACGCCCAGGTTCCGTGCGTGGTCTGTCGGGATGGGTGCTTTTCCAAGGGCTTGCGGCCACCAAGAGTCGTCCCATGCAGATGGGGATGTGCCTAAGATGAGGACTTCTGTTTTATCTGAGTTCAGTTTTAGACGGCTGAGTTTCATCCATTCGGCAACTTCTTTCATTCCTTCGTGTAGGTTAGTTTTGGCGGTGCTGGGGTCATTGGTGAGAGAAAGGATCAGTTGAGTGTCATCCGCGTAGGAGATGATGTTGAGGTTGTGTTGGCGGGCCAGACATATGAGGGGTGGGTGCAGAGGACTCCCAGCAGTGGCCAGACATATGAGGGGTGGGTGCAGAGGACTCCCAGCAGTGGCCAGACATATGAGGGGTGGGTGCAGAGGACTCCCAGCATAGGCCAACAGTATGGGGGTGGGTGTATATGACTACCAGCAGTGTCTACACATATGAGGGGTGGGTGCAGATGACTCCCAGCATAGGCCAACAGTATGGGGGTGGGTGGAATGACTCCCAGCAGTGTCCAGACATATATGAGGGGTGGGTGCAGAGGACTCCCAGCATAGGCCAACAGTATGGGAGTGGGTGCAGAGGACTTCAAGCAGTTTCGAGACATATGAGGGGTGGGTGCAGAGCACTCCCAGCAGTGTCCAGACATATGAGGAGTGGGTGTAGAGGACTCCCAGCAGTGTCCAGACATATGAGGGGTGGGTGAGGAGGACTCCCAGCAGAGGCCAACATTATGAGAGTGGGTGCAGAGGACTCCCAGCATAGGTCAACAGTATGGGGGTGGGTGGATATGACTCCCGGCATAGGCCACCCGTATGGGGGTGGTTGCAGAGGACTCCCAGCAGTGTCCAGACATATGAGGGGTGGGTGCAGAGGACTCCCAGCAGTGGCCCGACATGTGAGGGGTGGGTGCAGAGGACTCCCAGCAGAGGCCAGACATATGAGGGGTGGGTGCCGAAGACTCCCAGTAGTGTCCAGACATATGAGGGGTGGGTGCAGAGAAATCCCAGCAGTGTCTAGACATATGAGGGTTGGGTGCAGAGGACTCCCAGCAGGGTCCATACATTTGAGGGGTGGGTGCAGAGGAGTCCCAGCAGTGGCTGGACATATCAGGGGTGGTTGCGGAGTACTCCCAGCAGTGGCCATACATATGAGGGGTAGGTGCAGAGGACTCCCAGCAGTGTCCAGACATATGAGGGTGGGTGCAGAGAACTCCTAGCAGTGTCCAGACATATGAGGGGTGGATGCACAGGACTCCCAGCAGTGTCCAGACATATCAGGGGTGGGTGCAGAAAACTCCCAGCATAGGCCAACAGTATGGAAGTGGGTGCAGAGGACTTCCTGCAGTGTCCAGACATATGAGGGGTGGGCACAGAGGAATCCCAGCAGTGTCTAGACATATGAGGGGCAGGTGCAGAGGACTCCCAGCAGTGGCCAGACATATGAGGGGTGGTTGCAGAGGACTCACAGCAGTGTCCAGACATATGAGGGGTGGGTGCAGAGGACTCCCAGCAGTGGCCAGACATATGAGGGGTGGGTGCAGAGGACTCCCAGCATAGGCCAACAGTATGGGGGTGGGTGGATATGACTCCCAGCAGTGTCTACACATATGAGGGGTGGGTGCAGATGACTCCCAGCATAGGCCAACAGTATGGGGGTGGGTGGATATGACCCCCAGCAGTGTTGAGAGATATGAGGGGTGGTGCAGAGGACTCCCAGCAGTGTCCAGACATATGAGGGGTGGGTGCAGAGGATTCCCAGCATAGGCCAACAGTATGGGGAGGGGGTGGATATGAGTCCCAGCATAGGCCAACAGTATGGGGGTGGGTGCAGAGGACTCCCAGCAGAGTCCAACAGTATGGGGGTGGGTGGAAATGACTCACAGCATAGGCCAACAGTATGGAGGTGGGTGCAGAGGACTCCCAGCAGTGTTGAGACAAATAAGGGGTGGGTGCAGAGGACTCCCAGCAGAGGCCAGACATATGAGCGGTGGATGCGGAGGACTCCCAGTAGTGTCCAGACATATGAGGGGTGGTTGCAGAGGACTCCCAGCAGTGTCCAGACAAATGAGGGTTGGGTGCAGAGGACTCCCAGTGGTGTCCAGACATTTGAACGGTTGGTGAAGAGGACTCCCAGCAGTGTCCAGACATATGAGAAGTGAGTGCAGAGGACTCCCAGCAGTGGCCAGACATATGAGGGGTGGGTGCAGAGGACTCCCAGCATAGGTCAACAGTATGGAGGTGGGTGGAGAGGACTCCCAGCAGAGTCCAACAGTATGGGGTGGGTGAATATGAATCACAGCATAGGCCAACAGAATGGGGGTGGGTGCAGAGGACTCCCAGCGTAGGCCAACAGTATGGGGGTGGGTGCAGAGGACTCCCAGCAGTGTCCAGACATTTGAGCGGTTGGTGAAGAGGACTCCCAGCAGTGTCCAGACATATGAGAAGTGGGTGCAGAGGACTCCCAGCAGTGGCCAGATATATGGGGGTGGGTGCAGAGGACTCCCAGCATAGGTCAACAGTATGGGGATGGGTGCAGAGGACTCCCAGCAGAGTCCAACAGTATGGGGGTGGGTGAATATGACTCACAGCATAGGCCAACAGTATGGGGGTGGGTGCAGAGGACTCCCAGTAGTGTCCAGACATATGAGGGGTGGGTGCAGAGGACTCCCATCAGTGTCCAGACAAATGAGGGGTGGGTACAGAGGACTCCCAGCAGTGTCCAGACATATGAGGGTGGGTGCAGAGGACTCCCAGCAGTGTCCAGACATATGAGGGGTGGGTGCAGAGGACTCCCAGCAGTGGCCAGACATATGAGGGATGGCTGCAGATGACTCCCAGCATAGGCCAACAGTATGGGGGTGGGTGGAATGACTCCCAGCAGTGTCCAGACATATAAGGGGTAGGTGCAGAGGACTCCCAGCATAGACCAACAGTATGGGAGTGGGTGCAGAGGACTTCCAGCAGTTTCGAGACATATGAGGGGTGGGTGCAGAGCACTCCCAGCAGTGTCCAGACATATGAGGAGTGGGTGCAGAGGACTCCCAGCAGTGTCCTGACATATGAGGGGTGGGTGAGGAGGACTCCCAGCAGAGGCCAACAATATGAGAGTGGGTGCAGAGAACTCCCAGCATAGGTCGACAGTATGGGGGTGGGTGGATATGACTCCCGGCATAGGCCACCAGTATCGAGGTTGGTGCAGCGGACTCCCAGCAGTGTCCAGACATATGAGGGGTGGGTGCAGAGGACTCCCAGCAGTGGCCCGACATGTGAGGGGTGGGTGCAGAGGACTCCCAGCAGAGGCCAGACATATGAGGGGTGGGTGCCGAGGACTCCCAGTAGTGTCCAGACATATGAGGGGTGGGAGCAGAGAAATCCCAGCAGTGTCCAGACATATGAGGATTGGGTGCAGAGGACTCCCAGCAGGGTCCATACATTTGAGGGGTGGGTGCAGAGGAGTCCCAGCAGAGCAGTGGCTATACATATGAGGGGTGGGTGCAGAGGACTCCCAGCAGAGGCCATACATATGAGGGGTAGGTGCAGAGGACTCCCAGCAGTGTCCAGACATATGAGGGTGGGTGCAGAGAATTCCTAGCAGTGTCCAGACATATGAGGGGTGGATGCAGAGGACTCCCAGCAGTGTCCAGACATATCAGGGGTGGGTGCAGAGGACTCACAGCAGTATCCAGACATATGAGGGGTGGGTGCAGAGGAGTCCCAGCAGTGGCCAGACATATGAGGGGTGGGTGCAGAGGACTCTCAGCATAGGCCAACAGTATGGGGGTGGGTGGATATGACTCCCAGCAGTGTCTACACATATGAGGGGTGGGTGCAGATGACTCCCAGCATAGGCCAACAGAATGGGGGTGGGTGGATATGACCCCCAGCAGTGTACAGACAGATGAGGGGTGGTGCAGAGGATTCCCAGCAGTGTCCAGACATATGAGGGGTGGGTGCAGAGGACTCCCAGTAGAGTCCAACAGTATGGGGGTGGGTGGATATGACTCCCAGCATAGGCCAACAGTATGGAGGTGGGTGCAGAGGACTCCCAGCAGTGTTGAGACAAATGAGGGGTGGGTGCAGAGGACTCCCAGCAGAGGCCGGACATATGAGGGGTGGGTGCGGAGGACTCCCAGTAGTGTCCAGACATATGAAGGGTGGGTGCAGAGGACTCCCAGCAGTGTCCAGACATATGAGGGGTGGTTGCAGAGGACTCCCAGCAGTGTCCAGACAAATGAGGGTTGGGTGCAGAGGACTCCCAGCAGTGACCAGACATTTGAGCGGTTGGTGAAGAGGACTCCCAGCAGTGTCCAGACATATGAGAAGTGGGTGCAGAGGACTCCCAGCAGTGGCCAGACATATGAGGGGTGGGTGCAGAGGACTCCCAGCATAGGTCAACAGTATGGAGGTGGGTGCAGAGGACTCCCAGCAGAGTCCAACAGTATGGGGGTGGGTGAATATGACTCACAGCATAGGCCAACAGTATGGGGGTGGTTGCAGAGGACTCCCAGCGTAGGCCAACAGTATGGGGGTGGGTGCAGAGGACTCCCAGCAGTGTCCAGACATATGAGGGTTGGGTGTAGAGGACTCCCAGCAGTGTCCAGACATTTGAGCGGTTGGTGAAGAGGACTCCCAGCAGTGTCCAGACATATGAGAAGTGGGTGCGGAGGACTCCCAGTAGTGGCCAGACATATGAGGGGTGGGAGCAGAGGACTCCCAGCATAGGTCAACAGTATGGGGGTGGGTGCAGAGGACTTCCAGCAGAGTCCAACAGTATGGGGGTGGGTGAATATGACTCACAGCATAGGCCAACAGTATGGGGTTAGGTGCAGAGGACTCCCAGCAGTGTCCAGACATATGAGGGGTGGGTGCAGAGGACTCCCATCAGTGTCCAGACATATGAGGGGTGGGTACAGAGGACTCCCAGCAGTGTCCAGACATATAAGGGTGGGTGCAGAGGACTCCCACCAGTGTCCAGACATATGAGGGGTGGGTGCAGAGGACTCCCAGCAGTGTCCAGACATATGAGGGTTTGGTGCAGAGGACTCCCAGCAGAGGCCAGCAATATGGGAGTGGGTGCAGAGGAATCCCAGCATAGGTCAACAGTATGGGGGTGGGTGGATATGACGCCCGGCATAGGCCAACAGTATGGGGGTGGGTACAGAGGACTCCCAGCAGTGTCCAGGCATATGAGGGGTGGGCGCAGAGGAGTCCCAGCAGTGGCCAGACATATGAGGGTGGGTGCAGAGAACTCCTAGCAGCGTCCATACATATGAGGGGTGCGTACAGAGGACTCCCAGCCGTGTCCAGACATATGAGGGGTGGGTGCAGAGGACTCCCAGCATAGGTCAACCTTATGGGAGTGGGTGCAGAGGACTTCCAGCAGTGTCCAGACATATGAGGGGTGAGCACGGAGGAATCCCAGCAGTGTCTAGACATATGAGGGGTGGGTGCAGAGGACTCCCAGCAGTGGCCAGACTTATGAGGGGTGGGTGCAGAGGACTCCCAGCATAGGCCAACAGTATGGGGGTGGGTGGATATGACTCCCAGCAGTGTCGACACATATGAAGGGTGGGTGCAGATGACTCCCAGCATAGGCCAACAGTATGAGGGTGGGTGGAATGACTCCCATCAGTGTCCAGACATATGATGGGTGGGTGCAGAGGACTCCCAGCAGTGTCCAGACTTATGAGGGGTGGGTGCAGAGGACTCCCAGCATAGATCAACAGTATGGGAGTGGGTGCAGAGGACTTCCAGCAGTGTCCAGACATATGAGGGGTGGGTGCAGAGGACTCCCAGCAGTGTCCAGGCATATGAGGGGTGGGTGCAAGGACTCCCAGCATTTGCCAGACATATGAGGGGTGGGTGCAGAGGACTCCCAGCATAGGCCAACAGTATGTGGGTGGGTGCAGAGTACTCCCAGCAGTTACCAGACATATGAGGGGTGGGCACAGAGGACTCCCAGCAGTTTTCCAGACATATGAGGGGTGGGTGCAGTGGACTCCCAGCAGTGGGCAGACATATGAGGGGTGGGTGCAGAGGACTCCCAGCAGTGTCCAGGCATATGAGGGGTGGGTGCAAGGACTCCCAGCATTGGCCAGACATATGAGGGGTGGGTGCAGAGGACTCCCAGCATAGGTCAACAGTATGAGGGTGGGTGCAGAGTACTCCCAGCAGTGTTCAGACATATGAGGTGTGTGCACGGAGGACTCCCAGCAGTGTCTAGACATATGAGGGGTGGGTGCAGTGGACTCCCAGCTGTGGCCAGACATATGAGGGGTGGATGCAGAGGACTCCCAGCAGTGTCCAGGCATTTGAGGGATGGGTGCAAGGACTTCCAGCATTTGCCAGACATATGAGGGGTGGGTGGGTGCAGAGGACTCCCAGCATAGGCCAACAGTATGGGTGTGGGTGCAGAGGACTCCCAGCAGAGGCCAACAGTATGGGGTGGGCTCAGAGGACTCCCAGGGTAGGCCAAGAGTATGGGGGTGGGTGCAGAGGACTCCCAGCAGTGTCCAGACATATGAGGGTTGGGTGTAGAGGACTCCCAGCAGTGTCCAGACATTTGAGCGGTTGGTGAAGAGGACTCCCAGCCGTGTCCAGACATATGAGAAGTGGGTGCAGAGGACTCCCAGCAGTGGCCAGACATATGAGGGGTGGGTGAGGAGGACTCCCAGCAGAGGCCAACAATATGAGAGTGGGTGCAGAGGACTCCCAGCATAGGTCAACAGTATGGGGGTGGGTGGATATGACTCCCGGCATAGGCCACCAGTATGGGGTTGGTGCAGAGGACTCCCAGCAGTGTCCAGACATATGAGGGGTGGGTGCAGAGGACTCCCAGCAGTGGCCCGACATGTGAGGGGTGGGTGCAGAGGACTCCCAGCAGAGGCCAGACATATGAGGGGTGGGTGCCGAGGACTCCCAGTAGTGTCCAGACATATGAGGGGTGGGTGCAGAGAAATCCCAGCAGTGTCCAGACATATGAGGGTTGGGTGCAGAGGACTCCCAGCAAGGTCCATACATTTGAGGGGTGGGTGCAGAGGAGTCCCAGCAGTGGCTAGACATATGAGGGTTGGGTGCAGAGGACTCCCAGCAGTGGCCATACATATGAGGGGTAGGTGCAGAGGACTCCCAGCAGTGTCCAGACATATGAGGGTGGGTGCAGAGAACTCCTAGCAGTGTCCAGACATATGAGCGGTGGATGCACAGGACTCCCAGCAGTGTCCAGACATATCAGGGGTGGGTGCAGAGGACTCCCAGCACAGGCCAACAGTATGGGAGTGGGTGCAGAGGACTTCCTGCAGTGTCCAGACATATGAGGGGTGGGCACAGAGGAATCCCAGCAGTGTCTAGACATATGAGGGGCGGGTGCAGAGGACTCCCAGCAGTGGCCAGAAATATGAGGGGTGGTTGCAGAGGACTCACAGCAGTGTCCAGACATATGAGGGGTGGGTGCAGAGGACTCCCAGCAGTGGCCAGACATATGAGGGGTGGGTGCAGAGGACTCCCAGCATAGGCCAACAGTATGGGGATGGGTGGATATGACTCCCAGCAGTGTCTACACATATGAGGGGTGGGTGCAGATGACTCCCAGCATTGGCCAACAGTATGGGGGTGGGTGGATATGACCCCCAGCAGTGTCCAGACATATGAGGGGTGGGTGCAGAGGATTCCCAGCATAGGCCAACAGTATGGGGAGGGGGTGGATATGAGTCCCAGCATGGGCCAACAGTATGGGGGTGGGTGCAGAGGACTCCCAGCAGAGTCCAACAGTATGGGGGTGGGTGGATATGACTCCCAGCATAGGCCAACAGTATGGAGGTGGGTGCAGAGGACTCCCAGCAGTGTTGAGACAAATGAGGGGTGGGTGCAGAGGACTCCCAGCAGAGGCCAGACATATGAGCGGTGGGTGCGGAGGACTCCCAGTAGTGTCCAGACATATGAGGGGTGGGTGCAGAGGAATCCCAGCAGTGTCCAGACAAATGAGGGGTGGTTGCAGAGGACTCCCAGCAGTGTCCAGACAAATGAGGGTTGGGTGCAGAGGACTCCCAGCGGTGGCCAGACATTTGAACGGTTGGTGAAGAGGACTCCCAGCAGTGTCCAGACATATGAGAAGTGGGTGCAGAGGACTCCCAGCAGTGGCCAGACATATGAGGGGTGGGTGCAGAGGACTCCCAGCATCGGTCAACAGTATGGAGGTGGGTGGAGAGGACTCCCAGCAGAGTCCAACAGTATGGGGGTGGGTGAATATGACTCACAGCATAGGCAACAGTATGGGGGTGGGTGCAGAGGACTCCCAGCGTAGGCCAACAGTATGGGGGTGGGTGCAGAGGACTCCCAGCAGTGTCCAGACATTTGAGCGGTTGGTGAAGAGGACTCCCAGCAGTGTCCAGACATATGAGAAGTGGGTGCAGAGGACTCCCAGCAGTTGCCAGACATAAGAGGGGTGGGTGCAGAGGACTCCCAGCATAGGCCAACAGTATGGTGGTGGGTGGATATGACTCCCAGCAGTGTCTACACATATGAGGGTGGGTGCAGATGACTCCCAGCATAGGCCAACAGTATGGGGGTGGGTGGAATGACTCCCAGCAGTGTCCAGACATATGACGGGTGGGTGCAGAGGACTCCCAGCAGTGTCCAGACATATGAGGGGTGGGCACAGAGGAATCCCAGCAGTGTCTAGACATATGAGGGGTGGGTGCGGAGGACTTCCAGCAGTGGCCAGACATATGAGGGGTGGGAGCAGAGGACTCCCAGCAATGTCCAGACATATGAGGGGTGGGTGCAGAGGACTCCCAGCAGTGGCCAGATATATGGGGGTGGGTGCAGAGGACTCCCAGCATAGGTCAACAGTATGGGGGTGGGTGCAGAGGACTCCCAGCAGAGTCCAACAGTATGGGGGTAGGGTGAATATGACTCACAGCATAGGCCAACAGTATGGGGGTGGGTGCAGAGGACTCCCAGCAGTGTCCAGACATATGAGGGGTGGGTGCAGAGGACTCCCATCAGTGTCCAGACAAATGAGGGGTGGGTACAGAGGACTCCCAGCAGTGTCCAGACATATGAGGGTGGGTGCAGAGGACTCCTAGCAGTGTCCAGACATATGAGGGGTGGGTGCTGAGGACTCCCAGCAGTGTCCAGACATATGAGGGGTTGGTGCAGAGGACTCCCAGCAGAGGCCAGCAATATGGGGGTGGGTGGATATGACTCCCGGCATAGGCCAACAGTATGGGGGTGGGTGCAGAGGACTCCTAGCAGTGTCCAGGCATATGAGGGGTGGGTGCAGAGGAGTCCCAGCAGTGTACAGACAAATGAGGGGTGGGTGCAGAGGACTCCAAGCAAAGGCCATACGTATGAGGGGTGGGTGCAGAGGACTCCCAGCAGTGTCCAGACATATGAGGGTGGGTGCAGAGAACTCCTAGCAGCGTCCAGACATATGAGGGGTGCGTACAGAGGACTCCCAGCAGTGTCCAGACATATGAGGGGTGGGTGCAGAGGACTCCCAGCATAGGCCAACCTTATGGGAGTGGGTGGAGAGGACTCCCAGCAGAGTCCAACAGTATGGGGGTGGGTGAATATGACTCACAGCATAGGCCAACAGTATGGGGGTGGGTGCAGAGGACTCCCAGCATAGGCCAACACTATGGGGGTGGGTGCAGAGGACTCCCAGCAGTGTCCAGACATTTGAGCGGTTGGTGAAGAGGACTCCCAGCAGTGTCCAGACATATGAGAAGTGGGTGCAGAGGACTCCCAGCAGTGGCCAGACATATGAGGGGTGGGTGCAGAGGACTCCCAGCATAGGTCAACAGTATGGGGGTGGGTGCAGAGGACTCCCAGCAGAGTTCAACAGTATGGGGGTGGGTGAATATGACTCACAGCATAGGCCAACAGTATGGGGGTGGGTGCAGAGGACTCCCAGCAGTGTCCAGACATATGAGGGGTGGGTGCAGAGGACTCCCATCAGTGTCCAGACATATGAGGGGTGGGTACAGAGGACTCCCATCAGTGTCCAGACATATGAGGGTGGGTGCAGAGGACTCCCAGCAGTGTCCAGACATATGAGGAGTGGGTGCAGAGGACTCCCAGCAGTGTC
Organism: Lissotriton vulgaris; assembly: GCF_964263255.1. Lineage (NCBI taxonomy): Eukaryota > Metazoa > Chordata > Amphibia > Caudata > Salamandridae > Lissotriton > Lissotriton vulgaris. The sequence continues at coordinate 495,517,531 of NC_141685.1, forward strand.
CAGACATATTTGGGGTTGGTGCAGAGGACTCCCAGCAGAGGCCAGCAATATGGGAGTGGGTGGATATGACTCCCGGCATAGGCCAACAGTATGGGGGTGGGTGCAGATGACTCCTAGCAGTGTCCAGGCATATGAGGGGTGGGTGCAGAGGAGTCCCAGCAGTGGCCAGACATATGAGGGGTGGGTGCAGAGGACTCCAAGCAAAGGCCATACATATGAGGGGTTGGTGCAGAGGACTCCCAGCAGTGTCCAGACATATGAGGGTGGGTGCAGAGAACTCCTAGCAGCACCCAGACATATGAGGGGTGCGTACAGAGGACTCCCAGCAGTGTCCAGACATATGAGGGGTGAGCACAGAGGAATCCCAGCAGTGTCTAGACATATGAGGGGTGGGTGCAGAGGACTCCCAGCATAGGCCAACCTTATGGGAGTGGGTGCAGAGGACTTCCAGCAGTGTCCAGACATATGAGGGGTGAGCACAGAGGAATCCCAGCAGTGTCTAGACATATGAGGGGTGGGTGCAGAGGACTCCCAGCAGTGGCCAGACATATGAGGAGTGGGTGCAGAGGACTCCCAGCATAGGCCAACAGTATGGGGGTGGGTGGATATGACTCCCAGCAGTGTCTACACATATGAGGGGTGGGTGCAGATGACTCCCAGCATAGGCCAACAGTATGAGGGTGGGTGGAATGACACCCAGCAGTGTCCAGACATATGATGGGTGGGTGCAGAGGACTCCCAGCAGTGCCCAGACATATGAGGGGTGGGTGCAGAGGACTCCCAGCATAGGTCAACAGTAAGGGAATGGGTGCAGAGGACTTCCAGCAGTGTCCATACATATGAGGGGTGGGTGCAGAGGACTCCCAGCAGTGTCCAGGCATATGGGGGGTGGGTGCAAGGACTCCCAGTATTTGCCAGACATATGAGGGATGGGTGGGTGCAGAGGACTCCCAGCATAGGCCAACAGTATGGGTGTGGGTGCAGAGGACTCCCAGCAGAGGCCAACAGTATGGGGTTGTCTCAGAGGACTCCCAGCGTAGGCCAACAGTATGGGGGTGGGTGCAGAGGACTCCCAGCAGTGTCCAGACATATGAGGGTTGGGTGCAGAGGACTCCCAGCAGTGTCCAGACAATTGAGGGGTTGGTGCAGAGGACTCCCATCAGTGTCCAGACTTATGAGAAGTGGGTGCAGAGGACTCCCAGCAGTGGCCAGACATATGAGGGGTGGGTGCAGAGGACTCCCAGCATAGGTCAACAGTATGTGGGTGGGTGCAGAGGACTCCCAGCAGAGTCAAACAGTATGGGGGGTGGATGAATATGACTCCCAGTGTTGGACAGGCCTCATGGAAGGCCCGATCCCTCCCCGCACGGCGGGGCACGGACCTCTGCTCCTCCTGTTTCCTAGACAAGAACTATCCCGGCAACCCACCGGGGCAACCCACGGCCTGTCCCCGACGGAACCCCAGGTCCTGAACACCCGGATATCGGCTGGCCCGGGCCCCGTCCAGAACCACTGCCCCTGGCCCAGCCGCCATTTTGGACACTACACGACCAGGCCGCGTGGCCTCGGATCAACCTCAACCTCGGGCCTGGCCAGGCCCCGACATCGAGGCACCACCATCCGCCCAGGGGGTGAAGAGACCACTTGGCAGGTCAATGAGAGAAGGAGTGTCGATGGCTCCCCTCCGCCAGGTGTTGATCGCCCCCAGCCTCCCCGGGCGCTGGCTCCACCCCCCTGCTGGGCGCCAGACCTATAACTGGGGCAGCTCCAGAGCAGGAAGGCAGTGGTATCCTGGAGTCGAGAGACACCGAGATGAACTCATCCTTGGAGGCCTGCTGGCGCTGCCGCGGCTCCTTCTCGTGACCCATCTTTGAAGCCTGCTGGCGCTGCCGCGGCCCTCTTCATCATGAACCACCTTCGAAGCCTGCTGGCGCTGCCGCGGCCGTCCTCATTGTGAACCACCTTCGAAGCCTGCTGGCGCTGCCGCGGCCCTCCTCATCGTGAACACCTTCGAAGCCTGCTGGCGCTGCCGCGGCCCTCCTCATCGTGAACCACCTTCGAAGCCTGCTGGCGCTGCCGCGGCCCTCCTCATCGTGAACCACCTTCAAAGCCTGCTGGCGCTGCCGCGGCCCTCCTCATCGTGAGCCCCCTTCGAAGCCTGCTGGTGCTGCCGCGGCCCATCCTTGCGAACCCTCCAGCTCGAGGATTGTGAGCTCCATCTCTTGCTGCTTCGGTACCGGACCGGTACTCAGACTGTCCTGCTACCCCTTTTCCCCAAAGAGACTAGAATTGACGGGATCCTCGTATCCTGGTCCAGCTGTATCGCTTATCACCTTGCCTCAAGATATATATATAAAGTGTGCAGAACTCATCTCTGTGTGGTGTCCATCTGTGGGGGGGGAAGTTACCTGTCTGTACGATTACCGGAGAGGGCCCTCAGCGGAGGCCTCTCCCCCTGTACTCGGCCGACCCTCCGGGTCTCCGTCTAACACTGGTGGCCAGCGGCGCGATCCGAGCCGACGCATAATCGTACAGAGAGTAACTCACCCCAAGACACACAGCCACCATGACGACAAAGGAGAGTGGAACAAAAGAAAAATTCCTGATGGAGAAGCTAGAAGAATACAGCCACAAGGAACTGAAACAATTCTGTATAGAACTAGGCATTGCTACCACCGGACTGAGCACGAAAGATGACCTCAAACACGCCTTAGAATCTTGGGTGGAGACAGAAACACCCTTACCCCAAAATCAAAGCCTCGATCCACCGAAACAAGCACCGCTCCCACAGAGGAAAGAAGACCGGGCCTCTCGTCCGAGGAGGCCTGAGAACGGGAGAAGAGCCGGCTCCACGAATTGGAACTGGCTCGACTTCGCTTAGATGGAGAGCTCAAATTGGCAGAACAAAAAATAACACTAGAACACTTACGGCTCCGAGAGGAGCGAGAAGAGAAAAAGAGTCAGAGGGAGCTGGAAGAGAAAAGACTAGCCTACGAGCATGAGCGCAACTTGAAGGAACTAGAAATTCGGAGACAGAACAAAGACCTCGGAGGCTCCGGGCACCAGAGCCCCCCTGCTAGGCATGAGCGAATTTTGCGGATCTCGCGTTCGCGAATTTTGCGGATTTGCGGATTCGCAATCCGCAAAATCCGCGAATTCCCGCGAATTTGCGGATTTTTTTTTTTTGTGTTCGCCCGTGTTTCTGCCAGTTCGCGAGGGTTTTGTCCACTTTCGCAAATTGCGAACTTACCTGTCGGGTCGCAAGTTTCGCGAACTTGTTGTTTCTACGTGTCCAGCCTGTTTGGGACACTCTTCTTCATCACTGCCACTCTCTGTCACCACTGCCACTCTCTGACTACTCATGCCACCCTCTGGCCCACCCATGCCACCCTCTGTTTCATCACCACACCCTCTGGTTGTCCAGTGTACATTATTTTCAGCAAAGCAAAGCACACCTTCCCTGCCTCAAGTGACCTGAATTAATTTGGGGCTGATTAATGTGTCACAGAATATTTTTTTAGCTGGCACCTGCTTCCTTAGTGCGCCCTGATTAGTGATCTTTTGCACTTGCTAAGTGCTTTCATTGTTGCAAAATTAGTTACAACACCTGCCCTGCCCCAACTGACAATAATGAATTAGGGGCTGATTAATGGATTTTAACTTCCAGCCTGGCTCCTGCTTGTCTCCCTTAGCTGTAATTCAGGACCTTTGTGGCATATGTGTAACTATTCTGAGGTTCAGAGCAGGGTCACATAATAGTTTCAACTGGCAACTGAACTCTGGAGGGGCCCCTCAGGAAGCACTGCAGGAAATGGCTACTAATGATGAGCCTGAACTTTTGAACCTGGTAAGTAGTTACTTTCAGTTTTGCTAAGATCGTATTTCTGCAATTTTGCACTTATTCGCGGGGCGCGAACTCACGCGAACTCACGCGAACAGTGCGAGCAGTGCGAGCAAAATCCGCTGCTCGCGGATTTGCGGATTTTGCGGGAGATTCGCAAATCTCGCGGATTGCGGATTTCCCGAAAATCCGCAAAATCCGCGAGCGGAACGGATTTTCCGCCCACCCCTACCCCCTGCCCCTACGGACCCCAAGGTCCACATCCCCAAGGATGTCGTCAGGGAATATTACCGGAACGATGATATCCAGCAATGGTTTAAAGCCTACGAGGTAGCAATGACCTCCCACCGAATCCCACGGAGTGATTGGGGAGCCGGGTTATGGGGGAGGTTCGTCAACGAAGGGCGAGACGCCCTGCTGCAACTTCCCGACCATCAGATGACATCCTACGACCACATGAAGGCCGCCCTCCTCACTCGGTATGGGCTCACGCCCGAGATGTACCGCCAGAGGTTTCGAGACTGCAAACGAATCCCGGGTACAACTTGGGTGGAGTACGTGAACTTCTTTAGCCGAGCCTTCGAGGGGTGGATCAAGGGCAGCCAGGTGACCACCTACGATCAGTTATTCGACCTTATTGTATGGGAGCATCTCTCCAATAATTGCTTCGTCGAACTCAGGCAGCACCTTCTTGACAGTAAACTGACTGAACCTCGGAAACTCGCCATCGAAGCAGACCGATGGGAGAGCACACGAGTTCCTCGAAGCTGGCCCAGCGAACAGAACAGGGCCTCCCAAGGGCCTCACCGCCCGGGGGGGGGAGGAGGAGGCCAGGGTCGGGGCAGAGACACCGTCCCGGTGGCCACCACCAGCAACATCCCGCCCCCGGCCGGAAGAGGAAGCCCTCCGACGCGACCAGGGTTCCGCGCCAACGTTACCTGCCACCGATGCCAACGACCCGGCCACTAAGCCAATGATCCCAACTGCCCGAAAAACCAGAGTCCCATGCCCCGCCAGGCCGCGACCGCCGCCCTGGGGGAAGAACCGGCCCAAGAAGACACCGAAGAGTACGAGCCATACCAGCCTGAGTGGGAACCCGCCGCCATGTCCCTGGTCTGTCTAGGGGAAAGAGACATGGTTACGTGGGCGCCCCTCCCCGCCAACACGCAGAAGTATAGCCAGTGGGTCAGCATTAATGGACACCGGGCTGAAGCCCTCCGCGACACAGGGGCCAGTGTGACCGCAGTCCGCTGCCATCTGGTGACCCCTGACTAGATCTTACCAAATGTACTCTGTCCAGTGCGGTCGGCCGACAACTCCGAAAGCCTGTGCCAGATGGCCTGCGTCCCCTTCGAGTGGGGAGGGGTGTCCGGCATGCTAAAAGTGACTGTCCGCGACGATGCCCTGTAGACTGCCTCCTGGGGAACGACCTCGAAAGTTCCCCCTGGTCAGCCGTTGAGCAAAGGGAGCACCTGGGGATGCTGGGCCTCCCTGAATGGGTCTGCGTAACGACCCGGTCCATGGCCGCCTGCGCCATCTCCAGCCCCGAAGAACCGGAATGGCCGGAACCCCCGCCGCCGATCGTCACCGAAGAAACGACCCCGGAGCCCGGTCCCCGGGATCCAGCGAGGAAGAACTTGATCGGCTCTGGGACCTCCCAGAGCTGGCCCAGTGGCGTCAAGAGGGTGCCCCTACTCAGGAACAATTCAGACAGGAGCAAAGAACGTGTCCCTCCCTCGAGGGACTCAGGCAACAAGCCCTAACCCAGAGTGCAGGAGATACCTCGGGGGCCCACTGGATTTATTGGGACAATGAACTGCTCTACAGTGAGCAAAAGATTGCCGAGCTGGGAGCCAGCCGGGTGCTGGTGGTCCCCCTCCGCTTCAGAGACTTCCTCTTGAACCTGGCACACAATGTGCCTCTTGCCGGGCACCTGGGGCAAGACAAAACATACAGCCTCCTGGTAACCCACTTCTACTGGCCGAAGATGCGGAACGACGTAGCAAACCACTGCCGGGCTTGCCCCACCTGCCAGGCCAGCGGGAAGAGCGGCCGAAAACTCAAAGTACCCCTGCAACCTTTTCCCATCGTCACCACCCCATTTGAGCGGGTGGAATAGACATTGTGGGGCCCCTGGAGCCCCGGACAGCACACGGACACCGGTTCATCCGGGTCCTGGTGGACCACGCCACCCGCTATCCCGAAGCCATTCCTCTTCGACCGTGACGGCCCCGGTAGTGGGACGAGCCCTGATGGGGATCTTCTCGCGGGTGGGCTTCCCCCGGGAAGTCGTCAGTGACAGGGGCACGAACTTTATCTCCAATTACATGAAGTCCCTATGGCAGCAGTGCGGGGTCACCTACAAATTCACGACCCCCTATCACCCGCAAGGAAACGGGCTGGTAGAGCGGTTTAACCGCACCCTCAAGGGGATGATCATGGGCCTGGAGGAACCCCTACGTCGCCAATGGGACGTGCTGCTCCCGTGCCTCCTGTTCGCTTACAGGGAAGTCCCCCAGAAATCCCTGGGCTTCAGTCCGTTCGAACTATTGTATGGACACCCCGTCCGGGGCCCCCTCAGCCTGGTCAAAGAAGGGTGGGAGGATGTATACAAGTTCCTCTTGACCCTCCGTAACCAGACCCAGCGATTTAGGGAACTTGCCAAGGCCAACCTTGAAGCCAGCCAAGAGGACATGAAGCGATGGTATGATCAGCATGCCTCATCCATCGAGTTCGAGCCGGGACAACAGGTCTGGGTGATGTCCCCAGTTGAACCTGGCGCCCTCCAGGACAAATGGATGGGACCCTTCAAAGTAGTAGAGCGCAAGGGACCAGTCACCTACCTATTCGACATGGAGTCACCTCGGAACCCCCTACGGGTCCTCCACGCCAATAGACTCAAGCCCCACTTTGTGCGCTCGGAACTTAGCCTCCTGATGGCTACCGACAGTGGGGCTGAAGAAGACTCCGAGCCCCTCCCTGACCTGCTGAAAACGCTCGAGAAGGACGGCTCCGTGGAAGGGGTCAACCTCTCCGATGCCTTGTCCCCAGAGCAACGTCAAGACTGTCAAGACCTTCTGCTCCAATTTGCCGACCTGTTTTCCCTCATCCCAGGGGTCACCCCCTGGTGCCTTCACGACGTGGATACCGGGGATAGCTCCCCTATCCGACACAGGGCGTACCGAGTACCGGATCGAGTACGCTCCTGCATCCAGACGGAAGTCTCCAAAATGCTGGCTCTGGGAGTGATAGAGCCTTCCGACAGCCCCTGGGCCAGCCCGGTCGTGCTGATCCCCAAGGCGGCCGCCCCGGGCGTCGCCCCCGAGCTCAGGTTCTGTGTGGACTATCGGGGTCAGAACGCCGTCACCAGGACCGACGCTCATCCCATCCCCCGGGCAGATGAGCTGATTGACCGCAATGGGGCCCGCCTGCTACCTGAGCATCTTCGACTTGACAGCGGGCTATTGGCAGATCGGCCTCACCCCAGGGGCCCAGGAGCGATCCGCCTTCTCTACCCCGGATGGCCACTACCACTTCAAGGTGATGCCATTCGGCATGAAAAACGCCCCCGCCACCTTCCAGAGACTCGTGAACAAGGTACTGGCGGGGCTCGAGGAATTTAGCGCCGCCTATCTGGACGATATTGCTGTGTACAGTCGCCACTGGGAAGAACACCTCCACCACCTCCGGGAGGTCCTGAACGGCCTCCGGCAGGCCGGGCTCACCATCAAAGCCAGCAAGTGCCAGAATGGCCAAGGGTCCGTGACCTACCTGGGACACCAAGTGGGAAGCGGTCTGGTGGCCCCCCTCCAGCTCAAGATCGCTGCCATCCAGGCCTGGGAACCTCCGGTCACCCAAACAGAGGTCCGAGCCTTCTTGGGGCTCACCGGGTACTACCGGCGTTTTGTGAAAGACTATGGCAGCATTGTGGGGCCCCTCAAGGAACTCACGTCCAAAAAGAACCCCAAGACAGTCAACTGGACTCCTGAATGTCAGGCGGCTTTTGAGAAATTGAAGTCCGCCATGTGCACCGCCCCCGTGCTCCAGGCCCCCGACTACAGCCGGGAATTCATAGTACAGACGGACGCCTCAGATCATGGCGTTGGGCCGTCCTCTCCCAACTCAACACCAAAGGAGTTGATCAGCCAGTGGCCTTCATCAGCCGGCGCCTGCTGGCCCGAGAGCAGCGCTGGAGCACCATCGAGCGGGAGGCCTTCGCCGTCGTGTGGGCCCTCAAGAAGCTCCGGCCCTATCTCTTCGGTACCCACTTCCCGGTGCAAACAGATCACCGACCCCTGCAATGGCTGATGCAGATGCGGGGAGAAAACCCGAAGCTGTTGCGTTGGTCCATCTCCCTGCAGGGGATAGACTTCACCGTGGAGCACCGCCCCGGCCAAGACCACGCCAATGGCGACGGCCTGTCCCGCTTCTTCCGCCTCGGCGAGGAGAGTACCCAAGAGGATGGGTGACTCTCCCTGCCTTCAGCTTTTTTGTAATTTTCTCCATTAGTGTACTGGGGTAGCTCAGACGTGGGTCCCAGAGCCTCCACACCACTGGAGTCAAGCTAGCCGGGCTGATGAGAGGTGTTACCTCGAAACCGGTCCGGTCCTCGGATGCTTGATTCCGGTCTGGGAAAGATATGGCTGTGTAGTTCGGACTGGACTGTTCCCATGGGGCACAGGGTCAGAGCTTATTTGCATAAAGCCATTATCTAACCCAGGGTGGTGTGGAGTGCAAAAAACGATGGATTTAGGCCCAGATCCTTGTACTGGGGTGAATGTAAGACATTGATCTACATTCTGTCCATCAAATTGTTTTTTGTAATTTTCTTCCTAAGTGTACTGGCGTAGCTCAGACGTGGGTCCCAGAGCCTCCACACCACTGGAGTCAAGCTAGCCGGGCTGATGAGAGGTGTTACCTCGAAACCGGTCCTGTCCTCGGATGCTTGATTCCGGTCTGGGAAAGATATGGCTGTGTAATTCGGACTGGACTGTTCCCATGGGGCACAGGGTTAGAGCTTATTTGCATAAAGCCATTATCTAACCGGGTGGTGTGGAGTGCAAAAAACGATGGATTTAGGCCCAGATCCTTGTACTTGGGTGAATGTAAGACATTGATCTACATTCTGTCCATCAAATTGTTTTTTGTAATTTTCTCCCTGAGTGTACTGGGGTAGCTCAGACGTGGGTCCCAGAGCCTCCACACCACTGGAGTCAAGCTAGCCGGGCTGATGAGAGGTGTTACCTCGAAACCGGTCCGGTCCTCGGATGCTTGACTCCGGTCTGGGAAAGATATGGCTGTGTAGTTCGGACTGGACTGTTCCCATGGGGCACAGGGTCAGAGCTTATTTGCATGAAGCCATTATCTAACCCAGGGTGGTGTGGAGTGCAAAAAACGATGGATTTAGGCCCAGATCCTTGTACTGGGGTGAATGTAAGACATTGATCTACATTCTGTCCATCAAATTGTTTTTTGTAATTTTCTTCCTAAGTGTACTGGCGTAGCTCAGACGTGGGTCCCAGAGCCTCCACACCACTGGAGTCAAGCTAGCCGGGCTGATGAGAGGTGTTACCTCGAAACCGGTCCTGTCCTCGGATGCTTGATTCCGGTCTGGGAAAGATATGGCTGTGTAATTCGGACTGGACTGTTCCCATGGGGCACAGGGTTAGAGCTTATTTGCATAAAGCCATTATCTAACCGGGTGGTGTGGAGTGCAAAAAACGATGGATTTAGGCCCAGATCCTTGTACTGGGGTGAATGTAAGACATTGATCTACATTCTGTCCATCAAATTGTTTTTTGTAATTTTCTCCCTGAGTGTACTGGGGTAGCTCAGACGTGGGTCCCAGAGCCTCCACACCACTGGAGTCAAGCTAGCCGGGCTGATGAGAGGTGTTACCTCGAAACCGGTCCGGTCCTCGGATGCTTGACTCCGGTCTGGGAAAGATATGGCTGTGTAGTTCGGACTGGACTGTTCCCATGGGGCACAGGGTCAGAGCTGATTTGCATAAACCCATTATCTAACCCAGGGTGGTGTGGAGTGCAAAAAACTATGGATTTAGGCCCAGATCCTTGAACTGGGGTGAATGTAAGACACTGATCTACATTCTGTCCATCAAATTGTTTTTTGTAATTTTCTCCCTGAGTGTACTGGGGTAGCTCAGACGTGGGTCCCAGAACCTCCACACCACTGGAGTCAAGGCTAGCCGGGCTGATGAGAGGTGTTACCTCGAAACCGGTCCGGTCCTCGGATGCTTGATTCCGGTCTGGGAAAGATATGGCTGTGTAGTTTGGACTGGATTGTTCCCATGGGGCACAGGGTCAGAGCTGATTTGCATAAAGCCATTATCTAACCCAGGGTGGTGTGGAGTGCAAAAAACGATGGATTTAGGCCCAGATCCTTGTACTGGGGTGAATGTAAGACATTGATCTACATTCTGTCCATCAAATTGTTTTGGTTTTTGTAATTTTCTCCCTGAGTGTACTGGGGTAGCTCAGACGTGGGTCCCAGAGCCTCCACACCACTGGAGTTAAGCTAGCCGGGCTGATGAGAGGTGTTACCTCGAAACCGGTCCGGTCCTCGGATGCTTGATTCCAGTCTGGGAAAGATATGGCGGTGTAGTTCGGACTGGACTGTTCCCATGGGGCACAGGGTCAGAGCTGATTTGCATACAGCCATTATCTAACCCAGGGTGGTGTGGAGTGCAAAAAACGATGGATTAAGGCCCAGATCCTTGTACTGGGGTGAATGTAAGACATTGATCTACATTCTGTCCATCAAATTGTTTTTTGTAATTTTCTCCCTGAGTGTACTGGGGTAGCTCAGATGTGGGTCCCAGAGCCTCCACACCACTGGAGTCAAGCTAGCTGGGCTGATGAGAGGTGTTACCTCGAAACCGGTCCGGTCCTCGGATGCTTGATTCCGGTCTGGGAAAGATATGGCTGTGTAGTTCGGACTGGACTGTTCCCATGGGGCACAGGGTCAGAGCTGATTTGCATAAAGCCATTATCTAACCCAGGGTGGTGTGGAGTGCAAAAAACGATGGATTTAGGCCCAGATCCTTGTACTGGGGTGAATGTAAGACATTGATCTACATTCTGTCCATCAAATTGTTTTTTGTAATTTTCTCCCTGAGTGTACTGGGGTAGCTCAGACGTGGGTCCCAGAGCCTCCACACCACTGGAGTCAAGGCTAGCCGGGCTGATGAGAGGTGTTACCTCGAAACCGGTCCGGTCCTCGGATGCTTGATTCCGGTCTGGGAAAGATATGGCTGTGTAGTTCGGACTGGACTGTTCCCATGGGGCACAGGGTCAGAGCTGATTTGCATAAAGCCATTATCTAACCCAGGGTGGTGTGGAGTGCAAAAAACGATGGATTTAGGCCCAGATCCTTGTACTGGGGTGAATGTAAGACATTGATTTACATTCTGTCCATCAAATTGTTTTTTGTAATTTTCTCCCTGAGTGTACTGGGGTAGCTCAGACGTGGGTCCCAGAGCCTCCACACCACTGGAGTCAAGCTAGCCGGGCTGATGAGAGGTGTTACCTCGAAACCGGTCCGGTCCTCGGAGGCTTGATTCCGGTCTGGGAAAGATATGGCTGTGTAGTTCGGACTGGACTGTTCCCATGGGGCACAGGGTCAGAGCTGATTTGCATAAAGCCATTATCTAACCCAGGGTGGTGGGGAGTGCAAAAAACGATGGATTTAGGCCCAGATCCTTGTACTGGGGTGAATGTAAGACATTGATCTACATTCTGTCCATCAAATTGTTTTTTGTAATTTTCTCCCTGAGTGTACTGGGGTAGCTCAGACGTGGGTCCCAGAGCCTCCACACCACTGGAGTCAAGCTAGCCGGGCTGATGAGAGGTGTTACCTCGAAACCGGTCCGGTCCTCGGATGCTTGATTCCGGTCTGGGAAAGATATGGCTGTGTAGTTCGGACTGGACTGTTCCCATGGGGCACAGGGTCAGAGCTGATTTGCATAAAGCCATTATCTAACCCAGGGTGGTGTGGAGTGCAAAAAACGATGGATTTAGACCCAGATCCTTGTACTGGGGTGAATGTAAGACATTGATCTACATTCTGTCCATTAAATTGTTTTTTGTAATTTTCAGCTGGGGGGACGCATGTTGGACAGGCCTCGTGGAAGGCCTGATCCCTCCCAGCACGGCGGGGCACGGACCTCTGCTCCTCCTGTTTCCTAGACAAGAACTATCCCGGCAACCCACCGGGGCAACCCACGGCCCATCACCAACGGAACCCCAGCTCCTGAACACCCCGGTATCGGCTGGCCCGGGCCTCTTTCAGCACCCCTGCCCCCGGCCCAGCCGCCATTTTGGACACTACACGACAAGGCCGCGTGGCCTCAGATCGACCCCAACCCCGGGCCTGGCCAGGCCCCGACATCGAGGCACCACTATCCACCCAGGGGGTGAAGAGACCACTTGGCAGGTCAATGGGAGAAGGAGTGTCGATGGCTCTCCTCCGCCAGGTGTCAATCGCCCCCAGCCTCCCCGGGCGCTGGCTCCACCCCCCTGCTGGGTGTCTGGACTCCCTCATCCCGGACCTCCCGACCTCCAAGTGCGAGGGTCCGGACATCAAAGAGCGCCAGACCTATAACTGGGGCAGCTCCAGAACAGGAAGGCAGTTGTATCTTGGAGTCGAGAGACACCGTGAGGAACTCATCCATGGAGGCCTGCTGCCGCTGCCGCGGCTCCTTCTTGTGAACCACCTTCGAAGCCTGCTGGCGCTGCCGCGGCCCTCGTCATCGTGAAACCATCTTCGAAGCCTGCTGGCGCTGCCGCGGCCCTCTTCCTCGTGAACCATCGTCAAAGCCTGCTGGCGCTGCCGCGGCCCTTGTCCTCGTATACCATCGTCAAAGCCTGCTGGCGCTGCCGCGGCCCTCCTCATCGTGAACCACCTTCGAAGCCTGCTGGCGCTGCCGCGGCCCTCCTCATCGTGAGCCCCCTTCGAAGCCAGCTGGCGCTGCCGCGGCCCTTCCTTGCGAACCCTCCAGCTCGAGGATTGTGAGCTCCATCTCTTGCTGCTTCGGTACCGGACCGGTACTCAGACTGTCCCGCTACCCCTTTTCCCCAAAGAGACTAGAATTGACGGAATCCTCGTATCCTGGTCCAGCTGTATCGCTTATCACCTTGCCTCAAGATATATATATAAAGTGTGCATAACTCATCTCTGTGTGGTGTCCATCTGTGGGGGGGGAAGTTACCTGTCTGTACGATTACCGGAGAGGGCCCTCACCGGAGGCCTCTCCCCCTGTACTCGGCCAACCCTCCGGGTCTCCGTCTAACACCCAGCATAGGCCAACAGTATGGGGGTGGGTGTAGAGGACTCCCAGCAGTGTCCAGACATATGAGGGGTGGGTGCAGAGGACTCCCAGCAGTGTCCAGACATTGAGGGGTGGGTGCAGAGGACTCCAGCAGTGTCCAGATATAGGAGGGTGGGTGCAGAGGACTCCCAGCAGTGCCCAGACATAAGAGGGGTGGGTGCAGAGGACTCCCAGCAGTGTCCAGACATATGACGGGTTGGTGGAGAGGACTCCCAGCAGAGGCCAACAATATGGGAGTGGGTGCAGAGGACTCCCAGCATAGGTCAACAGAATGGTGTTGGGTGGATATGACTCCCGGCATAGGCCAACAGTATGGGAGTGGGTGCAGAGGACTCCCAGCAGTGTCCAGACATATGAGGGGTGGGTGCAGAGGAGTCCCAGCAGTGGCCAGATGTTGGACAGGCCTCATGGAAGGCCCCGTCCCTCCCCGCATGGCGGGGCCCGGACCCCTGCTCCTCCTATGTCCTCCACAAGAACCATCCCGGCAACCCACCGGGGCAACTCCCGGCCCATCACCAACGGAACCCCAGCTCCTGAACACCCCGGTATCGGCTGGCCCGGGCCTCTTTCAGCACCTTTGCCCCCGGCCCAGCCGCCATTTTGGACACTACACGACAAGGCCGCGTGGCCTCAGATCGACCCCAACCCCGGGCCTGGCCAGGCCCCGACATCGAGGCACCACCATCCACTCAGGGGGTGAAGAGACCACTTGGCAGGTCAATGGGAGAAGGAGTGTCGATGGCTCTCCTCCGCCAGGTGTCGATCGCCCCCAGCCTCCCCGGGCGCTGTCTCCACCCCCCTGCTGGGTGTCTGGACTCCCTCATCCCGGACCTCCCGACCTCCAAGTGCGAAGGTCCGGACATCAAAGGGCGCCAGACCTATAACTGGGGCAGCTCCAGAACAGGAAGGCAGTTGTATCTTGGAGTCGAGAGACACCGTGAGGAACTCATCCATGGAGGCCTGCTGGCGCTGCCGCGGCTCCTTCTTGTGAACCACCTTCGAAGCCTGCTGGCGCTGCCGCGGCCCTCTTCATCGTGAAACCATCTTCGAAGCCTGCTGGCGCTGCCGCTGGTCTCTTCCTCGTGAACCATCATCAAAGCCTGCTGGCGCTGCCGCGGCCCTCGTCATCGTGAAACCATCTTCGAAGCCTGCTGGCCCTCTTCCTCGTGAACCATCGTCAAAGCCTGCTGGCGCTGCCGCGGCCCTCGTCCTCGTATACCATCGTCAAAGCCTGCTGGCGCTGCCGCGGCCCTCGTCATCGTGAACCAACGTCAAAGCCTGCTGGCGCTGCCGCGGCCCCTCACTGCAACTCTCCAGCTCGAGGATTGTGAGCTCCATATCTTGCTGCTTCTGTACCAGACAGGTACTATGACTGTCCCGCTACCCCTTTCCCCCCAAAGAGACTAGAATTGGCAGGATCCTCGTATCCTGGTCCCGCTGTATCGTTTATCACCTTGCCTCAAGATTTCTATATAAAGTGGGCCGAACTCATCTTTGTGTGGTGTCCATCTGTGGGGGGGAAGTTACTTGTCTGTACGATCGCCGGAGAGGGCCCTCACCGGAGGCCTCTCCCCCTGTATTCGGCCGACCCTCCGGGTCCCCGTCTAACATTGGTGGCCAGCGGCGCGATCCGAGCCGACGCATAATCGTACAGAGAGTAACTCACCCCACGACACACAGCCACCATGACGACAAAGGAAAGTGGAACAACGGAAAAATTCCTGATGGAGAAACTAGAAGAATACAGCCATAAGGAACTAAAACAATTCTGTATAGAACTGGGCATTGCTACCACAGGACTGAGCACGAAAGATGACCTCAAACACGCCTTGGAGGCTTGGGCAGAGACAGAAATGCCCTTACCCCAAAACCAAAGCCTCGAGACCACCGAAACAAGCACCGCTCCTACAGAGGAAAGAAGACCGGGCCTCTCGTCCGAGGAGGCCCGAGAACGGGAAAAAGCCGGCTCCACGAATTGGAACTGGCTCGACTTCGCTTAGATGGAGAACTCAAATTAGCGGAACAAAAATAACGCTAGAACACTTACGGCTCCGAGAGGAGCGAGAAGAGAAAAAGAGTCAAAGGGAGCTGGAAGAGAAAAGACTAGCCTATGAGCATGAGCACAACTTGAAGGAATTAGAGATTTGGAGACAGAACAAAGACCTCGGAGTTCCCGGGCACCAGAGCCCCCCGGTCACTACGGACCCCAAGGTCCACATCCCCAAGGATGTCGTCAGAGAATATTACCTGGTGTCGCGGAGGGCCTCAGCCCGGTGTCCATTAATGGTGACCCACTGGCTGTACTTCTGCATGTTGGCGGGAAGGGGTGCCCGCGGAACCAGGTCTCTTTCCCCTAGGCAGACCAGGAACATGGCGGCAGGTTCCCACTTGGGCTGGTCTGGCCCGTACTCTTCGGGGACTTTTGGTGCCTGTTCTTCTCCTAGGGCGGCGGCAGCGACCTGGCGGGGCATGGGACTCTGGTTTTTCTGGCAGTTGGGATCATTGGCGTAGTGGCCGGAACGATGATATCCAGCAATGGTTCAAAGCCTATGAAGTAGCAATGACCTCCCACCGGATCCCACGGAGCGACTGGGGAGCTGGGTTATGGGGAAGGTTTGTCAACGAAGGGCGAGACGCCCTGCTGCAACTCCCTGACCATCAGATGACGTCCTACGACCACATGAAAGCCGCCCTCCTCACTCGATACGGGCTCACGCCCGAGATGTACCGCCAGAGGTTCCGCGACTGCAAACGGATCCCGGGTACGACTTGGGTGGATCAAGGGCAGCCAGGTGACCACTTACGAGCAACTATTCGACCTTATTGTATGGGAGCACCTCTCCAATAACTGCTTCGTCGAGCTCCGGCAGCACCTCCTTGACAGTAAACTGACTGAACCCCGAAAACTCGCCATCGAAGCAGACCGATGGGAGAGCACCCGAGTTCCTCGAAACTGGTCCAGTGAACAGAACCGAGCCTCCCAAGGGCCCCACGGCCCTCGGGGGGGAGGAGGAGGCCAGGGTCGGGGCCGAGACACTGTCCCGGTGGCCACCACCAGCAACACCCCGCCCCCGGCCGGAAGAGGAAGCCCTCCAACGCGACCAGGGTTCCGCGCCAACGTTACCTGCCACCGATGCCAACGACCCGGCCACTACGCCAATGATCCCAACTGCCAGAAAAACCAGAGTCCCATGCCCCGCCAGGTCGCTGCCGCCGGAGAAGAACAGGCACCAAAAGACCCCGAAGAGTACGGTCCAGACCAGCCCGAGTGGGAACCTGCCGCCATGTTCCTGGTCTGCCTAGGGGAAAGAGACCTGGTTCCGCGGGCACCCCTTCCCTCCAACACGCAGAAGTACAGCCAGTGGGTCACCATTAATGGACACCGGGCTGAGGCCCTCCGCGACACCAGGGCCAGTGTGACCGCCATCCGCTGCCATCTGGTAACCCCGGACCAGATCTTACCAAATGTTCTTTGCCCAGTACGGTCGGCCGACAACTACGAGAGCCTGTGTCGGATGGCCTGCGTCCCCTTTGAGTGGGGAGGGGTATCCGGCATGCTAAAAGTGACTGTCCGCGACGATGCCCCAGTAGACTGCCTTCTGGGGAACGACCTTGAAAGTTCCCCCTGGTCCGCCGTGGAGCGAAGAGAGCACCTGGGGATGCTGGGTCTCCCTGAATGGGTCTGCGTGACGACCCGGTCCATGGCCGCCTGCGCCATATCCAGCCACGAAGAACCGGAATGGCCAGAACCCCCTCCGCCGATCATCCCCGAAGGAGCAGCCCCGGAACCCAGTTCCCCGGAGTCCAGCGAAGAAGGGCTTGATCAACTCCGGGACCTTCCAGAACTGGCCCAGTGGCGTCAAGAGGGTGGCCCTACTCAGGAACAATTCCGACAGAGCAGAGAACGTGTCCCTCCCTAGAGGGACTCCGACAGCAAGCCCTCACCCAGAACGCAGGAGACTCCTCGGGGGCCCACTGGATTTATTGGGACAATGACCTGCTCTACAGTGAGCAAAAAATTGCAGAGTTGGGGGCCAGCCGGGTGCTGGTGGTCCCCCTCCGATTCAGAGACTTCCTATTAAACTTGGCACACGATGTGCCTCTTGCCGGGCACCTGGGGCAGGACAAGACGTACAGCCCCCTGGTGACCCACTTCTACTGGCGAAGATGCGGAACGATGTAGCGAACCACTGCCGGGCCTGCCCAACCTGCCAGGCCAGCGGGTAGAGCGGCCGAAAACTCAGAGCACCCCTGCAGCCTTTTCCCATCGTCACCACCCCGTTTGAACGGGTGGGAATAGACATTGTGGGGCCCCTGGAGCCCCGGACAGCACAAGGACACCGGTTCATCCTGGTCCTGGTGGACCACGCCACCCGCTATCCCGAGGCCATTCCTCTTCGGACCGTGACGGCGCCCGTGGTGGGCCGAGCCCTGATGGGGATCTTCTCACGGGTGGGCTTCCCCTGGGAAGTCGTCAGTGACAGGGGCACGAACTTTAGCACCAAATACATGAAGTCCCTATGGCAACAGTGCGGGGTCACCTACAAATTGACGACCCCCTATCACCCGCAAGGAAATGGGTTGGTAGAGCGGTTTAACAGCACCCTCAAGGGGATGATCATGGGCCTAGAAGAACCCCTACGTCGCCAATGGGACGTGCTGCTCCAGTGCATCCTGTTCGCTTACAGGGAAGTCCCCCAGAAATCCCTGGGCTTCAGTCCGTTCGAGCTACTATATGGACACCCCGTCTGGGGCCCCCTCAGCCTGGTCAAAGAAGGGTGGGAGGTGGCCCCTCAGAAGACTCCTCCGGATGTATACAAGTACCTCCTGACCCTCCGTAACCAGACCCGGCGATTCCGAGACCTTGCCAAGGCCAACCTGGAAGCCAGTCAAGAAGATATGAAGCGATGGTATGATCAGCATGCCTACTCCATCGAGTTCGAGCCGGGACAACAGGTCTGGGTGATGTCCCCGGTTGAACCTTGCGCCCTACAGGACAAATGGATGGGGCCCTTCAAGGTAGTAGAGCGCAAGGGTCCAGTCACCTACCTGATCGACATGGAATCACCCCGGAACCACCTACGGGTCCTCCACGCCAACAGACTCAAACCCCACTTCGTGCGCTCAGAGCTTAGCCTCCTGATGGCTACCGACAGTGGGGCTGAAGAAGACTACGAGCCTCTCCCTGACCTGCTGAAAACGCTCATAAAAGACGGCTCCGTGGAAGGGGTCAGACTCTCCGATGCCTTGTCCCCAGAGCAACGCCAAGACTGTCGAATTTTCCGACCTGTTTTCCCTCATCCCCGGGGTCACCCCCTGTTGCCTTCACGACGTAGATACCGGGAATAGCCCCTCAATCCGACACAGGGCGTACCAAGTGCCAGATCGAGTTCGCGCCTGCATCCAGACCGAAGTCTCCAAAATGCTGGCGCTGGGAGTGATCGAGCCATCTGACAGCCCCTGGGCCAGCCCGGTCGTGCTGGTCCCCAAGGCGGCCGCCCCGGGCGTCGCCCCCGAGCTCAGGTTCTGCGTGGACTATCGGGGCCTGAACGCCGTTACCAGGACCGACGCTCACCCCATTCCCCGGGCAGATGAGCTGATCGACCGCATGGGGGCCGCCCGCTACCTGAGCATCTTCGACCTAACAGCGGGCTACTGGCAGATCGGCCTCACCCCAGGGGCCCAAGAGCGATCCGCCTTCTCCACCCCGGATGGCCACTTCCACTTCAAGGTGATGCCATTCGGCATGAAGAACGCCCCCGCCACCTTCCAGAGACTCGTGAACCAGGTACTGGCGGGCCTCGAGGAATTCAGCGCCGCCTATCTGGACGATATTGCTGTGTACAGTTGCCACTGGGCAGAACACCTCCACCACCTCCAGGAGGTCCTGAACGCCCTCCGGCAGGCCGGGCTTACCATCAAAGCCAGCAAGTGCCAGATTGGCCAATGGTCCATGACCTACCTGGGACACCAAGTGGGAAGCGGCCTGGTGGCCCCCCTCCAGCTCAAGATCGCTGCCATCCAGGCCTGGGAACCTCCGGTCACCCAAACAGAGGTCCGAGCCTTCCTGGGGCTCACCGGGTACTACCAGCGCTTCGTAAAAGACTATGGCAGCATTGTGGGGCCCCTCACCGAACTCACATCCAAGAAGAACCCCAAAAGCGTCAGCTGGACTCCTGACTGCCAGGCGGCTTTTGAGAAATTGAAGTCCGCCATGTGCACCGCCCCCGTGCACCAGGCCCCTGACTACAGCCGGGAGTTCATAGTACAGACAGACGCCTCAGATCATGGCGTGGGGGCCGTCTTCTCCCAGCTCAACACCAAGGGAGTTGACCAACCAGTGGCCTTCATCAGCCGACGCCTGCTGGCCCGAGAGCAGCGCTGGAGCACCATCGAACGGGAGGCCTTCGCAGTGGTGTGGGCCCTCAAGAAGCTCCGGCCCTATCTCTTCGGTACCCACTTCCGGGTGCAAACAGATCACCGCCCCCTGCCATGGTTAATGCAGATGCGGGGGGAGAACCCAAAGTTGTTGCGCTGGTCCATCTCCCTGCAGGGGATGGACTTCACTGTGGAACATCGTCCCGGCCAAGACCACGCCAACGCAGATGGCCTGTCACGCTTCTTCCGCCTAGGCGAGGAGAGTACCCAAGGAGATGGGTGACTCTCCCTGCCTTCAGATGGGGGGACGCATGTTGGACATGCCTCATGGAAGGCCCGGTCCCTCCCCGCATGGCGGGGCCCGGACCCCTGCTCCTCCTATGTCCTCCACAAGAACCATCCCGGCAACCCACCGGGGCAACCCACAGCCCATCACCCACGGAACCCCAGCTCCTGAACACCCCGGTATCGGCTGGCCCGGGCCTCTTTCAGCACCCCTGCCCCCGGCCCTGCCGCCATTTTGGACACTACACGACAAGGCCGCGTGGCCTCAGATCGACCCCAACCCCGGGCCTGGCCAGGCCCCGACATCGAGGCACCACCATCCACCCAGGGGGTGAAGAGACCACTTGGCAGGTCAATGGGAGAAGGAGTGTCGATGGCTCCCCTCCGCCAGGTGTCGATCGCCCCCAGCCTCCCCGGGCGCTGGCTCCACCCCCCTGCTGGGTGTCTGGACTCCCTCATCCCGGACCTCCCGACCTCCAAGTGCGAGGGTCCGGACATCAAAGGGCGCCAGACCTATAACTGGGGTAGCTCCAGAACAGGAAGGCAGTTGTATCTTGGAGTCGAGAGACACCGTGAGGAACTCATCCTTGGAGGCCTGCTGGCGCTGCCGCGGCTCCTTCTTGTGAACCACCTTCGAAGCCTGCTGGCGCTGCCGCGGCCCTCTTCATCGTGAAACCATCTTCGAAGCCTGCTGGCGCTGCCACGGCCCTCTTCCTCGTGAACCATCGTCAAAGCCTGCTGGCGCTGCCGCGGCCCTCGTCATCGTGAAACCATCTTCGAAGCCTGCTGGCGCGGCCCTCTTCCTCGTGAACCATCGTCAAAGCCTGCTGGCGCTGCCGCGGCCCTCGTCCTCGTGAACCATTGTCAAAGCCTGCTGGCGCTGCCGCGGCCCTCTTCCTCGTGAACCATCGTCAAAGCCTGCTGGCGCTGCCGCGGCCCTCGTCCTCGTGAACCATTGTCAAAGCCTGCTGGCGCTGCCGCGGCCCTCGTCATCGTGAACCAACGTCAAAGCCTGCTGGCGCTGCCGCGGCCCCTCACTGCAACTCTCCAGCTCGAGGATTGTGAGCTCCATATCTTGCTGCTTCTGTACCAGACCGGTACTAAGACTGTCCCGCTACCCCTTTCCCCCCAAAGAGACTAGAATTGGCAGGATCCTCGTATCCTGGTCCCGCTGTATCGTTTATCACCTTGCCTCAAGATTTCTATATCAAGTGGGCCGAACTCATCTTTGTGTGGTGTCCATCTGTGGGGGGGAAGTTACTTGTCTCACCGGAGACCTCTCCCCCTGTATTCCGCCGACCCTCCAGGTCCCCGTCTAACACCAGACATATGAGGGGTGGGTGCAGAGGACTCCCAGCAGAGGCCATACATATGAGGGGTGGGTGCAGAAGACTCCCAGCAGTGTCCAGACTTATGAGGGTGGGTGCAGAGAACTCCCAGCAGTGTCCAGACATATGAGGGGTGGGTGCAGAGGACTCCCAGCATAGGCCAACAGTATGGGAGTGGGTGCAGAGGACTTCCAGCAATGTCCAGACATATGAGGGGTGGGCACAGAGGAATGCCAGCAGTGTCTAGACATATGAGGGGTGGGTGCAGAGGACTCCCAGCAGTGGCCAGACATATGAGGGGTGGTTGCAGAGGACTCCCAGCAGTGTCCAGACATATGAGGGGAGGGAGGACTCCCAGCAGTGGCCAGACATATGAGGGGTGGTTGCAGAGGACTCCCAGCAGTGGCCAGACATATGAGGGGTGGGTGCAGAGGACTCCCAGCATAGGCCAACAGTATGGGGGTGGGTGGATATGACTCCCAGCAGTGTCTACACATATGAGGGGTGGGTGCAGATGACTCCCAGCATAGTCCAACAGTATGGGGGTGGGTGGATATGACTCCCAGCAGTGTCCAGAAGTATCAGGGGTGGTGCATAGGACTCCCAGCAGTGTCCAGACATATGAGGGGTGGGTGCAGAGGACTCCCAGCATAGGCCAACAGTATGGGGGTGGGTGGATATGAGTCCCAGCATAGGCCAACAGTATGGTGGTGGGTGCAGAGGACTCCGAGCAGAGTCCAACAGAATGGGGGTTGGTGGATATGACTCCCAGCATAGCCCAACAGTATGGGGGGTGGGTGCAGAGGACTCCCAGCAGTGTCGAGACAAATGAGGGGTGGGTGCAGAGGACTCCCAGCAGAGGCCAGACATATGAGGGGTGGGTGCCGAGGACTCCCAGTAGTGTCCAGACATATGAGAAGTGGGTGCAGAGGACTCCCAGCAGTGTCCAGACATATGAGGGGTGGGTGCAGAGGACTCCCAGCAGTGTCCAGACATATGAGGGGTGGGTGCAGAGGACTCCCAGCATAGGCCAACAGTATTAGGGTGGGTGCAGAGTACTCCCAGCAGTGTCCAGGCATATGAGGGGTAGGCACAGAGGACTCCCAGCAGTTTTCTTGACATATGAGGGGTGGGTGCAGTGGACTCCCAGCAGTGGCCAGACATATGAGGGGTAGGTGCAGAGGACTCCCAGCAGTGTCCAGGCATATGAGGGGTGGGTGCAAGGACTCCCAGCATTGGCCAGACATATGAGTGTGGGTGCAGAGGTCTCCCAGCATAGGGCAACAGTATGGGGGTGGGTGCAGAGGACTCACAGCATAGGCCAACAGTATGAGGGTGGGTGTAGAGTACTCAGAGCAGTGTCCAGACATATGAGGGGTGGGCACAGAGGACTCCCATCAGTGTCTAGACATATGAGGGGTGGGTGCAGTGAACTCCCAGCAGTGGCCAGGCATATGAGGGGTAGGTGCAAGGACTCCCAGCATAGGCCAACAGTATGGGTGTGGGTGCAGAGGACTCCCAGCAGAGGCCAACAGTATGGGGTGGGCTCAGAGGACTACCAGCGTAGGCCAGCGTAGGCCAACAGTATGGGGGTGGGTGCAGAGAACTCCCAGCAGTGTCCAGACATATGAGGGTTGGGTGCAGAAGACTCCCAGCAGTGTCCAGACATTTGAGGGGTTGGTGAAGAGGACTCCCAGCAGTGTCCAGACATATGAGAAGTGGGTGCAGAGGACTCCCAGCAGTGGCCAGACATATGAGGGGTGGGTGCAGAGGACTCCCAGCATAGGTCAACAGTATGCGGGTGGGTGCAGAGGACTCCCAGCAGAGTCCAACAGTATGGGGGTGGGTGAATATGACTCCGGGCATAGGCCAACAGTATGGGGGTGCGTGCAGAGGACTCCCAGCAGTGTCCAGACACAAGAGGGGTGGGTGCAGAGGACTCCCAGCAGTGTCCCTACATATGAGGGGTGGGTGCAGAGGACTCCCAGCAGTGTCCAAACATATGAGGGTGGGTGCAGAGAAATCCCAGCAGTGTCCAGACATATGAGAGGTGGGTGCAGAGGACTCCCAGCTGTGTCCAGACATATGAGGGGTTGGTGCAGAGGACTCCCAGCAAAGGCCAACAATATGGGAGTGGCTGCAGAGGACTCCCAGCATAGTTCAACAGTATGGGGGTGGGTGGATATGACTCCGGGCATACGCCAACAGTATGGGGGTGGGTGCAGAGGACTCCCAGCAGGGTCCAGACATATAAGGGGTGGGTGCAGAGGACTCCCAGCAGTGGCCAGACATATGAGGGGTGGGTGCAGAAGACTCCCAGCAGAGGCCATACATATGAGGGGTGGGTGCAGAGGACTCCCAGCAGTGTCCAGACATATGAGGGTGGGTGCAGAGAACTCCCAGCAGTGTCCAGACATATGAGGGGTGGGTGCAGAGGACTCCCAGCAGTGTACAGACATATGAGGGGTGGGTGCAGAGGACTCCCAGCATATGCCTACAGTATGGGGATGGGTGCAGAGGACTCCCAGCAGTGTCCAGACATATGAGGGGTGGGTGCAGAGGAGTCCCAGCAGTGGCCAGACATATGAGGGGTGGGTGCAGAGGACTCCCAGCAGAGGCCATACATATGAGGGGTGGGTGCAGAGGACTCCCAGCAGTGTCCAGACATATGAGGGTGGGTGCAGAGAACTCCCAGCAGTGTCCAGACATATGAGGGGTGGGTGCAGAGGACTCCCATCAGTGTCCAGACATATGAGGGGTGGGTGCAGAGGACTCCCAGCAGTGGCCAGACATATGAGGGGTGGGCGCAGAGGACTCCCAGCACAGGCCAACAGTATGGGGGTGGGTGGAATGACTCCCAGCAGTGTCCAGACATATGAGGGGTGGGTGCAGAGGACTCCAAGCAGTGTCCAGACATATGAGGGGTGGGTGCAGTGGACTCCCAGTATAGGCCAACAGTATGGGAGTGGGTGCAGAGGACTTCCAGCAGTGTCCAGACATATGAGGGGTGGGCACAGAGGAATCCCAGCAGTGTCTAGACATATAAGGGGTGGGTGCAGAGAACTCCCAGCAGTGGCCAGACATATGAGGGGTGGGTGCAGAGGACTCCCAGCAGTGTCCAGACATATGAGGGGTGGGTGCAGAAGACTCCCAGCAGTGGCCAGACATATGAGGGGTAGGCACAGAGGACTCCCATCAGTTTTCTTGACATATGAGGGGTGGGTGCAGTGGACTCCCAGCAGTGGCCAGACATATGAGGGGTAAGTGCAGAGGACTCCCAGCAGTGTCCAGGCATATGAGAGTGGGTGCAGAGGACTCCCAGCATAGGTCAACAGTATGGGGGTTGTAGTATGGGGGTGGGTGCAGAGGACTCACAGCATAGGCCAACATTATGAGGGTGGGTGCAGAGTACTCACAGCAGTGTCCAGACATATGAGGTCTGGGCACAGAGGACTCCCATCAGTGTCTTGACATATGAGGGGTGGGTGCAGTGGACTCCCAGCAGTGGCCAGACATATGAGGGGTGGGTGCAGAGGACTCCCAGCAGTGTCCAGGCATATGAGGGGTAGGTGCAAGGACTCCCAGCATAGGCCAACAGTATGGGTGTGGGTGCAGAGGATTCCCAGCAGAGGCCAACAGTATGAGGTGGGCTCAGAGGACTACCAGCGTAGGCCAACAGTATGGGGGTGGGTGCAGAGAACTCCCAGCAGTGTCCAGACATATGAGGATTGGGTGCAGAAGACTCCCAGCAGTGTCCAGACATTTGAGGGGTTGGTGAAGAGGACTCCCAGCAAGCAGTGTCCAGACATATGAGAAGTGGGTGCAGAGGACTCCCAGCAGTGGCCAGACATATGAGGGGTGGGTGCAGAGGACTCCCAGCATAGGTCAACAGTATGCGGGTGGGTGCAGAGGACTCCTAGCAGAGTCCAACAGTATGGGGGTGGGTGAATATGACTCCCAGCATAGGCCAACAGTATGGGGGTGGGTGCAGAGGACTCCCAGCAGTGTCCAGACACATGAGGGGTGGGTGCAGAGGACTCCCAGCAGTGTCCCTACATATGAGGCGTGTTAGACGGGAAACCTGAGGGTCGGCCGAGCAAGGGGGAGAGGCCTCCTGGCGAGGGCCTTCTCCTCGGATCGTACGGACGAGCAACCACCCCCCTACAGATGGACGCCACACAAGGATAGGTTCTTAACACTTTTATCAGTATTCTTAGGCAGGTTATTGCAGCAATACAGAAGGACGGGATACTGGAATCCCTCTTAGGCTTAGTCTATGTGGGAAGGGGTTAGCGGGAAAGTCTTAGTACCGGTCTGGTACAGGGATGCCTGACGCACAGCTCTCAATCCTCGAGCTGGAGGGTTCTCTGGTATGGGCCGCGGCAGCGCCAGCAGGGCTCCAAGGATCGTTCACGAAGATGAGCCGCGGCAGCGCCAGCAGGAATCCAAGGATGGTTCACGAAGATGAGCCGTGGCAGCGCCAGCAGGACTCCAAGGATGGTTGACGAAGATGAGCCGCGGCAGCGCCAGCAGGATTCCAAGGATGGTTCACGAAGATGAGCCGTGGCAGCGCCAGCAGGACTCCAAGGATGGTTCACGAAGATGAGCCGCGGCAGCGCCAGCAGGACTCCAACGATGGTTCACGAAGATGAGCCGCGGCAGCGCCAGCAGGACTCCAAGGATGGTTCATGAAGATGAGCCGCGGCAGCGCCAGCAGGTCTCCAAGGATGGTTCACGAAGATGAGCCGCGGCAGCACCAGCAGGCCTTCAAGGATGGTTCACGAAGAGGAGCTGCGGCAGCGCCAGCAGGCCTCCAAGGATGAGTTTGTCTTGGTGTCTCTCGACTCCAGGATACAACTGCCTTCCTGCTCTGGAGTTGCCCCAGTTATAGGGCTGGTGCCCTTTGATGTCCGGACCCTCGCACTTGGAGGTCGGAGGGTCCGGGATGTGCGAGTCCAGACACCCAGCAGGGGGGTGGAGCCAGCGCCCAGGGAGGCTGGGGGCGATCGAAACTAGGCTGATGGGGGTCCATCGAAACTTCTCCCCCCACTGACTCGTCAAGTGGGCTCTTGACCCCCTGGTTGGCTTGTGGTGCCTCGATGTCGGGGCTTTGCTGGGCCTGAGGCTGGGGTCGGGCCGAGGCCACGAGGCCTGGTCGTGGAGGGTCCAAGATGGCGGCTGGGCCGGAGACGAGGATCCGGGACAGGGTCCGGACCAGCCGAGAGGGTTGAGGAGAGGAGGTCGAGTTCCGTCGGGGGAGATCTGGGGGCTGCCCGGAGGGGCGGCCCTCGTGGCAGGTGGAAGGTGTCGCTCTTGGCAAGGGAACAGGGGTCGGGGTAGTCCGGGATCCGCCATGCGGGAGGAGTGGGACCACGCCACGAGGCCAGGTCCAACAAGGGGTGGGTGCAGAGGACTCCCAGCAGTGTCCAGACATATGAGGGTAGGTGCAGAGTAATCCCAGCAGTGTCCAGACATATGAGGGCTGGGTGCAGAGGACTCCCAGCAGTGTCCAGACATATGAGGGGTTGGTGCAGAGGACTCCCAGCAGAGGCCAACAATATGGGAGTGGGTGCAGAGGACTCGCAGCATAGGTCAACAGTATGGGGGTGGGTGGATATGACTCCGGGCATAGGCCAACAGTATGGGGGTGGGTGCAGAGGACTACCAGCACTGTCCAGACATATGAGGGGTGGATGCAGAGGAGTCCCAGCAGTGGCCAGACATATGAGGGGTGGGTGCAGAGGACTCCCAGCAGTGTCCAGACATATGAGGGGTGGGTGCAGAGGACTCCCAGCAGTGTCCAGACATATGAGGGGTGGGTGCAGAGGACTCCCAGCAGTGGCCAGACATATGAGGGGTGGGTGCAGAGGACTCCTAGCACAGGCCAACAGTATGAGGGTGGGTGTAATGACTCCCAGCAGTGTCCAGACAAATGAGGGGTGGGTGCAGAGGACTCCCAGCAGTGCCCAGACATATGAGGGGTGGGTGCAGAGGACTCCCAGTATAGGCCAACAGTATGGGAGTGGGTGCAGAGGACTTCCAGCAGTGTCCAGACATATGAGGGGTGGGCACAGAGGAATCCAAGCAGTGTCTATACATTTGAGAGGTGGGCGCAGAGGACTCCCAGCAGTGGCCAGACATATGAGGGGTGGGTGCAGAGGACTCCCAGCAGTGTCCAGACATATGAGGGGTGGGTGCAGAGGACTCCCAGCAGTGGCCAGACATATGAGGGGTGGGTGCAGAGGACTCCCAGCATAGGCCAACAGTATGGGGGTGGGTGGATATGACTCCCAGCAGTGTCTACACATATGAGGGGTGGGTGCAGATGACTCCTAGCATTGGCCAACAGTATGGGGGTGGGTGCAGAGGAATCCCAGCAGTGTCCAGACATATGAGGGGTGGGCACAGAGGAATCCCAGCAGTGTCTAGACATATGGGGGTGGGTGCAGAGGACTCCCAGCAGTGTCCAGACATATGAGGGGTGGGTGCAGATGACTCCCAGCAGTGTCCAGATATATGAGGGGTGGGTGAGGAGGACTCCCAGTAGAGGCCAACAATATGGGAGTGGGTGCAGAGGACTCCCAGCATAGGCCAACAGTATGGGGGTGGGTGCAGAGGACTCCCAGCAGTGTCCAGACATATGAGGGGTGGGTGCAGAGTACTCCCAGCAGTGGCCCGACATGTGAGGGCTGGGTTTAGAGGACTCCCAGCAGAGGCCAGACATATGAGGGGTGGGTGCAGAGGACTCCCAGCAGTGTCCAGACATATGAGGGGTGGGTGCAGAGGACTCCCAGCATAGGCCAACAGTGTGAGGATGAGTGCAGAGGACTCCCAGCAGTGTCCAGACATATAAGGGGTGGGCACAGAGGACTCCCAGCTGTTTTCTAGACATATGAGGGGTGGGTGCAGTGCACTCCCAGCAGTGGCCAGACATATGAGGGGTGGGTGCAGAGGACTCCCAGCAGTGTCCAGGCATATTAGGGGTGGGTGCAAGGACTCCCAGCATTGGCCAGACATATGAGGGGTGGGTGCAGAGGACTCCCAGCATAGGTCAACAGTATGGGGGTGGGTGCAGAGGACTCCCAGCATAGGCCAACAGTATGAGGGTGGCGTGCAGAGTACTCCCAGCAGTGTCCAGACATATGAGGGGTGGGCACAGTGGAATCCCAGCAGTGTCTAGACATATGAGGGTTGGGTGTAGTGGACTACCAGCAGTGGCCAGACATTTGAGGGGTGGGTGCAGAGGACTCCCAGCAGTGTCCAGGCATATGAGGGGTGGGTGCAAGGACTCCCACCATTTTCCAGATATATGAGGGGTGGGTGGGTGCAGAGGACTCCCAGCATGGGCCAACAGTATGGGTGTGGGTGCAGAGGACTCCCAGCAGAGGCCAACAGTATGGGGTGTGCTCAGAGGACTCCCAGCGTAGACCAACCAACAGTATGGGGTGGGTGCAGATAACTCCCAGCCGTGTCCAGACATATGAGGGTTGGGTGCAGAGGACTCCCAGCAGTGTCCAGACATGTGAGGGGTTGGTGCAGAGGACTCCCAGTAGTGTCCAGACATATGAGGGGTGGGTGCAGAGGAGTCCAAGCAGTGGCCAGACATATGAGGGGTGGGTGCAGAGGACTCCCAGCAGAGGCCATACATATGAGGGGTGGGTGCAGAGGACTCCCAGCAGTGTCCAGACATATGAGGGTGGGTGCAGAGAACTCCCAGCAGTGTTCAGACATATGAGGGGTGGGTGCAGAGGACTCCCAGCAGTGTCCAAACATATGAGGGGTGGAGGCAGAAGACTCAAAGCAGTGACCAGACATATGAGGGGTGGGCACAGAGGAATCCCAGCAGTGTCTAGACATATGAGGGGTGGGTGCAAAGGACTCCCAGCAGTGGCCAGACATATGAGGGGTGGGTGCAGAGGACTCCCAGCAGTGTTCAGACATTTGAGGGGTGGGTGCAGAGGACTCCCAGCAGTGGCCAGACATATGAGGGGTGGGTGCAGAGGACTCCCAGCATAGGCCAACAGTATGGGGGTGGGTGGATATGACTCCCAGCAGTGTCTACACATATGAGGGGTGGGTGCAGATGACTCCCAGCATCGGCCAACATTATGGGGGTGGGTGGATATGACTCCCAGCAGTGTCCAGACATATGAGGGGTGGTGCAGAGGACTCCCAGCAGTGTCCAGACATATGAGGGGTGGGTGCAGAGGACTCACAGCATAGGCCAACAGTATGGGGGTGGGTGGATATGAGTCCCAGCATAGGCCAACAGTATGAGGGTGGGTGCAGAGGACTCCCAGCAGAGTCCAACAGCATAGGGGTGGGTGGATATGACTCCCAGCATAGGCCAAGTGTATGGCGGTGGGTGCAGAGGACTCCCAACAGTGTCGAGACAAATGAGGGGTGGGTGCAGAGGACTCCCAGCAGAGGCCAGACATATGAGGGGTGGTTGCCGAGGACTCCCAGTAGTGTCCAGACATATGAGGGGTGGGTGCAGAGGACTCCCATCAGTGTCCAGACATATGAGGGGTGGGTGCAGAGGACTCCCAGCATAGGCCAACAGTATGAGGGTGGGTGCAGAGTACTCCCAGCAGTGTCCAGACATATGAGGGGTGGGCACAGAGGACTCCCAGCAGTTTTCTAGACATATGAGGGTTGGGTTCAGTGGACTCCCAGCAGTGGCCAGACATATGAGGGGTGGGTGCAGAGGACTCCCAGCACTGTCCAGGCATATGAGGGGTGGGTGCAAGGACTCCCAGCATTGGCCAGACATATGAGGGGTGGGCGCAGAGGACTCCCAGCATAGGCCAACAATATGAGGGTGGGTGCAGAGTACTCCCAGCAGTGTCCAGACATATAAGGGGTGGGCACAAAGGACTCCCAGCAGTGTCTAGACATATGAGGGGTGGGTGCAGTGGACTCCCAGCAGTGGCCAGATATATGAGGGGTGGGTGCAGAGGACTCCCAGCAGTGTCCAGGCATATGAGGGGTGGGTGCAGTGGACTCCCAGCATTTGCCAGACATATGAGGGGTTGGTGGGTGCACAGGACTCCCAGCATAGGCCAACAGTATGGGTGTGGGTGCAGAGGACTCCCAGCAGAGGCCAACAGTATGGGTTGGGCTCAGAGGACTCCCAGCGTAGGCCAACAGTATGGGGGTTGGTGCAGAGGACTCCCAGCAGTGTCCAGACATATGAGGGTTGGGTGCAGAGGACTCCCAGCAGTGTCCAGACATTTGAGGGGTTGGTGAAGAGTACTCCCAGCAGTGTCCAGACATATGAGAAGTGGGTGCAGAGGACTCCCAGCTGTGGCCAGACATATGAGGGGTGGGTGCAGAGGACTCCCAGCAGAGTCCAACAGTATGGGGGTGGGTTAATATGACTCCCAGCATATGCCAACAGTATGGGGTGGGTGCAGAGGACTCCCAGCAGTGTCCAGACATATGAGGGGAGGGTGCAGAGGACTCCCAGCAGTGCCCAGACATATGAGGGTGGGTGCAGAAGACTCCAAGTAGTGTCCAGACATATGAGGGGTGGGTGCAGAGGACTCCCAGCAGTGCCCAGACATATGAGGGTTGGTGCAGAGGACTCCCAGCAGAGGCCAGCAATATGGGAGTGTGTTCAGAGGACTCCTAGCATAGGTCAACAGTATGGGGGTGGGTGGATATGACTCCCGGCATAGGCCAACAGTATGGGGGTGGGTGCAGAGGACTCCCATCAGAGGCCATACATATGAGGGGTGGGTGCAGAGGACTCCCAGCAGTGTCCAGGCATATGAGGGTGGGTGCAGAGAACTCCCAGCAGTGTCCAGACATATGAGGGGTGGGTTCAGAGGACTCCCAGCAGTGTCCAGACATATGAGTGGTGGGTGCAGAGGACTCCCAGCATAGGCCAACAGTATGGGAGTGGGTGCAGAGGACTTCCACCAGTGTCCAGACATACGAGGGGTGGGCACAAAGGAATCCCAGCAGTGTCTAGACATACGAGGGGTGGGTGCAGAGGACTCCCAGCAGTGGCCAGACATATGAGGGGTGGGTGCAGAGGACTCCCAGCAGTGTCCAGACATATGAGGGGTGGGTGCAGAGGACTCCCAGCAGTGGCCAGACATATTAGGGGTGGGTGCAGAGGACTCCCAGCATAGGCCAACAGTATGGTGGTGGGTGGATATGACTCCCAGCAGTGTCTACACATATGAGGGGTGGGTGCCTACTCTTAAATACCGAATCGATATGATTCGGTATTTAAGAGTAGGTAAATAGGAATTACCTACATCGGGCCCTAGGTGTTATCTGGATTAAGTTTCAAGAAACTGGTGTCCATCCAGGCCGCAATGATCTTGAGACAATTTTCGATTGGGCCAAAATTTGCGGCACACACAGCATTTATGGTGAAAAGAAGCTGAAGATCATCAGCATAAGATATGATTTTGACTTCAGACATGGCAATCAATTCAGCCAGCGGGGTTAAGTAAATATTAAAAGTCAGAGGGCTCAGAGCAGAGCTCTGCGGCACACCCCACTTCCGTGGTTTGACTGGGGAGATGAATGAATAGGTCCGGACCTGCTGTGTGCGGTCAGATAGTAAGGACGATATCCAGTTCAGCACTGAGCCCCCCACGCCTATGGTCTTAAGGCGGTTCAGTAGAATGGGATGGTAGACGGTGTCCAATGCTGTAGACAAGTCTAACAGCCCCTACACCGCCTTGGAACCTCCGTCGACTGCCCAGCGTATAGAGTCTGCTATTTTAATGAAGGCTCACTCCGTACTATAGCTGGGATGGAAGCTGGATTGAGAGTTGTGAAGGAGGCTATTATCTTCAACAAAGGCCATCAGTTGCTGCCAGAAAAATGTCACTGAAATCTTGGCCGGAGCTGGTAAAAGAGAGTTAGGTCTATGATTGCAAGGAGATTCACGATCTGCGTTGGCTTTCCTTAAAATGGGCAGGAGGAACGCGTGTTTCCACCCATCCGGATTAGAGCCCAATCTGAGGGAAAGGTTCCAGATGGCATTTAAATGGTGATTGTGAATTTTAGCAAGGATGTTGTATTGCTTGGCGGGTAAGGGGTCAGTAGGGGAACCGGATTTACACATCTGCAATTCAAGCAGAGAGGCTTCCTATGAAATTGTGGCTAAATCTGAGACCACAAAGCTGGGAAACGGCTTTACTGATTGGTCCTCAGACATTGGACAACTACAAAGACTACATGGGTCAGGGGGACAGCAACTCCTGGCTGGAGGACAACCACACCATCATCCTGCAATGGTACAACAACAGTTGCATCCAGTTGTCCAAAACACAACACACTGCTACAAATCTACCCAAAAAACTTTACCTGAGTCAACACAAATGAGCTGTGTGGCACCCTCACACTGGACACTCCAACCAACGACATCGCCACTCCCTGCATCCGCACACACTGGATCAGCGACTGATCCAACACTCTTGCCACATTGGCTGACTTTCCTGTGAAGCATAACAACAATTAAGCCACCAGGGAGAAGGCAGACCTACTGGACTCATACAGGTCTAGCCGGACTTATGTGCAAACCTTGTAAAACAAACAACCATCAGTTACCTTTCAGCCCTGAAATACACAACACACGGACATCACCATATCATCAGCATGGCAAGAGAACAATCTTCAGGTATGGCCTAGGCACCAACACACACAACATGAATGACCTCATCGGCATTGTGAGTTAACTATATAACCCCAGATCTCCATCCAAAGACATCCCACCCTTGCAAGGACAAGGGGATCCCTTGCAAGTTACTACCACTCCAAGCTCATGGACGTACACAGCAGCCTCGCCACACAGAAGCAGACAGCACTATTTTCAACAGGACATACTCCCCTCAGGTCATTGACTCCCGTCAGCAGCAAAAACACCACCTGGCTCATGTACACCATCCACTCTGGCTCTCCATCAGGACCCTTCCCACACAACATCTCAATCACAGCATACACCATACTTAAAGCCCACCTCCGGCGTGGCATGAATGTCTCCTTTGAGTATGCCACTTTCCATGGGAACTGGAGGCATGCAGAAACCCAGGCTCTTCTTTGACAACAGACGGCAATACCTCAGGATGTCCTGGAACATCACCCTGCTTGCCTACCCTGCATATGTCATCAAAAAGACAGTCAACGAGCAAATGGCCATCTCCCTCCAAGCAAACATCTCCAGGCAACCCGCACCAGACTATCTTCCACAATAATAACCCCACTGCAACAGCCCTCATTGCCACCACCAACGACATCTTTGACCCTGCTCAACAATGGTGAGACCACCACCCTCACCCCATCGACCTCTCAGTTGCATTCTACACCATGTGCTACCACACTGTCAGATCACACATCTCCAACACTGGGATCCAGAGGAAGGCCCAGGATGAAATCACCAAGTACCTCCCCAGCAAGGCCCAAGGAGTCGGCATCCCCCCTTTGGCATGAAGTACACTGGGGTCATCGGGCCCAGGCTTCATCCCTCAGTGTGACAATTTACAATGTCTCCATGACCCCCCTCTCCAACATCACATGTGCACAAGACCTCATCACCATGTCTTCTGCCATTGACACCCAGCTGCTCCTCACCCTCACCAAAGACCCAACCACTCACAGATTCAACCTTCAAGAAGGCATGAGGTGCCTTGACAAAAGGATGAACATCAGCCACATGAGGCTGGACTTGCACAAGACTGAGCTCATCATCTGAGGAATGTTCCCTTATGGCTGGGACAACTCCTTGTGTCACACCGGCCAGGGCAGCGCACAAGCACACAGTGGCCACACACGGAAGTAGGTGCTCATCGTACACTCCTTGCTCACCATAACCATGCAACTCAACACCATCTCTACCTCTTGCTGCAAGCTCCTCCGCATGCTGCAAATGATCTTCCGATAGATCCACTCCTAGTCAAGACAGACAGTCACCCATGTCCACAACACCAGCCGGCTCAACTACAGGAGGACTTGTGCACATCCAGGGTGAATCCACACACCTCATCCTCAACATCCCCTGCCACAGCCACATGGCAGCCACAATTGAGGATGTATATCTTTTTTACATAGCTATTGACCAAGTCTTCCCCATTGGCCTAGTCCAGAACGGTCTTTATGGTATCATTCTCTTCCCTACACATACAAGTGAGTGTGACATACAGTACAAGTTCATTTATTATGTTATTAATTGTCAGCAGGAATTTTATTTGATTAAGAACTCACGAATGTGACAATCTATGAACTTTGCAACTGAAGAACCTCTTTCATTTAAGTGATAGAGTTTTATTTTTGTGTCATTTCAGGTACCGCCCCTGACGAAGGGCCATGTGGCCCGAAATGCATTGGGCAGGGCAAATTTGTTAGATAAATTTCTTCTATTCTTGATGTGATGTGAACATCATTGTGTATGCATTTTTTGAAAAAAGATGAATTTGTGATATTTACCCATACCATAACATATCATGTTTGATGAAACTGACATGTTAGTAAAAATACTAATTTGAAAACCAAAAGGTTCAAGTGTCTTTATGCGCCAAATATACATTTATATTCATGTATTAAGTTAATATCCAAGGTTGGAATCACAACAGTGCGTAGAGGGCAAGCGGTTCCGCTTGATTGTTTTCATGTTCTAGTTCATTGGCGCAAGATGGACATTGCGTCTTCCTCCACAGCACGCGTAATTTATTGATTTCTAATGAGTTTAGTGTTGAGTATTAATTTGTAACAAAAGGAGTGCCTCTACCATTACTAATTGTTGTCCACCTGAGATACCTACAATAGTCTCACTGTCAACTGCAGGATCACCTTCATACTCCTCAGCCACACCCAGGAGGCACTCCACAACCCCTGCCCCAAAGTCATACATGGACGTCTCCCATCCAACACCCCATTGCCCCAACTCCGTCCAGCCAACCTTGCCCTGGGCAGCATTCATCACATCCACAGTGCAACTGCATGAGGGAGATGGTTCTCCCACATCACCAAACAGACCTGGTAATCCATCCCTGGGCACCTCCACATGACCCATGACCTCTACACCTTCATTAAACTCTTCCGAAACTGTCTGTCCGAGCAGTATGGCAAGCCCCCCCCCTCAGCAGATTGAAACCATCACGGTTGAGTATTGTGCTCCATGTATGTATTTGATGATACATTGTGACCTATGTGTGTCCTCGACCGGACTCAGATCCCAGTGTATGAATGGCTTGAGTTTGTTCCACACGTATGTTGTTGACTCAGGGAAAAAAAAAACTGCAACATCAATTTCACTTGTGTTTGTTTTGTTTATTTATCTATATTGCACCGGAAATGTGAGTAAGAGCTAGGTGCTGTACAAAAATGCTGGTAATCCAAAGTTCACAGAGGGAGATGTGATGCCTTGCAGTTTGAGTCAACAGAGTCCAGACCACAGTGCTTGGCATCATTGTTCAGACTGCAACCAGCAAGTCCATGTGCGAGAGTAGGACAGTCAATAAGGTGATGCTTTTGAAAACAAAGTGAAGGTGCCAGACCAGGTGACCTGGGAGATGCGCATGGCCCACTGCCTCTCACTGCCTTTTCCGTAGATGACCCACCTTCCTTGGGGGACCTTCATATGCAGGCCTTGACGATGCATGGGATGCTCCGTCGGATTTTTCCTCCTCCTCCTCCCTCCCTGTGCCTGTTGGTGGAGTTCGCCTAGATGTTTCTTGCCTGGTGACACAGGGAGGGTGCTCCATGTTGTCAGCAATCCAACGGAATGAATGGCTTATGTCCTTTTGCACTGCCAGGAGCTCAGCCAGTCTTGCCTCCATCCGTCCTTGGTGTTGTTGTTGACTGGCGTGTTGCTCAGACTGCTGGTTTTTGATTTCGGTGAGGGCCCACACTACCTGGCTGAACTCACTGGTGTCCCTCCGGTATGCCTCCATGATGTTGCGCAGTTCAGACATACCGAGCCCTGCATCTGGCTGGTCAGGTTCTCGCCTCCGCCTTGTGCCACTCCCACCACCGCTGCCCACACGAGCCTGGTCTGCTGTTGTGGGCACATCGGGTCAATGGGACCCCTGAGAGATGGCAGTGGTGGTGTTGTCTGCCACCTCCTGGGTGCCCGGCGAACCTTGTCCCTCATTGTAAGACTGGCTCAGTAGTTGAGTGTGGGCAGGGCTCCGAGCTGTCTGCTGGGATGTGGCAGGAATGTGTGTGGTGGTTGGCACAGATGTTCCTGATCCAGCTGCTGCACAGGTTTGGGCACCAGATGTGCCAGGTTGGTCGGGGTCATCCATGGAGTGGTGAGAGGCATCGCTGTCGGTGGGATCAGGGTCCTGCGTAGCCTGGGACTGTGATTCCTCTCCCCCATTGTTGGGGGGAGATTCCACACATTGCATTGTGGGTGTGAGAGACAGACAATGTTAATGCCATTTAATGCAAAATCCATTTTTCATATACATTGTCGTTGGCACTGTTCCACCTGGTAGTTGTCTATGCTTTGAATTGTTCTCAATGTTCACTTGTGGATGGGTATGTTGTGGGGTCAGATTGATCTGTGCTCATGAGTCATTGACATGTGAGGGAATATTTACAATGACTTGCACAGCCATGCATATCAGCAGGGATTTGCCAGTCATTTTGCACCACAGCTATGCCAGGATGGATGCAACACATTTACAATGCGGATCAGTATGTTGGAAACGGCACAGCTGCGTCATGCACCTGTGCCGTAGAAGTGGCACATTGCTGGAGTTGAGACGCCGGAGCAAAGCAGCACCACGAATGCTCTGTGGGGCCATATCTGCACAATGCAGCATCAATCCTTACGCCTGCTTCATGCATGCACAGGGTTTTGAGGCAGCATGTGCATGAAAGTGACTGAGTGAAATCTTTACGATTTCACTCAACCACTCTTGGGAGGTGTTGCTGCGCTGTGACGGCCAACCACCGCCCCCCCCCTGGACCAGAACACCTACTTCTGGCGCAGGGCTTTAGAACGTGGCACATCTCTCAGATGCATCACCTTGTAAATACCCAGCACCATGGCTCAACTTTTGTGCGTCCGCTACGTCACAAAGATGAAGCAACAGCGTTGTGAAAGAAACGCAAGGGACGTGTGAATCTGCACCGTGCATTTTTTGCTTGGATGCTTCATCAGATCTGTATTTGTTTCATTGTGTTACATGACGATTGTGACAGTGGGGCACTCCATTGCCTGTCCCAGGAGGCTATCTTTATGTAAGGGGTGTGTGTGACAGGTTGTGCTGGTAATTGGAGTCTGATTTGGAACTGAGCCTCTCTCTTGGTGTGGCTGTCCCCTCATGGAGCATGCTGCCATGACAGTGGTTGTGAGTTCCTGTCCAAGATATCTGACCTTGTTGTCCTGGTGTTTGTGTTTGCACTGGTCACATGTGGGCCTTGTGCTGGCTACACCAGGACCCAGTGTCAGGTATCTTGTCAGTACATTCCCACTCCATGTGCATTGAGCATGGTGAATGGGTGTGTACCTGGGCCATATGGGATGAGTGCAATTGGGAATGGGCGTCCACAAAAATGTTTATAGGGGTGGGCACATTTTTTTCTTCATCACCATCCCCCTTGCACCCTCCTCCCCTCTGCCTTGCACCCTTCTGGCACTCTGTCTTGAACCCTTCTCACCCTCTGCCTTGCACCCTTCTCACCCTCTGCCATGTACCCTTCTCCGCCTCCCTATTCACCCTTGTCGCCCCCCCTGGCACTCTGCCTTGCACCCTTTTCAACCTCTGCCTTGCACCCTTCTCACCCTCCCCCTTGCACCCTTCTTGCCCTCCCCTTGCACCCTCCTCCCCTCTGCCTTGCACCCTCATCCCCTCTGCCTTGCACCCTTCTGGCACTCTGCTTTGCACCCTTCTCACCCTCTACCTTGCACCCTTCTCACTCTCCCCCTTGCACCCTTCTCGCCCTCCCCCTTGCACCCTTCTCGCCCTCCACCTTGCACCCTCTTCCGTTCTGCCATGCACCCTCATCCCCTCTGCCTTGCACCCTTCTTGCACTCTGCCTTGCACCTTTCTCACCCTCCCCCTTGCACCCTTCTCACCCTCCCCCTTGAACCCTTCTCACCCTCCCCTTGCACCCTCCTCCCCTCTGCATTGCACCCTCACCCCCTTTGCCTTGCACCCTTCTGGCACTCTGCCTTGCACCCTTCTCACCCTCTGCCTTGCACCCTTCTCACTTTCCCCCTTGCACCCTTCTTGCCCTCCCCCTAGAACCCTTCTCACCCTCCCCCTTGCAACCTCCTCCCCTCTGCCTTGCACACTAATCCCCTCTGCCTTGAACCCTTCTGGCACTCTGCCTTGCACCCTTCTCACCCTCTGCCTTGCACCCTTCTCACCCTCCCTGTTGCACCCTTCTCGACCTCCCCCTTGCACCCTTCTCGCCTTCCCCCTTGCAACCTTCTCGCCCTCCCCCTTGCCATCTCCTCGACCTCCCCGTTGCACCCTTCTTGCCCTCCCCCTTGCACACTCCTCCCCTCTGCCTTGCATCCTCATCCCCTCTGCCTTGCACCCTTCTGGCACCTCTGCCTTGCACCCTTCTCACCCTCCGCCTTTCACCCTCCTCCCCTCTGCCTTGCACAATTCTCTGCAACCCCCTTCTCACCCAATGGAGGGTGCTGCCACCTGGGACCATTACAAAAGCATGATGGACTAGGGCCGGCCCTGACTTGGCCCACACCAGACACACTGGCGATCCAGGGGGGGCCAAGAGCCACCCTTGCCCCCCTCCCTGCGGACACCCATGCAATTGGGTCTTATTTGGAGTCCCATGATGCATATTGTGACGGCCAACCTCCCAGAATATCGGACGTTCATTCTTGGGTCTGTGCTTTCTGTAACATGGGACATAGCATGGCCTTGGTTTGTCAATGGGGCATACACATGTGAGTGGCATTAGCGTTGTTTTTTTCTGTAATTATGGGCTTTAACGTGTAACCACTGGGTGTTGAAATAAGACATTGTGCTAGAGTTCGACGGATTAACGGTGAGTGTGACAGACCCTGCACTACAGGTCCCAGGATGCAATGCGCCACGCCCACTTCGGGGCAGGACCTTTAAAGTGAATGGGTGGGAACACGAACTCTAGTCAGCACAAACGCCATTGAGAAAGAGAACGGGGAGTTCTCGAAACGCGTCTGGACATTGTGCCTTAGAACCTTTTCATGAAGTGCTTACCTGGCAGACCAAAGCCCAAACGAGTGGATTAGACATTTGCATACAGTGCTGCCACTTTGCCTGAATAAACCAGTACCTTGAATCTTGATGCCTGGTCGGCGTGCTTCTTTCCATCTGGTAAAGAAGGAGTGTCTGTATGTTCATTGGAGGTGTTCGCCCCCAGCGACTTGACCACCCTTACCTGTGTCCTGCTCTGCGAACAAACGTGTGGCAAAATTTCTTTGAGAACAGGACCCGCCTGCACTTGCCTGGTAAGCGGCACGGAGTTTACCATCAAGCAAGGAATTTTCCAGCAATTATTGCGCCCCAGTGCAAGTTGTGGGCGAGGGAAGGTGGAGCACAAGCGTGCGACACGTTCAGCATCAATTCAAAGGCACCGGTTCACACTTGGCTGAAGGCAGACAAATGTTTTTCCAAAAGGGAACAAGCGTGAAATGGATGCAAATTTCAGGACATTGGTCGACATGCTGCAAGATAAGCTTTAACGTGTAACCACTGGGTGTTGAAATAAGACATTGTGCTAGAGTTCGACGGATTAATGGTGAGTGTGAAAGACCCTGCTCTACAGGTCCCAAGATGCAATGCGCCACGCCCACTTCTGGGCAGGACCTTTAAAGTGAATGGGTGGGAACACGAACTCTAGTCAGCACAAACGTCATTGAGAAAGAGAACGGGGAGTTCTCGAACCGCGTCTGGACATTGTCCCTTAGAACCTTTTCATGAAGTGCTTACCTGGCAGACCAAAGCCCAAACGAGTGGATTAGACATTTGCATACAGTGCTGCCACTTTGATTGAATAAACCAGTCCCTTGAATCTTGATGCCTGGTCGGCGTGCTTCTTTCCATCTGGTAAAGAAAGAGTGTCTGTATGTTCATTGGAGGTGTTCGCCCCCAGCGCCTTGACCGCCCTTACCTGTGTCCTGCTCTGCGAACAAACGTGTGGCAAAATTTCTTTGAGAACAGGACCCGCCTGCACTTGCCTGGTAAGCGGCACGGAGTTTACTAGCAAGCAAGGAATTTTCCAGCAATTATTGCGTCCAGTGCAAGTTGTGGGCGAGGGAAGGTGGAGCACAAGCGTGCGACATGTTCAGCATCAATTCAAAGGCACCGGTTCACACTTGGCTGAAGGCATACAAGCATTTTTCTAAAAGGGAACAAGCATGAAATGGATGCAAATTTCAGGACATTGGTCGACATGCTGCAAGATAAGCTTTAACGTGTAACCACTGGGTGTTGAAATAAGACATTGTGCTAGAGTTCGACGGATTAACGGTGAGTGTGACAGACCCTGCACTACAGGTCCCAAGATGCAATGCGCCACGCCCACTTCGGGGCAGGACCTTTAAAGTGAATGGGTGGGAACACGAACTCTAGTCAGCACAAACGCCATTGAGAAAGAGAACGGGGAGTTCTCGAAACGCGTCTGGACATTGTGCCTTAGAACCTTTTCATGAAGTGCTTACCTGGCAGACCAAAGCCCAAACGAGTGGATTAGACATTTGCATACAGTGCTGCCACTTTGCCTGAATAAACCAGTACCTTGAATCTTGATGCCTGGTCGGTGTGCTTCTTTCCATCTGGTAAAGAAGGAGTGTCTGTATGTTCATTGGAGGTGTTCGCCCCCAGCGCCTTGACCACTCTTACCTGTGTCCTGCTCTGCGAACAAACATGTGGCAAAATTTCTTTGAGAACAGGACCCGCCTGCACTTGCCTGGTAAGAGGCACGGAGTTTACCAGCAAGCAAGGAATTTTCCAGCAATTATTGCGCCCCAGTGCAAGTTGTGGGCGATGGAAGGTGGAGCACAAGCGTGCGACACGTTCAGCATCAATTCAAAGGCACCGGTTCACACTTGGCTGAAGGCAGACGAGCGTTTTTCCAAAAGGGAACACGCGTGAAATGGATGTAAATTTCAGGAAATTGGTCGACATGCTGCAAGATAAGCTTTAACGTGTAACCACTGGGTGTTAAAATAAGACATTGTGCTAGAGTTCGACAGATTAACGGTGAGTGTGAAAGACCCTGCACTACAGGTCCCAAGATGCAATGCGCCACGCCCACTTCTGGGCAGGACCTTTAAAGTGAATGGGTGGGAACACGAACTCTAGTCGGCACAAACGCCATTGAGAAAGAGAACGGGGAGTTCTCGAAACATGTCTGGACATTGTGCCTTAGAACCTTTTCATGAAGTGCTTACCTGGCAGACCAAAGCCCAAACAAGTGGATTAGACATTTTCATACAGTGCTGCCACTTTGCCTGAATAAACCAGTACCTTGAATCTTGATGCCTGCTCGGCGTGCTTCTTTCCATCTGGTAAAGAAGGAGTGTCTGTATGTTCATTGGAGGTGTTCGCCCCCAGCGCCTTGACCGCCCTTACCTGTGTCCTGCTCTGCAAACAAACGTATGGCAATATATATATATATATATATATATATATATATATATATATATATATATATATATACATATTACCTACTGGCGGTCGCCAGTAGGTATATATAGTTAGGATTTTTTTCCTATGGGATTTCTGAAAATTCTATGTCGAATAACTTTGGCGTTTGTGGATGGAATTGGCTGAAAATATCATGAAAATGGCACATTTTGTTTCTGAGCAGCCCCTGAAAATTTGGGGGGGTTCGTCAAGGTGGGGCCGAGAAAAAAAGGGGGGTCCCAAAACGCGTTTTTCCCATTCATTTTTCCATAGGGCGGTTGGAATCACTTTTAGCTCGAACGGCTGAATGGATTTATACGAAACTTGGCAAAATTGTAGATTTGGTTTGCCCGACGTGCCTTTGCTATGTCTCAATATATGTGCTCCAGTGGATTTTGAGAAATTAACATTTTAAAAAACAGATATATCTGTGACAGCGTCCCGGTTAGCGCCCCGGTTCGCGTACCTGACGCGTAACGGAACTTCGCGAGGAGAAGCGGATTGGCTCCCCGGTGACTGTCAACATTCTAAACAGTCCGGAGCGGCCGCCATCTTGTGTCTCGGTAGGATCGAGACACAAGAGGTGGAAAAAACAAAGTGGGAAATGAGCATAAGGGGGCAGAGTACATCCTCCCTGACCCCTAGGTTTGATGAGGGGGCTTTAAAAGGGCCCTGCGGGGCAAAAAAAAGTAAATTTTATTATCGTTTTTTTTGCGGGGGGGGGTCACCCGGTACACGGTCCGGGGAGGGTAATATACAGAAAAAAGAATGAAAGAATGTTCAAATATTGTATGTTTATTGATTGTTCTTTTTGTTGTATTTTTGTTTATTTTTTTAATTTAAGTACCAACATGTAGGTACCAATGCAGAAGTTTTTGTGGTATATGGAATTCATAGCATAGTCTGTGAGGATAGCAGAAACAACATGGAGGCAGGAGATGATAAAGAGATGTTAAATACACATTGGAGATAATATAGTGGAAGAAAGGAAGTAACTATGAGCAAACTTACTATGTAACAGAAAAAAAGTTGCACAGTATATTTTAAGTCTCAGTTTATATTTTATCTTTTTGGGTACTATTTCATAATTTTCATATTAAAAAGAATAATGTCTCAAACAATTTTAACTTTTAAAATTTAAATTTATTGTTCTGATTTTTCAAAATCTAAGAGAATTTGTAACATTAAATCATCAGGAATCTCCTCCTTTTCATTCCAAGAATCACATTCACATTCTTCAGCACATTTTAATAATTCTTGGTCTACTGATTCATCCATAAAGTCTAGTTCTTCTTTTTCTTGGTTTGGATTGCTTTCAATCTTAATTTCAAATGAAATTGTATTTTCTTTTGGCTGTGCTTCCATTTTCTTGCTGTAAATTGCATTAAAAAAAATATATCAGTGGAGATAGGGCACTGTTGGGTTTAATTTCAGACAGGTGCTTGTGAGTTTTTAACAGTGAAGTAATCTTTGGGCAGTGCATGGTTTCAGGCAGGAAGTAAAACTATTAAAAAGTGCCAGTGATGAAGCCTAAGTAAATTCATAATTATACCACAGAAGCCTAACTCAATCAATAATTTTAATATTTAAGTCTTTCTCAATGACTAACTCTTATAGAGGGACAGTATGTAACTTTCTGAAAACGTTTTCCTTATTTAATTTAAAGTGCATAACATAGTTCTCCTTTCACATTTTTAAAATTATATCTTACCTTTGAAAAAGAAGTTAAAGTTCACAGTCAAAATGCTCTTTAAATGTACTTCAGGAAGTAGTAGTCAAAATGGCTGTGTTTCTCTCTCTTTCTTTATATATATTCAGGTACATAACCAATAAAATGTCTTGAAATAATAGTAGAAAATGAAAGTAACATTTTAATTGGTTGTCAATTCTAACACTTCATATGTGTTTCTGTCATGTAATTTACCTCAGGATATTTAGTCAGTCCTACAGCATAATTTTCTCAATGGAATTCCATCAAATTTGGGTAAATGGTAGGGACTGTTATGTAATAGGGCCTATTCTATATTTGATGAAAGTGTCTCCAGTGGTTTTTTTGTAGATAACTTTCCCACCTTTTTTTAGCGAGCGCTCACCGGTGCGCGCCCCGGTACGCGTACCGGCGGCGTTACGGGAGTCCTCCATTTTGTGTATCGGTAGAATTGAGACACAAGATGGAGGGGAAACAATGTTCGGAATGGGTAGAAGGGGGCACGGTAGACACTTTGTGACTCTCTAGGTTTTCTGAGGGGGGCTTAGGACGCTGATATATGCAAAAATAAAAAATAAAAATTTGAACAATTTCGCGGGGGAGCGCCCGGTACGCGCACCGGTAAGCGAACCGGGGAGCGTACTTTGTTGAAAAATAGTGAAAAAAGTTAGAAAAAGATAAACGTTTAGAATGATCAGAGGTAGGGTAGCTCTGAAAAGAGCTATTGGGTTCTGTGGCTGATTTAGGTACCTACAAGTAGGTTCCAATGCACAGTTTTAAATTCAGGAGGAATATTCTATTCCCCTCATCTGAGAAGTGCACACCATCTCCTCTGTAGATGTCTTGCATGTTGTAACGCAAGTTATTGTTGCATATTGAACCCATTCTAAAGTCTCTCATGTAAGCAGAAAGAGATTTATTCACATGTTTCCGTGCTTTCTCAAATTGTGGACAAAATTGGTTGGACCAGTTCCATTTCTGTCTTTGGCATATATTGCAATATACCAAGGCAGTTTGGGGAAAAAGTGTCATCAATTGATGAAAGGTGTCCTTTAAAAGCATTTCCAGACCAACCCCAGTCATAGTCCCAAAATCATTTCCACCACAGTGCACTATTAAGAGGTCAGGGTTTGGCAGATGCATAAAACAATTAT
Source organism: Lissotriton vulgaris (assembly GCF_964263255.1). NCBI lineage: Eukaryota > Metazoa > Chordata > Amphibia > Caudata > Salamandridae > Lissotriton > Lissotriton vulgaris. The sequence continues at coordinate 495,562,180 of NC_141685.1, forward strand.
AATAAAAACATATAAAATATATTTTTCATTTAAAAGAAGAATACATTTTACAGCTTTTGATATTTGCTATTAAAAAACCATTGAAATTCATTGAAAAAACCATAGGTTATAGATCATATATAGTTAGGAATTAGCATTTACAAAACCTTGAAAATTCACTGAATTTTTAAGGTTTTGTAAATGCTAATCCCTAACTATATATGGTCTATAACCTATGGTTTTTTCAGTGAATTTCATTGGTTTTTTAAAAAGCTAATATCTGTAGCTGTAAAATGTATTCTTCTCCAAATCTTAAAATATATTTTACATGTTTTTATTACATTTTTTTTAAAAAAATTTTTATTGTTTCGCTCCCGGTCCGCGAACCGGTTAGCTTCCCGTTAGCTCAATTTGGAGCCGCGACCCGGTCCGCGAACCGGTAAACGTACCGTTTGCGTAACTATCGCGTTAGAAAACAACATCGTGACGCGTCGCGTCAGCATGACGTTTCACGTTGTCGCGTAATACGTCATATGACGCGCAAAGTTCGCGTACCCGGAAGCGAACCGGGACGCGGCTCAAAGCGCGTAACGTAAACACATCAGGTCATGTGACTCGGTAATAACACTTTTCATTGGTTCATTTCACTTTTGGTTTCCTAATGATGTAAGACTAGGTCATGTGATCTAAAATTAACACTTTTCATTGGTTTAGAACTATTGCTTTTCCCAAATGATGAAAACCCCTCCTTCTTTCCTCACTCTGACTTTCATCTTTGTGAGAGAAAGACCCTTTGTGAACAGTGAGCAATGGCTTCATTAGTAGCTTCAGCTGGTTCTTCCCCACCACCTCCACCACATCCAAGGAAGAGAGGACCACCTGCTGAAGTTATCATTCAGCAAGAAGAGGAAGAACAGGAAGAGGAGGAAGAGCAGGAAGAGCCAAGGTTTTTGCCAGAGGAGCCCAGGAGAGATCATCGAAAGGAAAATTATATTTGGCAATTTTTTTAATTTCACGCGGGCCAAAAGAAAGTGAATGCACGCTATGTATTTTGCCGTATTTGTGATGATAGACTGTCCAGAGGGACCGATAAAAAGTATAGTTACGGCAACTATACAATGCATCGGCACATGAGTAGGTGGCATCCAAACAACTACAGTGCGGCGCAGTTACGTGCCGAACAAGATAATCCCCCTGCGATGGCCAGAAGATCTGTAGTCCAGAAAGTGACGGGACTAGAGGCGAGGGAGATGGTCCCAAATATACAAATGCGGTTCGGGGAAGTCAAGCAAGTGTGCGTGCACTGCAATCAGTTCATTTGCTACAGAGAAAGTAGCATCACTCTAATTAACAGAGCTATTGAGAATCATGTTTGCCCGAAACGCCCCAGACAATAAATTCTTTTTTTTTTGTTGCTCCTGTTGAGCCCTTTACAATGAATTGTTTTCGTTTCCCCCCCCCAAAAAAACCAAAAAAAATATAAAAACGTTCAGAAAATACAAAAAAACTAAAAAAATGTTCAAAAAATAATAAAAAAAATATAAAACAACAAAAACAAAAAAAAGTTCTTTTCAGAACTAACTCCCCGTTATAAAAAAATTGGTAGAATATTTGGAACTCTGCCAACCTCTATTTCTTTTAGTTCGCTTCCCGGATCGCTCTACGGTACGCGAACCGGGTGCGAACCCAAAAATTATTTAAAAAAAAAAGAACAGTCAGTATTTGAAAACTCTATCATTCTTTTTTCCTTATAGTACGCTCCCCGGGCCGCTTTCCGGTTCGCGAACCTTGCGCTCCCCACGCAAAAAAAAAAAAAAATTTTTTTTTTTTTTGCCCTGCGGGGCCCTTTTAAAACCTCCACATAAAACCTAGGGGGTCAGGGAGGATCTACTATCCCTCCTTATGGTCATTTCCCCCTTTGTTTTGGCCTCCTCTTGTCTCTCGATCCTACCGAGAGACAAAATGGCGGCCGCTCCGGACTGTTTAGAATGTTGACAGACAAAGTTCCGATACGCGAAAAGTACGCGAACCGGAGCGCTGCCCGGAGCGCTGTTACAGATATATATCTTTTTTTGAACGTTAATTTCTCAAAATCCACTGCAGCACATATATTGAGACCTAGCAAAGGCACATCGGGCTAACAGTCCCTACAATTTTGCCAAGTTTCGTGCAAATCCATTCAGCCGTTCGGTCTAAAAGTGAGGCCAACCGCCCTATGGAAATTAACATGGGAAAAACGCATTTTGGGACCCCCCTTTTTTCTCGGCCCCCCTTGACGAACCCCCCCCAAATTTTCAGGGGCTGCTCAGAAACAAAATGTGCCATTTTCCTGAAAATTTCAGCCACTTCCAACCAGAAACGCCAAAGTTATTAGACATAGAATTTTCAAAAATCCCATAGGGAAAAAATCCTAACTATATATACCTATCGCCAGTAGGTAATATATATATATATATATATATATATATATATATATATATATATATATATATATATATATATATATATATATATATATATATATCTATATCTATATAGGCAGTTATAGTTAGGACCTATTTTCCATAGGAGATCGGCAACATTCTATTTGGAATAACCGGTTATTCGAATCTTGGTGTCGGTTGACGAATCTTCCCGAAATTTTCAAAACTGGTGGGTCGCTCCGGTCTACTCCTATCCTGAAAGTCTTGGGGTCATTTGTGAAGCTGTGACTGAGAAAAAAGGGGTTCCCAAAATGTGTTTTCTCCATGCAATTTTACATAGAAACCGTTCATCACGGCTACAGCCCGAACAGCTGAACGGAATTACACCAAATTTGACCAATTGGTAGTCCTCGGTTCAGACTTGTGTCTTTTGTTTAAATGGTGTAAATTTGTTCAGTAGTTTCTGAGAAAATTACAATTAAATATACATTTATATCTGTGACCTCGGTGGATCTGCTCATCTTGCATGCACTCTAAGCGCACCGTCCCGATCATGCGCTGAATGCTAATTGGCTGTCAAGTGGTTGAACATTCAAAACCAGGAATTATTGGCAGCCATTTTGCGCCACGGTAGCGAGGATCCAGAAAATAGTAGGACAAGTGTTCAACACAGATAAAGGGGGCATGTAAGAAATATTTTAATCATCTAGACCTTTAGCGATCCCTTTAGGGTCCCACAAGGACCCCTAGGTTCCCCCCCAATTTTTGGGGGGGATAAAAAACTGAAAAATGTCAGTTGGGTGCATGGATCCGCCACAATAAAAATGAAAATGAAGTGGGGGCTCCTGTGCTTGTTTAAAAATGATCTCTTGCTCCTACCCCGGGACACTGCTGTTTGCTATGGCAGTTCGGTAGTCGAGGTTCCCTCTGTGCCATTACAAGCTTGAGGGCATATTAACAAGTGCCATTTCGTATCTAGGCCACTCTGCTTACCTTGTGTAAACACTGTGGCGAACCGAGTTCACAACTTGAACTCTGCTTTGGTTCATCCCCCGGAAGAAAATTTTGAACAAAAGTGGGCAAATGGTGCATTTTCCAGCAAATTTGAGAAAGCAGGAAGGTTACTAAAGCCATTGTGAATCTGTTCTAACAAAGGCAGTGACTATAGCAAAACTGGGTGTAAGGTTAGGTTTGTGCCTGAAAAAAGAATATAATCATGCACACATTGACACATGCCCCAGTGATTTAAGGCATAAAAAGGTCTATGGTGCTACTCGGAACCCCGAGGTGAAAAGTTAGACTTCATTCAGGACAATCATCTCTACAACTGTATGTTATGCATGTCCCTCCCCAGTCCAGTCCTCCCACGAAGGGAACAAGGGCGCATAGTGATGCCGTTCACAGATATGCCACTCTCCTGTAGCCCCAACCGCTAACTGGATATTAAAAGTCACATTTACTTGGTTAGCATATGTGGGGTGGAGCCTGCCTTGAAGTTTCATACCTTACACTCCATTCATGTGCTGTTTCTTAACGTGATGGAATGAATGTAGGTGTGGAGCTGGACGAGGCTGGCAACTGACGCAATACAATGCTGTGCTCCCTGTTAAGTTTCAGAGGAATATGTCATCTTGGCTCATTTTTGGACTCTAGTATAGTATCCAGCCAGCCACTCCCAGCCTAACACCCTTCATGCCCCCCCTCACACACATTTTATAGAACGTACCTCCCTCAGGTACCCACACCATCAATTGTGCCCTCTTTTCGTCCAGTTACAGAAAGTACCTGGTATCCAGCCATGCTCACGCACCATCCTCAAAGACTGTCTATCACCCCACCACGATATTTCTGAAATAAATTGCAAACCCGACGTCCTTCCAACCCCGCTCACTAGCCTCAACATCTCCCTCCACAGCTTGTACCATAAAAAAGCACACATAAAATGGTGGCAGGCATGCATCCTGCTAACCTCCCACAACCAGCATGCATTCACTCCCTAAAGAAACCATGGCCAGATGCTCTGCTTTCAATCAGAGCTGGAAGTCAGACTCTCTGAGAGCCAGCTTGTCAGTGGCACCATTAATCCCATGACATAGAGGCGGCAGTTGACACTACATCGCCCCTCATGTATGTGGAGACCCGAGGGGCACAGGAAACAGCAACTGTGAGTGCATCCTCAGATCTCCAGAACATCAGTCCGCTGAGCTCTTGCATGGGGTCCGGTGTTCATTGCTCTGACGTCAGAGCAGTAGCTCGCCGGGTTTTGAACTCCACTTTCATGATGTCTTACACTGGAAGCAGTAGTCTCATATTTTTCTTATGCCCCTTATGTGATATGTTGGCATTGAAAATATGCAATAAGCGTCACTAAAGCTTTTTCAAAATGCTCCAATCCTCTCTGATAAACCTTGCCTGGGTGGGCAAACAACCCCGGCTCCGCTGGCAGTCACTCACGCTTCCATACAGGCGAGGAGGATTTGGCGTCCCTGACTGTTATCTTTCTTACTTATGTGCGCACTATTGGTATCACCCCACACAAGATCTGCATGTTGCAATAGAAAGGGACGATGCCAATCCCACACAAAGCTATAATGCTGCACGCAAGGGTAGTACTACCACAGAAATAAACACTATTATTCGCTGCACCACACACGCTTGGAATGCATTAAGCATTGGTCCTTACTCAGGCCTCAGGATAATACCTCAGTTGAGAAAACACTGCCATGTTTCCGTCTCACGCCGTCAGGTTTGCTTTATTTGTGCCACTCTGTATCACTTGTTTCAATTACTTTCCAACCCCACCAAATATTTTTGGATGTATCTGGAATAGTAATATTCTTGCATAAATCCGCACAGTAGAAAGGAACATAGCCCCACAAGATTCAATACCACACTGTCTGTTGCACGTGCAAGTTCACAAAAAATTGCTCATTTCATGAAGGTGGCCAGAACAGATCTCGCCTGAGGTCCTGCACAGGAACATTCACTCCTCGTCACTGAAATGAACTGCAGATGGCGATAATGATGGATTTTTTTTTAGAAGATAAGTCGTGCATCCAATGGCTCCCCCACAGCGCAACTGGCCTGGGCTGTAATCCTGGCCAAGTAGCTTATCATTGCGTCATTAAATTAAAACCCGTGATGTCACATTCTCAAGATTCAAATATGACATGTAACACATTTTCATTTCTATTTATGCATGGTTACATGGTTCTGTATTCTTTGCAATGATTGTTCAGCAGACGGATATTTGAAGCAAACACTACCTGCGCTAATAAGCTTAAACATCACCCAGCGGTATCGGTTACACAGGAGCCTATGCTAAACACAGTGGGCATAGGGTCAATAGGCGGCCTGTACCTAATAAAATTCTATTAAAATACTCACTGCGCATTCCACCCTCAACGAACAACACACGCTGCAAAGGAAACCGGCCGTGTGCACACGTTCCTCTCCTGCCTCTGCGTACTGTACTGTGTCACTGATGCACGATAATGTACTTCTGTCTTAAATTTTAAAGTCTTAAAGTTTTAAACTTTAAGACTTAAAGATTTAAGTCAGACATACATGCTTGATTAGATAGAGCTCCGTCGTGCGACACACCCACACATGTCAGGCGACACAGTACGGTTTCACGACACCTAGTTTGGAAAGCTGTGCCCATGCATTCCCACTGCATAGCGGTGAGTTCTCATTACTGCGTACCCAGAATGTTGCAGCCCATTGACTCCCAGAGTCCGGAGGTGAGCTGAGTTCCTTTTCTTGCTCACTCAGGGGCAGATTTACAAGCTCCATGCGCACCTTTTGCATCACTTTTCCCATGTTAAAAGTTACACAAAAGTGGCTCAAGGGGTTTGTAAATCTGCCCCTCAGACTGTTGCAACCTATCTATTCTCACTGCTCGGAGGTAATTGTACATTCCTATGCAGTCAAGCTGCTGCACACTAGGCACTCTCTCTGCCCACAGGTGACTTTTCGTTGCTTCGGAAACAAGCTTCTTTGCTCACCTTGTGCCATGGGCGTGATTCAAAGAGGGTGCACCACATGTCGAAGCAGCCTTCTCAGACATTGTTACAATGGCCACGCATCATCGCAGAATCCTTGAATGTTGAGCTTTGGAGATATGGGGGGGGGGCAATTTGTGAAACACAACCTATAAGATAAAATGGAAGTAAACATTGTGCGTCATTTGTTTTATCAAAGGAACGAGGAATTGAAAGAGTGACTGAAAAGAATATTCGACTCTCACCTTTCTGTCAGTGGTGTGTCTTTCACCACGTGCCAAGACATAATGCACCCTGAAGCTTTATATCTAAAAGATAGTAAAAGAAAGATGTTATGATGAGTAATTGTTACTATCTTGATGTGGAGTAGAATTAAATCGCCCTTTCACACATATTCCCTCCTGCATTTAAAAAGCAACTATTTGTACAGTTCCAACTTGTTTAATAGGCTTTGATTTTTGTACATTTGCTATAGTAGTAATGTTTTTTATCCGGTTGTGAAAGCAAGTGGTGTGCAGTGATACACGTGGTTTCGATCATCACAAACGACGGACATTTGACCGATTATAAAAACTTTCCTGCTATTGGAAAAAAAATACAAATGCAATAAGATACGGTATATACGACTGTGTATCCCTAAATCGCTGCATCGCCAATTTGTATCCAGTCTGCTGCACCCCATCTTCTCCTTCCACTGCACATCCAGGCCAGACTGCTCACCTTTTCATGGACAGGTCACCTTCATGCAGTTCCGCTCTGCCACCAAGAAGTCTCACATATGGTGCTGAGTCTTGATATCGCTATAGCTAAGGACATACTCGTGCTCCCATCATCATTGCAGGTTGCTCCTTGCAGTACCACTAACTCAGTGACCAAAGAGCCCCTCTGCTCAGTGGTTCAAGCCTACATGAGGCGTCCGAAACGGATGTATGATGTTACAACGCATACTTTTACCACGCATACCATTACAACGCGGTATTTACAATGCATACCGTTAGAACGCATAGCGCTTAGCGGTGCTGGATAGTGGTAAGTATAATTTTATATTCCAACTCCAGTCCCCGTGGACACTAGGGAAGGTGTTGGACATAAAATTATACTTATTCCCTATCCTAGAGCGCCCCCCAGCGCAATGCGTTGTAATGGTATGCGTGGTAATGCCTGCGTTGTAGTGGTAGTGCGTGGTAAAAACTTCGTTGTAAACGTTGTATACCGTCCGAAACACTAGGATGGACCATCACAGCGCTTGTGATGGGAGCAACTCTAAAATGGCGTAGAGCCGGTGCGCCTCGTCTTTTTTATTGGTAGGGTCACGTGTGTAGTGACATATGTGCTGGATGGGTGTGGTGTGGGTGTATACTAGCCATGAGGGAGTGTGTGTGTGTCGTTCTAACAACTAGACCTGGAACTAAGAGATCACTACAATGGAAATCTGGGCCATGTAGGTACCGTTGTTGTGTTTTCCTGGAAGTGTATGCAGAGTGGGCTGGACTGACGTATGCCAGTGCTGCACGAGGCTGTGAACAATTACTCCGGAGGTATGGGCGTGGTTCCATCATGAGCTATATGAAAAATCTACTGATTTGGGTGTAGTGCTGCCTTCACCCGGATCTTACACGCAAATGTGTCATTATGTCTGTAAAGTCCCAGAATATAGCTAACATGGAAGGTACGGGGTATCACTGACCCTATATTCATCCATAGATGCACACATAAAAGATGGTAGACATTACGCATTTCTGTGAATATGATTGTTTGTTGTACATTCAGTGGAGTGTTGTAGTTGTAGTAATACAGGGCTGTGAGAGGTTTAGGTTGCAGTTTTTAGCACATGAAGGACAGATAATATATATACGTATGTGGTCATACGGGTATACTATCGAACTTGGTGCTGGAAATCATTTTTCGAGGCTCGGTGTCATGTCCACATCCTGTTATTGTAGAGTAATGGCGTAATCAACTTGTGCCTGAAAATGTACTGTAAATACGGTGGGCCTGTAAATTGTTGATATAGTTTTAGGTCGACTTTGTGCTTTATAAATATACTAAAAAAATAAAAAACAAATAGAAATCGTACACATTTATAAATTGACTAGACATTTTCTTTGCATGACTGTAATGATTTTTGTACGTTCGTATTTGTAGAATGAGCGAGAGAAAGTTATATAATCGAAGTTTTTGTTATTGGCAGAGGTAAGATAGTTGCATGCGCTGTTTATGGCACAATATAATGTGGTAGGGTGCAGGAGCAGTATTTTACAAACATAATACCTACACAGACACAGATAGATAGTTGAAGTGGGTACGGGCACGTGTGCTCGACTCCATTTTATTACATTGCTGTTGGTAACAAGTAGAATAATAATCATGGTATCATACACAGTTATTCAATCATAAACGGTTTATGACTTCTGCTGTACAAAGGTAGGAGCACTATATGTGAAATTATACACAGAAGATTCTATCATAAAGGGTTCATGCGTTGTGGTACACTGAGGTAGGGGTGGTTTGTGTGGAGCCAGCGATGATTTGTGGTTCATGCAGAGCACACTGGTAAGAATGTCTTTTGGCAACAGAATTTTACCTTCATAAGGCCACATGGGGATTATTTATGGTTCACTGAGTTAGTGGTACGTATGGTGCTCAGCTTGTTGCCTACTAGACTGCATCATTTCTAATCACAAGTGAAATAAAAGATGAAACATGTATGGAATACATTGTCGAAAGATGTATGTTTCAGGGACATTATAGCTCAAGTTGTGACTCAATTCTTCGAAAACTCCATGATTTCCTAGATAAATTAGTATTCATGCAAGGGGATTTCCCTAGCTGCTGAAGGTGGGTTTTTCTAAGAAATCGTTGTTGATTCTCAGAATTTAGTGGAATTAGCCATGCCGTATTTGGGCTGCATAGGCTCAGTCTAAATATGGTAATGATTTCTATGCCTATATAACGATCGGGTAATTTATATCTATATAAGGGCATGAATCTGGAAAATTACACTAGGGTCCTAGATTCATTTACAACTCCCACTCCACGATTTTAAGTTCAATAAAACTAAACGTATAAGCACTGAACATTTCAAAAGCTAGTGTTTACAATCCCACCCAAAACACAAAATACAAATTGCTTGTTTACATGAAACTAATATAAAGTGTATGGAAAAACAAGTCTGAAACGATATGAAGCATATTATGAGAGCATAAAATCTAACATAATAAAATAATTACATTCATGAAATGTCTCTTAAGTTTATAGAAAAGAAACCAAGATTCTCCCATAATATAATATTTAAACCGTTTTATGATGATGATTAGGCCAAATATTGTCACTAGGAAGTTTTCAAAAGAAATCTTGTTCTCTAAGAATAGTTCTACTTTAAGCAGATTATTCTGTGCCAAAAGTTTTATTTAGGAAAAAGTTCAAATTGTTAGATGGTTTGTTTTGAAAAAACGAAGGCCGAATTTCAGAGTTCAGGGAACTGTGTGCATGAATCAAAAGTTATTTTCGGTGTCAGGAGAAAACATCAGATCATCTAGGCTGGCAAAGAAACTATCTACCATAGTGGGGCCACTTCAGTTAGCAGGTCAAATGTGCATAGATGAAGATCATCACTGTCAGCATTTGAAGCATTAGCAATGTCCGCAGTAGGTGGTACCTGTGTGCCTGTAGTTCCACGTATCTCACCCTCAGTTAGACTTGCTGGTGAGACCTCAATGAATGCCGTCATCAGAATTGGCAGCCGTTGGGGGCAACACAATGCATGAGTCATTACCGGACCTAGCAAAGCGTCAACCTTGAAGGCAGGACTGATGGAAGTGTTAGACAAATGTCCAATACGCATTCTTCTCCACAAAGCAGGCATTGCAGAACAGATAAGATGCAATCTTGCAAGATTGGTCTGAACAATAAAAACCAAGTTGTGTTCAGATCTTCTAAACAAGCCAAGCCAAGCCAAGAATCTGTGTAATTCTCTCATGATACCTCATGGCAAGGAGGCATTGTTCCATAGTAGTCTGGGTATCGCTGGTGACCGGACTCACCATATCAGAGCAGAAGGAATAAAAATAGAATTCCTGCTACGAGTCCCAAGATGAGAGGCAGGTCGCCGAACACAGAGTGCACAAAATTTGGAAAAATGCCAAGAACTGCTTCAAATGGTGTTAACAGTCCCGAAAACATCGTGTTAAATACATATGGGATGCCACTGGTATCAGACATGTTTAAGATTTGACTTAACATTTCTGCGAAATGTACTGGGCAGTTCGTTGATAATAATGCATGTATCTCTGCAGAAGTCCTTGCAACTTGCAGATCATGCGTTTCTTTAGACAAGGTCAGTGGCACAGTTTTTTGCAAAAGAATGACTTTCATTCTGCTTAAAGTATCAATTTGTATAGAAGAGATATTCAGTGAAGGTCATAACGCTGTCTCCCTGTCTGTCTTGCTCTTTGGATACAATACTTGCATACAACAAGTGACCCTGGATGACACACTAATTTTATACGCTTTTCCTGGCAACATCCCACAACAGCTGTGGTCATTGAGCATAATGTAGCTGCTATTGGATAGCTGCCTGAAAATTGGTTCTATCACTGTGGAGGGTGTACCGTGCAGGTGGCAAGAGAGGGTATTTGCAAAACATTCGCAGGCTCCATGTAAATTAATACATTGGCACAAAAGTGTACCACTTAGTGAGTTCTTACAATTTTTACCACTAAGGTATACCTCTTTTCCCCCACTCCAACATTTGTGTGTGTAAGGTAAAGTCCAGGTCAACGTAATGTATTCTTTACCCAACCTTTCATACAGTCCCGCTGGCATATGCTGTAGACAATACTGAAATTAGAAAATCGTCACTGGTATCGTGATGGTGCCATGTATTATCCATTCAATGAGAGGCTTCTCAGAAACTGTCAATGGTAATCTTTCCTGTTTTTCAATGCTCAGCACCATATAGTCTGCTCCTTTTTAGGCCAAAGAGATTTGTTTATCTGTAAGGTTAAATACATTGTAAGCATAAATACGTTAACTGTTGATTAGACGCCATGGCACATAGCCTGAACGAAGATTTTGTAACGTCCAGCCTAGCTGCATTATAGAACGTAATTGAGACTGGCCATGTTGTAACATTAGTAAGTCCTGCTCTATTTTGTCAATTGCAGATGATACAATGCTGTCCAAAGAATATATTCTGGAGGACAGAGTCATTAACCCATTGTCCACTACAGAGAGAGCTTTCTCTAAATTAATACAATCAATTTCTCGTATTCTTTCTGCAGTTTCCATTTGCGTTATTTTCCTAGCTTTGTTCTACACAGCATATATACCAGCGTATATGAAATGTTTTTGACGTGGTTTGCGAGGCCCCATTAAGAAATCTCGCAAATCATCACCTTCTTTAAGTAAAGATAAGTGTTGTTTGATTTCTGGAAGTTTAGATTTCTGTAGCCATTCAAGGCATAGCTTTCCGCACTGTAAGTAGTTACTATCCCTGGATGTTGTCTCTGGGAGTATCTAGGATCTGGCTTTTTCACTTTGAACCCTTGTGTTTTGTTCAGGAATCTATTTTGACAGTTATTTGTGTCTGTGGGCCAGATTAACCATTTATTCCAATTAGGATTAATTCTGTTGTGTTTCAAATTATAGGGTACGTCTATCTCCTCTTCTGGCAGATGTGGGATTAGGTATAGACGGTTTATTTAAGTCTTTTATCTATGCAAGACAAGAATTTTGTTGAACAGTGTCATTTAAAAACATTATTTGTTCTGGTATAATGCAGGCTCTGAACAGGGCTTCTAAACCTTGCATCTGCCAGTCTTTTGTGCCCCAGACAGTTTGTGTCTCAATGTTGTCTTTCCAAAAGTCAAAACCTAATGTAGACAGCTGAGCATAAAAGTTTACAGAATAAATTTGTTTACTATTGGTTAACATTGTTTTCATTCCTTTCTTATTCATATTTTTTAAATAAAACATTTCTGGATTTGTAACATTGAACCCTGAGAAGTACGGAATTTTTTCATGAAATGTTTATGAGCTACCTTTTGGCGGCGTTGGACAATGTTCCCATTGATTATAAGTAAAAACATTCCTAGGGCTTGCTGGTCTATGCAAATATTGGTGACCATAGTGATTAAAACAATACATTTGTTCATAATCTGATGAACCTCTAAGTATATTTATGTTCTGTAAATTTAGCTGACATTTCTAAGTCTGTCATCATGTTATTAACAGTTTCAAAGTCCCAATCATCACTAAATGTGCTGGGTGATACAAAGTCACTCAAAGAAACCTTGAACTGGTGTGGAATCTTCAGCAGTTCCACCGGGCCATAGATGTCATAATCAGTTCTGCCCCATGCTATACCACCAGGTATAGGAATGGCTGTGATGTTCACTGATGAGAGGTCTCTTTGTTCACAATGAGATGATTTGTGAGGTTTCAGGAGCAAGTTGATTTTCTTTCTTGCTGTGTCGATTGTACTGTATTTTCCTTTTTTTTTTAAATCTTTTTATTGACAGATTTGTACATATATTTCCACCCTCTGGAACCCAGAGGAGGCGAGGAACAAATAAAAGTATATAAATAAAAGAAATTAATACATAATCATAAAGTATACCCAACATATGGCACATTATAACCTAAAAATATCCTTCTTCATATCTAAATATTTACAACAACCAATCTTAGCACAATGAAGTCACTTTCATTAAACTTACATATTGAAAACAAACAAATTATCCTTCATTATGTTTCCTAATGGTACCCTTCCTCCTCCCTTACATCTCGATATTTCTTATACCATTTTATACATTATATACATTATATACACATTATATACATTGTATATACAATTCACACTTCTTCCTTCCATTTCGTTATTGGCTCCCATATTTCCAATCCTAATTTCCTTGCATTTTTCCCTCTCCTTGAGTAGATCGCTCTTTCTAAATTATATATACTCAGAAGCTTGGCTAACCATTGCTGGGATGGTGGTGCCAATTGATCTAACCATGCTGAGGCAATACATAATCTGTAGACTGCCATAGCAACAAAAATAAAGTAGTTGCCCTCCTCGTGTTCATTGCTCACGTCTACCCCCAGCAGAATAATTGCCGGTGTTAAATTAATAGATAATTTTAATGCCCTTTGTAGAAACATTTCTATCTCATTCAGTATTGTCAATAGACATGGACATGTTGCAAAAATGTGGATAGCATCTGCATCTAGACTCATACACCTAGGGCAGTTTATACCAGTAATCGCCCCCCATTGTGCGAGTTTCGCTGGAGTGTAGTATAGCCAATAGATGGTTTTGTAATGCTGGGCCTGTAAAGACGCAGAGCATAAAATATTCTTTCCTAGTTCTACTGATATATTAAAGCATTCCTGTTCTATGCCCAACTTCGCCGACCAGCTTTCCCCCCACTTAGCCATATCATCTGGTCTAGAGTCAGTTAGCTCAGCGTAAAACCTTTTAATTGTGCAATCTACTCCAGTATGTATTGTCTCTAATATATTATTTTTCTCAAATCCTCTGGATCCCCCCCTTTTGTTTTGTAGGAAACTTCTTACTTGTAAATATTTGAAGAAGTGTCTTGTTGACAAATCATATTCTGTCTGTAAGATTACAAATTGTTTCATCCCCTGTGGAGCCATGAAATCCCCCAATTTTATTATCCCTTTTCGATACCACTCTGTATACACTGAATCAGAGAATATATCTTCCGGAAATAACGTGTTCTCATATATCCTCCTGTACCTATTAAACTTCCCTAGTCCAAATTTCTTCATGAAAGCCTTCCAAATATTGTGTGCACCCAGAATAGTCTTGAAACGTGTTCTTTTAAAGTAAGCTGTATCAAAATTTTTCAAAAAAATGTTTTTAACTTCTTCTCCCATCAATATGCCATATATCGCTAATGATCCCAAATGATCTTCTCCTTCCACTTCTGCTCCACCTATTAATCCTACCATATATTGCAGGGCTGCAGCCCAGTAATAAAGCTTTAGGTCCGGTAATGCCCATCCTCCTCTTTCCCGTGGAAGTGCCATAAATCTTGATGCTCTCCTAGTTTTACCTTTGGACCAGATAAAGTTATTAATCATTCGTTCAGTCTTTTTAAACCACAGGTTATCGAACCATAGCGGAATTGTCCGGAACAGATATAAAAACTTCGGCAATATTAGCATTTTTATGATGTTTACTCTGCCAACCAATGTGAAATGTAGATTATTCAGTCTGTCTAGTTCTACCCCTACCTTTCGTATAATGGGGTCTATGTTTAGTTCTACTAGCTTTTCTAAGTCTGAGGTTATAGTTATGCCCAAATACGTTCCTGTCTGCACCACCCGTGGATCCTGACATATAGCTTTGTTATTTTTTATGATTTGTGTTTTTCCAGTATTCAAAGAGTATCCAGACACCTTCCCAAATTCTTTAGCCTCCTGTTCCACATATCTTATAGCCTCTGTGGGTATTGGTGTTACGACCGCCACGTCATCGGCATAAGCAAGAATCTTACAGTCCCCCCTAAGTGTGGCGACTGGGGGTATACTCATGTTTGCTTCTAATCTTCGAATTAACGGATCTAAATATACTGCAAAAAGTAACGGGGAACACGGGCATCCCTGCCTGGTACCCCTATTTATTTTTACTTTTTCCGTTGTTCCCGAATTAATTCTGATTGTGGCAACTGGATCGCTATACAAAGTCTTTATCGCTGTAAGAAAGCCATTTCCAAATCCCATTTTTCCCAGAACACTCCACAAATATAACCATGATACGCGATCGAATGCTTTTTCAGCGTCCAACAATAATACCGCAAATGGTTCCCCACTAACCTCAGTTTTATCCATAAGAGTTATTAGCTTCCGTACATGATGCGTGGTCCCCCGTCCAGGTATAAAACCATGTTGGCTAGCAGTGACTAAAGGTGTTATTACGCTGGCGAATCTTATTGCCAATGCTTTTGAATAAACCTTTGTATCTGTGTTCATGAGAGTAATTGGTCTATATGACCCAGGATCTGTCGGTACCTTTCCTTTCTTAAGAATAACAACAATTTCAGCCCCAGACCAGGTATTTGGTATTGAGATTCCCTTCTGTGCCTGTTTCATAATATGAGCCATATCTCCCCCTATCTCCTCCCAGAACACCTTGTAGAACTCTAACGGAATCTTATCAGGCCCGGCCGCTTTTCCAGAAGGTAAACTCTTCAAAGCTCCTTTTCCTCCCTGTATATCTAATGGGTTATCAATCCTCTGTTTCTCTATTTCGTCCAACTGAGCCCCTTCATAATGATTCAAATACTCCATTATATCTTCAGGATCTTTTATATCGCTTTCAAAATATAGATTCATATAAAAACTTCTGAAGACTTCCCTGATTTGTTGCACATTTGTTACAATCCCTCCTGAGCTATCTTTTATTGCTTTTATCTCTCCGAATGATGCCTTTTGCCTTGTTCTAGCTGCTAGCATTTTGCCAACTCTTTCACTCATCTCATAACAATTCTCTCTATTAACCATATATTGTTTAGCTGCCCTCACTGCTATATGTTCTTCTACTTCCATTCGTAATTTTGCAAGCTTCATACATGCAGGATCCATTGCACCTCCATTACTAGTCTGATCTAATCTATTGCTTACTTCTTCCTCTGCTAGCAGTAATTCCCTCCTTACAGCATCATTTCTCTCTTTCTCCTGTTTCCTTCTCCTGGCCCCAAAGCTAATGGTCTCTCCCCTCACTCCTGCCTTAAAACAATCCCATACTATCCCTACAGGTGCTGTATGCCTATTTGTGGTCATAAATTCAATTATCCAGCTCTTCATGTGTTGGATATATGCCTCATCCTCTAACAGTGCCTTTTCAAATGTCCACTCTGAGACCTTCCTTGCAGCTGCCAATCCCTTTAAGGTGACAATTAGGGGGTTATGATCCGCTAATAACCTTGGTAATCTCTCAATATCTGCACCGTCAGTGCCTTGACTACTAATTAAAAAGTAATCTAGCCTTACACTTACTCTGTGGGGTGCTGAGTAATATGTATAACCATCTTGACCTGGCTTAAGGGTATCCCACACATCCAATAGCCCATTATTCCTCGCTAAAGAATAGACTGCTTGGAACACTCTTTTCTTCCTTCCTTTATATTTAACTGGGGGTCCTAACCCCAGACCCAGTCCCCCTGCTCCATTGATATCAAAATCTCCTCCTATTACTATAAATGGAGCCCAAGTCGCCAACTCAATGTCAATCTCTTCAAAGATTTCCGGATCATCTCCTGTGGACCCCTAGATAGAGCCAAGTGTTACCCATATTTCTCCAATCAAGCATTCTATTAAAGCCCATCTTCCCCAGGCGTCCTCCCATTTTTTCCTAGTAGTAACGTCTCTTTGCCTTGCCATTACAGCCACCCCCCTATTCCTAGCCCCCTGCCTAGAATATGCTATGACAGTGAGACCTAACTGGTCTAGCAGCTTGATTTCAGACGCCTGTATATGGGTCTCTTGAAGTATTAAAAAATCTAGTCTTAGACTTTTAATCAAGACAGCCACCTTCTGTCTTTTTATTTTGTCATTAAGACCGCACACATTCCACGTCATTATTCGAGTGTTCATCCTGGGTTTTTAGAAAATTTACCCTTGATTTTGCAAATTTCGAAGTAATACATACTACATATTGGACTCACAGCCATATACAGCTCATATATTTTTTCTATTTTATTGATCCGTTTATTCCAAATTACTTCCTGTCTACTATAATTCCAATTTTTTTGGTGTTCCTCACCCCCCCGTGTCCCCCTCCCTGAGCCCCCACCCCGACTGTCCCACCCCCCCTACAGGCAAATAGGTCCATAGGACCTATGTGTGACAACTGTGTCTGCTTTGTACTGTACTGTATTTTCCATCTATGATTTTTCCCAAGCTTAAAACCAGAATGAGCCAGAGCAGGAGGAAAAGTACACCTAACACAATCCAAAATGTAATCCATGGTGAAACCATATATCTTTTTTCAAGTAGTGGAGAAGTGTGGCTCAAGTGATTGGAGCAGCAGACCCTGATGCAGAGGTTTGGCCCGGACCAGGGTTCAATTCCCCGCCTCGGTGGGTCTTGGGCTCAAAATTTCCCCGGACCTGACAATTCTCGCCTCGGTGCCTATTCCAATCATGGAGTCCCACTCTGTAACTCTGGGCAATAGCTTGCTTAATCTCCACAACGGCCCCTCGCAGCGGGATGCCTGGCTTTCACCTTGGGGATGCCCAGTAATGGGTTATCTCGCAGGGAAATACCAGGACGGGTTCCCTAAGCAAGTGCTGGGACGCTTTCGGGCAGCCATGCGCTCTACAAATCAAATTTCATTTCATTTCATTTCATTCAGTTGATGAAAGAGTTCTGTTATTTTTTCTTTGAAAGTTTCATTTGCTTGCTTATCTTCAGGTTCACTGGGATCCTCAGAAAATGTATCAAAGTTGATAAAATAGCCAGAGGCAGTTCTGTCAATTGTTGGAATTGCATCAGGATTGTTATTAATCTTTGGAGCTGCTTCTTCCTTTGTCATATTGGTAAAGTCAGAGGCTACATCATTGTAGACAGGTGTTTCTTGACGAACTGATGTGTGGGTCTCAAGAGGCACAATTTCCATGGCTTTGTTACATACCTCCTTCTTTTCTTACTGCAGGTTTATCAAAGGTGATAAGTCTCTCAGTTTGAACCTCTTGGATAGTAGCAAGATTTGGTCTTCTGCTACATCTTGGGAGTCCACTGGGCCTACTACTTATTATTGGCCACATGATGTGGTTTGACCAGGTCGATGGGCACAACTCTGTTCTCCTTTCTACCAGCAAGGGGCGGTAGTACCACTGATATTGTTTCTTGGATTGCCAAGACAGGTACTGCTTTTCTGTAAGAAGGCACAAATTCCTTCTTTACGACGATCCCCAATCCACAATCCCAAATCCCCAATCCCCAATCTTTGGAATACAGACAGGTCTTGCTGGGACAGGTAGTTTTTCTTCAGTGGTCGTTGGCTTCTGTATCTTGTTACTCAGACTTCTTCTTCTTTCATTTAAGTCCTGTAAAACAGCCAAACGATCTTTGACATCAAAGTGTTTTTGTTCCACCAATGAAGTTTGACAATCGAGGTCTTCGATTATCATTCTAGTACCAAATAGTAATTCATATGGAGTGATTCCACCCAGAGAATTTCTTGGCAGATTGTTAAGACTACGTTGGACACTTATAAGATGTTTGACCCTCCCATCACCCGAACCTAATACCTCAGCTGTTATGGATTGCTTTATGTCACGTTTTTTTCTATCCACTACCGCATTACCCTCAGGATGGAAGGGGCTAAAATACTGCAATGCGACGCCCAAGCTAGCCATGGCCTCTTTGTAAGCTCGAGAGCTAAACGCAAGACCCTGATCTGAATGTAGCGTGCCGATTGTGTATGTGGCGATAAAGACTCACAAATCCTTTATAACAGTTCTGCTGTCAGCCAAGCGCTGGAGCCACATCCAAATGGATCTTGTCCTAGTAGTTTTGGGACCGCATCTGTCCTTTTAGACGTCGGTATGTCAATATCCTAATGCTGTCTAGCAATGGTATTTGAACTGGGCTGGCTACACTGTAGTCAGGTATCTGGTGGTCCTGAAAGCTGTGGTATCTGTAACAGGTATCACAGTTTATTCCAAATTCATAAACTTGGATGCTCATTCCTGGCCACCAGTACATCTCTTCTAATTCTATTAGAGATTTTAGGATCCCTTGATGTGTCAGCCCCTTTTCCATATGTGCTTCTTGAACCAAAGCAGCTCACCGCTTCCTGTTTGGAATTACTCTGTCCCAACACCAGGGATTCGAGCAAAAGGGCCAGAGTTTGCATCAATTATGTATGTATACGTGAGTGGATAGTTTAGAGGTAACGCTGCATAGTTGCCTTCCATTGAGGCTTTTACCGCTAGTAACGTTTCACCGTCTATTACTCTTTTTGAGTGAGCGATTGTAGCTACGTAAGCCGTTTGCACAGCTGCCTACGCGGCTTCATCAGCCAATGAATTCCCTGCAACGTGAACGCCATCACCCTGATGACTCAGTGTGTGAATCACGTGATTCTTTTGTAGTTCTTTATGTAAAATAACTATTTGTTCCCAAAGCATTTTATGCTTGATTGTGCCACCTTTTGAATTTTTGAACCCATTTTTAACCCAGCTCTGCAAGTGTCTGTTGTAAGATTCAACGCAGAAATACAAATCGCACACTATTGGTGTGGGGAATTCGCGATCGGTATTTTCAAGCACCATCTTGAAAGCCTGTAGTTCAACTCGCTGAGCTGTACAGTCTCTGAGTGATTGAGTTTTGACCATAGGTCTAAATTTACCCTCGTGCCAGCGACCTTGAACAACCGCTCACGCAGCACTATAGGTTGATTACCCCTAATTGCGGGCTGTGCTGATCCGTCTGTATAGATTATACATCTGTAATGTTCTAGAGGCAGAATCTCGGTTGGCAGAGTACATTCTTGTTCATATTGTAGGAATTCTTGTTTCTTCAAATAAGGGTCAAAAACATATTCAACGTCTGTTGCAGCAAGAGAGTTAACCCATTGTATCCATCTTGGATGTAAGGCTTTAGCATTCAGAATGCTCGCTTTCGTCACTGCTTCTAATGCAGGTACAGGTGTAACGATCATTATGCGTTTACCCTGTTCAAGAGCTCTCTCTTTTGCTACTGCAGTTTGAACCGCTGTCGGAATTTTTTCTGTAGAAGTGAATTTTATTTCAGCTTGTGTGTACAAGTGTGATTTGTATGTAATTGGTACCTTTTCACCTTCATTAAAGGTCAGGTACGTGAATGCGCATCTCTCTGGGATGATTCGGATCACAAGATTGCGCACATTGTCGCGTGTTTCTAACTGTGTTTTTGCTAACATGTCTGTTTGCACTGAACTCAACATTTCTGTATGGTTTTGAGTCCAATTTGTTGGTTTGAAATCAGGTTTGATTAGTTCGTAGAGAGGTTTAACCCTTTCTGCGTAAATCAGAACATTAGTTCTTCCAAAATTCAGGAAACCTAGAAGTGATTATAAGTTTTTCAGCGTTTTTCGAGGTTGGAGGTTGGAGCAGCGCATGTTTCTCTAGAAAGTTAGCTGCCAGGCTTTTGCCTTCACTTGAAAGTTCGTATCCTAGGAATAGGACATTGTGGTGGGCAATTCGTGATTTTTTTAAATTGAATTTCGACCCCTCTGAAGCAAACCCAAGTATTATGGTCTTTTCAAGTGCACGTCCAAATCATCGTCTGTAAGATAGATGCCATCGACATAAGATAATGCCTCATCATCATACATTTGTAGTAACTCTGTTACCCTGGCTGAAAATAACCCTGGAATATTCTTGAATCCTTGAGGGAGACGGCAAAATTGTAGCTGTGTCCCCATAATTGAGAAAGCGGTCAAATGCCTGCTTTCAGGTGCAATGTTTTGACAGAAAAACCCATTTGAAATATCTAATGTGACTTTATATTTCTTCCGCATGATGTTATTCATCAATGCTGCACTGTGCGCATTTTGTACTGCAAATGTTTTGCAACAAGAGTTTAGATGTCTGTAATCCAATACTAGATGATATGTATTGTCCGGTTTGAGACAGGAAACAAAGGATTGTTGATTGATGAGGTGCATGTTTCAATCACCCCTTTGTATTCAAGTTGATTTAAAATCTCCCTGACCTGTTTTTTAGCTTCCTGTTTACTGGATACTGCCTGGATACTGCCTGTGTCCAGTGGGCTGATTTTTCAACTGAATTTCATGGTGAGGAGAATCCTCATCCCATTCTGCATGATTTTTATATAATGCTGGAGCTTGAGCTACTGCCCATTTCCTAGCATATGTGTATTTTTTATGAATTGGAATGTGATTTGAGAAGGCTGGCATAATTATCTCTTCGCCATGTGGGCACTCCCTGACAAATTCAGGTGGCCAGTCTTGTTCAGCTAGAAGAATGTCTTAGCCCTTAGAGAGCTTCTCCCAAAGGAGTGCTCTTATTTTTCTAGTTATGTCCCCCTCCATCCAGATTGTTATTTCATATAACCTGTGGGGTACACTAACCCTGGTGTCTGCAGTTTCAACTTGAATGGATTAATTCAAGTCCACTGTCTCCATATCATCCTTCAAGATATTGCGAACTATGGTGACTTCTGCTGCTCTGTCTAGCATTGTCTGAGCCTACTTCCCGTTCTTGAGTTGTGTCCTCAGGATCCTCGGCATGTCTGATTCTTACGCTTGCTACCTTCTTCTTGGTGAATTGAATTTTCTTATTTTTTGGAACGTGCTGTTCTTGTTTGGACTTCACAAGTTCCTCTTTCTATTCTGATTGTCCTCTTCTTTCAGATTTCTGCGAGGAACACTGAAAGGTACGAGAGGAACATGTATCAGTATCTTGATATCTATCAGGTTTTCTCAGAATATCGTTATTACTAAGGTTATACCTTTTTTCAGAGGGCTCCCGGTGGGTAGACCTCCCTCCCCGTTGGGGAGATCTTTCTCTGGATTGAAAATGTTTCTCTTTAGGAAGTGTCTGTTTAATATTTTCCCACTTCTTTTTAGGAGTAGTGAGATTATTTTTAATAAAAACTTTTTCAGGATTTTCTGTTAATTTGGGTTTTACTGGTTTCCCACCCAAACTATCTCTTCCTAGCTCTTCACAGGATTTTTCAATAATTCTAGCAAGCTCATATGGTTGGTCTGTTATATCTGTTTCTTTTAATTTTTGGCGGATCGCCTCTGATGCTGCTTCACCTTTAATGTTGGCTAATAGTATAGCCGAGACCTGTTTGAAATCTTCTAATAGTTTCATACCAATATTTAAGGCAGGTTCTGGTCCGTATTCATTTTGAATCTGTCTTAGGACGCCATGGCCGGTACACCATGTGTTTTTGTGTAGATTGAAGCAAAGACTGTACCCCAAGTGCCACAGTCCTCCACATGTGGTGCGATCCCCATTGGTAAACAGATTGTCAGATTTCTGTGTTTCTCATGAGGTGTACTATCAGGGAATACTGCCTCTATTTGAGTAATTTTCTGAGCTAACCAGAACGGACTTTGTTCCCTCTTTGCGGGCAATTTACCAATGACTGATTGTATAGTCTGTGGTGTGAATTTGTTTGTATTCCCCTGATGACGGGTCTGCTGTGGAATCCTTACAGCTGGTTGGACTGTTAAAGTCCGCATGACATATTGAACCAATTGTCTGTGTATTTTAATTAACTGTTTTAGCTGAGCTAACAGTTCTGGACCTGTCATTCCGTTAATGTCAGGATGTGGTGTGCTGCTGGCTAGTACCGGCCATGTTGCTCCTGGTCTACCTAGTGGACCGAGCCTGGTAATGTGATTTTGATGTTGTAGGGCGCCTTTAAACCAGAGCTGATGCTCTTGGTTAGTTAATGGAATTTCAACGTCCTCGAAAGGAACGTATTCCTCTGGAGGTTCCTCTACTTTGTAGTAGTGGAACTCGTGTGTCCCTCCATTTGCTGGAGGAAAGTGAATCCATGAATAGAATACCTTTGTCGGCCGATATTCATGTGCCTCTAACTAGAGTCATGTGACTCTAGTTTGTAAGTTATAGTTTTTCTTACATTTGCCGGGATGATTATAGCATTATCCTTGTTTTGTTGAAGACCTATGTCTTCTACGCCTTTCTTCTTCACTATCCGACTTATTTTGCAGAGCAAAGTTTCAAGGAAACAAAGATTAGGTGCACAATATTTTGGAACACTGTATCCTTCAACGGTGAAAAACGAAAAACTAAGAAATAGGATTTTCGTCCTACTTAGTTTTGGCGGATATTATCCTTTTACCCACTCCAGACGTCTATTGGAGTATTTACGGGTAAAAAACGGGTCTGTGTGAAAAGCACGAGTGAGTTACTCTAGTATCTAGCGTTAAATTATCGCCTTGCCAAACCTTGGGCGCCATGTAGTGTAGTTCCTATATTCCCAATAGTCTCTGCGCATTGGAATAACATATACTATAGTTTAGACGTAGGACTGAGGTCGACTAGGTCTCTATCGTATATATTAGACTTAATAGTGAGTGCCAGCTAGCTCAGAGGTTTATTGAACAGTCTTCTTTCTCAAGCATAAGAAATGTACTGCTACAATCCTAATTCTGGTTATCAAGTACAAGGTATAAAATACGATAAGTATTAGAAAGTAGTACTGTAAAAGCATGATATGGTTACTAAGCCATAAAATACCTAAAATACGTAAAATACATACAGTGATAAAATAATGACTAAAAGTACTCAACTGGTGCTTCTAAAACACGCCTACCCTGGTGTACCTAACCTAAGTCTAGTACAAGGGAGGAAGTAATTGAGGAGTAACTTAAATTTAGTATTTCTCTGCCAAGTATCTATCCAAGAAGTCTCTAAGGGTTTAATCAGCTCCGTACTTTGGTTTAGAATGAAGGAGGTCTTGTATCTCTCTCTCTCAAGACTCGATTTCCCAGCAACCCGCAAGGGTAGCCTGGAAACACTGGAGCTGGATTTCTTGGCTGGAGAAAAGACAGCGTCTCTCAGTGCGTCTGCTGGAGGGTTGGCTTCTTTCGGCACTTGCTGCTGCAGGCGTCGGGCAAGTAGCGAGTTGATCTGCTACAAACCACTGTGTGTTTGTCTCAGCAAATGTAGGCATATTTATACTTTGAAGGTGCCGAGTTTGACGTATGATTGGACCTAATAACGTCATCGAAGACTCAGTTCTTCGAAAACTCAATGATTTCCTAGATAAATTAGTATTCAGGCAAGGGGATGTCTCTAGCTGCTGAAGGCGGGTTTTTCTAAGAAATAGTTGTTGATTCTCGGAAATTAGTGGAAGTAGCCATGCCGTATTTGGGCTGCATAGGCTCAGTCTAAATATGGTAATGATTTCTATGCCTATATAAGGATCGGGTAATTTATACCTATATAAGGGCATGAATCGGAAAAATTACACTAGGGTCCTAGATTCATTTACAACACTGTGGTGTCCGCAGTGTAGAGTACCATTGAGTGTGTCTTTGCACTTGCAGTGTGAATTTAGTTTTTTAAGTAAACCTAGGACTGATATAAAATACGTTTTTGAAGGAAGGCTACTAAAGGGATGTTGTGTAGGGTTTGATAGATGCTTTACTTTGTTTGGTACTACACTCTGTAAATAATGAATGAAGAGTCAGTTGAATTCTGCCTGAATACGGCCACGTGGCAATGAATTATGGTGTACTGAGTGAGTAGTACCTTTGGGACTGAGCGTGTACATAACCTCCGATGATGCGTAGTCTGGGCAGCCAGCACTGGGGGTAATGTTTTTTGACTACTGAATATTGCCTTAATAAAGCCTTGTGGCGATTATTTATGGTGTAATGAGTTAGTGGTACGTTTGGTGTTTAGCGTGTGCTCACCCTGAGATGATGCGTGGTCTGAACGGGCTGCACTCAAAGCATTGACTGTTGCATACTGGACTGCATGTACTTTGAGGGGGAAAACAAAGTACCTTCGATGGTTATCAATTCTTCAGCAACAAAATGATCAGAATCAGATGATTCTTCCAGTGGTGTAGCTGTTTGTGAGGTTCAAATTGTGATCTGTGCTGTCAGCAGTGTAGATTTCCATTAAGTGTGGCTTTGCACTTTCAGCGTGAATTTTATTATTCAACTAAATCTATAACTGATATAAAAGAAGTTTTTGAATGAAGCATACTAAAGGGATATTGTACAGGTTTGATAGGTGTTATACTCAGTTTGGTATTGTAGGTTCAGTGACTTAATATCGAGGGCCATAATATAGAATGACCAAAATATCGACGGACAAAATATAGAATCCCTATCTACAAACAGGTAAGTACTAAAATATTGTATCCAAAATATAGATTGTTAAAAATATAGTTAACTAAAATATCGAATTTTTGAAATATCTTAAAAATAATATAAAATTAATTAAATATTACAAACAATTAAATAAAACATACTTAAAATAATGTAAAAAATCTTAAAATATAAAAATAATAAGTGTAATGTAAAAAAAAGTAGAGAATTTGTTGGATAGCGAGAGGGTAAAAATTACTATTCCCACTCTAGTGACTGCAATAGTAGGAACAGCGTTGGATAGCATAGGGGTAAAATTTACTATTCCCACTCCAAAGAGTGTAACAGTAGGGAAAGCGTTGGATAGCAGAGGGGTAAAAGTTACTATTCCCATTCCAGAGAGTGTAACAGTAGGGAAAGCATTGGATAGCATAGGGGTAAAAATTACTATTCCCACTCCAGTGAGTGCAACAGTAGGGGAAACGTTGGATAGCATAGGGGTAAAAATAACTATTTCCACTCCAAATAGTGCAACAGTTTAGAGGAGGCTGGTGTCACCGGCATCGCTCTCCAATGGTTCCGGTCTTTTTTAGCCAATCGGGCCTTTAGAGTGACCGTCCCACCGTTTCAGTCCAAATACCATCCGTTGGGTCTGGGGGTCCCTCAAGGCTCCTCGCTGAGTCCTACGTTGTTTAACCTATACGTAAGACCGCTGGCTGAGGTTGTCCGGCAATGGGGTATGACAATGGTGTCATACGCCGATGATACCCAGCTAGCGTTCACGATCAGCGGGGATGCCGATGTGGATGCACCCAGATTCCAACAAGGACTGCGGGCGGTCGCCGGCTGGATGACGTCCAACTGTCTCCAGCTGAACGCTAGTAAGACCGAGGTCATGATTTTTGGCAGACAACCGGAACTTTGGGGAGAGAGATGGTGGCCAGGGGACTTTGGTCCTACACCCACCCCAGTCCCTGAGCTTAAAAACCTCGGGGTCTGGTTGGATCCTTCCCTTACGTTTGCATGCCATACCAAACGTACGGCGGCCTGTTGCTTCGGCATCCTACGAGGGCTCCGTCCTGTGCTTAAGTTTTTTGATGCCGCCACTAGGCAGCTCGTGATCCAAGCCACTGTCATCTCTAGGCTGGATTACGCGAGCTCCCTATTGGCAGGCCTGAACCAGGCAGAAATTGGTCGCCTGCAGCGGATCCAGAATGCCGCAGCAAGATCTGTGGTAGGATTACCTAGATCGTGCCCCACTTCCAGTACCCTGCGCTCGTTGCACTGGCTCCCGGTGGCTCAGCGGATTCAGTTTAAGGTTCTCTGTGTGGCCTATAAAATACTCAAGGGGTCTCCAGCCATGATTCTCTCCAAGCTCCTGGTTCATTACATCCCAGCGCGAGCTTTAAGATCTGCTGATTTAGAACTGGCTGTTGTTCCTCGTTTTAAGCGGAGTAGAGCTGACGGACGCTCCTTTCAAGTCCGTGCGGCGGTGCTTTGGAACTCCCTTCCCCCGGCGATTCGCGCCCTTAGGGATTTGCTTTCCTTTCGCCGTGCGGTGAAAACCTTTTTATTCCCTTAGATTTAAATTTCTCGGTTTGTTGTTTTTGTTGTGTTGTGCTGCTACCTTGTCGGGTGCCAGGACGCTCCTTTGCTGGAGCATCTGTGCGCCTAATAAAATCGCATAACATAACATAACATAACATAACATAACATAACAGTAGGGAAAGCGTTGGATAGTGCGGGGGGGGGTAAAAATTACTAAATTACTATTCCCACTCCAGAGACTTTGGAATGAATTTCAATAGAAATGCAAAAAATTATATTTGCTACTAAGTTCCCATCTCATTCGCAATCATCTCAACCCCCTTTGACAGGCCAATTCACTAAATCTGCATTTAGTCTAAATGCATAGATGGACGCGTGCATATTGCATACACCAAATTGGTTGATGCTATTCACTCACTATGCAAATTACAAAAAAAATCTACTAAGGAGTAAAGGACTGAAGTGAGAAGATGCCGGCCTCTAAATTACTAACTAATACTAAGTAACTAACTACTACCACTATCTTAGTGACAGAGCATAGGAAAGGAGTCTCTCTAGTCTGCATTATCTAACTTAATTTCTCATAAATAATCAGCCCAAGCAAGCACAAAGTTGCAAATAAGTACGATTAGGTAGCACCAAGTACCTGTCTAGAATAACAATAAGAATAACATAATTTTAAATGTAACTTACCTGAATGTGAGCAGCACCATTTTTGCTATTCGAGTAAAAAGTAATATTCACAATAACATACAGAACACACAAAATATTAATGATAATTAGGTACTCACCAAGCACAGCAACCTCAACACCTAGCAGGTCCGGTGCGTCACTTGGTTATCGGTAATGAGTGTGCCGGACCCCGGAGCAGCAATGCATTGCCCGGTGCACCTTTGCCAACCGCTGCTGATGCTTTTGATGCCCGTACCCGGACCCAGGCCTGCCGCCTGCTGCCAGGGTGGAGGGGAGGTGGTGCTGCACAGAAAAACAAGAGCTACCACCTCCATTTCCAAAATCAAGGTCCGGGGCTGCACCTCTTCCAGGTGCTGACTTTTGCAAGGAAGGCGGCCCCTCTTTGCCCGGGTTGTCCTCTCTGCCATGACGCTGGGGGCGGAAAAGAAAATGTTGAACGTAAAAAAGTAAGGATGGGGAAGAAGAAAGGGAGTAAAAAAATGAGAAAACAAGTCATATGGAGTAACAGTACAAAACACAGTAAAAAACACACAAAATGTAGAAAACAACACCAAATATACACTTAACAAGATATAGGGAAAGATAATCAATAAAAAGTTTTGAAAAAGAAGGATTGGAAAGATTTAGGCAGGATTCAAAAGTAGGCCCCAGCACCATAACAGAGAAGAAAACAAGTTGTCCATGCCTATGCATGACCACGTGGCTGAAGTTCACATGATATTTCCCCCCAAAAACGCAATCCGCATTGCCGCACGACAGAAATGTCACGCAAACGGGCGCAACAAGCAAATCCATGTGGTTTGGCAGAGTTTTTTTGACTGCTTCGCGGAGTTGCACGTAGCATGGCTATGCGAAATCCACCCAGGCTTAGTGAGTAGCTGTATGGGTGAGTGTGTGTCTATGTTATTGGCTGTATGAGTGAGTGACTGGTTGTATGAGCAGCTGTATGGGTTAGTGAATTGTTATGTGTGTGGATGTATGAGTGAGGGGGTGTGTGAGTGGCTCTATGAAGGAGTCAGTGGGTGTGTGAGTACTGGCATGGGTCTGTGAATGGGTATGTGAGTGGTTGTGTGGAAGTGTGAGTGGGTATACGAGGGGTTGAATGGGGTGTGAGTAGAAATGTGAGCCATTCTGTGGATGATGTCGTCAGTGATTTCATTTGAGATGTCATTAGTTAAGTCACTGACCATGTTATGAGTAATGTAATATGTGAGGTCATAAGCAATGCTTTAGGGGGCGTAAGTATTAGTTAGTTCATGTCATTATAACAGCTGAATTTCACTGGTTTTGTATGAGGGAAATATGAGCCTAACTATAACATTCCTGTAACCTTCGTTTTTTTCAATGAATTTCCAAGGTTTTTCTAAATCTTTTTCCTAACTGAAACGTCCATGTAACCTATGGATTTTGTAAGTGAATTTTAATGTTTGCAGAGTGGTGGAGAAACTGTGTGGGATCTCTGACCAGGGCTCTAGAATCCCACTGTAAATTACTTACTGGAGGTATTAGCAGGGCTTCTTTGTCCCCAAGGTCCCTCAACATTGAAAAAGGACTTCATCCCATAACCTGTATTGCACCAGGATGTGCATTTGCAGAGTGGTGGAGAAAAGGGGTCTGGCCTCAGAGGTCCTCTCAGCAATCCCATGGGAGTCACATTTACAGTGTAGTGCGGAAAGGGGGCATGGCAATCAAAGAGCTCTCAGCAACCCCACTGAGTGGGACTTCCTGGAGGTAACAGGAGAGCTTGTTGGTTCTCAAGAACCCTCAGCATTCTCTGGGACTTCATCACCCAACTAGTAGTGTGCCAGAAGGGGCATTTGTAGTGTGGTGGGAAAAGGAGGCGTTTCCTCAGACCACCTTTCAGCAATACCTCTGTATGGGGCTTAATGGAAGTAACAGGAGGGGTGATTGGCTCCAAAGGACCCTCTGAAGCCAAGGGGACTTTATCTCCCAACAAGTAGTGCACCAGGAGGCGTGTTTGCAGAGTAGTAACAAAGGGGGATGGATCCTCACGCAAATTGCTATTCCTTTTTAAATTTACTTTAAGAGGGGGATGCCTGGCCCCTTTCCCTGGGGAAATTTTGGCCCGAGGACCCCAACCCCAGGGGCCATGGCCCCCCTCCCCGGGCCGATTTCAGGCCTGGGACCCCATCCTCCAGGGCCTTGCCTGTTTTAATTAAAAATAATAATTAAATAATGGGAGGGGGGCTTTGCAGCTTCCCTCCCTAGCTGATCTTAGCCCCAGGGACCTGGGTGCCCTGGCCCCACCTTTGCTGATTTGCATATGGCTGAGCGTAAACTGGAATGACATGGTGAGCAAAAAAGCAATGGATTTAGGCCCAGATCTCTGTACTGGGGTGAATGTATGATATTGTTCTGCATTCTGTCCATCAACTGTTGTTTTTGCATTTGTCACCCCGAGTGGGACGGGCATGCTCAGACGGGAGTCCCCTGCTCTCCAGGCAACTGGAATCAAGTTATCCTGGCTGATGAGGGCTGAAAGCCCGAAACCGGTCATTGGATGCTTGTTTCCAGTTATGGGAGGACCTGGCTTGGCAGTTCGGGCTGGACTGTTCCCATGAGGCACAGGGTCAAGACTGATTTGCATATGGCTGGGTTCAAACTGGAATGGCATGGTGAGCAACAACACAATGTATTTAGGCCCTGATCTCTGTACTGGGGTGAATGTATGATATTGTTCTGCATTCTGTCCATCAACTGCTGTTTTTGCATTTGATACCCCGAGTAGGACGGGTATGCTTAGACGTGTGTCCCGTGCTCTCAATACCACTGGAAACAAGCTATCCTGGCTGATGAGATGCTTGTTTCCTGTCCAGGGAGGACCTGGCTTGGCAGGTTAGGCTGGACTGTTCCTATGAGGTACAGGGTCAAGACTGATTTGCATATGGCTGGGTTCAAACTGGAATGGCACGGTGAGCCAAAAAACAATGAATTTAGGCCCAGATCTCTGTTCAGGGGTGAATGTATGATATTGTTCTGCATTCTGTCCATCAACTGTTGTTTTTGCATTTCCCACCCAGGACATCCAGACACTTCATTGCGTTCAGTGGGGGGATCCTAAATACCCCGGCCATCCCTGATGGCTTCACACATCCTGTAGGAGTTGCCACTGCTTGTGAACATAGCAATGTTCAAAAGCAATTTTGCTGTGCTTTCATCAATCAAGAGCATTATAAAGATTGTGCTTGCTCAAAGTGGAGCACAGTTTGCAATGGCTTGGTGGGAGTAGTAAGACTC
This sequence comes from Lissotriton vulgaris, assembly GCF_964263255.1. Classification (NCBI taxonomy): domain Eukaryota; kingdom Metazoa; phylum Chordata; class Amphibia; order Caudata; family Salamandridae; genus Lissotriton; species Lissotriton vulgaris. The sequence continues at coordinate 495,592,923 of NC_141685.1, forward strand.
CTGCAAAGCTGTAGCAAATAGCTATGTTCCCCGGCCAGACACCATGGGACATAGCAGGAGCCAGCCCAGTGGTGATGCAGTCCACAGGGTCTTCTATGGCTTCGGGGTGGGGTGTCAAGTGGCCCCCATCTTATTTTTACTTTAGTTCCAGAGAGGTGGTGGCCCCTGGACCTGCTCCAATATAATATTTTCCCCCAGGGGGTGGTAGCCTGCTCCCCATGCATATGCATAATTTATTGCCCTTGGGAGGTGGTGGTCTCGAGGCAACCTCTGATTAAACTGTAAACAGTATCCCAGAGGAGTAGCAATTAACCGTGGACAATGAACTCTGCTCCACTAGGGGAGGTTTGTTAACTACACATTACATTGAAAATATGGAATTCATGCAAAACTCGCGACTCCACCACAAAGCGGAGTTAGCTACTGCACCACAACTCTTTGATAAGACAACTGAACTTTTACATGCTAAAAAAGCATACAACCAATTCACAAAATTGAACTTTGAAAAACATTAAGCAATGAGAGAGGTAATGATTTTTGGGTCACCCCTAACCTGGGAGATGATACCTTGAACACAAAGAACTTATCTGAACGATTCAGTAGTGGCCCTATACTCCTAATACCACCTCAAGCAAAGTTATGGGCAAAAATACAATCCCAACCAAATGCCCAGCAAAGCATTATGGGGCAAGATTCTAGAGTGCAGTGAATATCATAGTATTAGCTCTCAGCTGAGCCGGGAGAGCCTGCCTCGTGAGGAATGCTTTGATATTGGACATTATAATATTCACTGCATTCTAGAATCTCATCCCATAATGTTTTGCAGGGCCTTTGGTTCGGATTGTATTTTTGCCCATAACTGACTGTGCTTGGGGTGGACCTAGGAGGATGGGCCACCACCGAATCATTCAGCATGAGGTGCTCTTGGTGTTCAAGACATCTGCTTGGTTCTCTCCCTAGGTTAGGGAGGACCCCAAAATCATCACTTCTCTCACTGCTTGCTTCATTTTCATTTTCACTTTTGTGAGATGACTATATGCATTTTAGCATGTAAAGATAGAGTTGTTTGTTGTTGAACAAAAGATACTGCTTGCTATATTTTAATTTTTACTTTTGTGAGATGACTATATACATTTCAGCATGCAAAGATAGTTATTTGTTGTTTTCATAAAGGTATGTGAGATTACTGTTTTATTTGTTGGAATGAGATGAGGGGAATTTCACTAACACAGAATTCATGCAAAAACTCTGGAGTAAGCTACTGCACCCACAACCCTATGATAAAACTATTTTACCTTTATATACTAAAATGCATACAACCAATTCACAAAAGTGACCTTTGAAAAATATCAGGCAATGACAGAGGTGATGATTTTGGGGTCCTCCCTAACCTAGGGGAAAACCAAGCAGATGCCTTGAACACGAAGAGCACTTTTGGTTGGGATTGAATTTTTTGCCCATAATTGTGCTTGGGGTGGTCCTAGGAGGATGGGACCACCGCCAAATCGTTTGGCATGATGTGCTCTTTGTGTTCAAGGCATCTGCTTGGTTCTTGTCCTAGGTTAGGAAGGACCCAAAAATCATCACCTCTCTCACTGCTGGCTGTATTTTCATTTTCACTTTTGTAAGATGAATATATTATCAAAGGTATATGAGGTTTCTGTTTTGTTAATTGGCATGATAGAATGGAGTTGCGGAGCTGAGTTCACAGAGTTTTTGTTCAACTACACAGAATTACGTGTAGTGGTACTCTGCCAACTACGCCAACCCTAAGTAGCAATACCTAGGGCTGCGGGGGCCTATGTGTGGCCCTGAATGATTAAATTGTTTGTCCCATGGAGGTGGCGGTCTGCGGGGCGCTGAGGCATGCCCCGCATAAATAATAAACACAGACCCTGGGGTTTGGCCCACCCGTCGGCTTCATAAAAAAGTCTAGCTGGAGACTGCATGTCTTTTTTTATCATGTTTCCACAGATCTATGGGTCCACTCGCAACTTGTTTGCACAATAAAATAAAAAAACTTTTAACCCCTTGCATGGTCCCTCTGGGACCCCCCCCACCAAATCAGTTGGTCAGGGTATTCCTATATTGCCCCTTTTCTTAATTTTTTACGTTTTTGTGGGACTCTGCTTTAAGCTTAGTCCCAAGCCGGCTGCCTAGATTTCCTGGTTGAAGGTTTGCCAAACACAAGGAGATGATGGACAGAGAGCTGAAACTTTTCAGACACTCACCCCCAGTCACAGATCTGGGTTGAGTCCATCATCATTCTTTAGCTCACTTCGCCACCTCAGTTCAGACCCAGCTTTATGCAAATCAGTCTTGACTCTGTGCATCATGGGAACAGTCCAGCCCAAACTGCCAAGCCAGGTCTTCACTCAACCCGAATCAAGCATCCTGGGACCGGTTTCTGGGTAACACCCTTCATCAGTCAGGCTATCTTGAATCCAGTGGCAAAGTGAGTAAGGGATCCATGTCTGGGCATACCCTGCCAACTAAGGGCAAACATTGCAAACACAAGGAGATGATGGACGGAGTGCTGAAACTTTTCAGACACTCACCCCCAGTCACAGATCTGAGTTAAATCCATCATCATTCTTTAGCTCACTTCCCCACCTCAGTTCAGACCCAGCTATATGCAAATCAGTCAATCAAATTTCAGTAGAATCAGCGAGTCAACTCTAAGAATTCCCAGATATCTATAGTTTTTAAACGTATATATCTCTAAAACTACTGAACACATTTATGCCAAATTACAGAAAGCACTCGTTCTGGACAACATCTAGATTTCTGCCAAATTTGGTGTAATTCAATTCAACAGTTCAAAAAATGAAAAATCCCTATAGACATAACATAGAGAAATGAATTCATTTTAAAACCCTCTTTTTTTATTATCCCCCACTTGGCGGATCACCCCGAAATTTTCAACACAGCAGCTGAACCAAAAAGGGGAAGGCTCGTCAAGCGACGCGAAAGTTACTTGCAAAACAAAAAATACTTTTCATATGGAAACTTTGGTGTGTGTGTGTCTGTGTGTGTGTGTGTGTGTGTGTGTGTGTGTGTGTATATATATATACATATATAGTAGGTGGTTATAGTTAGGATTGTTTTCTATAGGAAATCCGCAACATTCTATTGGGAATAACTTTGGCGCCAGTTGAGGAATCTGCCTGTAATTTTCCTTAAATTTGCCTCGCTGCGCTCCGCTCCTTCCCCTAAAGTTTGGGGGGGATTCGTTTAGCGGGGGCAGAGCTAAAAGGGGGGTCCCAAAACATGTTTTCCCCATGTTAATTTCCATAGGGCGGTTGGACTCACTTTTAGCCCGAACGGCTGAATGGATTTCCACAAAACTTGGCAAAATTGTAGAGACTGGTAGCCCGATGTGCCTTTTCCTATGTCTCAAGATATGTGCTCCAGTGGATTTTGAGTAATTTAGGTTTAAAAACATATATATATCTGGGCGGAGCCTAACCACACATCTGATCTGATTGGCTGTCAGCACTTCATCCAAGAAGTGTTGGCAGCCATCTTGGGACCAATATACATAATAGCACCTCATTAAAAAGCATTGTAGTTAATAGAGGGTTTTAGGACTTTAGTTACATTATAAATCATTTGTTGTTGGTACCATACTCATTTTAGGAATTGTGGTGTGTTCTAAGGGGATTTTACCATGTGAAAAAGCCTTCTGCTGTGATATCATGAATCATGTTTGAAAGAAAACTAATATCTCATGATTTTCCCACAGTGGTTTGGAAGGGGATCTATAAGCTAAACTATAAGCATATTTTCTGTAAATTCACATTATCTTTCTCAGTCATGTGAGAATGAAGTCTGACATTCTCAGTAAAACATGTACATCCAAAAAGGACAGAGACTGTCAGTTGATTCCTTTGTGTTCTACTGCAGCCTCCTAGAGTGTTCTAAAGAACAACTAGAGCGCTAACAGTCCTACTTATTACAAAGGTATAGCACACCTGAAGCCATCGTGATGGGAATAAAGTGGTAACTCTTAAAACATTTAATTTAAAAAGGAACAAAATGAGGGGGTATATTATGCCATTGAAAGTATTATTAGTGCTGCAGAAAGAAAAATCAGGGCACATTTTGAGTGACTTCTCAAAACCTCTTCTATTTCATTAAAAAATACTGACATGCAGTCTCCCAAGATGGTCACCGGAGACAAAAGATCCCAAATGTAGCCCAAATATCACCCAGATGTAGCCCAAGTATAGCCCAATGACAGAATCTCCCAGAGTGTTCAAAAGAACAACTAGAGCGCTAACAGTCCTACTTATTACAAATGTATGGCACACCTGAAGCCATCTTGATTGGAATAAAGTGGTAACTCTTAAACCATTCAATTTAAAAAGGAACAAAATGAGGGGGTATATTTTGCCATAGAAAGTATGATTAGTGCTGCAGAAAGAAAAATTAGGGCACATTTTGAGTGACTTCTCAAATCCTCTTCAATTTCATTAAAAAATTCTGACATGCAGTCTCCCAAGATGGCCACCAGAGACAAAAGAGCCTAAATGTAGCCCAAATATCACCCAGATGTAGCCCAAGTATAGCCCAATGACAGAATGTCCCAGAGTGTTCTAAAGAACAACTAGAGCGCTAACAGTCTTACTTATGACAAAAGTATGGCACACCAGAAGCCATCTTGATTGGAATGAAGTGGTAAGTCTGAAAACATTTAATTTAAAAAGGAACAAAATGAGGGGGTTCATTTTGCCATAGAAAGCATGATTAGTGCTTCAGAAAGAAAAATTAGGGATCATTTTGAGTGACTTCTCAAATCCTCTTCTATTTAATTAAAACAATTCTGACATGCAGACTGAAATATGCACTTTGAATACCATCAGCAGACTTCCCTGGTGAGCAGTAGCTTTACTACAGTGATCTAATGAGCAACTAGAGCACTAACATTCAGAATTTATGGCAAATGTGTGACACATCTGAATGCCTTCTAGATGGAACCAAAGTAAACAAACATTGAAAATGCAATAGATCTCGCCCTTGTTTAAGTTAAAGCCGTTCTGTTTTTAATGAGGTGGCTTTTTAGCTTTGCTTTTATGTGTGTTTTTTAAACTTTCATGTAAATAACATGCATCTGTATGCATATATGTATATTTATGCATGCATTTATATTTGTATTTATATAGATATACAGATTATATATGCTTATATATGTATGTATATATATATATACATACACATACATATATATAAATGCATATGCGTATATATGCATATATATGTGTATATGTATGCGTGCAGAGAGAGGGAGAGAGGTAGAGGTGTAGAGGTAGAGAGGTAGAGGTAGAGAGGTAGCGGTAGAGAGGTAGAGACTAGTAGAGAGAGAAGTAGAGAGAGGTAGAGAGTAGAGAGTGAGTAATAGAGAGTAGAGAGTGAGTAGTAGAGAGTAGTAGAGAGCAGTAGAGAGAGTAGCAGAGAGTGAGTAGTAGAGAGTAGTAGAGTGAATAGTAGAGTGAGTAGTAGAGAGTAGTAGAGAGTGAGTAGTAGAGAGTGAGTATTAGAGAGTAGTAGAGAGTAAGTAGTAGAGTGAGTAGTAGAGAGCAGTAGAGAGTGAGTAGTAGAGAGTAACAAAGAGTGAGTAGTTGAGAGTAGTAGAGAGTGAGTAGTAGAGAGTGAGTAGCAGAGAGTAGTAGAGAGTGAGTAGCAGAGAGAAAGAATAGTAGAGAGTAGTACAGAGTGAGTAGTAGAGTGAGTAGTAGAGACTAGTAGAGAGAGAGCAGTAGAGAGTGAGTAGTAGAGAGTAGTAGAGAGTGAGTAGTAGAGTGAGTAGTAGAGTGAGTAGTAGAGAGTGAGTAGTAGAGAGAGAGTAGTAGAGAGTGAGTAGTAGAGAGTAGTAGAGAGTGAGAAGTAGAGAGTGAGTAGTAGAGAGTAGTAGACAGTGAGTAGTAGGGAGTGAGTAGTAGAGAGAGAGTAGTAGAGTGTAGTAGAGAAGTAGAGAATGAGTAGTAGAGAGTGAGTGTTTGAGAGTAGTGGAGAAGGAGAGAGTAAGTAGTAGAGAGTAGTGGAGAATATTCCAAAGTTTGGCACAGCACCACTTGCACAATAAGTCCAATCAAATCATATCACTTAGAGTCCTTATTGAAGCGCTGAATCTTGGTGTATATTCAAATGCTTTTATTTTCCTTAAGTTTATGTACCACAGCCAGCCGAAACATTTTGTTCTGTAGAACAGAAATTCTTCAGGGCGTTCTTATTGCCTTCAAGTTATGTCGGTATCCTGTTGTCATATAACTAGATATTTCTTCCAAATGTTAGACGAGACGTAAGTACATTCGTATTCAAAGTGACTAGGTATCAATTTTACCCACACAATTCGGGCAGACTTGAGTAATTTATAGCATCCTCAAAGTCAGTCTTTCAAAAATTCCAAAGTATAGGACATGATAATCCAAATCCAAATGTTTCTCAAGAAAAGTCATTTTCAATCGTTCGGAATATCGGTGTTTGGGCAGATATGACCCAGGGACCCCCAGTATGCAAGGGGAATTAGTCCCCCCTCTGCAAACGTGCCAGTAGCCTGCGTTGCAGAGAGGTGTAAAAAGGGGCATAGCCTCATTACACCTCTGTGAAATGCAGTCCCCTGGCGCATACTGGAAGTTCCAGGTGGACTATTTGGCCCCCAGGGACCCCTAGTATGCAAGGGGAATTAGTTCCTCCACTTCAAACATGCCCGGGGGCTGCGTTGCAGAGAAGTGTAAAAAAGGGTGTGGCCTCATTACACCTCTCTGCAATGCAGCCCCCTGGCGCATACTGGAGGCTCCTGATGGGCTAGTTGGCCCCCAGGAACACCCAGTATGCAAGGGGAATTAGTTCCCCCTCTGCAAACGTGGCAGGGGGCTGCGTTGCAGAGAGGTGTAACTAGGGGCATAGCCTCATTACACCTCTGCAATGCAGTCCCCTGGCGCATACTGGAGATTCCTGGTGGGCTTTCAGGTCTTATATAGTTAGGAATTAGCATTAAAAAAACCTTTGAAATTCACTGAAAAAACATAGGTTTCAGGCCTTATATAGTTATGAATTAGCATTTAAAAAACCTTACAAATTCACTGAAAAAACCATAGGTTTCAGGCCTTATATAGTTAGAAATTAGCATTTAAAAAAACTTTGAAATTCACTGAAAAAACCATAGGTTTCAGGCCTTATATAGTTAGGAATTCGCATTTTAAAAACCTTTAAAATTCACTGCAAAAACTATACGTTTTAGGGGTGTTATAGTTAGCTGGACATTTCACTCATACAAAACCATTGGAATTGCTCCTATATAGTTAGTCGTACTAACTATATTTCGCTCTTATATCGTATGCGCTCGGGTGCTTCCGGGTGCGCTTTTGCCGTGCGTATCACGCGGACGCGGCTACGCGATACGTCATGATAATGTTTCCGTTCTCGGCAATAGCGCAAACGGGATGCTCACCGGTACGTGCACCGGGGTGCGCCGCAAGACTGTGCACACCGGTGCGCACACCGGTACGCGCACCAAGAGCACTCCAGGTCAAAAAAAAATGAAGAATATACATAAAAAATAGTATTACATAAATATACAATATAGGATTCATTATAAAAAATATTATATTTGATAGCATTAGAAATTTGCTATTAAAAAACCTTTGAAATTCACAGAAAAAAACATAGGTTTGAGACACTATATATATTTAGGAATTAGCATTTACAAAACCTATGAAATTCACAGAAAAAACCATAGGTTTCACACCAGTTCTAGTTAGGAATTAGCATTTAAAAAACCTATTAAATTCACTGAAAAAACCATAGGTTTGACACCGGTTATAGTTAGCTAGAAATTTTACTGACATAAAACCATTGAAATTTCCACGTTATAGTTAGTTGGACTCACTATATCTGGCTCGCCTGCAATGCACTGCTGATGACGTCACATATTACATCACTCATGACATGGTCAGTGACATCACTCATGACATCACTGATGACACCATCCTTGTGACAGAGTGACAGACCTCCTTTCAGTGTAATGTAACCCTTGAAACACATATTCAAAAATAGAAACTAAAATCTTCGAAAAAAATGGAGTTACAACAACCAATTCAGTAATACCACCATCTATATACACATCCACTCATTCACCAACAGTTCTATATAGTCACTCATACATATATTCACTCATCATATGTAGTGAATCACCTATACATCCTGTTACACACCGACAGTCATCCAAAAGTTACTCACACACATAATCAATAATTGAACATCCATTTATTTGCATATACAGCTATACACACACTACCACCTTACTTCTAAGGAAACTTACACATACTTACTCTCTTAAACAATCACTTATAGAAACACATACTTATTTAAACAAGAACTCTTTCAATCTCTCACTCTCACATATACTCACTTATATACATCAATACTCACATATACTAGATTAAAACATATGTAGTTACTGATAAAGACACTAGTGAGACAGTCATTCACTCACTAACACACACATATACACACTCATCCACCCATACAGTCCTGCACATATGCTGTCTTCAAAACACATACAAACAGTGAGTCAGTCATTGATGCATCTATGTGCTAAGTAACACCCGCACCAAACCATACAGACACTCATACTGATACTAAAAAAAACATCTACTAACCCATATACACACACATGTAGCTACTCACCAACCCATGCAGCCACTTATACACAAAGTGAAACACTGATACAAACATTTAAATATTTAAACAATACTCGCTAATATATGTATTCACTAAGATACACTTAATAAGGCAGTTAGCCAATCAATTTTTTTTTAAAAACATCCATTAGGACACTTATTTAAACATTTATTCTTCCATCGACCTTTACATATACATTTATAAAACAATTTTAATTTTTCAGAAAGACACACATTCACTGGATGGTGTCATCAGTGATGTCATGAGTGATGTCACTGACCATGTCATGAGTGACGTAATATGTGACTAAGCATGGGCGGAAAATCCATTCCGCTCGCGGATTTTGCGGATTTTCGGTAAATTCGCAATCCGCGAACTCTCGCGAATTTACAGATTATCCGCAAATTCGCACGCAGCTGATTTTTTTTCTTGGTGATACAATATTGTGGCGTGCGGCGTTCACTTATCAACATTCAGCGTTTGCTGAGTTGTTTTTCTCGATATTTTGCGAGTGCTGCGCCATTTTGGATCTTGCTGCGGGATCCCGCGGGAGTTTGGCAACGCATCGCGAGAGTTCGCAATTGCGAACATGTAGGTGCGGCGGGCAGCAACAATCTCGCACTCGCGAAATTACAAAATTTGCAATTCTGCACAAGAAATCCACTAGCAAGCAGCATAGACCTTCTGAAAATGATGATTTTTATCAGAATAACTCCTCAGGTTGACATTTGCCTGCACTTTTTTGGATTTGAGGCCTTTTGACTTTCTTTGGATCACTTTTGGATTAGAAATCAACTTTCACAAGTAAGTTTGTTTGGGGCATTACAGTTGCTGTTCTGCAGAAAAAGGAGTTTTGAAAAACTGAAAGCACTCAGCAGGTGCAAAAGTTCACTCATCATTAGTAACCATTCCCTGTAGTACTTCCTGAAGGGCCCATCCAGAGTTCAGTTGCCTATGTTTGTTTGGGGCGTTACAGTTGCTGTTCTCCAGAAAAACGAGTTTTGCAAAACTGAAAGCACTCAGCAGGTGCAAAAGTTCAAAATCATCATTAGTAACCATTCCCTGTAGTGCTTCCTGACTGGGGCCCCTCCAGAGTTCAGTTGCAAGTTGCAACAATTCTTTGACCCTGCTCTGACTCTCACAGCAGGCTCATAGAATAGCTACAAGTAGGCCACAAAGGTCCTGGAAAAAAAATTGCACTGCAACAGAAAGCAAATTACAGATAAGGAAGCAGGTGCCAGACTGGAATTTTAAAACAGTGACACATTATTAAATCAACCCCAAATTAATTCATGTCAGTTGAAGCAGGGCAAGTGTGCTTGCTTTTCCCCCCCATAATCTACAGTGATGAACCAGAGGGTGGCATTGATGTACCAGAGGGTGGCATGGGTGAAACAGGGTGGCAGTGGTGAAACAGAGGGTGCTGTGAACCTGTGATGAATGAACCAGATGTAGAAACAACATAGTCGCTACCGTTGCGAGCTGACAAGTAAGTTCGCAATTGCGAACTGGTACAAAACCCTCGCGAACTGGCAGAAACCCTTGAGAACACACAAACAAACAAATCCGCAAATTCGCGAGAATTCGCGGATTTTGCGGATTGCGAGTTCGCAAATACGCAAATTCGCGAACGCCAGATTCTCAAAATTCGCCCATGCTTATATGTGACGTCATCAGCAGTGCATTGCAGGCGCGCAAGTTATAGTGAGTCCAACTAACTATAACGTGGGAATTTCAATGGTTTTATGTCAGTAAAATTTCCAGCTAACTATAACTGGTGTCAAACCTATGTTTTTTTCAGTGAATTTAATAGGTGTTTTAAATGCTAATTCCTAACTATAACTGGTGTGAAACCTATGTTTTTTTTCTGTGAATATATATATACACACACATAGGGGGATTTGCTGTTTATAAAGACCTAAGATAGAAATGCATAGCAAAAGATGCATACAAATAAAATTAGGAGTTACTTGCCTGTGTTGGACACTGATGAAACAAAGGTTTCTTGCACATGCCACAGTATTGCAGTTATTGAATACAATTACTTGCTAATAGCATGAACTGGGGGATTGAAGTGAGTGTGAGAGAGTGGGAAGAAGGTGGAAAAGGAAACCTAAGAAGAAAGAGGATTATGTCTAAGTTAAAAGCAACAGTATGAAAAAAGGGAGCATAATAGGAGACAGAAGAGAAGTGAAGTTGTATCTGAGGTTGGCACTGGAAGTATTGGGAGGAATATCCTAGAAGCAGATGGGGAGGTGCCTTTGTATCAATACTTTCAGCTCCTTCTTGAAAGTGTCCAGCAAGGGCACAGTTCAGACGCGTGGAGTTCCACATTCTAGAAAACTACTTGAGAACATCTGTGCCATTGGCTATACCTTTTTGAAGACATGAGTTTCTTTGACTTCTACTTGACATACCGCAACGTGGATTGATTCCTCACAACAGAAGTTCTTCTCTACCCCAGAGATTTATTCTCTCAGTGTCGGTATCACCCAGACCGACGGATCGTTCCCGCCAGACGGGCTGGAAAAAGACTCCCCCTCACTTTCCGAGGTCACTCGCCACCTCCCTACGATATCCAAGATCGTTTCCATACACTTATGCCCTTCAAACTCTCCCCCTACATCCGCTCTGAAGGGACGCGCCAATTCAAGGACTAACTGCCCGACCCTCCATTTACCACGCTACTCGTTCCTTCAGGTACCCCAATATAACTATCGCCCACGATTGGATCCTTGGATCACTTCCGCTCGGCTTCAATTTCCTGCATCCCTCGTTCTCCTTCTTACCAGCACTGGTCATCACACAACCCTGTCCTGAAAAAGATCCCAATTCAAGAGGATCGAAACGCCGTTGACCACTCAGCACAATCCAAGGCGCAACATACAATGTGGTAATCTAAAATGACAGCCAGCCCAAAGTATAACTTTAAATACTACAATTCAGCTGTAACCATTTTGTTGCCTTTATTTCACTGTATATATTCATGCACCAGTCACCCTGCGCCTTCTTTTGCTCATCACTTTGTCACATGCGTCACCACTGTGTACATCACTTGCACCAATTGAGCACCAAGTGCAAATAGGGTTGTTTTAATTGAATTGTTTACAGTGCTGATACAACTGTAACCAGTCCTCTTTCTGTTTTGGATAAACATGATGCCATGAGCACATTTAAAACTAAGAATGAGTCTCCTTTTTCTTGTCTGATAATGTTGTTTAACATATCCTACGTAATTGTCTATAAATAATACCAGTTGGGATACCATATGTTTATACTCTGTTGACATACCGCAGCATAGTCGCATTGCGGTGCGCAATCATTTGCCGACTTATAACGTCCCCGTGGATGGCATGGCTGTTATTATGGTGGTGAGTGTGGAAGTAGCTTACCCTTTTGAGATTTTTTACTCGTGGGTGACCTTCCCAGCTGTGAACACAAATACTAATGTGTTCGACAGTGAACTCCCAGTGCCATGCCACACGACTATGTTCTGTATAGGACACAGGAAGTTCCGATTAATGCTTGGCAGCACCGAGTTTGGTTTAATATCGCCCTACCCCACTCTTTGTTAACTCCGAGATTAGGTCCTTTGTCCATTCCAGGCGCTACTGGGCATGTTTTGGCTGGATTTACACCGCATCCTCAAGCAGGAGCATGCTCCCTTGCTGATATAGGACGACTACATACAGTCGCTATTACCGTTATTAGGTCGTTAGTACAATATATTAGCCGCAATCTCCCGGGCGGGGCCCCAGGTGTTGCAGCGCTTCCAGCCGGACAGGGCGGAATGAAGCTTAGCCCTCTAATGGTAAACGCTGTGATGGGCAAGCGCCCCGAGAATAAGGATGACTTTCCTTTCTGGCTTGCTGAGAAGTTTGACCAGCTGGAAGCAGTATTTCCTAACACATTACAAAAGGGGGGGTTTTACCCATGCAGTCACGGGGACCTGGGCGTTGTGTGGTAAATGTAAATAGAGGGTCCCCGTAAAGAGAATGTGTTAAAACACAATAACACAATTGCAAATTCAAAGAGAAGTAAAAAATGATTCTTGTGAGAATGTTGCCATTTATTTAACAACACCACGTTTGACTTAGTGAAGCATTTTACAATCACTTTAAAAAGAGTGAAAAATTGAAATAGCCCCAAGTTGGGAAGGGAAAAGAAGGAAGGAGTGGTGCTCAAGGCTGTGAATAGGTTAAGGAAAGTACACAGATTTAAACAGGAGGTAAGTATTTACAAGCTTTAAATCAGAAATTGGAATTATTCCAAAAACCAACAGCCTATATAAATTATGGCAAATGTTGAGTTCACAATTAGACTAAGGACATTCTACGGTCACATGTATGGTTGACGGAGTTTTGTGGACTCTAGTGGAACCGAAGGGATTGCGCCTCGGTGAATTTGTTAAAAGATTCGTTCGTGATAACACTTAGCCAGCCAACTTTAACATGGCGGGTGCCGCCAGGACCGGCCCTTCCACTTAAAAACTATGTGGACCCACACAAATTGGGCATTTGTCTGTAGTAGCCAGTTAGATCTGCAGCAAACCAGCACGCCGCCCACAAGCTGTGGCAGCAGTTATCTTCATGGTATCACGTCTACTACACTAAAGCGGACAGCCATCTCGGAGAAGTCAGTCCCATCGGGAGCAGTACATCAATTGGGTTGCCTACTGCACTGTTTCTCCTCCACTTTGAAATAGGACGGCCCCATATCGTGCCTCCCCCACTGTAATTGTCCTGATGAAGACCCCGGAAAAGGACTTAATTTAGCCTACACATAGGGGTCGAAACGTCGACGACTCTTAACTTTTGGACGTCCGGCACATCCCCTGGAGTACACTAAACCATACATGTGACCGTAGAATGTCCTTAGTCTAATTGTGAACTCAACATTTGCCATAATTTATATAGGCTGTTGGTTTTTGGAATAATTCCAATTTCTGATTTAAAGCTTGTAAATACTTACCTCCTGTTTAAATCTGTGTACTTTCCTTAACCTATTCACAGCCTTGAGCACCACTCCTTCCTTCTTTTCCCTTCCCAACTTGGGGCTATTTCAATTTTTCACTCTTTTTAAAGTGATTGTAAAATGCTTCACTAAGTCAAACGTGGTGTTGTTAAATAAATGGCAACATTCTCACAAGAATCATTTTTGACTTCTATTTGAATTTGCAATTGTGTTATTGTGTTTTAACACGTTCTCTTTACGGGGACCCTCTATTTACGTATTTCCTAACACGACTCCTGGTGAAAAACACAGGATCCTGACAATTAGTATGCCTAAAGACTTGATCCCAGAAGCTGGTGACTGTCAAGTCAAGTCAAGTCAAAAGATTTATATAGCGCGCTACATACCCGGAGGGTCTCAAGGCGCTTGAAGAAGGGTGGGGAATTACTTGTCGAATATCCAAGTTTTAAGTTGCTTTCTGAATGCTAGGTGGTTCTGAGTGAGACGAAGGTGAGTGGGGAGTGAGTTCCAGGTTTTAGCTGCGAGGTAGGAGAAGGATCTACCTCCCATGGTGGTTTTATTGATGCGAGGTATGGTAGCAAGCGCTTGGTTGGTGGATCGTAGTTGGCGGGAGGGGGTGTAGAAGGAGAGTCGTGTGTTGAGGCATTCAGGTCCAAGTTCGTAAAGTGCTTTGTGTGCGTGGGTTAGGAGGCGGAAAGTAATCCTCTTATTGACGGGGAGCCAGTGGAGGTTTTTCAGGTGACTGGAGATGTGGTCTTTACGCGGGATGTCTAGTATGAGTCTAGCTGATGCGTTCTGGATGCGTTGGAGTTTTTTCTGGAGTTTTGCGGTAATACCGGCGTATAGGGTGTTTCCGTAGTCCAGGCGGCTTGTAACCAGTGCATGGGTGACCGTTTTTCTGGTTTTGGTGGGGATCCAGCGAAATGTTTTTTTGAGCATGCGAAGAATGTTGAAGCAAGATGATGAAACGGCGTTGACTTGTCTGTTCATAGAGAGTGAGAAGTCCAGGATGACGCCCAGGTTCCGTGCGTGGTCCGTCGGGATGGGTGCTTTTCCAAGGGCCTCTGGCCACCATGAGTCATCCCAGGCGGAGGGGGAGGTACCTAAGATAAGGACTTCTGTTTTGTCTGAGTTCAGTTTCAGACGGCTGTGCTTCATCCACTCGGCTACTTCTTTCATCCCTTCATGTAGGTTGGTTTTGGCGGTGTTAGGGTCTTTGGTGAGTGATAGGATCAGTTGAGTGTCATCCGCGTAGGAGATGATGTTGAGGTTGTGTTGGCGTGCGATGGCCGCGAGGGGGCTCATGTATACGTTGAAGAGGGTGGGACTGAGGGAGGACCCTTGTGGCACACCGCAGATGACTTCGGTAGCTTCTGATTTGAATGGTGGAAGGCGAACTCTCTGGGTTCTTCCGGTGAGGAACAAGGTGATCCATTCCAGTGCTTTTCCCTGGATTCCAGTGTTTCTGAGGCGCTGTAGAAGGGTGCTATGGCAGACTGTGTCGAAGGCTGCGGAGAGGTCTAGGAGGATGAGGGCGACTGTGTCTCCATTGTCCAGTAGAGTTCGAATGTCGTCTGTTGCTGCAATAAGGGCGGTCTCCGTGCTGTGTTTGGCTCGGAAGCCTGACTGTGAGGAGTCGAGGGATTTGTTGGTTTCGAGGAAGGCGGCGAGCTTGTTGTTGACGGCTTTGTCAATGACTTTGGCCGGGAATGGAAGGAGCGAGATGGGGCGGTAGTTTTTGAGTTCGGTGGGGTCCGCTGTGGGTTTTTTCAGAAGGGCGCTAAGTTCTGCGTGTTTCCAGCTTTCCGGGAAGGTGGCGGAGTTGAAGGAGCAGTTGATGACGTCTCGGAGGTGTGGTGCTATGATGGATTCTTCTTTGTTGAAGATGTGGTGAGGGCAGGGGTCTGTGGGGGATCCTGAGTGGATGGAGTTCATCAGGTGGATGGTGTCCTCAGTGGAGATAGGGTTCCAGTCATTAACCCCTTTACTGCTAAGGCTATTTTCCTTCTTTTATGTAATTTCCATTGAAATCAATGGAAAGTCCATGACGAGTTACCCTTGTCATTAGCGGCGAAGAGGTTAAGGATGTTCAAGGGGGGTGAAGGTTCTGCAGATGGTTGGGTGGGTTGGTCTCCGGGTTGGTTGTCAAAGCTGTTGTGGATGTCTGCAATTTTGTTGTGGAAGAACGAAGCTAGGGAGTCGCAGAGGGTTTGAGATGGGGTGATGTTGTTGGAGTTGGCTGAGGGGTTGGTAAATTCTTTGACGATGTTGAATAATTCCTTGTTGTTGTGGGCGTTGTTGTCTAGTCGGTCTTTGAATGCGGCTTTCTTGGCAGATTAGATAAGTTGGTGGTGTGTGCGGGTGGCGTTTTTGAAGGCGTCCCTGGTGCTGGTGTTTGGGTCTTTTTTCCAGGTCTTCTCGAGGGAGCGACAGAGTTTCTTTGATTTCCTAAGGTCATCGTTGAACCAGGAGGCGTTTTTGCTGCCTAGTTTGATATGACGTTTTTTCAGCGGTGCTAGGATGTCGGCGCTGTTGGATAGCCATTGGGTGAGGTTAGTGGCTGCTTGGTCGGGGTTTGAGGAGTGGGCAGGGGGTTTTTGAAGAAGCGATGAGGAGATCTGGTCGATGGTGATTTTGTTCCAGTTTCTTCGCAGAGTAGGTTGAGGATGGTTGTGAGTTGTGGTCTTATTGTAGCTAAAGTGAACGCAGCTGTGGTCCGTCCAATGGAGAGTAGTGGTGTGACTGAAGGAGACATGTTTGCTGGAGGTGAAGATAGGGTCGAGTGTGTGACCTGCGATGAGGGTGGGCGTAGTGACAAGTTGTTTGAGTCCGAGGTTGGCGAGCTTGTCCCGGAGGGAGGTGGCATTGCTGTCATTGCTCTTTTCCAGGTGAAAGTTGAGGTCTCCCAGTAGAATGTATTCCTCGGAGGGGAGGGCGTGTGGGGTGATAAAGTCAGTGATAGCGTCGCTGAATTGTGCACGGGGTCCTGGAGGTCGGTAGAGGAGTGTGCCTCTGAGTGTGGTCTTGGGGTCGGTGTGGATCTGGAAGTGAAGGTGTTCGGCGCTGGCAAGGTTGACGTCTGAGCTGGTTGAGATGCGGATTGAGTCCTTATGGACGATAGCGATGCCTCCTCCTGTTTGGTCGATGCGGTCCTTTCGGATGATCTTGTATCCTTCCGGGATGGCAATGGTGATGTCTGGGGCTGATGAGGCGTTCATCCATGTTTCTGTTAGGAAGGCGACGTTGGGAGAAATGGTGTCTAGTAGGTTCCAGAGGTCGATGGCGTGTTTGTGGACTGAGCGGGTGCTGAGCAGGATGCATTTTAGGTGGTTGGAGTCAGATATCTGATGTGTGTTTGTGGATGAGGAGATTATCTTGGTGCCGTCGAACTTGCAGGAGTAGCATGTGAAGGGTCCATGGGTGTGACCAGGAGCGGCTTGAGCGCAGTTGGAGAGTCGGCCGGGGTTAAGGGCTAGGAGGGTGGAGGCGTTGTATGTAATGCGGGAGGGCTGGGCATTGCATGGACCAGGGGGTCTGGCGCTGGGCGCGGTCTTGGCGCGGATGGGCGTAGACGGGCTTACCTTTGGCGCACCTTCGGCGCAACTGGGGCGCGACCGCTGCGCGTGGACGCTGCGCTTTAAAGCATCTGTCATATATAGATAGTGGAGTGGGGCGGAGCGTGGGAGGGGCTGCTGGGAGGCGGGGAGAGGGGAGGAGACACGGTCCACGAGTGACCAAACACAAAATGGACGGGCTAAAACGAAACTGGGACTACAATCAAAGCGTCAATAAAGTAAATAAATAAACAGTCAATGCAGCGCAATATGCAATGAAATGATTCAAAATAAAAATGATACCAGGCGCTATGTTCACCTCTAGGCACTCAGGGAATGCAGGCGACATCGGAGTGCGCTCACCCAGGCAGGCAAAGGGTGTTAGGAGCAGTAGCTGGGGCAGGCAGTCGGCAGAACCAGCAAACTCTGCAGGAGGAGTGGAGCAATCAGCCAGGAGATCGTGGCTGGGAGCGTGGGGGAGCGACCGCAATGGAACTAGTCCAGCTGGTCACAGAGGGGTGTAGGGAGGATCGGGCTGCTTTGCTTGTGGGTGGGAGGGGCTGCTGGGAGGCGGGGAGCGGGGAGGAAACACGCTCCACGAGTGACCAAACACAAAATGGACGGGCTAAAACGAAACTGGGACTACAATCAAAGCGTCAATAAAGTAAATAAATAAACAGTCAATGCAGCGCAATATGCAATGAAATGATTCAAAATAAAAATGATACCAGGTGCTATGTTCACCTCTAGGCACTCAGGGAATGCAGGCGACATCGGAGCGCGCTCACCCAGGCAGGCAAAGGGTGTTAGGAGCAGTAGCTGGGGCAGGCAGTCGGCAGAACCAGCAAACTCTGCAGGAGGAGTGGAGCAATCAGCCAGGAGATCGTGGCTGGGAGCGTGGGGGAGCGACCGCAATGGAACCAGTCCAGCTGGTCACCTGTGAGTCTTGGGGTAAGATCTTTGCGCCAGTGTATACGAGGTGCTTCAGCACTCCGTCAATGACTGTCCTTCCAACGGTCATTAAGCATGTTGAAGATGAGCATGGACCTGAGGCAGCGGTTGAATTGGGTATGCGCCTATGCAACAGTTTTGATGTGGTTTCCGATCTCGTACTTGCTAATGTCAAGGGAGATGAGGTAAGCTTCCAGGTGTCTAATGCTTTGCTGGCGGTTCCCGATGCCGATAAACCCCGAAAGTTACCAAGAATTATTGTGGCGGCTTATAAAACCGTGGGCCGCAATACAAAAGAGAAAAACCACCCCAAGGGCAGAAGTCTGAAACGAACGACCAGCCCAAGGCTAAAAAGCAAAATTGGCTGAAAAAACAGAAACAGGGTAAACAACAACAGTAGAAACAGGAGTCACGTCCTGCATCTCCAGTGCCTGCGCCCACAGAACGTGTTTATGACTTGCGCAATCGCGCAACAATAAAATCACCTGATCATTTTCAGGTTTCTGAACAACGCTCTACTCGTTCTTTTCAAGACTCATCAGCCTCATTGACCGGTGGTGGAGGAGGCGGCAGAGGTTGGGGTGGCCAGCAGGGATGCGACCAGCCCCACCCAAAAAAAAAGTAAAGGCAAGCAGGACGAGTCGACGCCGAAAAGACCCCAGTTTCAGAAAAAGAAAGCTGCTGCTTTAACAGCGAGATATGCCACTCTGTCAAGGCCCGCCTTGCAGGATCCGGCTGATGAGCAATTGGCTCCACCTCCAGCTGTTACCAACACCCCGAAATATAATTCACAGGGTGTCCGAACCAGCAGGTGAGGGAGAAATGAGAACAAGAAAGACCGAGGACGGGAAGGGGTCAGCAGGGACAAGGGTTCTGAAATGACAAAACACAGGACAGGGATAAGTACTAGGCAACATATAATACTACACTCAGTAATTCTCTAGTACACCTTATACCTCGTCAAGCTGTAAATAGTCTTCCAGCACTAAAGTAACTCCCAGTTCATACTCCTACAAAGAATACCACACGTTATAATAGTTCACGTCAGCATCACACAAAATATAGTTATGTATTATATGTGTGTTCACACACCCTGCTATGAGGAGATGAACTTCTAAATGTCCCCTTTTTCTGATAATCCTATATGAGATCTTTGTCAGTCTTTGTCCCCAGTATAGAAAACCCTCATGAGTTGGAGATGTATCTCTCGTAGCACTCTGTAAGGTAATACCAACACTACAATGCGGATGATAAACAATTCCTCTCGCATAGAACAAGGTAGCATGAGGTTGCGCCCACCCCTATGATCCTCTACATAGCCATCCAAATAATCAACGTATGAAAACGGCAGCATGGAGTTAAAGTCACCCCTATGCTCCGCAATAACCGAAGATCCAACAACCTCAACACCACTATCTGGCGACGGGAAGTTGTGACCACCTCACCGCCCCAGACCTGTCTTCCAATAACACACGGCAACGTGTGGAACACCACCACGCTCCGCTGTTGGTCCGTTCTTATCTCCTAGTAAACACCAAAGAAAAGAGCTTTCACTGCGGCACCCCACACCGGCCACAGCGCTCCGAAAACAGGACAAACCACCAGAACGATCCAACTCGTACCAGCCGATACGAGTGTACTTTAGTACATAAACAAAGGTGGAGGGGAATAACGCGAGCACGGCTCCCAATGTTAAAAACCCCTAACAGTACCTTTCTACCTCCATGTCTCTGCAACTGCTGAACTCCGTGGCAGAAGCAGCCGCTCCCGCAGACGACGGACAGCCAGAACTAGCCGCCGAAACAAAGGACAGACTCAGAATTACACGCACCGTCGTCTGGGCGCTTCCCAACAAATACTTCCCACCGCAAAGGGTCATGGGAGTTGTAGTCTAGGTAGGCGCGGTGACGGAAAACCTCACAACAGATAGTGAGAACGCTGCTTCGGAATCTGACATGGGCGCTGGCATTGTTGGACAGCGCAGCGGAGATTACCATAGTGCGAGAGGCCCTGCGTCCATTACTGAAGGTGACACCGATTGACCAATATGTTGTTGTGGAGACAGCTGATACTAGAGTATCTCCCGCTGATAGACTTTATGAAATAGTCCTTTTAATTGAAGGTGACATACAACGCACCATCAAAGGGGTATTTTGGGAAAATCTTACAACTACCTATAACATTTTGTTAGCGGAGGATGACTAGCCCCCACCATTTGTGCTCGCGGCTCCGAGAGGGGAGGAGGTAATCCTCCCTAGTTTCGCGCACGCAGTCTCGAAAGAGCATGCGCTGAATTTTGCAGAAGAGTGGGGTAAGGCTCTTGCGCCGGCTTTGTAGTGTACACATTGTGGGTGGGATAAATTTTCCCCACACCTCGAGATTCCTTTGCGGTCTATGCCACAGCCTCAACCTCAACCTCAATATCCCATCCGACGTGAAGCTAAGGCTTCCGTCGCGGAAATCCTTGAACAATTGGAATATCAAGGTGTAATTGAAACTTGTGTGTCACCGATGAATATCCATCTTTTTACTGTGACCGAGCCAGACGACTCGTACCGTTTGGTATTGGATTACCGGCATTTGAACTCGCATTGCTGTACCTGTGCAGTACAGAATACCCTTGGCTCTGCGCTTGTGGATGGTCTTGTGCAAAAGCGGTTTAAAACCTTACTTGACAATTCCAACGTTTTTTTGCCCACAATTTGGACGGACTGAGTTCTCAATGGACCAGTTTTACCTGTGGCGGCAAACAACGCCAGTATAAATGTTTGCCTATGGGCTATAAAAAGAATCCAGGCGTGTTTGCTGCCCGTATTGTCTCTCTCTTAGAGAGGATAGACACGGATACGTGTTCGTATGTGGATGACATATATCTCACGGACGACAAGCTTTGGGCGCATCTGTGTCGCGTTGACCGCATATTTGTAACTTTGCGGACTTTGGTTACAAGTTCAATTTTGCGAAGTCTCACATTGCAGAGTACACAGTGTTGTTCCTGGGCTACGAGCTCAACAATGATGTTCGAGGATTAGCTCCTCACTTCTTGGAGAATTGCGCACAATTGCGCGCTCCTACAACTCTGAAAAAATTACAGTCCTTGCTGGGATTTTTAAATTTCGGGCGTACTTATATTCCCGAATATGCCCAGGGTATCAAGCCTTTGTATGCGTTGATACAACCTACTTTTAGCAAATCTTGCTGGCTGTAAGAACATTCAGCTATTTTGCAATCTTTGCAGGCTGATCTTCTAGAATCTAAATTCTTATTGACTTGTGATAACCACACCAACCTGGTGATAAGAATCATCCCTGGGGCGGTGGGTTTCACGTACCTTACTTTATAGAAGGAGACACAGTACCTATTGCTTACAAGTCACACTTGTACACTTCGGCTGCAATGGGGTTTTCCTCTGTGGAAAAAGTTTGACAGCAGTGTAAATGGCGATTCTTAAGGAACAGTCTCTGTTGCAGGGAAAACGCATGTTGGTGGTTACCCCGTATCCTGCACTAGAGGCAGTGACGAAGGCCAGTGTACAGAATTCTAAAGCTTTGCACCCACGGTGGATAAAATGAGCAGCATCGTTGATGTCTCCGGATGTCACATTTATTTTTGATGCCTCCTTACAGTTGCCGGAGTTTTTCCAGTATGAATTTGCTCATCCTGCGCCTTTCGCTATGCGGCCTTTGGAGGATTCCATTGCATCATATACACTGATGCTTCAGCGCAAGATGCGCATGGGTCTAAGCATGCATACGTTTCCGCTTGCGCCATTGTGGTAGGTGCCATGGTGAATGATGAGTTCAAGTCCAGAGTCGTGCACACTCAGACTCTTGATGACTGCACCGCACAATTGGCAGAGCTACGTGCTCTGATTCTTGCATTGGAGTACGCTGATCCTAGTGTTACAACTAATATTGTGAGTGATTCTTACTACTGTGTCCAGTCTTACAATGAAAACTTGTTCTTTTGGATTCAGAATGATTTCGTGATTCCAAGGGTAGCACAATAAAACATAAAATGATCTGGGTCCGAGTGGCTGAAATTAAAGAACAGTTGTCACTCGTGTTTGTAATTCACACACTCGGTCATCAGCGCGTAGGAGTTCTCGCTGTTGGCAATTCGTTGGCTGATGAGGCCGTGAAATCAGCAGTATCGACATATTTGGTTGCAGCAGTTACACGTTCCAAAAATAAGATCAATGATGATATCTTGGCAACTGAGAAGGGTAGTAAATATCCTAATGGGTTCCCTTCGAAGCATTCATATCACTTAAGTCCTGATAAAGTTCCTTAAGTGAAAATACCTGACGTTGGTGAAAGGTTGATTCCCAACACGGCCCACAGGCCCACACTGATTACCGCAGCCCATGAAGCTGTTCGGCTACTCTAGCTCAGTTGCAACAACATTTGTGGTGGTGGGGACTGTACAAACAGACGCGTGATTATGTCCTTCAATGGGACATTTGCCAGCAGATTAACCCTTCAACTGCTACGCGTCCGCCCCAGACACAGTTGTTCATGTCTAATAAACCACTTGGATGTGTTTATTTAGATCACTGCGGTCCTTTTCTTCTGATACTGTGTATAAGTACATCTTAGTAGCAGTTGATTCATGCACACGATTTGTGAGGGTGTGGCCACACCGCAGCGCTGATTCACGAACCGTCATAAGAGACTTGCCTGTCTGTGTAGGTATTGTTGCCTGTGGTACCTTCCATTCGGATCAGGGTCCGGCTTTCGCCTCTAAGGCGTATAAGGATGCCATGACTTCGTTGGGGGTCCAAGTCAAGTTTTCGTCTCCATACAGACCTGAGGGTAATAGTGTTGTGGAACGAATGAACCGAGATTTAAAGCAGTCTTTGACAGCTAGAGTTATAGGCACCGGCAGGAACTGGCTGGCCCACCTCAATAGCAAGCAGCGGGCTCTTAATAATCTACCTAGAAGGTCTCTGGGTGGATGGACCCAATACGAAATGCTCTTTGATATCAATATGTTTTTACCAGACCATGACGGTCTAGACCAGGCGGCGGTTGCTGCCTCCTTTGACGTAGATGAACATTGCAATGTTTTACAGAATCTACAAGAGACCAGAGACATTCTTGCAAAGGAACATTTGCCCTCCACCTCGGATGATGCGTTGCAGATCCCAGTAGTTGGCTGGCTATCCCAAGTTGGAGAACTGGTTCGAGAGAAGATCGAAAACAAGAAAGAATCTGGGGGCATATTATCAAGGGATTTATCTCTGCTTTTTTGGCTTTAAAAACCAAGAAAGCATAGATAGAATTATCTCCCTATCAGCAACAGGGTGCTAACACGCAAATTTGCATGTTAGCACCCTTTTTCACTTCGCTTCCCTTTGCATCTCTAATGAGATCAAAGTGGGCGTTCCAGAGCAAAATAATAGGAGAAATGTCGATAAGCGACATTTCTACTATTATCAAGCTTCACGCTAACCCTGTTAGAGACAAAAAAAATCAGCGCTAACCACGGTTAGCGCTGCTTTTTTTACACCTGGTATTTTCCTGACTTAGCCATGATATCCTATGGAAGGTGGATATCATGGCTAAGTTTGTGAGCCCCTATCATCAAGCTAACGCCAAACTTCGAGAGATTATCGTTGGTTTTCCAGCGATAATCTATCATTTTGCAGTTAGCGTGAAGATTTTTATCACTTATGAGATAAACGTTGCTAATAGCAAGTTATCGCAGCGATAATTTCCGGCGAAGCTTAGCAATAAAAAAATCGTTGCAAAGCCTAGTTAGCGATAAATATCGCTACTCATTGTTAATATGCCCCTTGGTCCCTCTTATCGAGCTCTGGTTCCAGTGCATGGTGTGAAGGGCACTAGAACAGTCATTTTACCACCACTTCCAGGTCGTAAGGAGAACAGGTATATCTCCATTGAAAATGTCAAGATACACAGAGTGTCCGATTCTTCTTAGTATGACACCGGGGGTCTCATGTCCTTCGATTTTGAGAAATTCTGTTTTTGCCCCAGTTTCTAATCCAATGCCTGATGTTGCCCTTGAGATGCCTGCAATTTCGAGTCCTTTATTGAGTACACTGCCTAGTGCTCAACTTGATGAAACTGACTACACTTACCCAACTGACTTATCGATGCCTGATTTGCAAACTCGCTTGGCTACAGAATCCAGATTTTCTTTTGACACTGATTCCCACACATCAAGAAAGCCTCCAAGGATTTCTGTTTATATAACACTGTTTAAGAAACATTTTTTGATTCCCCCTTGGACCTATATTTGGCTGGTGCTGTTTTCGATGTACCTTTTTATGTCAATTGGTTTTGTGTTTTATTTTTTCCGTCTCGTCAATGGACACTATGTTGAGGAGAGATAATGCATTCAACATATCAATGGAACACTGGCTCCCCATTCCTCATCACCTAGATTGAAGAGAGACTTGGCTTTTGTTAACATCACTGCTTGGCCTGTCTTAGATGGGATTGTATGGGATGCTGTTTGATTTCAAATCCATGGGGCCACTGAGGTTACAAATGTCCCTAATGTGCTTAGAGTTTCTATGGTGATGTAGTTAAACACAATATACGTGCTGATGATTGGGATGTTCAGGCCATAGAATCATTGTTTTTGGATTTGAAATATTATGCTGCCTTTGATGCTGAAAATTTGTATTTAGAATCTGCTATTTACGGTGATTTATATTGTTACCAACATTTTGACAATCACTACCTGCATAAAACTAATAACAGGAGGAACACTGTGAATTATACGCAATGGGAACATTGTCCAGCTCCTATACAAGGCAGTTCTGCTTCCTTTTTGAAAAGGTTCACTTACTTTACTGATTTTAACCCCTTCCATGCTCATGACGAGCTGAGCTCGTCATGAGGCACAGTGGAGCTATGCTTATGACGAGCTGAGCTCGTCATGAACAATGGGGATCGATGAGGATCAGCACAGGAGGGGAAAACCATTAGCAGCCAAGGTGTTAATCAGTCTAATCCCAATGCATTGTATTTTAAGATGACTGAAAAGTCCACATCCAAAGTTAAACTTACCGATACTAAATTGTATTCGAAGTCCTTTCTAGACCAGTTGGCTGTTGGAGGCTACGTGTTGTGGAAGGATACTATTGACCTTAAATCAGTTTGGGGTTCTACAAGCTGGCAAGTGCAAGGCACTGAGGCTTTGCACCGTGCATGCCTCATCCCGAACGATATGTTGTTTTTGAATTCTACAGTTTCACAGACAACATGCTTTGGATTGGCTACTACAAAAAAATTAAATGCTCCTTCTTTTCTTGACTTAGAAGAATATTCTGGTTGGAGTAATTTACAAACTTGTTAAATTCTTACTTTAATATATCCAGTTTGGATCCCAAGGCCTGGTTGCTCTGGCACAGAAGTGCTGACTCTTTCCAGCATCACTTTCTGGGTTTGGCAGAAGTCTTTACACAGGTTACAGTAGATCCCCGTTTTGAAAGTAGCCATTCTGTGACTACCTATTCTGTAGGCAAATCATGTCAGAATTGGCTTAGACATTCTACCCTGGCATCGGTTAAGCTACATTTGTCTAAACTGACTGACAATGTTGATCTGAATGATTCTATAAAAGGCCCGGCTAGCGGCAGATCTAAAAGATGGATATATGCTGTTTATAATGAATTCTGGAAAACATCCCAGATTGAGGCGGCAGCCCGCCTTAGAGCTTTAGATCAAGCAAATTTAGAAAAAGTGCTAGCAGTCATTACTAATAGCATAAAGACGCTCTCTTCCTGCATTTACACATTAGACAATAATGTATCATCTGTTGTTGACATTTTGCAGAATTTTGGGCCCGATTCACAGAATGAACTTAAGACTCAATCCTAAACTTACTACTATTTTGGTATTCACAGAATGCACTTACTGCTTTTGCCATTCACAGAATGAACTTACTACTTTTGGTATTCACAGAAGTTAGGATTTTGTCTTAAGTTTGTCTTAAGACAAACTTAAGACAGACTTAAGTTAGGATTTTGTCATAAGCCTGTCCTAAGTCTGTCTTAAGTTTGTCTTAAGTTTGTGTTAAGACAAACTTAAGACAAAATCCTAACTTCTGTGAATACCAAAAGTAGTAAGTTCATTCTGTGAATGCCAAAAGTAGTAAGTGCATTCTGTGAATACCAAAATAGTAATAAGTTTAGGATTGAGTCTTAAGTTCATTCTGTGAATCGGGCCCGAAGTGTCTGTTCTCTATCATGGTCAAAATCAATTGCGTGCCATTATGCAGTTTGCATGGACCTTGCAGACCCTTAATGCTGGCAAGGTGCCATGGCATTACATTACATGAATATGTCATCATTGTTTGCCCCTTTTAATTTGACTGACAAGCAGTGTTTACTGTCGATGAATGATGCATCTTTTTCTATGTTACACATTGAAAGGTTGGAACCTTTGCCTCTTTCTGTGGCAGAAGCCAAAACTGCAACGTGGCTTATCCACGGTTTAATAACACTCCCGTTCCCTCGTTTCAAGTTCGAGGGATGTATGAAGTACTTTGCAATTGGTAGATACAAGCCCCTTGGAAGTTCTTATCTCCATGAAGCTTGGTCGCTTCCGTTTACCTATAGATGCCTTAGAGAAGGTAAAGAGGTTTATTTGAATGGTGAAGAATGCACTGAAACACCAGATCACTCATTGATTTGTAGACATATACAATTACATGGTTCTTGTAATCAGAATCAGGCTAATTTAGCCTGTTTTTTTGAAAGGTACACGTGTGCCTGCTATAGTTCCCACATTCACATTACTGGCAAATGGGAGTTATTTACTTTTAAACAACGAAGATTGTTGTGGGGTAATAAAGGGAGTTGCTTATGTTGTTACCATCAGTGAGCGGGTGGTTTGCTGTAAAAATGTAATGTATCCTCCCCCGCATGGGAAGCTTGATGTTTCCATCTGGCCTAAGATTTCGACCTTGAAAGCAGAGTTCAACAAGATGAGTCGCATAAGAGCTCTATTATCCCAGAAAGAATTTGCCCTTACATCTGCTTGTGAAACATTTGTCCTTCACGTGGCTAACACCCGCTCAGAAGTGCATGCTTTATTGAATACTGATTTGCCCTTGCATTTCGGTGAGTTAATTCACACTATCTTCAATGCATCCTCCAAAACTGGGCTGGCTCATTTGTTTAAAGTTGTAAGCAGTGGCCTGGTCACTTCTTTTCAAACTATATTTGGTGTCTTTCCAGCATTCTTTCATTCTATTTTTTCCAGCCTGTTTGGTGGATTTCCCTTACTGCTGGCTCTGGCTGCTAGTGTGCTTTTACTGTTTTGCTTGTTTCAAAATGGACGCACATCCTGTGTTACAAGGAGAGCTGTCTCAGCTGGGGCTGCTTCGCGCCCGATTGCTTGAGTACTATGGAGCACTGCCTCTTGCTACATTGAGTGCAGCTTTTAAGTTATCGTTTCGATTTTCCTACTTTACATGCGTCCACCCTGTCTTTCATTGCCTGAGTTGCGACTTCGAATGGGCACTGGATTTGTGTCTCTGCAATACGGTGTCTCCCGATGCAGATTATAATCAACTTATGAGCCCTTTAGTTGCTCATGAACTGTTTTGTTCTGATGGAGAGATGATGGCCATTGCAGCGATGCATGGAGAACTGGGTCGTTGGAATGTGTTCGCAGCGGCGCAAAATTTCTTGGGACGCAGCTTCATTGCGAACCCACTGAGTTGTCCTCTGATGGTGCTAGAGGCTCCGGTAATTGAGGAACATGTGTGTTCTTTCCATTTGTTAAATTGGATGGCCGAGTTGTTTTCAGATGAGAACAGTGACTTCCTGTTGGAGGCTGTTGCTGTATATTTTGCTTACTCGTTTCTGGGATGAGATGTGCTTTTAACTCTCTCTTCTATAATCGACACTGAATAATTTTCTTTTATTTTGTTATCAATTTTTTCCTACCCAGGTCTATTGACTTTATTATGCCCAATGGCTACCTTTTGAATTAAAAGTTGAACTTTTACCGAACTCCAACTTTTTGTTCACATTTTTGTGCAAATTCGGATCTGACTATTGTTCTTGAACTCTGCATTCACAAATTTGCCCCTTATCTTATCTTGTCCGTGCTCGGATCAAGGGAGGGTGTCATGTAGATAGGCTTTGCCTTTACACTGTGTTAAGTTAGCATGAGCTTATTAGAAGTTTAAACGTCATTTTACCTCTCTGCTGCTTTTGCGCACGGCACATATTGTTATTAATACTTTGAGCCTAGTGGAATATTTTGCTTCACACGAGAATAATATGTTTTCCTATAGTATCAGCTTTGCTTGGTAAGCTATGTCTGAACAGTGAGTGCTGAGGCCTTCAAAGTTATTTCAACACAGCGGTTGTTGTTCGGTCTGATCAGCGCACCTCTTAGACATAACACATAGGCAGCTGTGGCCAACTCTGGCTTTTGGCACGTTTATTAATGCACTGTGCCGAGCATGCACACACACTTGATGAATATTCGTATGCAGAGAGTAGGTGTAGAAGATGATGTGATCCCTTTCTACTAAGACCAGAGGTATGGGGCCGCCCTTCTAAAACCCAAAGAGACCTTCTATAAAATAATATAATATACTAGCAAGGGAGAGTAAGACTGAGGTTCTACTTAGACCTTTTCCCTTTAGCATTTTAACATGCTGTCACCCTTTGTATTTTATGGACTAGTAACTATGCTGATAACCTTGTTGCTTATAATATGTTTGCTTGTATTAGCCAAGATACTGCGCTTGAGAACACTTCATTAGAAATAAATATTTCAAACTTGCACGTGTCATCATTTATTCCTCATTTTGGACTGATTTGTTAGTATAACGAAAGAGTGTTCATGTGTTCCACGTTCCTGAGGTGTTCTAAGTTCATGTTCTGGGTTGTCTAATCATTGGGGGGGTGTAAGAACTAATGAGACACTGATTGCTAGTCTGGTAGGGGATTTTGGATACTAAGGTGAGTTTTGGCACACCCTAATTCACTAAGGGTTCCAAGTCTCTATGCACAGTTCTGTGAAGGAGCAGAATCCCTGTGACAGGACATTTTGTGGGATTCATGCGTTAGCTTGATTACTGGTTCTTTACTCGCAGTCTTATTTCATAATCTGTTACACATGGCCTTACATTGAATTCCTTGTAAATACAATATGACGTTATTGCTTCTAACTGGTGATCCTCACTATTTGTAAATGCAAATGTCCGTGGAATGGGCCTTTGTTGGACTTGGCCCTTTTGGCAGGCTCACCCGAAACTTTTTTTGCATTTGCCTAGCCTGTTTCTGTAACCTGGTGCTGGTGAATAAAGGTCTCTGCACACTTTTCCCTGGGGTCCAGTGTAAAGTGTGTGCGCTCTCCGCGTATGTGTGGTGAGAGTGGCCTGCCCTCCCATAGGAATGCATGGGGAAAATGTGTGGCCATGGTAGTTCCTGATGTGTGGGGAGTGCAGGGTCGAGTTTGGTATGTGCAAACTTGTGTGATTAAATGCTGCACGATGATGTGCACGGATTTATTGTGTCTTGTGTGGAAGTGCCACTTCTAGAAGTTGGCATGTCTGTGCAGTAAATGTGAATTGACTGTCTGGCTTGTGATTGGCTGGAGTGGTCTGGTGTGCCTGGCTCCAGGAGTCAGTATGGCTCTGCCCAGGTGGTGAATGGAGAGATCTGCATGTTGATGGAAGGGAGGAGTGCACCTGGGACTTGAATAGGCCTTCCCTCCACAATGCTGGCTCCACCCCCTGTGGTTTGTCTGATGTCCCTGACCCATCCTGTGAATAGGCAGAGGGGAGGAGCAAAACAAAATGCGCAAGAACCAGTTGCATCTGGTTCGCCCCTTGCCTGAACCTTTGGAAACAAAGGAAATGGTGTTTAAAAGAGGGTCTGTGAACCCATGATTTTGTTCTTGTTTTTAACTGGAATTTACCAGGGGCGTGCTGCTGCTGGGGCCCAGGGGAAGGCTTGCCTCCCTGAGCCCTGCCCTGCCCCTGGCTGCCTGGAGGACTTCTTCTTGGGACCCTTCTGCTTTGCTCATTATTTCCAGGCATTTGAAAGGATTTTGCTTATATATGTAGGGACTCTATGCTACTTTAGGCACCCTGAGAGTGCTTTGCTGAGCTTTCTCTGCAGAGTGCAGCCCTTATTTTGCCAAGAGCCTCTCTTGTCGGCCTGCAGCATGGAGCTGCGCTCATTTTTGAGGGGGATCCTGACGCGGGTGAACACCCCACGATTTTGCCCAAAGTCCTATTTAAATTATGGAGGGTGCTACCGGGCGGCACATTTTTAAATGATAGAGGGAGCCCACTCCTTGTTGTGCCGCGAGATGCCGCCTTAGCCGCGGCAAAACCGGAAGTCTGGCGGCGCGATGCCTGGAGCAGGGCGGGACTTCCGCTTGCTGGAAGGAAGTCCCGCTCGCCGCCCAAGGAAGCCCCGCGCCTGTCCCGAACAGAAGAGATGCTGCCCGAAGGAGGAGGGCGCCTGCCTGCCTGTGTGGGGGCCCAACATGGGGCATCTTTTGCTTAAGAGCCCGCATGGCCCTAGTGGTGGGCCTGATTATTCGCAGAACCCCGTGTGGCTCTATGGGGGCA
Source organism: Lissotriton vulgaris (assembly GCF_964263255.1). Lineage (NCBI taxonomy): Eukaryota > Metazoa > Chordata > Amphibia > Caudata > Salamandridae > Lissotriton > Lissotriton vulgaris. Next base: position 495,623,666 of record NC_141685.1, read on the forward strand.
TAATTGCTTTAGAGCCGTGTGGCTCCAACTGGACCCTTATTGATTTTAGAGCCCCCATGAGGGGCTTGGGACACCTTATTTTGAGAGCCCCATGTGGCTCCATGGGGGCAATGTTATTCTTGGTGCCAATGCACTCCACAGAACTTGGGGGCCTTGTGTTTCCTCTATTTTGCGCCCAATTATTACAGGAGCCAGTGTGTTCAAGAGGGCATGTGTACTTTAAGAGCCCCATGTGGCTCCAGCGCTGGGCACATTTGTTTTAGAGCATAGAGGGCTCCAATGTGCACACTATTTGTCTTTAGAGCCAGATGGCTCTAGCATGTGGCTCAGTTTTATTCCTGAGGGCCAGTGAGAGCCCATGCCGCAGATTTGATTTACAGCTGCCCAGCAAGTAGTGGGCAGCAGCACCGTTTAGGCTTTTCTTTCAGGGGACCTGTTCTCGGTGAACCTAGGAGTGAGTCGCACTCCTTCGCCCTACCTTGGCCTTCCACAGCTGCGCAGCACTCAGTGCCAGCTGCAGCGTTTAGACCCTCTTATTGCTCTCAGCTGCCCAGCAAGTATCGGGCAGCTGCACCGTTTAGGTTTGCGCAGATGGCGCACCCCTGACTGGCCCTGCATTGGCAGCGCGCCCTGACATTCTGGAAACAGGGCTTTGAGCCCCTTCTTGAGGTGGCCCGTTGGCCAGTTGGCTGGTGTATGGATAGGGCGCAAGGCCCTAATGTGACTATGTGCTGAAGTGATTTTGGTGCTAAGAAATGTAATGCATTTAGAATGTTTTACGCACCCTGTTTTTGATACCTCTAGATATGGTTAGATATGGTTTAGGCTTCTGAGGTTGTTTTACCTATGGAGGTTTGTGTTAATGAGATTGTACTTCACTGTGATTTACGCCCCTCATGTGAGTTATACTTAGGAGGTAGGGTCTAATGTTTTCAGACTAGTGAAGTTAGCGCAGGATGTAATTCGTGCCTGATGGGACGGTGCATGATGTAGTTTATGTTACAGGTTGAGGTGGAGTACAGTGATTATCATTGGCTACTGGTTGTAGGTTTATGATCTATTTTTTACTTGTACCAATTTATGCTAAGTTTTGATCCTGACAATGGCCCACGTGGCCCTGTCCTGTGTAAATAATCCCTTGTGAATATTGCCCAAGCCAGTTGGCACAATGTATATTGTGTGATTACTATCTGATGTGTTTTGAGAATACAAAAGTTATTTTTATATAACCTTGTGTGGTGTTCCTTTTGTATTGTGCCTGGAATGTTGTTGCTGTGTGCGTGCGCAAATGCTTTACACATTGCCTCCGGGATAAGCCTGTCTGCTCGTGCCAAGCTACCAAGGAGGTGAGCAGGGGTTATCTTTGGAGTGTAACTCCCTTGCCCAGACTAGAGTGGTGGTTTCTGCCTGCCTTTGGCGCAAGCCTTAGTCAACCAGAAATCCCAGTTCTAACAGCCTTACATTTTATTGTTCCACCTAAGAGGATTAGAGATATTGCTCTTGCATGGTGTGTTTTTTTGATACATGACACCTTCATCACCGCCAAAATGTAAATTTGCAAAATGAAAGGATGTATTTTGAAAATACCATACATAAGCTGTGTTCCCTAACAGGTGTACTTTTTCACTGTCTTGATTTGTTTTTCCACTGTGCTCTTGTTTCAGATATTTTCAATTCAGCAAAAAAGAGTGTAATATGTTAGACTAGCTTTGTATATGAAGACAGTTATGCCAATGAGGCTTTAAAGACCTAATATGTTTTTGAAATAGTCTCAGGTACCTAATCTGCATTTCTATAATGATTTAATGCATTATAAATAATCAGCATGTTGACTGGGTAAAGGGATATATTTTGTTCAACCTCACTAACGTGATTATTATGCATTTCCTATCCTTTGTTTAGACAAGAGAAATGGCAACCTTGTTCTAAACAAAAGAAGCATTCATTAGCGCCCACTTTACATTTCAAGAACTAATGACTGATACCGGTGATTGCAAGATACCATCTATTTACTCAATAAATCTCATCTCTTCTTGTAAACATGAATTACTCTTCCCTAGCACTTTTTTGTCCTTACTGTTCAATGAAATTCCCCAAGGCTGTTTTGTAATGTTATTCCCTGTACCTGTACTACAAGCAACATAAGACAACGGCATGAACTGCAAGGTATTCAGAAGGAAACTGTATAAATGTTGGTCAGCAGCCAAATATTTATGCTTCGAAATAATTCCTATTCTTAAAGCTTATGTCAACATTTTTGTTGTTTCATGCTGTGAGTTCATTCTACCTTTTTTAAAAGGAAATTTGATGCTTCATCTAGCAAAATGGTGTGGAGTAAAGGACTGAGGAAATCATCAAAGCCATTTAACCAAAATAAAAGGATAGGGAAAAGATTACAAATCAGTGAAATTGGGAAATATGTATGATGCATCAGACCGGCATCAAGGAGGTCCTGAAGCCGTGCTCATCTACATACATCTCTTTCACGCACTTTTTGAAAAGTATGTGAACCCCTGCAAAGAAAATTTAGTTTTGTTATTTTAGTATTGAGAAACAGTGGTCTCGCAGCACAATGTTATGGCATATAGTTTCAATATTTCCATTCAAGATGAACGATTAGGAACGGGAACGTATATATGAACATTTTGGGACCGACGTCCTGCCACGGTGGTGGGACTGACAACTCAGCTCTGCTGAAGGCATTCCTGCCCGCCGTCCTATGATGTTGCAACTGGCAACAACTGACAGCACTATTTTATTTTATTTTATTTATGCGATTTTATATAGCGCAAACTGTACCCGAAGGTGTCAGAGCGCTTCACACTAGAACCAGTTAAAAAACATAAGGATTTAGGATTACATGCGTTACATAAAGGATACAAACAGAAAAAATTGCAAATGTACAAGATGTAAAGTCACACAAGGAGGAGATACAAATGGATATACTCTAAGAGTCACATAGGAATGTTAGATAGTACAAAGGTCTACTGTGTATACTAGTGATTAGAGTTATCTCTATATACATAGGGAAGGGATACGAATGGATATACTCTAAGAGTCACATAGGAATGGTAGAGAGTACAAAGGTCTACTGCATACACTAGTGATTAGAGTAATCTCTATATACATAGGGAAGGGATATGACTGGATATACTCTAAGAGTCACGTAGGAATGGTAGATATACAAAGGTCTACTGCATATACTAGTGATTAGAGTTATCTCTATATACATAGGGAAGGGATATGACTGGATATACTCTAAGAGTCACGTAGGAATGGTAGATATACAAAGGTCTACTGAATATACTAGTGATTAGAGTTATCTTTATATACACAGGGAAGGGATACAAATGGATATACTCTAAGAGTCTCGTAGGAATGGTAGATATACAAAGGTCTACTGCATATACTAGTGATTAGAGTTATCTCTATATACAGAAAAGCACAGTTCCATGAAGTGGGGTCGGAGGGGGGATGCAGTCACAGCACCAAGGGAGGGGGTGGAGAGAAAGGCAGGAAAGGGAGACAAAACGAGAGAGGGAAGCAGATAGTAATGAGTGAGACAGTGAGGAGTGTGTCAGAGGCAACAGGAGAGACAATAGAAAGGTCGCTAGGACAGGGGGGGAGGTCAGAGATCACTAACATTGCAGAGGAGAAAGGTAGAAGAAGAAGCAAGTAATAAAAGAAAATGGCGAGGAGCACAAAGGTCCAAGTCCGAAAGTCCAGGAAGAGGGCTGCCAAAACCAGCAAGTCCGGGGGTGGGGGAGAAAGGCAGTCCGCAGTAAAGTCACAGCCTCATCATCCATGAGGAGCTGGGGCAGAGGAGATCAATCTGGAGACCAGGGGTCAGGGTAGAAAGACCTGAGCTCCGATGTCTGGGAGAGCTGGGGGGTCATGCCTCAGGCCTCCGATCCTGAGCTCCGATGTCTGGGAGGACTGGGGGTCCTGGGTTAGGGCAGGGCACAGGGGAGCATGGTGTGCAAAATGTCTGTCCCCTCCAGGATTAGCCCGCAGCACAAGACCCCCCAGTCGAAGCAACAGTCGCAACAGCAGACTTGATGAGCAGGCAGGGACAGCGGTATCTGTGTATTGTAGGTGCCATCTTAGAATCAGGCATGGGTTCCGTGAGACAGAGCCAGATGACGAGCTCACAGCAGCAAGCAGGGGCACGTGGTGGAAGTCGCGCTGCCCCCCCCCCAGGGCCCTCCACACAACACCAGGTCCCAAGACTATAGACAGTGAGCAGTGAGAATTATCAGCGCTGCTGGGTCACAGGCGCCACCATTGCAGAGTCAGGCAACCACATGGCACCCCCGTCGGACGAGCCCCTGGCAGCAAAACAGGTAGCGCCTCTCGATGTCCCCTCTGGAGATCAGCTCTCCTCGGTGCGGGAGTCGATGATGGGGAAGCCAGGGCCTGGAAGCGTCGCCCTCCACAGAGCCGATGTTCAAAGGCGATCATCAGCCGCCATTTTCAATCGCCGGCCAGGAGCGTTAGACGAGGAAGTTCCCGCAGGTGCCAGGGCAGGTAAGTACTCCCAAGTTACACCCTACATACTGCGCTGTGCCTTGCGACCAATTTCAGCCCCCGGTGCTCTGGGGAACCGACGTTAGATGCTCCAGAAGTGTGCGCAGACCGGGAGCCGAGCCGGAGCACAACCGCCCGGCTCCCGATGTGTTGGCTCTATGCCGCCGAACGAATAATGATGTTCTCGATGGGCTAGCCATCTCTTGCCGGCTGTGTCACTGACAGAAGGGGGCCGGTGAGGGATGTGGTCAGCAATTTACATCACAATATATAGCTTCGTATGTGTCAATGCCAGTGTGTGACATGTACTCATATGCATGATACATGCGAAAAATATATTGTATGAGCACTTTTCTATTGCTGGAGCCAGGACCTTATGAGTCCAGTCCAGTCAGTTGGAGTAAAGGGAGAAAAGGACATAGCTGGATTTCAGAGATGGCAAGGTAATTTTCTTTGTGGTCAAGTTGCTGCTGTGACGGAGGGACCTGCCGAAGACTGAGGAAAAAAGAAGGAAATGGTTGAGGTTGTACCCCATTTCCCATTATTTTTGGTGACTCGAAGCAGGTGATCTCCCCACCACAATCGGCTTGACAGAAAGCCACTATTGAGGCAGTCAGCGAGTGGTTGGCAGTGGAGGCAGTGCTCCGGTGGTCTTTTGTTCTGCATACTGCCAGCATCGTAATATGGCTGATGGACCTCTAAATAGGCAGTGGGGTTTCTGACTCCATTTTGTCTGCAGTTCCCTTACTGCCAAAGACGTAATCAGGCCCATAATATTGTACTTTAGTACAAAGTTGGATTTCAACATATAATTATTGATGTTTGTGTTATAGTTTGCTCAGTGTTACACAAAACAAAATAAATGTCTAGATTCTGTATTGAAGAAGGGCTGTAGAGTTGCACAGAGTCACTGTGTCTGTTGTTACCACCCTGGCCAATCCACATTAAAGTAGGATCAATAGTTGCTTGAGTGACCTCTACTATAATACTAATTGTATGGACACCAAATTAGAGTATGCTCTTGATTGCATTGGGCGTGCCCTAACCTGAAGGAGGGAATGACTTAACCCCAGCATTTTGATATATTAAAGATGCAGGCACAGTTGCAGACTCTTACAGCCTGGTTCCCAAAGGGCTTCCCCACTTGTGGCAGAGCCCCCACAGTCATTGGGGAGTTTTCGCACCCGGGGTGGAATTTTCGCAATGTGAATCCCCATTTCAGACATTTTGCCTTGAGTGCAAAGACTCCCGCATGACTGCGGGGCCTCTGCCACGAGTGCAGATGCCCTTTGGTGGTGAACTGTCTGTACACCAATTTGTAAGTGACCCACTATTTGTATGCGCCTCAATTGGGACCTAAGGAAGGGACATAGGCTCAGAGGGAACTTCAGGCAACCTGTCATAAAAAGGACAGCCATTCATTGCTCCCACCCCTGAAGAGGTCTTGTGGCCCTCTTCAAAATCAGGTAATCTGTTCTCAGAAGAAGCGCCAATGGAAAAACGTTGTTCTGTCTTCCACTGTTGTGCTGTCCCTAGTACAGGCCGAAATTCCTTCTTCATTTAAAGAAGAAACTAAAGGCACAACTCTGGTAGCTGCGTTGCAGCCTGGAACTCTAAAACTTGATGCATGCTTTTTCTAACTTATTGTAGTGTTCTCTGGGCTGTCACAAGTGTTCAACATTCTGTTGCTTTCCAGTTAGGTTTATATTGTACATATACAAATACTTACAAATACATATATATATATATATATATATATATATATATATATATATATATATATATATATATATATATATATATATATATATATATATGTATGTATGTATATATATATATATATATATATATACACAACCACTCACACACACACTAGTCATACCGTAAATAAACTTCCTAAAAACTTGCAAGGTTACCATTGAGCTTCATTGAATTTGTGTTGGCCCAACTAGAAATTTATCAAAGTACACAAAGCGTAAGCAAATACCTCTTTAAAGACCTATATTACTTTTGACAAGGTAATAAATCCAACAGATATTTTCATATACAGGGATGCTATAGATAGACAAGACTTTAAGGTATTATAAACATATTATTTTATTGTATTTTGCTTTTGTCTTTTTTTATCATTTTACTTTTTAAAGGTTTGTACAAATATACATTGACAGCATCACATATAAAAAGTCATAAATAATCCTAATACATTAAATAGATTGCCAAGAGTGCAGTTAAATAAAGTGCAATATAAGGAAAAAATTTTGAAGAGAAAGTTTTGCCCCTATTGCTCATATATCTTGGTAACATGCATACTTTCATACATACCAATCATACAATCACATTCATAATTGTTTAAAACAAACAAAAAAACATACAAACACACTAAATAAGAAGAAATAACAACCCAAAGGTGCAGATGGTAATACACTTTCCACAGATGGTATATGAGTGAGGATTCCACCAATTTTAAACGATGATCTGTGTGGTATTGATCATTCTTTAATACATTATCCAGATCTTGTTAGGATGTACGGCCTACGTACGTTTCGGTGAAACAATCACCTTCTTCAGGGCCAAGATGGAGAAACAAAACAAAACTAATACAAGCAATCAGTGAACAAAGATTAAAAATAAGGGGCAATAAGTTTTTTCCTTTTCTATTGCAGATCACATCGGTGTGCAGTAGAGGGGATATGTGTCATCACTTGAAACTAAATAGTGGGATCTGCTATGGCTAATAAGATGGAATAAGTATTATTCCATGTTGTTCTTTATATTTTCATTGCATGTTGGAGAGACCAACGCTGATAAAGTTCAAAAAGTCCTCATAGGGTGCTGGTCTTCTATTTAGAGTTTGCTGTTGACCAGTAAGAAATTATGTTTCATTCTACTTTTCAAAGGGGGTCGCTTGTGGAGCATACTCGTTTGGGACCCCCTGCTATGGCCATCATTTTGACTTTGAAAATTAGAATGAAATATAATTTCTTACTGGTCAACAGCAAACTCTAAATAGAAGACCAGCACCCTATGAGGACTTTTTGAACTTTATCAGCGTTGGTCTCTCCAACATTTTTTAAATAGCACCTGTGTGGCACTGTGCCTCACTAACAAACAAACCTTTTTCTAAACCTGAACAAAAACTAATGAGCTATATAAGACCATTAATATAACAAACCACATTTTAAGTCCATTGGGCAATTCAGTAGTAAAATGCAAAGTTGTAGCAGGTTGATTTATTTGGTAAATCATGTGGAATTTTATTATTTGATAGTATGGCCAGGTCATTGATACAACCGATGACTTCTTTGCCATCTCAACCTAGCTTTTGCAAACACCGTGTTTTTATTTCTATCTCATACTTTTTGGAATGAGCAATATGATACTATGGTGAACCTTCAATACATATTTCATCCGTTGTATTGCTTATTGATTCCACAGTTCCCTTTAGCTTACTTTTTTACCTCAAACTGTGGCTGTGTTCTTTCCCCAATGTGGAACAATGAGCGAAGAAAATATAAAAGTCTTACAGTATCCCTCCGATTATTTTGCTCTTGGTCTTAGCGATTTTCCAGAGATGGTGACTTCACCCATTGTGGTTGTAGCGTTCAAGTTAAAGTCATGCATCACAGTGTATATTGGTCCCCAACAGAAAGCAGTGAATGTAGCAAAGCATTGGATCTATTATGAGGAAGAACCTCAGAGTTAGGTGATTGATGAAAAAGAGTTAGATCAATGGTTGAAGCGAAGTACTGAATGGCGGTAACCCAAAAGGTGTATTTTAAGATTACATGTCCTTTGGGTATATATGCAGGTAACTTGAAGTTAAAATGAGTATTGGTACAAGAACATACATAGGAAAAAGGGTTAACTAAATGATTCATAGCAAAAAAGCAGAGTAACACTGAATGCAGTCTCACTGTTTGATGTTTTCTCTCTTTGTTAGACTGAATATGGTAATTCTGCATACACTAACATCGGGCATGCATGTCCGGTACATTAGGATGGCACCATACACTGAGCTAATACATCTTACTTGATTAGAAGAATGTCATTTGTATCCCTCATTCTAAACTAGGTCCAAGAAATTAAACCCCATTTTGTCTTACGTCAGCTGTACAAGAACTGAAACTATGCACTGTTTTCCCCTTCACAACACTAGCTGCTCATAGTCAGGACAATAGTGACCATTACATTTAAACATAAAAATACTGGGGTTATGGTCCAGCGTATCATCAAGGTAGAGGCCACAAGATGAGGGAGAACATCCCAAAGTTGATGAATGTATGTTGTTAAACCAAAGAATTTCACTGTAGGAAAACTGGGTAGTTGTGGAGGATGCGAGGCCTTCCAAAGTATTATGTCCAGACTCCTGTCAGGTACAACTTATAAATCCAACAAATTAAACCTGGGTTCAATCCTTGGCAGCTTTGCTTAAGGAAAACGTTTTAATTGCCAAAAGAATTACTAAAAGAATTTAAAAGTTAGAACCCAACACACTAAAAATCCTATACCCAGTTTCTAAAGAGCAAGAGAAGTTTAATTGGACAAATGACACAAACAGTATTAAAATCCTACTGGTGAACCAGCAGTATTAATTTTCCAAGGTTTAAGGGAAAAAGCACCAATAAAATATAAAGTGCAAATAAAAAGGTACTGTTCATAATTGACTGGGGCATATGTGTAATTTCAGGTTGATGACAATGAAATGGGTGTTGGATACACCAATCAGGTCAGACAAGTCAAAGTTTTTGGACAAGGTTGAAGTCTGTATCTGATGGCATCCACTCAAAGTCAGATACCTATTGGCAGAGGTCCCACAGAAGCCATTGGTTTTGCTGGGAAAAACTCTGGGTGGGAAAATGTCCAATGTTACATCCAGCGAAGTACACTCTTCGGCCAAATACCTTTCCACCAAGTAGTACAACGTATGATATGATTGAGGAAAATGCCCATGATGGTAGGACATAAGCATTTACAATGTGGACATAAACGACTACAATGAGAACATTGACACGGCAGGTAACATAGCAGGAAATCACTACTAGGGATTATATGGTACAGTAGTGTGCATCCTTTGCCTGATGACTTAGCCATTTGTAGTACTTACATCTTTGCATAAGCATTTGCCAACATTGCTGATAGAATTGATAAAACAAAGACTCCCCAACATGCAATTTTCTAGATAAACACTAAGCATGCACATCTCAGTGTGGTTGTTGCACATATCATGAAGTGAATAAGCAGTCACATAATTTACAATGCACAGAAGCTGGAAGGTTTGCAACAGAAGGGCATGCCCATGTGACTTGGTATTGGCATTCTGTTCCATGAAGTGATCCATAATCAGGCCTACAGCATTTGCAATTAGAATTATTTTTCAGACAGCTTCTAGTAACTATAGAATTACAAAGCCCATTATTATAATCAGGGCACATGTGGAGAGGTAAAGACGAGGCATAAATTAGTATAAAATGTTGTCCCTGTACCTTTCCATTTCCCACTTCTCTTTCCCTTGCCCATGTGTTTATCAGCATATCATCACTCTACAGTGATGGACATGGTGATCAATAATGCTGCTGTAGAATTTAGAGGCAACACTCAAGCCTGCAGACAAGAGATTCTCCAGTCACAAGGATCTGCCATGTCCTAATCAAATGCCTAGTTTGGTTTCAAGCAGTCATCTCCCATGCAGCCAATCCTTTGGAATTGCCAAGTCCAGTTCACCCAAAGACGGAGCTTTTACTTGACATTGCTGTGTTCCAACCATTCATTGCTCATCTACTGATTGATTTGCAAGATCACCAACAAAATATGCTGGATCTAACCAAGCACATTGATGCTCATCCCCCTATTGTGCAGATTGTTGCAACACCAACTGCTCCACTTTCTCTACTAGAATACATCTCTGGGGACACAAATTATTATGCAAAATAAATTAATCAATGTCATCTCCTTCTTTTCTGAATCCCAGCCTTTGCATGGTTAAAGAATGAGATTGAAATACACAATTAAAAAATAACAACTTTGGTAAAACCCAAGAGTGAAGTTCCATAAACATCTACTGGTGTTGATTGTCATGATGGATGAATTTTATTAAGTAAATATACATTCGTAATATTCACAACAAAACATGCTGCCACCCATGGCTACAGTAACATACATTTAAAAAGTGGTTACGATTATAATGTACATGTTTGTTCTTGCATACACATTCAGTTACTTCTCCAGCATACCATACTGCATAAAAGTAACATACTGTCCTTTATTTATATGCAAAAAGAGCAACTGATGGACATAATGCAGAACAATGTCATGCATTCACCCCATTCCAGAGATTTGGGCCTAAATCCATAGTTTTTTTGCTCACCATGCCATGCAAGTTTGAACCCAGCCATATGCAAATCAGTCCTGGCCCTGTACTCAATTGGTCCAGCCCAAACTGCCAGACCAGGTCCTCACCGGACTGAAAACAAGCATCCTAGGACTGGTTTTGGGGTTTTACCCCTCATCGGCCAGGATAGCTTAATTTCAGTGGCATGGAGAGCATGGGACACACGTCTAGGCATACCCATCCCACTCGAGGTGACAAATGCAAAAAGAACAACTGATTGACAGCCATCTACTTCACGTACTTTGTGAAACTTATGTGTACCTCTGCATAGGTAATTTCAGTTGCAATGTATTGTTGTTATTTTAGTAATGAGAGACAGTGTTCTCGCAACACAATGTTACAGGATATAGCTTCAATGTTTATTTTCAAGCTAAACAGTAAGGGACGGGAAAATAGTGCATACCTTATATGTCAAAATATAGTATTGTACTTCAGGACAGATTTGAATCTCCACATATTATTATTGACTTTATGTGATATCGTTTTATTTCAGTTTTACACAACAGAAAAACATGTCCAGATTCTCTATTGCAGAAGTGCTGTACAAATGCAAAGTGTTTGTGTCTGTTGTTCCCAACCTGGACACTTCACATTTCAGAACGGGCGACAGTTGTTTGAGTAGCCTCTATTGTAATACTGAATGTATGGACACAAAATAGATTCTGGGTGGTGAGCATGTATAGATCTATGCTGAATCTGCTAAAAAAATGCTATATGAAGCCCGGGCATACCCACAGAACACTTTAGAGCAGGGGTCTCCAATCTTTTCTGTAGTGAGAACTACTTCTGAGCAGTGAAAATTGTCGTGAGCTTCTGAAGGCTAGGAAACTCACACATTTTTTCGAGAGACCCTAGTTTCATTCACTTTAAGCCTAATTTCTTCCAAGCCCATATGGTGGTTTGAACAAAAGGGGGCACTCGCCCTCTTTTGAAGCTACAGACAGCTGCAGGTTGTGCTACCTGAAGCAAAAGCTTGTCTTGCTTGGAAGCTTTCCTGGAAAGTGAAACAAAATACTGCAGGATACAAGCCTTTGACCTGCTTTTGTTATCCTCGATCGGAATTGTTCACGTACTGCAAAAGTTAAACCTCAACATATATTCCATACCAAAATGTGAATTATTGAAGTCTAGTTTAGATGTGCAGTCACTAGATTTCAAAAAAGAGACTCATTTTATTGTGAACAACCTCAATTATTTCCCCTTCACCACATACAATTATTTATTACAGTTTTAAAATGTCCCATCCTGGTTCTGCTTTAAATAATTTTTAACTAGTTTGATTCATTAAGGGTTTTATTCAGAATACGCTGGGTCCCTGAGGCTGTCTGTTCACCCGCCGCTGAGTAGTTTCCATCACTCGGCCGCGGACAGGGAAGAACTACAGCTCCCAGCCTGCCCTGAGGCAGAACCACGCCCACTTCCGGCGGAGCGTGACCGGAGGCGCTGAAAAGGAGAGAGCTCCCACTGAGGAGCGGGAGGCATTCCAACACCTGAAGGATTGCGGAGGGGATTGCTTGGCACATCTGTGTTCCCTGGCAGCGCTGGGTCCCTGAGGCTGTCTGTTCACCCGCCGCCGAGTAGTTTCCATCACTCGGCCGCGGACAGGGAAGAACTACAGCTCCCAGCCTGCCCTGAGGCAGAACCACGCCCACTTCCGGCGGAGCGCAACCGGAGGCGCTGAAAGGAGAGAGCTCCCACTGAGGAGCGGGAGGCATTCCAACACCTGAAGGATTGCGGAGGGGATTGCTTGGCACATCTGTGTTCCCTGGCAGCGCTGGGTCCCTGAGGCTGTCTGTTCACCCGCCGCTGAGTAGTTTCCATCACTCGGCCGCGGACAGGGAAGAACTACAGCTCCCAGCCTGCCCTGAGGCAGAACCACGCCCACTTCCGGCGGAGCGCGACCGGAGGCGCTGAAAAGGAGAGAGCTCCCACTGAGGAGCGGGAGGCATTCCAACACCTGAAGGATTGCGGAGGGGATTGCTTGGCACATCTGTGTTCCCTGGCAGCGCTGGGTCCCTGAGGCTGTCTGTTCACCCGCCGCCGAGTAGTTTCCATCACTCGGCCGCGGACAGGGAAGAACTACAGCTCCCAGCCTGCCCTGAGGCAGAACCACACCCACTTCCGGCGGAGCGCGACCGGAGGCGCTGAAAAGGAGAAAGCACCCTCCGTGTCGCGGACGCGCGCGGACGGTGCCGGGCGGAGCCCGGGCAGAGGGCGGGCCGTCTGTGGCCGTCAGGGGCAGACAGAGGCTGGGCTGGGCCACCCCTCTTACATCCAACGCCCGTGCTATAATTTCTTGAAGTCCACCATGTCAACCCGCTCTGGTAAAGCGTTGAGGGGTGGGGTAGAAAGTGCCACAGGGAATACTATAATCGGCACAATGGACAAATTCATCACTAGGGTGGCCGCGGTCATCGAAAAGGAAATTGTGATGACAGAACGCCGCCTCTCATTAGACTCTTTTACGTCCAAACGCTCCTCCCTGGGAACAGTTGCACATGCTCTGTCTCCACCCTCAATCTACTCTACTTCTCCCTTAACAGAGATAGTGTCGGTTGAGCCACGGATTGTAGCAATAGAAGCAGGCATTGATAGGATAGAGAGCTTAATCTCTAACTCACCTACCCGGAGCTATAGTCCAGCTGACAGGGGACCGAGGCTTTCACTACCTATATTATCTACGGATAGCATCCCTAGCAATAATCTACAACTTCCCAATGAGGCTCCTATAATAAGCCCTAAAGTAGCGCCCCCGAAACGAGCTTCTTGCACCCTTAAGAAAAGGAAAAGGGTTATTAGCACCAGGAAAGGAAGCTACTCGGCGCTTTATAAGCGCCCAAGGATACAGCCTCACAAGACTCTTATGCAACCAGAAGTAGGAGAGCCAGCAATTCAAGGGAACATACCTCCTGTGGTTTCAACATTAGAAACAGCATCGCCCCAGCACTCGTCCATGGCACCTCTTCCACCACCAAAAGAGGGGTTTTCCATGGAGTACCTTGAGAATCAGGTTAAGGCTCTGTTGGCACCGCTGTTTGTCCAAGTTAAGAGTCTGGGGGATAGGCTTGATAGCTTTGAACAGACCACCCGGGATAACTTCTTCTCCCTGAAGTCTCTCATTAAATTACAATCAAAATCTAGAGACGATACTGCAAGTGGGAGGGAAGGGAAAGTAAATCCGGTAGGCCCTCCTCATGGTCATATACCGGCTCCACCCGCTTCTGCACTAGCCAGCGGTTCAGCTCTAACACCTGCTCCTATGGCAACTGCAAAACCGGGTAAACAGCCCACTACCACCCATGCTGTACAGGTCCATGCTAGTAAGGCCCCAGTAGCGAAAGCAGTTAAACCTAACTCCGCTCCCAAGAAGCAGCAAAATGGAGGGTTAGGATCCATTTCTAAACTACCTCCCGCCCTACCCACCGCCGCTAAAGGAGCAGTCCAAGTTCAAATTTCAAAGGCAAAAGCAACCACGAATCCTTCTATTAACCCAAATCTACCGGTTATACCTGAAAAGGTTGTACGCAAATGTCCCCCAGTCAACCTCCCACCTGAGTGCCATCCATATGTAGCTGTTCTTATTAAAGTCCCGGCTTTGAAGGACAATCAGCAGGAAATGCACCAGGCCCTAAAGAATAAGGTCATCCACTGGTTGAAAGCCAATAGACCCCTTCCGGTGGGTGTGGATGGCCTGATTCTTGGTGTGCGTAGGGTGGGTTGGATTGGATATAAGAAGAAAACAGTGGAGGGGGATTGTGTGGTGGTTAACTTTCAGGACATAAGAGCTGCCCACGCTATTTCCAGTCAAGGACAAGTCACGTCCGGCCCGGGAGTTGAGGTGGTAGATCTGACATTCTTTTACCCGCGGCCGGCCCTGAAACCTATAAACTGTTTCCCTGTGATTCCAACTCCAAACTATGCTTATGGCCTTTGGCACCCAGTAACTAATCTTCCACATCTGCATGCAGTTCCACAATTGCCTAATTGGGGCGATTTGGGCTACTGACGTATGGACCCCCCAGAGGAGGCCGAGACATCCTGGCCCTCTGACGCCAACTCTGTACCAATTGCTAAACCCCAAGAACCCCGACTCCTTTAGATCACCGGGTGGCACCAGCATATTTAGGGGAGACTAGGTCGGGGATGACGGCACGGGAATGTGTGACCATTTGTTCCTCTGCGTGCGAGTCGGGCCATCCAGGCCCTGTCGAGCCCTGCAACATTTCGGCTGTGGCGGACCCACTCATTAGGGTTCTCAGCTGGAATGTGGCCGGTCTGCACAGGAAGCTGGCCCTGCCGGATTGGAACGCTCAGGTGGAGCAATACTCCATCTGCCTGTTCCAGGAAACTTGGAGTAAAGAGCCTCTCCATAAGGCTGGATATTCCACCCACTTTCTACCAGCTATTCATTCCGAGTCAGGCAGGGGACGTCCATCGGGCGGCCTCCTTGTTTGGGTGTCCTCCGCACTAAATTGCAGGGTGGAAGAGCATGACACCAATTGTCATGATCTTCTTAATATTACACTTAAAAACTCCAGGGGGCATGTTGTTGCCAATATTTTCAACATATATGCCCGCGGTACCAAAGGGGGTAGAGAATCCCCTACCATTGCTTGTCTGGAGGCTTCGCTTCGATCCTCTCCATACAAGAACCGTACCCTAGTTGCGGGTGATTTTAATTGTACTTTCGAACCGCTTGGCCCTGAAGTCACCCAGGACCAGGAGGAAGATGACAATAAATGGGGGATCCCAGCCCTAGATCTCAGCCCAGTCAAAAAATGGACGAATGTGGTGCTTCAGGTCAATTCCTTAATTATGGAATTTGACCTGAGGGCTCTTAATGGCAGGACCACCTCTGATAAAGAGGGAGCCCACACCTACAATAGGCCAGGTCACACATCAAGAATCGACTATCTCCTTCTCGACACCCATCTCTGGAGTCTGGTAAAGGACATGGCGATTATACCCTCTGTTGAGAGTGACCACAATCTCCTCTCTCTCACCCTGAACTATAGATGGCTAGATCACTTAGAGAGTAGAATTGTCTGCCCCCCCGCCCCAGATATGTCTGTGGTTTCCAACTGTAGCCGACGGCTAAAGTGGTCTAAGTTATCACTTTCAGTGGATAAGACATCTTCCATAACACAGCTAGTAGCTGCAGCTCTGGAAAACCTCGCTAGTCCTGAGGGAGGGCTGGCGGATGTGCCTGCAGGGTTTTGCAACCTGATACAGGCTCTTAGTGATCTTTTTATTGTCCGAGGAAGTGCTAGTACGAAGAATACTCGCCCCAGGACTAGACAAGGGTGGTTTAATTCCAAGTGTAGGGAAGCTAAGAAACTACTTGTTAAAGCTGCCAAATCCAAATGCCCAATTAGGACCAGAGAGGCGAGAAGGCTATACTCCCACTGTCAAAAACATGCCAAAAAGGAGTGGGAGGACAATTTTTGGCAGGACCTCTTGGCTGCTAGTCGAGGGAGAGATGCAAAAGGGTTTTGGGACCTGGTGGGCAGTAGGAACCGTCCGGATGACACCTTGAGGACGTGTACTATCACCGCCCAATCGTGGTCCAACCACTTCAAGGCTCTCTACTCAGCTACAGAAGGATTGTTAAATGACCCCTTCATTCTCCCCCCCTACACCTTGGATAGAGATTTGGATTACTTTTCTGCAGGGGAGGTCACGAGCCTAATAAAAACCATCTTGCCATTAAAAGCTGCTGGCCCGGATGGGTTACCCGGGGACCTCCTTCGAGCCTATCCAGTCGAATGGGGGGTGTTGATCTCTGTACTTTTGAATGCCATTATTGAGGGAGGAACAGTTCCTGAGTCCTGGAGAGGGGCAGAGGTAGTCCCGATTTTTAAAAAGGGCAGCCGGGACCTCCCCGGGAACTATAGGCCGATTAGCCTTATAGACTCCACACAGAAGCTGGCGGGGAAAGTTATCCTGGGAATGGGTGGATGATAACCACATTTTGTCTGAGATGCAAGCAGGCTTTCGCTCAGGCACTGGAACAATTGAGCAAGTCTTCAGACTCCTGTTACTATACTGGAAGGTGGTGGAACTAGGCAAGGGCAGTCTTTACTTGGCCTTTATAGACTTAAAGACTGCCTTTGACCTGGTTCCTAGGGAGGAACTCTGGAGGGTGTTGTATGGTCTTGGAATACCCCCCTATATTCTAAACCTTCTTATTAAACTTCACAACGCCAATTATGCCCAGGTCAGGTGGGGTTTAAACGGGGAAAAGACAGACAAAATTCCAGTTGAGAGGGGTGTCCGACAGGGCTGTGTTTTAGCTCCCACCCTATTTTCTCTCTATGTAAATGGGGTGGTCGAGCACCTGCTTGAAGATCCAGCAGACGCCCCCACTCTGGGTGGCGTAAAGATCCCAACCCTGTTGTTTGCTGACGACACCCTTCTCATTTTGAAAACCCCTCAAGGTCTACAAAAGCTTCTAGACCGCTTCCAGGATTTTTGTGTAAAAAGAGGACTCGTCATTAATGTGGACAAAACAAACTATCTTATCATGCACCCACCGCGAAAACTTGGTCACCCGCCTATTCTGAACTCGATTGCTCTCGAAAGAGTTTCAGAATTTGACTACCTGGGAATTCGCTTGAGCGATACACTGAGTTGGACCCCCCACATAAACAAATTGACTCTGGGCCTCAAAAGGGTGGGGGAGCACTGCTAAAGGAGTATAACAACTCATCGAAACATTGTGTAGCTCCGATTCTAGACATTTACAAAGCCCGGGCAGTTTCTGCATCACTCTACGGAGCAGAGTTATGGGGCCTGGGCAATACGGACTCCCTGACCAAGGCAGAAAACAAATTCATTAAGGATTTGTTGGCTATTCCGATAAGTACTCCGACAGTCCCAGTACTTCTGGATGCAGGTTGTAAGGCAATCAAGGATCTGGCACGCCTTCGACCACTCCTGCTGTGGGCTCGCCTGTGGAGAGTCCCTGAACTTAAATCTTATGCAGACGGATTGGCGGAGGTGATGCATTCAGACGGTTGGCAAAAGATCAAATGGCTTAAAGACATCAAACATTTGCTTGGGGATCTGGGCTTGGGCTCCTGTTGGTTTACACATTCATCACCCCCCAAGGAGACCTTGAAAAAACTCTATTGGGAATGGGTCTCAGCCAGGCTCATTAGCAACCAGCGACACTGCAAATCCACCGCAGCCTTCTTGGAAATCAAAGACGTTGTTGCCCTTGAGCCATACCTTGACATTATTACCATCCCCATGGATCGGGCTCTTTACATTAAATTTAGATTAGGGACCCTACCGCTTGCGGATCTTGTTTCTAGATGGAAAGTATCTAACCAGACTTCATGTAACTGTGCCTTATGTATTGACAGACGTGAAACCGTGGCACACTTCCTTTTTGAATGCCCGGACTATGCGCGACCAAGATCCCGTTGGCTTAAACCAATTTGTAGAGAACTGGGGATTCGAGATTGTTTGGTGGCCCTACGGATTTTACAAACGGACACTGCCCCCAATATTGTTTGTGCTGTCTCTAAGTTTTTAAAATGGGCTTGGTTGGTTCGCTTAAAAAGACTGTCTATTTCAATTTAATTCCTATTAATTAACTTATTATGATCAATTTACTATTTTTCCCTATTGGATGTTTTTAATGTCAGTCTTTTTTTTCTTATGGATGCACTGTTTTTAAATTTGTTATGTAAATGCTTTTAAGATATTCCAAATATTGAAATAAAGCTATTCAGAATACCCCAGATCTGTCCATGATCATAAACTCTGCTACCCAAAGAAACTCCTACAGTATTGGTGTTGATTTGCCACATGCACAGGGGAACAGATACGTTTTAATCCAGGCATGGACAAAGTAGGCTCTGGCCCAGAGCTCCACCCATTCAGGTTTTGACGAGCGTGCCTATGCTGTCACTGGCTTGTCCAAAGAGGGGATTGTAAGAGTTAAAACTGGATCAGCAATGCAAAGCTGCTCTGAAGAGTGGACAATTTACATTCTTTTTAGGAGTGCATACAGAGGATTTTTTTATGTTGTACCTTTGGTAAAGGAAACTGAAACTTGGCAACACCCTTCTTCTTCTGATGTAAAGCACAGAGCTGGTAAGCGAAAAAAGACATTTTCGATTTTGTCTGTTAGTTGTCATTTGTCTGATTCCAACCTGTCAGGCAGTGGTGCTGAAGGCATCCTTTGGGCCTCTTTCACTCTTAAATCCCCAGAATTGTAGTTAACATTAGCAATAATATATTTAGCATTGATAGTTCGGGAGCAGATGGGACACGGTGTCGTGACCCGACAGATAGGGCAACCTGACAAGAGGACACTAGGACCCTGTGGGTCATGAGGGCAGTGACCAGGTCACTGGACATCACATCCTGTTTAGGGACAGGAAGCTAGGGGTAGAATGACCAAGGGAGGAAGCAGGACGGACATACATGTAAGCCGTAGTATGAGATACTAATAAAGAAGCGTTACCAACCGACCTGTGTTCCATGAGTGATGCACTGCCTGTCGATCAGCATAAACACTAAAACTGGCGACGAAGGGAAACGAGCCGACGCGTAAATCGACGCGTATCCGTCGAGCGCGCCATCAGGAGAAACCAGGTGCCCACCCTGGATGTGCTGGCAGCAGAAAAAAGAAGAAGAAACGAGCGACATCGAGCCCACCGACCGCCTCTGAGGAAATTGCAAGCAAACTACGGTAAACGTGGAGTGAAGCGTGTTCTTGAAAATAGAGGCGCGAGCTCTCGCAAGAGTCTCGGCAGCCATCTCAAGATCAGGCGGCTGGGCCAATCAGAGGCGAGATCTGGGGAGGCAGCCATTTTGAAGTCTGGCGAGCGAGATTTCGATCGCGAAATCTCGCGAGAAGAGCGGCCGCCATTTTGGAAAAAGGACATTGAAGAAAACCTCATAGGAAACAACAGAACCACCATATTAAGGCCAGGCAAAGAAAAAAAAACAGTAAAATACTGGGAAAAGGACTAAGAAAGCCCAGAAGAGGTTAAATAAAGTCAAACAGAGGAAGAAAAAGAAGCAATAAAAGGGACAAAAGATCCAAAAAGACAAAAGAAGAAAGAAAACAAGCAGATAAAGAAATAAGACAGTAATAACACATACAAACAAGAAAAGGAGTAAGAAAAGGACATAACAATGAACAAAAAGAGAGTGTATACAGAAAAAGAAACATGGCTAAGACCAAACAAAGCGCACAATATCGCAGACCATTACCATTCAGCGTATCAGAGCCACATGTGGGAATAAGATGGGAGAAGTGGATCACAAAGTTTGAAAGGTACATGGACGCCACAGATGTGGTAGAGGCTGAAAAACTAGGACTGTTCCTAAACTTGGTAGGAGATGAGGTAGATGACCTGCTAGTAACACTTCCAAGCAGCGAGACACACATGTACAAAGGACTGATCAAGTGTCTAACAAACAAATTTGACCCTCAGAGAAATATTGATTTAGAAAGGTACAGCTTTAACATAGCATTTCAACAGCTCGACGAGTCACTAGATGATTTTGCAACCAGGCTAAGAAAACTTGTGACCCACTGTGAGTTTGAGAAATATGACAATGAGCAGGCCATTAGCCTAAGAATAAAAGAAGGATGTCAAGACACTGATTTTCGCACAAGGATATTAAAGGAGCCAACCACACTAGAAAAGATCTTGGAACTGGCAAGAGCAGAAGCAAGAGCGATGGCACATTCGAGACAAATGGAACGAAGGGTTGAACAGGCCCACAGAATTACTGACAATAGTAGACCGGGGCATTGGAAGAAAGGGCCGGGTGACCAACTAACAAAGAAACAACAAGGCTCCCAGTGCTACAGATGTGGGATGGAGTTTCCACACCGAGGGGCGTGCCCAGCATTTGGTCAGACATGCCGGAAGTGCAATAGAAGTAATCATTTTGCCACCATGTGCCAAGGCATGCAATTCAAAACTGAAAGAGGCAGACCAGGGAGACCAAGAATGACGACAAACCGGCATGTGCGATACAAGGAAATGACAAGAAGAAGCTCCTCGCTAGAGTCAGGAGGAGAAGAAGAAGCGGAAGAAAAAGTAGATTGCTTATACCTCATGTCCACGGATGAAGGACACAGTGAAGAAAGCATCAGGCTGGTAGACAAGCAGTCAATACAAGCAACAGAATCGGTGACCTTCGATGTAGGGCCTCACCAAGCAAAATTTGTACTGGACAGTGGCGCCACGTGCAACATCATGTGCGCCACGGAATATGGGAAAATGAGGAGGAAACCACACCTACAACCATCAAGAGTACAAGTATTCACCTGGGGTGCAAAGAGACCTGTAACAAACTTGGGAAAGTTCACGGATACCCTGACGTATAAAGACAAAACGGTCACAGAGGAGATTCATGTACTAAGAGGAGACATCCTAGCACCTTGTTTACTAAGCAACGTCACAGCACAAGTAATGGGTCTGATACAGATGACATATCACACGTCTGCCAAAGGAAGCATCCTAAGAGAATATCCGAAGCTAACAGAAGGTCTTGGAAAACTGAAAGGGCGACAGATCACGTTGCACATCAACAAAGCAGTCAGGCCTGTCGCTCAACATCACAGACGAGTGCTGATACACCTACAACCGCAAGTAGAGGAAGAAATAAAGTCACTGCTGGATCAGGAGATCATCGAGCCAGCCGAAGGACCAATACCATGGGTATCTCCAATAGTAGCCGTACCAAAGATGGACACTGCACAGATCAGAATATGTGTGGATATGAGAATCCCAAACACCGCCATCGAAAGAGAACGGCATCCAGGGCCGCATCTGGATGACATGATAAGCTGTCTGACGGCAATAAGACAATTTTCCCAACTGGACCTGTGTAAGGGATACCATCAATTAGAACTGGACCAACAATCACGGTACATAACGACGTTCTAGACACATCTAGGTCTGTACCGCTACAAGCGGTTGAGCTTCGGAATCTCATCAGTGGCTAAAATCTTACAAGAAACAAGCAGACAAATAATAAGACCAATCAAGAACAGTCTCAACTATAGTGACGACATTCTAGTATTCAGCAAGTCGGATGAGGAACACGACAGAGCACTGAGAGAAGTATGTTCAGAACTAGAAGAAGTTGGACTAACAGTAAACGAAAAGAAATGTGAGCTGAGAAGAGAAGAACTGGTGTTCTTCGGGCACATCTTCTCGAAAAAAGGAATGAGACCAGATCTCAGCAAGGTAGACACCCTAGAAAAGGCAAAACAAACAAGAGACATAGTTGAAGTACGATCATTCTTCGGTCTTGCCAGCTATTGTGCACGCTATATCAAGGACTTCGCGACAGTGAGTATACCACTGCGAGAGCTAACGAAGCTGGGACAACCGTTCGAATGGACAACAGACTGCAGCAAGGCGTTTGAAGAGATAAGAGCGTCAGTAATGGCAGTAGATCACCTGGCGTACTTCGAACCGAACTTATGCACAGAGCTAACTGTGGATGCCAGCCCAGTGGGCCTGGGAGCGATACTGGCACAACACAAGCATGGAAAAGACTCCCCACACCGGGTCGTGGCTTATGGGAGCAAAAGTGTGTCAGACGTTGAGAGAGCGTACTCTCAACCAGAAAAAGAGAGTCTGGCTGTGGTGTGGGCATGTGAGCACTATCACTTGTTCATCTACGGGAAGCCCTTCACGATTGTAACAGACCATCAGGCACTAGTCACCATCTATGGCAACCCAAGCGCCAAGATACCGCCAAGGATAGAGCGGTGGGGAATAAGGTTGATGGACTACAACTTTAAAATAGTTCATAAACCTGGAAAAGAACAAAATCCGTCTGACTACATGTCACGACACCCACTACCCCACAGAGAAGACAGCACCACCATGGCAGAAGAATACCTAAACTTCATCCTCAAGCAAAACACGCCGATGTCAATAACGATTGCCGAGTTAGAGCAAGAAACAAGGAGAGATCCCACCATGCGTGGATATTTGGTCTTATGCCTTCTATAAACCACTCATGACTTTTGATTGGAGGATTTCGCAGTTGGTAAAACAGGAAGGTTTTCACCTGGCATAAATCCCATTTGGTTTAGGTGGATGACAGCTGAGATCATTTTTGTGAGTTCATGTTCAACTACAAGCTTTGAAAAAAACCTTCGGAACAAACTTTGATTATCTTTTACCTAGGAAGATAGATTCTAAATGCCAGTAGAATTAAAAAGATATGACTCCACTCCATAGACCTGCACTCTCTTTTTCAAAACATACTGTGAGACCCGTCATCCTTAATGTGGTCTTTCCTCGAACTTTTTGCCTTCAGCACTCCTGATTTCTGAATTTAGTTTCAGTTAGACTTAGGACTCTGTGCACTTCACTACTGCTAACTAGTGCTAAAAGTATGTGCTTTCCTCAAAACAGAGCACTATTAGCTCACATCTGATTGGTATATTTAATTTACTTAAAAGTACCTAGTATATGGTACTGCATGTACCCAGGTCCTGTAAATGAAATGTGGGACTGCAGCACTCATTATGCCACCCACTAAAGTAGCACTTTAAAACATGTCTCAGCCGAGCAATTGTAGCGCGAAGTGTGGTTTTATAACTAGCAATTTGATCTCACCATACCTACCTTTTGCCAGGCTCAAACCTTTCTTTTACAAGCATATCAGTCACCCCCAAAGTTGGCCACAAACAGCCCATAGGTCAGGGTACAATCTATTTAAAAAGTAGGACATGTGTTTTTATTTTGCATGTGTGCTGTAGTGAAAAAGTCATAAATACATTTTTCACTGCTATAAATCCTATCTCTCCTATTGATTGGGCACAGATGGGGATATCGAATTTATACTCAAATAAATTGTAATTTAGGATACTCTTTAATGGTAAAACTGGATGTCAAGTCACAATTTTGAAAATGTCAGGGAGTTTGTATTTTCTTGTCCTAACCATTTGGAGTGTGTTACTTGTGGCATGGCTCATATAACTGAATAGCTTGACTTTGGCCTTTGTGTATTCCTCCCAGACATTGGGACAAAGGGGAACTAGATTGTAGTAGGCTGGGTCATCCAGCCAGGATGGGTGGGGTAGAGCTATTCCCATCTCACTTGCATTTCAGAGGGCAACCTCTTGCACACACACAGAAAGGAACCTGACACCAGTCTTTTATCACCCCAGACTTTAAGGAGATGTGGTTGGGGATGGAAAGAACCTTCCAGAACCGGATATGTGGGTATCCAGGATGTGACCCTACTTCAAAGTCTCGCAACAGGTATAAATATTCCACCACCTGAACCACCTCCTTAGTACACTCCTGGACATGTAGATGACTTCTTAATGACTGCCTTGCACTACAGATGACTGCCCTGGTGCTTGAGGCATCCCCTGCTATTCAGAGGACTTCCCTGCCACTTACGTGCTGCCTTGCTTATTAAAGGATAGAGGACCATCTCTTGGAACCCAGTTCCACCAGAGTGACTCCAAGGAAAACTTGACTGGACTCCTCTGTGAGTTACAGCAAAATCACAAGCTCCAAAGACGTTAAACCCTGCAACTGGTCTCTGCTGTAAGGAATCCTAACCTACCATGTGGTTCTTCCCCAGGACCTGGACCCTCGGAGGTGTTGCTAGAAGTGCTGTTTCAGCGTAACCCTAAAATTAGTGAATTTGAAAATGTTCACCAAAAAGCACCAGAAGAACCAACATAAAACTGGGACAGCCAATCTGCCCAAGGTGCATCAACTCTCAGCCTTACTTTGGGTTACCTCCCGCTATGTTCTTCTCCACAGCGGCAAATGCCATTCAGCAGTACCTCCTAGCAGTGTTATCTGCCCTCGTTGAGCAATCTTTGGCTATGGCTTGTACCTTCACCCTGCTGTAAGCTTTCAAATTCCTAAAAGTACTCCAAGTCCAAAAGTAAAAATCTTCACCGGGCCCAACTGCAAGAGGCAGCCCATCGACGACAACGACCTTCTCATCAAAAAAATAAGCGTCTCCCGCTAGGAGCTTTTTTCTTCCACTATCAACGGCTTCACCTACACCTTCTCCAGGAGTCACTGACAATGACGGCTACTCCTCAGTCATAGCCTGCTGCCTTGTCCCACAGAATTGTTCCTTCTCATGAATTTCTCTGTGAAATGTCTTCTTAGTCCAAAAGTAAGCTGAGACCGTGCCCAATTCAACTTGTGTATCCAAAAAATGCTTCAACGTGGCCAGCCATAACTTTTGACTTTGCCTCGGTCTGATGCACTCAGAAACCTGCGATTGGGGATTTGATCTTTTTGGGCCTGTTTTTTACTAAAAACCTTTAAAAATTTTAACTCGGGTTCTACTGATTATGCTATTTTGTTTTTGTGTCACATGTATTAACATATTCTCTACATTTAGAAGATGCTTTGGTATTTTTCTTGTGTTGCATTTTCACTTATTAATGTTTAAGTGCTGCATAAATACTTAACACAGTGACTCTCAGTTAAGCCTGACAAGTCTGAGGTAACGGCTGCCAAAATACCAAATGTCAGAATTGATGAACAAGAATAAGCAGCTCTCAGGATATTAGAAACCTTGATAAGTCTTCAATGATATTTATAATGGCTTTGCCTATATCTTGACCTTGCTCAGCTAGATGTGCATTTGACTGCAAAAGCAACTAAATACATCTTGATATGTGCTACTGGAAAGGAACAGCATACAAGCATTAATTGGCCCTGCTGATATTGTTCCTTGAATACATTTATTTGAAGCTTGAGACATGTCAATGATCCTGTTGGCATTTAATTATTATTATTATTATTATTAGATTTTATAAAGCGCGTAGTCACCCGTAAGTATCCCAGCGCTAAGATCCATACATCTGAGGGTCACTGGGCGAAGGGGGAAGTCAGATCAGGGGAAAAGGTGCGTTTTCAGCCGCTTCCTGAATCGGAGATAATCTGGTTCCGTTCTAAGGTCGCGGGGTAGTGAGTTTCAAAGACGGGCAGTGTTAACAGAGAAGCGCCGTCCACCCGTAAGCACCTTCTTAACTCTGGGGATGGTGATAAGGTATTCCTGATTGGATCAGAGGGATCTAGGGGCTTTGTAGGGCCTGATAAACTTTCTTAAAATAGGGGGGCCTTTTTCTTGTAGAAGTCTGTGAGACAGACAGAGAGCCTTGAACTTCATTCGCTCTCTCACTGGAAGCCAGTGGAGGAGCTTAAGGGCTGGTTTGGCCGAAGCTCTGGCCGGAGAATTTGTAAGGATCCGCGCCGCGGCATTCTGGATCCTTTGTAATTTGTCCAGGGTTGCCTCGGGAGCACCAAGGTAGATGGTGTTACTGTAATCCAACCTTGATAAAATAAGGCCTTGGATTAACAGTTTCTGGGAGGCAGGAGGAAGTAGGGGCAGAATCTTCCTGATCGATTTAAGAAGCCCAAAGCAAGTCCCCGCGATTTTTTTGGCTTGCGTCTTGAAAGACAGATCTTTTTTGAGCCAAATACCCAGGCTTTTAATCTCAGACTTAGGAGCAGGGGGTTCACCCAGGCAGGGGGGCCAGATGTTCTGTGAGAGGGAAAGCCCCTTCTGGCCAAGGAGGAGAATATCTGTCTTTGAGCCATTAAGTTTCAAAGACAAGCTATTCATCCATCCTTGTATTTGTGTCAGACAGTTGTATAAATCCGCTGGTTCTTGATTTGGGTGAGATAAGGACACCACTAATTGGGTATCATCAGCATAGCTGATGATACTCACTCCGAACGGGTTGACGACCTCCTCCAATGGGGACATGTAGACATTAAATAATGTCGGGCTCAGGGAGGAACCCTGAGGCACGCCACATTGGACGGGGGTTTCGGGGGAGCGTGTGTCATTCTCCCCGACCTGAAAGGAGCGTTGGCCAAGGAAGGAAGTGAGCCAGGTCAGCGCAGTGCCCTCCACACCGATATTCCTAAGTCGATGGATTAGGAGCCGATGGTTAACTGTGTCGAAGGCCGCACTGAGGTCCAGGAGGATCACTGCCACTGATCCTCCCGCGTCCAGAAGTGCTCTGGCCTCCTCCACCGCTGCGAGAAGGGCGATGTCAGTGCCCTGCCCTGGGCGGAATCCGGTCTGCGAGCTTCTAAGCAGATTGTTGGTTTCCAGATACTGCGAAAGTTTTTTGTTCACAAGCTTTTCAGCAATTTTACTGGTTCCGGGGAGAAGGGAGATTGGCCTGTAGTTGGCCAAATCCGAGGGGTCCAGGTAGGGTTTTTTCAGTAGCGCCTTGACAACAGCCGCCTTCCAGCTGGAGGGAACAATTCCCTGTAGCAGTGAAGCATTAATGAGATGGGCAAGGGGAGGGACGATGGTAGGGGCTACTTTCTTAAGGATGCGTAGCGGAACAGGGTCCCTAGGAGATTTGCTTTTGATGGTGTCTAGCGTGATTGCGACCTCTTCGGCAGTTACTGATCCCCAGGAAGTTAAACGGGGAGAGGTGGGAATCGTATTAATACCTTCTTCCTCGCTAAAATTAGTAGGTGGAATGGAGGCAAGGATTTTCTGAATCTTCTCCTCGAAGAAGTTGGCCAGTTTAAGGCATTTTTCTTCATCTGCTTTGGGGTCTGGCGTAGTTCTCGGTCCGGAATCTGTGGCTTTAAGAAGTTCTTTTAAAATGATAAAAGTTTCCTTGCTGGAGCAAGAGGAATTTTCTATCCTTTCCTGGAAAAATATGCTTTTTGTATTGAGAAGAGCGATCTTGTAATTTTTTAAGGAGGTATGGTAGGCATCATTCTGAACACTCGACTTATCCTTCCTCCAGGAGCGCTCCGTTCTTTTACATTTCTTCCATAAAAGATTGAGCTCCGGAGTGTACCAAGGGGCAGGGCTCGCTCTTTTGATACACTTGAGGGTGGTAGTTTTGGGGAGAAGTTTGTCCAATGAAGAGGTAAGCCAGGAGTTGAACTGTATATCAGCGTTGGCTGGGTCTGAGGTAGGGGAGGAGAGAGAATCCCTGAGAATGGTGGTCCATTCGTCTGGCACGAGTTTGTGCCAGCGCCGGTCGGTGACCCGGGTTTTAGTCTGTTGGGTAGGTGAGATGAGGAAATACCAAAAGATGGGAATTAAGAAGTGGTCTGTCCAGGGAAGGGGCAGGGGGGAGCTAGTGGTAATGTCCGTGATGTTGGTAAAGACAGGGTCCAGGAGGTGCCCCTTGTTGTGGGTAGGTCCTACATTAACTAACCGAATATCAAAAGACGTGAGGTCAAGAAGGAGTTCAGACGCAGTTAGATCTGTGGGGTCTGATAGGTGAAGATTGAGGTCATCCACTAGAAGGAAGTTGGGAGAGGAGGTTGCTATCTGAGAAACCGTGTCAACAAGAGCACTGAGGAATTTCCCTGGAGTTCCCGGCAGGCGGTAAATCAGCAGCCCCAAGAGGGAGTGTGCAGGGGATATTTGAAGAGCGAAGTGGCAGCTCTCACAGTCTTCAATATTGGCATTACTAGTTCTACACGCAAGGTTTTCTCTGTGGATTATCGCAAGGCCACCCCCTCTGCCAAGAGGTCTGTGCAGGGTTTGAATTAGGTAGCCTGGGGGTAGGGTGTTGACAATATCAGCATCTGACCAAGCAGTAAGCCAAGTTTCTGTAAGAAACAAAACGTCCAGACCATGGTCCTGAATCAGCAGGTTAGTTTCATGAGCATGCTTAGGAAGGGACCGACAATTAAGAAGGCCCATCTGTAGTCCAGAATTACCTGCGGTGATGGAGTCTGGGTTACAAAGTTCACAATTGATGTAGGGTTTACCTTCTACATGGATGTAGCTACACTCCGGATTTTTTCCCGGGTGGAGAGCAAGGAGCATGTCACTCGTATAGACCAGTCGGTCTTCTGATGGAGCGGGCAGAGTAACTGGGCCTGGGTCCGGCTGGGCCCGGACGGGCCCAGACGGGCTTGCCTTAGGCGCGCCTTCGGCGCGCTGACGGCGCGCCCGCTGCGCCCGTCCGCTGTGCGAACGTGGAATGCACATCTTTTATAGGCGGTGGGGGCGTGGCCTAGAGCGAGTGGGCGTGGCCACAAGACCGGCTCACTCGCTGATGGCGGAAATGAGAATTTTCAATCCCGCAGCAGTGTTTATCTCGGCTGCCCGGATGAAGAAAGGTGAGGAAAGTGCCCCAAACAGAGTGCAGGCAAGGGAGGGTGGTGGGTTTTAAAATTAAGTTCAAACACACAATTTTTAAAAAACGCTAAGATCGTCAGCAAAACGCTCCCGGCTGTGCCTCAGGAGTAAGGTCTCAGATGAGCTTGCATTCAGCTCGATTATGTAGGCGGTGGGGGCGTGGCCTCGAGCGAGTGGGCGTGGCCACAAGCCCGCCTCACTCGCTGATGGCGGAAATGAGAATTAGCAGGTTGGTTGGGTAGATGCACAGCAGGTTTGTGAGTGTTGGTAGTTTTTAATCAAGGTTTAGGTGCTACACAAGTAACGTCTAGTGTCCCACGACGTTGATTAAACCTATGAATGTGAGATCCGTGGGTCACTGATCCCATCCTTGGGTGCACACTATAGTTCCTCTATGATTCAAAGAGGTTTCACACTTAGTTCATTGTTGATTATTCATATTTATTCAACGTAAAAGTTCATTGATAAGTCTCATAAGTACATCATATTATTGAATTAATCCATTCTCAAGTTATTGGCACTGTCCTTTATGTGAATCCAATGCATTTCGGGGCTATTAACTGCCCCTTCATCAGGGAAAGGTAGTGTAACAAAATTAAATAACATAACATAAGTGATTGCAAATATATGCGTCGTAATGTGTGGCTTTTTTTAAAGGGTTAATAGGGGGGGGCATTACAGGAGGTGTGCAGGGGTGGGGATTTGGTGTCAACTTACGAGGTCACCTTAAAAAAACCTTTTGAGCCCGTGTAGAAAACAGGGGAAAGCTCCCGGTATTGCTTACGTGTGCCGGGTTCTGAATGGATCGGTATTCTGAAAAGTAAAGGGGTAGCGTTCGTAAGTATTAGTCCTGTCTTGTTAAACCCAATCGTGGCTATCTTTTGTTCGATACACTAACCTGGTGAACGGAGTTTCAGGTTCCAGGGTAATCCACTCGCTACGCCGGTCAGGACGGAGGCGTCTTCTGCCACGTTTGGTCTATTACAAATGTTGCGATCACGTGGTTGTCAGATAGTGAAAAAAGACTCGCGTTGGCGGTCAGGGTTCTAATGCTATATTCAGCAAGTGGAATCGGGATAGTTGGGGTAAATTCGTACGGTGTACAAGAAAAGGTGGCGTGGAGTTAATATTGTACGATGGGGTATTGCTCAAAGGGAATGTTGGCGTGCAGGTGAAAACAGTATAAATAAAGTGTAAAGCAAGTGTAAAAAACGGTAACATACATAAGCATTAGTTCAAAACATAAAGTCAGAAATATGAACTCAAGTAGCAGTACATTGGGTGTAATATCATAGGAAGCCTTTTAGGGCTCCATTAACAACATTTATAGGTAGCAGGAGAGTTCGATTCTGTCATTGAGGCCCAATGGCTTCTGTGTAGATAATCTTTGGATCCAGGTGTTTTCACGTTGAAGGAGATATTTGGTGTTGTCTCTACCTTCTATCTTAACAATAGTTTCCAATATGATGAATTTTAATTGGGAAATGTTATGTTTTTGTTCTTGAAAGTGTGTAGCGATCGAAGATTTACTGTTTTTTAATCTGATGTTAGATTTATGTTCTGTCAGTCTGGTTTTGATTTTACGTTCGGTCTTGCCGACGTAGAGTTTCCCGCAGGGGCATTTGAGAGCATAGATTACGTTGCTCGAGTCACATGTTGCGTTGACATGGAGTTTAATTGTATTACCCTTCATGGGGTGGTTGATTGTATTTCCCTTTATGATGCTGTTGCAATTCCCGCAACTCAGGCAATGTTTGGTGCCCGCATATTTGACAGTCACTATGGGTTTGTGCTGGACTAGTTCGCCTAAATTCTGAGCTCTGGTGAAGGCAAATAGCGGAGGTTCCAAAAAGATCTGGTTGAAATCCGGTTCCAAATTCAGTAGTGACCAATGTTGGTATATGGTCCGTTTGAATTTCATGCTGGCTGTGGAATATTTGGAGACTACCACTATGCGTGTCTGTTGATTTTTGAGACCGGGTTGTAATCATTTTTGTCGGTCAATATTCAGAATTTTCTGCTTGGATTCCTCGATGAGGTTGGATGGATATCCTCTGTCCTGAAATTTTGTGGCAATTTATTCAATTCTCTGTATGGATTTCATAGGATTTGATACGATCCTTTTGGCTCTTGCCATTTGTGAGAATGGAGACCCACTGATCTCACATTCATAGGTTTAATCAACGTCGTGGGACACTAGACGTTACTTGTGTAGCACCTAAACCTTGATTAAAAACTACCAACACTCACAAACCTGCTGTGCATCTACCCAACCAACCTGCTAGTTCTACTTTTCTGTGTCCACCCTGGGATAGATAGCACGCCATTACCTCACCATGAGTAACTATGAGGATATTTCCAAAAGTACAGAGGCCAGAGCCTCTACCTTCGCGTTCAAACCGGACGAAGCTGACCGAATCTATGCACTAATTAGGGAAGAAAATGCGCAGGAAACCAATACCCGCTCCAAAGAACAACATATCAAACAACTGATCTACCTCAGCAAGAGACGTATTAACCAGCAATTACATGCTAGCACTTTGGTAAATACCACCGCAACCAACGTATACCGAGGGGCCTCAGGATAGCCCTAAAGCCGTCGCTCTGCAAAAATTCAAAAAAATTCCAAAAAAGGTGGTATGAAATCCTTAATAAATGTTCCTTGGACCTGATTCTTTTAATCATCGAGGAGCTATCCGGAATACTAGATGAACTGGCTACTGAAATCACTGAGACTTCCACCGAATTATCCAAAATGCTCACTGAAGAAGAATTAACAACCATACTTGAAGACATCAAAACTCAAATGGACAAACATACCAGTGACATAAACGATAGAAAAATCTGGAAATACAAGAGGGATACCCTAGATTACAGACTCGGAGAGGTCTACACATGGGCCGAGGTTTATGCTCAGAAGAGACGAAACAAACCATATAACTCACAAACCGAAACCTCTTCATCGGATAGTGACAGCACACAAAGAACTAAGAGACAGCAGCCAACACATACCAGACCGGATATTCACCAAGACCAACAACCAACCACCAGCCAAGTAACCGAAACGAGTCCTTTTTTAGAACAGGGCCGAGCCCAAAAAGGAGACCCCGGAGAGGACAGAACAAAAGAAAAAGACAAGGAAATAGAACCACCCACCACGAGGAGCGTGACGGCAACCACCAAGGACAAGAAAGGAAAAAAAACGACACAGACCAATTAGTCATTAACATCAGCAAATACCAACTCACCAAAAGTGAAGAACGACTACTACAAAAGGGCACATCGTTTGTACCCACGACCAACACAAATAGTTTGGAATTGGAAGTCAGCTTCTTCAAATTTATGCGTAAATTACGCCTACGCCATTTTTTTGACAATGTACTACCCAAACAACCTAACCAACAGGAGGACCAACTACTCGGATTAAAACCACACAGCACCTTTCAACCACCAATCAGTCACAAAACCTTGGACCTATTTGAGAATATAGTTAAACAGGATTTACTTGACATCAAACATGACAAAAAACACACCAGAAACATCACTCAAAAAGACTTCGATACCTTAAAGAAGATATCGGGAAACAATCAGATAAGATGCACGAAAGCCGACAAAGGGGGAGCCCTAGTCATCATGGACCAAAACATGTATGAATCTAAGGTAATGGAACATATCACCGGCACCCAAACATACATGAAACTGGATAAGAACCCCACAATGGAGTTCACTATCACCCTGAAAAACATTATCGACAAGGCATATGAAAATGGGACCATAAACGATAGGACTAAAAACTTCCTCACCAAGACCAACCCCAAGAGCCCAACTTTGAGGATGGTACCCAAAATTCACAAAAACCTCATGGACCCCCCCATGACACCAATAGTCTCGACATGTGGAAGCATTCATGAACCGATTGGTCAAATACTGGACAAATATCTCCAACCAGCAGTACAGTCAATGAGAACTTACACAAAAGACACTACAGACTTCATCTCCAAATTGAATAATTTACAAATCAACCCTGATGACAAACTGATTCTATGTACCGCGGACGTACGATCTCTCTATACTTCCATACCGCACTCCTTAGGCATAGAAGCCATAGAAAAAAGCCTATTGAATTCTACCATAGACAGCCAATTCCAAACATTTCTGATGGAACTTATGCTCTTTTTTTATACCAAAGTTACTTCAAATACCAAGAAACATGGTACCAACAACTGGTGGGCATGGCTATGGGCAACTCTGCGGCGCCCGTATACGCCAATCTCTTCATGCAACAATATGAAGAAACTCACATTTTTAACAAAACAGAATGGACAGACAACCTAGTGCTACTAACACGATACATTGATGACATTTTCATCGTGTGGAAGAATTCCAGAGAAAAATTACAAGAACTATTGACACAATTCAATGACATCGATGAACGCATACAAATTACGTGGGAACTATCGGAAGACAGCATCAATTTCCTAGATGTTAGAGTGTCCATCACCCAACAGGGATTTGAGACAGGCCTGTTCGTGAAGCCCACCGACAGAAACAATATGCTCCACTATACGAGCTTCCATGAACCAAATTAAAAAGGCACATCCCATTCTCACAAATGGCAAGAGCCAAAAGGATCGTATCAAATCCTATGAAATCCATACAGAGAATTGAACAAATTACCACAAAATTTCAGGACAGAGGATATCCATCCAACCTCATTGAGGAATCCAAGCAGAAAATTCTGAATATTGACCGACAAAAATTATTACAACCCGGTCTCAAAAATCAACAGACACGCATAGTGGTAGTCTCCAAATATTCCACAGCCAGCATGAAATTCAAACGGACCATATACCAACATTGGTCACTACTGAATTTGGAACCGGATTTCAACCAGATCTTTTTGGAACCTCCGCTATTTGCCTTCACCAGAGCTCAGAATTTAGGCGAACTAGTCCAGCACAAACCCACAGTGACTGTCAAATATGCGGGCACCAAACCTTGCCTGAGTTGCGGGAATTGCAACAGCATCATAAAGGGAAATACAATCAACCACCCCATGAAGGGTAATACAATTAAACTCCATGTCAACGCAACATGTGACTCGAGCAACGTAATCTATGCTCTCGAATGCCCCTGCGGGAAACTCTACGTCGGCAAGACCGAACGTAAAAACAAAACCAGACTGACAGAACATAAATCTAACATCAGATTAAAAAACAGTAAATCTTCGATTGCTACACACTTTCAAGAACACAAACATAACATTTCCCAATTAAAATTCATCATATTGGAAACTATTGTTAAGATAGAAGGTAGAGACAACACCAAATATCTCCTTCAACGTGAAAACACCTGGATCCAAAGATTATCTACACAGAAGCCATTGGGCCTCAATGACAGAATCGAACTCTCCTGCTACCTATAAATGTTGTTAATGGAGCCCTAAAAGGCTTCCTGTGATATTACACCCAATGTACTGCTACTTGAGTTCATATTTCTGACTTTATGTTTTGAACTAATGCTTATGTATGTTACCGTTTTTTACACTTGCTTTACACTTTATTTATACTGTTTTCACCTGCACGCCAACATTCCCTTTGAGCAATACCCCATCGTACAATATTAACTCCACCCCACCTTTTCTTGTACACCGTACGAATTTACCCCAACTATCCCGATTCCACTTGCTGAATATAGCATTAGAACCCTGACCGCCAACGCGAGTCTTTTTTCACTATCTGACAACCACGTGATCGCAACATTTGTAATAGACCAAACGCGGCAGAAGACGCCTCCGTCCTGACCGGCGTAGCGAGTGGATTACCCTGGAACCTGAAACTCCGTTCACCAGGTTAGTGTATCGAACAAAAGATAGCCACGATTGGGTTTAACAAGACAGGACTAATACTTACAAACGCTACCCCTTTACTTTTCAGAATACCGATCCATTCAGAACCCGGCACACGTAAGCAATACCAGGAGCTTTCCCCTGTTTTCTACACGGGCTCAAAAGGTGTTTTTTAAGGTGACCTCGTAAGTTGACACCAAATCCCCACCCCTGCACACCTCCTGTAATGCCCCCCCCTATTAACCCTTTAAAAAAAGCCACACATTACGACGCATACATTTGCAATCACTTATGTTATTTTATTTAATTTTGTTACAGTACCTTTCCCTGATGAAGGGGCAGTTAATAGCCCCGAAATGCATTGGATTCACACAAAGGACAGTGCCAATAACTTGAGAATGGATTAATTCAATAATATGATGTACTTATGAGACTTATCAATGAACTTTTACGTTGAATAATATGAATAATCAACAATGAACTAAGTGTGAAACCTCTTTGAATCATAGAGGAACTATAGTGTGCACCCAAGGATGGGATCAGTGACCCACTGATCTCACATTCATAGGAAATGAGAATTTGCAATCCCGCAGCAGCGTTTATCTCGGCTGCGCGGGTGAAGAAAGATGAGGAAAGTGCCCCAAACAGAGTGCAGGCAAGGGAGCGTGGTGGGTTTTAAAATTAAGTTCAAACACACAATTTTTAAAAAACGCTAAGATCGTCAGCAAAACGCTCCCGGCTGTGCCTCAGGAGTAAGGTCCTTTAATAAGACTATAAATTCTGTGTGCACCTTTCTACTTTTCATATATTACTCTCAACATAGCCTGGAAAAAGTCCCAAGCTGGGACGAAACACGTTGGCTAAAACCATGTATGAGGCATCTTTGTTAGCATATCTGTAGTCACCATTGTGAAATTGTAATTATATTTGCAATATTGCTTGCTTCTTTGTAATATCAGGATCAATTAAAAATACCTTTCACCTTACCATTTAAAGTTCTGACAAAATGTTTGTTTGGAAGGTTTGATAACATTGTGCAATGGAAATATGTTTTGTGCATTTGAAATATATGAATAATTACACCAATTGACCTACACCTATAAACCTAATATCCCATATACATGAGGAGTGCTCCACTATTCATTGGTTTGTTCATGCCTCGGCTTGGAACTTGTTTCTCTAGTCTAAATATAAAAATTATGGCAAAAGCTATGTCATTTTTTTCAGAGCACCATTGTAGTATAATTTATCTTGTACTGCTCTAAAAATAGTGATGTGCAACTGCTGTACCGCTGTTGCCTCCTTACTTTACTGCAATAACAGCTGGGGTAAATATATACTAGACGTACAATAATATGCAAGGTTTTCAGATAGCAGAAGCACATCTAAACTCCTTTTGCTACATGAGAAACAAGTTCTTAATTTGAATCAGTTTGTAGACCCATGTTGTAAAATTGCATTGCGTAGTAGGCACAAAAGGGGGACCAAGAGAGTGGACCAAATTAAGATCCGAGTTAAAATAATCTTTATTTTGCTGGCAATTAAACTTTTAAAAAAGTGACCATGCAGCAGCTAATTATAAGCATGCTTTGTAAAAAGCGAGATTCACATTTTGATAGAGAGGAAAGACATGCACAAGTTAAATATCATCAGCATTCATTTTACTTTCATATGGTGGAGTAAATTTGTTAGTGGTGCTGTATACATTTCGAAGAGCAGTGGTGATAGAATGAGGGAGAAGGAAAATAGACCTAAAGCTATTAGGATCAGCTTTCTTCCAAGTGTGAGGAAGAAGGCCAGCCTTCAGAGAACAATTAAAAATGAAGACAATTTATTTTCCCAGCACAGCTACCATTTTCTGCATTATCTACAGGGAATTGGGTCTAGCAGGAAACAGGAAGAGTGACTACTTAAGAATAATTCTGTAAGATATTTTGCCTCTCAGGTAAGACCAGTGTTACTTTAGCTCTTGATTGAGAAACTCAATTAGGGATGGTTTAGGTTTAGGAGGTATGCTAATATGCTCCCTAATAGCAGTGAATTCTGGAGGAGAGATGATTTCATTTTTAATTGCAGTGACATGTTGGAGTTCTCTAATCATTGATAAGAGCTCTTGGGATACATTAGGGTGATTTTGTGTTGGAGGAAAATATAGTCTTTTTGTTTCTGAGTAATATTCTATGTCTTTAGAAGAACAGACTGAGTTGGAATCTAACGAGTAACCTTTGTGCCATTTAGGCTCCAATCACAATTCACAACTTTTGGTTACACATACTCCAAAAACAATGATTACCTTTGGTTCTCAGCTGAAAGGTTATTTGTTTTTGAGGCAAAAGTTCATGTAATGTAATACTTTGTTCCAATGAAGGGGTTTAATAATAAACAAGTGGCTGAAGATACATTAGCCTTGAAATTTAAATTAAGAATGCATGAGGTTGTCTCAGCAATGTCTATAGATGGAAATAACTTCCAGGGATGCAGGTGAATTAACATTTTACTAAGGATATTTGTCTTAATCGGGGGAAGATGAACATTAAATATCAGCACAATAAAAAGGGAAAAGCTTTGTTAATTGGGAAGCTGTCAAGCATGGTACATTTAGGGGACGATTCCAATTTGGG
Organism: Lissotriton vulgaris; assembly: GCF_964263255.1. Classification (NCBI taxonomy): domain Eukaryota; kingdom Metazoa; phylum Chordata; class Amphibia; order Caudata; family Salamandridae; genus Lissotriton; species Lissotriton vulgaris. The sequence goes on from NC_141685.1 coordinate 495,661,164, forward strand.
ACACAAATCCGTACGACGATTTGTATTCGAAGCCGTTTCTGTACGAATCGTACAAATCCGTCCAAATCGCATAGTACGATCCGTAGGATAGAACTACGTCTGAATCTGTGCGAACCATACAAAAAACAAGGCTAAATCCGTACGAATTCGACTCTCACAGTGAACCGCACGATTCGTAAACATGCCGTACGACCCGCCAAGTACGATCCGTACCGGGTAATGAATACGCGATTCGTACGGATCACGTCGCATATAGGCAATTCGTACGGAGAGCCACACATTCACATACGCACTGTACCCCTAAACGCAAGAGGTGTACGCACGTGGTGTACGCTCTGTACACCTACGGCCTTAGGGGGTACAAACCATACCCCTAAGCGCCGTACACCAACATTCATGGGGTATACGCACGGGGACATATGCACCGTACCCCTGAAATCCAGGGGTGTACGCACCGTACCCCGATGCACCGTACCCCTGCTATCATAGGGTATACGCAACGTAGCTGGGGGTCCGTTTCGTACGCATTTTGAGGCAAAATCTGCTTTTATGGATGTTTTAAGCTCCCGTAGAAAAAGAGTTGTACGGAGTGTTGTCGATACGATTTGTACTTGCTGGGTTGGAAAATACAGCTTCGATCTGTACGGACATTGCGTACTGCGCGTTCAATTGAGAACTGCCCAAGCTCTTCATGCATTATATGTTGAGAAGGTACAATTTATATTGTTTGTGGTGATAATATCTTACTTTACATTAAATTAAACACAGAAATTCACTGACATTACAATGATATTATAGGTAGTTCTGGTATTGGAATCCTACCTTATGTTGATAAACACTTTAGAGATTCACTTAAAAAACACAAAGGTTAAGGTAACATTGTAGGTAATCAATCAATCAATCAATCATCGCATTTATATTGCGCACTACTCACCCAGAGGGTCTCAAGGCGCTGGGGGAGGGGGGTCCACTACTGCTTGAACAGCCAGTTCTTGAGTTGCTTCCTGAAGGCGAGGTGGTCCTGGGTCAGGCAGAGGTGGGTGGGGAGGGAGTAACATGTCTTGGCGGCGAGGTAGGAGAAGGACCGTCCCCCTGTGGTGGCTCTTCGGATGCGGGGGACGGCGGCAAGGGCGTGGCCGGTCGATCGAGGCTGGTGTTTGGGAGCGTAGAAGTTGAGGCGGCTGTTGAGGTATACTGGGCCTTGGTTGTGTAGGGCTTGGTGTGCGTGGGTGAGGAGTCGGAAGGTGATTCTCTTGTTGACTGGGAGCCAGTGCAGGTCTCTCAGGTGTCCGGAGATGTGGCTGCGGCGGGGGATGTCCAGGATGAGTAGGTAGGTAGGAGAAAATGTCACTGAAAACATGCCATTTTAAAGCAAAAGATACACTGTAATTCACCAGTTATAGTTTGTGATTTAACTATGTTGTGCTCCCGCCATTCATTGCTTATGAGCTCATATATTAAATCACTCATGATGTTATCCTTGACATCATTGTTAACATCTCAATTGTCTCCATTGATGACATCACGGATGACATTATCCACTAACGTCTGTTCAATTCACTCCACCAACCAGTATAGCCTTTTGAATCTGTGAAACATTACTAAATGGTGCAGACTCATTAAAAGCATACATTTCATAAACATATGTGCTTATATAAATTAATTACACTGTAGCCCACTCCCTCTAAACACACTAGCCCCGTTAGATGGCCAGGTTCCTACTAAGCAAATCCTTTGACATATGCACAAGTTTTCACAGACGGTCCACTACCTCCAGAAGTCTCTCTAGCCCCTTTATTTGCCAAAGCTATGCACCAAAGGGTACACTAGAGAACCCCGCGTGACTCCGCGGGTGATAGGGATTTTTTGGGACTTGGAGTATCTGAAGGTGTCAGGTGACCTGGAGGAGCCCAATTAAATACTTTTGTGTTGTATTGTAATTTTGCATGCTGATACAATTTTTTGGCCTAAGATTCTAATATTATAAGACTTAGATGGTATCAATTAGCTTGTGCACATCTCCTTAGTTTAATAATGGACTGAAGTGTTGGATCACACTATGGATATTTTCTTAAATCACAACTGTTTCCAAATCAAAATCCTATTTCTACTTATATTCAGCTGCGTTTCTAGAAGTGCTGTAAAACACTTTAGAATGTTAGACCTGGTTCGAAAATATGTGTAGCATTCGCATTCACATGTAATTTTGCTGTGCAAGAGTTCAACGTAGTCGCCATTGGACCAGCTCAATCACGCTAAGAAGCACAACAATCTATTTGAATAAAATCTGTGACTGCAACTGATCATATTATACTTCATGCTATAGTTATAATGTTTATATTTGTGTGGGTTAGATACTAACAGCAATCCACGCATATCGATTTTTTCAATGCACATAATAAATAATAATTGAGTGATATTATGTGCTCAGTTGTCAGACTTCATGTTTCATTGCAGCTGGCCACAATACCTGACTTATTGAGAGTAAATGATTTCGCAAAAATGTAACATTTTCCAAATATATTCATTTATGTGTTCATCTATTTATGTATTAATGTATTTATCATTAATATTTTTATTAGATTTTTTTTCGCATTTGCAGCTTTGGTGTAATTTAAAGAGATAACACGTTAAGAACCATAAAGAATGAAAAAAGTCAGAAAGACCCTTCAATCTCTATTATTAAAGCATGCACAATGATTTATATGAAAGCAACAATGTAGAATTTATTTTTAAATTTGGAACTGCGGTACTTATGCAAAACTGCAATAAAGGTCTTGTTTTTCATTCCGTTGAAGAGGGCTTCACCGGCACAAACGTGTCTGTGGTGCAACACAAGTAGCAATGCATAACGAAAATGTAATGGGGAACCTCTGTCACTACGGGTACTATTCCACATCAGCGAAGAATCTGTGTTTTGCCAATGCAAAATGAACATAAGGAATATTTACTAGCCACGTTTTTTGCCTGTGGGTTGCAGAGAAGAAAGGAACAATGATGCTCGTTCCTCAAACCTCTCTGTGCTGCAGTATCGGCATTTTCTCTCACCCACCCACACAGGTTGCATTCATTGCTGGCCCAGGCTTTCACACTCCTTGCAATGTGCTTCTAGGGGCCTCATATATCAAAGTCAGTTTGTGTTGCTTTGATACCGTGCTAATTAGGAAGACGATTTCAGACATCCAAGAAAAGAAATGAATTCGGATGAACATCTTTACAAGAATCAATGTTATGTTTTCAAGACCAGGCATTTTCGTTCCCTTGAAACACCTTCAGGGAGAATGTCATGCTTTGAAGAACCTTCAGAGGAGGTATATGCAAATAAACCATTTGTTGACATGAAAATAGATAAGGGGTGGCTGGATTTGACCTGCAATAGCAACACAAGTCACAAGAACTAAGGTAAGCGACTAAGTCAGCAAGCATTTCATGTAAAACCAATTATGTTCAAAAGGCTGCGTGTATTTGAGAGACTATGTTAAAATACATATTTTTTAAACGAGAATAAGAAAGAATTATGGTATAGGAGAAAATGTATTATAATTTCATTTGTTGTAAGTACTTCAGACACTACCAGTAAATTTCTGCCAGGCAGTTATTACTTAGGGCCTTTTTATGACTTTGGTGGTCTCGGAGCGGGGCCCCCACGCTGCTGCCCTGCTTCTAGACTACCAAAGCCATTACAGACCGCCCTCGATGAGTACTGTTCTTTGAAAAAGGCACCATGGTGGGAGCGTCAATGGCAGTTCCTGCAGAACATGGATTGTCAAGTCCATGCCCTGCAGAAACTGGTGTGGATGGTTTCGGGGGGCACAACATGTGCCCCCCTGCATGCATCCCATGGCACAGAGGCAAACCTTTGTTTCCTCACTGCCACACTTTTCATAGCAGTACAAAAGGGGGTGGTAATGGACGGAGCATCTGAACCAATCAAACACTCACTCCCAGTCAAAAGATCTGGGTTTAATCCATCACCGTTCTTTAGCCCACTCTGCCACCCCAGTTCAGTCATGGCTATATGCAAATCAGTCTGACCCTGTGCCTCATGGGAACAGTCCAGCCCGAACTGCCAAGCCA